>NC_138453.1:9114994-10355494 GCF_040668555.2 Bombus flavifrons
ATGCGTAAAAGACGTAAGGCGTGACGCGACGAAAGTCAGAGGAACGAACGAAGAACGAGGAAAGAGATAGTAGTAATTTCATACGCGTCACGTCCACGATTGGTCAAACCACTCGATACCAGCCTCGAGAATGTCAACCGTTCGAGTACCGTTTTCCTTGCCGATCGGCCGAGGATCTTCTCGATTTTTTGCGACTCTCGATCGCGACCCTTCCATGGCTATCGACAACGCGACGTTTCTTGCGATCACCAAGGTGATTTAAGTAAATGCCTGATTGATCGTACATCTGACGTCTAAGGAAACGTAGAATTACGCATTACGCTTTCGATCGATCATTGCTTTTGAAAGGTGTTCCGAGCATGTTACTTGATGATGCTTAGAACAAAAATCAGCGAATAATACCGTAGAGAATCGTTCAAGAGTACCGTTTCGTAGCGAAATTATTTCATCTTCGCTGAATCGACGCGACGTCTTTCTCACGCAACCGACAAAGTTCTCAGCACGCTTCAATCCAAGTATAATTATCTATTTTCTTTCAGGATAATCGTTGCTTTTTGCTAGCGATAAAACATGAAACGTTCCATCGTGCACGGGCGCAGATAATTTATGAGTCAGTGACTGTAAACTGTTGTCTAATTGTTCACAGGTGTCTCGGCTATCCGGAACGATCCAACGTCGTCTCGTTCCTCCCAAGACGACATAATTCTCAGTGCCAGTGCCTACACGGGACCAGAAAGAACCTCAAGTGTATTCCATCGTGATGAATCGCCGACTTTCCAAAGAACTGTTCCAGCATTTCAACTGGAAAGCTCAAAGAGCGTCGATAACTACGATAAAGATGATATAAGATTCGAGGTCAGAAATACTAGGCACGAGGAATCCATTGATGAGCTGACTTCTTCAAAACACGTGGACCATATCGATGGAAACAACATCGAAGTTAGACCCGGTGAATATTACCAGTAAGTCGATTAAACGTTCGATAACCATCGAGAAGATCACAGTTATTGGTTATGCAAATTTACATTCTTGTAAATTATCAACAGACGACTAAAGAAACAAAACCTAAACAGAAATTTGTTTCACGTATTAGATACAGATTGTTGTATATATATATATATAATAATAATATTATAATAAACATAACAATGCTATATACGTCGATATAAATCTTGCAAAGTTTACAGAATACAAAAATAAGTTATTGTCATTAGTTTCTTAGCGATCAGACGAGGGATTTACGATAGATTTCATTGATAAATTTTCACTTCTTTCAAATATAACATTTTCACAATCATATTCAGTCTACTCGTTAGAAATGAAAAGATAAACGAGAAACATCTTTTCGATGATTAACAGCATATCTCCAACGACCAGTGAATCCATGTCGGGGGAAGGACTAGGGGCTCCGCAGGAACCAAAACTCTTGTCGGAGCCCCATCAACTGACCGGAGTGTCAAACCAACAGGCACAGTACTTACAGGCAATAGATCAACAAAGACGAGCTCGCCAAGAGATTCCGAGGATTTATAGCGAGCACGCTCCACCACCTATTCTGCAAACTGCCTCTCCTGGTTATCGGCAAGCAAATCCCGATATACAGGACATTATCACGGGTATTGTCAAATTGTTGAATGGGAACGTGAACGTTGCTGCCAACACGGTGAGACCTTTGAGGCCGATTCAGGCTACCAGGTACACTGACAAGTGAATTATATACGATTATTAGACTGTGAATAGTTATGCAAATTTACATTTTTTATAAATATCGAGATATAATTATTATTCTGATAAAAGAATGATTAGAACATAATTTTATTATATTCCGAGTCTTTTACAACGCTCTTTACACTAGTTTCCCTTCGAATAAATGGATATCTTTTAAATACTAGCTAACAATAATAAAATTATATTGTCTACTATATTTATACAATAATATTTATTTGTATTTTTGTAGAATTAATAATAGAGGACCACCGAGAATTTCCGATGTTCCACCATTGCCACCTGATTTTGACACACCTGGAATGAACCCACCCCCGCCGCCTGATCATCCTTATCCTTTCGAAAAACCACCAGCGCCTGACAGACCACTGATTAATCAACTACCACCTGAACGTCCAATTAGACCTTTCGTAAATGGAGTTCCATTACCAGAACAGATTGTTCCCCAAGGAAATCGTCCATGGACCTGGAATCGTCCTGGTAAATTTTTAAAAATATCCTCTTAGCCTAAGTTGTCTTTGATGTTCTTCTTGATAAATTACAATTAATTTTGAATAATCAGGTGGAAATAGACGACCAATTCCTCCCTACAAACCGCTACCACCATCGACGAATTCCACTTTGAATCGGGAAAAGGAACAAGACGACAAGACCTCGGATAAACCGCATATGGACCTGAAACCTGAACTTTCATCGCTGGAAGAATCCTCCACGAAACAGGCAGAAACAGATCAGACTGAAGCTTCTACGAACGCTTTGGAGCATATAACAAAGGGTCAAGAAGAGAACAGTAAACAAAAAGTTAAAACGGAATCGAAGGCCACGGAAAGACCAATCTATAAGAACACGACGAGAAATGCCGAACCTGAACACTCTGCCAAAAAAGAAACTAAATATCAGGTTCCATCTAAAGCAAATACGACATCCACGATTCAGTCTAGTGACAAAACGAGTTTCACGAAGCACGTAGATTCTCCAAAACCCGTGATACCACTGGATGTTCCAATTAAACCTACGAAAGTTTCGAAGATCAACGACTCTCAAGGATCTAGTTCCATTGCGAACAACGAAAAACCTAACAATAAAGCGAATATTTCGAAAACATCGACGAAATCTTATTCTACGTCAACGTTAAATATCGAAACGATCTCGTCGGTTCAGGTAATCGAACCAACACCCACGAAGTCGGTCGTTCAATCGACTCCAATTCCCACGAATAATGATTCGAGCAATACTGCAAGTGTATCGAGTACAGTAGTTCTGGAACCGAGCAAAATGTCTGAATCAGAAAGCACAATCGGTTCGAGTGTTTCAACTCCGACTGAGAATTTACCTTCGTCTTTCACGAAGACCCCGCCAGCCATTGAGAAAAGTGTAGTTCATTCGGCCTCGAATACGTTCTCGAAGAGTTCAGGTAGGACATTCGCTCGGATGCACGTCCCGTGAAATTTTTTCATTCGATAAGATAATATTGCATTCAGTCTATAATGAATTCCTCGTGCGGCTCCGACGAACAAGTATGCTTAATTAATTTCCTTTGTAACGGCAAGCAAGCTGTTATGCTCAATTAAATTCCTTTGTAGCCCCTACGGATCGCTACGCTTACAGACCCAGACCAGGGATCGTCCTCGACGATACCTTGGATTACACAGGAACTCAAGGGCTGGCTACTCAACGACCTTACGCACCACCAAGACATCCACCTCTCGGTGATATTTTTGATGTCACGGTCTCGGCTATTCAAGGTCCAGGTGGTGGAGGTTCAGGTAAACACTGACATCTTTTATTAACGCAGAACCCTAACCATCAATAATTATAATTCTCACGACCTTCGTGATCAGGAGAGGGTGTTAGAGTACCAGTAAATGGAGGAAACGCGGACGTGATCCTAACTTCTGCGATAGAGGGCCAAGGATTCGTTAGCATCGACGGCAAGAGAACGTACTTAAATCTATTTGAAAGTTCTGATCGAACCTCGACACACGCGCAGACGCAACCTCAGCCCACTAGAACTCAACCACCCTCCATTGTTGGCACAGGGTTAGTGTTTCATACAAATTTCGATACAGATATCAAATAAAAAAGATTGTTCAGTGTAGAATTTAAATTCAAGTGTTTGAAGGCAAATTCAACAATTTTGATTTTTAAATCTTTCAACTCAATTCTTTAATGTTTCAGTGCAAACCTCAAATTTTTGAATTTAAATTTTCGATTTAGATATGTTAAAATCAATATTGCTCTCACAGATTTGCAGTTGCACAGCCGGATCCACCGACAGCAACTCCACGACCCAGTGCACCTATTCGAAGACCGACGTTTCATAGAAGACCAACTCAGCCTCCGGTTAGAATTGACACTTGTATCGTGGGTGATACGAGCACTTGTGATATCAGTCAGCACGAGGCCTGTGCCACTGTTCAAGGAGTATCTGCGTGCCACTGTAAGCCAGGATATGCGAGGTTGCAGCATTCTTTACCATGCAAAAGTTCGTAAATATTTTAAAAGCCACTTTCTTTAAAAATTTATATAAGTTCATTATATCAAACTATTAAATGGTTTGTAGAAATTATAAGTATCGTGCTATCAATCAGAGTGGATAAGATTTACGATAGAAAAGTGGTGTGGGATCGAGGATTTACCGATAGAGATTCTGAGCCCTATCAAACATTGGCCTACGAAGCAAATCGAGCTGTGAGCTAATTTAACATTCAATCATATATGTTGAAAAATATTTAAATATTAAACAATTATTTTTTCCTGTTACCTAGATCGAATCTGCTATGTCGATGACGCCATTTTCGGACGAGTATATGGGCTCCTTCATAAATGGAGTATATCAAGGGGATGTGAGCCAGGGGCAAGGGGGTGTCTTTGTGAATGCAACCTTGAAACTCACTTATGAGCCAAGAACAATTAGACCAAGCTTAGCAGGGGAGCTACAGAGACATCTGCTCGGTGTTATTCACAGAAGAAGCAATAATATAGGGAACAGCGCCCTTTATGTTGACAGTCCACCTGGATCTATATCAAATTTACAAGGTGAACATAAAAAAATAACTCTCTATTTTAAACGAACTTCATTAAATAAAAAATAAAAGTTAATCTATACCTTTTAATTTCTATAGACTTGGACGAGTGTGCGTCGTCAGAGTTGAACGATTGTCATTCTTCGGCGGTTTGTACGAATAATTGGGGTGGGTTTACTTGCACTTGTAACCCTGGATTGAAAGATCCTCATAAGGATGATCCTAATGAATCCGGTAGAACATGTATTTCGTGTGCTTCGACTTATTGCAATAATCGTGGGTCGTGCTCTTACCAGGGTGACCACATGCAATGCACGTAAGTAAATGAAAATACCTAATAATAAAAATAAAAAATGATTGATTTTTTTAATAATACTCTGGTCGAAAGGTGTTCTGGTAATTACTACGGTACCCAATGTGAAGTCGATGGAGAGGTTTTGGGAGTAGCGATAGGAGCGTCTGTAGCAGCTTTAATAATCATAGTCCTGACTTTAGTATGTCTGATCATGTGGAGGTGAAGATACATTTTTATTATATTTTTATATAATTTATGAAATGTATTTTAGGGGGCAATAGTTGACAAATTCATTTTCTATACGTGTTACAGTCGAAGATGGTCGCGTGAACAGAAATCGGTCGGCTCACCAGTCTACGGTTACATTCAGGGTGGAATACCTGGTACCCTACCAGGAACTTTGGCAAGGGTTGGTTCTGTAGGTACCCTTGCTTCCGTGAAACAAGGGCCACCGACCAATTTGCCACCCTACATGTGGGCGCACTTTGGCGATCACATGGCGACTGCCAATGTATATGCTGTAAGCGACAGGAGTGACGATAACAGCGTTCCTTTAACTAATATCACGAGCTTACAAGAAACACTATTCAATTACGGAAAGAGAAAATACTACGAAACTCATAAAAATAATTTTCGAAATATTTTAATAGACGAAGCCACGAAAATTGTCATTTAGATCTCGCTGACCATTTTTCATAGAAATATACCTATTTCCTAAACTAGCTGACGATAACATTTCTGTTCAAAATTTCGTCAACTCTATTTCACATCTTCCGAATTACACCAAACGATCTGTGTATCGCATCATCGATTGGACAGTGTTCCTTGTTAGTTGAAGATAAAACGATTAAAGATAAAACAACGACAAATTATATTTTCATGTATATTTGAAAGATTTATTCCGATAAAAAGTATATTAAATTTATGTTTGATCTTAGACGGAACCTATGGGTCCAACTCGACCAAGTTCCGCTGTGTTCGGTTATCCGCCTCTCAATATCCATGGAACATTGCCACCAGTACCATTGCCACGACTCCAAGCTCCGACAAGACCGCGACAAAGACATCAGCCAGATCCAGACAGCTCGGATTCCGAGCCGCAAGATAAGGACAGGGCTGATCTGATTCCGCAGAATAGTGGTTTTCATGTTCCCAGGCCAAAGTCCAGGTCATCGTTGGCGGTGAATATTCGTTTTTCCAATATGTCATTTTCCACGCTCGGATGCTTTGAATATTCAATGATGCTTCTATTTTTAGAATCAAAGCGGAATCTACAACGACGTGGAATACGACCAAGGTGATGTTCACCATTTATCGAAAAACAATATCCCGATGTCTACTTACAGGCCGTACTATCGAACGTGAAATCCCGGAAAAAACCTAGTTATATGTATATTGGTAAGGACGCTTGTACTGTGAGAAACGAGAACAAAGAGAACAGATTTATCTAGATATTTTAATCGACGTTCTAATTTATACCAATTGTTCCAATAAAACGAAAAGAATATTAATTAATCGTTGGGAAACGAGAACATAAGAGAATGAAATCAATGCACCTACTTAAGTTCGTATCATTGATCGCATCAATGTAAGTCAATCTGAGCAACTACTTAACTCCTATTTACATGTCTGTTATTCTATAAATATTTATTGTACTAGTATTATCCTCGAAATACTTCGTAGAAGTCTAAAAAGATATATTCAGGCTGTTTTTTTAACAACCTAAGAAAAGAAGGGTGTATAACGAACGATTAGCATGAAAACGATTGTCCCTTACTATTATGTAGTTAATACTTGTATCACATTTAGTTATTTATATTACACGTTAGAGTGACAACTATGAACGAAAATGCGATGCAATCTGACACCCAGAAAATGTTCAATCTTATTAAATTACTAACAATTTCATTTGTTTACTGTGCGTCATACTGCAATCCCCATTTTCTAAAATAATAATCACTGAATTGTTGACAGCAATATTACATGTATGTAATGTCACTTACACAAACTTAAAAAGTTTGCTAATAATTAAGCAATCTTAAACGTAGAAATTGCATTGTAAACTGTAAGGTTTCCTTACGAGACGAGCTGAAACGTAAGGGCAGTATACTGAATAAGTATATATAAATAGGACAGTATACTCAACAATGCGTTCATTGCGTTGCGGGGTGCTAATACCATAATTCAATATGTAACTTTTGTAATTATATATTATATATTTTTGCAAATTGAATACAGTATACATTTGAAAATTTGCGCGTCATTGCCTCTTTTTTTTTTAATTCTCCGATGCCTACTGTACAATTCTTCTTCAACAGTGTAATACGATACATAATAAACGTAATAAACGTACGCCGGAAATACTATGCGCATACTGAGCAAAATCTTTGTTACAGATAATTTCAATAAACACCAAATATCTCGACAAAGCATGTTAAACGGAGAGAATGGAAAATTCGATTATGCTGAAAAAAGTTTGTTAAGAAATGTTACATAATAGTTTGGACGCAAAAATTCGATCGCATCCAACAAAGAGGAAAAAAAAGCGGAATCATTTGGAGAATTAAACTTCGATTACCATTTTTTTTCTTTTTCTTTTTTTTTTTTTTTTTTTGGAAGTATTCGACATTTTGGTTCTGTTGATTCACTGTGGCACCTGACCTGAGAAAGAGGAGAGAGAGGATCTTGGTAATGATTCGTAAAAATCGAAACAGTACATCGATAAAAATTCAAAGAGACAAACGGAGTGCATCCATTTATTAAAACTGATTATAGAAAGGACGAAGTTTGGAAATAGATTTCATTTTATCCCATTTATAATTCTTTGTGAACATGCGAAAAAGATTTGTGATTTGTTCCTTTTCCAAAAAGTTGTACAATATGTATTATATGTGTATCGTAGAACGACAATGGTAAGAGAATATGTCAAACGTCGATAAATTGCATAATTCAACATTTTAAACTCTCTTTCATCGGTGTATCGAAATAGATACGATTTAATTAAAAATATCAATATAATAAATATGAAATATTAATAAATATATATATATAATAATAATAATGATCACTGTCATGATAATATAGTAATTTCTTCTGATATATATATATATATATTTAGAGCGATACTTTGAACGATAGAGATTAGGTCTTTTCTCAAAATTTTTTTTGTTCATTTTATATTTTGGTAATCGAAGATATTACATGCTAAAAACGTCGGTCCCGAGTTTCTCGCATACGATACGACGATGCCGATGTATAAGCGACAAGACCTTTCCGCGATGATCACATTCGACGACAAGAACCAGTGTTGGATATGTGTTCGAATAAAATTTCAATTAAATAAAAATAGCAAGGGAATAGTTAATTAATAAATGGTTTATTTACTATTGGAGTTATTCGTTATTGGAATTATTTATGTTATCTCTTGATTAGATAATGTTATCTAAGTAACTTATATTATTATACATATATACCCTTATTTCAGTCTCTCGTTTATATATATAACAATAATTTATAAATCCTGAAATATTTATTGTATTCTATTAATATATCCTGAGGAATATATAAATTAATTATTGTTTGCGTGTTTATATAATGTACACATATATTACGTATTACAAATAATAATAATAATGTATATAAATTATATTTCCAAGGATATATCAATAAATATAATATGTACCTCAAGAGATTTATAAATTATTTCTTATATATTTATATTTAGTACTTTAACTAATATATATATATATAATATATAAAATATATATATGTAACTAATTGGAAAAAGAAAGATTTAGTTGTCCGTTAAAAAATTTCGCATAACAACAGTGAGAATGATATCTACCCAACACTGGTAAGAATGATATATGTACATTCAATGATTAATTAATTATCCCACAATCGGTGATACGTCTGCTTATAAGTATGTATGCAAATAGCAACGTGATATAAAGTGAATTGGAGAAAAAACACATGTCGATGATAAAGACAAAGAGATCTAGTGAAAGATGTTGGAAGGCAAAGAGTGGACGTACCCTTAGACTATAAACGCGACTGTCGGTTCTTCGCCTTTTTCAACAATGATTCTCGATCTATTCGAAGAACCGACAGCTCATTTGCATTCGCTTGTCGATTAAATTTTCTGTCGCATCGTATCACGCTGTGTTACAGCTAAAAACAATAAATTCGCTAAAACATCTACGAGTACATAGTCTTGTTGCAATTGTAAAGTTATCCTCATTGAAATCGTAACAATTTACATGCCAATACAAATTTACGTTCGCGAAGTTTCAAAACGAAGGACGATTGAAGTACTTCAATTGAAATAAGCGAATAGAGAAGTAAATGGAAAGTAATGTAAGAAATCTACTACGTAGATACAGTATACATGTACTCTGTTTTAGAGAGGTCAAAGATTCCGAGAATTTCGTTGTCAAAATTTATTTCCGAGAGTCTAAGGGACATTCGTTGATTCGAAAATAATATTTCGATGTAGGCAACAATTGGTCGCGTTGGATGCTCGAATTAAGCCTCGATTTCCATTGATCAAATTTTCACAGAGAAAATTCTGTTTCGACAAGCAAACACACTACATATTATAAAGAATCAATTTTTAGTATCAATATCAGTATATACGTAGGTATTCAAAGTAGAAAGTGTAAAGTATCACAAGAATTACAATAACTATTTTACATTATCGCAAAGATCACGTTCTCGCCCTTACTGTCTCGGTTGCACAACAATAATAAGCGCTTTCCTCGTTTTTTTTTTTTTTTTGTGCATCAGCGCTAATAAAAGCGCTAGTAAATACTTCGTCGAACGAATGTGTCCATAAATACGTCAGTCTTAGACACAATAACTATAACGATAACACCACCAATGGAGCAAAGCCGCGATAAAGATTTACGCGTTATGATAAAACGTATGAAGACGAGAACAGTCATCCCCAATACTTGGGTTAGAACCCAAAAGCTTGGAACATGGTCGATAGTTAATGTGTAGCAGACAACACAGAGAGATGGGGTTCTTGGCAAGGTTCTGTAAAAAGACTTTTAAAAAGAGGGGAACAAATAACGTATCAGCATAGCCTAGAAATAGAGGCAAATAGATATCGACACTATAGGAAAAAGCGCATGTCCTTGCAGAAACCACTTTTTTTCTCACGATATTGCTACTTGTGTCTAATCGTATCAAGTACATTTTTACACATAAGTAGAACTATCGTTATAAAAGAATTGGTTTTTCTAAAGACGTGGATCTTTCTTGTAGGTTTTGATTTCTTTATTAAAATGGAGAAATGTCCAAACATTATAGGAGCCGAGGAATAACGAGAGGAGCCAGCAAATCTTGAACTTTGCAACGGTAAGCTGGGGCTCTACGCCCTTTGATCAAATGCGTTTTGTCCAGGCGCTCTCTTTTGTTCCCCGCTGTTACTGCTCCTTGCATTGTTATCGATTAATTATGGAGGCTCCGACCCCATAATTTAGTATCGCTGGAACCGTAGCATTCAACGATAATAGTAGGAAAGACCCGTACCAAACCGTAAACCAGAACAAAGCTGTATAATATTGTGAAATTTTAGTAGCCGATAGATAATTTATTAGGAGAAATGTATCAATATTATCTGTTTATATTATATTTCTTTTAATCACTTTTAATCACAAGTAAAGATTTATTTTCCATATACCTCTTAGGGCACAATCATACAAGACAAAAGCAGTATATACACTCAATTGAAAAAGTCTCCATATATTGCATTAAATCATTGCTGTTTGAATCCTGGAAGCACAGTAGAAACAAAAGGCTTTATAGATTTAGAGGTATTAATTAATTCTTTCCTTCCCTCTGCTTCCTTCTCTTCTTTCTCTTCATCACTGTTTTTTGTTTCCTTCTCTTTTTCCCTTTTTCATATGATGTAAAATTTTCATAAAGAAAACTGCGATTCGACAAGCAAACATACAACAAATATATTATTAAGAATCAATTTCTAACATCAGTATTAGTATCTTTATGTAAATTTATGGTTTTCACCGTTTTCAATATTTAATAATTTACATATTACATCATGTAGCTTATACGGTTTTGTTAAATGAGATAAAATTAAAAAAAGAAGAGTCTTTCATCGTTATTATTAAATCGAGAAATAATCATGCTGGATTTTCAAATCATACTGTTTGTAGAATTAATAAGTTCCAATTGTATGATCCATTTATGGATTCACGCGAATATCCATTATATATACTTAAAATCTTAAATATACGGTTTTATACGGGTTTTTCACACTGTGTAATATTTGTAGCGCTCGACCAACGGCACTTAAAGAAATCCTGTGCGTCGTATGGAACACCTTATATTTAAATTCGAATTAATAGGTAGGAGTAAAAAAATGCGTGAGACACATATAAACAGGGATAGTGTTAAAGGTTATATAGCGAATTAAGAATGTTGATAGAAATAAAATGATCGGTTTATCATTCACAGAGATATAGCTGTGATTTTGAACGATGAATAATGCTTAGATAAATGTTATCATCGAATATTAACCCAATTTCGGTTCACAAAGGTACATGCACTTAACCAATTCCCTTAGGCCATACAATTCATTTGTTGACAATTGGAAATCGAAGCAGACAATCGTTATCCTTGCGGAACTTACTTAGCAGTTTACTTAAGTCGGTGTAGGTTGCGGATGAGGTGTACGAGGAGCCGTTGGGATCGCATTCGGCCTATGAAATCGGTCGAATAATTGGTCTAAAGTCAATACAACCCCAAACCCGGTCCCTGGATCCATGTTAATAAAGGAATCCAAGTTGTCCTTGCACGCTGGAATGTTTGCAAAAGAAGAAACGAATACATGTGTAGTAAGAAAAAAAAAGGAGAGAAAGAAATCCCTTTATAGTTGCGTAGCCATGCCTTAACGTTATTCGATAAACATACTTGATGTTGAAATTGGCGGATAATCCGGTGGCGTCTTGATCCATGTTCCATCCTCGCGTTTCATATGATGTCGATCCGATGCAAATTCTCGCAAGTACACATTGGCTGGGATCACTCTGAATCTTCTGTGATGTTCTGGCTGTAGAACCTCATCCGATCTAAACGTTTCCATCGCGTATTTCCAGAAATGCGTCGGAAACGGCAACGCGCTATCTAAATCGTAAACAACCGCCCTTTCGTCGGGTGCGTAGATAAGGATTACGTGGAAGTCCTATGGATACAAACAAACACGTTTTTTTCCCCAGAGCTAGCTCTATCATAGTTACAGACTTAAAAAGAAAATGAGAAATCGTGGTCTCTTCGACGTTAATAATCGTTTTCTTTTTTGTTGATTTTGCCAACTGACCCAAACTACGAGCTTATCCTCGTCCTTTCCTGCACGTTGTCGCCAAAGCGGTACGCTACGCCAGGAGTTGCTCACGAAAGCAACATAGCAATGCTGTAATTCCGATCCGTGTCTGGTCGCTACATCTTGACAGAGCTTCCATACATTTTCCTCGCTAGAATAACATAGTTTGTTCTTGCAGACGACCGTGTTCGAGATGATCAAAGATACGCGTTTTTAGATGTGTGCAAATGTGATGCAACACGGTGCAACACGAACGGTGGTAGAAAACAGGAAAAAAAAAAGAAACGATAACTCGGGATTGCTAGCTTCGATCACAATCGACCAGAAAGGAAAAACAGTGCACAGAAATAGAGGAAGTACATGTAGTGTTTTCCGATGAAAATTCGTGATATATATGCAAGCAACTGGAAATGTAAACAGCGCACAGAAATACTGTTAAATGTAGATGATAAGTCGTATGACCCGTGAATCGATATTATTCAAAGTTTTGGAGCAGATGATGGAAATAAGGTTACTGGAGATGCAAAGGAAAGTTTATGTACGGCTGGTAGGTGCTATGTGTTTGTCATGAAATAAACATAGCAATTCGTTCAAGCTGAAAGACGGATGAAACATGTTGTCGATAGACTTTCATAACGAACTAACTGCCAGCATGCATGATTAATTCGGAAGAACGTATTAAACTCCTATGTTCCTGTTGATCAAAGATTTAAAAAAAAAAGAGGCAAAATACATGATTCTACTAATAAGCAGTGCATGGAAACGCGCGGGTCTTTTCAAAGCGGTGCACAATAGCGTATCATGATTCGTGGATATTTCATACATTTTAAAGATGGCGGCAACATATCGCACTGCCGTCTCTGTACTACTGCAACGTATCGATCCATCGCAAGATATACCGCAATACGACACGTTTATTTGTTCAAATCGATAATTTTATAGAAAAATCGGACAAATTTCGTGAAAACACTTACCAATAACAACTCGTATACACGCACTCGGATGCTTTTGGGAAAAGCTGCACCAACGGCTTCGTATGCCCGGTTTCACGAGGCTCCCCGGCCATTCTTTGTTTACAAACTCGATCAAAGTACCACGATTCGGCAATTAATTAAATACTATTTCCAGATTGTTAAAATTTGTGCAATTCGTGACTTAAACTGCACGTAAACATTATACCAACTGATTAGATCAATCTGGTCAGTTTGATAATACTCAAAAAGAATCCGTACATCCGATCTTCCCAGATATCATTGTTTGACTGCCGCTCGTCGCTACTCCACTCTTCTATGTGGCCATCCTACATCCGACTTGCACCTGGGTCGCAGCGCTACCACGCATGCGCGAAACCAGTCGATTTAAATCACTAAATTTACATCTCTGAATTCATATTAAAAAACGTTTTACAAATTTATACGACACACGTTTGTTTTACGTTTTACGTCTAAATTTTCATTTTATGATGCTCTTGGAACATACTTTTATAATTGCACATCTGTATAATAGTTTCACTATTAGTAATTCCTTACGATACGTTTCGTAAAGAATTTTTTTTACAATTTCATTAAGTTTCTATTTGTAATAATCCATTTGTACAATTTAGTTACACAAAATTTAGTATACGTTTTGTATATGTGTGTATGTATGTTAACTGTATATCAATTATTTGTATTTACTGCTCTTTTGTTGACCTTACTATATGCCCTTACTCAGTATTATACATGTAAACGTTTAAGCAATCAGAATATTGAAATCTTAATTGAAATTCCAAAAGTACAGGATAAGCAATGCCAAAATATAATGTCAGGATATAATAGGTAATGTCAAACTTAAGCAGATACAATAAACAATACTATAACATTACAATGTATTGAAAGCGTATAATGCATATGTACTGTGTACAAATATATACCTTGATCGGTCGGCAACTTTTGTACATAAAAACACAAATATACTAGCGACAAGTAGACAAGTTAACGATATATCAACAAAATGAACTACATCTGTAGAAATGTATGATCAAAATGTAACGAAGCAATATTTTCGAGCTTGCAAATATATTTACACTCCTGTACGATAATTACTGTAATATCTTTATGCACTTTATTATGTTGCTCGCACATCGAGAGGGTTCGTACGAAATCGATTAAATGCAACACGTCTAAAGTTAGTAAAGCTAAGACTGGCCGTGAACTTTGAATATCACAGAATAATATCACGTGCGTCATAACATGAAAGCACGTTAGCTTGCGATGTAGAAATTCGTCGACATTGCACCAGTGACCTCGCCAACTGGTTCGCTTTATAACTCTGCAGGGTCGTTTTATTTCATATTGTCACGCAAATTTTCAAGGATTATTGTAAATATGGCAACAAACGCTGCAAAAGCTGTTTTAAAGCAGGGTAAAAGTGTTCTGTTAATATGTGACGTTCAAGAGAAATTCGCTAAGGTTATGTTCGAATTTGATAAAATCACACAAAACTCGGTGAAATTGGTAAATATGTAGTAATGGATATAGCATGTGATATAAATATATATGTACACATAAGATAACACGATTTAATGGGATCTTAGGCTCGTAACATTCGGTACTTGAAAAGATTCTAGGTTATGTAGTACAAATCACTGAGCATAATATAGATTAGATTATATATGTATATATTTACAGATAAATGCATTGAAGCTTTTAAACGTTCCTATAATCGTTTCTGAGCAAAATCCAAAGGCTCTAGGTAAAACCATTTCCCAATTTGATATTTCTGGTGCCAAAGGGCCATTTGAAAAGACTCAATTTAGCATGTGTATTCCTGAAGTATGGACATTACATAGTTATTCTTCTGCAAAGGACACTGTTAAAATACCTTTTTCGATAATTTTTAAAATAAATTTTAGATAAACAAGGAACTTTCTACAATTTGTGCTGGTCAAAAACCAGATTCAGTTATTCTCATTGGTCTTGAAACCCATGTATGCATAGAGAATACAGCAATCGACTTAAGACAAGATGGATATGAAGTACACACTGTTGCAGACTGCTGTACTTCTCGTACTCAAGAAGATAGATTATTGGCCCTAGAGGTAAAAATATTACAATCTTATAAAGAAACAAAATTATGAATGGATATAGTGGTTAATCTGTATAACTTTCACAGAGGATGAGAGAAATAGGGTGCCATATAGCTACTTCAGAAAATGTTATTTTCAAGTTACTAGCTGATGCAAAGCACAAGGAATTCAAAAATATTCAAAGTTTGGTAAAAACACCAACGCAATATACTAATCTAGTCCCTTTTGCAAAGATATAAATCACAATGATAAATATGTACCTGTGCAAAATAATAAATATAAAATCCTCAAGACTAGTAGGAGAAAATATTTTTTAGAATGATGTGCAAAAATGACAATTTTTATTAAATAAAACTTAATAGAAAGAATACAAAAATCTTAATTTTTTCCTGTTGAACCAAATCCTCCTTCTCCTCGAGCAGTATTATCTAAACTATCTACCTCTTCAAGTTCTGGATATATTATTTTTTCACAAATTAATTGGGCTATACGATCACCTGGTGCGATCCTGAAGTCCTCATTACCGTGATTAAATAGCACTACTCCCACATTTCCTCTATGTTAAAAAAATCAATGAATGAGAATTTGAACATTTTTGATGTAAAAATAGTACAACTCCACAACCATCCATCGTATCTCTCATGCTCCAGCATTCAGAAACTTATTTTATACATTTCACAACTGTCTCATAACCACTATATACTATATATAATTTAATTGTTTAAACACTCACCGATAATCGGCGTCAATAACACCTGCGCCTACATCAATATGATATTTCCATGCCAATCCCGAACGTGGTGCTATTCTTCCGTATGTGCAGTCAGGAACTTTAATTTGCAAATCTGTTTTGACCAGTGCTTTACCACGTCCAGGCACAATGTATTCATAGGCACTGTTAAAAAAAACCAATACTCATTAATATATGAAACTTCGACAATTCGGAAACGCCAAACGTTATTTACAATTGTATGTACATGTTTCACAAATATATATACCTTCTTAAATCGTATCCAGCAGCATATTGTGATCCCTTTACTGGTGCAAACGCTTTATCAGACAATTTTGCGAATTTTAACATTTTTCCTTCGTTTATCACTGACTTGAGAAACTTGTGTAACTTCTTAAACCGCTTGATCGTAACGATACTGAAAAAACAGCGGGAAACTAACCGCCTTTACAGCCCTAGTAGCCCTAGTTTACCACATAATACGTGATTCAAATTCGAAAATCTGCCAAAGCGCGAAATTTTAAATGATTTTGGGATTGTAAAAGGTAATTAAATTATAAAGGACAATGTTAAAAATTGTTGTACTTCTCAAAAACGAAAAGCTCTGTTCTCTCTACAATATGATTCTGAATAATAAAAAATGTAACAATCATTTATCCGAGAAAAGATGTAAAAATTATAAAAAATCCGGTTAAATACAAGAATATGTAGGGAGTGTAACTGAAGTTATAACTGATTCGACTGTGACTTAGCGATTTTAGTCTCTTCGGATGACGGTATATTAGTAAAATAATTCAGAAAATTATGTACAAATTATACAGAAATATTATAATAATATTTGGTATAAACGTACAATAATATTAAACATAATTAATAATACAAATGAACGTACCGTAGGTATGATCAACAATAATGAATTCTTTTATAATCGTTATTATAAAAGATGGTTATTTATTTTACAAGTGGGAAGGCTTGTGATAAAATGACATACATATGATAAAACAATCGTGAGTGCATCTTACTTACAATTTGTACAGTTTTTACTTAAATCAAGCATTTTTAATAGCGATCCATTTACGAATCAACTATCTACCTCTATTAAAGAGACATTACTTTTACCGTAATAGATATAATAAATGAAATAATAAAGATTGATTCTCCGACGCTGGATTTAAAAATCGATATATGTTATTAACGTATGTATAAGTAACAGTAAATGTAATATGAATATCGTTCGATAAATTGACAATAGAATAAAGACAAAGAATAGCATATTCTTTTCTAAAGAAAGAATCATAAAAAATATACCGTTAGCTGATCAATTTCTTAACCTTAAAATAACGTCAGACTGTTTCTAGGTGGCGTTAAACGGAGACCTGTTTCAGTACATATCTGTTCTTAAAATTTATCGAAAATTTGTGATTTCCCGAAATGGTGGACCTTAGCAATGGTTTCGACAACCCAATCGAACATGGATTCAGTGATATCGTCTTCATAACACCTGCAATTTTAGTGATTGGTCTCGCCGGTAAGATACATTTCTAAAAAAGCGCGGTGTCCTACGCTGCAGAAATTACGGCTTTTTCAAATCATATGGCTGTTTTTACTGCCTTATTATATAAAATATATTATAGTAAAGTTACAGACAGTTATAAATTTTTCGATAAAGAGAATCCATTAAAGCCAACAAGCCGGAATCCTGTTACATACATAGGTCAAACACCTACAGCTGTCGCACGTGATTCAGATTTATGAACTAGCCTAGTGCGACGCGACAAGTTACGACATAGTAGACATACAATTTCATTGATTCAGATACTTCAAACTTATAATTGTCTTAACCCCTTAAGTGAACAATCCGATATGGCATCGACCTCGTGTGATGTACGCATATTGCTTAGCTCGTGACAGTCACGGGGTTGTATATCGACACATGATTTCATGATATATTTGGTTTTACTATCATAGGAACATGTATACGATTGTAGTCATCTAATTTAACATAGATCTCTGAAGTTAATAATATAAAAACATTTCATTTAAAAAATTCCTTTGATTGAGAAGAAAACAATCCAAAGGAGATATCGGTAAAAAACGAATATGAAATACTTACATGATTTTATTGTATTGACGTTGAATTATGTATTCCATGCTTCAAAATATGAATACGTACATATGTTGTAACCGATACTTTGTATAATGTGTTAAAATCAAACATTCTGTACGAAATTTAATCTTTTTCATTTGCTTGAAATAAAAAGTTATTATTTAGCTTTTATTTCCTTGTCTTAGAATAATTCCCTTAATCAATCAATAGAAAGGAAAGATAGACTTTTTGGAAACTGTTTGTTCAATTTTGCTAATCACATAAAGGGTTAATGCACGAATGCGGTTCATTTTCTAAGATAAAAATAATTTTCACGAGTACATCTTGCGAAATACATAATTATGATAATTATGACTTTGTATCCCCACCAACAATGCAATGTCTGATATTATTGTTAGTTCAATATAAGAAACGCAATACGTCAGCCTAAACGTGTTTTAATCTACATTGCAAGGTCATTTAGGCGAGGTTAAGTAGCATTTCGTGGCTTTACGGCTAACACGTTGGAAGTGGCCACGTTGGCCTGACGTCCATATGACTACCAATAAGATAACTAACATACAGATCCTCTTTGGATTTAACCAATCGTTGGTCACATATTTGATCATCGTTCATGTTCCCGCCAAGCACGAGCGATCTTTTCAGTAAAACGATCATCTTTTTGAGGAGCGCCAGTTCTCCGAAGATCTCCTCCATTTTTTCATATAAAACGTTTCATCAAGTACGTAATCGTGGTGGCCAAGGGTGTCCTCATATTCTTATAGTTTTTCATTGAAACGAAAAATCCTTCCAGGTACGCTAATGAATTACAGTTCAAACATTATCACTAATAACTCGCTAACAATCTTTCAATATAACGGACGTGCTAATCGAATTGGAAAACAAAGACAATGGTACTTGTTGCGTTTATTTCTAAATAACGATTTTAAATTTTCCGAATGGACGAGCATCTGATGATTATTGGTCTTTTCTATTAATCTTCGGTGTCGTGTAAAAATGTCATTATCTAATCTGCGAGGAAAACGTACACATCTTGGAATGATCATAGATATCTACCAATATAACCAAATAATGTTTCTAATTAGGATGTGGATGATACTTGCAAGTGGCCTTTTGGCTGTTGCACTAGCAAATTCGGACAATGCAGCGAGTGTTGCACCGGAAGCAGGTTCCAACGAAGCCATACTTCCTCCGGAAGTGGGCTCTAACTTCGAAGAAAAACTCCCAACGGCGGAGCAACTCCTGGGGATGCTCGATTCGATGACCGGCTTGTCAGATGAGGAGAAATCGAAACTCAGGGAGGATTTGTTGAAAACTATCCAAGAAAGTGATGATTTTCCACAACTTGGCAGCCAACCGATGCCTGGCAATGATCTCACTATGCAAACTATGGTCCTTTTGTCTTTGTTGAGTGTAGTTGCCCTCATTTTTGGTAAATATTTTCTTGATTTGAGCTTCTGAAACTTAGTTTTATTGGATGTGAAAGTTAGACAATTTTTTTCCAATTATCGATGGTAGGCTGTTATAGATTGGTTATTGTTTTCCTTTTCCTCTGACTACTTTCAACGGACTGGTGTTGATTCGGTAAATATTTTTGTTTTATCAGCTGCATTGCATAACAAAAGCCGCTAAATCGTCATTTCTGCATCGTGTACGACCACAGATCAGTTCGATGTGCTACCTGTTATCTAATCGACCACTTCACCACTGCCCGCGAACAATTATTTGATCAATCGTATCCTCACCTGCTAACAGAATTAGCGGTTTATCGGCTAGGTTCTCGTAGCTAGAAAAAAAATTCTGTGACTTTTGCTTTAACGGTGTACGGAATATGGATAAAGTTTTGGACTCGTTGCGAGAGAAGGGTATATTGACCGACGATATACAGGACAAATTTTCAAATCTCCTCCCGGACCATGCCAAGGAAAAGTTGTCCAGCATATTTCAGCGATATCAAGATTTGGACAGTGAAGGAAAGCAACAATTTATGGATGAAGTAGTCGAAATGTTAAAAAAAAAACTGCAAAGTAGTTCGAGCTTATATTCACTGTATTATACATTGTTTTATTCTCAGCCGTACACTATTTTTATTTTCGCTGTGCTATTTATAGCTTTCATTCTTGGTATGTCGTTTTTATAAACCGTTTAGTATTTATAGAGAATCGTATAAACGAGATTGATATGTTTTAAATAGGACTCGTTCTATTTTGTACTTGATAATGTTATCGTTTTATCTGTACTTTTATGATTTTAGTGTTCTTTGTCTACAAATTATTCAAGTGCTTGTCGGAGAGGGAGTCGAAGCGGGAGGAAAAAAAGAAGAATAAACAGATGAAGAAAAAGAAGTAACGCGAACGAGGTTAATGGGGGCATTGCATTATGGAATGCGGCGAGAGAAATATGAATGTGCAACGTATAACGAATTGCAGCGATATGTACGTTGCATCGTTTTGTGGAACCATTTATCGTATTTTATGTACGATAAAAGACAATTTATATTTCACGACTTACTCTATTTTGTTAAATAAAAGAATATATTTATGAATAAAAACTGAAGCCCATTTATTAGGGGACAATATATTTTGGCAACAAAGGATATTTATTGTGCCGTTCTGTGACATACATCATATTCGCCGAAATTTCTATCGAAATATGTATATAGCATGCAACCGAATAATACACTTCCATTTATTACAGTGGAAGTTCAAGTTCCTATCCTTGTAATTTCATTTCGCACATTATCTAAATTAAAATATACAAAGATAGTTTTGCCCCATTTGCTAACACGATTCTAACAATTGTTACGCGACTCATTAGAGTGATGTAAACGACACGCGTTTTTACGTTGTATTGAGCACTGAGATACATTACTGGTTCAATTCACATATTAAAGGTACATTCGATTGTACATAAAATATAGAAAAACGATGTTAATAGCCATATCGTAAATATTGACATCCATTCAGGAATTCGTATCTATCATTAATTCTGGAATTGATTCTTTGCAAGATTCCTAACTTACGATTTAACATTTGGTAGTAAATTATAATACTTGGTATGTTGTCCATGATTTACAAAGATGTTTAGGGAAAAATTGATCTTCTAATTTGTACTGCGATGTAGTGTGAACATGATTTTCCGTGGCAAAGCAATCATTATTACTCTTAATTGTCAAACTCTAATTAAATAAATCCTAACACTTTGCTATGAACAAAAAAGAAAAAATAAGGCACTTATATCTTTTCTAAAGACATTCTTTTAATATCGAAGAATAGAAACTTTGGTTTGGTTCTCTATTCTTGCTCCTTTGCCTTGGCAAAGTAGTTCCGTTAGGAGTGATGCTTTCTACGTCCTCTTAGGCGTCGTGGCTATTCGATATCGTAATAATTAATGACAATAAAAAATATTACGCTTTGTGTACATAGAGATCATATTCATCGGCGACATCGTTCATTAACGTTTTAGATAAAATGTGTAAATTGGAAATAACAATTCATTCGACGCTGATGAATAATCATAACAATAACAATATTCGCATACTAAATTTGCATGTCGTGGCACAAGAATTGAGTAATTGCAGTAAACACCGCCACTTACGTCTTCTCTAAATAAATTTTCAAACTAAGTAATTTACTTAAATTCTAAGAAGAGAAAAGAATTATCTGAGACACCTGTATATTACTTTTATGATAATTGAAATTTTCCTGTAAAGTAATACATATAAAATATATAATTTGACACATATATGTATTTTTTGTAATGCTGAAAACTTGTTTATCGCTAGAAGCAACAACTGCTTCTGAAATATAGTTACAGCGGAATCTTCTAGTGAGTATTGCGTGTAGAGTTTGGTTATATCTCCTCGTCTATCTGTTAGCAAGTTCCTATTTGTTCTTTTCTATCTACTTGCACAAAATAGCCGCCAAAGATAAAAAATTAATTAACGATTAATCAATTTACCACCTTCTATATTCGCCAATAAATAATCAAAAAATATTCCTTCATAAAATCCATCGTCATAATTTAAACCGGAAAAAGTACGCTGTTTTTAAGCCCTACTACATAGTAAATTTGTTATCGAATCACAGACACATTTGGCAAATTTAGAACACGCGAGAGATCCATTGAGTAATTTTGTAATTAATTTATCATTGGTTGTATCCTTTAGGAACGCGATGAAGGCTTTAGAAGCAGCTTGTAGCGTTCGCTCGTGTTATCTGCAACATAAAAATTATCTATTAACACAATGTTAAATTATTTTCTTTATCGACTAGGTTAGACTAGAAATTGAAGGGGGCATTGTAAATGATTTCTTAATAATTTTTCCTACATTCGAATATGAAACTTATTCCTTTCTTTCTACCTCAATAAATACAACTTAAATATCGGAGTTGTCTCTTTCAATTTCGAAGTCATCCTTCCCTTCTTCCCATCTTTACCTTTGATAGTTTCAACGAAGTACATGCTTTCGTCCTTCATGTTTGCTACCAATTCATCGGTAACTATAACATGGATACCTTGGGGACCAAGAAAGAGTACAGAATGTAGTCGATCGTGCGGCAAACTTAAGGTGTTCAGTAGCTTGTTTATCAAGGCACTGCTGGTCAGACTGTCCAAGTAAGCAACTCTCCAAAGCGAACCGTTGTCTTCCAACGAGAAATAGAGGGTAAGTTTTGGGGTTGGCGCTTTCGAGTGCAGCGCATTGAACAATCGAATCCCATCAGCCAGGCCACAAATTTGGATTAAGTCGTCTCTAGAGAGTCGCAAGATATCCGAAGCAGAGAAGCTCGCGAACGTGGACTCGAATGCATTGAAACGACTAGCACGAAGCCACGTGGTTGTCTGTGCCGCGTTTGCGTCTGGTGACAATTGAGCCAAACACGACGGTGCCTATATAATCAGACAAATTGTATTTTTACGAGTTCCAGTTTACCGTAATATTTAAACTGAATGTTGTTTTTGTTCTTCTAAATGGACTCCTCTAAATAACGCGAGACAAAATTTACTAATTTACGTTCTCAAAGGACCGAGATCCTAATCGTTTGCACTCGGAATGCATTTTAACATTTCTATCCATCAACTGAGTAACGAAAAGCCAGAAAGATTTACAATTATTTTATTTCTGTTTCAGTTTCAGTTTCAGAAAGAAACTGTAATTTCCGAATCACGCTGCATACTCTAACGATAAACTTTCTTCTTGAAAAAAATCTTTCACGAACTTTTATTGAAAAAATCAAGATAACCACCGAGTATCTAAGACCATGTCATTGTCGTATCATTTACACGTTTGATATTTTATTTCTTATGTCCGTGTTTGTCTATAGCGTTTACATGAATTGATCACGCGAATACAAAGTTCGTGTATCGTCTCATACAAGATATAGAAAAAATCGTATCCGCGTAACTGACATTCCCAGTGCAAAAGCTTAAGATTTCCATTGATATCGTTTCCAGCTGATTTTCCGTAAACTAACTTCAGCTTCGATACAGGACTGGTCTGGCAAAATTGCCGCAGGCGATGGTAGAGCCGGCGCTGTTCCCACATTTTCCTTTACAGCATCAGAGGCAGGAACTAGAGGTACGATACCCGGATTGGAAACCGAAAGTGCCAAAGGCGCTACCACAGGAGATGTATTGCCACTTATAGAGCGGGTTTGAGGTGATCTGCAAGAATAACAGTTATTTCTTTTAATTCGATGAAATATTATTTCTTCGATTCCTACGTTTATTTTAATCGAACGTAAAATCCGAACAGATATCCTCAGTTTAAATACTCGAATATTTTTGCATTGATCAAGGCAACTGGTGACAAAGTAGACGCTATGGAAGATTGCTGTCCGCGTAGAACGTGAATTAACGACATTAAGCACAATGAAAGCGAACACGGTAATAATTGACACCGCAACCTATCGCTACTGTATGAATATTAAGTCATTCGGCTGTGCCAGTGTTCGAAGAAGTACATCTATTATTCATAATGAGCGTTTTCTACTCGAAACGCGCTAAAGTATAAATAATGTAACTTAATTGCCGACCTTAAGATCATCTAATTTATTAGCGAGTTACATAAGTACGCAAGAATAATGGCCAGACACACGCGAACCAACGAAATTTCTTCGTTCGTTTTTCTCAACGCTAATATTCTTGTAATCGTGTAACGACATCCTTACATGGCGCGCCTCTTCAAGCGAAAAATCAGCCTGGAAATCCCCTTCCCGTCGATTCTTTTGTTGTTCCTGCCTTTTCTTATCGTCAGGCTGACTAATCCGCCGCGCATGAGATTACCTCTTCTCGTTCTGGATTCCGAAATAGAATGAATAAACTTAGCCACAACTTCCACTTGCAGAGGACCACCGCTGACCGTTACTTCATGCTCCAGGAGGTAAGCCGAGGCATTTCCGCGAAATTTCTCCGTCGATCTGATTGCCCAGCAACTCTTCAACTTCCAACTGGGACAGCTCTTTGTCATCTCGACTACTCGCTTTTTCGATTCTATCAACGTTCCCAAAAAGAATTTCCTTCAAGCATATATTCTCGTGAAAAGATTCGCGGTTCCCTTGACAGATTTCTTTCGACTTTTCATTCGCTCTTTCATGAATATATGCAATCTGAATACGCGAACGCTCGACCAATTTCCGATTCTTTCTTCGCCCATTCGTATAAATTTCAATGTTAATCGATCGCTTCCTGTTGGTTCAGCCTCGGACAGCGTTCGTCCTTTGGCAAATACATTTTTATTATCGTCGTCGTCGTCGTCGTTGTCGTCGTCTGTTGCCTCGATTTCTCGAGAACGGTTTACAGTTACGTCAGTCTCTCGGTTATCGATAAGATTTGTTTGAAACGTAGGCAGCTTTAAGCCTTATTCGCAACTGAGGTCCGATTGATCGTTCGAAAGTCTCGATTGGAGAAGGCTGAGGTCGGATACGATCGGTAGGAATCTGATCGCTATTGGTACGCGACTCTGCTGCGAACCGGATATCTCTAGTTTCGACTTTGTTCGCAGTCACGCGAAATTTCAAAAAAATAATGCGATCCTCTCTCTCGATGATGGCTGTGTACTCCTATTGTCTCTCCTCCTTTCTCTCTTTCATCTCTCGAAGGTTCCAGCGACCTCTACTATATCTCTTCTTTTTCTTTCCCGAGCTAGGTAAGTCGCGAATAATTCCAGAAACTACCAACTAAATCGGCAGCCACCTGCGTTCGTTCTGATCAAAATGTGTGGTCGATTACGTGACAGGCAACTTCTCGAAGACTTCTCTCGTTCACCAACCAACCGGCAAATCGTTCGGCCGCATCTTTAAGCGATTGTTCGTATTCCTATTCGATTCTTCCTGTTCCTTGTCCACTGTTATAGAAATCAAATTGCCATCGGGCAAGTTATATCCTCTCTACACGACAAATGGCTTCTAATCGCGAGGGTAAGCGAAAATTCTGCTCCTTGTTTTTCCCCGATTGCGTTACGTGATTTAACCAACTTCCTCGTTCGTTGATTTTCTAAAACGGCCTTCTAACGTTTATCGTGAGTCAACATCCAATTTGCTGTTATCGATATCTTTGGTCTTCGTGCTCGCGATGAGACGAGTTGTATCGAAGATACAAGATACCGCGTTAACGCGGTTTCGAAAGGAAGTTTCACGTGGAAACGTAGGTGTATGTCAGTTCAAGGCTGAATCGAACCGCCCTGGCATCAGCTTTTCGGCGGCCAGGCTGCTCGTCATCTAAGGAAGTGATCCTGGCGTGACAGGAGCACCTGACTGGCCAGGATCTCACGCACAACCACGCTCTGATCGTCGACGCGTAACGATTCGAGATCGAGGATACTCGACGCGCGAGACGATTCCGGACGATTAGCTGGAAAACGAAATTCTACACCGGACGAGGGCATTCCAACGGCGTGTAGCGGCTTCACTCTCGATTCGATGCCCGATCAATAATATTTCGCCAATCTGGAGTGTTCTTTGCTCGTTGTTGCGCTATGGTTACGTAGGAAAGTAGCCGAATCACAGTGTGTGACGCATGCGAGCCACGGACTTCCTCTTTAGGCAAAAATTATCGTCGTCGCGATCCCTCGGACATTACACGTCCGCTTTCGATCGCGTCTGTCCTTTTTCCCTTTAGTTTCCCTCTTCGACGTTCGTTTTACTCGATACGCAATATCGGTTCACGATCGACGTGATTCAGTTCGCGATCGATGCTCACGATCTCCGCCAGGAAGCGTGGACAGCTCTCTGTTCCGGGATTCGTGTACAATTTATTTTTAAATTCACGGTCGATGCAGTAATCCGTGTGGTATCTTGCCGGTGCTTTATTCGTCGAAGGACGTAGACCCGTGCGCCGGAACGAACGGAAAACCAAGATCTCACCGGTTGTTAAATTATTTCACAAGGTAGAAATCGTAGCACTTATTCCCGTGCATGGTGCACTCGACCTCTGGCCGAGGATTACCGCTACGACACTGACCAGTCCACGCGAGATTCAATACTCTTTGGATGTTGAACGTGTATCACGCTTCCGTTGCCGCGTTTCGTTCCCCTTTCGTGCTTAAAGAGAAAATCTTCGATCACGTCCGCTTCTGCCAACCAGCGAGTAAAAATGGTCCGCAGAAACGAGCAATAACGAGTGTGTATCGATTACTCGCCGGGATAATCGCGACCAGCGATCGCTTCGCAGTAGGATCAGCCAGCTATAGTACGTCGCAGTGGAACGTAGCGAATCACACGAAAAGATAGTCACCGATCACCGTTTTATTTATAAACAAGCGTTCTCAGCGGTAGATCATGTCTGCGATTCTCACTGGGTTCCGTTTTTGTCGATTATCTTCTCGTCCACCAACAACGTGTCCCGTTCCCGGCGTAGTATCGCGACGCACGCAAAAAAAAAAGTAAAAAGAAGGTGGGAGAGAACGACGGAATAAGCAGAGGAACGAGCGGCTCACGAGCGGTATATCGCGAAAAGACCAAACGATTCCGACGAAAGAGGCTGATGGATAAACGGAGAACCGAAGCGGCTGCGCGGCGATGCGTGTATCGTGTAGCGTTCTGAATTTATTTGTCGTCGAGGTTGTCTCTCTCTATTACTCGGAGCATCGTTGTCGGCTCTACCAGATGCCGGCTTGTGCCAGTTCGAGCCAGTTTCGTGACTCCCGTGCTAGCACCTCCTCTTCCACCACCTTATCCCAAGCCTCCTATCGTCCATTGCCATTACCATCGCCACGCTTTCAGCCACCACTTTGCGAACTACTTTTACCTCCTCCACCTCCGATTCATCACCAATCCCCCTACCTTCGATCCCACGCTCGTTCCAAGAGAAACGGCAACGCAGCGCTGCATTTCTGCATTGCAAGCAAACCAGCTGCATCATGCAACGTGGCTGTGCATCGGTCTTTCTCTCGAGAGGATCGTTCTACTCGCGATTTTACGTACTCTTACGTACGCGACCTTTATGGACTTTTCTGTCGTTTCTGACTTTCCCGACTCGAATGTCAAGAACGACCATGAAACACCTGACCCTCTTGCTTCCGCTCAATAACATGAACGACACGATATTCTTTGTCTTTCGGTTATCACGATAGCTATTAATAGAGCGACGATCGAGGAAAAATGGCAATCGTACGACGGAATTCCTCGATACTCGTATTTACGTTTAATCATCGTTATCGTAAAAAGTAGTGACATTGAGAGCGCGCGGACTTTGATGCATTGCAAAGTTAATGTCGCATTATCGAACGTCGTTCGCATACAAAATACTTGCGATTTTTTATTTCATTTTTCTGAAAGAACGACAGTACTAATAAGATGGTGTCACGCTTTGTTTAGTTTCGACAGAGTAGGTTGATCGATGCAAATTGTTGTTTAATTAGGCGAAATAACAGAAACTCGTAATATCCAGAACGAGCCGGTTAATTTACATGGCAACATACATTCACCGACACGTTGTGTAATCATATTTTACAACGATATGAAATAAACGTGTAACCCGGAAAAAGCTAAGCAGCAACAGGTACATGTTAAATATTCGAAAGGGAAAAAGACGATGATATGATTTGTTGTGTCGATGTAAACTGGTAGTCTCTTGTGTAAAGATCAAGGAGAAAAAATGTCTATCAACAAACATCGATCCTCACATACAGTAGTGACAGACGCTAGGGGTCAAACAAAATAAAAAGAAAATCGAACATGGCAGTTCACACTTGTTCATGCGTATCTACGAAAAAAATTGTACAGAAAGTCATCGTGATTGCGTCGCAGATCACAGGAGGAATGAAATGAAAACAAGATTAATGTTTGCACTTACACTGCCTCTGTTGACGCATAGGGGCTCCCTCCATTTTGTGTGACCAAATTGGATGGCGATAACGAGTCTAAGGGAATCTGTAATCAAACAGCATCCAACCTGGTTTATTCTTTGGCAGAGAGAAGCATGAAATGACGACTTACGTCGGACAGAACCGTGCAGTCGTAGCTTGGCTGGTACTTGTCCTGCTCGTGTGCCGGTCGTCGCAGTATCTTGTCCCGATCTTGCTTATGTTTGCGATCAGCACCTTTCAACTTGAAGACCTTTACCTGGCAAGATGCAGCGTGCAAACGAGGGCCTCCCGGTAATCGCGTTTCCACTTGGATCCGAAATGGCACGCCTTTTTCCCCACCATGTTTCTTGGGCGTGAATTCAGTGCTAATACAGTTCACCTAAGGTGCAACAATCGAATACCATTTTAGTTTCAGGGTTGGTTTCACGCACCCTTTGGTAAACGAGTTTGATACTACCATACGAATTTCCTTTTCAACTATACAAAGATTTTAGAAAACTGTACATTAATATACACTAAGAGATTTTCCATTTTCTTAAAACGTTAAAAGTCTTTTCCTCGGTTGAAAGTACATGCAACGAGACTTAAAAATTTGGTGAACCGCAAAAGGGTCATCATTTGATCGAAAGATCAATGTTTTGAAACAAAGGAGAATAGATAATTAGCTGTAATTGCGGTTGATCTTTTTTTATTTGCAAATCCCTTTCCTGCACCTTTATATAAACGCCGACTTCCTTGGTGGGGTCCCACATGAATTCCACGCTATTATTGGACGGGGACGGTTGACAAACGTCTACCATCCCATAACTAAGGGGAACATCGACCTCGAGCAATCTTTCACCGGGTCTTGCGCGTTGCCATGCGAGCATCTGTTCCCGTTCAGTGTACTGAAGTCTCCTCTCGTGGAAGCAAATGCGGATTGTCGACTGAAACAAAAACGTTGGATGTCCCTTCAGAGACGTTGTAGCACCGTTTGGGTGACTCACATCTTTCGAACGTCCAGGACCTTTATGAGCTCATTTGGGTTGTTACGCGTGAAGAACAAGGGAGATGTATTAATAATTCGTCAATGATATATCGGTGATACGATGATGATAATAATGATAATAATTGGTAAATTTTGTCTTCATATTACATGATTCCTGTCGTCAACGACAGACAAGAAATCATCGCAACCATCATACTGCAACCAGTATGAGCTCGTTTGATTTCGTTTTGAGAAACTAATACGTTTTTTAAGATGTTGCTACCCAAACATAGACGATCTCCTGATCTATTCTAGGGAACCCGTAATGAGTGACCAAGTACCTTCAAAATCTTCCCGCGATATGCCGACAGATCGCCCAATTTCTTCAATTTGATCTCGTACGATTGACCCTGATTCAGGTAGGTGAGCGTCTCTTCGTTGACTTTCGTCGCAATGCTCGTGGCAGCCGCAAGCACGTATTGGAAACTATAAGAAACGTTACTCTCCTGTTAGTCAATAAAATTCGTAACTCTTACTATATAATCGCGCGACTTTCGTATCCGCACTAGCGTGAAAACCACACTACATTTCGTGCGTTTTATTTTATAAGGATTTTAACTTAGAACGTTCGGCTACGCTGTACATTATATTGTTGGAAAGTTGCAGTAAAAATCAACCACGTACCGGCAGTCCTCGTTGAGTTCGTTTCCTTGTTGAGAGGATGAAACGTGGTTTCCCGAGGACGATGTTGGAGGATACTCCTCGTTCGAGGAGTAAAGCAACTGATGAAGACTAGCTGCTGTCTGCCCATTATTGTTACTGTCAGCCTCGACAGAGCCGTTCGAGTTGTTCGCTGGTGCCGAATTAATTGTTCTCTGTGACACGTGGTTTAAACTGAAGCAAACATTGAACGAGAAAAGAACATCAATCCTATGTGCATTCCTATAACGTTCGTTACGTTCACACGGAGGCCTGTAAGGTTGTGCGTATATGTACTTTTAATAGCAATTGTCGCGCTTCTCCGAGATTAACGCGATTCGCGATTAATTTCATACAGACTGCACTCACTATAAATTAAAGAACACCGACGGCGAGAGCGTTAAATCCGACGGTGTTTTCATTGCTGTTGAAACTAGTTTCAGGAGGAAACCGATTGTATCATACGAAATGAAATTACACTCAATTCGCGGTCGTCACGAACAGTTTTCACTAGTTCGTCGAAATACTTTACTGCTATTAGTCTCGGTGTGGGTTGTGCGTAACGCCGAGTTCCTAATTAGGGGCAATTTCTACGCAGACAATTCATCCATTACTCGCGCAGCTTTCGCAATAATACGCTCTTATGGTTTCCATTTCTTTCTTTCTTAACCCTTCTAACGAATGTGTATCTACGTTCGTCCAAGCGTCGTTGTCTCTCTTCTATAAAGTTTGCTCGCTTAAACAACTCCTAGGATACATCGCAGCGCGCGTCGATGATATTTAGCACGATGCACGAGTCAGAATCTCCAGCGGTGGACCAAGTCTCGGTTAAAAATAAATACTGCTTGAATCGTCGGAACATCCAAAAATACATCCAAAAAAAAAAAAAAAAAAATCAACGTTCTTTGGTCCGTTGTTTGTAACGAGTAAGAAATCTAGAACAAAATCTAGAAAAGTGTCCGATAAGTTCCACGAATCGCGCTAACTTGCAAGTTTAATCTCGCTGAAAAACATTCGAGGGATTACATTGCGCGCGTATATGTATCGTTTTGCCGTGAAGATAAACGCGAAATTGATTCCGTGAGATCGCACGGACGCAGGCTCTTAAAGGAATCACGTTTCTCGCACGATCGTGTCGGACGAACTGGCACGGGACACCAACGGGGTAACGCGGCGAGAAAACGATCGAGAAATCTCGTAAGAGTAAAGGTCTGACCTGCGTGCCATTTGTCCGATAGTTGTGCGAAGAAACGTGACGATAGGCCTCCTATCAGTCTCGAGACTCTGCGGGGGAGTCTCGCGGCAAATTCCGCTGTTGGCTTTGTTTTCTTCCTTTAAGGTCGCCGCTCCTGTACCGTTTCCACCGTTTCTAATCAACGTACTGATCGAACGCCACTGACGTTTCCAGCGACCGACTTATCGCGAGACGATCACGCGTCAATAGGCGGAGGAAAAGGTAGCTAGAAAAGGGAAGAAATATTCGCCGCGATAGACGAAGGATGCGGTTACGAAATGAACGTGAATGTGCTCAGACGAGGTGATAATGCCTCCTGTGTAACGCACGAACAAAAACGCTCAGCGGATTTTGTACCGTGCTAAGACAACTTACTTGGAATTTTGCTGATTTTCCGGTGATGGTGCTTCTTGCTTGAACACCGTCAACGATGGTAACGCGAGCAGGGCTTCGCTGCAAACAAATTTCAAACGATTATTCAAACGATGTTCTTTCTTTCTTTTTCACGCGTATTCACTGACTACGATTTGAATCTCCATCCGACGGTTTTTCGTTGAGTAACGATTAAAATTAACATAAAATTAGTATTGGTTGATCTGTAACGATATTGCGAATTACATAATCGCGCATTATTAAACATAAAGTGCGGTAGTGTCCGAGGTGGATAAATGCAAGTGGAATCTAATTTCTTCGAAAATTTTCTATGTTTACTTCACGCAAGTATTTTTCCTTAATTGACTGGGCCTCTGTTAGTTACACTTGGTTTTTGCGACGTTCGCTACTACAGAATGCCGTTAAAATCGATTTAGGTTTACGATTGGAGGATGTGTCCGATAATAACCAACAGATTCCGGTTTTCGCTATCGACGCTTATTGATTATGAATTCGTGACGCAAGCGGCTAAGAAACGGTCACTAGTATGTGTGTTTTATGTGCCAATATCGAATCAGTTATAAAATAATGATCCATTTTTTTACAAAGACAGGCGATTCGTATTGCCTAATCGTTCGTCGACTCGTCATCGACGTTTAAACTTCGCCGATTAACTTCAACCTTTTGTAAGCTATGATCGTGAAAACAGAAACACTCGTATCTGTATATACGACGATATCCGGGTACCTCTCGGCAATTTACTTACAGATAAAAAGTTCATCGTCAGACAAGATCCAGCGCGAACTGGAAAGAAGTTACCGCGGCTTACATAAACGACATTTTATGAGAGTAAAGGAAAAAGGATTTTAGATATTCTCATATATCGGATTTTCTCGCGTTCTTGTTGTCGTCTAATGGAGCAATCGTAAAATCAGCAATGGATCAACAGTTGTCGAGCGTTACACCACATAACCAAAATGCTTGTAATTGTAAAATGTAGAGATGCGTCTCTGCGATGTACCGTAATTATTAAGGCGGACCAATTGCTGAAAGAATAGTTTGAGAACCGCCATGATAAGAATCACTATATGATAAGAGTCAGTAAGGTCAATCAAAACCGGAACGTACCGGTTCGCGAATAAAGCGACATTAATATCAACCACAGTGTAGTATCGCGATAAAGTACCACCGAAAATACAAATTAGTCGAACAAATTTGGTGTAATTACTAAAACAAATTTGACATTGCTGATCTCACTTAATATTTTAATTTAATTTACTAATACGTTGTAGATGCTATAAACAAGGCCACAACAAGGTTCTTATCGTTTTTGTTGACGAATATAAAGTCAGTGGAATAAAGGGACTTAACTGATTGTAAGAAACAACAAAGAAGTCGTCCATAAGCCGCAGAGCAAACAGGGCCACGAGTAATAAATGAATAAAAAATGTTTTATTTAATAATCTTACTTTAATCACTCACCTACTTTTCAAATATTGATGCATGTTTCCAGTTCTCGGAACTCGAGCTCAATTTCTTTCCTTTGTATATATTCAACGATTCCACAAACACCGTTTAGTTCCTTTATCTACACTCATTTATTTTCTCTTAAACATTTCTTAATTATGTTAAGGAGTTACTTTTCTTTTTGGCATAGATCTTATATAAACCGTAAACCATGTTCAGAGTCACTTATACTTTTACACTATATCCTAGATAGAAAAATAATAAAAAAATGCTGGTTCTGCGCTCGTGAACAATTCCACGGATCAGTCCTATTTAGACTTACGGCAGAAGATAACCGTTTTCTACAAGTTTTCATTCATGATCTTCCGAAAAATCGTCTAGATGTTTTATAAGGACAACGAGGGAGGTACCACGTGTAAAGCAGGTCTGTCAGCTGATTCCTAGCAGTCGTCTGGGCTGTTTCTCGCACAAACGTTCGTAAGTGCGTTTAACGTGTATTATCTAACATCGAAAGTTCCAAATGGTTGAATCATTTGTTCGTCCACTACTTCCTGTTATTACATTTTATCTTTCACGCAGATTGTACGGAAGTTCGGTTCCTCGAGTATCCTACTGTGATTTGAAAGTTGTTGAACCTTGATGAACGAACATGTGACTATAATTTATAACATGTCATCTATAATTTATTAACGACCTGGTCGAAAAATGTACGAAGAAAATTATCTAGGACTCGTTGCAAAACGCGTTTCTAATTACGTTTAGTGAAATAAGTAGCGAATTAAAAACGGCGAATAGATTCGTCCAAGTGCAAATGGAGAAAGTTGTTGAACGAAGAAAACTCTTCAATTAATTTCACTTGACGTGACACGAAAATTCTGACAGGTTGCTACAATTGGTTTCAGGACAGAAACGCACGTGCCTGTACGCGCGGACACTCGCAAAGCGTCTAAGCGCCTGCGACCGGTGTGATTTCCCAGCGTACGACTGTTCAAGCCTCGAAACACCGACAACTGCGTCTGGTTTTAACCGGATTTCTGACTCCACGTTCTAGTTCCCACTACCGACTACGTTTTAATCGAGATTCGATCCATTCCTGCAACGTGCACTGCACATAGGTTCTCCACGGAAACCTACTTTATCGGCTTTGAACCTCTTCGCTCATATTGCAACAAATTCTTCGTGATCGACCATCGATCGAACTTTAATAAAGATCCAAGTAACTTCTGCTTTTTTCAACTAAAAAGATAGAGTTCTGCATGGTGGACGACTATACAGAAAGATCGTCGAGCCGTTTTCTACTGTACAACTAATTTGAAAGAGACGACGACGCTTTATCCTACTCCTTCTCTACTACTCACCTTCGTTTAATCGAAGTTCGCTCTTATCACTCTGACCTCTTCCGATAAAACCGCTTCGGACGAAGAAAATTCTATTTACCTCATGTTATAGGAGGCGACGGCTGTCGCGAGGTCGGAGGCCGCAAGTGCCGACAGAGATCCATCGAAATCGGCGGCAAGATGTTCTGCCAGCTCCTCCACTTGGGTTGACCATCCTTGTCCAGAACCATTGTTCCCAACAGATCCTGGAAATACGAATTACAAATATGAAATAAACGAATATACGATATTCAGGGAAAACATACGAAAACAACCCTATATTTTATCGTGACAAGACCTGTGTTCTTCTCTAAATGCAACATCATATTTTCCCTAATTTTATCACACCGATGTATAGCGTACAACCTTGTGCATTAGCGTAATTGATGTAAAACTGATGATGCATGGCGCCAATCCTAGACTTGGTCTCCTGGAGGGCCATGACTGCGTTTCGTCGCCGACTCTTGGAACTTATGGCAGGATATCGTCGACTATGCAATAATGGCAACCTGGCGCTGTCGACTTCACACCACTTCATTCTATCTTTCTACGAGGGGATAAACCGGAGCTAGCACACTTGTAGCAACACCACCGAAATAAAAACGATGCGCATGTACCTTCGCGTAGTTTCTCTCGGATGGAGAACTAGTATCAGCTTCTCCTCTTTCTTTCCTCGGACTTAATCTGCGATACACTGTGTACTCTGGAGTTATCACAGTTTCTGTGACCACGTGGTCGAAAAGGCGTCGAATAAACGCGGAACGACACTTTTAGTGAATCAGTTTCGAGACGTTCTCCGAAGCAGTATCTGCTCCGATATACAACCACGAACTTGGACGTTTCGCTACAAGAAGACGAGGATCCTTCGTGGACACAAGTTGAACGAAGACGTAGCACGTTCGGTTTCGAAACCTAACTAGGACCGTTACGAAGCGATGTTGGTAATTCGGCAGCTTCTAATGACAGAATCTTGTTCGGTGAAGCGCAACGTTATACGACAATTTTTGCGTAGCAAATGGAATCCTTCTAAGCCACGGATCGTTGGTGTTCTCTTCAAGTACATAGACTTTATAATTGTACTTGGTGGCGGATAATTTAAAGCATCTAACACCGTAGATACGTGACTGAAATTGAGCGGGATAAGAACTTAGAATCGCCAGTGCCTACGACTGTGTATCCGAGGTCCTCGACACGACCTTTCGAATGATATGTCTATATTGAGAACTGTATGATAGCAACGACGCTGGTGCATTCAAAGACTCGAACGAACACCAAAAAATAGAGGAACTACTTGGAAAATCTATGGAGCGAATTTTTTTTTCTACGTATACTCATCTCCGAGACACGAGTACACGGAGAAATTTATTTATCTTGCCACTTGTTGCACAATTTTCTAATCAGTCTCAGTAGATCGCTCGGTGAACTCTAACCTATTGTGCGTTCTTAAATGCTTAAATCGATAAGTTTCGTAGTTGCTATACAATCCACGATTACTGAATACTTCATGTACATGTACTAACCATCTCTCCTAGCATGTTTCTTCTCGAGTTCCGTAATTTGTGGCAACGGCTCCCCGGCTCGACGTTTCAGGCTGCTCTGCTGGCAATTGGGGGAATTGTCGGAAGACGGGCTGAGATGTTGGGGTGATTCGCTGCTCGAACGTATCTGGACACTGTCCTCCGGGGAATCCTTCGGTGAGTTGTATTTATCCTGCCATAAAGAATTTTGTGGACTGTGATATCCCATTGACGCCTATAAAACGTTTGATCATCGTCAGTTCACGGGATGAATCGCGCGGAGCTTCACGGATTTCGCTCGAAGAGCCACGACGACGCGATTCTCAAACTGCTAGTTGCGCGAATAGAATCGGCTCTATCGCGTGTTCAACGAGAGCGCGATGAACGAAAACGAAGAAGAAAAATTGACTGATATGGTTAACGCGCGTGTTGGAAATACGGAGGACGTTTTTGCCCTCTCGCAAAGTTCATGAAAACGAGCGTCGTGAAGCGTCGCGTTCAACGCGAGTACCAACGAGATGATACCATTGTCCGAAGGAAGGAACATCGTGAAACTTACATGCTGAGTGGCGATGGGGTCGCACCTGTTCTGACGAACTGGGGACAGCTGTTCGTACGGAGGCGACGGTGTATTGGGAAACCATATCGTCCCGTTCAAAGCATCTGCACCGCCGTCCATGATGAATTCCAGCTCCATCCAACGACCCTAAATCTCGAAACACTCCTACCAGGGTTTGTTTCTCAGGGTAACACTACCTTTATCGATTGTTTTCTTTCTAATCACGATTCTATTCGCCCTTACTGTTCGAGTGCTCAGAGATTCTTTGGAGAACGCTTTGGTCGCCTATTATTCGAAGAGAAGACTATAAGTCCGAGTTTAGTTAGAACATGAACGATCATCCACGCTGAAATTTTTTGGGATCAACAAGGACTCGGGCACCTCTGTCGCTCGACTTTTCTAAGCGCTAACGTACATTCTGCGGCTGATAGGTTTCCCAGTTTTTGTTCTTTCGTCGGTTCGTTTCCCTCGTTCCACTTGATCTTTCGGATTCTTTCGTTTCACCAAAACGTCCTCCTTTTTTCTGCGTCCTCCGCGTATTTTCCTTCCAGATCGACAATGATCTCGGAAGTGCGCACGGTGCATCACTCGACCACCGTCAATGAAGGGCCGAACTTCCTCGAGATAGAGCTATCCTTAGAACATTACGAAGAAGCTGTTGTACAATTTCTTGATGCCAGTTGTCTCGCGTTGCCGGTGCGTTTCCAAGAGTGCGCAACCCCGCGACTTGAGGGACAGAAACCGCGAAAAGACGACGAACGCGTCCTCGAATACCATCGCCACACCTTGGCTGCAACGCATCTTGTTATTATTTTCCTTGAGAATTTTAAAGTCTCGCGAAAAGACAGTCTGCTAGCTACTCTCTTTCTCTTCCTCTCGTCCAACGTATCCTCGGTTCTTCGATATGGAAAAGTTCTACGAATTGCAAGCTGTACGTTCGGCCGACACTTTCTATAGTTCGATAAAATAGAACGTAAATCAGGAGTTGCTTTTCTGGCAGTAATTTCGTTTTGTTTTATCTTCAATGAGAATTCGTTTCGTTTTGATACGTTAAAAACGATCGTCGCTCTTAGCGAGTGTCACTGGACACGTAAAATATATTTCGATTTGCTTTCTAACGACTATGGCTCACACCACTTGATAGTGTCTCGATAATCGAAGGCCTTCGCCTATCACGTCGTCACCACATTTTCAGGATCCTTCGTTCCATGATGCCGACGGAAAGATAAACTTGATCCGGAAGAAAAAGACGAGGCTTCGTGGCGTAAGACCAAATCGAATGTGTTTCGTTTCTCGATGTTTCTCAAAGTCCTTTCCACTCGGCCAAGGACGATTCTTTCCAACAATTCACCCCGCAACGTCTTCTTCGTTGTATACTAAGAACACGAATCTTCCGTACCGATTAACTCCTCTTTCTTTCTTCCGAATGTTTCGCTTCGCTATCTCTTGATGATAAATGCTAACGATCAAGATCTTTCGAAGAGCAAGAGCCAGTAAATTTGAGCCATTCAACTGGCGAACGAGACTTCGGATATCGTTCGAGATACCTTTATCACGCGTTATCAAAATTCAAAACTATACTCGTCTGGCTAGCTCGTCCTTCTTTTCGAAAATATCGATGTCCAATTTTCACTGATAATATCGACGATAAACGAATCTTATTTTGAAATCGGTTGCGATGCAGGCCTCAATTTCCTGATACAATTGCCGCTGTCGTATTCTTCTGCTTGATTATCTTTATGAGGCTCGGTGCTACCCGTTGACCGACTTAAACCGACTGAAACAAACTGAACGCGCGAATGTCTCTCGGATCTCTACCCTTGCGAACGTCAACGGACAGCAAATTGCGCGACACTGACGACGTTAAAAGTTTTGAAGCGAATGCTCCAGCGATGTCTTCTGTCTAAGAACGATCTGGGTATCTGATCCAATCGCGACCGCCGGTATTAAAAGGCTGACCAATAGTGTCTACGCTGGAGGGTCGACCCGACCGTCAATTGGAACCACTCAGTGCTGATGAGCAAAATGTGACTTGGTTTACCTCGTAAAATCGTCCCGTATTTGGTCACGTAGTGAATTCGAATTTCGATTAATACCTGACCTATTCTGCTTTTTCTATCTGACGAGCGAATATCGTCGAAATTTTTTGTAATCGAATAATCCCGGGCCAAGCTTTCTCCACGGTGACTCTCGAGTTACGCTGCTATTTCAGATGACGATGACGACGTTTACATCGATTTGACGAGCAGTTGCGTCGTAAAAGATGACTGTTTGCCACGTGGATTAATTATTTCACGAGATGTTATCTCTGTCTTTAGACGAAGTGTGTTTTCGTTTCGAAACTTCCAACGAGATCGTAGGAACGCAAATCGTGTCCCTCTTTTTTTTTTTTCTTAAATCAATCACAGGTTGATTGAGTGACGAGAGGATGTCGATGCGCTTCCGGGTAACGTTATCAAAGCCACGTGCCAGCCGGTGCAACGAAGAACGTGGAACAACTGTTAATCGTTATTAGAGCTTCTTGTAGCTACGCGAAAATGTGTTTGCATAGAGATTCTGGAGAATTAGACGAAGATGATTTATCAGAGTGTTTCCTTTACGTCGAACGAGCTTCCAGACTGATCTGTGGCAGCAATCCTTAAACTTTCAGGTTGTTCAGAGTGCCGCTAAGCTTCGTCCCAGAAAATCGACGAGATAAACTAATATCGTAGAAGTAGAACCTGAAACAACAAAATCAATATACGTCCACGGAACAGGTGTTGGCCGAGTCGTCTAGGGAACTTTCCATAAACGTCAACTTTGTACGCGATCGAATACGTTGAACACACAAGATCGGTATTTTCCAATCATTACAAAAAAAAAAAAAGAAAAAAAAGAAAAAAAGAAAAAGAAAGGAAAGTCACTTTTATCGAAAGATATACTAACAGTGTCTCGTTTATCGCTATTTAGCTTAATTCTGATTTACACGACGAAATCTTGCACACCGATAGCTTTTCGTGGAAAGCACAGCAGCCAAGTTACGTTGAAGCGCCACTCATCCTGCTCGTCGACTGACAAACGAATCGTCATGTTTCCTAATTTTCTGTACCATCATTTTCTCCTAAGCGTCTTCCACGTTGTTCTCCGCATCTTTGCACGTACATCCGTTCAGCAAAGCTGGCCAGCTCAACGGGGTTAGACGTCTGAAGTTTCGCTGATTGAAGTTAATCCGCGAGGTCATTGTTATACGCGCTACTCGGTTCCACACAAATTAAACGGTGCGTGTCTTGTGCAGGAAAGCTCCGCAGAACTACGAGTATCGTCGTATCAACGACACTAGCACGTCAAGCCCGAGTGATCCGCACGACTGCGGCAAGGAACTCTCTGAGGAACTTATGACGACGTTTCGACCGATCCTACGAGATCAACGACCACCGACGGTGAATTACTTCGCGACCTTGTCTCTTGCTACCGTGAAGTGTATTTCGCTCCTTCAACGAACAAGATTGTTCGTTCGTCAGGCAAACTATTCGCTCTATATGAAATAATAGACTTGCGTCGACGACGGAATTATTTTCAACGTCTTTCTAGGATCACTTATGCAAGCGATCAAGGGAATGCGCATACCATGGTAATTTATCTTAATAATTTCGATTTGAAGTTTAAAATAGTTCCCTGAAGCTGTGGATAATTTATTTTTTTTTTTTTTCAAACATGACGTAATGCGCTAAACAGAATCGTCTTAATCAATGAACATGCATCGTGTTTTTTCGAGGTAAATATTCTTGTCTCTAAGTAATTGTCACTTATGAATAACTAAATTTATCGATCGTACATCTGTAAAAGTTGAACATAAGAGATGTTAAAAAATCATTAACGTTGTTTCTATATTCTTCGGCTGGAAATCATCTCGATATTTAATCAGGTTTAATTTGAGCGACGCGGATGTATTGGAAAAAAAAAGAACGACTTTTACGATTGTTCGGTTAGGAACATGTGATTGTATAACAGACGTAAGTATTAACTCGTCGAATAGACGAAGGAGTCTAGTATCAACCACGAGTAGAGACCTCTGTTCTTGCAAATTATACTAAGACACCAAGGTCATACATATATCTGCCTCATAATGGACGAACGCACGTCCGAACCACGTGTAAGATCTTCTGCGTCGTCTGCTTTTGATTGAAATTATAAACCGGTTGGTACATTGATATCACTGCATCACGACTCTACTAACTTACTTCGAAGCAGTGCCAAGGATAGAGATCTTTCGTCAACGTCATTGCCAAAGGTTACAAAAATCATGATCGTACATGGTGGATCGTATCCAAACACGTACAGGATTTTCTTCAATGTTTTTAATTCTTCAAACGTACAAAATGTCTGTAACAGAGCGACAATGTTAAATGGTTCCACGAATCATAGCTTGCTAGAAAATAGCCATTAATCATTACGAATACGCCGTGTGAGTCAATTCATATTTCTGTGCTCGATTTCTTGCAACGCTTGTCGACATTCTTGTTCCAGAACGCCACTCCAAACTTGATATCGATGATTCAACCCTGGTACAGCATGTAAGACCGTCTTGGACCCTAACACGCCTGTATTTCTATTCGGGACACCGTAGAATATTCTTAAAACCCTAGAGTGCAAGAGTGCCATAGCGCAAAGAGGACACGGCTCCCTTAACAAGAAGGTCCAGTATCCTGTACATAAATAAGGACCACATTTTTTCGTGTCTGCTGCTTCAGTCTGTTCAACTGTCCTAGAATCCATCGTTTTCGTTGAACCGTTATTCCTGCGTCCTCGTCGAATTTCAGTAGATTGCAAACATTCTTCCTTTGGAAGGCTAATTTTCGATAGCGTTTCTGGATAGCAAAGTGGAGCTTCTTCGACATATTTCCTCTTGATTCTCATTTCCTTGGTCATTTTATTTTCTGCGTCTCTGTTGGCGGAAGATTCAGAAGTTTCCGAATCATCGGTACCCTTCTGTTCCAATCTTTCCCCGAATTTCCAAGCTCCTCCACCTTGAAGTCTGGCAACGAGGTCTACGGCCAACATAGCTGCGTGCCACATTGGATGCCGATCGATTTTCGAGGCTGCGACCGCAAGGATTCTTCCATCCACTGGGTCAACGATCACCGCGCTGCCGTTACAATTCGAGTCGCCGACAGCTTCTAATCTGGCTGCCTCTACCACAACGTTCATGTACCTCTCTATAAGAACCAATTGATGTTCCGTGAAAACCGATCCATCGACCAGTCGTTCGATGTTAGGATCTGGATGAAAGTTCAAAGGCCAAATGCTCGAGGCCCGCGCAGCTTGTGCTTTCGTTTTGGCTGCTCTCGCTGGCACTTTCGCTGTATGAAAGTCATCTTCCAATAAGGATAAGTTAAATCCTCTTTCCGTTAATATCATTTTCAGTTTGTCTTGAGTCAAAGTAAATTCTTCCTTGGATTCCTTGCAGTCTTCCGTTTCCGCTAATAATTTTCTAGAGTCTACCGGCGCCAACAGCAACTTGTTTGAGGAGCAACGTTTCAGATGATGGAAACCTGGCAGAACGGAAGAGATACTCTTAATCGCGATCGAGATGTCCTCTTTCCTTTTAAGTAAACCCACGTAGACAAGCTCAAGAGGTAGATCAGCAATGAAGTCGTGGTTTAAAATCGGTCTCGCTATCCAACTTCTTGTCGTCGTTTCCATTTCGCTGCCCTTGGCGCATTTGGGCGAAGAGATCGCCATTTCTCCTGAAAAGATGGTGCTTTCACTTTTCGTCGATTCATCTTCATCGATGTTTTTTTCGAATTCTATATCTTCGGTGTTCTTTTTTTTTCGAAAAATCGTCTGTTTCGTGTGTTTCAAGTTTTATTCGATTACTTATTCTTTTATTCTATGATTAGACGTAGCAACGCGTCCGCATAATAACGCCTGGTAAAAGAAGCGGAAGAAGGTCTACAACGTCTCGTGGGAGAATGATAGTTTGTGGCGGTGCACTTGGTACGGCTCACAGGAGGAGAAGCGATTTTAAATTGCTGTCAAGTTGGGCCACGGTCGGATCGATTGTCGGAGTTAGACGCAATTGTACGACGTCGATCCGCGAACAGAAGGAATAAGGTCTTTGTTGCCACGCCATCCCGATCCTGCGACGATCGCTTGCCAGTTTAAACGTGAAACCTGCGGATGGAACGGTAACGAGAGACCGTCGTGAAATCGTACGATAGTTGCCTGATTTTCGTGGACATGTCCAATGACTGCTGGCACGAATCGTCAGTTTGGGCCATCGAACGACCAACAAATTATTTGGAATATCCATGAATTTGCCACGAGGGTTGGACAATGATATAAAACTATGAGAGAGACTGACAAAAACGAGAAGGACAAGTCGGGAAAATGTTTGAAGAGTACAGGCGAAGAACACGATAAGTCATATTTCCATCCTTTATAAGAAAGCAGCTCTGAAATCCAATCTCGTGCTATCAAAATTATTTTCCTATTCGGCTTCGAGACTGCAGATATGTTTTCCTATCCTGTTCGTAATTTTAAATATGTAGCAGTGATAAAATACCAAAGATATTAAAATTCTTAACACCTTTAATTTTTAATAAAAAGTTTATAATTGGTTTATAATTAATAAATTAGTCCACCAGTTATTTTGAAAAAGTTTCCACCTTTGGACCTGGCAGCAGATTCTTTACAATAATAGGATGAAATTAAAATAAAAAAATGAACAAGAAAGTACTTATCAAGTTTTTTCCTGTGATCTTCATTTGTTAACGCCTTGGATTGTATCGTTTTATCAGGCGGACAAGATATCGTGTAAAATAGGTCTCGAGACGAGACGGTGCTCGATGAAAGACCCATTGGAAATGCAATGTCTTTTGTCCGAACAAAGTTTAAATCACATCGATGGGAAATCTTAATTGATACGACATAAATATATGTTTATGGTCGGTAAACGAGTTACATCAGTATCGAAAACGTGATTCGATAATGCTACTTGGGAAGTCACATCTTAAAGCGTATTAACCGACCAGCGGGAGGAAAATATGCCATGGTCGGATGTTCTGTGAATGGATAAATGAGTGGACAGGATAGATTAAATTATAAAACGTTCATAGCGTAATAGCGTGTCGCGAATACGAGGTTATTGTTAAAGATGATCATTAGACGACTGATAATTTTATTATGCATCTCGGTGAAAGAACACGACGTACGACTGAGCTTTATTGAAACACGTTGAAAGAAAAATATACACATACGAATATGTAACATATAACCAGCCGTTATGTAAGAATTTCATTTAATTCGTTATCTCGATAGTCTCCTTCCACAGAAACTATTTTGAACGAATGTATAGAAAGCAAGAGAAATCAAAGAGTATTCAAAGTTTAGACGATTTAGAGATCGTGTTCGTGGTGTGCGTTGTATTCGTCGGCGACAGAAATAAGTTAAATTTCGCGCTTCGTTACGTCAACAAAGATGGTGGTGGCACATTCGTGCAAAGCGTGTTCCTTATATAACGTAAAAGGAACAACAAGCAAGCTCGAGTGACGCAGCACACGCAAACGTAAACTCGCTAGGCGAATGTACTGGACGAATGAGACGGCCACTTAATTAACGCGAACTTGTAAAGCAACTTATGGTCGATTTAAACGTCGCGATTTCGTTCGGTCGGGGAGGTCTATTTTTTAATGGGTTCTGTTCACGTGCCAATATGTCTTCCCTGGCCTTGAATCGAGACATGACACGCGTGCTCCGCATCTTTCGCGCTTGTCAAACAAAACAAATCGAGTTGATCGAGAAAGATGAGACGTATTACCAAAAGAGCGACACGATCATGATAAACAAGCACACGCGTACATTATTTACACGACCACCACTGAAAAACGATGAAAATATCTTACCTGCTGCTGTGAGAGTACACGTTCCAACGACTGCTTTCGGCCTGGTTCTTTCCGGGAACGATAAACCGGTAAACCTCTGTTAGCCACACCTTGCACACCTCTCGATGCTTTACACTCAGACAACGACACACAAATAGCACAGAACGCACGTGAAGATATCCGCGGAGATCGACGTTTACAGCAGCGCGACGTATACCTTTCGTGATTACGAGTTATCGGCGCTACTGACGCACCCTCTGTTGGCCATTCGTGTAAGCTGCCGACTGGAGGAAGGGAAGCACGACCACACCACGTTCCGTATTTTCTTTCTTTTTTTTTTCACATTTTTCCATTCTCTCTACGATATTCCGTTCCGTTTACCTGATACTATCATCAAGAAAAGCCAGACAATGAATAATTTTTCTTAATCCTGTCACAAGATCAATGAATTCAGAGTAAAATGTAAGTTGTCTCTACCATAGCCTTCTATTTACGTTATATTCTACATAGTGTCCAAATCGAAATTTGCATTATTAAACTTTAATTTGATCGAATAATTCGCCATGTATGTGGCATTTGAAATAGAAAAGAAACTATGAGATTGTTATTTTATCGTTCAGTTCGAATGTTATACCTGGCGGTGTTATAATATCGGCGGGAACGGAACGTTTCGACTAGCTGAAATTTGGCGCGAAAACGTGTATGATGGCGTCACCGTTATATTTTGCACACGATGCAAATTTAAGCAGATTAATGGCCCCTAGTGAAAGGTGACTCTCACTCCTCGAATTTTGTAAGTACATTTTCAATAATTGTCCGTCATCTTTTTCTCTGTAAACGTTTGTTGAGATCCATGTTTTAATGTATCCGTCGAACTTCTATTAATTACGATTAATTTATTGCGATTATTTAACGAGAGGAAGATGCTTCTTTGAATAAAGGATATATGTAATTTGCGGCATGGAAGAAATCATTTTATGACGAGGTCATTGATACTGATGTATATTATGATGTATCATGATAGCATTCGTAAGAACGAAAGTCGTTTGCCTTGGACACTAAAGTATGTGAAAATGTGAAAATTAAAAGACAGGACTTTTTAGTATTAAGTAATTACACAATGATGTAATTTATAGTTTGAACGATACACATGTTAGGAAAGCGGTTACGACTTGTAGAAGTTACTCGAGTTGATTTATGTAACAAATCGAATCTACTGTGTTCGATTAAATGGTAAGGCTATTCACGCTTCACATTGGTTTCCAAGTACTTTAAATATACCGTGGCTGCATCGTACAGGTATTTAATATGTTCCTAGAACAAAAATATACATCGTATACCATTGCAATCTTAACATTATCAAGAGATAGTAATCTTTAGTAATTTTTTAATAAATTTACCGAAGATTTGATAAAATCGGGGTTCAATGTTCCAATCGCGCGAATTGCCAAACAAACGTCACATTCCTTTTCTATAGTCATTCTCTCCAAAAGGAAACTTAAGGCTAGGTAAAGCCCACAGCCAGTTACGCCGTCGCTAATTTCAAATAGATTCTTTAGCGCATTTCACGATAATCGACATATGTGTATAAAGATATTTATGAAGTTTCAACATAGCCTTACTGGCAAAGAACAGCGATAGGTCCGTCTCCTTTTAACATTTTTTGCATTGCTTGCCACAATGTCACTAACGCTATGGTTTCAGGTGGGTCTTTGTTTCTGCCAGGTTGCCATTCCGTGGAGCACAAGATTGTTATCTCTTGTTCGACAGCAGGTTTCTGAATGAAATAATGTACAAGGTGATACGTTTCGCTTCAGACGAGTGCTATACCGTTATACTTAATTAAGATATCCTACCTAATATTTTTTTATTTATGATGACCATGGGCTGTTATGAAATAATGTGTAATTATTATAAATCGAACGAGAAGAAAACGAAAATAGCGTGAAGAAATTTTCTGTCGATCTTCAATTCTCTCAGATGTCCCGAGATGGTAAACAGAAGATTTTAAAAACAATAGCGTAACTCACCTCCGAATTATCGACGAGTGTTAACTTCTGCAGTATATAGTGCTCAAATTCATCGAGTTCCTTCGTTCGAATGTTTATATATGGTACTGGTTTAAATTCACCGTTTCTAACAATGGGACAGCACGTCTATAAAAGAGTTAATTTCAATATAACTTCTGACTAATCGCTTGTGCCTTTTTAGCGGTCCAATGGTATACCGTATCTTCCAAATCTGGCGATTGTAACATGACGATTAGCTCCACCTTATACTCGGCCACCATCCTCCAGAAATCGCTAAATGTCCCAGGCAATGGTAGTTGCGTAGCTATATACTGATTTTGTAATCTTACACCGTCCACATAAACAGCGGATATGTAATCGCTGTTCTCATCTGTCGGTGGATATCTTTTTAAATACACTCTGTTGACTTTCGCTGTGAAAGAATTGCCGCGTTATTGCTCAGGCGTTGAGAAAATATGGAAATGTATAAGAAGCGATGAAATTATTCCAAACCTGGAAGTAACTCTGGGAATCTTCTTTTGGCAAGATTGCGTTCCGATAGCAACGTTTGATTGATCGGTGATCGAAGTACTTTGTCGTGCCAAGCCATTTTCTCTAAACTGTTTTTACAATATCTTTTTATACACAACGTTTATTCATCTTTTTAAATCAGTGTTTGACTAGGTTTTGTATATCTTTAATAAAATCTTTAGCTATCGTTTTAAGTAGAACGAAACATGAATTGTTCAGTAATGTTATTAAAGATGCTCGAAATCAAGATGAAAAAGATTTTCATTATACAATGTTCGCTTTAAATTATCTATAATGATTATCGATAACCATATAAAACCTTGTCATTGATAATGGTTACAGATGACTAAAAACAATTTCTGTCACCAATACTAAAATACCGTTTACCAGCAATGAAAAAGGTCTGAATCATTTATAATGGTTATTTCAGATCAAAATCACTTAAACCAACTTAAATGTGAATTTTTGTACTATAACTATTTTACTTTGGATTGTAGTAGACATAGACCCTGAAAAATACCTGTCTCGTTGAGTCACCAGTTGTTCTTTAACTTTCTTAATTTTGAGTGGTAGAGATTCGTCGCATGGTAAAGATGTTGAAGAACAAAGTAGACATTCGACGAGTAATAAATGGGCAAATAAATACTGTTGCTTGTTGTTTACCATATTGGGCCGTTGAGACCTGAGAGCTTTCATTTCGGCGAACACGTCTACAGCCTGAAAATATTTTTCAAAAATATTGCTCAGCTTCCGACAGGTTCGAGAATATTCTTGAAAGATATTTTACCCCTTCTGCGATCGCACGACGAAGGCAAATGTCGCATAAAATTACAATTCCAGTTCTTCCGACCCCTGCGCTACAGTGGACCACCACTGGTCCATTTCCTGGTGGTGTTATCAAGAGTTTCTTTAGATATGTTATCATAGAATGTGTGGACAACGGTATGTCATGATCTGGCCATGTTGTGTAGTGCAACTGCTGGATCTAATTGTTAAACATCGTTCGAAAATATTTCAACGAGATATAGATTTCTAAGATATTGATCTTTTCGTTGAATATCGTTTGTTACCTTACGGGCTTCGTCTCTATACGTCACGTATAGGGTACGAAATGTAAAATGTGCGAACACATCCTGCCTGGCGTTCAAAACAGTTATATCGCCGTACGTTTTCCTTTTTCCAGTGTCAGGCCAATACTGTTCGCATTTTGTCTGTGAGAATTTATGATATGGAGCATGTTGAAATGGATATGATTTGTAATTGAAGGAAAACAGAGGAAACAAGTTATTAATATATAAATGTACAAAGCCTTTGTGATCAATAAATTCTATCATTAGGATTCGCTCTTAATTTTACTAAAAAAAAAAAAATATTAAATTCCATCTTTAGCCACTGAAAGGAATGAAAGCCAAAAAATCAACAAAAGTGGACTCGTCATATTTTCCATGTGTAGTCTTCGTGTGTCACAGACTGCCTTTCAGTTTTGGCACATCTTACCTTTCCTTCTTCGGATAAGTTCGTAACCATGCAAATTATGTAGCTTTCTTTTTGCCAGATCATTCTCCAGAAATCGATGACCGTATTCGGCTTTGGACCTTGCGTAGCTATGTAAAACTTCTCTTTGCAGCCCTTTTACAATAATTCAACGTTTATCGTTACAATTTTTTATCAAGGTAAAAATCATGTGTTTTTATCTTATCAAAACTTGCTACCTTGATGTAAGTGGCGTTAATATAATCCGAATAAGGATCGTCTGGAAGTTTTTCTAGTATCACCCGATTTGCATCGTCTGCAGAATACCAGCATTGATTAGCATTTTAGCTCAATTAAACAGTGAAATATTTAGCTTGGTTAAACATGTCGGAACAGTTTACGTACATGCTATGAGATTTCCGTATCGATTCTTCGATTTGTTCTGCGGTAACATCCCGTACTCAGACGGACTCGTTTGACCTCTTGGAAGCATCTTTCTCGCAATTTAAATATATCTTTACGATATTTGTTACATCTCTTATACAGTGATTTTTATTAATATTCAGGCACCATGATGTTCGACATAAAATTAATACAAACCCGATGTAACTTACTCGCTGTTCAAATATTTTTGGAACTTTAAATTTCGTCTTTATTTACTTTATGAATTATCATTTAAAAAACTACATGTGTTAAATAAATATTATAAAATGTATGTTTCTACCAACTAGGAGAGGTGTCGTGATTAATTCAATAAGACTGTTGTAAGCAATAGAGCAATAATACCTTGAAAATCGTGCTGTCTGAATATCAACGAGAATCATCGTAAATCATCTAAAATATCGAAAGACTTACATCGAATTGTCTATCGAGCAATCCAGAATTTATCGCCCGCTTCACGTAATCCTCCAAGTCCTCCACCTTTATCAGAGACATTTGTTCTTCTCTCTGATCAGTGTCTATGATATGCACCGTGTCGCCGTCACCGCAAGGTGTGCTTCCACGCGATATACAGTGTTTAGCATTCGAAGCGAGCGTATTAATTGAAAATTGTTTAGAGCCCAACGACATTGACTCTATATCGAGATTTCCGGTTTTTTGTACGAAGGATATTTTCTCTTGTACGATAAGCTTCTTCAAAGATCTCCTTCGTCTTCTAAGAGGAACGCGACAAATTGTAAATAACGAATCTGTCCGTAAATATCGGGAGAAAAGTTGATCATACCTTCGACAAACTCGAAAGATTTCTAAGATCCCAATGGCAAGAAATATCGCAATGATAGCAATAAGCCACGCCTCGTCGTATCGCTTCGGTACTTCACGGATATAAATCGACGTCGTTTTTGCGACTAGAATCTGATCGTTCGTCCATCCTTCTTCGGGTAATACAATAACCACTATTACGTAGGACTGGAGTGGCTTTAGTGGACAATTTGTGACGTTACCGTAAAGCTTGTTATCCCCTATCGTGAATTCTTTATTGGCAAACTCGTCGGTCTGTTGCGGCAGTGAAAGTTTGTTCGACGAAAAATACCTTTTAGTATGATTGTACGTGTGATTGGTTTTATGGAAACGAAAGAAGCATTACGATAAAGCAGTGGAATACTTACAGAAAACCTGGCGGCATACCACGCGATCTCGTTAGGTTTGATATCCGCTTTCCGACGTATATATGGACTCAATTCTACGTAACTTTGACAAGCCTGTGAACCTTTTACAACAACGTTTGTTATACTGTGGCGTGTGTCGTTCAGAACGGCAGGAATGTGCAACAAGATCGTCGAGTCTGCGTTAGACACTTCCATCGTTAACTCTCTCTCGAATCGCATGGCTAAAGACGTATTCACGTCTATCACTTTTCTCTCACCATACGTCTCTGTATTCGTAACAGCTCGAATAGAAATTTTGTAAGTAGACGAGGGCAATAGATGCAGTTTCTTATTGTACTGTAATTGATATTCTACGATATGATATTCATAAAGAGTGCTTTTTTGCGATCGTTCAATTAGCATTCTCAGATCGGACGATGTCATTTCCGCGCTTATCACGAATTTCTGGATACGCCCATTTGTTTTCCAAGGGTGGGACCAGGTCAGGTTCACCGCTCCTTTCTCGAGAGCTTCGACGATAATTTCCGGCGCTTCTGGCTTAATCTCGTTCCACATAATCGATACGGACGATAACGGGCTAGGAGTTGTCACATTTACATTCACAGCGGAAACCTAAAACATATTAGTTGTTATCGCGTCGAGATTAATCATAGAGCAACAGGTGGCATCTCTGCATACCGTAATGAAATCAACTGGTTGATGGGACTGATCGATGATTGCGCAGATGTATTTATCCCACAGTTTACAATACTCCGATGGCAGTATCTTCAACTTGACCTCGCAATTCCTATGACAAATGCTTACTATGTAATGTCGTATTTCTCCATTAGTCGGTGGTTCTGGCTTTAGCCATCTCAAGTGCACGTTCTTCGATTTCCAGTCGATTTCATAGATTTCTAATTGCTTTACGGACGGCGGAGCTATTTGAAATTAGGACGAAATTAGGAAGTTAGGACGAAATGTTCGTGCGAATTCGCGGCGTAAAATTTAAGTTGAACTTTCTAACCTTTCGGTGGAGTGATAAATATAAGCTTCTCATAATGCAATCCGTTGTATACTACAGTGTAATTTCTGATAGCGTAAATTCGCGCTTCGTACATTTCGCCACCATATAACGTATGTTCCAAGTTGAGGGAGTATTTCACAGTTTGCTCCGTGGTTCTGAAACTCGATACCGCTTTGCTAATACCAGTGACCAGAATCTTTGCGATGATAGGGCCGGAAATGGTAGTGCAATCTATCGGGGCATCCCATGTCAATGTATAATCTTGAAATCTTAAATTGCTGTACACTGCACTCGGAGTGTCTGAAAGTGAAAGGCTGTCGTTATCTTTGCAACAGAAAAATTTGAAATTCGTCAGAAATAGCATGTTTCTTTTACCTGACTGATTCGTAGAGAATTCGACTTGCGTTTCTAGGCCACGATAAAAAGTGTAGGCTGTTATTTTTCCAACATAACGCGCGTAAGAAGTCAGATTAGAGAACGTAATATTGGTGGACGTAGTAGAGGCAGAAACAGTGTCTTTTTTTAACGATTGAATTTTCAAATTTTCACAGCCGAAGTATGTTTGGACCTCGAAACATATTATCACGTTGCTAATTGGTCTTTAATTACCTAGAATCGCGTCTTTTAGTTACCTGTAACACAACTTCGTATTTCCTTATGATCCCATTTGCGTACAGAGGAGGATCCCATTTCAGTGCCACTTCCTTGTTTGATAACAATGTCTTTTTAACATTCCTTACTTGTGACGGTACTATTGATGTAAATAGAGATATCATAGAAACAATAGCGTGAAAGGAATGAAATCAAAGAAATTACTCTAATTACCTCCGTCAGAGGTCTGAATCACTCGTGCAAAAAGAAGCTCCGACTCATACCAGATTGTAATTTCGTAACTAGTATCAGGTGTCAGTTTTGTAAATTCGTAGGGCAATTCGGGTAGCTTTCCTTTATCAATTTGTTTCAGTCCTTTTTTTATTGTCAATAGGTAGTCGTAATGGTGTGTACTATTTGGGCAAGGATACGACGTTTCCTAAGAAACACAAGTAACACAAGACATTTTCAACCAATGGAGTATATTTGTCAGGTAGTTGATCCACGTATACTCTGGATGACATGATATTTTCATTCAACCTGATAGCTTAAGAAAAAAAAAATGTTTCCAATAAAAATTCGTTGAATCGAACAGAGAATTGACCGATGTAAAAAAATCTTGTGAAAACGTAATTTCGCTCGAAACATTTCTTTGTTCCAGAAGCAGCTAAAATATTATGCGATTAATATTGTACGTTACTTCTCGGTGGTTCTTCAATATGAAACTAGTATTCCTTATTTCTATGTCGAATGTGGGAGCCCCTGAAACATTTCATGATTTAATATCTATTGTTGAATCGATAATTGCCGAGGAGGGGGGTGTATTAAATTCAACGATAGCTCACAAATGCAACGTGTTGTGAAATTCTTCCATCCACCGGTTATAGGCGTGGAATCATCGTTAACGTACAGTGAACAAGAAATTCTGTAAGAAACGCCGGGTTCTAAGTCATCGGTGTAGCCAACCATCGTTGATGTATCGTTAACTATCTTGGTATAGCTTCCAATCGGATAAGTTTGTCCCTCTTTCTAATAGAAACAAAATACTACTTTCCTATCTTAAATTGAAACGAAAGCGTAGTATATTCGAAACCATTCTAATTACCCATATAGCAAATCCATATCTAGAAATTATCATCTTGTACATCTCTGGCACTGGCAGAGTCGCGCGTACGGTTGTTTCATTGACAAATTCGATGTTAGGTGGTGGAGGATAATCCACGGCTTGAACAAATTCATTGGTATTTATATCGTTGCCACATTGCGAATATCAATCGCTTACCTATTTTACAAAAGGGTGGTACGTGATATCGTATGGAATTATCGCAACCAGATTTACAGTGTCCCGTTATAAAACTACAATTGCCTGTAGAACAGAAACCACAGGTTTCCTTGCAATTATATCCATATTGACCGATAGGACATTCTGCAAATAAGATTCGTTAAGGAAAATTGTCGTCTCTCGTTACTTATCCTCATTACAATGCGCAGTCTTTACTAGCTTCGCAATTATTCCCCATAAATCCTGGTGGACATTTACAACTCGTTGCGTTGCAAATTTTAATTCCTTTGCAGTCCACACTGACGTTTAAATGATGTTGGCAACTTATAGAACAATAGGGCCCCACCTTGCCCTCGGGGCAATGCAAATTCTCTACGAGATCTTTCTTGTCCAGCAAGGAGTTCGGCGTGTAAGGTATCAGTTTCTGACACAGTTTGTTGGAAACGTTTGATTCGAAATTATCGATTACACTATATCGTATAGCGTCTATGAACAAGATGCGATGGTAATTTAAGTTTAATATGCATATCATTGACATTTTGTCGAAGTTACTGGTCACAGACGTACCTACTGGAGGACACATGCGAACATTTCTCACAGCCCACGATGGTCTCTGACTTTTCTGCCTAAGTTTTGGTATTAGTTTAAGTTTTACAAGTCTACCAATGTCGGAAGAAACAGTCTTGTTAATTCGAATATATTGCCACATGGGAAATTTATAGTTATCAGCTCTTGTAGTAAATCCATCGGTTGTTTCTAAACTTTCCTTGTTACTTTCGTTAGATGATTTGACTAATGCTATTTCCATTTGACATTCCTCACACAGGCCAACTATCATTTCTATACAAAGATTCGCTGTGTCCAGATGTAAAGTAGGACTCGTTAAAATTGCTTTTGAATCGGTTGTATGGAGAAAATTGTCTAAAATAAAATTACACGGTCGTAGATATTTTTTATTCATCGATTAATTCTGATTAATCAAGGTGAGCCGACTAACATAAGTGAAATCGAAAATGCAAATTGTTATCACTTTTTAAAAATAAGTGATAGGAAATAGCTGAATCTCGCTCTTTATTATCATGATGGTAATCCATAACTAATTTTGGTGGATCGGTGTTCCGATCTGTAATAGTATAAAAGTTTATAGCAATTTTTGTATCATTTGTAGTCCACTGAAGAATATATGTATTCCACTTATCCTGGAAACATATTGGACCCTATGCCGCAATAAATATAATTACGCTATAATTATTTATAAAAAGGAATCGTGATACTAAATAAATACGTATAATGAATTACTAGCACTGTGTGGTATGTTTCCTCATCACAGTTGAACGAACCCACTGTACATTCCGTTATTATAAAACTAAACATCGATTCAAGGTGTGCGAAAGACATCCTATAACATAAATCTTCCTTGTAATTTGCAGAGCGACATAGTAGTATCTTAAAGTCCGTATCACAAACACGGAGAGAAAATACAAGAGCTCCCGAACTTTGAAATTTAGTAATCGAATGGACATTGTTTGGTGTATAAGAATAACCGTACTCTCTGAAATCTAAAGGTTTAGTCAGTAATTTAAGCACGTTAAGTAGTATTGACTAATTTACGTTGAAACTATCGGATCGAACCTTCCCATTGACGATCAAACACTGGACCCATGGGTGTCTCTTTGGAATCTGTTAGATGCCAACCTTCAGTTTTCCACGTTAACATGCAACTATCATACGAAGTTAGATCACAATCTATCTCCCTTCCTTGGTACGTATTGTGAAATTGGAGCTCTGTACGTATATGCCAAATATTATAAAGTAACTGCGACTTTTATTCAAGACACTGTCGTTGAAAACTTACTAGATGTACTATCAAATATATCACTATCTATTTTCCAGGATAAACCGCTACCATCATCCTCTGATACGCACATTAGTTTCCTATTCCCTTTTTCATTCTGGTATATGAGAATTGGCTCCTGTATCGACCATGCACTAATGGTAACTGCCTGTACCATGAGGTACGATAAGGCTAACACATTCATCGTAGATCGTTATGTGTTATTCAAACTGGTGAAATAATTTTTCGTTTCTTTCTTCTTTAGTGAAACGGAATTTTAAAATCGCGCCTCATAGTATAGAAAATAAACGTTCGACACTGTCACTTTCGCATTGTTAGCGCATCTGTTACAACGAACCACTGTTGTGTTTGAACTGTTCGAAATGGAAGATTTTGAGAGGGACGAAGTAACTCATCTTCCTGTTGGTGATATTGCGATAATAACTGGACTCGTACGATAACTTCTGACTATAGCGGATGTAATGAGATAAATGTACCTACATATCGCTGCTTGGTTACTAATAATTTTAGTTTACTAATACTATGACAGAACTCACAAATTTTTCTTTGCTTTTATTGAATACGGCCGTTTATATTATGTTGTTAGTTTTATCGCGTAAAACAGCATATTTATAATTCCATCAGTTTCGCGTCAGAGTGCAATTATAGTAAATAATAAGGCCTGTATTTGGTATTTTCAGAAATATAAACTTTAAGAAGCCTCTCCTTTTGGCATTTTTTAAATTGGCCTATTATCAATGCTAAGCAGCGATATTATTATAATTGCAAGAAGAGATAGATCAGAGAAGTCAGATTCGACTACTATACTCGTCGTGAACAGACTGATTATTTTTCGTTTTATCGTTTCTTCGTCAGCGCACAGTTCAGCAAACGGCTTTGCTGATTCGACGCTAAAACAAGTGAACTCTGCCACAATTCGATCATTTCATCGATAAATGTGAAAATGGTCGGAAATTTGATGTAGAAATTGTTTTATTTAAAAATCGGTAGAAAATATACAGGGTTTTAAAAAAATACAAAGTATTGTACTTGGGTAATTGTTGCGAGCACATATTATCAATTTGTTTCACTTCAGATAACGATACGTAACGAGCTTGAATTCTTTTCTTACATTATATTTCTCCTACATTAATCCTATAGAATATTCTTGACAAAACAGCAGACTAGGATTTCCATGCCTGGTCAGACAACGTTTCATTGCGCAAAAATGATTATAATTACAAAATAAAGAACAGGCTACAGCTCAACAATTTCTGTGACTTTGAGGTACGTTTCACCAATATATGTAATAGCCATCTTTGGTTTCAAGGATTTACGCAAAAGTATTTTGAATACTGCATGCCATATCCTTAAATTACAAATATTTTAAATCAAAGTCTACCGCAAACCTATGTTAAATCTGTCCTAAACCTCAGAAGTATATGTAGAATCGAAAATACCTTTACGTATATCATTGAAACTAATTGCATGTATTGGTGAAGTCATCGAGGACCTTGACCCTGACATAATTTCAAATTGTTGAAATTTGCCAGGCGTATCATATTCTATATATACCGAGAACACGCGATTAAACAATCTGAATGCGAAAATCAGGGTGAAAGCCGAGGAATCCAAGAATGCACCCTTCTGTGTCGTCCTAAATTGCACCTTGGTGACAGAAGCGCGAATAACGCCAAAATAGCACCTAGTAAGGAAACTCCACACAAAGCACCGGCCGTGACATCGTGGAGAGGGGTGCCAGATTTAGGGGATTTGGCAGCAAGTAGCAAAAGTCCTGCACAGCTCAGTGCCGATAATCCTGCAAGCCCGAGTCCTGTCCAAGTCTTTCGTAGCGTCCTACAGGCGCCAGCTAAGGCACAGCAGACGCCGCAACCCGCGGCACTGTCGTAATAATATCTGCAAATGAACGTCAACGTTTAGAACCTGACAATATTTACGACATTTTCGATATGCAGTGGCTATAGAAAGTCTTTCAACGCCATTGCATTTATATACCAGCATTTAGATGTTTACTTAATTAGGTTCAAGCACGTTAAGTAGCGTATCGTTAAGCGATACTTTCGTATGACGAGAAAAATTTGATACTACGAAGGTGAAATGTAGAATTTGAGAAAAAGTCGCTTCATTGGAAAATAAGGATATGTGAAAACACTTTTGTAACTTGGGATTCCTTGCCCGTGCGTAATTACCTTCTTCCCTGCGTCCAAGACAAGTACAGGGCCAAACCGCAGGTTAAAATACCAACCAAAACTAATAAGAGCGGCGCGTTTTTTCTGTCGTTTTTCTCCAAGCCGCTGGCCAAGGTCGTATTTGCGTCACTGTTGGGTGGTGACAGTGGTGGTACCTGTATAAATAAACCACAGGATCGTGTCATTCTCTATTACGTGGTTACGCAATCGGTAACGTATTTTACTCACCACCGCGGTTCTAGCAATAAAAGCACTTTCTACGCTTTGGTATCCGTTCCTTTTCTGTCCTGTAGGTATCACTTGATACCTAGGTGAACCGGACACCATCGGCATAGATTCTGGTCCATTTTCCACGTACGCGTAACGAGGCGGTGGATCACCGTGACCCATCGTGACAAGGTCGATCGGTGCCGTGCCAACGTATCGTAGTCTTCCACAGTTGCTGGCTGGACAGAGTTCCTGTTGTCGAGTCGGGTTTTCCAATAACGGTAGACATCGTCGTGCAGATGGCTCTTTGTTCGGGGTGGATGTTTGAGGTCTCGTGGAGAACGTACGATTTTGTGGAGTTCCTTGAGGCGTGCAACGAGTAGGACTGAACGTTCGACCTACGTTTCCGTGGAATGCAAATTTATTTATATCTACAGCTATTGATAAGAAAAACTGGCGATCTTTTAAGACGCAGTCGTGCGAAATGAGTAGTTGTCAAAGGTATGCATACCAGTCGGGGAACCACCTGGTGTGAGTGCTCTTCTTTGTGGCGTACCGGTTTGATTGAACGACTGTTGTCTCTTTGGAGATAGAGTCCTCTCCTCGGACCTGGATCGAGGCTTCCTTGGAGTAGTCAATATCTCGTGCAGTTTTTGCGTGGCTAAGTTATTTCTCGGAGAAACCGACAGCTCCTGGGCGTTTCGTTCCGGTAGAGCTGGCGGGTCTTCTTCTTGCAAAGGCACTCTGGTATAACGACCTAATAACACGTGTTGTTATTTTATTGCCATGGCTGCGAGAAAATTGCAATAGGATTTCGAGGCTTCGTACGCCTGTTAATCTCGCCAAACTTACCCTGTGGCGTGTTAATATGACTCCGCACCGACGACACGTGCTTTGCGCTGTTCCACTCGATTTCTTCGTCCTGGTAATTCTGATCACCCGGTACAACGGCGTATCTGCCGCCGTTGTTCCGACAACTTTGCATCTGCAGTTCCCTCCCATCGTCTTGGTTGGTCGCCGGTGCAGAACGTTGTTGCACCTGCTGGTGTGGAATGAACTCGTACCTCAAAGAACTCCTCCTCTGTATCTGATCCCTCTGCTCGTCCTGTATGTACTCGTACCTTGACCTTTGGCTGTATATCGCGCGGTGTCCCTCCACTGGAACGCTTCCATATCTTCGATGCGCAGCACTGCTGTTATTCTCGAGGTAACAATATCTGTTGTCTTTACCGTCGTTGTTTTCGATTATACCCTCGGTAGGTTCTTGAAACGCAGGGTTACTTTGACCTATGTTGCATTGCAATTGCAATGGCGGAGGTGGTGGTGGTAAATCGTCACCACTTTGGAATTGAGGCGGTGGTGGTAGGTCATCGGAATGATCCTCGGGTATGTACTCCGATTGGCGGCAAAACGAGGGGTTCGTGTAACAATGCACAGGAGCTAGTTCCGTTATTTGATCCATTATTTTATCCTTTCTAGGTTGCAACTTTGCTTGGTACACGTTTCACTTAGTTTCACGAGGCACGCTATCTTTAACAGTCCGCGTGCGACACTGGATGTAAACGAACGAGCATTTATTGAGACGCGTGCATTTGGTATTTCTAGTAGCTGTTGTTTATTGTTTGTACATAAACCGGAGGATTATATCCTCCGATTTACGATTTGTTTCTTCGATTGATGAGAATCAGGAAAGCGCTGCTGACGTAGGTAGGCGATGTCCAAGTTTCCAGGGAGAATGTTACCGTTCGCCTAGGTGGTGAGACGATGTCTTGGCTCGAGATATGGTTTGCCCTGCACATTTTCTTCTTTCGATTTGTTTCTCCTTGCTTTCACGATTTAAGACACCTCGATCTTCACTCTTTCTTAACCATTTTTTTTAATATTCACAAAAATGGTAAGAAATAGTTTGTCCAAAGTTTCCTTCGTAACGGCAAAAAAGTTTGTTCGTAACTTGTTCGAAAAGTCGACGACTTCGTTGAGCAAAGTCCAATGGTGAAATGCGTTCGATCCGTACGCTACGGTTGCTTCCAACGAACTGCCACATGAGTTCCCTCAAGAGCAGATGTGTACTATACGAAGGGCGTTTCTTCGACCGTTTCCATCGCACAAGCGTGTATGCGTGTTACGTATTACCTGAGGGGTTGTCAGAGGGTTCACATAATGCGAACCTGGTGTCGCATCACAGGGTGGGGACTCTGATGCCTATAGTTCCTTCTAACGTTTTCTGTATTGCTACTACCCCCGATAGTGTGTTGCGGAATTTATACGACCTTTCCACCTCTACCGCGACATTTAAATTTTAAATACCGCTCTATATTTTAATTTCGGCGGTTTAAAAATCAAATTCTTCGATGCTTTCCCTTCGGATGCATTTCACAAAATATGTATACGATGTAACTTTTATGAACATTACTTTATGCACATCTTCACTACCACCGCAATGAGGTACGACAATATCATTGTTTTATTGATAACGTTCCAAACCAGTCCTGAAATGTATATAGAGGTTGCAAGTTATTTACTACGAACACATGAACGGTGATCCACATACGTAGGATTTTTACCAAACTATTAATTTCTCAGCTTATTAATGTAACAGGTAATTACGTGTCAGGTAATTTCGATGATCCCTATGAAGTAAATATTTTCTAACTTTTGTACATTATCGTATGTAGAATTATGTTAATCTTTTAAGGTACCTATATATCGTAAGAGATTACAAAAAATAATATCATCCATGAAACGAAGTAGTTACTTATCATTGACCGTTTGTTAAATCGAAATTTGATTCTTTTTCGTTAAACCGACCTTTTTGTTTTCTTAGAAATAGAATATTTGTTGTAAACGTATATAAGACATACGGTGAATTCATCACGTGATCATCATGAGAGAACTTCAGTCGAGGTTACTATAGATAATTTTCTGGGCAGCTGCTGCGACCGTTGAGACGCGTGCCCCAATCGTAACAGCTGCTCCAACACAAACGCGTATCGCTCACAAACACGCTCTTTATCTTTCACTCTTCATGCACCAAATACACTGTTAGCTCATACGTACTACGGAGCGTCATGTTAACGGCCGAAAAGTCATTTCAAGGAATAGGGAGGAAACCGACGTGTTAAAATTCCGACTGTATATTAGACGAGCCTGGGCTCAAGTTTTTGGAGAAATTACGTGCGCGGAGACTTCAACGCCGGGTAAATGCGCGACTACGCGGATCATCGATTCGCTATTATGTAATAACGTTTAGTTTTCGCAAGAAGTTATTGCTTTCATGCTCCAACGAATGGAATTAGTTCTTTCAAAGTAGTTAGGGTAAAAGTGCTTGGGAGAATGTGCTAGAACACGAGGATAATGTTCGTCCTATATTATGAATCGAGGACAGGAAAAGTATCGATAATACGACACCCACTTTTTTTTTCTAATGATGTGCCTCATCGTTAATATAGTTTCGTTTTAATAAATGGCAAAAAAGTGAATATACCATAGTCCGGACATATGACAGGTGTATTTTCTTGAGAATCGATTCGAACGTGTTTCTTTTCACTTCTATTAAGCGGTAATTCGTCGTTATTCTCTGGGGAATTGTGATCAGTTTGCAGGAAAGCGTAGCAGATTTTCCGCCCGAATGATTTATCAATGACAGAAGAATTCTGTTCCGGAAGAAATGAGAAAGTGAACTTTTCCCCTTTCTTGCGATTTGTACCAGGTTTACATATTTCTCGTCCGTGTTTTATATATAATTTTTTCCATCGATCGAAATAAATAGTCATCTTTCGCGTTTAAAAGAAATTCTTTCGTTCGAACGTGTATGCTTCGTTGTAAGAAAATATCCATATTCTCAATGCGAGAATTGATTGTAAATTTCAATAAATAAAAAGAAAAGAAAAAAAAAGAAAATATCCGTGTTACGTCCGCTGGCTCTTTACGTTCGAGGCGGCCACCAGCGTGCACATAGAATTAAGCGGATCGCAATAATCCTAAGGAACTGTCGTAAAACGAGGCTTTTTGATTTACCGTTAAGGCCGCTAAATGGTATAAAACACCTACGATTCAAGAGGTTCCTTATGGTTATTGGTTAAAATTTGGGGAAACGTGGGTTCAGGGATTCCGCCCGCACGCGAGCACGCAGCACAAAAATGTTTATCTTTGTATCTTATAAGTTCTATTCAAGTTAAGACTTTTATTTTCCACGACTTTCATAATGTGAGAACGTTTTCTGAAAATGTTCCACAGCCCATGTTTTAAATAGAATCTATTAAAAAGTTCCACAATTTTTTCGGCTCCTGACTTTTTCTTAATTCTCCGGTTGTCAAATAATCGATATGCATTGTACGTATGCACTGTACATATACGAAAATTCTCTTCTCTACATATTTTCTTCTTTTTCTTAAGGAATATGATATTTGTAATTTCAGTCTCAAACAAGTTTATTATATTAGGAAAACTTATGCATTTACCTAAAGGTTAAACGTGCAACGAACATTATCAATGCATGAGTCAGTACAGGGCATTAAAATTGTCCACGAGGATATCTTTAGAAATTGATTTGGAAAACAGAGGTATACACGTGCCTAGTTATTCACAGGACACGTTTCGGCACGTGTCATTTTTGTTCCTCTTTTGTCGCTCTTTTCCAATACGCTATGAATCATCGAACCTTTCCCCGCTGCCACTTTGATGTTCACCCATCGACGCGGTATATATTATGAAACTGCTCAACTGTTTGTAGAAGGTTGAAGAATAAAGTACAAAACGTATCTGAAATATTTTAAAGATACTCTGCCGTCAGATCGTAATGATCTCTGTTGACCTTTCTTTTAGTCGCTCGGGTGAAACGGCGCGATCAAATTAATTAATCCCTGTTGATGGGAATTGTCTTCGTATGAAACGCTGTAAACTAGCGTCGATGGAAAATTTCTTTCTAGACCAAAGCCTTTTTTCGAGCTAACACGTGCGTAACGAAATTACTTTCAGATTATTCTAAAAAACGCTCGTGCACGATCGATGATATTGTCGATTGTTTTTATAATACTCTACAAAGTAACATTTCGTACGATCTATTTTTATGCGTTTTATAATATTGTCAATATTTTTTAATTTGGTTTATTAACGATATTAACATTGTTGCAAGATATTAAGATATATTTTATAAAATACTGTTTCGTCAGGTGACTCTTTGACTAGCCCTCGGTCGAGGCGGTCACGTCAGTATAATTAATTGGACCGTAATAGTCATAAGGAACTATCGTAGAACTAAGCATTTCGATTTGACCGTTAAGACCGTTAAGTGGTATAAAACACCTTCGAGTCAAAATGTAACCATATGGTTATTGCTCCATCGGGTAAAATGTGGGGAAACATGAGATTTCCCATGTTTCCCAGGATTTTCACCCGCAAACGACCGGTGGTGGGGCGACCAACACCCAGCAAGAGTTTTCCTTTGCGACAGCATCGTCACCGAATTTTACTGGTTCTACGACTACAATAGAACAGTCAACATCTCTGCACTGGGTTCACTACATTAACTCAGTCAACATTTCTTCGTTATCTACATCTACCTTTGATCGCTCATATTGTTACGTCCGGTGACTCTTTACGTTCGAGGCGGTCACCAGCTGCACACATAGAATTAAGCAAATCGCAGTAATCCTAAGGAACTGTCATAAAACGAAGCTGTTTGATTCACCGTTTTAAGGCCGTTAAGCGGCATAAAAGATCTACGAGTCAAGAGGTTCCTTATAGTTATTGCTTCATCAGGTAAAAATTGGGGAAACATAGGTTTTCTCATGATTTCACCCGCAAGCGATCAGTGGTGGGGTGATCACCACCGAGCAAGAGTTTTCCTTTGCATCGTCACCGGACTTCACTGGTTCTTCGACTTTAGAGCAGTCAACATCTCTTTATCGGGTTTCCACCCTTCGATCATTCACCTACTTAACTTATACCTTACGTATCAACGTAACTATCTTCTCTACAAAGTTGTTGGAAATATATAATATCATTGAACTGTTAATCGAGCATTATACTCATTAAACTACCTCTATTATCTTAAACGAAGTAGGGGATCGATCAATTTCGTGGCGCCGATTGTAAAATCGTAACGGGAATTTACGACTCTCGTTGACGCGCATCCTGGAGATCGCGTCTCTCCGCGAACGGTTGACAAAACAAATACTATTTCGATAATTTGATATCGTTATCGTTTTGAATACTAAGTTTAATGAAGCATTATTAAGAAAAAACCATTGGCAAAAAATATTAAAGTGACTCGGTACTATCATTGTCAAATTGGATTGATCAATATTATTAATAGCGTGCGGGCCTATTGAGCTTGGGAGAAAAGGTCGGCTGCCAAGCCCGTGTATTTCTATGGTGAAGAGTAAAGGTTAGCGTAAGTCCTTCATGTAGATTCCAGGATGTACTTACTCTCACCAAGTTGTCTGTAAAATATTAAATGGCGAGGTATTTGATCCTGAGCCTTGACACTGTTTAACATACAACTTTTTATATAAAGAAACAAGATATGATAAATGGATTTTTTGTCTGCAAGCGTGACATCGTTTTACGAGCGTGGAAAGTGGTGTGAAGAAGGCTTAAAACAACGCGAAGGTTCATCTATCCGTCGTTCTCTGTTGTCCCTTTCACTGCAAACCGACCGCGTGGGAGGTCCGTTCAGGATCTCATAGTAATTTTAACACGAACTAGTCTTCGTTCGCAGCTCAGTCTCTACCGAGGTGTCTTTCGCGGACAATCATCTGCCCTCGTGAAATCTGCCCTCAACTTTTCAAATCGACAAACTCTTATAATTAAATGTTAGACTTACACGCGTTCAAGTAAAATTCGTAAAGTGAAGGAAATGCGTGCTTCGTTAACATTTAGTGAGATGTTAAGCGAAAAGTGCAGCTATCCGATTGGAAATAATCGTCTGAAAAGGATCAGTCGCTGTCTTGCTTTCCGATCATGTTAATTACGTTAATTACTCCATTGATCGTGTGGACGAATGGTCTCAATTAACCGACAGACAACCGGTCGAAAGAAGTCAACGAGAAGGCTGATCTAAGTTCGAAGAACGATCAAGAGAACGATTTTATTGATCGCTTGTGATCGGCGACAGAGTAGACAGTTCTCGTGGATGGAAACTGGATCAGTGATTTCCCATGAGATCGAAAATCCAGAGCGGCTGGCACAAAGAGGCAAGAAATCGGTGAAAACGGTGTCTGAGAAAAGCCGAGCCAGAGAACGCCGATACGCGCGTGCAACGAGATAATTGCATCGCTTCATAGTCAACTGCTATTGCGTAATGTTCGCATTACCACTATAGACGTATGAGAAAAAAAGAAGTTGTAGCAACGACGACGCGTCAGGTTGTTAAACCTATTTACCGTTTCGCGTTCACGCTTATTGGATACAGTCGCGGTTGTGTGGTTCTTCCTTCTCCCTGAGTTTTCGTCCTCGTTCCATTGTTCGAAACGAATTGCACAAGCGTATTCGCGGTGTTCGTCGACAACCAGGAAGAAATTCACGCGACGCTGCGACGAAGATTTCAATGAAATTCAAGCGTTTAGCATAATTGACCGGCTGCTTGCTTCTACCCGTACGGAAATCGTCGTCGATTTCGACCGAATTAACGTTTCAGCAATTCTGAGTTGCAGTCATCCAACGACCACGATTGCGAGTTAAGATAGCGAAACAAGCAGCAATCTTCGCTATGAACGTTCGTCTGATCCGTGTGCCGTCTTTCAGAGCTTTGCCTTTCAAACACCATTGATATCACTCTCGTGTCTTCGTAACAGTCGGTATACATATTTCGTTCACGGTCAAGTGCCTTTGGTTCCGAAACAGCAGGAAGTACAAAGCAATTTCCGTTCGAGGTATCCAGGTTAATATCGTAGTACATATTCACATCTGGGAAATACAGTGTCATCGGCCATGGGTTACCATAGCAGATACAACCGAATTTTCACTAACCCTATCGGAAAGTTCTGTGTGATAACTTTTCTAACGTGAATGGTCTCAGCTCTGGTTTGCAATAAAAAACCGTTGACATAAAATTCGCCGAGCGAACAATGATGGAGAACGTGTATGTGATAAAGGTGAAAACGAAGCCAGCTTTGTCTTCTCTGTACCCATCCGAACGACGTTATTCGGCATCGACCGTGGGAGGTTTGTCCTTCGTGCATTTTGGTCTGGGTGCACTTTCCCTTCTGCTAGGCAGCTTGGCCTTATCTCTTCAAGGTCCGATCCTATCGGTCACGTGTTTGGTTCCTTTCGTGACCGGTCTACTCGCCTGGAGAAGATGGTACATCGATAGGAACATCGCTATCTTCTTTTACGGAAGTCTGTTCTCCTTGATAGCAGCGATCCTCTGCTTCATCGCCACAGTGTTCGACATCGCGGCTGCCGCGGAGAGTAGAAGCTCTCTGTGGTCGCTGGAAAGAATTCTCGAGCAGCCGCGAGATCATTCTGACCTGAAGAACGACACTCTGTTAAACGAGACGATGTCACTCAGCGAAGACAATTTCAATCTCAGTAGAATCTATGATCAATCTCCAAAGATTCGTCTTTACTCTCCCATGCCTGGCATTGTATTTGATAACATGTCAAACATATCTGGGTACATCTTGAGAACTTCGACGATTGATCCTGAGGAAGGTGAGACCGAAAGTCCTAGTAGATCGTTCACTAACAGTGATTCTAAAGACGAAGAGAATTCGCAAGATTCGGATAACGTTACCGAAGAATCCTTGGAAACGATCAAGAGCAGAATGATGTCATTCTTGTACAGAGATCATCACCAGTCCTCGCATACTAGGATCTTACTCACAGTGAACGTGTTGGTGGCGTCTCTCCTCGAAGCATTTTGGTCTGCACTGAGCGCTAGAATAGCGTTGCGGGGGATGATGAATCGGTTGCCAGAAAGCAGCTACGTGAATGGAACAGCTGGAGACAAAAAATTGGAAGAAACAGCAGCGGGTAAGAGAAAACCAGCTCCAAGACCGGACATTTTGGATCACGATCGAAGACTGTCTGAAAGTTTGCAAAATTTAACAACGTTACACAGCCTGAGGAATTCGGGACCAAGGTTACCACTGCCAGAGTCCAGCAGGGAATTCAGGGAAAGAGTAGAAAGATTTCTGGCGAATCAGGCAGCGCATCGCGTCGTCGAGGGATCCTGTTCTTAAAATGAAAATAACAGAGACAATTAAATTGCGAATTGCGATATTTAATACCGATAGCAACTTTGAATATCAATATTCCTTGTAATATAATAGTTTATGCGTAATCTTCGATCTCAGAACGTATGCAAGTACAATGACTCGCGCAGATATTTCAAGTTCGTTATTATTAGTAGCATGTTGATAAAAATTGACGATGGTCGAAGGTAACAGGAACAAAATTTCGCTGTCGATAATATTTGCCAGTAACCAAACAATTTTTAATCATTTGTAACGAATAACCTGACAGATTCGAATGTGGAAGGCGCATAAGCCATTTGAAAATAGGCGATGAACAATGTTTTGTAAGAAACGAATAATATTAGTCTACTTGTTATGCATGTTATGCTGGTTGATCTTAATTAATATTTTTAATATTTTTCAAATTGACAGAAATATATATTTTATTCGAAGATCAAATGGAAAGACAGTTTCGACGTGGAATTGACTGACAGCGTGTTGAATTTAAAAATTGTCCTTTCATGGATGACAGGAAATGTGACTCGTCGTGTTTTTCATCTATGATCTTTACGTTCATGAAAGGTTTCTATAAGTGAGTCATTGTATCTTTGCATTTATACGAGTACTACAGTAGATTAGTAGTATGACCTGTTTGATATCACAAGTTTAATGATTATCACGCGCTATATATCCAGCTGATGCAATAAAGTTTCACGCAACGACTACTGCCAATTTTCTTCATTGACGGTTTCATTAATTAGTTAAACTCCATAGATACGGATTGTTAAATGCGAAGTTCGTAACGATTGCGACACAGCGCGGATGATTCAAACGCTCGAGTGGCTACGGTTAAAGAACGGTAGCCATTTATAGCGTGTTTTCATTCTGAAAGATCGTATCGGGCAAAACGCGAACCTAGAAAACACTTTAATTGCGATTTATTAACTTCAATCGCCACGTTCCTTTACCTCTGCTAATTAAATGATTCAGCTTACAGCATCAAACAATTCTGAACTCAGCTAGATAGAATCTCGAGAATATGGACACGCTTTTCAAGAAGATTGCATTGTTCTCGATTTATGTGGAACGTTCTAATGGAAACACAGTAAATTTTGTTGTTTCTGGTAATTGATCTACGCTAGCAACAGAGAGTATAAATACACCTGTAGCTTAATTGCAAAATTATGGATAAACTTCGAAAAACCAACATCTAATCTTTGCTTATTAATTTACCATCAATCGTACGCACTTTGTTAAAGTTTATATGCTGCTACCACAGATCTATGAAAGTGTTCGGCTACTTAACGGGTAGATGCAAGTGTAGATGCAAGAAAATGATAAACGAATCCTTCTTCCGTGACAGATTTTCTCCGATATGATTCAGAATCGGGAATAATTCTTGTGCGTGTTGCCACTAATCAAGATATTCTATTTCTAATCTCGTGTTCATTCATCGTCGTGGTCGGTTGAACTTGAATATATATAAGCAAATACAAATGCTGGTAAGCTGTATAGATTCGTTTCTATCCCGTCGAACGATCAATCTAGATTATGTAAAATTAATGTTACGTACAATGGTGTGGGCTCTCGTGTGTGCGCGCTGCACACGTTATTGCGAAAGTTCAACGATCGTGCTGTCTGTTGCGAAATCTCATAATCTGATATTAGCCAACGCGCACGGAGCGCGGGAGTTCACTAAGAAAATTGCTGACAATAGCGGTGCTCGTTATAGATCCCGCATTCCTCGTTAAATGCTTACCTGGGCGTGTTTCAGTGACATATCGGCTGCGATAAAATCATTGACCTGGGGACAGTCAGTGTCGTGTTCGTATCCGTTTCTTTCATCGATGGACCAACCGATGAAATCAGCAACCAAAAATAACAGTTATTTCCAAAGTCTGTATGGCATGTTCCTGGCAAAGCCACGTTTCACGAAATGCTACATATTGTGTCAATCGTTTCCTTTTAACGCGCAACTTACGAAAATACTAAAATTATCTTAGGATTTAAATTAGTTGACTCTGAATTTGTAGGACTTTCCAAAAACTCATTCGATTTCCATTGATTCTGAGTTGGTTTTTATTTGTTTACTCAAGTTAATGGAAAAAGAGCAGCCATCCTTTTCTATAGCTCTTTAAATGTAGCTTTTTAGGTACAAGTTATGATCCTTGAACGAAGCTTGATGAAAGGCGAAAGGACGTTTCGTATATTAATTTCTAATTGTTTTCGTTTTTTCGTTTCATTGCTCGAAAGAATAATTCATCGAGCTACACGTAGTTTCTTTACAAAACAAAGCTTTATTCTTAATCATTGTTAGTTACATCGTTCGACAATGTATCGGACTTGCTACGTATCGCTCTTAAGGTACACTTTATCGAGTAAACAACGTTAAACTACTCCCCTAAGCTGGCCTTGTCTCTTTCGTTCTCGAATGTCGATTATAAAATATGCATCTGTTTTTATGTGCTATATAACGAACGGCTGTTAACGGCGATAGATTTTACTTCTATTTTGTAATATTCACTCATTGTCAGTAAGATCAATCTTCTTCTTTATATCGTTCTTGGTCCACTAGGATTGTATGTTCGAAAGCGAATGCGGCCCTACAACGTAAAAAGCTCGATGAAGCTAACACAGACCACAAACACGGTCGCACGTTTATTCGTATACTACGACGCGTGATAAATACCTTCCTTAAAAGAATCGTAAAATTCCGAGTGTATATATAGATTCGTAAAACTCAGACTTCGTGCGAAATTATGGACGTGCGAAAACATCTTCTCTCATCCTTATATGGTTTTGAGAATGGAATTGTACGTTCGAATGGCAGTGACCGAGAGAATTCATGGCGAGCTTAACGTGCCCAATTTTCAACTTATTATCGAATGGTAAACATTTTTGCGACAATCAACGTCTAAGTACTAAATCCAGCTGACGTCTAGCGAGATATTGGCAAGAGTAAAGCACACGTTTGTACATGGACGTTTCTAACGAATCGCCAAAGTAAAAGTCTCCGTCGAGGGGTAAATTTTACGAAACAGAACTTTGGAAAATGTATCCCTTTCTTTTCATTTATATTTTCACCTTCTCTAGAGACCTTTTCTTTGGCATATTATCTATGAGACTAATCTCTTCTCCCTTTTTCTTCCTCTCTCTCTCTCTCTTTTTCTCTCTCTATATATATATACGATCGTTTCAAACATACATTAGCGATTAATATTACGAACAACATGGGCGACATCGTTTAATTAATAAAAATACATCGTTACGTAGAATTTCTCACATATAGCGTACTCTGACGTAGAGTTTACTCTTCGTGATCCTTCTTCAGACTTGTAATAGTGCATGGATCGCTGGAAAAAGCGTAATACGACGCGGGCATTTCTCATTCACTTACGCTCTAACGATTAAGGTTTACTTATACTATCGTACCACAAATCACAACACTTAGGTTCTATTACGAATATGGTAATCATAGATTTGCACTCGTATCACCATCTTTGTATTCTACATGGACAATTTTCTATCTAGTTCACACGGAATAGTTCGTAGATCGAGTCCCGAACTCGCAACATCTCCACGGTAAATACGAAACAACAGACTACGAGGATGGCCATGGTTCTCTCAGCGATTCTTTCTCCTACGTATCAAAGCATCAAGTTGTACTGAATCGAGGTTCCGGTCTTTGCTCTCCCCTTACATCGTTTACCACTTAATATAATACTACTGTTTCTCGACAACTATCTCGTTATTGGTCTAACGATAAACGCGATCACACGTTAACCGGTCTAACGTTGTCGTCGGACTGTTGTTGTTCGCCACTTTGCCAACCCGAGTCCAACGTCGTCGAATCACTCAAGCAACACTGAGGTGTTTCTTCTTCCTGACTGCTTCTGTAATCCCTGTAATCCCTTCCCCTTTCAGTCTCCTCCTCCCTGAAGTATGCAGAAGTCGCTGGACCTTCTTGAAGCTGCTCGTCGTCCTTCGATGTGTAGTAAGAGTATCGGCCTTGTTGAATGACCTCGTATTGCGCATCAGGCGCTAGAAAAGGTCCTCTGGCGCTTCTGGGCTCGTCACTGTTCGCGTAATTGTCGGATGGTATGTCACCACCGTCCGATGGCAGTGGCAGAGGCATTCTGGATCTCTTTGACAGCTGTCGTTTACCTAGACGAGCTGCCAAGTAGTCCACGCCCTCTGAATGCTCCGTACCTATGAAAATCGGGGTGAATGATCAATGGCAATGAGTGGCGAGCTATCTTAGTTCCCTTCCAATTGTTCAATCTTCAGAGTGTCGTTATATACCTTCTTTCTCTACGGCCAAATCGTAGAAACTACTCTCGGGTCCGCAACACGAGGACACATCACCGAAGTACAGTTCACTTTCCGACTGTTTTGGTCCAGGATTTGCTTCCTGCTGGAACGCATTGTTCTCTACGCCCTTCAGAGGCTTCCTGGTTCGTCTGCCTTTCATAGTGCCCTCGTTTCCTCCCTCTGGATCGGTGCTGTTCGAGATTTCTTCGGCGTTTTCGTAGTTATCCGATGGCCGTTTCGCAGATCGTGATCTGTGATCTGTGAAAATGGTGATTTTATATCAGATCTGTACTCGTGAAAGTAAAACCAAGGAAGTTAAAATAACGGTTTTCACAATGAAGTAGAAATAAAACGGCGAAACGATTTAATTTTCCTCGCGGACTAAACAAAAGCTTCATTCTCATTATCGATATAGTAATGTAAACGTTCGCGAAATTCTCCGTTACTCAGCCACACGAATTCATACTCCTACGATTATCGAGCGTATTTCTTTCTTCAAACTTCAACCTTTAATAAACATTCAATTGCTCACCTTCGTTGTTCTCGAAGTTCTCCATCCGTTTGGCAATTCTGGGTCTTTGTTCCGCAACTTGTGGACGCCTAGCTGGGCTGTTAGGGTCGCTATAAGGTGGCGGAGGACCCCATAACGGCACTGGAGTCTCTAAAACACTGTAAGAAGCCGTACTAGGGGTGTACGGGCCGTTCTGCGTGTTTAATACAGAGTAAGGGCCACTCGATTGAGAATTAAGAACGCTATAGGGGCCATTCGTGTTTTCCACGTTGGCCTCGGTTTGTCTGGTCTGAGTGTGAAAGCCATAATTCGAGTCTGGACTCGGAGCTGGTCCTCTGGATCTAGACCAAGGTAGCCGCCATCTTCTGTAAGGTAGAAGGAACGACCTTTGAATTTGCTGCGACAATTAACATCGTATCGACTTCATTATCTTATCGCGAAAGAAACGAATTTCAAGCACACCGAACGTATCTTCTACGCGCTGGAATTTCTTTTCCCATAAAGCTGGATATTTCGTAGAAAATGTTACAATGGTCGGCGGATTAATTAGAAGGCACGATCGGAATTTTTCGTTGTTAATTTGGCCGAAAGCGAACTTCAAAGAACGGCTCGTCGTTCGTCATAATTTATTTCTGAAACGGAGGAATCCCTCCTCTAAATGTCAGAAGAACAGAATGGAATCCCAGCTTAATTAATGCCATACATTAGCGGATTACCAGAATACAATGTGTCCTGGGAGCCTGGAGGGAGCGTTGCCTCGTTTACGGGTTTATTGCACTCCGCTACCGATATTCGTGACATTCGTGAATGAAATCTATTGAATATGTATCATTACTCGCAGACAAATGCACCGTGCGCATTTGAATCGCATCAATAATTTCTCAATAAAGTTCATCGGCCACCGCGTCCCGGTATTGAATTCGTAACGATTCCGTAACAGTCCTCGTCACGTGTGCTATTATTATGTGTAGTTTTACGAAGACAATTTAAACGACGTTAATTCACTCAACGGTGTCGTCCGATGGTTTGACATCGAGTCAATAAAACGCGTTACGTTTTCAAGGTTATATCGATTAATATTTCGAATGTAATTTCATAACAAATATTGTACATTGTAGGTTTATAGTGTACGCTCGTGTTCGTACCAAACGTGACGCTTATCTAAAGCACGAGAATATCAAAGAATCAATTACTCGATCAGAATTTTATACTCGTGCAAGATTTGCGACCCAATATATATTGCAATATATATGCAATATATAAACACAAGAATTAGAACGATAAGTAAACGTATAATAATTATGTATCGTAGTTTTCTAATATAAACTCTATTTAATATAAATTTAAATGCTTTGAAATTGGAAATGCCCTATAAAATTACTGATATTAATGACACGCGAAAGCTTTAAATACAGCGAAATGTGATCTTCAGGATTATATCGTTCTTCGACTCTCCGGATTTGATTATACTTCCGACTTTCTCAGAATTCGATTTTTCGAGTGTACAAACCTGGATGGCGCCAAATCGGGATTCGGCGTGTAGAGATTTCCGGGGGTCTGCGCCCACCAAGGACTAGCACCGCCACAATCGTTGCAACATCCGCAGGAACCAGTCGTCGGTCCCACGGTGCCTCCTTGGCCGTACAGAGATCTGCATCTCAGTTCCAACTGCTCCCAGTACATTTTCTTCTTCTCGTGACTTAGTAACTGGTACACCAGCATGCACGAGAATATGCAAGCTAAGATTCCAGCGACCGAAACTCCAAACAGAGCCCTGAGACAGGCGTGTAGAGCGCCGTGGACCGCCTCACAGTGGGGAGTGCCTTCGAAGAGAACTCCAGGATCTCCTTCTGGCGCCCCATAACACGTGCACGACCTGTGGTGATAATTATCGAATAGAAACTATCGATCTCACCGCAGTGTAAAAATAGACGAATATACCTACTTCGCTTTCACGGTATAAACGCATTTTCGAAGTCCTTGCAGCCGGGACATGTGTATCACTGTCGTCGTTACGGTGACCAACACGCATACCAACGCACATACCACTCCAACAGATCCACAGACTTTCATCTACAAAATATTAGCGTTTTAAGGAAGGGATTATATAGGCGAGACGATATTATTTTGATTAGGCCATTCCATGAGTAACGTAGTTTACGTTTGGGTTAAGTTCGAAGCAATGGGATTTGTGGTTATCAGATATTCATATGATTCTCATCTGCGTAAGTTAATCTATCACAAGGATCTTATTTATAAATAGGAGTAAATTCCAAGATGTCTTCAAAGAACACTGTTATAAAGTCATCGTCTCTTTCTGCCTTGCAATCTATAGAGCTGATCGTATGCGGAATTAAAAGAGCAGATCTAATAGAAAAATGTAGAAAATGATATAAAATGGAGGAAAATTAATTTACAGCAATAGATAATTTTTGATCTGTATCCGATATACGAAAACCAACGACCGTATTATCTGGTCATTGATAACGGCCCGATAGAATTTTCACCGCGTGCTTACCAAAAGTCCGTATCTGTGCTTCCGTCTGGCGAGTAGCATCGTGAATAGACCCATTAGAATTAACTGGAAATTAATACGAAATGCAGGTGATCATTTGCAGTAGTTTAAATACCTTGTGTCCTCATTGTTTCCGTACGCGGTCTCGTTAAAGGAAGATCGGTTGATAGACTCCGATCTTTGCCTCTTACCATTATGCCAGGAATGTAAGATGGTACAGTCTCAAAGAGAGCTAAACTGGCCGTGTGGGCTGAAAGGACCGCGTGTACCGCCAAAAAGAGACTACCGACCGCAGCGCTCAACCCACCACAAAGGCAACAAAGGACAACGTACTTCTTGCAGCAACCACCTTCCCCCGTGTGGCCTGTAAAATTAATCGGTCACAGCACTGATAGTATGGAAGCGATAGGCGAGGAATTAAAAGGGGAAAGGAGTATTCGGTAAAAGGAGACCGGAGTGGTATGCCTCGAAAATCCTCAATGAAACGCTTCGAATATTTTCATCTTTGAAAAAAAGAAAAAAACGAGAGAGTGTTGAGACGACAACGGTCGTAATATTTCACGTCGAATCTTTCCGCTACGATCGCTTCAAAGGATGCCTCTAAGAAACACGTAATAGCTGGAAGGATATCTTTCGGTGGCCAAGCGGAATCTTTTGTACGACTATCGACCCTTTTCAGTCAAAAGGTCCTGCAAGACTTATTCCCATCGTGCGTTGGCTCCTTCTTTCACGGGATAATGATTGTCCTTGCGTGAGAACCCAACAACGGGAGCTTTGATCTGAGTACAATGGGAAACGTGCCTTGAGCGAAATTCTGCGAATCTTGTTAGTCAATGATTACCCCTTAGATCACCTTAATTCTCTTTCCCTTTTAGCTATATGGATATTTTAGAAAAAGGAAATTATTAATTGTTCGACGATGATTATGTTCATTTCTTTCGAGCGTTAATGTACCGAGCAATAGTGTGAATAACGAAGTATCGTAGTAAGATACAGCCTACAAAATTGTTTTCACACGCCGCGGCGCATCGCACAAACGCTATTTTTTACGATATGTAGCCGAGGTATTTCATTCTCAATCAGTCGGGCTCAACTTTTGTCGTCGAAACTCTCAATTGAGCCGACCACGCTGTATTGGAAATTCCTTCAATGAATGTTGAGCGTTGGAAGCGTCGACGCTATGTCGCTTCAGAGACAATAGCAGAGTCTTTCTCTTTCTCTCTCTCTCTTTTTCTCTCTCAAAAGAGAATCGACAGAGCTGAACTTTTTAATCAGGTTTCCCATTAACAAACAAGGGTACTGTGCCCTTCTGTAGCGCGGATCCGGAAGACAAGTGAAGAGATCATCTTCTGTAATTAAAAATCTAATTATTTTTCTGCCAACGAATAAAATCTATGAAGATCACGCGGCTCTGACGCCGAATAAAAAAATCCTAAAAAATCCTCTCAACCAGAGACTGTTATTCTCACAGTCCCACGCGATTCCCAAGAATACAGCAGTTTTGCTATAGCGAAATGGTCAACGCAATCATTTTCGTATTTTGACATACCTGGGCATTGTCGAATTTCAACAAATAGACTCCAAAGGCAAAAGACGAATTGGAATGCCTTTCTTTTTTTAGGAATCTGCTTCCCTTTAGCTTTGTCAAAGAAGGTTTACCGAAATCTCGTTCCCAATGACTCGTAAATCGTTTTTCTCAAATCGAATGTGCGCAACCTTGCTTCTTCATGCTTGTTGTGCTCTCTATTGAAACTACCACGGAAAACCGTTTTACCAGATTCCTCCCAATACCTGCTACTTCTCGTGAATACAAACCAAGGTTTAGGATTGAATTGTTAAAGTGTACCTTTGCTACCTGGACTGTTAGAGTTACGATCTGGTGAATCGTAGGTTTCGAAGTAAGCGGAGCGAGACTGGTATTTAAATGCCAGCATTCAACCACAATGTGTTTCAAGGGTAAAATGAAATGGCTGGTTCCCTGATTTTCCTCGAAACGCTCTTTCAACAGACGAGCTTTTCTGTGGATAAAATGCCTTCGATTTTTTACTCCCAGTTCAAACCACGCAATCTTTCCAAGCTTGCTCTCTAGCTGAATTCTTGATTATATTAGAAATTCTAAAACTACTTAATCTACGATGTATTGAATTTTAAAGCTTTTTATCGAGTCAGCTCTTATAGAAAATCAAACTGTGTTTTATTAAGAAGCCTGTCGATATCTATTTATACGGCAACCTTTTGTTATCCACGTGACCTTCCACGAGGCTATGCAACATATCTTCCCGCCGGTAAAAATAGAACGTGGGTGCTAGAAAATGCACATTCCCTATTCGGAAGTGTAGTAGACTTCGATGCGTTTAAAATTTATATCGCATGGAAATAATTTAGAAATATTTAAGGAAGTTAAAGATCGTGACGCGAATCAAGATATCAGGAATTCGAAATTAATCGCGTATTTCCATTCTTACAAACATCGTCTCTTTAGTTTTGTAATTAATTAAGTCGTTAACTTAACTTTGCGACATGTTATGTGCTCGTGATATAAATTGGTATAACGAATTACTTAAAACAATAAATATTATAATACAATATAATAAAATATAATAAATAAACAGTATATCTTTGAAATATGTAAGAAGTGCGTTTCTTCCTCTACAGAAAAGAAACGAATGTTTGAATGGATTACTTTAATGACTCATTGTACCAAAGGTAGCTTAATGGAGCAGCTAATATCAGATTATGCGGGCACGTAGATCGGTGGTACAGACTGGGGTTGGAGGGCCGATTGATAAATTAACAAGAAGGGTTAATCGACATACCGCAGGGGTGAGGGTAATGCGATCTCGGGAAGTGCGCGTGGTTTGTCAGATGTGGCAAGTGGGAATGCGAGTGTGCCGCCATTGGGAATGGATAACCCTGGTTATCCATCTCCATTTCCATTCCAAGTCGGCACCGGACTATCTGCAGCACTGGATAACCATCCATTTTCTTCTTTACAACTTGCACTTTAAAGGAAAAGTTTCTTGGATGTTTTCGTCACTCTTTTGTCTCTCCAAATCAACATATATCAGACACAGTATCCTTCGTCATCGAATATCCAACGTTATTAAATATTTACAGCACTGTTACACGGTTATTTCTTCGATGTATTTAGAGTTTAGATCACAAAGAAGAAAAAAAGAAAAATTGTACCAACTTGCGTTAAGAAGAAATTACAACGCACACTATATATCTTCCTCGATAGTTTATGAATCACGTTTGCGCATCACACGAGTTTCTCCACGAGGGGATGTTTTTCTCAAGGTCAATTCTTCATCGTACACTTTCTCATTAATCGGTCCACCTTCGCGTATGGCGATCACCAATATCAATTATTTTTATATCCGTGGGGTCGACATTCGATCTATTCTTGCGGAAGATTCTTGGAAATATTTTGGACAACACATCATATATCGATGCTAGTATATTTCCAACTATTCCTTGCTCTTTACACTCTCGGCTGGATACTTGGAAACGAATGCGAGAGCACAACAACTCGAGAGGCACTCCACGAGATCTCTGTTGGCCCGCACGTTGGCTGAGGTGTCCCACAGGTGGTGGTGGTGATTTCGGAACGATGCTGAGGCTTGAGATTCCTTCGAAGGAAAATCCAAGATGACATTCCTTGCGCGGCCATTCACAAGCCAGCTTGGATTAGTAGCAGAGAGGGCAAAAGTATCCTGTTGTTCGAATCACAGCATTCTTCGTCACGATGCTTCTGTTCTCGGTTGCTGCGAGCATCGACTGGTCGATATACCGTGACGATTCGAGCGACTCGACGCGGTCGAGGGTCGAAATTCCACGGGGGTTGCTCCTCGAAGCAAGTAGAATCGGTCAACGATGCGTTCCGGTGTCGATAACGCGTGGCCGCTATTGATAAAGGGGACAGCAACGATGGTAGATGCGGTCTTGCTCGTCATCCTGCTGATACTGCAGACATTCTGACGATCGTCAGACGAGATGACTAAGGGTGGAGCTACGGGCTACTATCCCCGTCTACGTCTAATTTCAACCGAGTTTCAGGAAATACTGTCCAACTGCGTGACATGCTCGCTATAAGCGGAAATCAAACGGGGATGGGAAGAGTGTTTGGAACACAGGCGATATTGTATATCCGCCATTCAAATTGGCAAGCCAACGTGGAAGAGATATTGATTCGGTGTTGCGAGAGATACAGTGTTCGAATATTGCTTCAAGTGTTTTGCTTTATATTCGCTACTTATGTAGCACGGTAGAATTGAGGAGCTTTTTGGAAAAAGGCTTCATCAATCGATGCGTTAAATCGACTAACTCGCTTTCGAAGCTTTACTTCTAGTTGTTTAATATCAATTACGTTCGAATTAATAATTATCGTGGCTCTTGCAGAACTTTGCCATTTCTATATTTACGAAATGAAGAAAAATTTCGTAACAAGTCAATTATTTCGCTAGAAAATACACACGCCACCTTTACATATCTATCACATACTTACAAGTTAATTGAATTCAAATGACTCGACGAAAAATTATCTGAGCAACGAGAAGAAGGACAAGAACTCGAGAGGATATTTCCAATTAATTAGAGGAGGGTTCCCAAGTTGCGTGAATTCAAATGATCTGATGAAGGTTATTAGACATTTTTCCCTCAGAAAGCTCGTCAATTTATTACAGCGTTTTGAAAGAATACACTTTCAAATGATTATAGTTGTTATCAAGATAAAATAAGGGAAATACTTACATTGATTGACGGACGTAGTTTCGTATCGTCTAGTTGGCCTAGGGGGTGGCCGCGGAGGAAGCGCTGGAGGTTGATGCGTTCTTGATGTCACTTCAACACCTCCGTCGCTTTCACCCTCCTGCCCCCTCTTGTTCCCACCGGTTTGCACCACGTGACATTGGCATTTACTTTTCGACGGAGCGGAGACCTTAAATGTGAAAATTGTGTAAGAAGTTCAAAGGGTAAAAATGATTTTGAGAATGACACGAAACTGTAGTTACAGAATACATGCGACAAAGTTGCCTGTCACTAGTAAATAATTAAATTATATTTATCATACTGTTGTCACGCCAGTAAATTGCGTAATGAAACGTTATAGAAGTCATGCGAGTAACAGTTTTGCATCAATGGCTAAACGAGCTAATGATTAACGATCGTTGTCGTCTACAGACGTAGTTAGATTTTGGTAAAATATATTAAATTGCTTAAAAATTTGAAATCACTGAAAATTGAATTTTCTACATTCAGATTTTACCCTACTGTGTTGTATTTGCACCTATATGACCTAACTGCGTCGAAAATATAGTAATTATTAAGATATAATAGCCAACAACCGAAACAGAATTCTATTTAGATTCATAAAAAAATTTAAGTTTGCGCAAACACGCGCATAATAATAACTATTTCTCGTTAAATTCTAATTTTCAAATCTAAATTTAACAAGAATACCTGTATCGAGTCGACTCCGATAAGAGACGTATTTTTGGTATCGTTATTCTGCGTGTGTTGATGTCCATGAGCATGCATGTGCGCGTGATGATGTCCATGGTGCTCCAGGCTCGACGGAGCTCTGTCTCTTTGCCTGGTATCAGGGTGGCTGGAATGCAACGAATGCACTTGTTGTAAATGGTGATGATGATCGTGGACGTGATCTAGGCGACTGTGCGTTCTCGTATTGGCGTTCGACGAAGAAGACTCGCAGGATATGCCAGAGCTGACGTGATGATGATTTACGCTCGAATGTCCGGTCAAACTTCCCGACGAACTACCGTGATGATGGCTAGCTAATGGCGTAGTCGAGAGACTGCTATTCGCATTGACCACGTGTCGATGAACCGCTGGCGAACCGCCATGATTTAACATGCTCGAATTCGACGAAGCCCCGCTCATTGCACTGGAAGTGCCGTGGTGATCACTGGAGAAACCTGAGTTTGAAGGGTAGTGACTGGTCAAGCCGGTGTTACCACCGAGACGATGATGACTCGTCGGTGAGTTTCTGTGTACCATCGTAGTAGATGTCGGTATTGGATTCGAATGGTGATGAGTATTCGGATTTCCGGCTGCAGCTTGGCTTCCATGATTTGCATTGGGGCTACTTAAAGGACCAGAGTTTCCATGAACGTGGCTGGTTAAGCTTGGCGCCAGATTTGCATGATGGTGCGCTGCTATTCCTTGCGGACCATGCGGATGATGCACGGTTGCCGGACCGTGATGATGGGTCACGTTCGTTGCCTTGGTGTTCCCGTGATGATGATGAGTGTGTTGTCGCTGGTGCTGCTGAAATCCCATCAATCCATCTGCAACGTCCAAATTCGTAGTGCTTCGGAAATTGTCGGCGTGCTTGTGCACGTGCGCGTGGGTATCACCGTGGAAGTGTCCGTGGACGTTACGTTCCGGCGACGTCGGCTCATGATGGTGTTGATAAGGATTCAGAACCTGCTGAATATTCTTCAGCTTATCTTTGCCCGAAGCGGTTGCTTTCTGCGATAACCCTGTGTGATCCTCGAGCTGCTTGTCCAGATCTTTCGCGGACGTCTCGAGCAACGCCGAGCTAGACTCCAACAAAGGACTCGGGCTGGAAGTTAGGCTGTGTTGGTTGTCCTGTAAGTTGCCGGATTCCTGAACTCTTCGCGCAGCCTCGAACGCCAAGTTTCGAGAAAGATCCAAGTTCCTTGGACTGCAGGAAAGATTGTGACCGTGTCTCGATAGAATCGCGCTTTGACCTTCCATCGATCTCGTATTCGGCGATAAGCCGGCCTGATGCTCCAAAATATCGACATTCCTGGTATTCTCTAAATTGATCTGTTGGCTTTCTTGATGAGATAGCGGACTTTCGAGTCTTCTTATTGGTTCGAAAGCACTCTGAAGTGCCTCTAAACCCCTAGGGAGTTCTTGGTTGTTAGAAATTCTTGTACTTCCCACGCTCCTCTCCGCCCTGTCCCTCTGTGTTCTCATGGAATCCATGCTACTCATTGCGGAGCATTGGCAAGAGTGTTGCGGACTTTCCGGAACGTCCAGGTCGGTAGTTAATTGCGGTTGGGACATTGTAATACCTGAAAATACGATCGTAGTTGCGTGAACCGATTCGTACCAACGGACAATTAATTATCGTTGAAAATTCGAGTGGTGAAACGACGGCGTAATGGGCTTTCATCGATTAATCGTCTATCGAAGGATTGAGAACTAGAGAGATACGCCGCGGCACGTTCGTTTCCGCGATCTCGATCGATCACGAACCGCTCGCGGATCAGTCGCATTTCTCACATCTCGTCGGGAGCCGATTCGTTTCCATACAGCCGCCTTCGTTCCACTTGATAAATCGTCTTGGATTACAAAACAGTGGAAGTTGGCGTAAGCGATGTTCACGATCATGAAATAAAAGCATTTTCTTCTCTGAAAATATCCACAACTCGTGGCTACCGAATTACGAATTTCAATACTTTTCGCTCTTTTCGTTCAAAAGTATTGGGGTTAAGTTGGGGTATTTTTCCAACAACCTAACAGACAAATGAAATTTTTATACGTGGTTCTAATTCTATGATCAGGCATCGTGCAGTAGCTGCAACGTCATGGAATCGGTTGAAAAAGAGAGTCAAGAGGTTCGCGACTTGTTGATTATCTGTGAGAAGATGGCGATCAGTTAAGATACTAACGAATCTCCCAATTACGACGTAACGCGGTATCCGAGTAATGGAACGATGCTAACTGCGGATATCGCATCCGTTCCGGACACGGAAATGCGGAAAACTTTCGCAGCCTATTAGCGCCTTCCGTCGTTAAAACTTCTCGAATAGCTTTCAAGGAACTTATATAAATATCTCGGTGAATATTAGACGATTCTTCTCGAGTTGCGAAGAGTGGCTTTCAATGGTTCGGCATTGTACTCATTCGAAAGAATTCCACCCAACAATTCGTTCCATATTACCTTGTTAAGAAATTGTTACGAGTTCCGATAATAACCACCATCGACAACTATCGCTGTATTCTTCTCAAGGTGTCAATTAACGATTTCGTGTATGTACAACTTGCACTCGAAAGAAGAGTTACATGTCGCGTGGTATGCAGGTTCTATGGAGGAAGTATATGTAAGGATCACCGTCGCCATTATTAAGATAGATAAATTTAACATCGTGTCAGCATAAAGCATCGTAATTTAACTAGACCCATATACCTATACTATCTCCTATGAATATTTGTACGTGTAAAATTGTTTCAAACGTATCAAGTATATTTCAAATGAAATTCTTGATTCGATGATGACATTTCGTGTCTTTTATAGAGGAACAATTTAAAAATCCAATATTTTGTCAATCAGTTTCACGTCGAAACTGTCTTCTTGTCTGATTTTACGTTTCTGTCGTTTTCTTGAATATTTAAAAAACGATAGGAATATCGATCGAGGAGTTGCAGCAAGGCCGGAAGAAAAGTATTTTTAAAGGGCAAGTCGCGAGACAGATAAGTGAGAAAAAGTGTATTATGAAAAAATATCAGCCTTCTGATGGAATTGCATAAAGTATCCAAATACTTCTGAGCAGTGGCGGTACACGAATGTTGAAAGTCGGATCCTACATCGATGACATGTTATTAAAAATTCAACGCGAAATCATCCTATTATTAGTCTCCTTGTAAACCATTATCGGTGACAGTAAGCAGATCGACTTGTGTCTACTTTAAAGGAAAATCTGCTTAGGCTAATGGTCCCTTGTGCTTCACCTGCAAAATCGATCACATCGGTCGCTACCTCAAAGCATATTTGGTATCGAGCATCTAGTTGCAGGTAACCAGCTCGAAGTAGTTCTCGTAAGTCCAACCGGTGGACTCTTGGCCACTTACATTCCTCGTATCTCGTTATACGAGCGCAAAGGCTCTGAAGGCCATGGTCAAGTTCGATGCCGATGGCGTTGCTCGGACGCGGTTAAGTTTTTCTGTCGTTCGACGATCTCTCGATCGAACGAAGAATGGGAATACTTCGCGGCACGTGGATTTAATTTCGTTCAAGCAGAAAACCAACCATCCCCTCTTCCTCCTCCTCTCGAGTTGCCCGCTGTTCCAGACGATTCTCACGGAATGTTTGATTCGTGAAAAAAGTTTCTCGCGGTGTTTATATGTAAAATGTCCTGACGCTGATGTAACTAAGGAGGTTATGGTGCTCGATTGATAGGTGGCCAAGTGGCTGAAAATTGTTTTTGCTTGATCTTCTATTCGCCGAAAGAGAAAAGGAACAGAAAGGCAAAATATAATTTCGATTCGAAGAGATAGAAGATCGCTGATGAAATCTACAACAGCCTTTATCTAAAGGTTAGAAGCTGCTAATTTCTAACATTCAGATAAGCTATCTGCCTTGCTCCTTTTGCTACGAATACCGGTTTCACCGTCACGTATAAATGGAACGCTTGTGTCAACAGCTTCGACTTCGTCACGAAATTTGCCGATATCGACACTTGCACCATCGTAAAGTTTAAATGACTTGTCGAATGTTACAGACCCGGGACGTTATTCTTTCAAGAAGGAAAAAAATCTCCAACAAATCCCCTCCCACTTTCGATAAATTTTTTTCGATGTTCAGATTGCCTGGCCGTTTCGTTTACACGGGAAAGCTCGAGCAAATTACGAATCCAGTATCCATCGCGTACAAGTACTAAAAGAAAGAGATAGTTGCGGCTCACCTGCGCGATCGAATATTCAAGTGCTCCCGTCTGCCGGATCCTCTCAATCACTGTCTCCCGGTGACGCTCCTTCCGCATGCCCGACGATCGGAGCACGGATCTGTACACGAGGCAGAAATCTATTTTCGAAACGAACTCTCTGTTCCTTGGTCTTCCCACTGGAATACCGCGCTACGTAAGTAGGCGTGCGCATTTTTGAAACGTTGAAGCACGCCTGGCGCCAAAAACGACCACCGTATATCGTAGACCCCGGTGCACAGTACCACGAAACCTTTATCACATGCACGTTCCTCTTCTGGCTGGTGTCGGCGAAACAGTATTCTCGTTAATTCGATTCCGAGAGACGGTTCGCATCGCGTCGCGTCTCGTGTAGCATCGCAACGGCACACAGCACAGCACGGCACGGCACGGCTCGGCACGATCACACGACGGTCCCACGGGGACGGGTGAAAACGAGCGACGAGGCTCTATGGAAGAAAGGAAGCAACGGTGGATAGGAACGGAGCGCAATATCGTGAGAGACTGTTCTTGCCTTCCACCTTCACTGGCAGCCGTTCTGCCTTGGAATGTGCCTTTGCCCCCTCTAACCCCTCTCCGCTCCTACACCCGGCGCAGAGCTCGAATGAGGGGCCCTCAGGGCCCCGACTCTTACACCGCAGCCCCCGCTTTCGCTCTCTCTCCCTCTCCCTCTCTCTCTCTCTCTCTCTCGCTCCCACCATTCGAAGCTCGACCGTCGATTTCGTTCTGAGGCCGCAAGTGTCAGGCCCACCCACTCTCCTTCGGGGCCTCGATGGGACTCGCTGGATAGGGTAGATCGTTTGGCGTTGTTAAACGCCAGGCTCAGGCTCGACATTAAATTCGCCAATATTCTTCAAGTATCGTTTGTTCTGTCCGCTTGAAGTTTGTGCATAGTAGTGGCTGCTGTATACTTTTTTTACGCTATATAGGAAAATATCGAGCAAGAACTAGGAGATATTCCTAGTCCAGGTATTACGGATTGTATTTAGACAGAGGACAGAGTTTGCTTAGGTCGTACGAGAGATTAGTTACTGTCCGAGGTACTTTGGTAGGAGAGCACTGTTAGCTCACGATTCATAAGCGTTTAAAGTACAAAGGTATAATTTTCAGGCAGGGTACAGCGAAACGATTCTCGTGGGCTTCGAGTTCGTTCTTTCTGGCCTATTAACACAATTACTTCGAGCAATGGAGTAATTGTAGATAATCGCTGCAATCCTGATTATCCTTTAAATTTAGTTAGAAAAATTCCTGTTCGAGTACCGAAGAATGTAGGTATTATCCGGTGAGCCTCCTTGGAGGAATCCAACTGGAACGATCCCTTACCGATCGATCGTTGGTTTCTCCGCGTTTATTTATGGTCGAGTCGATTAATTATTGTTTATGAGTACGCTATTTACTGAAACAATCGCTGGGATATCGATGAGCGTTAACGTTACGCGAGAGTCGGTCAACGTTAATTGTCCCATTGTACAATGTGCATCGAGCGTGTACACGAAGAATATTCGTTCGACCACAATTCGCCCCACTTAAATATTCCATGTCGCAAACAGTAGGATGCCAAAAACGATATTTATCGCTGTCCCCTGTAAGAAGTTCTGAATCGAAAACAGACAATAGATATCGTCAAACTTTCGCGGAGTTTTGGATATATAGATTTTCTTAACGACCATTGGCTTTCAATTGTTATTCTTATCTATAGTTATTTATAAATTATTGTTTCGCGGAACAATCTTTTTTTTTTTTTAAGCGATATCAGGATCATTAACTTTTGAATTTCTTATTTAGAAATTTTATATAGGGGGACAGATGTAACAGGGGTCAGAAACAATGATCGCGTGTATATAATTTATTCCTTGAGACATTCGTTGATTGCAATATGGTCCGTATTCTTTATTCGCATTCTCATAGTAGTCCGGAGAAAGAAAGAACTCTCGAAATACAATGGACAGCGTAATTAAGGGTCAAAAGTTTTTAGCTTCATTAATTACGCGAACACTTCAAACGATGCCATTATCATCCCGAGAATGCAGCAAGCAAAATGGTGCGCTATGCATAATGTAGTTTCATTTCTCCTCGGCTTCGGGGCTATTTTTCTGAATCAATTCGAGAGAAAAATAGGAAATGTGAGTGCTTTAATTGCGACAGACCCGTAATTATATTAGAAACAAAAAAGTGGAGGAATCGAAACTGCAGTTCTATTTATTTTAATTTTCTGTCTAGACATCAAAATTATTTAAACGATAATAACGTTAAAAAATACATTTAATACATACGCGTTTTACGATAACGTAACAGTTAGAGATTAAGTTCTTGGTACTTTCTCTTCTTAGATTTGAAAGATATGTTGGGGTACAAAACAAATTAAAAGTATCTACCTAATACGAAGAGATAAGATTATTCTTTGAACAACAAAAATGACAAGTATTTAATTTGGCGGCACTCGATCACTGGCAGTGGATAACTTAAGTTGAAAGTAATAGTTCACGACATCGTCGGTAGGTGGCGACACTAACGCCCGCCGATCAGACGAACATTTGATTTGATGTTTTCTTTCGTAAAAGTGTTCGGTGAGGTGAAGTGGTGCACATGTTTGTTAATTGGAAGTTAATTTGTGTCAATTAGTTGAGAAAACTTGGTGTACGTGTTCGTTGGAGGTACAAAAATTGGATTTCCTGATACGATGCTACGAAATACCATAAAGTTCTTTCGGCTAGCTAGTTCGGTAAGTGTAACTATATGAATAGAAATTATTGTTAACCATAATGCGTATGCATATGAAAATGGCGGGAAAACGAATTAGACATTTCTGCCAAATTGCAATCACGCGTCATATAAAGGCATGTGGATTTTCTAGTCTTTCGATAAAATCGAATTAATTATTTCGGGATTAACTGAAACGTTAATGGATATTTGAGAGTAGATCGAATTTACGATTATTCTGATCCGCATCGTAATCGGGATTCAATATGTCAGCCATTAACGACACTTGTTCCATATTACTAGCGAAAATTCGTTGCCTTCGCAAATTACTGTTTACGACATTTCGATATCTAACAAGCATTTATCAATGAATATTATTCATCAAATAATATTAAATTATAACGTAATGCGCTGCTACTTATATTTTTACTATTTTAAACGTTATATCTAGTATTTCTTGATTTTATATAAATTCCAATATCGTGTATTACATATATACGTCAATGGAAGGAAAAAATGTTTTGGATTGTGCGATATTGCGATCAATTCTAGTTCTTAAGTCGTCAATCTTTAAAGTTTACGTTTTTTTAATAGTAATCGACGCCGAGTAAGGTTAGATCGAACGGTTTGTATATATTTAGAATATACTCGCAGGCAGTTTGTCTTTGTTGACTTTTTTTTCCTTCCTACGTTCGACGATATCGTTAACTAGTGTTGCTGCTCGTGCCTCAGTCTCCTCCTTTTTTCTTCCCAACGTACTAGAACGGTGTTTCCATATTCATTTTCCATTTCGAGATTATGTTTCGATCGCCGGCCGAACATTTTAAGAGACAGTTTGATGGATATCGGCGCTCTTAATCGACCTATTTTTTCAAAGTTACACCGCGGTATTTCGGTGACGCTGATTCTTAGCATCGGCCAGGCCGAGGTTGAGGAAAATTGTGCGTCCTGCTAAAATGCTTCGGTTCACCTTTACGACAGATTTTTCTGGTAAGAACTTCTAATTTATATTAGTCTACTTGAATCCGTTCCAAATACTAGAATAGACCGAAACGTAGACGGTATATTTGTTACATAAATATATATAGCACGGTGAACATTTCCATTTATACATATCGTTCTTCTAGCCAATAGCGTTTAATCTGCAAATGCTATGGTTTTTACTCTCATACAGTTACATAGGTAGCAATTTGAAAAATACTTACAATTATAATACGTATAATTTAACTAGTTTTCGAACGTTATAACGCGTGTAAAGCACTCTATAAATTCAAAGTCGAGTTTCAAAATTGGAAAATACAAATTTCTATTTGTATTTGTATGTTCGTGTCTGATACGTTTTTGAATTTACATACATAATAATAGTTTTTATATTATTTATTATATTATATTACATATCGTATTATATATAGTACTATACATAGTAATAGTTTTCAAAGAAATTTGAAAATTCATTCTTACATCCTCCGAACATTCTAAACTCTTACAAATAATTTGTTGCAATATATTACGTAACAAATTACGTTCGAGCAAAAGCCCAACATCCGATACACGATACAAATTTTTCAACGGAGAAAGACATCACGCAAATGGAGAAAGACTCGATTGGTAGGCATTGATTTTCGAAAAGTAAACGGAGCAGAAGTATCGGTATTACCTTTGCCATTTGTTTGACCACGTCCTCGTTTTTTCCCCCGGCTTCTCCAGACCGAAAATGTCGGAGAATTATGAGCAGGTTATAGTTTTACGGGGGGTCAACAATTTCGCTAGGAAGCCGCGAGTCAGAAGCTGGGTCTGGATCGGCAGGGGCTTTCGTATTCGGACCATTAGTCCAATACGGCAATTCGTCAAATCGGGAGAAATGTAGTATCAATAACGTCCCGCAGCTGCTGCCATCGAAGCATGCATTTTCCTGACGCGCAAATTGCGCGCGCACAAGTCCTCTCTTCGAACATACACGAGCGACAATTGTTTCCGATTTTCCCGATTCCCTCGTCCAACCCCCTTTCGCCTCCCCTTCGATTGTTTTTCCCTCGTCCCGATGTTTTTCCAGCTGTTTTGTCACCACGTAATCTGTGAACCGATTCTTCTATTGATACCGTCCCGATAAATCTTCGATCGGCTTTTTTCCATTCGGATTTCCCTCCGCCATTGTAACGTACTTTTAATGACGAACTCTTTAATGATTTCCCATGTACATGGCAGCGAGCATGCCTATTACGCGATATCACGTAGTTGCCATCTGTACGAGATATTCTTCTGCAAATTAAAACATAGATCAAACTTCTATGTTCCTGTATGTCATCTGAAAAATCACGTCTGTGACGCGTTCACTTTTGCGATAATTTATTTCTTTCAAATGCTCTGCTCTCGTCGCTGTACGTAGCCTGCTACGAACTGACCGACCCCGCCAGTCCTTTTTCTTTCTTATCACGCTATTATCTGTCCCTTTCCTTTTCTTACACTCGCCGCTATTGCTTTATACTTTTCTATAAAAAGAAAAAATAAGAAAAAAAAAAATGAAGGATTTATCCCGTTAACGTTAACAGGAATTATTATTATCATTTTTGAAGTGCCGATTAGAGGTTGGATCGGAGCTCGGATACTGTATTTTTCATCGTTAGCACACGGCTAAACACGTGTCCAGTCGAACCACGTGTCACCGTTAATTTCCTGCGGTTTCCATTCTCGAAATCGTGCTTAACGGAAGTCTACGACCGATGTGTGATGTTTGCGGATAAATCCTCGTAGCCTGCCATTGCTGACCCTCTCTTGCAGGCTTTCTCTCTTTCACCTTCACGCTACCCCGTTGGTCCTCTTTCTTCGTTGCTCTTTCACCCGCTTCCTTCCACCTACCGGTATCCTCGCTAAATAATAAATACGAGAGGGTTCTCCGGGAATACCCCGAGGGTGCCATTAGCGGGGTACAGGCATCGGACCACCCTCTCGCACCCTTCGAAACCGTCCTCCGGCTTACACCCAAACCCCCCGCACAGCTTCTTCCACGACCCGAAACGCGAGTCTAATACACTTAGAGGAGAGACGCGGCCTCGCGTCTATGGGTGTAAGGGCGAGGGTCTTCCCGATCGCTTTATGGAGGCTGCTTCTTTTCTTTTCGTTTTCCTCGACTCGCTTGACGAACGAGCCTCGAATAGACGAATGTCTTAAAGTTTACGGAAAGACCGTGGGCTAGATTATATTTTCAATGACATCCATCCGATTCGTTTGCATTTTTCCCTTCTTCCTTTCCTTCTTCTTCCTTCCATTTATTCCTTTCTCTCTGTTCTTTTCCCTTTATTCGCACCGATATCGGTTTTTGGTTTCTACGGTTTGGTCGAAGAAGCCACGATTAATCTCACATCGAGCCAGCCTCGGCGAAGGAACGACCACGATGTCGAACAGAAAACTTTTAATCAGTGGACAGCACTTTCCTCTTTTTTCCCTCTCTCTTTCTCTCTATGTCTGTCTCTGTCTTTCTCTCTCTCTCTCTCTCTCTCTCTGGTCGATCTTTCCCCCGTGGAACAGACCAGCTTCAGAATTCGATGCAAAGAAACATTGAAACGGTACGTCCACCTCCGGATATCTGTTCCAGGCTTCCTGTAGATCTAATAGGGCGAGCTGGACGCCTGGAAAACGTTGACCACTCGCTCTAGCCGGTCAAACGGTTAATCGAGGCCATTGCGACCAACAGCGGTTCTCAGCCCTTCCCCTCTCTTCATTTCGATTTACGAACTCCCGAACTCCTACCACTTCCCAAACTTTCGATCCTTCGTATAGATAGGTAGCGATCTATTTTCTCACTTGTCCTAATTAAGACAAGGTTCAACGAACACTAAGAAGAATTTCAATATCGAAGTAGAAAATTTCGCCTCGTCGAGTTTCGCGTACTCGCCAAATATTACGTACTTGAAGATATTTCTTACTTACGCTAATTCCTATCCTTTGAACAACATCTACGTACATATTTATTTCGCTTATTAAATACTCCAACGAGTACTGTGTTTTGTATATTTTATACATATTTTCCACGCGCGTTCTATGCATTTCTATGGCTGTAGATTGATCAAAAAGATTCGCAGTCTATTTTAAAAAGGAAACTGCGATTGAAAAGTGGCGCGAAAATGAAAAATTCTACGCGGCTCGAAATTCATTTACGCTTCTATCTTTCCAGATGAGTTTTCGACTTTGGCTTGCTGATCTTTCGTCGCAGGCAGATGCGCTCGCATACAGAGGATCGAAGGACGCAACGCATCGGGAACATGCAGCCGGGGAAATGCGAGGCGGCACGAGGGGTAAGTATCAATAATTGAGCACCATGGGGGTGGCTCCGCTGGGCCATTTAGCGGTCGAACGAAGGGGATGGACCGCGGATACTCATGGTACGGGGATATCGGTGGATGTATCGCACGGCGAGGCCTGCTATCGACATGTCGACGATGCCAGGCCGGGGCTGTATATTCCACGATATAGGAAACTATCCTAGCCGCGATCATGATACGCGAAAATACCATCTGTCATTCGGGGGTGCGTGCCAGACCTCATCCCAACGACCAACCACCACCCACTTCTCTCTCTCTCTCTCTCTCTCTTCGTTACGATTTTCACTCCGTACCTCTGCCTTCTCTTTCTTCCGTCGTTTTTTCCCTTGTTTCTTCCTTATTCTTAGCGTTCTTTTAGCTTTTTTTAGCTATGGATGAAGATGACACGGCAAAGAATATCTTTCATAATGTATCGGTTTTTTAGCAGCGATATAAATAATTCAAGAGATAACGAGTTTTGCCGTGTACCGAAATTTTCAAATAGACTTGCCTGTTTATATGAATTATATGCCAGTGTAAACATTGGATTTTCTAAATTATAAAACTATTCTATATGAAAAGATTGGAAGTTTTGCGAGTGATAAGAGGTAGAAGACAAAATCTGATTACAAATACGCAAAGTCGAACAATGTTATCGGTACAATTTCGTGTTATTCTATTCTTCAGATAAATTTTTGTGACTCGTAAGATTCTACTTATATTTAGTTGAATTATGCGAGAAGGTTACGAGAATCGTATAAATTTTAAAGAATATTTATAAGCAGAAACATTTGTAGAAAATACCTCTTTACGGGAGACTAAGGTTTTCTGGTTGGAAAAATTCGCAGGTTAATTTTACCGAAAGCAATCTTGTTTAAACGTTGTAAAAACGTACTATTTTCATGGGCTCGGTGATTCAACATACAAAAGCCTCAAGTTTGTTTAGTAGATAGCACGAGTACAATGTTACGAGTACTAAACGCCGAAAATGTTTCCTTAAATGACGTGACCGTAAAACCCAGTTAATCCAGGGCCTCGGGACAATTCTGCATCTCGAAACAATTGGCGTAAACGACGCGTACGACGGGTATTGAAACTAGTTTCCACCGACGGTCCTGCTCTCGCGAATAATCGTGCTCCGTAGTCGAATTCATTTTCCAATTAAGAGGCTGCGATTTGCATTTGACTCCGGTCATCGATCGATCGTTGCCACTAAATTGAGGTCGTCGACGGGGATCGTCGTCGAAAAACGTGGTTAAGCGTGACTAACGATAGCCCCGACGTCGCCGTGCAATGCGTCGAACAATGTGTACTTATCGCAGCTACCGAACATCCCCAATGTTCTCTTGAAACTGTGCCTCCATTTTTATGATTGTTCACCGTCGTTCTTCCATTCTTCGTCCGCGTGAAATTCTATCAGTCGCCTTTAAAAGCCAGCGAGCTTCGCATTAATACATCACGGTTCTCCTCGTCATTAAAAATTGTTCTGCACGTCGCATCGAACGTACTTGTTCCGATACTACGAAATCCACCGACTCTCTCTGCAGACGCGAGTCGCCAATTTGCCAATGATTTTAATTACACGTATCAATTGCACAAGGAGCAGCTTCTTCTTCTGTTTTTGAACGTTGAGACTACCGAGACTGCCTTTGATATGTCGTGCATAGTTGATTGGTATGAAAGTAATGCAGCGAAATAAATAAATATATTTAATACTATGTCTTTGTCTCGATACAACAACATGTTAATATCGTTGAAAATACACGTACATTTTACTAAATTACAAAAGTCGAACAGTTGATACCGATTATCTTAATTGGTTTTGGTAATTCTATTGTGGCGTGCAAAGGTAACGCGTGTTTTCACGCAATTTCACACGTTTCTCGTGGGCAAATTTCTGATTTTGTCCTGTACACGAAACAAATAATCATAAATAATTTGACGCGCGTCGGATGCAAAGAGTTTCGCGCGTCTCGTGCAAGGGCAAGTGGTTCGGTCGAAGAGGGTGGAAGTCGATCGGTGAAATTTCTCTCGATGCGTCTACGCGTCTGGTGTCGTAGCTGTGCCTCTGCGTTTTAACCCCCATTAGTGACCCAAAGCGTCGGTACGACTGAGGGCCAGCACTCCGTTACACGAACAACTTAATGTTATGTAAAAATAGCTGGGGTTTCCGTACGATCGCAGACACGCCGGTTCTCCGTGTATATTAATGCGGGTCGAAAGAAGAGCGAAAACGACGAGGAAAACGCACGCCAGACGAGATCCAGTCGAACCTCGAGCAGATGCTCACCGTTGGAATATCTAAATAAATCCGCGTGTCGGCCGCCCTTAAAATCCTTGAGTCGAATAAGTAATAACGTTCGCCAACCACGGGGTTAGATTCTCTCCCTTTTCCGTATTCCACCTTGCCCTTGCCTGCATAAGCGAGCGCGTCCGATTTCGGGAATTTAATTGGCCCGGGGGAATTCCGCTGCGTGGACTTACTTTACGAGGAAACTTTCGAGATATTTCGTGCCCCGGGAGACGAGAGAATGCATACTTTTCTTCTTCTTTTCTATCGCGAGTTTCGGAGACGGAGAGAGAGAGAAAGAGAGAGAGAATAGGTACGAGCAACCGCGATGAGATATACTCTTTTCCTCCTTGGCAAGATTTAATCAGTTTTGCCGTCGGACTCGCGCTAGATTATGAAATCGTTGAAACAGGTAACCAACTTTCGTTATTCGCTTTTTTTCCGAATCTTACGAAGTTTTGGAAGAGTTAGGAAAATGATCGAGGAACATTGCTTGCGATTGTCGGACACGCGGTTATCAAAATGTTTGAACTGTCTTACAATTGGATTTCAGTATCCCAATCTAGCCTCTGTATCGATGGGTAGAAACCTTTGAGGCTTTAAGAAAATCGAACGGAGAGATTGCTTCACGTTCTACTGAAATTTGAGAAATTTTTTCACGATAAAGAAATACGATTTGCTTTGCAAATGGACGGTGTTAACTCGATCGTGTTTCATACGGAAGTATTTATTAAACGTACGCAATTATTTTCCTTTGTACGCTTTGTCTTTAATATCTTCTTAAAAAAAAAAAACTTGTAAAGTAAATGTAAAGCGGTAAAAGTTAGGAAAGTAAAAAAGTTAGTAAAGCAGTAAAATATCTGGCCTTAATCAAAATTTGTAGAAGCAGGAAATTGTGAGATTATGTCACAAGGGACGAAAATTGACTCTATAAATGTATCTTAAGTTAAGACGAAGCGTATTCTCACTCGCTTTTCAGCGTTAAGTTGAACATGAAATTCTAAAGACTTCGTTACCTATGAAAAAAATACCTGAAATTCTACTAATTTAAATTTCTGTTGCATAAATGTAAACTGGAAGGAAGATCGCTTTAAGGTAAGGTATGATGTTGTTGATTCAGAACGGGTTTATTGCTTGATTAATCGTATCTGTTCTTAGAGAGCAATTAGGTGATAGTAATCGCCGGCTTTAAGCAGTTTTCGTACATAGATTAACACGGGCGTTGTACGCGTGTGCAAACATACGAGAGGCCGTCGGGTTCATCGCAACGACAGGACGATTTACGAGGTTTCACAGGCTCGCCTGTCGGCCAGATAGAGCGAATGTGTCAATTACGATAAAGCTCATCGGCGATCGATGTATCTGATGAAATTATTTAGACGCCCGCTGTCAAGCAACGACGCGAACCTATCCCGGTTCGCCGCGATATTACGCAGCTGAGCACTATTGTGTCGCAAATACAATTACTCCACCTATAAATGTCCACTATTGTCGTCTAGTTATTGCTTTATTTATATACGCGTTCTATAATTAAATGAAACTGCTGAGAGGGCGAAAAGAACAAAAATACAGCTAAGAATCTAGAGTGGCTGATAAAAATATTTCGACATTTACCGTAGTAAACGTTAGCAAAATTTGAGTATGGATATTACGTGCGCTAGATAAAACATTTTGTAATTTTACTAGCATCGTAATGAGACACAATCAAAAAAAAAAAAAAAAAAATGAATCATAATCGTATTGATAAAACTTGAAATCAATTTGAAAGTGTATACAAAAGTTGGAAAATATTTACTGTAAATACGTATTTAGGAAAAAATTAGTATACTTTAGCGGGCAACTGTATATATAAATATACGTATATCACTTTGCAATGTTATCATACGTATCAGTTGGGAAATATATAAATAGACGATGTGTAGCCATATATTTTCTTCCATAGTTTATCAATGTACACACGTTGAAGGATAATTATAGAACGTGATAGTTGTTATTAATAAAATTTATTCTAAATATGATATCGTACAAGTGTAAAATTAAATACCATGTCATGCACGTTATTATTGCATTTGCGATGAGTAATGTTTGATCTTCTATCTTCTTTGACTAATCGTTTCTCTTAGCGCTGTGTCATCTTCTTATCTTCGTTAAATAAAAAGAAAACTTTTTCGAGGAACTTCCTTACGGAACTTTATTATAGTATTGCGAAAGAACTTGGCAAATTTACCATATAATTGCATAATCTCTTGTAGTGCATCTTCCTTGTCGTTTGTTCTTCGAACTCCGAGTTCTTCTTTAACGTCCGTCTCTTTAACGTTTCACTTTATCTTGCAATTTATCGCGGCTAGTTCATTCTTAGTGAACTTGTCAACTTCTTCGGCTTCTCGCAACTTTCTCTTCCACCTTCACTTTTTACCTCTCGCTTTCTCCTCTCGCTCATTATCCGCATAAACATTTATCTTCTCTTCGAGCATCCTCAGCTTGTCCTCGTTTGATAAATTACAGCTGTTTGGATTATTCGTCGTGTAATCCTTAACACTGCAATTTTTCCTTTGCGTCTTATCCACATCGTTTATTTTCTTATCGATCTCGGTCAATTTTTCGTACAGCTCTTTGTCTTTCGATGATTTCCTCATATCTTCACCGAAAGCAACTTCTTCCAGTTGTTGTTCGTTCTTCATTTTCCAAGCTTGTCGCTTATTGAGCAGCAATATTTCATCTTCTAGTTGATCCTTGCCTGTTATCGGTTCTTCTTCTTCCATCAAGCCTGATACAAAGATGCGTGTAATAAATGCAACAAAATACATTGACAAATACAATTAAAGAATCGTCGTTTCAATCGGTTCTGTTGCACCAAACGAGCAAATCAGAGCAAAGAAATCCTACACGTTTTATTAGATATTTTACTCATACGTCGACTTTTAATCTTGTTCGTGCCTTAATCCTTTAATTTTTGAACTTTGTACGTGTAAATTTCACAAGAAGAGGGTTTTTAATGTTTTGAGAAAATCTTTTCTATAAAATCGATCCTCTGATAGTTCTCAATAGTATACTTATATATTTTATTAAAATGTAGATTGTATAATACCCGATAATCGAGATGATTTTACGGATTTATGAGTTTTATCAATCTTTGCAAGGTTACCTTTGTCTTCTTCGCTGGAATCCTTTCGTTCTCGAGACTGGACGTTAGCAAGAGATTTTGATGTATCTCCTTCAATTTTAATACTCCTTTTCTGATCTTCTGTGTTATCTTTTTTCAAATCGTTTGTCGCCTTTTCTTTCCAAGATCGAGCACTGTACTTATGTGAAAATAAAATCATAATGATACAAGTTATTTAACGTTTCGCTAATTATTGAACCGCGGATGTTTACGCAATTATGGTAAGTTTCATTCTTTCGACGTTGTACCTCGTTTCGTTCCTTTTTACTTTTAGCATGCAAAATAAATGGAAATTTAATTCAACAGAAACATATTAATTCCGGAAGTAAAAATATCTATAGCCAAATTACCAACAGATTTTCAGTTTAATCTATCGAATATAAATTAATCACGATATTGAACGCGATACTAATGACAAAAGGTTAAAAGCGCAAAACTGTCTCTCACGAATAAATCTCCATTTCATTTCTCTAATTACTCTCGCAAAACTATAGAATTGCACGATCATACACAATGTACCAATTACGTCTTATCGATGCGACACATACTTCTTATCATCCTTGTCTTTGAGCTTTTCCTCTTTCTTAACCACTCGTATACCGTCCGCATTCGATTCCACGTTCACCATATCCATAGAGTCGTAAATTAAAGGTTCCTCGTATCCTGAATCGAAAGAATCCCAAAAGGCTTTGCCCAGATATTCACGTTTTTGACGCAGAGCTGCAGCTTTATGCACAGTGTCCTTATGTCGCGACTGATCAATAGCACTTGCACCTTTGCGATGCCTACTGTGCTTCCTTTTCCGGTTTTTACGTTTTCTTGGCATTTTATTATGCTTTGTATGTTTATGCAGGCTCCTGGTTAGTCTTTTCCCTTTATGAGCACCGCCAATTCTGTCTAAAGCGTACAAAGGCTGTTTATAAATAGAAATAATCGACATTTAATCGACAATTAAGAAATAATCGTCGCTAAGTTACGGGATTTACTTTCTTGAAAAAGTTGTTCGTTCGTGAGCAAGTTTGTGTTGCTCAGTTTCAAGAGGTTCGGCGCGTTCATTAAAGGCGAAAAACTATCTGGTCTCGTCGAATAACTTGCATTACTCGCGTTACTCATTCCTACTTGATACTGAGGAATGCTTTTCCCACCTTTCCCTTCTGCTATTCCATTTGCAGATTTCCCGTTTTTTTCAGCTTCCTCTTTCACTTCAATATATTCCAGCATCAAATCTAGCTGCTTCGCCTGAAATAATGGACAAACTAGCCATATAGCGGTGAAAATTTCCAGTTGATAAAGACTTTCAATCATAAAAAAACATTTTTTCCCGTAAAATTGAAACGAGACATCGCGAGTATCAACGGCCACTTCTTCCATATTTCTCTGAGATCTAAATAATTTTTTAAATATAATAAACACGACTGCGTCGAAAAAGGTGCGGTAGGTTTAAGAATAGCGTAGAGTAGCGAGTCTCAGTCTTGAGACGATTCGATGCTTTGTTTCGGGCCTGTGCTCCCCAGAGTTAAGAATCTAACCAGATACTCCTGAATTGATTTAATTTTCGCCTTATCGTCTTCTGCCAGACCACTGTACTCCTTTATCAGACTTTTTATCAATCGAATCTTTGCGTACAATTCGCTAATCTCAGCTTCGAGTTGCTCGTTTGGGAAACTTTGAAAGAGGAACTTGTCCCGTGGAAAATGATCTTTATCTTGCTCGTGTATCAATGGTAACGCTGGTGGCTGAAACGAAGTTCGATCGAGAATGTTGGATGTAAACGAGCGTTTGACATGAAATATTTAACTTGTAAAGTCAGATCCGAATAGAATACGCGTTACTTGTTCTAATAAATTTGTTTGCGGATTCACTTCTAACATCCAGTCCAAGAACTCGAGCAAATCGGATGGCAGAGAAATGCAAGTCTTTCTCTGAACCTCGTCGAAGATCAGTCGATTAAGAAGCAGCATGATCTTATTCAACAACTCTTGCGTATGTTTGATCTGTCAGAGTAAAACGCATAAAGCGTTTGCAAGGTGTTAAAGGGAATTATTACAAGAATATTAGGAATCTACCTCGTCGTCATCGTTGGTCTGACGATACGATTTGTCAGCTGCCACGGTGTCTCTAGTTTTGTGTTTATGATAAAGACCTGGGCCTAACGATACCTTCAGGTCCTCGTTCTTTTGTATCTGACGATTTCATGGAATTATAATAAGTAGACTGCGCGTGTCTATCGTGATAGAAAATATTGAATACCTGGTCGAAAATTTGTTCCACGATCTTTGCAGCGAGTTCACCGTGAAGAGCCGAATCCATTTGAGATTCGTCTTCAACGTTATCGGCTACCAAAAGCGTGGAGAATTTTTTCCTCTGGATATCGTTGTCCAAATTCATCGTCTAAGATATTATCGACGAGCCTTTTTTTAAATTAAATTACACGCTATGTCTTGTTATATCGCTCGTATTTTTTAAAAAATCTCATTCGATTACTTACATCTTCTTCTTTAATTCTATCGTGATGTTCCTCTCCTTCGTTATAAGTTTTCTCTTCGTCCTGTGTAACCTTGCTTTTTTTAATGTTAGTATGACGGTTTCCATTCTTCGACGTACCTTTCTTATGTTTTTTACCACGTTTTCTTGTTGTCATCTTTTTGTTCTTGCGATGTCTTCGTTCTCTGCGATTCTTATTCGACTTAGCGGCATGATCTTCCTTTTTCTTTTTTTTTAACGCTTTCCCATAACTCTTCTTCTTAACGGCATGTTCTTTTCTTTTTGAATCTGCGTTTCTAACAATGCCGCCGTAATCGTCCTCGTCATCGTCCAGATAGTCATACTCCTCGACATCCTTCGAGTTAAATAGCTCCTGATTCTCATCATCCGTGTCATCGTACGAGTTTAATAGCTGAAAATTGTCGCTCGTCTTTTCTTTGTCGCTCGAATATAGATCATAGTCGTCCATTCTCTCGGAATCGCGATTACGTCGATCCTCGTCATCGTCATACGTATCATAAAGAGTGCCAACTTCCCTTTTCGTTCTTCTATCATCTTGAAATAATTGTTGAATATCTAAAGGCGGATGGCTAACGAGAGCAACCTTGGTGGAATCTTCAGTCTTTAACGTCGTTCCATTTTCAATCGGAGCCCTATCGATAAAACCATTAACCGGACTCTTTTCATATTTCGTTGTACTAGATTCAATATATGCAAGCGTGTTCGAATCGACGGTTTTCAAGCTTCTGCTGAGTCTGACCCTTATGTCTTTGTCGAAATCGTCGATCCATTCCAGGGGTTCGACAAAAGATTCATGCAGGTCCTTAGAGCTAACGATCGTCTGTTTCACGCGATCTATATTTTGGACGTGTTCCCATCCACGTGGAACCTGTGATTCCAGATATTTACGGTTCTCGTAAGGAGAACGCGAATCTGTGTCAATATATTGCTTCTGGCCCGTTAATGACCAGCTCACGGCATCTTTTCCTTTGGCCCCGCCGTTTCTCACTCCGCTCACCTGTGATTCAAGGTTTATAGAGCGAAAGAAAGTAAGTCGGGCCAATAATTTATTGGAAATGTTTAGATTTTACTCGTTTTTTACCTTTTGTGTTTGCCATTCACCGGTCGTTCCGATAGCGCTAGGTCCTCGTAATTTTTCCCCGGTGCTGTTACTTTGCTCCGACCCGCCTTTAAACATATCGTCTGTGCTTTTAAGAGCAAAATAATTACTTCGGGAAACGTTCGCGGCGGCGTGGTTTTCGTGCCGGCCAGATGATACGACTGGATACGTTTTTTCGCCAATTTCGGATTTCCCTGATCCAGTGTAAACGAGCAAAAGAGGCGATAAGTTGGGGCTGGAAACTGAACAGCAAAATCGAACATAATCGACGTGAGTCGCGCCGATTCCATGCGATGGAATTTGATTCAGAATTTGATTCAGCAACGTTTACCGAATGTTTTAGTTGCATCATCGTGAACTTGCGGAGGCTCGACTTGATCTTTAAACGGTTCGCCCGCTGCTCTATCGATGGAATCTACTTTGTCGTAAGATTCGTGATACGTCCTCTGATCTCCCTTTATTCGAGGTTTTACTTTTGTCTCGTCCTCGTTCCAGTCGTATATTTTTTTTAACTCTTCGTACAGTGGTTCCACGTTGTCAGGCGCTATTTCTTTTCTAGCGGACACGAGAGTAAAATATTTATAACGGAGAATACTGTACAGAACGAATGCTGTAACGAAGCGTTCAGACCACTAAAATCAAAGCTAAACGATACCGAGACGAAGAAATTTCTAGGGCTAATTAGGATAGCATACTTTTCATCCAGATATTGGATATCATCGCAGAAGTCGTCGATTGCCCCGGGATCCGGATTTGTATCCACTTTGAGAATATACTTTGCCGGATTTAGCATCATTTCGTTATTCGTGTCAGCGTCTAAAAACTTGTCTTCGTTTCCCTCCACTGGTTCGTTTAACCTATCCACATACTAAGATCACTACTTGAGCTTAAAAGTTTCTCGCGTAGTTATACACCAATATCATGATCACGCAGGTCAGTGTCATTTATTTGATACATTGTACTATTTTTCGTTCGAGAATTTACCGCTGACCTCTCGCGACTAATGCTGTTCACGTTGTCTTCACCTTGATCCCAGTCGTTGGTTGCTGGAGGATCCTTCCTGTTTCCCGAATTTAGCTTTCGTCGATGTCGTCGCCGCTGATTTCTTCGTTACGTTCCTTTCTATTCCAGCCGGATTAAGGAATTGCTGTACCGGTACTCTGTTCCCCGATTTTTCCTTCTGTTTTATCTCCTTCCGTATCGCCTCGTCTTGCTCGTTCTTAATTTCCGTCATAGGTGGTTTACATTTTTCGCTGCTCTCCCCGTCTACAACTACGACATGACGAAAAGAGGCATGAGCTCTCGCGTGATTCGTCTGCGACTATGGCTACAGCGAATGCGTGCTCTGTGACGAATAAAACATCTGAAATGTATGTAGGTAAACGCTACGTAAAAATCTGTTATTAGATACTCAGCTTGCATCTCATTGTATTTATAAAAATACAACAAATATATTATACAAAAAAGATATCTGTGAGATTTACATATATTTGATATTAAAATCGTATAAAGAGAGTGCAGTTTGCTATATAAAACTCCTGACAACATATTCAATTTAAAAATTGTCCTTCCGTGAACATGAAATTTCCATTTACTATATTCTTCTGTGTTTAATTGTTGCCACATATTCGTCAAAACACACATTCACCTTAACTCATAGCCTAACCTGGTGATATCGAATCGATGATTTGAGTGGATATTGGAAATCTGGCGAAACTTTACTACATAAGATTTTAGCAGTTTTGTCGTTAGTTTTTCGATGGGGAAGTGCACGCGTGATTACCAGGTCCCGCGTCGGATTCGATGACGCTCTTGTCTTGATAATTATTTTTACTTCGCTGTTGCTCGCTTGTCGGTGACAACGATTCGTGATCCTGCTGCTCGAGGTTGCTATCGTAATCGTAGTATTCGATTACACTTGGATTACGTCTTTTTCTCTGGCGAGGTTTTTTCTTTTTGTTGATTTTCTCTTTAATCAACAGATTCACTTTATCTTTCTTTTTGTCGCTGTATGCGGCTCGTTCTTTCCTTCGTGTTGCTGCATCGTTTTTCTCTGGAAATAATCCATAAACGTTTAATTCCTGTTTTTCATCCTCTAGTATCAATTTCCTTTTCGTTTAAACAGCGTTTACGTTAGATACTTCTCGGTCAACCGAGTCGATCCACGTTCAATGATTTGGCTCGTTACAGGAGGTTGTATAAGTATTACGGAAAAATAGTAATTAAATTAACGTACGTGTTATTTTGTCGTATAAATAAATTTTAAAGAAATTTATGGTTCATCAATTTTTTTCAAACTTTATTTGAAACTTGACAATTATAGAAACTAAGCGAAAAAATAAATATACGTGAGGACAAAAGTACGGAACAAAAGCTCGACAACAGTTTTACCTGCAGCAGCCTGATGTTGATTTTCCTCTTCCTCTTTGTCACTGTAATTCACATCGGCATCTTCGACATCGTCGTTAGAGTACTCCATATACTGCAATATTCTTCTCTGACCATATTTATCATTCATTATCCTATCATCCATTCCATTGGTCATTATGAATATTTCTCTATATTTCTTATTTCTTCCTTCTTTATTCCCTCCGTTCGGCTCTGCCTCCTTATTAGATCCCTGAACGGAGTCTCCCTTCTCTTTATTATCGTTAAACCGCCCCTCTGCGTTCGTAAATTTATCCTTTCCGCCTAGGTCATTACATTTCTCAGCTGCACCGTGATCGACGTTCATAGCCATCTGATTACGAGCTGCCTCTCCGAACCAGTTTCGAGTTCCTTCTTCATTGACGCCGCTTTGTTCCGATCCTTTGTCGAGGTCTGCAGAGTTCTCAAGTCGTTTCTCATCCACGTTCCTTTCTTTCATCGTGTTCGTAGACGCGGGCGTGTCTTCGTATGGCACTTCCTTAAGTTTATTCTTCCGAAAATCAAGCACCACGCTACCAACCGGAACTTCGTCGTTTCTCGGCTCTGCATCTCGTTTATTCGCACCTTCGACAGGCTTATCGACCTGTGACTTGTGTAACTTCATGTTGTAAAGCATCGAAACTGATTTTCCACCTGTCTGCTCGTTCTCCACGATCGTCTTCTTCTTCACATCAACTATATTCAACACAAACGGCGATTGACCACCGTTCGGTAATTTTCTATCGCCATCCGCGTTACTAAACTCGATCAGATTCTTGTTTTCTGACTTGACCAGGATATTAATATTTCCTGAATCTTTGGCAGACCTCTTCACCTGCGGAGACAATTCTTCGCGCTCGTCGTCGGTTTCTTCCACTTCTTTTCTTCGTTCGTTGTTTTCGCGCAAATGCCTCTGAGGTTCAAAGACTTTGATCACCTGTTCTGCCTTGCTCGAGCCGACATTTTCTTGATTCGAGGTTTCGGTAGACGAAGCAGCCTGCAGTTCATTCGACGTGGATTCGAAGGTTTGCAAAGAATTTCCCTCGGGACTTTCACCCTTTTCTTTGTTCTTCATCAACTTGTTTTCCATCGCGTTCTGATTTTCCCGCGATAGATCCGATTGTTCGCAATTTCCGCCTGTTTCCGTGTTTTTACTCTCATCCGTGGCCGCCTTTGAGACGTCGGAAGCCGCGGTATCTGCCGGATTATTCGTTAATTCGCTCTCACGTTCGAAAGCGTTCCTTGCTTGCAAATCATTCGACAAAGATTCTATTTTACCGGAAGCATCGGCGACGCCGCAGCCAGATGTCTTTGATATTTTTATGGAATTTTTCTCATCAGCTGCCGACTTGTTTCCATCCTGAGCTTCGTTTAAATGACGTTTCTCATCTGACGGCGTTCCTTTGCTACGTCTTTTACGGTCATGAAGCTCTTTTAGCGTGTCCTCTTCAAGGTACGGGTCCCCAAACCCCGCTCTATGAAAGAGTTTCGGGTTACCATCGTCGTTATTAACTCCAGTCCTCTTCGTTCTCCACACTTTCAGATGAGCATTCTTCTCATCAAGATCCTCGGTGCTTGGCTCACGCTTTTTTAAATTCAACCTTTCTGCTCCTAGACTTTCCCACCAGCCGAAGTTTCCTGAAAAGATGCAACATTTCAAGCTAACTTTCTTTCTACCTGCTTCTCAAGCACGTGTTTATTAAATTAAAACGCTTTTTTATACTTTCGTCGTCGTTTTCACTTTTTTGGTAGTTGTTTCTTCCACCAGCAGTTTGCTTCTTTTGTTCCTGCTTGTTGCTCTGCTTTTCCTTAGCACTCCAAGTATCCAAATTTTTGGAATTCTCGCGCCGTTTTTTGTCAGTTTCATTCAGACTTTTTTTTAGTTCCAATATCGTTTCTCTGAGAGATTCCAGCGACGTCGCCTCGTTCTCCTTCGTTTCGGCTCGTTGATTTCTCACGATCAACGCGCTACCCGCTTCCGTGTTTGCTTCTTTGTCACCGTCCAAAGAATCTATTTAATTATTTATCGTTTCAGGTGTTTAAAGTCAAAATCGATAGGAGATCATCCTGAAAATTGTCCTAGCTTCTGCTGTCTCTCATTTTAAGCAGTTGGCTATTTTTCGTCACGAAGAAATGACAATGTTTTGTACTATGACGAGCCCTGTCAGTAATAAAATTAAAAAATAAAACCAGTATACTCGTCATCGCTTACTTTTTGCGACATATTTTAGGTACACACTTTTCAAAGAGATCGCAATTTAGTTACAACTTAAAGTTACACATTTTCGTTTAAAACAGTGACTGGTTGACTCTTAGCCGATGAGCAAATTTTAAATAAAAACATTAAAACTCTACATTCAAATTCACATTCGCGTTCTCTCAGCTTGAACGTCTTAAACCTGTGGAACCTTTCAGGATAACCAAATACATGGAAAGTAGATCGTACTAAGTCTGTTTCTTTGACTGGCGTCGTAATCGTGGATCCATCGATCCTCAAGTTTATCCTTTTCGTTTCCAGAGTTTTTGTACGAGTTCAGCCAGTCGCTCAGAGAACAAAGATCCTTCGTCTTGGGCCAATTTTTCCGAATCTGATTGTCTATCGTTTCTTTGTCATAGGCAGGAGAAAGATGAACCTCTTTTCTTTTCTTTCTACAAGAATCGTGCAGATGCTTCTAATACAGGACCGTCCATATTTACGAGGAAACCCCGGTGATTGATACACCGATTTTCATGAAACTTCGCGCAAATGTTCATCTTTTACTTTAAGGGAGAAATCAACCCTTTTATCCGATCTATTTAAGCCGGTTCTTCTATGTAAACGCTTATAAATCGACAAAAGATATCAGAAGTAGTCGAAATAAAAATTGCTCTGTGTCTCGAGGCCTATGAGTCTGCGAGAAAATTTCGTCGAAGAAATCAGCTTCTTACGAAAATTACGTAAGAAAGTGATATTTTCAAAAAATTGTTCATTCGGATTCGTAACTCTCAAGACATGGCATGATTTTTATCATTCACCGGGTTCTCCTTGTTAGAATATGTTAATAACAGAAATACGATACCCCTTTTCGTACACATCGACGTCATCGAGATCGACGTTCCTCTTGAACGTCATGTCATTATCAAAACGCAATCTCTGGGAAAGTTCTAGGGGATTTTCATCTCTGTACGTATTTCTATTCAACAGCCGTGTAGTTTCGTAGTTCTCGCTAGAGCCTCTTTTCTCGCGTAATTTATTAACATTTCGACTGTTCCTTCACAGATGTTTAATTCATTATTCGTGAGGTATTAAATATCGGTTAGTGATTTTCATTAGTCACAACTCACTTCTTCCAATCCTTCTCGCGATTAACATCACGCAGTGCTTGATCTATCCACTTTAAATCGGTTTGAGCCTTCAGAACATCTTGTAGGAACTTATTTAATGCTGCACTCTTCTCGTCTATGGATTTAGCCGACTCTTCGTCTCGCTGACCCTCGCTAGATTTCGCCTGCGAGATCGATTATAGTATAGGAAAAATCTGCATAAGAGTAGACTAGGATCGATTCTTATTTTTTTATTCCATTAACATAGCACAGTGTCGAAGCGTCGACAGAAATTTGTTACAAGATACTGTTCTTATTTTCTGCTATTTACCAGTGTTTTTCAAAACATGTGATACAAAAGTGAGGAAAAACCGTATACGGTAAAACCTACACATGCTGAGCTCCACTATAAGCAAACTACTCGTTCTGCGATAGCAAACGAAAGAAAGAGAGAAAGAAGAATTGTCGATAAAAAGGGAAAAAGCAAATAAACTTGAAAAAGAATGATAGTGCATGAACGTAGGCGTGAGCTTGTTGAATTGGCCCCGTGTTCCTAGCAGTATTTCTATCATACCATTATCCCGACTATACCACCGTTAAGAGCTAGTGCGTTAAGCTTTATTTAACGTCGACGAAAGCGACGTTCTACGTTCTACCCGCTGTGGTCTCTCGTGGTGGCGTGTCTTGTCGCTGACAATTCTCCTCCTATAATAATACCGGGTGCGCTTTCCGTTACGCATCGTACGACTCTCGTCCTTTTGCCAGCGCGTGCGAGACGCAGCCAAGACAATGGGATTCTACGTGGAGAAACGTGCGCGGGGCCGCGGATACGGGCACGGTGTTATTAAAAATTCACTCCCTCTAGCGGCTGAAGTGGCCTCTGGCAATCTGCATCTCATTCCCGGCGGGCCCTTGTGCCAGCCAGCCATCAGGTGGCTGCCAGCACGCGGAAAAAGGGGTGGAAAGCTCGGCCGTGGAAACGCTAGGGGTTTGCCGTCACCCTGTGCTGTCCTACCAGAGCCGGAGTTGGCCCTTTTCGTACAACGCTACGACCGTCGCCTCGACGCCGAACAAAAAAGTCTTACACCCAATTACGCGCGGCATTTAACTAAATAAACACTCGCCATCTTCCTCTTTCAGTTCCCTCCGCGACCGAGCTCGACGTCTGCGGCTGCTATGCTCAACCTCTGTCCGTTTTTTTCCACTCTTCGTTTCTCACCATGTTTTTCTCTTTTTCTCGTTACTCCTATGTTCCTACGGACCTTAATGAAGTCCCGTTTTAATATACTTTGCCCCACGCCTTCGTTTTTCTTTTTTCTTCTTTCCTTCCTTTTGTCAGAAACGACTGTTTGCCCGTGGAACGTCACAGAAATTTCGTTGTTGTTCTCGTTCGCTGAAATCCTCTCCGGTATCTTTAATCATTCTCGTCGCGGTCTCCAAATGAAACAGGATACTTCCCTATGATCACTTGTTGAACGTTATGGAGATCCCTCCCTTCCATTTGCAACCTACCGGGATTACGCGTTTCTGTTATCGGTTTCGTCCCGTGCACCGTGAAACCGAGCTTTAACGTTCGGCCGCGATTGCTTGAAACTTGTTGAAACTCCTGGACCTTGGATTTCGATATAGATAGATATTTCACTACCATTGCTTTCTTAGTTGCACGCGAGTCTCTCGGAAATTAGACTGGTTAATGTCGTTTTCTATCGATTTCTCAATCTCATTGCTCGAGCAGGTGTGTAGGGCTATTGATATTCAATTTAAAAAAAAAACAGGTGATTCGTCCTTGTATATGATTAAATGTTAATTGAATTTTGTTCCATTCGAACTAAATGGATCGTACGTAATTCGATAAAATAATGTAAAAGAAAAAATGTTGTGCATTTATTATTTCCACTTAAAACGAAAGAAACTTTTGTTTTGTTTTGTTTGTCTGTATAGTATACAAGATAATTATTCTGGGCAAATTTTACGATTGAATTGTAAAATGTTAACGTACAGTCGACTCAGACAACTTGTTCTTAATTTACCTTTCATTTCGAGCTACAAAATCCAGCTTCGATTTTACCGTAACATTTAGGTCGCGGCGTTGTATTTTAACGAAAGTCTAGGCCAGCGTGTCTTCTCTCCTGAGAGACGTACTAACGATATCTAGATCGTTTGCCGAGCGACGTTCCTCTCGCAAGCTCTCCATCAATCGCGTTCCGTGGAGGGCGGCAGAGGAGCCAAAAGTACGGCGAGCATAATCAATCACGAGACGTTTTCGGCCTGGATACGCGGGCTGGAGGGCTGTAGACAGTTCGCATAGTTCCGAAACGGAAACGGTAATATCGCTGGCCCGGGGCGACCACCCCTTTGTCATTTTGTCATCCGGCGTAAGGACGAATCGGCCATGGAGGGAACAGGAGAGACAGAGCAGAGACGCGAGAAGACAAAGCAAGACGGCCAGTGTGTTTTCCACGAAAAGAAATTAATGCTTGAGATATTAAAACGCGTCCGAAAGGAAACGCCTGTCGTCCAGAGTTTGCCACGTCGACCGCGTTCTGCTATCAGCAGACACTCGTCCTTTCGGTTATCCATCGCTGGACACGGATCTTTCCTTTCGCTCTTTAAGAATCTATCCCTGTTGTCTTCTCCAGCAGGTCGAGATCGCACCACGAATTTACTTACTTAGTCGCTCCACCGGAGAATCAGCCGACTCGCTTACCTTCGAATCCTTGTTCTCGTCGTCGACAATGGAAACTTTCGATTGCTCCGTGTTCTTCGAGAATCCTGGGTTCACGTTCGATCTCCTCACGTACGTGTTCCCGTGTTCGTTCTTTTGAGCTTCGACTGATACGTGGATCGGCAGGATGACGGCCAAGATGACGTAAATTAAGAGCGACAGTCGACGACGATTATCCAGCGGGCAAACCGTGAACACCATCGTCCTCATTGTTCTACCTGTAGAATTTCGTTCGCGTTAAAGTCACACGCGTCTCATTGCAATGTTAATTTCTCAACATGTTTCATGTAAAACGTACAAAACGTTCGAACGCTTTCACAAGCCACTCTAACAAAGTATGAGATATCCAAAGTATAATAATCGTAATTAACCGCGATAATTAATCGAGAGTTAACAGTTTTGCCTCGCTTCCAGTTTGCATTCTATCGTAGTTTGTTCTCGTTTCGCGGATATAATTCAATTTCGTTAGAATCGGTCGGCCGACGCTTAACGAATTCGTGCACGCGTACGACAGACTGGAAGTGCATAACGGCCTATTAAGAGCCGATCCGAGAAAGTCGTTAATTCCACGGTGCACATAACTTTGCTGTCACAATTTGCATTTCTGCCGTTCTTTCTTTAGGCACACGGGGGAAATTAAAAACGTCGGATCGTAAAGCCTCGAAAAGAAGTAAAATATCACCGGTCCCGCGCTGGCTGAATCGTAATCAACCGACTTTTCGCTTAAGAGAGAAACGCCAGTTCGTTGCGTTCGACTTTTCGGCTGGCGGTTGAAAAGCTCGTGGCGAAGCTTTGGAAAGCAGGACAGAGGTTCGATAAGGGAAACGTAGAGGAAGGTTTCGGGCCGTATCGTTTGGCCAGAACGCTTGCTTTCAATCCTGGAATTAATATCCAACAGGGTCGCAGTTAATTTTACAAGGATAATTTCCAGAGAGTCTGACGGAAAGTCGTTGCCATTCGAGTTGGGTGGTTACTAAATTAACGTTGTATGGAGGCTGGCCGTGGTACGTGCGAGGAAAGGCCGGCCACGCCGCAAAATGTGAGACAAGACAAAGGAAAATAGGGCAAGTAATTAGAAACGAACGAAGCTATTTCACAGCGAAGAGGGCTGTACAGTTATTCGGACCAGAAGATTTTCAATGGGAATAATTCTGGCCATGATTCCTTCCCATTTTGCATCACTGAATTTCACCACCGGACTGGATATCGCCAATCTGTCGCTTTCAATATTCGAATCGCGAAATCTCTCTTTTTAATATTTCCGCTATGACATTAGCCATTCGTTACGTTTCATCTTCCGCGGACTAAATTGACAACTTTTATCAATTACGTTTTACGAAATTAAAAAGGAAAATTCCTTTGACCTTACGGCTATATTTTCATAAATCGTACAGATTCCAACAGATGATAGAGCTACATATGGTAAATGCAGGTAGTATATTTCTTACTTTTTTCGTTGTTACATTAACGATATCTCGCGATATACTAGTCTGACCATTGTACGTAAAGTTGAAGATTCCTACATCTCAAACTCGATTGAAACCCCTGAAATCGTTCGTTGACGATGGTCGTGTTTCACGAAATTCTCGTCTCATCTGTCGACGATAATTCTACGTAGAAAAGGGTTAAAAAAATCTCCGTAAGACGAGTGTAAACCGTAACGATCGATTTAAACGTTTCGATGACGCGGTTCGTAGTCTCTTGGGGCTAATTACAGGAAGAGATTCGGTGGCTTCGTCCCCCTGTTATCAGCGCGAAAACAGGGAGCACGGTGAATTTCCTGCCGATGAAAACGCAAAGAACGAAGAGTTAAGCGATCGTTTCTTTCTTGGCCGATCGTTCGAACGAGAATAAAGAGGGAGTCGGAACCGTAAAAGATTTTTGTTCGGTTCGAGGAAAGCTACTCTCTTTACTGTCTCCCTTTCTCTCAATCTTCTCCCGTTCCACGTCCACACGTTCCTTCCACCCTTTTTTGCTCAGACAAAAGTTTTGCATGCCGCGAGCAAGTAAGCAAGCGGGCAAGTCGCAGGATCGAGAAAGGGCCGGATATTTTTGTCGTTTCAACGAAAAAAATCGCAAATAAAAGAGCGAAGGCACCAAAAAGAAAAAGAAAAAAAGAACGGAAAAGAAAGAAGCTGCAAAGGGAGGTGTACCAGGGGGCTGTTCAGCGGATAGAGAAGGGATGCTATCCGACATAATGTACCGCGTAAGAGCCATTAGGTTATTAAAAACAGTGCTGGCTAAACACGAGTAACAAACCGGCTGGTGGCCACCGAGGGATGCGACAAAGGCGAAAAATTAGCCTTGATAACTTGCCGTTTCGATGCAAAGCAAAGAAGAAGCCACGGTTTGGTAGGCTCTCTGATTCGCAGGCGGGTAGAAAAGATCAGCAGAATCAGAGAACAAGGAGTAATCTCGACTACCTTGGCCGTACGTTCATGGCGAGAATTGATTCTCCCGTAAAATGCTTTCGCTTTCATTTCGCCAGGTTTGTTAGTCATTCGCAATCTCTCTCTCTCTCACTCTCTCTCTCTCTCTCTCTCTCATGCTCTTTCTCTCTCTGTCTCTATTTGCCAAGATCTCGTTTACGAGAGCAGTCGCGCTAGGTTTAAGGAGTTGTTTCGAGTTACGACTATTAATTTCGGCTCACGAATGTTACGCGTCTTAATTAGAAAACGAAATTTTGTAATTCTATTGGTAGAGCGAGAATGTCGGATCGTAGTCGCGGAGATAGAGATAGTCGAAGATTTAGCCGATAACAATACGATTACCTGGTGCTGCTTTTATCGCTAGGATCTTCGAACGAGCAACCTCGTTCCGAAATACGTAGAAACGCGTACGTCATCGGTGATAATGTTGGCGGGATCGATTTACGTCACGATGTGCCAGACAAATCATGTACGTTGACGTTTCGCATAACAAATTCCAGTTGCACGCCGACTGTTTCGCCTCGAGCAATCGATACTTCGTTTCTATCGTACTTCGATTCTTGCGCTCGCTGCTCCTCGATTTATCAATGCGCGAAAGCGTGTCAACGTTAACGCCATAGCTCATAAATAGATGGCGGATATTTATGCGATACTTTTGTGAAGATAATTTAAAAAAGGAATGGAACCTTGATAGAGAATTGTTTTCCCTACAAAATTGTATAGCGCGTACCATACTTTGCGTATCTTTTAGGAGTATTCGCCGTTGAAACTAGCAAGTATTGCTTTTGGACATTGGATTATTATTATTAATGAATGATTTTTGGTAATATCGAAGATAAATCTTTGCAAGAACGTTGCCGGCTTGCAATTTATTCCAGTGGCGAGAAATACGTTGAAGCGTACTGCGCGCTCACGATCCAACGAATAATGACTGGTTGAAATTCAGTTTATTTCAGCATATGGACGTAAACGAAACTTCTTACGAGTTAGAATGGGAAGAACGAGGAGCAAGCGAGATGGTAGCGAACGAAGTTAGTCGAGAATTTCGTTACGAGGCTCGCAGCCCTCGCGAGCAAATATTCAAACCCAAGGCGCCTACTATAAACGCATAAAATAGCGTATAAGTCTCTATATTAGTTTCCCCGTACGCCATAGATGAACGAGTATATAACGAAATGTACACATTTTAAGCAATTTCCTGGAGGTCGTATTTAACGCTTGGACTTAACCAAATCGTTCCAAACACGTTCCGCCGATTTTCTTTCCTACGACTATTCTCATCTAACGAGTCATACGAAAGTATTTGAACAATTACAGAAACTTTTCGTAAGCGTATTTATCGAGATGACCACGACGCTTGTATCTCGTTACGGTGCTAATGAAATCTCAACGTATCTCTTATATTAGGTTGTCCGAAAAGTTTCTTTCGTTTTACGAGGAAATAATAAACGCACAACGATTTTTCTTTTATATTATTTTCATATCATTTTGTTCTGTTGTTGAGATAAACACCGCGACATTTCACGTTTGCATAAAGGTGCACTGTTGTAAAAAAACACGTTTGCGAAAGAAAGACACTTTTCGGACAACCTAACATCAGACATACGATATATCCACGAGAATTTTCTATAGTTACATACACATTAAAGAATTACTGTAAATTCCATGATACGTAGGAACGTATAAAAGCGATTCGAAAGATTGCGTTATTATCGCACGATTGTTTGTGGAAAGGCTGGTGATCGGGACATTTAGCGTTTCATCAACCCGTTCGAACTCATTTCTGCGCTTCGTTTCCGAACAAACGGGCATCGTACCGGTATTTTTGAGGAAGAAAAGTCAGAATGATGATGCCGAGCGGAATGATCACGCGATCTCTCTCTCTCTCTCTCTCCGGTCCCGTCTTTTCCGCTCTGATTGATTGCGTATACACGCGTGGCGGCTCGCTTTTGCTCAGGTTAACGCAAATGCAAAGGGAACAAACAAACGGGGAATACAAATCTAGAGTGAAATGAACAATGCCTGGGAGAGTTACTGCCTCCTAATTGAAACCAACCCCCGGTACACCCTTCGTTTCCTCTTTCCCCATTCCCTTTCTCTCTTTCGCCCGGATACACGCTGTCCCATTTCCTCGTGTTCTATGCCGTTCTAATCCTCCTTTTCTCTCTCGTACACATTCCTGTTTCTCCTGCCCTCTTCCCACCTCTCTCTCTCTCTCTCTTTTACCGTGCACCGCCTAATCGTCTCGTACAGATGCGTGCCGCGCTTTCTCTCTATCCGCGCATAAAGCGTATAGTTTACGACAAAAGTTCGGGCTCGAGTTTAACAAAACGACCGTTGGCCCGTTGGAAAACGCGAGCCGGTGTTTACATGCGTGGAATGAACAAGTATCGATCTACCGTTCTATAGATGCACGAAGGTGCACTGCGCACCAAACAAAGAAATCAAAGTAACGCATTATTTCCTGGTATTTCCGGCATAAATGCGTCGTCTACCGTGAGTTCGAACAAAAAACGAATCCACCCACGTTCGTAAACTGCATCCTGTGCCTTTCGATCGTCATCGCGTCGCTCACGTCGAACATTATCGATAACGTTCGCCTCGTTATCTGCCTTGACAAAGAGTATCATCCTCGGCTCCGTCCCCTTTTCATCACTTCGATCGTCCTCGAAACCATTTTGTCAATAATACGTTACCCAGTAAACTGCAGACTTATCCGCCGTGATTCCATTTCTCGGAGCCATTTATACGCGAACTCGGTCACGACCCGCTCTACAGTTACTCGATGCCCGGTGCTTCCGGTTCGATTAACGAAGAAAATAGCACTCGAACGGACGAATTCGTTGTTTCCGCGGGACCGTTGCCAAAATAACTTCTACGCCGGCATAATCGACGCATCTTACCGGCTTGTTCGCCGTGCTCTTCCACGATGGCGACTAAAACCGGAGGGAAACGGCGCGGGGGAAGAGTGGAAGAAATTCGCCGGGAAAAAAAAACGATGCTCTTTATAGACAAAGTTTCGTCCTGCATTCGTACAGGGTCCGCGTAATATTATAAATAATTCCGCGACGGAGAGCTTGGCTAACTCAGCCGGTAGAGGGGACAGCGTAATAGAAGAAAAAGAAGGGAAAGAAAAAGAAGAAGATGAAGAAGGAGGAGGAAGAGTAAAAATGGGGGGTGTTCACAAGGTTTTATCCAAGCGTAGTTTACAGTGGATATTACAGCGAGGTGCTCGTGCGGCCGAGCAGTAAACAATTCCAGGCATTTTAATGCAGCCCCCAGTGGGCCGTAAGGAGGACTCGAAACTAACGTACCTTATGCAGCCCTTCGCGGAGCTCTTCTTTCGAAACGAAGGAAAGCGCGAATGAAAGAAGAGGCGAAGGAAGAGAGGCCTTATCCCTTAAGGCGTTCGTACGACCATCGAAAAGGCATACTATAAGGCGACTTCGATCTCGAACAGCCGGGTAAGCCTACTCTCGTTTCTTTATCCCCGGTCTCTTCGTCCGCAGCTCGTTCCTTTCTATGCTGCTTCTCGTGTGTTTCGCTCTCGCGCCGCCAACGTCAAATCGAAATCCTCCACAGATTTGCGGCCACCACATGGTCACACGCGTAGTACCGGCATTTTATTGTGTAATTTCTGATAACCTTCGATAGGGAATTATATACGCTCCTTGTTCGTAAGTGTTAGGATATTTATTATTAAGCTTGGAATATCATCAGGATATTACGACAGAGATCTTTGTAAATTATTTGATTAATTATATTAAATTTGTTAGACTAATCTTTCATACGCGAACTTTCTGTAGAACCAAAATGTCTTACGAATCGAGATATCTGTTAGAAATATTGTCAATCGAGGATATGGTGTAAAGAAATGTAAAAAGTGTAGTAACTGGTAAAAATCAATTTACATAGGTTTTGCGTAAACGGATAGACACGAAAATGTAGGAGAACAATTTTTCACGCTTCGAAGCTCGATCGATTTGAAACATAGTCTTTTGCGTAATGTTCTTTGAAAGGTGGCTTTTAACCAAATGGATAATAACATGTATCAATGTCAGGGTTGTTAATTCCTGAGGTATTTAATGGATTAGTTATTTCTCTCGAAACGAAAAGAATTTACACTCGTCGTTCTTGGTCCACTGTCGAAACTTTGTCCATTTCGTCGTAAATATATAAACCAACAGACGCGAGAACTTCTTTGTAACGCGAAAGAAAACCGTAATTTAATCACTGGATTTAATCAGGTCCACAACCTTTATAAATCGTTTCGTCTACTCCGCCCTGTGAGAATCGTCCAGCTTCTTGGTCAGTATTTTGCCGCGTTTCAGCTAACAAAAAATTGTATTATTTAGTACGACTGATGCTCGTCGCTAATACATTTTCGTTCAGTGAAAATGTTAGCCTGGTACAAGTTGAAGTCGGACGATCCTGCAAAACATATCCCTCAAACTGGCTGCTTTTAAGGAGTGTTCACAAAGATCGTAGGTTTAAGTATAGCGGCATCTAAACGAAATACGATAAGCACTTAGCCTGGCCGTATCTATCAAATATAACCCTTATACCGGTGGTTAGAGGGTGTGGTGCACCCCTGGGAGAAGCAGGAAAGGACAACCTTCTGGAATTTATACTACAGCCCTCTCCCTCGTCCTCCTACCGCTTTATCATTTATTCATATAGCGTTGCGCGAGCAAAAGTTGCCCTAAGTGCCTATAAACGTTTAGTCGGCGTATGTTTCTGTATTTCCAAAAACGTACCATTCGTGATTCGATATCATTCGATTTCCTTACGAGAGGTTGTCGAAGAAGGACTCCATCTTCTTTCAGAAGTTTCGAAGATCCTCGAACGGATCAAAGTTGATTTTCTTACGCGATACTAACGCCATATGCTAATATGCTAATTGCTAGCGTACGATATAATACGTAATATACATATTCATCGAGGGATTATTATCCGAACGACGAGTTACCTCTTAACCTAACTTCATTGATTAATAGCAAGTTGATAAATACCGTTGCATAAGAGTAATAAATTCGGCAACGAAACAAGTGAAATTTTACAAGCGAGACTCACGAATTGCAAGATATCTAATTGTTTTTTATTTGACGAAAAATTATAACCGATAACTCGATGAACTATTCGTAGAATAGAATTCTTCCTAGAAATCTCGTTTGATTCCTTCGAGACGTATCCGAGATCCTTTCTTTCTTTCCGTCGTTTCTCTTCTCCCAGGGGTTTCAATTTCGTCTTCTCATCTCGCGAAAATTTATGGCTCCTCGGACCGATAGGACCGCGGGCCAGAAAATTGAATAAACTTTTAGAAGGCCGCCATTGGCGTAGAATGGGTTCCCTTGGAAAATTTATTCGCTAGACGGCCAATGGATAATTAATACATCGCGATGTGATCGATCGACGCGAGCACTCGATAATCTCGTTCCAATTATCTCCGGCCTTCGGAATGCCGGTCTGAACGAAATAAAGGAGTAGTAGTAACGAAAGCAAAAGGTAGAGATGGGATACATACGCGTAGAAACGTGTGTGTAGGTTACTCGTCTCTGGTCATTTTCCCCACGAGAGCGAGAACTGCAAATTATTTTCCAGTCGTTCGTTGGCTCTGCTGGTATCCACGGATATAACGGGTGATCCCGAAATTCCCACGGGGAAACGAACGTCCTATGCGTCTGCAGCGTGGATACAACCTCACGGAATATCCCACCTTATGGTGATCCCACGGCACATTCACCCTAGAACTACAACCCCATAACTCGCCTGTCGCACTATGACCTCTCGTGTCTCCATGTACAAACTTTATGCAGCAACCCTAAATGATATTGGTTCCTCGATCTTCAGCCAAAATACGATGTAACGCGAACAAGAACAAGATAAGAGGGGAAATTCTTCTTCTGTTCTATCGTCGAAATTAAATTTATATTCTCGTTGTTTCTACGTCCAACGGAAAATGCATCCACCGATATCAAAAGCTTAGGATGACACGCAAGATCGATGCTTCCGTCTAATCGGGACTAACCACGCTTGTAACTAGGGATGATAGCATCAATCGAGGGTTGTTGTAACGTGATCACGCTATCTTGACGTTGTGACGGCGGTGTGCGAACTGCATGTAATCAGCAGCACTCGCATCCATCCTGATATAGACGTTTCCTGGATTGTCAAGGCTGTCGGTGACACCCTATTATTAATTCGATCGCGCAAGACGTTTGCGCCTGTTTTGTTACTGAAACGCTGAACGCCTAATAATTATTCATTCGAGTGAACGTAGATTTTTAATCGTGACTCGAATCGTCTTCTTTGAAATTGTTACTTGTTATCGAAGAAAAGTATTGTTAAAGTAGTACGTGTATCGCTGAACGTACGTTTGCGAAGACGAAAAGTTTCGCGTTGATGAAAAATTTAAAAGAACCGACCGATCGACACCGACGTATCGAAACATCCGTTTAATATTGGAAGGGCGAGGGTGGGAGGGACGCTATAGCAGGCAGATTTTAATCCTTGTCGTACCCGTGAAGGGAAGGGAACGATGCTGAAGTGACTTGAAGTCTCTTCAGGCGAGATGCTTAATTCCACCCCGTTCTTCTGCAACCACCCTCCGGTTTCCCCTCCTTCTTCTCCTTTTGCACCCCCGGAGGAATAATCCTCTGTTCTTTAATTCTCCTCCGTCGGATGGACTGAAAATTGTATCTAAACGTTGTAGAAGTAAACGCTTGCGCGTTATCCACGTTTTTGCAGTAAATATTTTTCACCGTATTCAGAAAAATACGCGCGCGGCAGAAAATTCTGGCGAAAACCGTGGAGGATCGTGTCGCATCGAGGATTCGTTTCAACTTCAATCGCGATATAGCTCGTATGTTAAAAAATAAACATCTCTTTGTTGATAACCAATACACGGTGATCATGGTCGCGTGCTATCAATTTTCCAAGGTAACGTGGCATACGGAACGAAAAGATTTCTCCAGAGAACGGAAAATTCCGCAGGTCTGCAAGCTACACCCTCTTTCATCCCCCCCATCCCCCGTTCTTTGCTTCCTTTTTTTCATTATTTTTTAGTATCCTCCCTGACAAATGTATCTGTGTCCTCGAGCGCGCTACGCCTTTCATCTCTCGTCTCTGCAGCCGGAGCACTTATACACTCCGTACTCTCTTTCTCTTCCTTTCTCTTTTCCGCCTTCTCCCTCTTCTTCGCTCTTCTCTCTGTTTCTCGCGCTCCTTCGCCTCCCTCCCTCCCTTCCGACCCTAGTCATCTTTTTTCGGTCTCTTTGGTCTCTGTCCTTTTCTCTGCGCTTCATACCACTCCAGTGTTTCGCGTTCCTCGCCTTCCGGTCTCACCCTTGTCATTTCTCGTCTTCCTCTCTTTCGTCCCTCTGCACTGCGTTTTCTTCTTTTATTTTTCGAGAACGCACCGTCACGAACACCCAGCTAAAATACATCGTGATTTTAATACTTTTAACTTCTTCGTAATCCGCTTTGCATCTACCGCTACACCGCGTCGAGTCAGATATTCCATCCGGACATCTTCTCCGTCCTCTCGCCCGTCGGTCTCGTCTGGACGGCGATGTCCTGAAGAGCGCAACCTCACCGACGATGCATTCGTCGCGTATCCAGCGCAGGTTCCGCGATTGTAATTTCACTATTCGCGTCTACCTATCCGCGAAGAGGTGAAAAGAAAAAGAAGGCGAGTTGTACGCGACACATACGGCAGACGGTGGTTTTGTAATTCAGGTCGAGAAGCGGAATCGCGCGTATCTCGGTATGTTCTCGCGCAGTCGACTGAAAATGCATGTGTTGGGTCTTTAAGATAATTTCACGAGGCTCCTGGTAGCGGCTTTTGTTTCCGTTATCAGCGATCCCGTCCAGCTTCGTCGCGTGTGTGTCCTTCCGTTTTCATGGAATAAATAAATGATTACGCGAGAGTACAACGCCAGAGAAAGTAAAGACACGCGACGGTTTAACGAGTATCTAATCCGGGAATAAAAATTGGCCAGAAAGATGAATGGAGAGCATGGAGCGGAAAAGGGGGATCTTGGAAATCGTGACTTGTCGTGTACGCGCGTTGCTCGAAGCTGTTTGTAAGCGCAGGTAAGACCGAAGCAAATCCCGCGATTGGCTCGAGCGGTCTTTAAAGGGGTTTTAGCCGCCACGTCGTAAACACAGAAGGCTGACTGGTAAGTAAAGATTGCAAGGCAAAAGGGGTTGCTGTCTTAATCCGCGGGCTGTCTGTTTGTGGTATTACCGCGTTAAAGGATGAACCTTCAACGCACGAACCGCGTTCCCCTATCTGGTTGTTACTCGTGAACGATTTCGAATCCTCGTGTTGTTGGTACGTAATTTTCCCTCGATCTCAGAAACACGAATATAATTATACAGAGTATTCTGTAATATGTGAGACGTATTTCACACACATACCTGATTCACGTTCTTACCGTTATACGACGATTACGAATTTTCAGGAATATTCTTTTGTTTGATATCGATAAGCTTGTTTACGACATGTGGCAGATTCCGCGTTGCAATCATCATTCTTCTCTTACGTCAGGGAATACAATAACATTTTCAACAACTTGAAGAAATACCATAAACCATCGAGAGTAACTAGATCAACGACAAAATATATTTACAGACTTGTTTTAAAAAATACGTATAGTTCTACCTGCACCGAAAGAACGATCATGAGATATATCGATGATCTCTCTGTTGGTTAATCGTCGTCGTATCGACAAAACCGTTTTAACCGATAAATTAAAGCGAGATCGGCTAACTGGTAGTCTACTGCTATTTCAGACACCCTGTGCAATTCGCCTTTAAAAGAATAAAAATTCCATAAACGGCGGTCAAACGGAATTCGTTAGCGTGTAACCGGGTTTTATGCCAGAGGGAGAGAGGGATTATTATTGTAGGATCAAGGCAGCCCGCGGCTTGGATAACTTTCGAACGACAGCTAGGTGTCGGTGGCAAAATGCGGTTGCCGACGACTGCGGCCGCGTTTCTATTCGCGGCCCGCAATAGTTCGATAGGCGGTCGCGAATTTGAATGGATGGCTTTCTGCCAGCGGAGTAGCTCGCGTGGCATACATTCCGCCGCGAATCACGTCGGCTGACACGTCTTCTGACGGGACGAGGACGTTCCTGTGTGCCGGAAACGCAACGTCCGGCGATAATGTCCGTCAACAGCGACGATGCGAACGTCCCGGCAAACAATGCGCCATTGTTGCCAACTTATTCCATTACAGATAACTCCCTCGTTCATTGTTCCTTCTCTCTCGCTCGCCTTCTCCGTGTTTCTCCATTCCCCGTGCCTCCAATCCTCCTCTCTTTCTCTATCTTTCCCGAGAAACGTTTCTCCGATTCTGCATCTCTTTCCTTACCCCCCTCTTACCCTTTTGTTTCGATCGTTTTGTCGCCCGCACCCTCCTTCCCTCTTGGTTTCCACGGTGGCGTGCTCGCCTTGGTTAAGGGATGCACCTGGGATCGGAAAGATAAAAGAAATTGTGCCAATAAGTCCGCCTCGCCGATAATTGCCGCGATCAATCGTTGGTAACCGGTTAGAAAAATATTTCTTAATGCACTCGGTCCCAATTGATATTACACGGAGCGACTAGATGGTTTTCTATGTACGCGGTTAATAACCGAGTAATAACGGAGCGGGTGAATTAGGGGAGGAATTCTTTGATAATCTATATGGACACTCTGTTTGTTCCCTAAGAACGTTTCCCCTCGGAATACTTTCTTTTTAATCGACAAACAAAATGCTCGTTTCCCGGGGAACGGGTTCGACAAAATGGACGATACGTTTAGCGGTGGCTGCGAGCCGAACGCTTTAACGAGGAACCCCGTCTAGCAAAGAAACACTTGCTCCGCATTGGAGCTCTTTGATGCCGCTGCCTCGCGCCGATAAAAATTTCGTAGCCAACGAGGGAACGACGAGGGGCCGATTCGACCGTATGCAAGAAGGGGATGAAGTATCCATCGGGATCGGGGAACAATCCCTTCACTCGTGGATTGCTTGTTCCGCTATTTAAAAGTGTCCTCCGTGTACCGGGTAAGTTAAGTCCCCTGGACCCGCGTTAAACGCGGCGAGACTCGATCGACAATAGCACAGCCGTCTTCGGGAAAGTGGCGCTGTTTAATATTAATAAGCCGGGGAGGCTCTGCCCTTGGCAGGCACGTAGATGCATATCAGACCAGGCATTACGAAAAGACGACTTCTACGCCACGGGGCCACGCTAGACATTTTTCGCTTTGGAATTTGAATAGTCGTGGCGCCGCGACCACCACATCGTACCCTGCGTCAGCGTTCACCGTCTCGAAGGCCACCCGCGTTCATCTGAACTCTGGATTCTTATCTTTGAACTTCATGTACTTGCAGACACGCTGGAAATTCTATATCAGTTCGAAGAAACGAATTCCTCGCTTGGCGTATAAATTCACCTACAGAAATTCATAGATCGTCAACCCGTTAATCGGATCGTTCCTTAATCGGAAATTTCTATAATCGCGAGAGTAAACGTTGCCAGAGGATCAATTTCGTATCGATGATTTTAGTTCTTTCAAACGTCGACACGAGATTTTTGGTAGAATGATTCGATACGTATCGTGTATCACGAATGAATCGAACGAGGACACTTTGAGACATTTTGGTGAAGAAAGGCGACATAAATAGAAGAAAACTTCGTTCAATTTTTAGCCTAATCTAATCTCCTTTTTCTCGACTTAACGGACTGAATATGTTTTTTAAATGGAGAATACTTTCCATTAATTTTTTTAGTCGTACAGTTCAAAAGCGATAGGGAACTGGCGTCGCCGCGCGTTGGATTAGAGCGAACGAGTTTGGAACAATACCGCAGCGAGTCGCGGAAATAACTTCGTTATTTTCCCAACACCCGTATGATCAATATCGCATCCAAACATCGCTATTGATTTAATCGCGGCCGTATCCACCGCACGCTAATTAAAATTAAAACCTGCAGCGCGACCACTCTCAACCACCGGTTTGACGCACACCTTTTACCCTAAAACGCGCGCTGAAACCAAAGGAACGCGTGCAGCCGAGAAAGAGTGGGAGGATGGTCCTCGTGAAACGAATATACGTAAACACCCTCTTAACTGGCGCGCGTTTCTTTGAGAGACACAGAGACTGAGTCGTGGCGCATTGTCCGCGCATTTTGAAGTCTTTATTCGTAAACCATCGTGGAACCCCCATGATAGGCAGAGTGGGGCGTCTAGTGCGAGCAGAGGCAACGCGTTAAAACTCCTACGAGCCTTTCCCCCTTTTTCTGTCGCCCTTGGTTTCGCGATTACACACGTAGCGGCGATTTAATGCAAAACGGTGCTTCGCGGCGAACCCTGAAAAGAGGGACAGAAAGCGGCGGCGTCGTCGGTCGTCCGGGGTGTGTTGTACGCGTGTACACGTCGACTGAAGAATACTCGGACGCGTGTATCACATGCGGGCTCCATTTGAAATTATTTCTTTTTCGCTCTCTCGCCATTTGCGAGTGCCGCACAAAGCCCATTTTCTGTCCCTGAATTCTCTCCTCCGCGGCGCCCTTCCGCCAGGGCCATCGTTGAAAGAGAACGAAATCGCGTGTGATACGTCCTTCCTCCGAGTTAAGAGTCGCCGGGTAAACCACACGATCCTAAGCGAACGTTTCTCCTTTCGTTCTATCTGTGTTACGCTTTTGTGCCGTTTTTCTTACGTCACGGATAAATGTCACTCCTACGCTCACGTTCTGGGTTTTGGAAGATTTTACGCGGCGAGACACCGCTGGAGAACGTCTAACAAGAACAGCATCTCAGGGCAACGACTAAAATTCCAATTACAGCGGATACGTGTTTCGACGATTGCAACGTCTGAAGAACGAAATTCACGCGACGTAACTACTCTCGTAAGAATCTGTACACACATTTCTTCAGATTCAACTATCATCGAACGATGTCTGTAACCTTTAACAGACGAAAAATTCGTACGTATCAGGAATATTTCATAACACGTGTCGACTGAGACGTTGATTGAGATCCAACTCGTATAAAATAACGTAAAGCGTGCGTGAGATACAGAGTATATTCAGTATATTCCCGGCAGGAAATTTGAGTTATCTGCAATCTGAAAAATAAGCTCGATACCTTTTTACGTGAACCTTCTTCGTCGTTTCGATGTCTAGAGCCGATCGTATAAACACCATCCGTATATTTTGCGACACTATTTGATTAGTTCGATGTATTCGTCCGTGAGAACGCGGAACTGCTGTAACCATAATTAAGGACAAAGGGAGGTGGGTGGACCAAAGACGACAATGGCGAAAGAAAGAGGTTTCGCTGGTAAATAACGTCTTAATATTACGAAGAAGAATTGTGGAGGAAGAGGTACGTGTAAGCTGTGTAATAGCGTTTCCACAGATATCTAGATGGCTGGAGGATCGTGCGTTTTCGTACTAATCAATTAGCGTGAGCTAAAGAAGGTTGACAAATAATTTGCTCGTGGTGTGTGGGGGATCACGGTTCTCGGCCGTGGAGATGCCGCGAGGCTTAAAAGCCAATATATCAGAATAATAACTTGTCCATTAAAACGCTTAAGTAGTAATAAGTACGCGAGCCTAACTGACAGGCACTTCGAAGTTCCCGCGGATTAAAGTGTCCAACTTCTCGAATTTATTGGACAAAATAAATAATAAACGTATTCACGCGAATAAGTTTTCCTTCTCGAAACTATCGATCCCGCGTTTCTATCATTTTTCTATATTTCGGTTCATATATCTGTTTATCTCGGCCCCGTAGCTCCCCGTAGAATCCTCTTAATTTTTTATCGAACCTTGTCGTTCCTCCGCGAAAGATTCAATTTTCGATAGACGAGATTATGACTTTTAATTCCGAAAGAATGCGTGTACGTGCTTTATTGATCTTCCGCTTATCGCGCGGCCTTTTTAATACGACGTTTTGGTGTGGGGTCGCATCGAAGCGGACATCTCCTCTGTAAACAATCAATCGTTGTATTAAATATTCATCTTGCGTTATATCGTTGCAAAGACGATAAATTTCACATCAGATAAATTTCACCACCGAACAAATTCCCTTCCTCTTCGAAGGAAGAATTTTACTAAAAAATGAGCCAGAAAGAAGCAGAAAATACATTCGACACTCGAAGGTGTAGTAAGGCTGCGGGGAAAGTCGCTAAGAATTCTCGAGACGTGGCCTTCTATACAGAAGAGGGTACACCGTTCTCCTCGAAAGAGGCATTACGGGGTGGTAGATCAGATCAGTCCGGGCGCCATTGCTGGCTGAAGAAGAAATTTCGTTCAACTTGGAAAGAGCGCTTGGAAACAAATCGAAAATGGATTTCTTCGGGCTTCTCGTTGTAGCTTGCAGCGTCGAACGAAAGCATTTACCAGTTTATTCGCGGCTGGCTGTTACCCGGCAGCCATCTTCCAGGCGTTTCGCGGCATGAAACTTGCAGGCGTCTTTCGAGGTACGCCCATACGTGCCAGACACGCGTCCGTGTGCGCTTACAAGCGCGTAATACACGTGCAGAAGGCTACTTTCACGCAGGTAACCTGTCTGGTTCCAACCCACGGCCAACTTCTTCTATCGCCTTTCTCCCTCTCTGTCTTCCTGCAACCTTGCCCCTTCTGCCGCCTCGAGAAGGATATGGTAGGAGGACCAAAAGGTATTTCTTTGGCGAAATACGTATCTACGTGCTTCCATATTCTCGACTTGTACGTGGAATACTCGAGACGCTATGTCGTTGGACAGCGGACGGGTCTCGAAGACGTTGCTTGGTCTTCGACGCGCAAAGAAAGCAACGAATTTTATATCCACGAATTTTTAAACCACGAATCCTGCGTCCTGGTCTTCGTCAATTTCAATCCCTTTGAAATTTCAAAACCGTACTTTTTTTCCATTCCTTTTCTCTCTCTCTCTCTCTCTCTCTCTCTCTCTCTCTCTCTCTCTCTCTCTCTTCCGCGAGTAATCACGATTGTTACGAATACGATAAAGACGGGAACGAAATATAAATTTCCGAAAGACTCACGTTCTACTTGCTTCTTACAAAAGATAGGAAATTGAACGAGGTTCTTGGAAATGATACCGCAATGCAGAATCCCTGCCGGTAGACTGGGTGGTCCGTCATTCACGCCAGCTTATTCGCACTCCGGAAAGCCAGGGTTCGATCATTTGCGTGGAACACTGGTGCATTTAAGGATTAATATCGTCGATTTTAGTGGAGACACGTGTGTGTGCGGGTCCGTGGTGTCTCCTTGGCGAAAGGGGCGGATGGTAACCGCAACGACAAAAGGGACGAGAAAAGGGGGTTGGTTGGAAAAACAGGGAGACGGAGGCACGCGCGAGCAAGACGAAATGGGTGCACCGGTACACGTCACGAATTCGGCGTCGCCCCCGTAGAAATCTCGCGTTTCACCTGCGTTTTCCACCTGTCCTCCTGGGGCGTCGCTCTTGCAAGCTCCACCTACGACCCTCCTAGCAACGGGCGTGCGTCCAACGACGTCACGGGCTTCCCCAGATTCTCATTGGTCCCGTCGTATCGACGCGGTACAACCGACGTTGCTTGTATTTTATTATTTTACTTACCTATCGTACGGCCTCGATGCATGCGCCTTTCCTTCTCCTTTTTGTAGCGAAACGTCGCTGCACGGTCGCAGTACGCCGCTGCAGTACGCCTTTTCGAAGGGGGATAGTTTTCCCTCCTAACTGCCCCAAACGAAAATACATTTTCCTCCAGCATGTTTCTTCCCTTCTGTACTACGGAATACCGCATCCTCTTTCGAGTGCTCCTCTTTTTCATTCGTCTTCGCTGCCTTAAGCCGCTCCGCTGCATCTTACGAAATATGCATGTTATTAAGTGTCTTGGGAAGAGGGTGGATTTAAACGCATCTCGAATGCTTCGGCACAATTCCACCCCCTTCGACGAGGATATAGAGATGCTACCAAATTTTAGAAAAAACGTGGAAGAACGATCGAAGCAGACAGTAAGAATATTTATCAATTATATTAGAAGCGAAAAGTAGGATGAATGATATCAAATAATACGCATAATTAGAACAAGATGAAATGGCACTCGCACTAAAATGCTAGCTACGTGTTAATTAAGAGATGAGGAAAAAGCGTATAAAGAGAGAAGGTAAATGGAGAAAATTTAGCAAACCTTAAAGAATTCGGTCGAATAATAAACGATTAGGGGAATCGGTTAAAATTCCATCCACGTCGGCGCAACCAGTTACCGTTTGCTATTCACCCTTGTTGCATTCGTTTCGTTTAATGTCCAGAGACGTCATTTTACTCGGCATTTTTAAGGGTCACGCGGGATCATGTTGCGAGAGTTTAACGGCCGCGGTAATGGCGTTTCCGCTGAAGAATTCATTGGAAGTAGCTCATTTTATTGCGCGAAAGATCGAAACGCGTAACGATAACCATCTCGAGTATATCGAGATAATATGGGTGTTCTGATAAACCTGCTCGCCTGTTAAATGTACCTGTACATTTTTGCAAAATGTGTTCTTGTGTGTACACGTGTTCTTATCTCAAAATTGATTCAACTGGAGTAGAGTCTTTTAGGGAAAGTAAAATCTATTTGAAGATATACAGATGGAGAAGAAGATAAGTCGCATTTATCACGTTTTAGGAGAACAATTTCCAAATCCAGTTCCTTGTCAATTAATCCTATATCGTCAAAATTGTCTTGTCGTTTGAATTTTCTATACTCTTTGTAAACTGAAAAGTATTGCTCGTCACAACGTTAAAAGATCGCAGACGTTAAGATGTTAATTTTCTTGACAGTTGTACCTTTAGCTTCTACAAAACTTCATCTACTATATCTTTGATTGTAATTGTTAGTCGAATTATAAACTAACGTTAAGATCAAGAAACCAGCAAAGTTGTATTATCGTTCTTGTGTCTCGAAATTTCTCGTTAAACACGTTGGTCTAAACTACATAAATCATTTTAGACTGCGATTTAACTTTGAAATACATACGTGACATGCCCTGTTTTTATCGTCGAGAAGATTAGAAATTTACAAGCTTCCATTAGTCCGCAAACCGCACGATCATCTTACGTATAGATGTTTGAAAGAAGAATGGCTTTCCTGGTCACGTAGAAAACGTACTCTCACGCGTCTAGACAACATCCACCTTGTTTTCTCGTCGCCCGCTCTTTGTCTACTTCTTCCCTTACGAAACCGATTGGTTACCACCTTCTGGTTACGAAACGACAGGGTAACGCGCCGCCTAAAGACATCTAAGCCGCAGGGGTTAACCCGGCACCTGGTGCACACTCCCACGAGACACTGCTTGCTATTCGTCCTGCACATCTCCACCTCCACCTCCTCGTCTTACCTTGCCTTTCTTTTACATCGTACAGCTCTTACACCGCCCCCACGATTGTCTTTTCCCTGGAAAAGACACGGGACGTACTCCTAAGAGGCCGACGTAACAACTTACGATTCTCTCTCCAACTGTCCTACGTCCTCAGATTCGGCAATTCAAGGTTTCCGTGAAATTGGAATCATTCCGAAATCATACACTCTGTTCCACGTGCTCGTTTCGGCTTTATTTTTTCTCTTTCTGCTCCGACTTTAGTCTTTCTCTTGCTGTTCCGACCTTATCCTTCCTCTTCCTGCAAATCCAGCGTATAAATTTTCGTGCTACGTGTGCGCGGGATGACGCGTCTACGGAAGACGCAACGCGTTTCGTTTGGTCTACGCGTGTGTCACTGGCGTCGTGTCAGAATCCAATAAGACAGTTGATGCAACCTGGCCCCGCCATAAAACAAGGCAAACAAATTTCGAGGCCGATATCCCCGAACAGGATACATCTCCGTTCGGCATAAATCGACGGCAATAAAGTTCGATCGAGTAAATTAGTCCGAGGAAAGCGAGACTTACGTCGAAGCGGGAGACATTGATCCCTTCGATGAAGTCGTGACAGGTAACCAAGGCCTGCCACTGCAGATTAACGACATCTTCAAAGTTGAGGAAGTTACGTGTATGATAAGATCGATCTTATATTCATCCTTAATTAATTATCGGTCGACCCCGTGCCACCGAGATTCCCAAAACTGTTCGAGTTTCGAGCGGATGGCGCCTTCGGTGGCCTATTTACTTCGATATGCTCATCGTTAGCCAGCTAGTCTGGCAAGTTGAATTGCGTTTAATATTACAGACTCAATCAGGCTGGCCTGGAACCATCTCAAGACTGGCCTGTGTTAATCACGTATACCTGTTTATGGTTCCACTGATTCCGATCAAAATTACAAAGCGTCCCTCGTATCATAACATATTGATAGGCGAAGGCCGTGTATGGCAGCGTTGCTATGAAAATCGCGATTTTCTAATGAATCTAGCGGAGAGCCACTCGTGTCGATGAATCTTTGATGGATCCCGGTGTACGAAGAACGGTTTCGCAGTGGTGTAAATCTTGGAAGGAAATTCGAGAGTACCTGAAGAGAAATGTGTATCGGGCTACCGGCAGAAACAGCGCACAGCCACATCTCGACAAGATGGACGATAATCGTCATTTCGATAGTGGAGGCACTCAGCCTTCCACGAAATGCATGCAAAGAGACCCCGATGCACTCTCCATAAAATCCCGTGTTATACGAGATCACTTAGAGGCAAGCCCTTCCTAACGAGCCGCGCTGTTACCTTATGGTTCTGTTTAATCGCTTCTATCAAGCCGGAAAACTTTCGCAACTCTTCGTTCGTTCGTGTCGTATCTTTACCGACTTTACTCTTAGACCGCCCTTAGGATCTTCGGGCATTAATTTAGGGATCTCGAAGGTACTTGCGCGTACACCGAACGCGTTTTAAAATTCACTTGTTGGGCTCGTTTACCCTAACTGCTCCGATCGTAACGTTTATCATAACGAACGACCACTTTGACGGTTAAATACTCGCGAAATTAGTTCGGCTACGGATTATTCGAATTATGAGTCGTTGTTCTTGTTACGTGTTTAAAAGGATTATCACAAAGATATTGGGTTTTACTTTGTTTCCAATCCGCTGCAACGCTGCCCGAATTTTACACGTTTGCGACAAGTTCGAGAAGGCGAAAATGCAGAAAAATGAGCAGAAATGCAAAGATGTAGGAAATTTCAAAAGTAGAGTACTCGTTGCAATGTTTCCAAGAAGAAGATGTTTGTCTTCGAAAAATTTCGCTTCTCTATCGCTATATAAAAGTATGAATTTTGCGCAAACTGTATATCTATATATGTTTTCGTTTCAACAGTGAAAAGGAGTTTTAACGCTTCGACGAAATTAATATAAAATTTCGTTAGTGTAAAACATCAATAGCCAATCGTTTATATATTCTTCGAATTTAAAAAAATTTCTATCGATAAAGAAAAAGGATTCACGTACAACGTAGGTGTATAACTGGTCACCAAAGACCAGGAGATTGGCCACTTTATTAGCGAGCGAATAGATGATGGTTAATTTAACAGCCTGGACGTTTAATGACCGATTTGCCGATTCCTCGTACCAGTCTGCCATTAATGAAGGCTTACCTATAATTCGGCTGCTAATATCGCATTCAATCTGCAAATTATCGTAGGTCTATCTCGATCTCCTCTTTGAGCCACGTTTAATTAATTGCAGCGTTCATTTCGTTACGTCCCATTTTAGTTACAAAAGGGAATACGCGTATGAAGATACTTCGAATGCGGAGAAAAAACGAAGAGGCGTATGGAATGTAGGTCGTCTTCAGACTGGTGCAATTAATTTAACAGGATGACCGTAGGAAGGGAAAGGCACCTCGCGCCCCAAGGGAACTATTCGCGAGTCCTTCAGGGTATCAATTGGCGTGCTCGTCCAGGTCGACAGCTGCGATAGTGAGACGCATTGTCCAGCGCTTGGCGCGGTCAGTTCCTTAATATTGAATAAGATCGACCCAGCTACCGCACAAATGGCGGCGAAATATTGACGGCTTCGTTGCGCAATTCCTGCCTTAGCCATACAGCGACCTGAATCGCTGGAATGGAAAAAATCTATAATTCACAATCGTGCTGCCTGTTTCGTGTGTAAAAAAGACATGGATTAACGCGTCGAGTGCCGTGATGGTTAGTAATATCCGATTATAAATTTTTCCTTACATGTTCTTTTACTAATCTGTTTTATATCCATCTTACAATTTTTGTTTCATGGAAACGATATGTTCACTTTGTGTTCACGATGTGTTCACTTTGAGTTTGAAACAGATTGCTTGTAGTTGATATATTTGTAGACAGTCGAATCGTTCGGTTGAGAAAATCATAAAAATCTATTCGCTGGGTAAATCGTCGAATCGATTATGGGTACTTAACGCGTTAAATGAAAACGCACAGTGTAGACGTAAAGAGAAATAGCGGTGCATTTTCTTATAATTTGTTGTGACACGAATAATGTCGTCGATTCATCATGTTCCAAGGGACAAGTAATTAGCTCGCTTCTAATTTAATGTATGGGAGTTATCCCTTGCTTTCTCGGAGATAGGGGACATCCCTCGGGAACGATAAATACTTGGTAGATGTACATAATTATCGTGTTTTGTATGAATTTAGAAACCTAATCGTAATCCACGATTCATTAGATCGAACGGGTGGGTGGTTCGCTCGTCGAAGTAATCGTTCCAAGAGGAATTCTATCGGAAAGATCAGAAACGGGGGCTCGAAGAATTTCTGTCCGCAATGTCCACAAGCTATCGGCCACGGTCACGCTCAGATTTTCTCCGGCAAATTAAATTTTCCGAATCGCAGGACACGACCGACCCGATGATGCGAACATTCTTCACCATAAATCATAATCAATCGCGTTTCCACCAGCGTTTGATTCTGACACGTCGTTTTCCCTCCCATTGTTTCCTTCTCCACTCCTAACGTCCCCCTCTCTTCCATCCTAATTGGTTTTATTGGCTCGTAGCTGCTCTCAAGACACTTCAAAGTCTAACATTTTAAGAAAATCCCGAGATCCATCGCGATCATCTGTTGGTTAACGTTAGGAAAAATGGCGAAGATTATCCGGACGCATTTACCCGGTCTCTCACATAAGTTCTTATAAAACCAAGACCACGTAAGCTAGGGTTTTCCTAGAGAAAAACCGACGAACGTTTCCAACTGTTTCGTTTGATCAAAAGAAGCATAGCGTTCTCTCAGCATCTCAGAAGGATCTTCGTGTCTACGTTTGATATCGATCGTGTCTTCGTTTTATACTTAAGAAATGAATTTTCTTCGGAATCTTGGATGCACGTTCTCAATCAACGTAGCCCGCGAGACGTCGAACGAGGAATTCATCAGGTAAAATCGTGCAGAGACGCCCGTTGGAATATGTTTCTCGTGGTGAAAAAAAAAAAAAAGGAAAAGAAATAAAAAGAAACGTCGAAGTACGATCGTCAGTCAATAGGAATGTGTCTATTCATAAAAACGCACCCCCGTCCCATTTTTGTCTCCCTTTCGCCCCTCTCTGAAGAAGAGCTTTTCGAAGACAAGCGTACGTTGCTTTCTCGCAGACACTCTTAAATTTGTGTCCCATTGTCGTGCACAACGAAAAGGAAGACGGAAGTCGCTCACTTGGCAGAAGTAGCGATACCATGTATTATGACGGTTCGGTACGAGGATGACGAAAAGAGACAGCAGATACAGGGAAAGAGAACGAGATTCCTGTATACACGGGAGGGACGGTCGACTTTGGCGAAACCAGAATCGGCCATTGTTCGTTACGAGTGGCTATCTCGCTGGACATTTCCGTACCCGAGTAGGTACATACTCTGGCCACTGTGGCCTACCAGATATTTCGATGTCGTGCTCGAAACTCCCATCGAATATCATTGTCGTGCTCGACTTCTCGATGTCGGTCGGTGGGTCCGGATTTACCGCTGAACCGTGAGTACCCAGCGAGTTAAATAATTTGCCTGTTTTTATGCCACTCGCGTGGATTCGCGTGGCGAACGATGATTCCTCTTGTTCCATGTTTTCTTCGTCTTGATTTCTTTTTCTTTTTTTTTTTTTTTTTTTTTTCTTTTCGCTGAGAGAACATTATCGATGTTCGATCCACGACTGTATAGACCAAATAAGACGGATAATATTCTATTGGAAGATTATTTAATTCCAATGGTATAATTTATTAAATTGGAGGAAACGTAGGATCGATATAATTATTGGAAAGATATAATTTGAAGGAGAAGATGTTTGCGCAAAGTTCATTATGTATGCGCCGTTGTTACGACGAAAAATTTGTTGGCTCGGCGCATACAACTATAACACATTTCCGGGCCGGTATACGGTGGTTACAGCGGCTTACCAGCTATTGCTAAATCGTGCTCGAAATTCCCGTTCTACGTCATTATGGAATTCACTCAGCCAACAATGACCTATTTATCGGTCGAAAGAAATTTATTGCTTGCCAAAATTTCCCCCTATTCCTATCCTCCTATTCCCTGCCAATAGTGTCGCACAGCAGAATATTCGTTAAATCTTTTGACTATGATAAATCTTATTATCTCATTAATCGAAACACAGCAGAGAACATCAGATCGGAAATGTTAATCAAACGTGCACGCTCGTACTTTATCTATGAGTACTAGGTCACTTTTTGGTTTCGTATCAGACGTGATAATTCGTTTAAATCGTCGAGGTAACGACGATAAAAATTGGTAAAATCTATTTGCAAGAGTCAGACGAGTGGTACGACGAATACGAATTAAAAATTACACGCGTTGTACTTACGTTACGGTCCTTTAACCTCGTCGAAGAAACTTTGTACAAATCACAGTAGAAAATTGAATAGCACGAATATCAGGATCGATTAAAACGATGATCGTGAAACGTAATGATCGTGCAAAAGTGGCGTAATATTTATCAACGGAATGAATGTTCATGAAATTTGCGGTATAGAAGTAGACGTCGTACAACTTGGATCTCGAAAGATATAATTAACCAGATCGTTAGTCGAATCCTTGATAATTAAGGAGGTCGATGCCTGTCCAGGATGGACGTCGGACGAGCACGGACAGGGCGTGGTTGCAGTAAACGTCATCGGCAGGACACTAGACGTCATGGGCCACACGAGTATCACATACGCGTCACATTTGCATGATCCTGTATACGCACACTATTGCCGGCTAGGAACAACGGATGCACATTGCAATGCAATGTGTTACCCTCCCCGTCGAGTGGCCGCACTAGGACTCTTGCACCAAATTTTGGTCAGCACTCGGTGTTCCATTGCGATAGCTTGTTGGTCGCGTTTGAATTTTCGTTGGATCGCCACGAAACACCGCGATAAGGCAGGCCATTATTCATCTTGCGATTCGTGATTTCACCGGGTAACGATTCACGCTGTTCAAAGATATAGATAATGCAGTGTTGCGTGTTTCGCTGCTTCGGTAAAGCTGATGGTACTCCTAAAATTTCGTTTGGTTCGTTGGTTAGTTTCCAGCAGGCAGTGAAACAATTTTTCCATGCAAAGCAGAAGACGGCAAGAAGGCGAGCCCATTGGAAAAGGTTTTCCGATTTCTGATGGGACGGTCGATAGCCGACGTATCTTTCCGTACGGTCTCTGCTGCGGGCCCATTAATAGCCATCACAGCGATGCCAGGCTCATCGGTATTAATTCAATGTGTTCCTGAATACTTCACGAGAAGAGTGTCCTGATGAATATCTGCATCAGAGGCGACCGCGCGCGCGATCCACGCCCGCTCCGAACGATGGATTATCGCTACGGATCTAATGGAAATATTTCATTTCTCTCGATCACGCAGTCTCGGTTTCCCATCCGTCGACGCGATGAGAAAGTAAGCGATACGCTATTGACAGCATGACACTAACAGAATTCGAAATTTCGTCTGGCAGTTCTTGCCTTTCTCCGCCATCCATACGTACCTACGCCAATTCGAAAGGAACTTTTTAATCCTTGTCTCTCGTATCCGCGTCCGCGTCGTATCCCCCGATGGAGTGGGACACATCATGAAACTCGTCCGATAATCTACTTGGCGTGTGAGCACTAATAACCGACAGAATCGTCAGGGAGGAAATACGATGTTCCACGCCACGAATAGCTCTCTTTACAGTTCCCACCCGATAATACTTAGCTCGACGGTAAATCTTCGTTAATTCGTGCCTGCTTCCTTCGATTCCCCTCCTGCGCGTCCTTGGTACAAAGGCAGGCGTTATTCCGGCCGGGCAAGATCGTTCATGAAGCTGCCGCTCCATTCTAACCATTCCATGCCACAGGAATGTCAATACTACCCTCCCGTGCAATCGTCAAACCCTCCGCCTCCTCCCTCGCCCCATCTAGTCGCATTGACGTATCCGTTCTCGTCGAAGTCATCCGGAACCGCTCAACCTGACCCCTTTCTTCCCGAACCACCCGGCCAGAACGCCAGAGAACGGGAACGCCGGCAGGATACCGGCCTCCTCGATAACCCCAAGTACCTCCTCGCGATGCAAGGACAATTCCTACCGATAGAGGGAGAGTCGATGACGCGAAATCGCGAGTACTCGCTATTGTTTTCATAAGAGGAAAAGACAAGGAGAGAAGCAGCGATGGGTACCACAGCATCCCCGTTGGTGGTGTGTCTTCATCGGGTCTTCTTGGGTATCGGTTACGCGCGCGTTCCCGGATACCATCGCTAGAAGGGGTGAGAAACGTAGAATAAAAAAAAAAAAGAAGAAAAGAAAGAAGAAGAAACAGAGAGGAGAAAAAGACGGGAGAAAAATGGGGTGGGGGTGAGCGCGTAGAAGAGAGAAAGAGGAAAAGGGAGTCGCGCGCGGTAGGCCGACTTTTTAATATCCAGGGATGATCTGTAGCTGCGGGATGCTGCGTCAGCCGCTGTCATTGTTATACGCCCGGACCTCTTCAGCACAATGACAATTTCTCTGGTTTTATTCTCCGCTAGGCACTGCCTTTTTCCCGCCCGTTTCCGTCTCGCGTATTACCGTGCCCTCCTACTCTCTCACTCCCTGCCCTGCCCCCTGCCTCCGTTGCTCCTCACCGTTTTCCGCCAGGTCTCCCCCCCCCTCTTTTTTCCCTCGTTTCAACCATCGCGAACTCCCTGCTCGTTTTCTAGCCGGTCTCAGCCAGCTTCGTTCCGTTTGTCTACGCCGCGCCTCCGTCCGTCGACCAACCGCGTGTCCATCCGTCGACGGTTATCGCTTCCAGTTCTCGTCGTTTCGACGTTCCACCGGCTTTTTTGTCTATGACAATTGCTCGGAAAGTGGTCTCCCCTCTTTTTTATCCTCCGCCTCGCTGCTACAGCTACCTCAGAGCTACCCGATCGCTTCGCTGAACCGGCCGAAAGCACTCGCGGAATCAGAAACCGCTCGTCGTTCTTCTCGTTCACCCGGACGTACCGATATCTCTTACCTCGTCTTCGAAAACCGAATTTCCATTGCTCCGACAGAATTCTGGATATCCGTGTAACATCAAGTATGCTTGGCGAACGATCGGGAGAAGGAAGACGACGCTCGGTTTTCGGAGAAGAAACGTCGTGCACGGGTCCCCGAAGGTTCGACGCAAAAACGAATATAGATACCGCTCCCGAGGACGCAAACTGCACGGGGTAACACGTACGGGATGTGTTGGTCGCGGAAGGATAGAAGAAAGACGGAGAAATAAAGGAAAGCTAGCACACGGTTGCGTGAAAAAAGAAAAAAAAGAAGTGCGATCGCCTTTCGTGGCGCTCGGCTGGAAGTCATAACGGAGATAGACGCGCATCGGAGCAATCCCTCATGCAGTCTATACGCTGGTAGTCACGTACGTGTATCGCGGCTGGCTGTATTTGTTTGTATGGCACCCGCCGGTTCCAGCCCCACGGGACCGGGTAATAGATTTATTGGACACCCGGTACATGGGATATAGATATGGATGTTATAGGCGCTCGAGTTAGAGATACAACCCCCACTGCCTAGCCAAGCCACACTGCCACCACCATCCCTGGCAAATACGACCGGCACATCTAACTTTATGAAATGTATACCCACTGTCTGCTCTCGCTCTTTTGTGCTTCCTTCCTTTTTCCTCTGTGTTCGTCTTCCTTCGTACGTTTCACCTTGCCTCCTTTCGAGAGCTTCTTCAAATAGAATCATTTTCTACGTATATAATAGCACGGGTCCTCGCGAATGCAGCGTAATTCAATTTACGAACAGTTTAGAAAGTAACAAGAGAGTGAGAAAGATAGAGAAAGGGAAGAGGAATGAAAGGAGAAGAGGTAAAGCATACGATGGCGCGTTTGACGTCCTCAACTAAACGTCCCGCTCTGTAACACGGCTCGTTTCGGAAATTAGAAACATTATCTTTCTTTCTCATCTCCCGTATCGTTCTTCTCGTAACTAGGTACTCGCGCGAGGCTTTACGAGTGTGGTGGCCGCGCGAGCCGCGTTACACGTCGAGCTGCGATCAAATATGAATCTCGGCAGCGTTTCGTGTTTACCGCTTTTAATCAAGTCGGTCGACGAAAACGATAGTCGATTTGGCGCCTGGATAAGTCGGTAACAATATCTCGCTCGACGAGATCTCCATGCGTCTGGTTCCGTCCGAAAGTAACAGAGAGGAATACGGAAAGAGAAAAGACTGAAAACTCATTCGTATCCCTTATCTGCTAAGACAGCTGGTGGTTGGATACCTTGGTCGTTTCACCCTTTCATCGTTGCGGAACTTGTCGACCATGAAATTACGCGCACGAAAAAGGTAAGCTTCAGCGGCGAAAATATTCCGACGGATTCCCCTTCTTCGCCAACCTATTGCAACCCTTTCGCGTATGCACCATCCCCACGGCCACGCGGAAACTTAGCTTCGAGCCCGACTCTTATTTACCTAGAAACGGTCACCAACACGATTCCAATCCCTCTTCTCCTACGTACGATGCGTGTTGTACATGTGTGTGAAGTTACGAGAGAAAGGGTAGGGGGAGAGAGTGGTCTGTTGAAAGGGCTGGTTTTGATTAGCTCTGTAGACAATACCCACTCTCTGATACCACTGTGATTCTCTCTCTCTCTCTTTCTCTCGCTTGCTCGCTCGCCTACCCATCTCCACCCACCGTGCCATCCTCAACCCTCGACCCACCCCCTCATCACCCACTGGTTCTCCTCGGCTTCGCCTTCGCCGCAGCGAACGCAGCAGCCACTTTGTACGCCGACTGTTTTGTGTCTGGCGAACAATGGGCCTGCACCACTGACAGTGCACCACCACCAGTACACCTATCATCATCGTTCTATGCACCATTGCCAGGCTAGTTTCTCACTAACACCGATAAACCGCGGTCTGCTCGTCGCTGCGGTATTAAATAGCGCGCGTGGCGGACGCGTGTATCGAGATAACTTCCTCATCCTTCGTTTAAGTAACGACATTTTGAACCGCGTGTTCCACACGGTTGCAAGCCTCGTTGTTCCCCACTAGTTGCATGACTCAAGCTGCCTGAGACTCGCCGCACCTTGATTTCCGATACTCGACTTCGCGACACCTCGGCTTTTTGGCCTGGGACTGGCCCTGCCAAACCGGATCGATCGCTTGTCCAGAAAGAAATTTCTTAGCATTTCATTTGGAATATCTTCTATAGAATTTAATCTCGGCTGTTCGCTAAAGTAACCACGCAAGGTTGAAAGAGATGTTCCTTTCATACTTTCCACGGATTGTAGGAATTTTCTAATGACAGAAAGTTTTGATCGATGATGATCCAAAAGATGCAGCAAGACTTGTTCTTTCATTTTTTACTTTTCTCTGATAGAAACCTAACACGTCTAAAAGAAAAGATCACACAGCAGACAGGCGTGCAAAAATTACGTCGTTGCGGTAGGATAAATAAGTAGCAGGGCTTGAATTTTGAACACATTCTCGCGCAAAAATATCGACTTCACGCGCAAGTGAATACGATATAACTAGAACAATTGTAACAGATAACGTGGATATACACGCGGTAACTGACCCTCGCTTTTTCTGTCGCAACATCCCATTGGGTCCACAGGCTAAAAAAATGTCTACATCTTCTATAGAGCGTCGCTTCGGCGTAAATATCAGCGACGAATATGGAGGACGATCGAATGTTCGTCGAAGAAGAATCGTCAAAGATACAAGGCTTTCGCTGAAACTTTCAAGCTTCGATTTCGCGCATTCTCTCTTCCCAGCGCGACATATATCTTTAATGACTTTCCGCGCGGCCAACTCGCAGTCCACGCGCGAGGCGCTTTCAAGGTCCGACGAAGCTCGAACGTAAGATGAAAGGGTGGCGGTTTCGTTCTTCGATATTTAATCCCGCAGAATGGTTGGCGCGATCTTATCAGGCTGCTGGCGAAGTTGGGAAGCGACAGTAAGCGTTACGCGATATTAACGAGAGAGGCAACTCGTAACTCGATGAATAACATAGTTAATAAATGACTCGGGTGATAGTGAGCATAGTTGACGAGTCGTACGTTAATGCATCGTTATATGCATTAAACTAGTTAGAGAACTATTTTACGCAGCGTACCTCGAACCTAGTTGTCCGTGAACTATCGATAAGCCGTGTAACAGGTTTCCGTTAGTTACTCTTTCCTTGGTACGCGTTACGATATTTCCACAGGTCACCCTTTCCAACCCTTATCCTTCTCTAGCGTCTGCCTATGTTCGTAGTGGGGCGCGTCTCAAACGAAGAGACAGAGAGATATCACTTTGGTCTTTGAGATTTAATCGCGCACAATGGCAGAGGATCCTGTTGCGGTATTGTCACCGTTGTCGGTGGCAGACAAACCTAGGCAGGGGGAACGAAACTTAGTTACTCGATAGAGCACACGAGGAAACGCTTTACTCCCGGTAGCATGAGTGACGATGTGACATCGCGACTACCTTTGGCCTACCTCGCGAGACATCTAATTCGCTTATACGTCGCTCCCTCAGATAGCATGCAATCTGTTATAATTCATACGTGCGCGCCACCTTCGAACAAGTTTCATCGCGTACCCTAATTGAATAGGAGTTGTCGCGGCGTGCGGCGAAGAAAAATCAACGTCGCGTTAATCGAGCGGAGTAATAGCTGCGGAGAATAGCGTCGCCATTTCCAACCGAAACGCTATCGTTCATTCTCGAGCGCTCTATTCGACCAAGTTTCTCGTTCTCTGAGAAAATTAACACGAACTCGGGGAAAAGTCAGAGTTACCGGCGAAGATTACATCGTGGAATAAACTTCTCGATGGTATTATTCGAGGTCGTCCTAGATCCCCAGCTTTTAATCGTTTTCGAGCCGATCCGTTTCGCGAGATTCTCGTTGCGCCGAACGCAACAATCGGACTGCCGGAATTTCAATTATTCCTCTCTGTCGGGGTAAACCCGTTTATACATCGACGACCTTCGCGGGCGAAAATTGACGCCAATCAGAAAACTGCTTGCACATCGTCTCCTTGTCTTCGTTGTTCGATATTAGCCGATCAATTTTCATACGATCCAGCACACTTACCGGTATTCATCGAACGCGCATCGGCGAAAACTCTCTTCTCACCAGTGTCGGTTGGCGTAGACCCGACGCGACTCGATAGAACGAGACAGTGAACGCGTCGGATAAAAAACCTAGAGGGAGGGAAAGAGAAAATATTCGCATCACCTCGTATAGCCGGGTCTCGATTGGAAATTACTCCCTTTCATCCTTTCACGGGGTGAAAGAGTAAGTAGGAAAAGTGATGCAGTCGACGCTATCCAGCTGCGCCTCGAATACATTTTTTTCTTCTTTTCTTTTTTTACTTTCTCCTCTAATGCGCGTCTCTCTTTGGCCCTCGGCTCATGAATTTCGTTACGTTGAACTATCGGCCGTACGAGATACGGCGCGCTCTAGCCTCGTTCCGTTATTATCGATACGGATTTAATTAAAAAATGCTTAGCAAACCCCAACCGCCTGCGCGATGTTTCTCCTTGGAAACCGCGTAAATATTAGCCGGCATTCCGTGGTTAATTTCCTTGACGTACCGCGAGCCTCGTGGCCTGTTATTATCGCCAAAATAAAGATAAAAGCTCACGGTAGAGCACTGAAAGAGCGAAAGAGGCGCGAGCCACCGGATAATTGCACCGGCTAAATTAAAAATTGCACTATCATCGTTCCGCTGGTGTAATGAAGCTGTTGGGTCGACAGCAAGCTCCGGATGTCCAGCGTGTCGCGTCAAATAAACCTTGGAGCGTATGTCCAGCCTCGCGTTGTACTCGCGAGCGTGCATTTAACTCGCTCGAGGAAGAATGCGTTGCGCGTAGCTCGCGTGCAACGCTGCACCCTAACGCATCCCCTTAGCAGCGGGCCGAAAAGCGTTCCGCGCGTGCCTGCGCCTCCTAAGCGAGCGCGTTATTGCGCCCGACATTCTAAACGCGCGTTTCTTCCCTTTTTTTCGTTTCTTCCTTACGCAACTACTCGTTCTCGTAGGAAAGGACGCGCTTTCTGATCGTTTACTTAGTCGATGGGTTTTGCTTATCCATCTTTCGATACGTTTGCCTCAACGTGATGGAATAAAAATATTTCCAGCCAGCGATCCTTCTCACGCCATATCGAGCGAATTTAATCTTTACCTGTGTAATTCTCGATTTTTCCAGTCGGATTTTTCGACTCGTCATTGGTGCTGGTTATCTTTGAAAACGATGAATTGTGAATTGCAATTTCTAAAGTAGCATATAGAGTCAATGACGTCTGACATGTTCGCAATACACGATACACAAGGAATTAATGTAAGTAAATACTAATTTTTGTCAAATTTAGAAGAATTACTATGTAAAAATTGTTCAACAGTTTAAAAAACATTGAACTCTAGAACCGTAACATATCGAGTTCCTGAATTGCCAAATGAGTTAGCCACGCGTGCGAATCAAATTTTCATCCACGTAACTTCGAAGCTTTAAAATCGGATTTTCGTCGTCGTCGGTGAGTCTCGTTGCCTTGGGTACCGATAGCGAAAATTTGAATTCGCCAAACGATATATCGGTGACAATGTTCTTCTAATGCGTGGAGGATACACGATATACAAGAAATTAAATATGCTTTACGGGGGCTAGATGGCTGACGAGAGAGTCGGCTCGGTGGTATTGGATTTATTCGCAGGGGCGTTCTCTGCGGCGACGAGAGGAAATCTGACTTCGCGTGGAATTTTTTAATTAGCAAAAGCAAAATCCGATGCCACGACGGCTTGTTACGCTCTCGTCGGATAAAGTCATCGACGTGTATAGGCGTATCGTGGCGTTAACACGATCTAGTCGGAAACCGGCGTCGATATCGTCCGGTAATCGTCCCGCCATCGATTTAACGATGCGTAACATTCATTATTGATACACTTAGTCGCCTGATGCGTGCCCAGGGACTGTGTTTCAAAGTGATGTTCGCGTGTTACGTTACGATTTCACCGACAATAATTGTATCTCGTCCAAAGGCAGTGGCCAATTGCGAGTGAAAATGTAAAGAAAGAACGCACGTACGACCGCGGAAGAAACAATAGCGGCAAGATGCGAGTACTTTTGCTTTGAAAGTTTCTAAAATAGATGGTTATTATCGTCGTTCGGTTAAGAGAATGTCTGAACTAAAATATATTAGATATAAAATATATATCGACTTTATAGCTCTATCGATCTAGAGCCGCGCGCTTTATAACATACATCTGTTACGAAACTGTGCATGTTTCTTTATTTAGAATGACCAATATGTCGGACTGCACTTACCTTCGTGTTACGAAAAGCATTGATTCTATAGAGAATATTTTATTAAAGATCACATATATCGAACGATCGAAGGTACCACAAGACTTATTGGCAGCAGAATATACATATACTCGCCAGTGTAGATCAAATGTTTAAACAGAATGCAGGAAGAACTGGAAGACATTTTCTAAATCCGGTCATCAAAGTCGCTTGATATCGCAGGTGTCTCTGAATAACGAAAGCATCGTGGATAATCATCGTTGAAGATGGTCAAGATCCTTCCAAGTTCTTTAACGAACTCGTATCCTTAAAATCAAGATCGTTAAAATATTATTGCGATCAGCTCGAGGTAAGAGGATCATATAGCAGTCATTGTTCTATAAACTCATTGATGATTTTATTGATAAAACAAAGGATTACGAACTCATTAAGTCTGTAAAATATATGGATCGATGAAAGAAACGATTAAGTGAAAACCACTAAAATAATTGTTACCCATAAGCACATGTTGCGAGGATAGATGTAAATCTCTTTATGAAATAACTAGGTGAATTTTCGGAATAGCGTGGCCACCGCGGAACTCCGAAATTGCGATAGGATTACATCGCATATAGGTGCGCTAGATTAAATTAACGAGAAACGCTTATGTCAATGTGTGAACGTTCAGCGAATCGTGTATCGATGCCGGCAACCTCAAAAAAGTAATTACGAAATGATGGACAGTATCGTAGGATTGGAAGATCGAAGCGTACATCCATCGATCCATCGTCACATTTTTCTCTCTTTCAAAGAGCACATAATTATCTATCACCTATATGTACAGTACATTGACGAGGTAGAATCTTTACAATTTTTTACTACGATCCGTTGGTGCTTGTGCGTTTTTTTTTTTTTTTTTTTTTCAAATTGAGCGTCGATCAAATTCACCAAGATTCGCGCAATATATCATATACGAGAGTCGTGATAAAGTTGAAAATATTAAATCATGGAATGTTTCAGCCGGTATCTTTGCTTCTTTAAAACCTCCCCATAGCGCTGCCCATACTCCTCCCATGGGGAGAAAGAAGGTGACGACACGCGTAATGGGGTTACGACAGTGTTAAAAACCTCCTTTATCCGGGTTTAACGTCATCCGCTATCGCGATAAAGCCTCGGTTGCTCGCTTAAATGACTACGACTTATCCAGAATTTGTACCGTTTCTGTATCCACTCTCCTTCTTTTTTATTGAAAGCTCTCCGACCATTATCGTGTCGTTCGATTTTCCAAGTGCTTCTGCGTAAAATGTAACATCGTGCGATCTTGCGTAAACCGATTAGAAAGAGCGATTAAACGCGTGTATTTAAGGCTGTAAAATATACGGCGCTTCAACTCATAATTTTCTACCAAAAGTCACACTGTCGATAAGAATTCCTTTTCTAAACTTTCTATAGTACCAAACTGTTGTAGTCGTATAAAAGATACCGCCAAATGATTCGAAGTTTAATATACTCGGACCCAGTTAATTAATTCGTAAATGCTACAATAAATACAATAACGTTCCAGTACTTTTTGTAGCCGCTTGACAAGTACCTCGGTGAGCCACCGAATGAAATAACGCGACAGTCTCTCGCAGTTAGTTAGGCGAAGATCTCTTACCAGTGAAACTCTCTCTCTCTCTCTTTTTCTCCCTCTGAAACTCTCTTACCAGTGGCCACAGCGCAGTGCACAAATGATATTCAACGAAGTGCGAACGCGTTGTCTGCTTTTAAATTTCGAATCTACGCTCGATGATCTTTGCCGGCGATGGTCGAAACGTTCCGCCGGCGAAAGATCAACGAAGGAAACAGTGTCGCGGCGTCTGCATACCGGCTGATATAACGGTACGTAGGCTCTCGCGTCGCGAATCATTCACGCCAGGCGCGCATAAGCACGTAAGTCCATACTTGGACGCATGCTTTCGTACGAATACGAAGTCTATAATGCGTGTGCGGTAGGACCGCGCGAGTGAAAGGGGAGTGGGGGGTTTGTATTCACCCCTTCTACATCCGTGGCAACACAGTGATGGTCCACGGGCGCAGCGATCAATGCCACCGTCGGCCCTCTATGCTTCATCCCCACCAATGCATAGGTCTCCATGACGACAGCATCCCTACGATCCCCTCCAGATCGGCTACAGGCTAGTTGGTGGGGTTGGAAAGCCACGAAAGGGGTGACAAAGCACCCCTATCGCCGCCGCAGCAAGGAATTCCTAGGGTGCGCGGGAGACGACCAGGGGATTTTGACCCTCTCCCGTCGAATCTCCACTTCTCTTTTCGTCTCTCCAACTACCATTGTCTCTCTCTCTTTCACTCACACACACACACACCCTCTCCTTACCCCCTTTTCACCAAACCTTGTCGCTTCTCCTAGTCCTCTCGCCGTCTGCCTCCCTCTATCCCTTTTCGCCACCATCGTCTCTCGTCGTTTTCGCATCTCCGTATGCACCGAGGGTCAGGTGGGTCACTCCAGGTGGCTCGGCCCTGACACGATATCGTCGACACGATTTCTGGATCGTTGATTAGATTATCACGATCAACCTGACGAGAATTCGACGCCGGAAGGTCGTCGCGTTTTTCGCCGGGCCGCATCCCTCGCATTGCGCTTTGACCTACGCTTTCGAGATCGCCTTTAGGCAAATGATATCTCGTTTAATCCTCCTGTTAACTCGAGGAAATGCCTAAAGTTAATGTCGATTATCTGCTCCGTGGATGTTTACGTTCCGAGCAGCGGAATCTCGCAGATCCTCGGACCTGATTTTCTCAGTTGTTCGGCGAACTCGCCTGATCCGGGAATCTTGGTTAAAAACCCGAGCTGCTCATTGCGGCCACCTACGAGACTCCTTTTCACGTGCGTGGCATAAATCAAAAAGGAAGGTGGGCGTGTGCGGCCTGTCGGCCGTCCTCGCGCCCCACAAAAGGAAGATCGCTAAGGTGGACGCGGCCAGCTACTGGAAGAGGAAAGAAGCTGCTGGTGAAAGAGGGAAAACAGCGAGGGTGAGGGAATTCGATCCGCCTCTAAATCGAGTTACCCGGCCTGTTGGAGATAATGATATTTATGCGCGTCAAGTGTATGATGTGTGGTCCGCCACTAGTGGATCGCGCATATGTTTTCAGGGGAAAAAGAAAGACGGCTGTTCGAATGGGAAAAACATAGGTAACTGCGAAAATGTGTCGCGGGTTTGCCCCGTGAGAACGTACACAGGGTGGTGTGAAACAACGATGATTTTAAAACTTTCTTACCCGTGCCGGTCAAAATTCTAAGGTGATTTAAAAGCAGCATCCACCTTGGGACGTATTAAATTGATTTACCTTCGTGAATCCATCTGTTTCATTCTTATATTCAGTTTGCAAATTGGCATTCGTGATGGTTCGTCTCGGTATATAGAAAGGAATCGAATGGATTTGCGCCTGGGAGAAGCGAAGGAACATTGAAATTTATGTAGTCGCACAGGTAGCACAGTAGCGTGCAAAGGGATGCAGCAGTAAAATAGAGGAGACGCTAACGGGACACGAATGCAAGTCGGGTTATTTTTCTGCTATTGTTCTTTCTCCTTTATTACGAGACGCTTTGTGTACCTCCGCTTTTTGATACGAGTCATGTACACGCGTACTTTTGTACCGCCGCGAACCTACTAGACGACTCTGCATAATCTTAACTGAAATAGCGATATTATTATCCTTGCGTTTAATCGCACCCGTTCCCTCTGTTGCTTCTGTCTCGAAACAACTTTCGCCATCATTGTGTCTTTTTTTATCGTTCTATGGTATTAAAAGCTGGTTTTAAAAAAGCTTCTGCTACTTTATTAAATCTTGGGTAGGTAACCAAAACAAACAGACAGAGAATAAACAGTGGTACGGAGGATAAAACATGATTTGAGTCTGTCAGAAGTCAAACAGACCAATTTCACCTTTTTATGCAGCTATCAATTTGACACTATCCAGGCACATAATTAATATTCAAATTTCTTTATCGACAAGAATAATCACGAATTCTAAGGCGAATTTAAAAGAGCAATCGCGATTTGTAATCGTCATTTCTCCGCGACGTTTCTATGGATTTCCGAGCGATTCGTTTAGCGTCACAAACGAACGACGCAAAGGATTCAAAATGAATCGATTATGTTCGCGTTGTAACGCCTATCTGCTTTGTAATTTCAGGTGCTCGCCGCGGAAGACATCATCGCACGCACGCAGATTAAATATCGTGGGAGGTACGAGTGGCTCGATTCGCGCGACCGGCGAGCATCGCTGCGCTTTTCAATGAACGAACGTGACTCATGTTCCACCGCGACCGCGTAAATATTTATCGCGAATAATGCAACCGCGTGGGAGGAGGCTGTATCTTACGCGCGGGCTAAACTTTGCCTCTCTCTCTCTCTCTCTCTCTCTCTCTCTCTTTCTTTCTCTCTCTCTCTCTCCTTCTATCTCTTTCCGCTCTCTCGCCGACTCCTCTGACCCTGAGGGACATTCTTGGCATGACGCGTAAGATCTGTCCCGACGAGGAACGAGGAGAGCCAAACGACGACGGCCAGAGACTAGAGACAACGGGTAGAGAAAAGCTTAGGATGGTGAGCCACGGGGTTTTGAGCACGAAGTTTACACATTGTCATTTGGGACACGGCGCGACGAAGACGGGAAACAACGAAGAACGGCGACACGGTACGAAGGAAGCGAGAAGCTTCGCTGTTGAGCTAAGGATGAAACGAAAGGAAAGGTTCGGATCGGTAAGAGGGACAAGGTGGAAGCACAAAGCGGAAGAGAGAAAGGACGAGAAAGAGAGGAAAGGGAGAAGAAGGAAAAGAGGGAGAATTTTAGAGAGGGTTAAACGGAGAGAGAAAGGACGAGCGAGGGAGAGAATGGCAAAGACGGAGAAAGGGTAACGGAGTCCTTGGTGGACCACTAGGATCCATCCCCACGTAGCTGCCGTCTTCCGTGCAGGGGTTGCTCCGGTGGAAGGGATACTCAGGGGAAGATTAGAGGGGTGGGGGTGCTATATAAGACCGGCGCAAGGGGGGGAGAGCTCAGTTCGTCCAAGAGAAGCGTATCGGTCACGTCGTTGCCACGATCGTTCACGAGAATCTCATGGAACACGGGACTTGTCTCTCCACACATACACACACACACGACGCCGTGTTCTTGTCGCCACGAGAACAACGAGACCGGACCACGCTCTAGGATTCAAGGTGTTTTCCAGCGCATTTTCGAAGGAAACGCAGTGCAGCTACAGTAAACGGTAAGTACTGCGTCGAGCTACCCCTAGCGTAACCTTGAAACGTGCTCTCTGAGAACGGAAGCCACACGATGGCACGGTGAAAACGCCGAGTATCGCAGGAAGTATCAGAGTTTCGGGTCGAATATATAGTGAACTCCGTGAGTAATCTGATATTCGCGTAAAGTTGGCGTAAATCGAGTAAAGCGCTGCTTTTCCCTCACGATGATTTATGCAAGTTTCACGAGAATTATCGATCGATCGATCGTGCTGGACCGGACCTACCGCTGTAGAAATCGTGCGTAAATTACGCTACCCGGCACTCTCATGTTTGTAAAATGTTTATGTATCATCGAAGCTACACTCGTATATCTTCTTTGTACTCGTGCTACGTCTCGTTGCGTTTGGTCTTCGCGATGGAATTCGTTTATTCCAAGGCAAAGTAATCGTTGATATCGCGGCGAACCGCATCGTGATGTTTGTCCGCGAAGTTAACGTCGTTAGAACTTCACCGGGAATTAAAAGAAGAACGTGTTAACGATAGCAGAACTATGTCAGAAAACTTGTTTGCATGCTATTTTTGTATGGAAAAAATTGTCCCGAGAAAGATGTGAAAACCGTTGGCCTTCCAGAGCACAAGTCCATGAATATTATTGCAATTAACAACAGGCGTATCGACTTATGAACGTTAATAATACGTAATTTGAAGAGCGGGCGATAGTTTCACTGGGCCGAACTAATTTTAATGAAATCATTTGTTCGTACGTCGATCCATCTGGTTAGAAACAGTAGATGTGGGATTAATTTTAATCGTATCAGTAACATTCGAGCGGGCATCGATATTTACTGTTAGATTCGACAACATTAAAAGTTACTAATGGGATTCGATATATTCGATTCGCGAACAAAATTGGAAAACTCGTATTGAAATGAACATTGTCGTCGAGAGCCATCGAAACACTGCGCGGACTCGTTTTAGATTGCAGTTTATCGCGTTGTATCGTTTCTGTCGTAAGGAAAACGATTACACGGGCCATTAGAACGATCGTTTCGTAGTTTTCCAAGGAAACGGTTATAAGTCACGTTGTAATAAACGACAGCGACCTGCAAAGATACCTGTCCTTCTTTTTATACTCGGCATCGAGCACAATTTAATCGGACAAAAGGGGATTTCTTGTCTTATCGAGATAACAACTGGATGTTAAATAACCAACCGATGTTACACGGTATTCGTCGCAGAGGAAGAGGAGGATTAACGCGCGCGAGTTCCACCCGCGATATAATATTTGCCAGCTGCGACAGGAAGTCGAGTAAATGAGTATTTTCACTGAATGAAATTGTCTGGCGTACGAGTGCGACATCCGTTTACCGAGAGACTTCCGATTCGTTTTGCCTATGCTTTTCGTGTCTATGCGGTTGCGATATTAATACATTCAAACTGGGTCAAACGTCGAACCTTCAAAATAGATATTTTGCGCGATTCTAACCCGACAGTCAAACATTATTTCCCGATATCATTTCTGATAAAAATACGGTCCCTATTTCGGTTAGCCTTTTTCGTTTTATCGTTTACCCGCGGCTGATTTATCGAGCGAGTCTGCTTTTAGATTTCAAAAAAGCACGCACTTTTCCAATTATGTCACGGTTTTTAAACGTTTTAAATTAAACCGGTCGTTGAACAAAGTAATCTCGCATTCACGTTTCGCTTCGAGGAAAAAGTACACCGTCTGCAGTACACTTTCGCAAACCGCCAGGAAATTAAGCGCAGGGTCTTTTCTTCTTTTCCCTCTTTTTTTTTTTTTAATTTAATTCGCGGTCAAAGCCGCATGGTATCCACTTAAAAAAATGTATTTTAACCTGCTGTGCAGCTCGTAGCGAAAATATCAAACTTCGCCTTTCATTTTTCTTCGCGTACCACTTTCGGGTGTCACTTGCAAATTTCTAGCCGCGTCTCCTCGAGTGTGTAGCTTAACTGAAATATGCGCTTTGTCGGGTCACACTGAACCCGCCTTAATCCTGTTAACCTATCAACACATTCAAAGCCTTTTACGCCATACAAAGATATCTTCATTCTCAATCCCATTAAATCCCTCCATCCGGGAGTTTGAGACACGATGCCTTTAATGTCAAAGAGAATAATCTTTTATGGCGTGTGTTATTTGTTCGTTGGCGCGATGGTACGACGTGAATCGACACGGTGTGTTCTTTTATTTTAACGTATATTTTGGATCGTTTAAAATCCGATATTTCGATAGATTTGGAAATTGGATTGTAGATAAGAGGGATCGATGAAACTTCAGTTTGATATTTCAGCCGCGCAATAATTAACTCCCTTAGGTGACGCTAATGAAAAATCGATTTTGCTTTTCCCAAGCATTTCATAACGCAGCTGCACTTTTTCAATAGCAATGTTCTTTTGTAATAACAATAAAAAATATTTGCCTGTCTGTGTGCAGAATTTAATAAGGAAACGAAACATTGTGTATATTCAACGATCAGAAAGTTCCTCCCTCTCTGTTCATCTTGGAGGCTCTTTTCATCGAAATTCTTTTTCGTACGATGGTAACGTGAAGAGCGTCCTACCGTTAATTAATACTAATATGACCGTGCCTCATTAACGGTTACATTCATTAAATATTCACACCACGCAGACAGCTTGTATCCGAGCCGCATCGATTCAATCGTATTGTGAAAGAGAGGCAGAATGAGAACTTGTCATCCCGTACCTTTCAGCCGCGTTTCCCTTTGCCTCGCGACTCGGATTCAGCCGCATTCACAATAAAACTGACGTGATCTCAAGGAATGAGCCGCGTTTCGCTTTCCTTCCTGGAGCCCGTTTGCGGAATAACAAAGCCTGCGAAGATTGATTAGGAGGACAGAATAGTTTACTTTTCAACTAGCTTCGAATACTTTAAATTAAAAAGTTATTTATATTCGCCATACAAATCTTAGAAATTTGAATACACGGGTATTACAAAATTTGGCGATTCGAATAATTGGAAATTAAAAAATTGCAGAGTTTGAATATTTGCAAATTAGACAATTTTTAGATTACGAATATTTGAAAATGTAGATAGCTTGGAAATTTATTTAAAAAATTGGAGAAATATTTGAACATTTGATATACTAAGGAATTTGAATGAAAAGTTTGAAATCAAAAGTTTCGTATTTTCATTTGTGTGGTTTCAAGATTACTCGACAAGATTCGAAGTAACAATAGAAAAGTTGTAGCCGCTATAGGAAATTTATGTGTTTGTCTGACGCGAACAGAGCTACACTTTCCGAGAGTTCATCCGGTGATTCATTAATCTCTTTTTTTGCCAGGTAAATATATCGACCGTTTGCAAAGTTTGACCGAGTCAGATCGGTCCTCGAGTCCGTGTTCGAAAGGCTAAGCGAATTCTTAGCGAAATTCCGCAAACTCCATTCCGAAATTGTTCTCGTCGATGGAGATGAATCCTCGGTATGGAACTCGGTAGAGAGGCAGCTGCGATCGATTCCATACGGTACAAAGTCGAAAGTTTATTTAACAGGGCCACTTTGCAACACCTAGTTCCTGCGCGGACATTAAATAATATCCTGTTAGCGCAAAGTGGACACAGAGTTTATCCACCGAACTGAACTCTGAATTAATATTGTTCGTATAGAGAACACGGGGGAATAATAAATATAAAGCCGCGATGCTGTTAGCTTTTTCATTCGAATTTACGCATTAGCTTTGTTCCATTGTACAATTCGTATTCTTGTCAGCTCTCACGCGATTCCGTTAAAACTATAATTTCTCTTGTCGTGTCCATTCAACGAATTAATTTCGCCGCACGCTGCGCGCATTTCTCGATTCGTTTGAAACGTTTCACGTGTGTCGAGCCACTTTCCGTGGTTCTCGTTCCTCGCCGATGCTCTCCCCTTTGCCCCACTTTTCCCGGGAAAAAAGGAAGAAAGAAAAAAAGAAAAACAACAGCTTCGCTTCCACTCTGACGGAATAGTAATAAAACGAGCGATCGTGCGGGTGTTCTTCGTCGAATCATGGAAGCTAGATTTATCGTTCCTCGGTGACGCGCGACGTTCATCCTCGCCATGGTCTGTGTACGATAGCTGGCTTTTCCATCCCAACAGAATCGCCTTTTCTCGCGGATTTTATCGCGTATTGATTCGGTCGCATCGTCATCACCGAATGACTTGTTTTATTCGGCCTGCCTGTAACGTATACCGAGGCTCCGCGATCGCAGCTAGAAATCGGCGTTTCGTACAGGACGCTTCGCACAATGGCCAGGCCGCTGACAATGGCGTCGTTAGCGATGGCCTCGGGCTGCTCTCTATCCCTCTACCTACCCTCCGTTCCTCACCTTCTCGCGTTATATCACCCTCTGTATACCTCTCTTTCTCATCCTCCCACCCCTTATAATTCCCCTTTCTCTCTGTTTCTTTCTCTGTATATACACGTCGCACAGCGTCTTGCTTCCACCCTCTCGATCTTTCTCCTTTCTCTCCTTCTCTCCATCAACCTTCATTTTCTTAAACTCCCTCCTCCCTTCCCCCGTCCCTTGCCATCCCTTTTCTCTACTTACGTATCTCCGATTCTCCGTCCCTTTCTCCGGCTTTTCCCCTATTAGCTGCGTCTTTGTCTGGCCCGCGTGGCAGCGTGAAATGCAAACGTTCAGGTTCAAAGCCGACGAAGAGGAGCTTAGCGCCGGCGCTAACCGAACACCTACCACCTACCTCCGTCTACGCTACCGACCGGGAGCACCTCTGCCAGCGATATCTGTAATGATCTTTCTGCCAGCCGTGTATCGCGCCGTGAACCGCTCGAACAACCACCGTTCCGTCACCTATTTCTCCTCTGCTTCCTTCGTTTTTCTTTCTTTACTTTCTTTCAGCGACGTCCCGAGGAAACGAGATTTTCAAGGGCTTTAAAAAAGCTGTTAGTACACGGAGCCAGATTGAAAAGTAGCATTTCAAAAGTAGCATTACGCTCCTTCCTTATTTCCCTGCACGTTTTATTCGAACTACACCGACAGCCATAAGTATTAGGCTACTTACTTGTTATATTCGTCGGAGAGCCCTGACAAATTCTACTTTATTTAATATTTTACCCGTGGCTCCGTGGTGTTTCCCAAGGTTGTTGAGAATTTTCGTTTACTCTTGGAAACTCGTTACAATCTCGCAGACGAACGCAAATAAAACGTATCACTCATTCGCTGCAACGCTGACAAATATCAGAATTTACTTTGATGTTTGAGAAACTTCTTACGGGTTGTGTAAGTGAACTCTGGAGAATTGCGTCGATGTCGCATTTCCACGTTTGCTCCGCTTCGATAGTGACGTATCTCTGCATGACCTAATACGATACGAATAAAGTAACAGATTTATACGGAAACAATTAACAGTTGATAGGAACGGGAAGCATTCGGTAACTATTATCGGTAATCTTAATATTTATAGCCAGCGTGTACGTGTTCCGTGATTCTATCGACTAGAAACGCGAAAGACTTTATTCTTGGAATCAGAGTAATTAATTTAATTCCGTTGTTTATCGCGACTGGGATCCGGAAACTTCTTTGATATCGTGGCGTAATTTAATTAAAAGATCGCAAAGATACCAAGTGAATTTACAGTCTGCGGAAATTCCAATTCGAGCTGCAAAATGATATAATAAGTCATTTTTAATTTCCCTTTATGAAGGTGCGTGTTCGCGCAAGCAGTCAGCGGTAGCAGCTGATTAAAGTCCTCCCGTGGTTGCGCTTCCATTCTCTGCGGCTTCGCTAAATCCATACTAATTCGGCGAAGAAAAGACAAACGGTCTGGACGCAAATCCTGGCTAGCTACCCAGCTTAGCGCCGGCGCCATCCGAATCTCTGCAACCTCCAACTACTCTATCGACTGGAAGTACCTCAGCCAGTGATATCGTGTAATGATGTTGGCGCGATTCACGCGCTCGAATCCACCCTCGAGAACTAGTAAAACGAAAGAAAAGAAAAAGCGAAAAGAAATAGAAAGGGAAGGAACGAAAGAAAGAAGGAAAAATGAAAAAGAAAGGATGAAATTCCTTCTTCGCGCGGTGGATGGATCGGGCGTACCTTTTAACGCAGATGACAGGGGAAATCTGGAGAACGACACTGCGGCAGAGAACGGTTTCACACTTAAAAGCCATTACTCGCCGGAACTTTCGCCAGCCTCCCTTTAGTTTTCCTACCCCTCTCTTCTCTCTTTCTTTTTCTTTTTTTTTTTTTCTTTCATTCGTCAGCTTTAACGTCTCGCTTTTCCGACTTCTGGCACGCCAACTCCTCGAACACCGCATGACGACCATGATGGACCAATCGACACGGTTTAGTTTCCGTTGCTTTGAGAGAACAGTGATCGTTTCCCCAAGAGAAATTCTAATCGTACGACGCTTTGATGTATCGCTCTTTTGGTCTTTTCTTCTTCGCGAATCTGAAGATATGACGCGGTAGATCGTCGAGAGGATTCTTCATTTTGTTCAATCACTTTACTCTATGCCATTAAATTCTGTCTGTAATTCGGCCAAGACCAGGATAATGAACAGCGAGTGCAGCTCCATCCTACTTAGAAGGTTAATTAACCACGGAGGTAACTCGAGAGGTTGAAAAAAGAGATAATCGCGGTTGGCAAAAGGACTGACCAATGGAAAACCCACGAAATGATACCGTCACGCTGTGCAGCTTTTCCGTTTGACTTACATCCCCGTTTTTTCTCCGTGGCGATTTCGTTCTAAATTCTCGGTCTAGATGAATTTCACGGCCCTTTACTCCCGCAAGTAACCGCGTTTGATATTATTCGTCCGTATATTATTCGCAGGATTTCATTTCGACGGCTCGTTGCGTTTCTCATGAAAATTCAACGCGCGAGCCCTCTCCCTCCGTCGTCTCTGACATTCTTTCGCATACGCCTGAAATTGATGCACCAGCCTGCATTTTTTTTTCTCTCTCTCTCTCTCTCTTTCTCTCTCCTTCGATCAAATTCTGGGGTAAAGAGATCGCGACGCCTAGGATCACAGACGAATATAACACGAACGCGTAGCCGCGAGAAAAATTTCATGAAAGCGAGAAAGAGGAAACGAAAGGGAAGATAGATCGATCGATCGTGTGGCAAGTGTGCGAACCCTGGCAAATTATCGCCAAGGATAACAGAGGGTGTCTGTCCTTCGACATCCTTGGTCCTTGGGGCCGAAGTTTGTCTTTGTAAGGAAAGAATCGAGGTACGAGAAGAGGATCGCTAACAGGATTTTCAGATTAGGGTAACACGGTCTTGGTAATTGTTTCCGTGTCTCTGTTCAATTCCAAAGAGCCTGAAAATGCTATTGGAGCGTAGCAGAATCCCTTTTCACGGGGGTAAAGTTGAGCAACGGTCTACTCGTTTCATCGCTCTTTTTCGCCGACCTTTTGAATTAACCCGCTAACCCTTAACGACCGAACGTCTCGTGATAGATTTCGAGGTTTAGATTCGTTCGTTGTCTACCCTTGTTTCGATGTAGTCGTACGTATTGCGTAAAATCGATCCATAAGCCGAAGAACAGGAAAAAGTTGCAACTATTTTCCCAATTAATTGCGTAATCCGCTCTTGTTTGTACCACTCTTGCGTAACAAATGAATTTGTAGGAGTAATTTTTTTTTTTTACAACCGAACAGTAATCGTGTACTTATGTAACGAAATTGAGAAATTGATAAAAAGTGGAATTCGTATCAACATTTCATCGATATATCTGTATGATTAGACTAGAGCTCGGTTTATACGAACTTGATAATTGTACAATTGAAGTTCGCATAATAGAAGTCTCCACTGGTTTGTCCCGCTATCTATAAGTTTTCGTTCGTACAATAGGAAGAGTTCATCGTCGTACAAGCGAAGTGAACCGACAGAAGATCGTTTAATCGTGCATGTTAATCGAAAATTTCATTGAAATAAAAGAACGTTCCTGTACGATGTATATAGTTGTAGTATGCATATTTCTGTCCGAAGAATGGAGGGACGAATTCGAAGTTGGAACAGAAAAATCTTGCATGGAGCATGGATGTTGAATTCAGGTGGAAAATGTGGAGCATCGAAATCTTAACTATTTCGATAAAACGACGGTATGTGGGCAATAATGTTCCTCTCGGCGGAACGATTCACCAGAGAGCAGAGATTTCACGAACGATTCGCGGCCAACAAATTGTTTTCCGCACTCGACCAGGCAGCCAACCATCCCCTCGTACCACCACTGTTTTCTACAGCGTATCGGAAAGCTCTTTGCGGTTAGTTCGGTCGCGACGTTACCCCATTTTTTTTTTTTTTTTTCTCCGCGACTATTAACCATCCTCTTTCATCCCTCTTCCGGGCTGTCTGCTCGTGGTTTGCCGAAAGTACCCGCTGGCTCTCGCACTCATTAGCCGCGTTTCAAATTGAGCGTAATCGATACTCGATCGAACGTCACCTCTCAGACGTCTTCGTTTCGGAAGACGACGAGTGAGTGGTGAAAAAGGAGGAAAGGAGAAAGAGAAGAAGCAAAAAAGAAGGGCCAAGGTAATAAACGGTATTTCGAGATGGAACAAAGAAACCTCGAGAGTCCTCCGGGTGTATCGGCTGGAAAAGTGGCTGTTTTACGAACACAACGGAATATCAGAAGTCGTGACGTGCGAGTGCAAACTCGCCGGATAACAGCGAAAAGCCTGGGCCGGAAAAGGGAAAAGAAGGAGGGACAGTGTGTTCTCTTACTCGTGACGAACATGGTGTAACGTTTCAAAGAGTTTCGTGGGATCAAACGATTTCCTGCCACCTTCCCCGGTTCGGCTAACTGTCTCGGTGATAAAACGAGTATCTTACGGGCTCGATTTTCGAGATTGGGTGACCGGGAAATCGAAGTGGACATCGAACAGTACGTTCGAGTACGTCTTCTTGATTTTATCTTTCAATTTGCTTTGTTCGATTTATCGTTATGTCTTTACCGACGATCGAAGGGCTCGTAAGAAAAATCACCCTTGCTCGCGTTAGAGTGAATTCAGGATGTTCATGATAGTTTTGAAGGATTAAATAGGAACGAATAGCTTTGAACAAAAATATTTGCATTTTTGTCTTTTGATCTTTCTTACGACAGGCCATTCCCAAGCTTTCCATTAATCGGTGTTTTGGTAAACGCGGTTTCATTGTACTACGAAATCAACGCAAACACTAGTAGATAAATGGCTGAATTTTGCGTCGAACTAAATTGAAAATAAACCACGTATGATCCAGTTTCTCCGCCATAGAGCAGCCTGCGCGAATCAAGCGCGATTTTCCCTTTATCCCGAGATTTCGAGCAACCCGTGACAGCGAACAAAACCAGGTGCAACGCAATAAAGTGGTTGCTCTCGTCATACAAATGTTCCAATGGGGAAAAAAGATTGAATAGAGGGAAACCGAAGTTGAATCTCTGCGCGAGCACCGCGCTTGATCCGGTGATATCCCGGTAGCCTGTTCATCGAAACTTTGAAAGATAACTCGCACGTATCAAACGAACGATCGAGTTCGGTGAATAAGAAGAAAACGCGTGGTTCTCGTTAAGTGTCTTGGAAGAATCGATAGTAGTTCACTTGCTACGCCTGTACACCGTGGTCGCGTAAGAAAGTAGAAAAATGGGAAGGATCAGAGAGAAAGGCGAGGCAAAGAGAAGAGGGAGAGAGTAGTACTTCGAAATCGAACAATGAAAACTCGAGGGTCCTTCGGGAGTAGCAGCGGGAAAAGTGGCTGTTTTACGAACACAACAGAGTGCAAGACTCGCCTCACGCGGGCACAATGTGACGACTTGAGAGGAACAAGTTGAAGAAGTGGGAAGTATGTTCGGCCTGTGAAGGCGTTTCGCCGCGCTTCTGCTCGCCTCGGGGATTTCGACGACGCGTTCTAAACACGTTCTCTGGATCAACCACGATACACTCGATGCCAACGAGCGACTCTCCTATCCAAGTCTGTTATTTCGAGTTATTATCGAGTACCACCTGTATACGATCATTCCGTGCAGAGATTCTGTTTCGTGTTCCTTTTTCGCTCTCTCGGCCGAGGTAGACGCGTAAATTCACTGGATGCTGTCGCCAACAAATGCCGGTCTCGTCTCTAACGAGGCATCGAACTTGGCGTAGTTACATATATACCAGAAACTATTTACAACGATTTTTCCACGCGGTACAGATCTTGTCGGTCGAGGCGTGCAACTTTGCTCCGTAACGTCCCTGACAGTTCGTAGCGTGAAACGGTTTAATAATTCACTCGCAGTTGGTTAGGTTCAATCGTGAATGCCGACGAGATCTCAGGCAAGCGACAAGTCTGCGAACAGTTAGGCAGCTAACACCGCGGAACTCAATTCTTGGAGTTAGTCGGACGAATGGGTGGTAACGAGTTAACGGTGTCGGTCGACTAAACTTCAACCTAGTCGCACCTGCGTGCTGACTTTATTCTCTGGCAAACGTCGGGGCTTCATTCATCATCTTTCACTGTCGTAGTACAGTCGTTGGCGACGAGGCGATGGCGGTTTGAATATCCGTGTTTCACGCCGGCAGATACGCGACGTTAATTGTGAAAATTTCGAACGTAGCCGTGGTATATCATCGTTTGGTCGGACAACGCGTCCGTTTGACCATCCTCCACCCCTGACGTGTGCTTGCCTGTGTCCCTGGGTCTCTCGGTTTTTTCATCCCAACGTGCACCAAGCTCGCCACGATCGATCTTTGTCACCACCTGCGAGCAAACAGCCGCACGCACGCACACGCGTGCGCGTTTTCCAACGTCCGAACAGGTTTTCGCCTGTGTGTGCCCGTGGCAAACACAGGTCCCAGACAATGCAGACGGGACGAAGGATTCATATTTCCCGATGCACGCTGGCCAGAACGCCAGCGAACGAACAGAAAGAGAGAGAAGCAGAGATAAAGCGAGAGTGGGGAAAAAAGAGGGTGTGAGAGGGAAAAAAAGCAGGGCGCGAAAGTCGCTGCAGACCGTGGAAACTTCGGAATATGGAGACGGAATAGCCGATACCGAAGAGACGAGGGAACGTCGCGACGCTGCCAGTCGGCAAGTGGAAAAAAAGAAAGAGAAAGATCGCATGGGTGGAGAAGCGTGCAAATATTTTTCCAGTCCTAGGAAAATCGAGCCTTCTCTTTCCACGCTTTCCGCCTCTCGCTGCCTTACAATCTCGATATCTCTATATTTGCTTCGGCTTCTCGTTTCGTTCTCCCTTACTTTGTTCTCGCCTCTCTTGGTCTGTTCCCCTCGCTTCTTCCTCGTTCGCTGTTGCCACCACCTTAAGTTCTTTAAACGGGCAACTTTCTCGATACCAAAGACTCTTTAATTTCTTTTCCATTCCTGCTGCGAGCGCGCCTTCTCCCCTCGTTTCTTTCTCATTTCACGCGACAGAATGTCCCTTTGAACGCGTGCACACAAACGCCGCAATAAAAAATGACGATTCAGAAACCCGATAATCGAGGAACCTCAACTGCTCTACAGATTTTCGATCACCCCTGAACCAGAGATGCTCCCGTTGACTCGTGATTCTTCCACAGAATGTGGTCCATTGTGCGTGCATCTGTTGAAGCCTATGCTCGACCCATCTACGAAAGAGTCTTTGACGTGCGATAAGCTGCTTTTCCTTTCGTGATAGATCCTCGAGGAAAGAAAGCCCAGGTATTTGCGATGCCAGGTCGATTCGAACCCGATTTGTCGCAAGTGTATATTTTTAATGTGTCGATAGAATCGCAACGAATGGTAGCCACTCGCAATTTCGAGAAGTCTAATTGCAAACGTAAAAATAGTAGAGAGAAGCGGAAACAACCGGATGGACTTGTCGATGACCGTTTGAGTCGTCAGCCACCAAGAAGACTGATTTCACGACAGCCGTATATTTTCTCATTTAATCAGTTAACTGTGAAATTTAGTTTTAGAAATCTCTCGTGGGATCAGGTCACGAAGCGCGCAAATAAATCTACACGACGACCAGTGTACGCGTCAAACGCACCGAAATAAAGTTTTTCTTTGACACGGATAGACTCGTCAAACGCAACTGCGTTTAACTAACCGGTTCGAGAGAAAAATATCGGACCCACGGAACGTCGCGAGCTTTGCTACTGTTTACTCGTATTCCTCCTGTCTGTAGCTACTGTTATCATTAAGACAAGACACAGGGTCTGGCTGTATTATTGAAACACGAATAACTTTCTGTGATTGTTTTCTGGGCGCGCGATACGCAAGCTCTTCTTCATCTACTGGAAATGACAGCGCGTAAAACGCGAAGTGACACGACGCGAGATACGTTATTCGCACAATGTAGCAAATATTCCCTTCTTTGCGTCATTGTCGACGTTTTTGCGATCGGTATAGCGAAACAAAGATAGATGACACGATTAATATGCCAGCGTTTCACGTCCCTCGAGACGACCAGACGTTATCATGCTCATTAATTAATATTGACTTATATCTATCCGAAGTTCATTTTAATGTTCGCGAATCGCGCTAATGGAACCGTCTCGTTAACACGTATTTCCAATTGCACTGGCCTGGTTTCGCTTGATTAAGGACAATCTCAGTCCGCATTAAGGACAGTCTTAATTTGGCCCGCGGTTAAGAGCGATAGTTTCCACTCCATACGTCACTCCAGCAGCGTACGTATTATCTGCAACTTCTTGCACCATCGAACCGATAGATCCTCATACGTCTATGGAAAATTTACCGTATACGCGTAATGTTAAGAAATATATCAAATATCCAAAGCAAAGAACTCGTTACGATGTCTAATAAGCAAAAGGAATCTCTACTTAGCTATCATTTTTGACGAAGATGTAAATTTAACATTTTCAGATTGTTACAACGTTTGAATGGACAATTGTAGCGTACAATTTATAACTTAACAATATTAGGGTCTAGTCTATTCTACCACATGTTCTACTTGGAAGTAGGTTTCTGCATACGGTAAGAAGGCAAAGAAGGTAAAAGAAGAGACAGAAGGAAAAGAGGAACAGAGTGTTTGCACAGGATACTTTTGTGAACCACTCTATTTAACGCGATAATTTGTATAATCGAAAATAATTCGCCCTTTGTCTGACATAGTACGAGTACGTGTGACATGTTCTACTTGGAAGTAGGTTTCTGCATGCGGTGTTAATTCGATGGTCAAGGGTCTGTGCAGAATTACATTCGGCAGAATCTTGTACATTTTCAGCTTGTTCCACGCGAAGCTCTTTCGCGAACGAACCAACGACATTTCGCCGAGAGAAGGTTTCCGTTTCCGCGACCGAGTCTGACAAGGCACGCGCGGTTAATTAAAGCCTGGGTCCCTGGGTTAATTAGCGAGACGTCGATACCGCGTAATTAGCGATTATTACCGTCGAAATCTCGCGGAAAGAGAATGTCTCTCGCGGCGAGACGACGGCGGCCTGGTTACACATACCGACAAATTTTAATTAATTCAATTCGCCGCGAGTTTCCATGAAGCCAGCGCACGATGGTTACACCACCTGGACTAACCCTTTCGATATTACCGATGAATATATTCGGAAGAAAATCCTGTCGAATTTTACGCGTATCTTGGTTCGATAATCGAACAACTTACAAAATTTCTAATTTGCTCTTATCGAATAGGTCTACACAGAGCACAATGAAAGGGATCTTCTTTGAAGAAACGCCAACTCTGGCGAATAACCCGAAAGAGAAACCAAAAATTGAGTAATTAGAATGTCTATTTTTATTCTATTTTCATCGTGTGAAAGGGTACATCAATTTTGCGTCAGAGAGCTATCAACCTGCCTTAGTTTTACAACGCCGGTTCATCTTCGGTTGTTTTGTGACGCGGAAGGTTGCACTACTTTCGCGAACAATGGAATATCTTTCATTCAGTCAGCCTTGTAATACATCATTGAAATGACTCGCCATCGTTTCTTTCCAAATTTTAAAACGCCTCTCCTCTAACGTTAACGTTTCTCCAGTCGCGCCATTATCGGAGCAAAGCAGCGACATGTACATAGAAGTTGTGGTTTTCAAGGCGATTGTAACACGTTTTTCGCGAGAATAGGCAAAAACAGCGTAAGATATACAACGCGGACTATCGACATCATCGTCGTCTTTAATGGAATTTCATCGGATGTTAATGAGCGCAATGGCGTAGGATCGCGGAGCATCCATTCCCGGTTACTCGTTCGATGAGCTACTAACGATCCACGTTGCAGACTTAATTATTTGAATCGGATCAGCGATACTTCCCTGCTGATCAAAAGCGATTCTCGATGACGGCACTGAATTCCTTGCCTCTTCCCGCTATCTTGCCTCGATTGGCATTGATAATTGAAAAGATACCTTTGAAGAAGCATTGTGTTTATTGAATAACGGATAAAAGTGGTGTTCTTTTTCTACCTCCTCCTCCATCCTCTCCTCCTCCTCCTCTCTCTCTCTTTTCCTCTTTGTCTCTGCCTCTGACAACGATAGGTGTAATTGGCTACGGGAAATTCGTTCGTTACCGAGAAATTAGACGTAACGCCGCGGCTGGACACATCGAATCCGTTTCATTGTATTTCTCCTTAAAAATAGAGCATCGAGTAATAGTCTCGCGAGATGGACAAAAAAAGGACCATTACTTTTCTCCTAAACTGTCCGTCGTCCAGCGAAGAATCGGAGAATATAAATTTAAGTTTTTAGCGATCGATTATTTATTTGCAGCAATAAATGACAGTATCGGACAGTTGAAATGGAATTCGAATGATGGAAGGTCCATCGTTTTTGCGAATTGTCATTGGGATAGGATCATGTCGAATGCGGGACACGTGAAAAAGCGTGTAATTAATTCGAGGGGCGTCTGGGCAAACTCCAATCAAAGTGTGCAAATATTAGAAAGCATATCGCGGCATCCCGCCCACAATGCAGCACGCTAGCACCCAACCAATTACTGCCCTCGCCTGTTACGACGATCGCACGCGCGGATAACAGAAACTCGAACCTGCTATTATCGCAGCCGGCCAGCATTTTTCTGACCAAACGATCTTCCAGAAGTACCTCCGTACGTTTGCGAATAAAATAGTCCTAGAACAGCCACCGCATAGTCCCTAATCCCATAGTACTAACCCCATGAACGTGTATTTGTCTGTCGTCAAATTGAATTTTGCATGGTCCGCGTAGATGAACGTTTATGTAAATTCATAGAAAGTAAAGATTTGCTTTATCTGGTAAATGTTACATCTTCTGATAGTTCATATATCGTGTTACGATCTAGTAGATATTTTCATGTTTCGCGAGCACCCTGTGCATTCACGCGACTTTGAATTTCCCATAAATGCATAAACATTCACGGTGCGGTCATAAACACCGCTACAGTGATAAAATGGTAAAAAATGGTGCTACAGTTTAAAGTTAATAGTCATAGTTAAAAAATGTGCCTCGAAGCTTTTAGGTGAACTACCATAAGTCAGATTACCGCTATACTCGCAATAAAATTCACAGACGGTATGGCGCCGACCTTTGGGACGCATATTTCGTATATTTGTGAAACAGCGTGCTTTCTCGAAGTCGATACATATCGTTTAAAAAACTGACTGACCTACTATAATCCTGATTCTTTATATTTGCCATTTTCCAAACATTTTTCACGCGACCGTTCTCAACCGTAGCGGTCAATTCGTGGGATGTGTAAAAAAAAAGAAAAAAATATTGGCATCGAAAACGGAGAATCTGCATTGTTATTATATTAATGCAACAACTGCGGCACAGATAACAGCAGCAAATTCGAGGCGATTTTCGTAGTTGGAAATTTAATCTGTATTCGCAGGAGAGGCGCATTTATTCCGGTTGGCGTTCGCGCTTGACCATTTTCAAAAGCGGCAAAGGAAATTGTTTTCTCGTCAACGGGAAAACCGTGCTGGCCGCGTAATATTACGCGTGGTCACGCTCAGCATCCCAAGAGCGTGGACGACATATTTTATTACTTATTCAGCCACTATGCATATAGCAGCTGCGCAAGCGTCCCTGGAGGCAGCGGCTCGTGTGCGGCACACGAGTAAGTACATATCGATGCCAGGGTAATTTATAAATCCCGTGTCACGTTAGAAATTAACAGCCGAGGTGTTGAACAATTTTTAATCTCATCGCGCGTCTCGACAAAACTGCTCACACATTTTACCTCCATTAACGTTGCTTTTCCTTTCTGAATTTCTCTGATATTTCCGCGTCACTATACAACGAAAGTGTTGCTACCACCATTTGTGAATATCTTGGTCGACTTTTAGTAACGTTATACGAATCGTAGCGAAGAATATAAATTAACGATGAATTACTCGTTAGAAGCAACTTTTCCTATCGTTTTGTGAAATCATCGATCTATGAATATAAATCACGCGTTAGAACACCTGGCAATCGCAACGTTCGCATTTGCCGCGGATAGAAATTCTCCGCTAGAGTCTCGACAGATTCCAAGCACGGAAACTCCTTCGTTCTGTTTTCCAAAGGAATCCTTTCTGATGATCGTGGAAGAGAATGACGAAAGGTGGCGTTCAGTCACAATTACCACGCAGGAAAGGACGACGATTCACGAACGCAGTCGCCGTATATTATCCTTTATTTCACGCAGCCGACGGTTTCGCGGTTATACACTTCGCAGCTTATACCGGGCGACCTTTATCCGCGCATCAGCCGACGAATGCGCTCTCTTCCGTTTATACGGCAGCTAAAACCTCTCGTGTGGAGCTCGGTGTGCGAGAGAGCTTCTAGCTCGTATAACAGCGTCACCACCTCGAGCCACCCTCGAGCCAGCGGCAATCGTGCTCCTGAAACGTCATGGAGCCGCTAGCACGATGAATGACACCGAGAAAGCCGAGAGGGATATATACTCTGCGCCCTCCATTCTCCTGATGGAACGCAGCAACGGCGCGAGACGAAGAGAGGCAGAAAGAGAGTGAGATAGACAGACAGACAGACAGAGGGAGAGGGCGAGGGCGAAGAGGAAAAGACCGGCGGAGGATAGAGAAGATCGTAACTTAAATCCAGAAGTGATCATTTTAATAGGGCCAAATTAATTTCTCGCGAGAATGCGGCTGCACCGAGAGCTACTGACGTGAGAAAGAGAGAAAACCAGGGACACCCGAAGTGTATAGATAGATAGATAGATAGAGAGAGAGAGAGAGAGAGAGAGAGTTGGGGACGAGGATGGCTGGTGTGTCAAGGTAGAGAGAGAAGGGGCGAGTTCCAGAGGGGCCGCAGCGAGCAAGGCTGCACGAGGAGGAGGGCTAAACCGAGGGCTCCTGGTACCGGTGGAACCTCGAGGTTAGCGGTTGCAGAGAGGCCGAGGGCGAGGGAGGAGGACGCGGGGCATAGATTATGAGATGGGTGACATTCTCTGACATTTTAGTAATGTCGCCACCACCTAACCCACCTCCCCGGTGCTGGTATTTGGTACCCAAGGGGCATGCGGGCATAGTTCGCCCTGGCGCCCGCTACAATTCGCCTGGCAAGTTTCTCTGGCTAATTACCATATAGTGTCTTGCGGCTCACAGTCCGAGGGCTGGTTTAATAGAGATTTCGGACAGTCCGAACTACCGGAAACCAGTCACTTTTGAATTACGACCGACCATTCTTGGCTATCGGCGATCTTCGACCTCGTGCCACATCTTTCTCCGGAGAAAGACCGGCATCCGGGTCACTCGTCTATCTCGCTTATCGTTCTCGTTTAACCGTTCTCATCGTTCGAGTTAAACGATGTTTTCCCGTGACGCGACGTTTTCTATAACTTATCCGATAGGATAGCAATCGGGGATTAAAAGATAACTACAAGACGATCTTCGAGAGATAAAAGAAAAAAATATCGTGGAGGATTTCTCGATTGGTCGCAGTCGCTATTGTAAATACAGTTATTGCCGATGATCGATATCGGTACGCTTTCAAAAGATCGCATTGGTCGTTTTAACGAACTCTCACGGATCGAAAATCGAACGGACAAGGAAAGATGGCATAAATTCTTTTTTCCTTTTAGAGAAAGAGAGAGAGAGAGAGGAAAATGCGCGACAGCGAGCAACGCCGAGCGTACTGCGTCGGAACGTCGATAAATCCGTCAAAGTGTCGTTGAATTTAAAAAGCGTATCGGATCAAATAGACGATGCAATAATATCCAGGAGGAGAGAGGCAATTTCCACGGCGCGACAGCTATAAGGAAGAACGTTACTGGCAGAACGGAAGAACAATATCTTGACGCAGGGGCTCTTTCAGCCGACCTTTCGCTGCTCGTTGTCCATTGTCGTCGAGCTGATACGACACGGCCGGAATTGTGCGACAAGACGCGTGGAAAAGTCACTCAAAAATATATACCGAGGTAAAAGGAGCAGAGAGATAGAGAAAAACACGAAGGGGCGAGAAAAATGGAAAGAAAGGTAGGGACACGCAGAGAGGAAAAAATCGTCGGAAAAGCAAAAGCTTTCCGGTGAGCGCATATAAATGCATGGAGTTGCGCCAGACTGCACTTGCCGGAATACTATTAATTTCATATTCATTTCTTCTTTCCATGCTCCGCTTCCTAGACTCGCGATCGCCCACTCGTTAACGTTTCCTCCTCACAGCACTTTCTCGTCAACCACTAAATCTCAGCCGCTGAAAATTTCAAGCATTTTTCACGCCGTCGCTATGTTACGACGCAACGTATGCAAATACGTCATCGGCTGACGTTCGCGCGGTCCAGTCGATCGTAACGAAGAATCGAAAGATCGGTCGAAGCGTTTGCTATCGTACGATGAACCTGTCGATAGAGAAATTATAAAAGCGCTAATCGAACCGAACAATCATCGTATCTGTTTGAATTTCCACTTTTCTTTCCTTAATCCTCGAGGCATGGATCGTTAAATAAATGGCTGGTCAAATAATTTTCGGTATCGAGATTACACCTATTTATACGATTGTCGATTATTTATTCCGCCAGGTGTTCCAAAGATATCCGAAATGTACGAAACGGTCCAGGAATCCGATCGCGATCGTCGATGATCGATCGATCGACGACACTCGCGCGTCCCAGAGGAGAATGAGGCAGTCGTGTTCAGACGCGTTTTAATATATCTGACGAAGCTTAACGCGCGGCACCTAAGGGCGTAGACTCGGTATTCCTGTCGTAAAAGCCGAACCATTTGGCTCTCTTAAGCCAGTCGTAATATACGAACGGACGAGAAACGAGCGTACGAAAGAAGACGTAGAAAGAGAGGCCGAATCACCGAGACGTCCTGGCCTTCGTAAGTAGTTTTATTAAGGGGTTCCTTTCGGAAAACCGTGCAGGATGGTTGAATATACATCGGGCGAGATATATGTGATATCGATTACCGTTTGGGGTTCCGATATTACGCTCGTACCCCTTCGCGCCCCTGCTTCAGTCCGGCCCTTCTGTGCTTCTCTTCCTACATAGTACTGATGGTACTCTGCATCTCTCCCTTTCTCTCTCTCTCTATCTATCTATCTCTATCTCTATCTCCCTCTCTCTGGGCACTGTCGCATATTTCTCCATCTCCTGTTCTCATCCGTGTGCTTCTCCCCTCGCATAGATACGCAGTGCACACGCACACGAGCGCGTACGCGTAGACGCGATCGTCGTACATAGGGAAATTGTATGTACATAGGGAACACGACGCTAGGCCCCCGCGAAATAACTTTGGAGCGCCGTATCTACACATAGCGGCGTATGCACGTGGCGGTGAAAGAGTCCTGGCTACGTTATATATTTTGACCCTTTAAATAACCAGAGAAAGTAGACACACACACAGGGCGTCGTCGTTTGTACGGCACGCGCTACGCCAAATTGAATGTAGTTGGACATGGCAAAATATTTGCGCTCGGCCGTCTCTCCCGCTTGTCTTAACTTTACCATCGTGCGAAAAGTCAAGTAACTTGTCGTTTAAAATGAAATAAAAACTTTATAACACAGGCGAGAGAAGTTGCAACTGGGAGGATTTTTCGTGATTGAACTTGCTTCTGCAGCACACCGACATTCGCGATCTATGTTTTCATCGTGTGACAGTTTCTGACGAATAGAAACCCAATTCCATGTATAACCGGAAGTCGTTATTTTAGAAGCTACGCGGATCTAAAATTCATGCGTATCGCGCTGGTTCTTTCGGATTCCGCTCGTCACAAACTATCATATGTTACAGGAAGGTGACAAATTCGCTGTCTCGCGGGATAAAGCTCAATCTTTTTCATACTAAAATGTAGCAACGATATTATGTAACGCGAAAGAGAGCGTCGGGTTAAAAATAATGTTCCACGAGGAAAGAGTACCAAGTAGGTTAAATTTAGTCTCTTTACTGATTCACAAGCTTCAACCCCATTTTGTCCATCGCGGCAGAAGCAAAATGGAAAGGGATGACGATCGTCGTTCCAATTTATCGTAGCACACGTAAAGAACTTATTGGTCCCGAATTTCCCAGACCGATATAAACCACTTTACCGACTATCGTACAGTCCGTAAAATAATTTTGAATCGCCGTCGTACACACAGCGGCGTATTACGCACGTGACTATAAAGTACTTTGATGTTCGGTTTTTCACCCTTTAAATAATCAAAGGACACTTGACCGGCAATATAGCGACTTTGTCGTGCGCGTGTCATCGAATCGAGTCGACGGACGTGTTTGTTTCGCGAAGAAGATTTTTCAAACCAGGGCGAGAAGTTCGGCGCCTGGAGCGGATCGTTAGCTCGTTGGTCGATGCGAAAAAGTTGAACATTCGTTTGATAAATAACCTCGTTTCCACGTATAAAAGTGTGTAGCGGTTTTGTAAGTAGTTGGTGAACGAAATACGTCAGGGAGGAATCTTGCTCGTCCATAGCGCATAGCGTTTCGTAGCTCTGGAAAAATAACTCCGGTAAATTATGTAGGTCTGGAGAAATGTTCCGAGCCGGATATATTTTTACCCTTTAAATAAGTGAACAAGGTAGACCTGCGTTCTTTGCCATCAAACGCTGCCGTCTCGTTGAATAATATACTGGCCGCTGCAAAGAGGAACCGTTCCAAAACCGTGATCTCCTCCCACGATACACAATTAAATTTCCCTCCGCTGCAGATATATTTTTCACTCGTTCGTTCCACTCGTAACGGATCTGGGATAAGAAGTCGATCAAGAATTTATGTATGAGCGTAGTGCCTTCGCCGTGTTCCTTCTCATTCGAACAAGAATAATGTTAAACGATCGTCGGTATCGCGCTCGATAACGCCAAGAGAACGGTTTCGCAGTGACGTATGCGTTCTTCCATGCCAGTTCCAGCTTTCTCTAATTCCCCTCCACTCGCCTTAAAAGCTAAATCCCCAGAAAAAATTACGCGCAAGAGGAAAGTCGCGAATTCGGTAGAACAAACGGTGTTTCACAAAGAAAATCCAGCGTCTCTTTCGTCGGTAAAATACAGAGAGGGATATTCATCGGGACGTAACTATTATTCTCGAATGATACAGGCGTGCATTCGTAAAATGGTCAGGGAAAGAGTAAGACAGGAGACAAAAGAGGAGAGAGATGTAACGAAGCGTATTGCAACTGCTTTTAGGATCGACTCGCCATAGATCGAAAGCCTTCGTGGCGCACGCTGTATGTAACTACGCCATTGTCTACGAAGCTACTTGTCGCTGATGCGAGCCGCAGCCGATACGCGTCTCGCATCTCCTCCGTATCAAACCATCGTGTTTGCGCGCCTGGCGTTTCCAGTTTTCCGTTAGAATGGCAACAGAAAGTTGAAAGTCTGGCGGACTGGAATCTTTTTTTACGGCAGTCTTGTGGCACGGCTTGCGTTTAAAATCAATGTTCAATGCACATACGGCTTCCTTCGCTTTGTACGGATAGCAGAGATGGATGTACTCGTAGGAAGGGGATCCGCACGCGCGCCTGCCCGCATACACCGGGCTGGTATAGTACGTGTGTGCACGGCTTTGTCTCTGTGTACGTTCTTTGAGGGATATACGTGTATGTAGATATAGGGTGGCTCGCAGAGACGTCGAGGAATCGAGGGTGATTCTTTAAAGCGGCGTACGGAGCAACGGAAAACCAATTACAGATGCGACGGGACATGCCCCGCAATTGAATCTCTCGATTAAATTTTTTTCTTGCACGTGGCAACAATCTCGCGTAGCTTTGTATCGCGACTGGCGGTTAAAGCCAGCCGACGTGCCGGACGCCGAGCCTGATCTACTTTGCCACTTTGTCGCCGTTCAGGCAAAAATACATACGCGTTTCCACCGTATCGTTATGAATTAATCCGAATAACCTCGTACCTTGACGTTCACGATGACCGTTGCCTCGCGTTTTCTACGGCTTCTTATCTTACCAGAGGATTTTCTAGTGTAGGTAATGACGCAGGAAAATAATCACCGGCAACTTGGATGGGCCTATGTAAAATTACGTTTATTCGACACGGTCGGGGTACCAAACGTATCGAATAACCAAATCAGTCGGATAATAGAAGCCCGCTAGTTCTTCTTTTCTTCGCTGTTTATCGTTCGTATAATCGCAGTTAATTTTCATATAATTGGATTTTATTAAGCCGACATGTGTGTATACTAAGAGAAAACAGCCTTTATTCGTATTAGATAACATGGCCTGGAATCGAATAATAAAAGTTGAGGAACATATTCGCTAAATCGGGCATTGTGTCGACGTCAGTTCGGATAAACGCAGTTCGAATAAATGGAGTTGCACCGTGTATGTGCATGTATATCTGGTTCTTCCTCGATGGTACTTTGCAGTTTGATAGTTTGTACACTTTTATGGGGGAATTCTATGGTATTCCGGTTATCTATCGCGAAACGAAATAAAGTTCAAGGTGGTACATTCTGTAACTTCCCACAATATTCGAGCCAGTCTAGTTAGAAGGCGTAGCCGATAGCGTGAAGTTTAACAATGCGGTTACACGTGCTACCTCGAGACTGCTGCCTCCACTTTGAGACTCCACGCAACATTATAAAGGGCAACTTTCGACGTACGGTCTATCAACTTCCCGCAAGATTTCCCTCGTCGTTCTCCTTGAAACATGCGTGTTACCCCCGCGCGTTACTATTCGATCATGTTTGCAACGAATGGAATTAAAAGAAAAGAAAAGAACGATCGAAATTAACGCCATACGAGTATCATCTGTTAATTAATGCAAACGTTTCACCTCTACCTTTGTATTTTACAAATATTCGAAGTTTTTCGACAAACGCAATATTTCATTAAATCGTCTTAACTGTAATCCCCTGACGTGAAAGCTCAAAATAGCCGATAGTCGTAGCACTAATTTTCTTTGGAAAGTCAGTAACCTGATCATCAATTTTTCTTCGTTTCAGAGATTTCACGTGCAATCGGAGTGAAGAACTGGCAACACAATTATGTCTGCGGCTTCTTCATCAACGCGATCAGCGGACGGTGGCATCGTTTACACCTGTACGGCTTCGAAGCTTCATCCATCGCCGCGAATTGCGTAAGTCTTGTTCAATTTCTTCGCTATCGAGCTGAAAGACACTGCTGCCAACACGCGGTATGCGACAATATTATCATTCGCTGTGAATGAAAGCTTCGAATCTCGTCTCTGCTCGTTCTTCCAGCTCTTTTGTTCCTCCTCCTTCTACCACGTTTCTTCGTTTTTTTTTTTTTTTTTTCTTTTTTTAAGCACCCGCCGAAACGACGAGAAGATTGGAAGTGACCTGGATAGACGGCGCCGTTGCCGCGTGAAAATTTACTTTAACGAACGCGAAGGACTTTTGCGCTTTTCATCGAGGAAAAGGAAACTCGATCGAGCCGTTCTTGAATCTTATTCAAACGATCTCGAGTATTTACGGCAGTTGGTTGTTGGCCACGGGGCATCGTGATCCTATACATTTCACGCCTCTCGCCTCGGTGAATACGAAATTTATTAAATTTTCCTTCTCTCTCGCCGAATCTTAGGTAAACTCGCGATCGATCGAGATATTTTTAAAAATAGGGGAAAAAGAGTTTACGAGGTTACGGGAAAATTGACACGACGGGCTGATCGATTTTCGACTCGTGTTCTTTTATGAATCTTAAACGCGTCTCAGCCACGAGGTACATTATGTAGACGTTCTCACGTTGCCATCGCTCGTCTCTTCTTCGCGCGTTTCGTCTCGCCGCGCGTCAACTAGTTGCTTATTCGCGAGATTGGAATCACGATGCTTATCGACCCGCGTGGATATCGTATAAAACGACGCATTGCAAAGCAAATAACGGACAGAGAAAGATTCCCTTTACGAGATTATAGGGAAAATTCGTGCTCGCGCAACCGCTATTTCGATCTTGTCTTTTTCCTCGCGTCGCGATCAGGCTAAAAGGAGTCGAAAATCCTCTCAGGAGGACGCATTTCCGGGAAACTTACCGATCGCCGGAGGCACGAGCAGACACTCTACAGGCTCTTTCTACACGTAGCTTTCCTACGTCCCTCCATCTCCTCCGCAGCTCGGTTGCTTTCTCCTCCCCCCTCGCCCAGTATCCGCTTCCACCTTTTCGTCTTCCTGTTCCGGGTTTTTTTCCTTCTTCCACTTTTCTCTTTTTTTGTCTTTTGCCGTTTAGTCTTTCAGAGAGACTTAGCTCTCTGGTCTCCTCGTGGCGTTTCCTCGTCGCTCGCGACAGATTCCATCAGCGTGGCGCTCCGCCTCAGCCCGCGGCATCGCCGTCTCGTTCGCCAACGAAACAGGCTAAAACGGTCAGACGAGCCTACACTTACGAGCTTACGGAATGACGAAATGAACTGCGAAGGGCGGAAAATACGGGGATGACGCGTTTCGTGTCGCGTTCGACGAATCCGCGAATAATCGGGAAGCAGAAGAAAGAGAGGAAAGTGGGGAGGATGGTAGGGAGCGAGGGGTAAGATGGAAATAATTAAAAAGAACGACGTGGAAACTTCTCGTTCCGCTCTCCTCGCTCGCTACTGCACCACCAATTATTGTGCTCTTTATCATCGTCATTACGCGCGATGATTATTATTATCATGCAGCGTCTTTAGTTTCCTTTTAGCTCCCCTTACGCGACGACGGACTCGCATAAAAAGATCCTCGATCCTCGTCAGCGTCGAAAAGCAGAGGGCGAATGAGCGAAAGTGTGCAGGAGGGGCGGAGAGTGGCACGAATGGGAAGTAGAATATCGTAGAAGGGGCTGACGGTTGAAAAAGAGGGGTGGCGAGCCTAGAGATATTATCTGGCGGTGGCGTTCTTCGGCCGCGTCTTTGTCGCATTCGAGAAGAAAACGCAAATTGGCGAACTTTGGCGAAACTCCTGTACAATGGGATCGCAGCCGTGGCAACAATGAGCCTTGTATCGGCCTTCTGGCCTCTTTCTCTCCTTACCTTTTCCCCCTGTGTATCGGGCGAGCGTGTCACTTTTGCCCTTTAGCTTTGAAACGCGAAAAGAAGAAGTTGCATTCATCTTCATTGTCGAAACGCCTGCGGAAGCAGCCGGACTTTCGAGGCCGATGGACATTGTGCCGAACTAACGAGAAGAAACCTTTGCTTATTCTCTCCTCCGTTACGAACAGGAAACGCGATTGAATATTATCGAAAAGTCGTCGTTGTGTCACGCGTCTGAAATTTATCACTGATAATATCGCTATCCATCGCGTCGCCAATAAATTTAGGCCACGAATTAATTTTCCTTTCTTTTCTTTTTTTAACTTTCCCTAGGATGTTTCGCGACGAAAAATTATCGCCGCTTTGTGGAACGAAAGTCAAACAGCGATCGGTTCGTTAATGGACGGAACATCACGGCAAAGTTGGCTGTTTGTTCGAGGCATTCGACCGCGAAAATACGATTGAACGTGCTGCAGTATTGCGGCCGGCGTATGAAAGTTGACGAATAATTAAAGCGCGCTATCGAAATTACTTAGCGCGGTCTCGTGCACGGATGCAAACGCTTTTCGTTTAAATTGAACCGTTCACGGATGGTTTGACTCGGGTCATCGTGGAGTGGCACGAGCATCGTCTAGGGCGAAATCGAGAGGAAGAACGAAACCCGATGGAAAAAGTTGAGCAGAGATGCCTTGTAAGAGCATTACTTCGCATTTAACGATAATTGCTCATTCGCTGGCAGTTCGTTATAAGATGAAAGACTCGTGACTTTGCACGTAGCGACGCGCAACCTCCGGAGAGGAATGCAACGCCTCGACGTAAGCGCTGACAATATTCACGGTAATCCAATTGAAATTAATTCTCCAGCGAAGGCTCTTTGTTTCCGTCTCTGTCTTCTCTTTTCCTCTCCGACTCTGTTTCGTTCCCCTTGCGCCTCTTCCCCGAACAAAGTCTCATAACCTCTCCAACTGAAGGGGCCTGTGGAACCGGAAGTGACGTGAAATATCGCCGTGCGACGTAATCGAGCGCGCGCTGGAACAACGGATCTCTTCGAGGTTTGTCTACTTGTTACCGTGACCCTCTCAGGGTTAATCATGCGACCAAATCCAGACGGTAACTCTACTCTCGGAGAGGACGCATCTGCCCCGTAAGTTGACCGTCGATTCTCTCTTTCCACCTTCTTAATTGTTCTTCGTTAAACGATATTACGAGTGCATTTAACGGTGACTTAATAGCCGTGAAAATTTCAATTTTGTCGAACCACCAACGCAAATGAGCGAGTTTCGCGTATGCTTTAACGATAGATCGATGTAACGTTATTTGGATCGGAAAGATACTCGAGCGAAACTAAGAAATTCGTCTTGTAATTCACGAAAATTCACGCATCTCCGTGATAATATCAAGAACTAACAACGTTTCGCAAAAGAATATCGCTATTCTGTACAAATTTCAAGATTGCATTTTCGCGTGTTAAAGATTCGCTGATTCTACTAAATCGGAATACGTTTCGTAGATACGATAGGACCCGCTAATTTACCACGAAACGCTGGCGAAATCCCGGTGAATTTGAGGATTATCGGGCTACGAATTAGCAATCGGAAATTCGACGAAGCGATTCACGTGACGCTGCGAACGTGAACGCGTGTCGCCCACACGCGTCTCGCGCGATAACAATCGTGCTCGCGTAGCGTGCGCGTCGCGTGAACAAAGCATAAGGCGTGTAAACGCCGCCTTCCTCATTAGAATGCCAAACATTCAGCCGCAAAGCGACTTCCTAACCTTCCTAATTCGGCGCTTCCGCGTGTTCTCTTCTCCACCCACGCGATCAACCAATCCAACACACAACTCACCATGTGTTGTCGTCTGCTATTGTATCTGCAGCGTACTCGCTTCTGTTACACCGTGTGTTTCATCGAAATTGAGATTGTCACACACTTGGAATATTCTGTCGGTCGATATCGTTTTTTTTTTTATTTAGTCGGAAATTTCGGTGAAAAATGATTAACAGAGAGAATTACAAAAGGCGGATAAATCGCGGTTTGGCTGGCACGCGGTGACGTGATGCCGCGATTCAGCGAATCAAAGTCGCGACTTTAGCGAAATTATCTCTACATTTGGAAAATCCCGTCGATCGGATTTTTCCAAATATAACGGTTGAACAAGATTAACAGAGAAATTAAGAGGCGGATAAATCATGGTTTGGCTGTTACGCGGTGGCACGAAATCGCTATTCATTCGCTAAATCAAAATCATCGCCGCCATTGAAATTATCACTGTATTTGGAAAATTTTGTCGATCGGTTTTCTTCTGTTTTTTTTTTCTCCCTTTTTTGTACATTTTCGGTCAGGAAGGATTAACAGGGAGATTAGAAGGCGAATAAATCGTGGTTTGGCTGGCGCACGGTGGCGTGAAACCGCGATTCACTAAATCAAAATCGTCGACGCCAGTGAAATTATCTCCGCCGTGAATCTCCGTCAATAGCGGTCGCTTTTGAAAAATGAGAAATATGCTCGCGTCGAGTTCGCGAGATATTTCTTTCGAGGGTGAGAGAAAAGGGGGTAGAGCGAGGAGAGTCATCGGAAATTTGTCGATATTTTAACCGGCTCTGCCTCCAGGGCATTTCGTCTAGCCATCCTCGTTCCCTTTTTTCCCCACCAGTTTACGTTCACCTACCGTCACCCTTAATACAGTCGTACGTACGCCTATGATTTATTGAAAGCTAAAAAAAGCTCTCTCCTCTCTCTCTTTCTTTCTCTCTCCTTCTATCTCTGTTGCCCGATTAAAAAGTTCGCCCATTACCGGCCGCGTCGCGGTAGCATTCAGGACCCATTCAAAGATGTGGCATTGTCGCGAAGCCGTTTCGGTGCCTTGGAAAAAGCTGCCGAGCTTTATACAACAATGTGTTCTGACCGCGCGCATTCGAAGAGAAACCGCACAGCCGGTTTGCCGAGAAACCGGCATTTACCTCGCGATAGAATAATAATGGGCCGTTTATGCGAGACTAATACGCCAGGCTGTGCGCATGCAGACCGATGGAATTCGCGGATCATTGAGAACCGCTGCGGGCTAAGCTATCATAAAGCTGCCACCTCCGAAGCTGCTATAATAAACCGCGATATAACGCGGCAATAAATGCGCCGCGTGTTCGAGAGAGGCCACAACTCTGAAAAACACTCGACCTATACATAACCGTATGGCGAAGAAAAGTTTTTCCTTCCCTTTCTCCGCTTCTTTTTCTTATCGTTTCTTCTCTTCTTTCTTTTTTTTTCTTTTTGCTTTGCTTTTTTTCTTTTAACAAACGATGGCCCGAGTAGATGGCGGATGTAAGAGGTTCCAGGAAAATTAATTGCGATCCGTCTTATACCTGAGATCGATGCTTTAATTATTATTATTGGACCACCAATTTAGAAATGAAGGACGGAGTGATCGTGGTTGGAAATCGCGAGGGACCCTTCGCGCCGCCTTGACATTTTTAAACCTACGCGAGCAGCATTTTGCTTTATTGAAAAGTTCGTTTGACTAGTTTCGCCAGTGTTCCGTCGCTTTTCAATGTTTAACGAATCTATATTCGTACGACGATGGGAAAGAATAAAATTATTGTTCTTTTATCGCTAAAATCTACTCCGATAAGTATAAACGAAAATAATGAGTTGTTCATCTTTTATCTACTTTTAGTAAGATTGTCCGAGTCGCGAAATTTTGACCCTGACCCGACGCGAGGCATCTAGCAATTAGAGAAAAGTAATCCTTCGTCGACTGACACAGTTCCATTACATTTTTCGTTCCGTCCCTTTATGTCCTCTGGGCGCCTGCGTGACACCAATGTACATAATAAATTAATAACGCGACAATGAGAGGTATTTCCGAGCAACGAGACAGAGAATGAAAGTCATGGAGGTACCATGCCACGGTTAATTTGTCGTTTCCTTTGGTCAGTGCGTCACGTTCAGTCTCATTCACCCGCTGCAGCACTTTCAGACTCGCACCGTCGATATTTTCCGTCGATGACGTGTCGATCCTACAAATACCTTCCTTCTTATCGACGTTTTAAAATTCTCCGAACGTGAAATTTCTCGACACACATATATCACGGCGAAACTACTTCTCGTGAAAGCGTAGACTCCATTAGTACAGAAAAATTACACCGCCAGAAGAAGGAGACACTCGAAGTAATACGAACAGCGATGCATCCAGGCGCCGTTTTACGAACCGACGAACAAACACGAATACAGAGCTTCACTTAATAACACAGTGCCTAAATTCGTGGTGCAAGCAGAGTGAAAGTATTCGAAGAAGAGAAGGAAATATTTTTCAAATTACGACGAAATTTACAAACCCGCGAAACCGAACGAAAGTACAATTTTTCTAACGTACGATTAATCGACAGAGTGCTAAATTTTAAAAACCGCTGCCTTGTAAAAACTTACGACTACTTGAGGCAGAAACAGAAGTGCGTGGAATCGTAATTTACCAGCGATGTATACCTGCTTCTACTTCTAAATTTGTTTCTCCTCGAAGATGAGATCTTACGTCGCGCATAGTTTTATCCCACTTTCTCAACTTACTCTTTCACAACGCGTCGTTACTGGCTCTCTTGCAGCACGATTACAAGGACACCCTGTATTACACAGAGGGAGCAGAAAAAGGAATAGAAGGATATCGCGAAGGTGAAAGAAAAGAATCGTGCCGATGTTAGCATCGGGGGCGCGTATCATCGGTCCCCATTAAACGCATCCTACTTTCCCAACTTAATTCCATTCGAGTCGACCGCTTAATTGTACGGTCACGTTCTCGGACGTGCAGCAGGGTCGTAACGTCGGCCGATTCCGAAGGGGCAGGACAGGATTATATAGCTGGAAGCGCGTAGGAACGCGCGCAGACAGGAAATCCCCCTCGTGGCACGAGTGCAGTCCACATTAGGCGGCCGACACCGGGGCGAACAATCGGCCAGTAGGGGCTAATCCGACCGAGGCATTTCCATCCGGCGTTTCGGAACTTCCCACCAGCCGCTCAGATTCCGACGTCTACCCGCAGCCACGACCGCCTCCTCCACTACCTCCGTCGCCGCCTTTCCCCCACCGCCCACTCCTCTTTTCCTCCAACTTTGTTACAAACTGCAGCTAAGCTAGCCGCCCAAAATCACGCGACTTAATCGCTATTTCAGCGATGCACCCCACCAAAACCTAACCGAGAACACGCTACCAGAACGCATTATTCGAATGCTGCTCTTATTTGCACCGGCTCGTTAAGGATACATTCTCCTCGCGTCTGATCCGTTCTCTCGCATCTTTTGCTGACATCGTCCATTCTCTCCGTTCCCCTTTAGGTTTACCTCTCTAATCGTGTTTCACGCCGAACCTGAGCGAAGACCCGTTTTAATTACTCGAACTTGAGGAAACTTTTACGCCATCTTATCTCGTTACTCGGAGTCCGAGGATCGTAAAGCTAATATTCCGTTCGGAGGTGGAAACGCCGTGGCCATGGCCTGTAAACATTTCAAAGTATCGTACGTGTGTTGTAAAAGTAACGCGAGTCAGACAAGTTCTTCAGAAAAATAGGAAAATCTATCCGATGGTTGAAATCGTTTAAAACACGCGCAAATCATCGAGCGTAGGAAACAATGGCGGATTTATATTTTCCTGGCGTTTTCGTTTTTATCCTTTGGAATCCTCCGTTGATAAGGTTCGATGTTTTTTCAACAGGAGCGAATTATTTCGAGTCGCGACACTTTTGAAATAGCCAGACGCGCGATACGAAGCCAAGCAATTGTGCAACCGAATCGTTGCTTTGTCAAACAACTTTGTTATAGAAATTATGTTACATAGAAGTCGTGGAGTGAGAATGCGTTTCGATAAATCTTGTTAGTCTCTTTTGCGGATACATGGTTCGAATAACCGCGCCTTCTAGGCTACTTGACGATATTCTCGGATCAGACCACGCGGTTCGTGCCAACTGCATTTTCCTCAAATCAAAGCGAACTTGCGCTCCTATAAATCTCGACCCTGTAACATGACTTTCTATTTCCGTTCTCTGGTGGTTTTAGCACGGCTGATTTACACATCTCGATTGAACGAACGTCAGCGCGCCGATAGGTGAAACGCCACGAGAAAACCGAATCGCTCGGTAATCGGTGGACGATCGAACGCGTCGCCATCGATGTCATCCATTTTTCTCTTTGGTGATAAGAATCACGGAGAGAAAGGAAGTGGAGCGCGAATGCATCCCGCGAATTATGCAATTGCAACGTTAATGACCGCGGTCTCTAAAATCGTTCTCCCTTTCTCTCTTTCTCTCGAGGTTGTCGACGCTTGGCGGCGAATCGACCACAACGGTTATTGCTTTATCGCGTATTCCATTTTGTGGTGTGACTGTGTTGGAACGTCGCGCACGCAGTTATGCATTTGGAACGCATTAACGCGCCCTCGTAGACGTTTTTGTTCGGTTGGTGCGACTGGTTGTTCTTCAGTCAGTGTGTAGCGGATACATCGCTCGCGACGACGACGACAACGATGAAGATGACGATGACTATGAAGATAACTACGACGAGGCTCTCAAGTACGCAGAAAGCCTGTATAGGTCGCTTCAAAGACAAACCAGCAGCGAATCTCGCCACTTCGAAACATTGTGGTCCTCTCTTTCTCCGTCCCTTGGATCCTATCCCCCTTTTTACCTTCCCCTTTCTTTCTTTTTTTTCTCTCTTTCACGGTATTTTCCGACCGCCTCTCGTCTCCTATTTCTCTCGCTCTTATCCACTTTTCTCCGCTGTTCCCTGTCGCTCGATGGCCCCTCTGCACCCGTCCGTTCGTCCGTCTGTCTGTTCGTCTCTCTTCGCTTAAAGCCCTGTACACACATCGCAGCGTGTACATGCGGTGTGTGCACGGGACTCTAAAAAAGGCGGCCGGGGCCATTCGATGGCAGCTGTTCCACATTTGAAGGATGGATATTCTTCGGGCTTTGTCGCCACGACAAAAGACCCTCTTTCACAAAAGGCCGAGCCGAGCCGAGCTTTCCGCGCGAGTCTCTTTCTTTCTCTGTCTCTCTGAGAGCCTGGCACAAGCATTCAGGGGTCTAAGTTCCATATGCGCCACGGCAGAGGCACAACCAGCACCACCACCACCACCTCCTCCTCCTTCTCTCTTTCTCTCGTCTACTCTTCCCTTCCCTTTTACCTATTTCTCTCTTTCCAATGTTTCTCTCTGACCCCAGTGTTACGGCTCGACGAGCGACAGTTCCTCTCCCTCGACGCGAAAGCTTACGAGGATTCGCCTCTGGTAATTAGACGCCCGCTATTACCGTATGATCCCCCTTTTCCGTGGGAAAAAGCTGATAATCCAGTTCGAGTTCTGCGCTCGTGTCGCGTACCAGAGTTAATGATAATTCCGCTCGACGCGGCTGGTTAGATCGTTAGCGAAAGTATTTCACAACGGAACGAGGTTTCTAGGACACTCTGACCATTCTGCGCCCCTTTCCATTCGTTTATTTTACGTATCGGGATTTTAACGAAACCAGCTTCCTCCTAACCAACGACCTATATATCGATATCGTGTTCGGTTACATCGGGGTTTTTCTTTCTTTCTTTTTTTATTTTTTTTTAAACGTAATTCTCCCCCTTTTACAGTCTGTCTGCTGGAATTCCTCTCACGGGAAACGCGAGTCTTTCGTACTACCACCAGTCCCCATGACCGATAAAGGAGAATCGTGTGGTGGCTGGGAAAAAACCGTTCGGAAATGCCAAGCATCGACTTGTAACCCTTAGCCGAACTAGTTTCCTTTTGATTCGAACGGAAACTGTCACCCCGCCCGTTTCGGAACCAGTGTCCGTACACCGCTGCCAAAGAGGACTCGCTCGTAGAACGACGAACAGTCTGTTCTGTGGTGACTAATGAATTTGCTACGAGCTGCTCTTGCTCGACGACCCCGTTTGACCCTAGGCAGCTTTGAAGCTACGAGACGCGTTACGAACAACCGGCACACGAATCTACCAACGTGCCACGCAACCAGTCTCCCTCGTGCTCGTCGTGACTCACGAATGATTAAGTCCGTCAGCCGGCCCATGATTTCGCGCTGGAATTTCGTCGACAGATTTCATCCTTCGATTAAACCATCCGAGGTTAACTCTGTGTACACGAGCGTAAATTACAAAGTAATACAAAACGCTCATATATGTTTCAATACGAGCTTCGTTGTAAATTTGAATATACTACAATAAAGTATAATATACTAATCGACACTTAGCAATGTGCCGAGATCCGTTCCTTGCAAGTTGAGCAGAGTCGTCGCGCAAAAGCGTATTAAACAGAGTTCTTGGACTTCATTAGGCTAAAGTCGGGCTTAAATTAGAAATAAGCACGAGAGTTTCTCGCGTGACTGGAATCGAAGGTTTCCGATCGTGAGCACGAGTTGGCTGGATGCGTGAGCGAAATTAATAATTCCCGATCGTGCGATCCGAGCGATTGTCCAGCAGCTGTGCCGCCTGTCCCTAAATAAATTTAGTTTATTCGAACAAAAGAGGTACCGAATTTATTATCCCGCTTCGCGATCGTTCGTCGAACTCACAATTAGTTGCTCTATAACACGCATTTGCTTTTCTAATGCATTGCATCGGTTAGGCTATGCTTGCAGCCTGCTCTGACTAATAAAACATCTGTAGAACGACGTAGCTACTTTCGTAAGAATGCATGTGAATATGTTTTCAACGCCTCGTCTCGTAACTTCTGTGTAGATCTTCGGATTGATTTCATTTCACCGACGTAATCTTAATTAACAAAGTTTCAAAATCTATCATACAACACGTATACGATATGCGCGTAAAAGTTTTCGATAGCAATCGTGCAAATACTTTGGTGAATGAATTTTATTTGATCATTGCGACGTATTCGTCAGAACGTTAGTTGGTCGGAGAATGGTTCCGCTATATCCATAGCCCCACATATACGTGCAATTTCCTTCTTGCCTATACAAATCTGAAGATGATAAAATTCAAGACGTACGAGTGAAATTCACCGGGAACCACATTGGAATACCGGGTCCCCTCTATACGGTGATCGATCGTCTATTGAAAATTATGAAAAACCCCCTAATTCCAGCGAATATTCGAAGCGTATCGATTCCGAGCTGCACGTACGACTAACGACTCGGTATCGGAAGAATTTCATTTAAATCGGGCTCGATTGAATTGAAATTTTTCCATCTCGCGGCTCGCACCGTACAAACGCGGCCGCAACAATTCAAAATATGAAATATGGCATCGTGATCAATTTTTCGGTACTCGTATTCTCGGCGGACGCAAATTTTTCATCCATCCCATGCCTCGAAAGAGAAGGGAAGGGAAAGACGCGAAGAAGGGTGAGTCGAACGATGGGTGTCGAGACGATTTTTCCAAGGGATGGGAGTGATCGAATGCATCCTGAGACGTCACCGACGAAGATCGCCTCGGATGTCTCCGCGATGTCGCTCGATAAGTTTCGGACCATTTCGGCTGTGCTCGTCGTGAGTGGTGGTGTTTGCAGAGGGGGGACTCGTCCGTGATTCGATTCAGTTCTCGTACGTCCGCGCAACAGTTCAGATACCCATCGTGTAACAGGGATTCGGCCTTCCTAATTGGAGGAGTTTGTGTTGAGTTAAACGAGATAAACTGATACAAGTGCGCCTCGAGATAAGCTTCGACTCTGGCCTCTATCCCGTAATTGACCGAATTCAAAAATAAAGAGCGTTCACGCAGATAGATCGTCTGTTTTCCACATTGAATGCTGATTGCAAGAAGATAGAGGAACCGGTGGCAAGGTAACGTACATTTCATCAACCAATCTAATTGGAGCGGCGATTAATTCGCGTCTCGCCTTAATTGGCATCTTTGCTTTATCGATTGTACATGGTCTCGCGATCCCTGGTTTATTTTACTTGCACGTTAGATTATGATTAGAATGTACGAGTGCTCTGACGAGCGCGTCAGAAGGCTCAAATATAGTGGCTGACGAAAATATTTGAACGCTCACCATACAACTCATTTATGCGTTATATAAAACATTTTGAAATTTCTCTTGCACTTGAGTAACGGAAAATAATGTCACGATCAAATATATTGGTAAATAAATTGGTCCACGAAAAGATTGATTGGTGGACTCTGGATGGGTTCAAAAATATAATTCGATATTTGGAAAAGCAACGATCAGATTGTAGTTCCTTTGCGGCTAATTTTATAGAATTAATAATAATTATTGTTAGAGAATTATTATTTTATAGAATTAATAATTACGTCGTATTAAAATTCTCCTGTTGCATCGTAGAGCAACGTTCAGATCAGAAAATCAGCAAAAATATACTTAACGTCCTTCTTTCCTACGATCTTCGTACATAGATTCTTACGAGTGATATTTCAATTTCCAAACGCATCCACTGCAGCCATAGTTCCATACGTCTGCATTTGTCGAGCACAAACGAAAAAGAAAAATTCTCGCGGCACTGTTAAACTGTCTAATAAAGCGTGGCATATTTCGAAGGTGCATGCATAACGAAGCATTTTTAATGCATACATTAAAAAAGCAATCTTCGGAAAATCGGGTGGTAGCTCGATGAATTTTGAGCGAGAGTGGAACTGTTCAATGGGACGTAGAGAAAGGAAAAAGAGGATGGCGTGTGAGACGCGTATCGGGAGGACGCACACACGCCCCTGGCATGCTCCGGTTCCCATAAAGTTGCTCCCCACGTGGTGTTAAAACCTTCTCTATATCTCCGGCGTTCGTGTCCGCCCGTTCGTCCATGTGTTACGACGACGATACGAGAGAACCGCGATGACCTAACCAGACTGTCAATTAAAACGCCACCGTATACCACTTAAACTGTTCTAAATTTCAACCATTAACCCCCCACATGTCTCCGGCTGTTGTTCACGACCTATAACCCGCGATACTAAGAAGGGAAGGTACGAACTGCGTAATGCTAACGAAAGAAACGCGTCTTCCTTAATCGACGCGCGCCATCCTCGAATCGTTGCCACGACATAGGCGCCGAAGGGAAAAAAACAGGCTATTCCTGTGATTAAAATCAATTAGCGGTTCGACGGTACAATTATTAATCTCGTTAACGTTGCAACGCGCCGTTAATCGAACCACGTGTCTCATTTCGTATTGCTTAACGCCTATTTTCATCAGCGTATCTTCCGTATTGCGCTGTCGCTCGTATACCGAAACGTTTGCCAAAATCTCGACACGGTGATAGACTGTCGAAAGAATTAAGAGCACGGAGACAATTAAATTTGAGTAGTGTCACACACGGAATTTAGGATAATGACAACTTGATCTCTCAGTCGCGACTTGAGAAACAGAGGACCGCGTCGTCCGTGTCTGTTCGTTGTCAAGGAAGCTTATACGAAAGAAAAAAGGGTCTCCGCTCTCGAGTGGCATCCGATGAATAGGCCACCCGTTGGCCGCGCAGAGTCATCCGGCTTACGTTCTTCTTTCGTGACGAATCGCGGACCAAAGGAGTGCAGGAGACGCATACGTTGCAGAAGTGCGACGCCTCTGTTTCTCTCTCGGAGAATCCAACCCCTACAGCCACTCGCGCAAACTCGCCTGCCTCTACCTCGGTGTGCGTCGGGCACACGCAAACTCGCAGTATGTAGCGAACTAGAAACGAAAAAGAAGTCGCATTACTCTCGTGCACGTTATAGGGACGTACTCATTAGTAAATGAGCCCTGGGCAATCGAGTGTCGGGGTCCCAGGTGTTATCTCTCCTGGCGAACGAACGATGCGAACGAACCCCAGAACCACCTTCGCGTCCCACCGTGTATATAAATAGCGCTGCGCTAGGGTAACGGAGAGGGAAAAGCCGGTTCGTTCTCCGTGGCATAATGCCTTTTGTTAATTATTACAGCAGCCACACTTAGGGGCTTAAAATTCGCCATAAATAATCACTGAGACAATACCACCCCCCCCTCCCCTCCCCGGACACACCAATACCGAGTCGAAGAGCCGGCTCTCTTGCTCTCTTTCGCCGTATCGCAGTACCAACACGCGCAAACCTCATCGTCGCCGTCGTCGTCGTCGACCCTTTCTCCGCTCATTTTCCATCGTCCACCCCCCACCCACTGCCTCTCGCCAGTGCTCATTGCACCCTTACGCCCCCGTTTTTCGACTCCCTTTCACAGCCTTTCCTTTCTCTCGTTTCGCTCGCTCCGTTTCCTGTTCGTCGTTTCCTGTCGATATCCTCCGGCAAAATCCGGCAAAAAAAGAAAGGTACGCGCGCGATATTCGGAACGCGGCGGGCGGTAAGGGTGGCCGATGGGGGCGGAGAAGGGAAGCGCGAAAAACGACGCCGCGAGAGACTACGGCAATTTAGCCGGCGATGTAGCTAAAGCTTGGAATTAATCGGTGGATCGAGTGCTGCGTCCCTTGCAGCGCGTCGTTACGATTTTCTTTTAAAACCAAACTCGTGAAACGCTAATGATATCGCCCTCTCCCCTTTTTCCGCTGAGTACGCGCTCCTTCCGTTTCTTTCACCTGCTGAAATTATTTGTACATATTTGGAGAGCGTGATGATACCTTTGCAGTAGGCAGATTATGGAATAGTTGGAGTATACAGCGGATTACGAAAATATCCGAACACTTGGCAGAAACCGTTCGCGAATGTATAAGACGAGACGCCTTGAAACGTTCCGTGTTATGTGTCCGTTGCGTACGTTCCCAGTAAATGTCTTGCAACCTCTGCATAGACTTCCAGAATCGTTCGAAACTTTGCCAATTTAATGGGGACGCTCGTGTCTCGTTGGTGTTGGTAAAATTTAAAAACGTTTTATGCGATACATATCACATGCGCATACATAAAAGTTTCCTTTACAGTCGTTACAGAGTTGGCGAAATTAGAGAAGAGTTTCAGATTAGAAACGCAGTTCCGACCGGCTAACGTAATATTTTTAATCGTTTCATTAGACCGTCGTGCGAGGAGAGATCCGCGAAAGATTGTAATTTTTCGAATGTACTGCGCTTTAAGGAAACCCAAAGCATTTTCCATCAACGTAATTTTCTTCGCAATGTAACTCCGCTTCCTCGTTCCTTCGCTGCTCTGCTTTTAAATTATCCGCCTCTTTAAGCACGCCTCCGCCGGCATTGCAAACGTAAGACGAGGATATAATTGGAGAGCAACAACCCATTAACATTTTGCAATGACGAACGATATCGCGAATACGAATGGCATATGAAATCAAATGGCAGAACAAATGGAGAGATCGGCGAAGGAATTCTCTTTGATCGATTTCTGATTCTATAGAGAAAAAGCTTGATGTTTCAAGTACGATAAACCCTTGGTCAATTAGCAACGAGAAAAGGGGATGTTGTACGTCGTAAGGGATGAAACTTTATCATCCTCTGGCTACCGGCTTTCCATTAGCAAGCGTTCGTCGACGATTTTTCAGCGTCAGATTTTTCAATGAGCCAACAGATCGGTACTACCCGGTAGGGAACGTGCTTGCAAGAAGATAGATACTTACTTAGAACTCTTTACATCAGGAACGCTTTTTATCCGGCGCGGTTTAGGTTAGGTTTAGATCGTAAAAAACTGTCGGTCGATCGGCCACGATTCGCGGACCAAAGAAAGGAGGAAACGATAGCGAACCTGGTTGACGTTAAATTTATGACCATCGCTAAGCACAGAAACTCTCCCCTATCTTTTTTATCGATTCCCAAATCCTGCCAAGTGATTTTCACGGAAAGACCGCCCGGGGAAAGTGGATGTGAAACGCGCGTGGAATTAATTGAAACGAAAAGCGTCGAATTAGCCGCACACCGCCAGGTGATCCGTTACAAAACCTTGAAGAAAAATCGGATTTTTTTTTTAAATAGCCAATGGCTTTTTCGACGATTCCGCCGGTTGCTTCCCCGATGACGCTCGCTCATTAGACACAGTCGATAATTGGAACGAACGGAAAAATTTGCTCGAATATAGTAGACAGCCGATGTGTCGTGTACGAGGAATCGAATTTTCCTGCGATCGGAATTTTTGTCAGTTGACTGACCATTATATAGATCCTTCATGAATTTCAAATTAAAATCGGTGAAGTTCGAAGGGAGACGTGACGGTATCATCGTGATTTCCCAAAAGTCGATTCGATCGGTATTCTGTTGAATTTGAATTTTTTTTCCAAAGTAAAATAATCCCCTTTCGTGACGATAAAAGGCGCGCTAACGAACCGAAATTATTTTTCTACCTTTAATATGTAACCTATGCGTCTTTTTTTCTTTTCATGAATCAGTTTCATATTGAAGCTATCTCTTCGTTGTTACACATACGATGAGTCATTAATTTAGTCATCCAAAATTATAAAATGTACCTCTGCCCTTATCTTAGTTTCTACTCTCACAATAGGATCGATGTATTTCAACATATTCCGTACTATTGTCATCATACTATATCGAGATTATGCGCCATAATGATCCTTATTAAGGCGATATTAGTACACGTATCTGGTGAGTTGCACGCGTTGTGATTAGCGCACAGACCTGTTTGTCCCTGGCTGTCAACTCGGCTCTCTTTCTCTCTCTCTCTCTCTCTCTCTGTCTTTCTCCCTCTCTCTTTAGAAGTTTCGCGACAAAATGCCTTTTGTCGATCGCTGTAGTGGCAAACATGCGTTTAACTTGGCGAGCTTCGTTGCATCGAAACCGACAGAGTGAGAGGGAAGTGGCTGAGGCGCGGCAGACGATGGAAGGGGACTGGATGGACGACAAGGGTCAGCTGATAGCGGACAATTATCTCTCAGTTTAACCCGAGCGATCCGTGCCTCTAGCCGCGATGTTGTAAAACATTATTGTACGCAGTCGGTCGATCGTCCTGGGAAATCAGCTTTCGTGAAATATTCGAGGAAACGGTTGTTTGCGGTTAATCGAACTTTCCTTTGCATGTCAGTGACGATAAAAAATACCGTATGCTTGGTGCTTTTAATATGACCGTGGTTTAAAAATGTTCAAAATTGATATATCACGTTGGACGTTTTTATCGAAGTTTCAAATCTAATTTGGATGTCTTACACGATGGATGACACGGTAAGAGGATATCAGAGAGCGATGGAATAAATTGTTCGGTGTATTTTAGTCGCCGGCAAACACGATATATTTCCGTCCTTTTATCGGTGCAACTGCCTTTTGCGGTATTATGTCATCGGTTGTATTAGATTCCGCGACGTGGCACGGCGCGCCATTACCTATCCCCTTGTGTTTTCCGTTACGAATTGCAAGCTGTCAATGATAAGGACCCGTACTTTTCGTAGAAGGGAAGGTATCGTGTAACGAATCGAAATTGGTTCTACTGTATGGTATGCCTCTTGTTGCACTTCCAAGAATTCGTATGTCGTTCATACATCTTATTATTTCAAGTTTTCTACCGTCGCGCAAGACAAGAGTATCTTTTGATCCGATGAGAAGAAGCGATACACTAAAGAACAGTTTAGTCGGATAATATACTGTAGAAAGTGCATTAACTTACCCTTGAAAATTACCATTTTAGACTAATCGTTTTCTAAAGTTGAGCTAACGTTAAAAAATATCATTTGATTAAAATAACAAATAGACAATTCTATCCGATACTTTGTAAATCAATTTATATCAACGAATTAACAAGATGGTGTTTCTCAACGTTCAACGATTAAACAATGTAAGAACTTTATCATCTACAATTCTGTTCCTTCTCGCTTCTTGCGTTATGTAATTTCGCCTTTGCTCTATCCTTATATTATAGATATATCTTCGATTTGATAGCATATCGAACGCCGGCTTCGATTCGATCGCGATTGGAATATCGACATATTTATTTTAACATTATACACGTCGCGTTTCATTTCTTTGGCTTGTGCGCTCGCTCAATCGCAAATTTTCTGAAAGCGATTTCGAATAGTTTGAAGATTAAATTTTATTTTACTTAGAAAACCTCGCCTTAGTTTGTATTTCATATTTTACGTATTAAAGATATCGTACTGCGATATAAAATACGAGTTGAATTAAAGGAAAATGCAACGCAAACGTACTCGGTTATCGAGCCACCCTTAATTAATTGAACTTCACCTTCGTCGGGTAAGAGGCAGTTGAGAAAATAGCAGGTTAGGATGTTGCTCGTGGGCCACGCTATTCCACTACTTTCCTCCGGAATCGAGATTTCTCGTTAGAGGTTAATTCGCACAATTGAAGCGGTTGCCATCTTAAAACGACTGCCTCTTTCCTCTTCGCCATAGTGTCATTCCCCTCGCCAGCCTGGCAACGGTTTCCCATTTCGGATACAGGTTTACCCTCTGACGCGACCAGACGGGAAAACAACCGGAAACGGAAGGGATGCAGAGACACAGAGAGGAAAAGCCACAGAGAGACAAAGCAACGGTAACGATAGAAAAATGCAACAGGAGCGGTTAAAACGCAACAGTAAACAAAGAAAACACAATGTACATCAACTTGAAAAATTCACTTTTATTTCGTAGTTTAAACGTAAGAAGAGACAACGCTTGTTCTTAACATGTTACCATCGTTCACGACTATTAAGACGCTTACAGGAATCGAAAAAGTCGTTAGGAATTTATTAGAAACTTTGCAATTATCATTTGCTTAAAACTTCTTAATTATTCTTTACATTCATCTTCTTATTCTTTTTTACATTGAAACTTCTTAAATTAAAAGATCGTGGATATTGGAATTCTCGGATTATTTTCTTGTAACTATTACAAATAAATAACTTTTGGAATTATATTTCCTACGTATTCCGAACTTAACATAATTCTGACCGATTACATAGTCGTTCCTTTGATAGTGCGAGCCAGTTACACATGAAAAATTAACAGATGTTCCAATATTCACGAACGAGGATAGCTTGGAAATCGGCGTAAAACGTAGCGCGATATAAAATGAATTCTCAGTTGAATTGGCGAATCAAAGCTCCGGGAGGCAAGCTTCCACGTAGCTGTTGCAGGCAAAACGGTTCAGCCTACACCTTGGCGAAGCGCAGGTTCGCGACGACGCACGGGAGAAGGGTTTATGCTTCCTCAAATTAGTTTGTACACGGGAAATTTATCATAACCCCACCCTGGCCTCGCTCCAGTAACGTAAATACTATCGTAAACGTGCAGCCGTCGTTTGCGACCCGGCGAGAAGCTGTTTCTCTCGGGAAGAAGGGAGTGAAGAAAGGGAGCGAGCTCGGGTCGATGTGCACCCATTCGGTTGGATTTCCATCCGAGCGACGAGAATCCGTCGCGTTGAATACTCGTCACGAAACTAATGGCCCATTTCCGGCGTTGCGCGCCTTCGACTGTTTCTCAGCTTGCTTTTCTTTTGCCTCCAGCTTCCTCCCCTTCTGTTCAACTGCTTTTTCTTGCATTCTCTTGTCCGATCAAGGCAGAAGAAGCAACTGCCGGGGGCAAAAGGCGACGAACACCAGCGTCTCTGAAGGATAATTAAGCGAATTGTCTTTCGCGATTCTTGAAAGAACGGTGTCGATCTTCTTCTGTCTTAGCGATAATTGGCCAGGAGTAGACGTTGACCTTCGCGTGACGACCTCTTCATCGCTTCCGAAGCAGCAAGGATTTGTCTTTATCGATGGTATCATTACGTGGCTTGCGGTTTACTACGCTGGTGCTTGCTTGGCTCCCCTTGCTTGGTTAGAATATAGTCGTAGCATGCGCGATATTAGGTCGTAAAATTGTCATTTTGCGGGATTTGATCGACGTATTTTCACTTGTCCCTGAGAACGTCCAGGCTCTTCTCTATACACAGTGTTTCGTCTGCTACTACGGCTTCTGTTTTAATATCTCTGCACCGTATTGCAATAGCTTCTCTTTCAACGCCATTACGATTATTTTTTAGGATAATTTGAATATCGACGGAAGTAGTTGAAAGTAGAAAGAAACCAGAAACGTGCCCAAAAACGTTGACCAAAAACGAATGGTTTTAAAGAATGTGACTGTTAGTGTTTACAGACTGACCATTAAGTGAGACGTCGCCTGTGACAGATACTCGACTAGAGGGTAAAATCGCTGGGTCTGTTAAAAATCGAAGACACGGGAATTGGATTAGAAGGACTGGTGAAAAAGGTCGCGCGGTCGTTTATTCTCTCCTGAACCCTGTCGAGTGAAGCTTAGCCTGAAATAACATCTGGTTGTTGTCAAGTGCTCTTCCTGCTCCAGTCGATTCATCTTCGATAAGTTACAAGGTTAGTGACACGTGCGATATGCGCTCAGCGTTATATAAACCAAAGTAACAAGTGATTAATAAATCAACTAAATGTGAAAATCTACAGATCCAAAAATTTCGACCAACCAATTAACCGTGAATTAACTAGAACTCGAAAGAACTCCATTAGAACTGCACAAAGGCCACGTTAAACTCGATCAACGAAAAAAGCAAAATATTGCCTTTAGATCTTAGATCGTCGATTTTTCTAACAGCCAGCTACCGTCGTCTTTTAATTTAATTAACGCGTAATCGATAGACCCTTTCAGGGTTAGGCTACAACGATTCTTTCGGGAACTTTAGGTTCGCGAGACTTTTTCAAAGGAAAGGCAGACGAGATAGAGATTCGAAAAATAGTGAACGACGAAGGTAGAACTGGGCGAGACCGGCTAACAGGGGATGAATCGGGGGAACGGGGTGTAGATGGAATAGTTCAATGGCCGGAAAGCACAAAACCGATGCTGGAAATAATGCCTCTCGTGGCGCGCGCGGAAAAATCGCAACATGGCTGTCGCGTCACATGCACTTTTCACTTTTTTTCGCGATTCCTCCGCGATTGATTGACAGATCATGCCGTTCCCGGCTGCGTATCTCTCCCCTATCAGGTAATATCCCAAGCCTGGAGGTACGCCGCGTCGCTCACGACTCGAGGAAAATTCGACCAGCTGTCCAGCCTACTGACAGATCATATTTACGAATGCTCGGGTAAACTTTTGTACCCGCGTTTCGGCCATTAACCATGATTTAGATGCCAGCGAACGAACATTTACACGCGTAACGACGTTGCTCGTTCTAATCTTAACCCTCCATGGGCAAATACATTTTCAAACCCTTCATAAGCAGGCTGGGTCTTGTACATCCACGTCCAATTATTTTACCGCTCTGCACGTTGAAAAAAGGTCTAAACTATTTTGAAATATTTGTTAGAGTTTCTACAACGTTACGCAACCGGGTTTTAAATGAAATGTCCAAAAGATTTCTCGGGAAAAATTCGCACGCAACATTCTATGGAAAAATCGCAGTAGCTCGTGACTAAAATTTCACTCGAGGTTGACTACGGACGTTATTACGATCGGTGACTCTGAATCGTAGATGTGTTAGTTACCACCATACAATACAGTTATTTAATATTCCGCAACTATGAAAGTATTGGATTTTTCTACGAACATGATAATGGAACACGTGGAATATTCTATGTACGGAAGGTAATGTTTTAATCGCGTTCGTGAAAAATAAGTTAGTTCGTTAATCGAATATTCGGGAAAGAGAGAAATTTTCGCTATACAGAAATCCGCATAAATTCGAAAGCTCTTCTCCTTTATGCACCGAGTCTATCGATGGTTCGTACACGCCTGAATGCCTGTATGCCGCAGTCATCTCGATCATTTTCCCTCGACGCGTCAGCAGTAAACCGCTGAAGCACCTTTTCATCGAGAATTTCGCGCGATCGAGCAACACAACGGGCAAAAGAACACGAGCAGAACGAAAACGCTTTATCGCCGAAGATAAAGCGAAGGAGAGGGTTAGAACATCGGCAGAGGTAGCGTACGGTTGGAGACGAAGGAAAAGGGACCGATCTGGACGATCCAATAAAAAGTAATGGTTCGAAAAGTCAGGGGTCTTTGGCGAAAAGTCGCCCCGACACCTTTTAAGCCTGCAGACGAACGTTCTTCCATCCACCTCTTTCGTCGTCCTTTTAGCTTAAACTCGATGCGACGGTGCGATCATCCTCGCGAGACACGAAATTAAGCTGCAGTTAAGTGCAGGCCTGATGAAAAATTAACGGTGACTGCAGGCGCGGATTTCCTTCGTTTCGCCTTTATGGAAATTTCGGGACGAAATTGTTTTCCCTCCCGCCATCTTCCCCCACCCTTCTTCGTCCACCCCTTCCGTGAGCGACGTCTGCCACCATCCTCTCCTCTTTCACTGTTCGCAACGAAATTGTTTTCGAAATTTATTAGAGCAGGTCTGTACCTACACTCGTCGCGCTCATGACGATTTGTGATTTCAATTATTTCCCGGATCCTCCGCGCTGTCATAGAAATTGGCATAATTCTAAAAGCACGACCGCCTACAGACGAAAATTTATCGCGGCGTGGCCAATTGTTTTTCGAACGTAAATGGCCCTTGTTCACCGAGGAAAAGAGAGAATTACGAGCATGGTAATTGTTAGGCGGACATCAATTACCAACGAGAGGCTATACATGGTAATTTTCCGGAGCAAGGTTTTCCCACGGCTCTTTCATGCTCGACAGATATCGAATGTTTCCAAATGTACGATAGCCGACGATAGGACGATAAAATTGCGGTGTTGCTATCGACACTCGCCTTATCATAAATCACCGATAGCTACCTCGCTTCGATTATGTAACGTCTCGTCATCCTGCTCACGATACCTAGTCTCCTTCTTTTTTTCCTCTGATCTCGTCCGTCTTTCGGTTTTAACGTCGAATCTAGATACGAGGTACTCGCGACAAGATGGAATTAAAGCTCGCCGATCGGTAAATTCCTGAGGGTTCGATGATTATTTTTTCCGGCAGATTGGCTTCGGAACTCGGACTCCGGTTTTCCCGATAATCATCTTTCCCGTTGACTAAAATTTCCTCGCGTAACTTTGATCTTTCGATCGAGGCATGAAAAATCAAAGGCAGGCGAGCTTCGTGTCCCGGTAGTTATCAAATGCATTTCATTTTCAGGCGAATTTCATTTTCTCTCGTACGCATCGTGACCCATGCGTGCCACAGCATCGTGTCCCGGAAGAATTTTTCTTTACTTCGTTCGTCTCGCCAGTTTCTTTTCCCATCTACGTACGTACGTACGTTTCTTCTCTCTACGACCAGTTCGTTCTTCCCTTCTGTTTCTTGATTTCTCTTCATCTTGTTGTTCTCCCTTTCTCTTCTTCTCTTCACATTTATCAGCCGAAAGCTCGAGCCACGGAGGCCGCCCATTATCACTGGAGAGATAATTAAAAAGGCAGGCGCGGGAGAGATATTAAAGCGTTGAAGAGAGGGTAGGCTCTTATCAGCGGGCCGTTATCGTTTGACGGCCATGTTGGGGTCGACTTCTTATCCTCTTTGCATCTTTGTTTCTTTACTCCATCCTCGTGTTTCCTCTTTCCTTCTACATGTCTCTCTCCTTCTCTGTCTTATCCCTTTCTGTATACATAATCGCTTTTACGTGACAGATTGTAACTATCTGGCCACTTCTTTTTTCCCTGCGCGTCTTCGATAATCGAAGGGTCTAGATTATCGGCAGATATCTCGCTCCGCTATTCGTACTCACGATTGTCGAAGATTAGTGAACGAGCCAACACGATCGTCAATCTTATTAACGATCGATAGCGTCTCCGATGACGTGGAATTTCGTATTTTGGGGCTATTGGTCCAACATACAGAGCTGGAAGGAAGGCTAAACGAAACGTAAGTCCGTTTGATCGAAATGGATTAAGCGTACTTTAGTTTCATAGAAATGTTTAGATACACCGATAATTATTTACCGAATTGATTATATGTGCCAATTGTGTCGTCTGAATGAGCGAGTACACTGGATAGTCTTGTACAAGTGGTAACAACTTTGACAATCCCAGAAACGAAATCATCAAATTTCAAGTTATCATATTAATTGGACAAGTTGGAAATTATTTAACTATCCCATTGGACGTAAAATTGAGAAATTGTGAGAAATAAATTTATTCGCTAGGATATTATTATTATTAAATATTCGTGCAGAAGGGAGGTTTTAGCTGCACGTAGTACTTGGTAGCCAGCGAGTTACCATTTCTTCCAGCAGTTTTCTCTTTACAATATAACGTGTTACGCGCTTTCCTCGATCCTCGTTGGTCCACAAGACTGGAAGGAGAGCCACGAATACGTAAGCTTGCACGAGGTTGCCTCGTAACGTCCGTGAAGCGGTTGGCTGGTAGCAAAACGTACTACGAGGGTCTCGATGGTGTAAAAGGTAGAAAAATGGTGGAGATCTTGGCGGGAGGGTGAGAAGGCCCCGGTGACGTCATGCCAGCCGCTCGACATCTTATTTCCTACGTGTCTGATACCACGCGAGTAATCTACAAAAGGAACAGGCCGAACAGCAGCTGCTTTTCCTCTGCCTTTTTGTTTCTTTTGCTTTTATTCCAGCCTACAGAGCTGTCGTGAATGCACGCCAGATCCACCAGGCTGTCCTGCCTCTAATGTAGATCTTTCGTGATACAGTTATCGAGAGACGAGACAGGAAAATTGTGCAGGATCGTCAACACCAGGGAGAAATTCGTTTTCATCGTTATCGAACTTGCAAACCTATATTCCATTCAATAAGAGACCAATTCTATCTCTAGCCTTTCGTTTTTGTATACAATGACGACTCTCACCGAACGATTATTCTCATAACGATTACTCAGCGCGTCATGTTAGTCATTTATCTAGGAATTAGGCCATGTGCCAAATTCCTTCGTGACAAATGTACAGGTTGTCCGAAAAGTTTCTTTCGTTTCATGAGGAAATACTAGACGCACAACGTTTTATATTATTTTGTCGAATTACGTTGCCGTGTTGAGATAACGACGTTTCACAGACTTGGTTTCTTCATGTTTCTACGAGGGTGCACTGTTGTGATAAACACGTTTGCGAAAGAAACGTTTACACGTACCTATTGTCACAGAATCTTACATTCCGTAAAAATATCTTCCTCCTCTTTGGTGAAAATAGTTTTTGGCCAATTATCCGAGGATCTAGATAGAGGATTAACACAGAAATAAGACATATATATGGAAGAGGAGGACAAATTAAAACGAAAAGAAGTCATATGTACTAAGTGGAGAGAAAACTTCATCTGCATAACTTTCCACTTTTTAATTTTCCTTCGTTTAAAAAAGAATCACGGTAACATGTAGCATGAAAAACTGTTAGACGATATTGTACAGGCTTGGAAGAGTATCGGAGAATTTCTGAGGATTTTTTGAAACATAAAAGTCTAAAACAAACTGCACGAACATAAACGAGCCGGTACGCAGGCGACGTCAGTAAAAAAGAGGTAGCAGACGGCGGGTCGATATACTAACAAGCCATTTTAAAAGCCATTTAGACATACAGCGCGTCGAACTATGGAGAAGAGCGGCGCAGATAGACGTTATAGATCAAATTTATAATCTGGCAAACAGAAGCTTAGAAAATCCGTGTGGCAATTTGATGCTGGCAACCGCGTGTCATACGACATAATACGCAGGATGAAACGGATGCGTTAATATTCTTGAGAGAATTGTGGCGTCTACTCGCGTGGGTAGTGACCTACTTCGTGCAGGTGACAAAAGAAAATATAATGCGACGTATATGTCGTGAATCACGCTGCATCATCCACGTCCAAAAACGGAATTTTACGTGATCCAATCGAGGTGATAAAAAATATCACGATTGAAATTTCATCGTCTATTTGTCGAGCTTAGATTACCGAAGCTGACAAGGCGACAAATAAAATTGTCAAGGTCCACGAGTATCGCGCGGCTGTCTAATCTACGTTCGGCACGTTAAGCCTTTCACACCGGGACAGTGTCGTTCATTTACGAACGAATGAAAAGATTGGGCACAATTGTCTCGTCCTGTATCGGGCCACATGCGATTCCTCCGACCCTACGCGCTTTTAAGGCCAGCCAGCCCTCGGCGGAAGTTAGAAAATCCTTGAGGAACGCGCTACATTCGTCCGTGTACCAGATTGATAGAGTACGTGGATTTGAAACGACGAAGAGACAGGTTGGATAACAGCGCGCACGCCGGATATTGTTCGAGTCGAATTAAAAGCATCCAGCCGCGTTGCTGTTCGTTGCGGTCGTCTGCGTGGGCGTGTTTACGCGCTTATTAGTGGTTTCGTTGCTATTAAACCGGCACCCGGAAACAATGGCTCGTCTTGATTGTTTCGAACGTCAATGGGGATGCATCGCGTTTACGCGTAACTTTGTTGCTCATTTGCCGCATTGTGTAAAGTCCATGGTCGAAATTTCCAGCGTCGAGTCTTTATACAAATCGAATTCGTATCTTGCTTTTTCCACGTTTTCCACTCGTATTCAGCTCGGTTATGGGTATCGAGTCCGGCGGAATTAATTTTTATTGTTAATAACTTTATCGATGACAATTGTACCGCGAGTGTTTATGCGTTTATGGGAAATTTAAACATTTCGACGATATATAAATACTTATTCGTTTGAGTCCAATTAGAAGCGTGTAACATATTTAGGTGGGTTGTGCGAGTTGCGTTGCTAATTTACATATTAGATACGTTTCTTAACGAGGCAAAATTTTCAGTCTACTCGTCTTGGTGGCTAAAATCTTCGCCGGAAGATAGGTTTGTCAGATTTCCTTAATTTTACAATTAAACTCCCTTCGCCCTCTATTAAAACTCGCACCACCCTCGTCGTATCCGCGGGGCCATTACTTTTTCCACGCTGTTCTACCCTGCAGGGCAACGTAATATTAATGCCGTAAAGTTAGCCCACTTCTGTCAGAAAGCTCATTCCGCCGTTATTTCCTCGTGTCATTAATACCGGCCGCATCTTGTAAGCAGGGTTAATTAAAACATTCACGCGAAATTAACAATCTATCCCCGGGGTGGCGATGCTGGACATTTCCCACAGGCTTCCTGAAATTATCCGATTAACGTATTCTTCGTACCTACGCCTCCTTTCGCTCGCAAATTCGCTCGTTATTAATTGCCACGATTATCCTCGGTTAATTCGTCTTTCGAAAAAGTATCTTCTTATCATAGCCGAGTGCTATATAGTTCGAACGTTCGAAATTCATTCTCGTCAAGGTGTTGCATTCCACACACACGAGTATCCAGTTTCATCGTTGATCAATTCAACATAGTTCGACATGTTCGGTGTTTCGATATTACGGCGAACAGTATTTTTAAACGCTAGAGGTAAAGTATGGAATGTGTTTACAAGAACGACTATTATTAGTGCGTTGGCAGTTGCGATAGATAAGAATGAGATAATTTGGATACGTTCCACGGAATGACCGGGCAGATTCACTTTGTAATTTCGACCAGCATTATATCGGCGATATATTTTTTCAAGATCGCGTAGCGCGATATCGATGATTCTCGCTCGTGTTACAGCAGGCGTAGTCACCAATAAAGGAGACTATACCTAGCGTCGACGCGTTTGCGGCCAAGAACGACGTTATCGATCAAAGGGCTGACTGCAGCCAACATCACGAAGCAAAGGAACGTGCTGTGATCCAAAACACGGGATCCATGGAACGCGGCAAATGTCACGACGAGTCTGCACGAGCAAATAACATAAAGAGTGTGTTTTGCGGGGGAGAGACAGAAAGAGAGAGACAGAGAGAGAGGACTAGAGGATCGTAGTAGTGGCACGTGGGCGACGTTAGCCCACTTTTATCAAAGTTCTTGTTTCTCTCTCTCTCTCTTTGCCTGTGGTGACGGCGGCGGCGCCGTTACTTTTCCGCCCTTTCCAACAAAAGAGGAACGAGCTTGCTTGAACATCGCCGTTTACGAGCACGGCACATCGCTCTGTACACGAATACATATTGCCTGCTGGCGGTAGCAGTGCAATTAACATCACTCGGGCTTCAAACCCTCTGCCCGATGACTGACGAAGGACGAAACGAGCGAGAACTCGCAGAAGAGAGAAAGAAAAGAGAGAGGCAGAGAAAGACCGTCAGAGAGGAGAGTAATAGTTTTCCCAGTCTCTCTCGTCACACGTTTACGCACCTCTCTCTGTAGCCGTCTCTCCTCGTCTCTCCTCGCAGCCTCCCCTTAACCAACCCCTTCCCTTCACGGTCGCCATAGCAACCGCTCTCTCTATTCTGTCCTCTCTCGCGTTCTCCCTTTCTGTCCAAGTCGCTCTCTTTATTTTCTCTCTCGTTCTCTGGCCGGCTTCGCCCTTGCCACTCCAACCGTCCCAAAAACATTGACCTTAGCATCGAGATTGCCTCGTGCTCTCTCGCGTACGCATCCCGTATTCATCGGGTCCCGCAGTGAATCGAAAGCGGAAGCGAACCGTCCGATCGAAAGCGTTCCACCCTCTCGGCCGACTATCTCTCTGTCTCGCTTGCCACGGCTGTCTCTATGCCGTCTGGGTCATACGACGGAGGCTACCGGACGCGCTCCAATCGAGAACCACTGGGCTAACGACACGTGCACGCTCCTCCCGGCAACGGGTACCGCTCGATCGCTCGATGGCCAACCTAAGTATCGATTTTCCGCGTTCGCGGTCCATTTTCAGCTCCGCACCGATGAAATTTTATCGAATTTCGCCAGGTAAACGAACGCATTTTGGTAGAACCGCGTACGTATGGCATGATCTGACGCGTAAGAAAATTTGTCAGACGCAGCTGCAGCGTCGAACGCTTTTCTCCGCTTCAGTCGTAACTTGGACACGAGCCACTCGGAGGACACATCGATCGACCTGAAAATCGGAAAGCGGAGAAAAACGATAACGTTACAATGTTGCCTTAGAAATTCCTGTTATCCGTCTCGTTTCTTTGTTATAGATGAATTCCTGAAAATAAGTTTTGTCTTTCTTTGTTGTTGTTGAGAATTGAACGCTATTGCTCTATGTATACTTCAACAGAGTGGAGTTGACCAGTTTGACCCTCGAATGGCTCGCTCTTCGCTGTAATTGCTTAATCGTAACAAATACGTAACGGACGCAGAAACGAATGTACCAGTAACGTACTAAGAAATAGCGTGTATACGGAGAATGATGCAAGTATTTGAGTCTTGGAATCAGGTATACTCGACGAGAAACGAAAAGGTGAGAAAGAATTTTCACCCCAATTGCGGATCTCTATTATATCGTGACAGATTGCTATCGGATAGAAGACGGAAAAGCGATTGTTACAAGCCTTCGATGGAAAATAAGCATCGATGTTTAGAAATAGTGCAGCGTCAGCTTAAAGATGTAGCTCATAAGCGATGGGTAATTTATCACCTCTGGAAAGAATAAGAAAGGAAACGTTCAGTTGTGTCGGATCCAAAGCGTCTATACTCGTTCTCAGTTACACGAGTACGTAACGTTCGACGACCCCTGCCGTCGTTCCAACTCCCTTCGATCAGATTAAACTCTTTACGGCTCGTGGAAACGCTGGCAATTTATCGATTAACGAACACCTTTAGCGAAACATCCCCCTTCTTCCTTCTTGCGGGAAAATTACGTTCACCCAGTAAAAGAATCCTCTGGAAACAGTCGAGATCCGTAGCTCCAACTTTCGTCCCTGTGTGGTCGTCTTTCGAGTAATTGGAGTATTCGAGTTCACGAAAATATTTAAACATCGTTGTACGATACATTTGTAAATTTCATTAGCGTTAAAATAAGACCTGGCATGATTATCTCGGCATCTGTTTTACTTCGTACGAATTTCATTTCATTAATATGTAGGCGATCTATATATATATATTTGACATCTTCGTTATTACTATGCATTTCTTTATCACAGCAAGATAGTTTATATTTAAGAGAATGACGTTTGCAATTGCAATTTTCCTCGACTGTTCCATTTATGAAATTGATCAGACTTCTGAACGTTTCAGGCGCCTAACATGGCTGTTCTCGTGGCATTCCAATCTCTTACCAAATGTATGTTCGCGATAAATGTCATAAATTCTATTACATCGTTATCGTTGTTATCGTATCTTGTAGGTTTTCGTCAGTAGTTTACCAATTTGACCAACGTACTTCGAAACTGTTTTATACAGCACGCGCGATAAACGTAAAACTTTCGTGCGAAGTGTCCAAATAGTTCGGCGAGTCACAGCGTATCGAACGTTCGAAAATATCGAAGGTCAAGACGAAACTTTTTTCAACTGGAAAGTTCCCCAAGTGCAAGGTAATTGGCCAAGTTCCTGCGGTCTTTACGTAAAAAAGAAGAGAGGGAGATACGAAAGAGAGGAGTGGACGGTTCGAATAATCTGATTAGCCAAAGTGTGTCTGATCGTTTAAGGTCGACCACCGTTTTCATCATCGCGCTATCGCCGGAATGCTTCTGTTTACTCTTGCTCTCGCTTTGCATACTCGAATGAAGCGAGGAGTGTTCCTGAATCCATTAACCGTCGTTTCAGCTTCCGTTTACTTAACACCGTCGCCACGGGGCCACACGGCGAATCTGCCAAGAAAGCAAAAACCTTTATCAGCCAACGACAAAGTGTCGGCACGCCGGTCTCCATTATCGCGAAATCGTTTCAGTTGTCGAAAGATCGCACGTGCAAACACTAATCCTCTATCCGGGCGTTTGATCGTTTTCACCCCAGCGATATCCTTGAAACAGCGGTATCCTAGGATAATACAAGTCGCGGTGTTCCTCTTCGTCATCGGACTCGTTCCTCCGGACCGACGACTGTCAACTGCAACGTCAACGTGAATTACCCGCGACTCGACGAGCCGAAGAACCAACCCCCTATTTCTCTGTCGGTGTAACAAAGTTCTCTCCCGGCTGGTTACCAGCGTGCTTCATCAATTTTAATTAAACCAGCCTTACGTAAACCGTCATTCCCAGAAGGTTCGCCTAGGCACGCAAACTTCCCTTTCCATCGTTACCATCCTTCAACCGTTTGCCGAAAAATTCCTTCGGATGCGTGTCGGTTTAATTGCTGCAGGGTGGAGCGCGGAGGATCGTTTTTCGAGGGAAAAACGGCCAACGGGAAATCGAGCGGATTTGCATGCGCGAACCGCCGCTGAATTCTTAATCGAGTGGAAACAGATAATGCCCCCCGGAGAAAAGTCACCCTATTAACCCATTAAACACGCCGATGTCCTATTTACCGACTCTTTTATTTGCCTTCGCCGCCAACGATCCTGCCTCCGGCTGTGCACGCGGCAATCCATAGCGCCGAGATTAAATTTCACATGGAAAATCAAATTCGACTCGCCACTTCGGCTTCCATTTTAATTCCTGATAATTTCAAAATGGGACAGCATTGTCAATGCTCGCCAATGTATACTTGAACGTTTATTACAGTTGCGCGAAATATGTTACGCGAGTACGTGTTCAACGAAAGATCTTACGCGAATGTATACGGCATGATACGATTGGCAATTCGTAAAGTTGGAAACAAATTCAGAAATGTAGAGATATACAGGGTGGTTGGTAACTGGTGGTACAAGCGGAAAGAAGTCGAAAATATAGAATAGAAATTTAAAAATTTTAAAATTTTAAAAATTAGAAAAATAACGTCAATCGAGACAACGATAAACGTTCGAGACGTGATAAAGTGCACGCGTACCGAGCGAATATTCAAAGTCGATTTTCTCGAAAACAAAGCCTCAAACGAAAAATTTTTGTTCTATATTTTCGACTTCTTTTTTCGCGTAGAATCACCCCCTTTCCGCTTGTACCACCAGTTACCAATCACCCTGTAGAAGTTGGCAGATATTTGTTGTAAGAAACATACGCTTCGCCGGAGTCGCAAATTGAACTGTCTTGTACCAGCAGAATTATTCACTATATTAGTAATCGCTTTTATTAACTGTTCGTTCTATAATCGTAATAGTATTTATACATTTACGTGAGAAACGACTCGGTTAATGGGCTAACTCGTCGTTCATCGCCTTTTTCGCCTTTCCGAATCTACTAGCAGGAAACAAGGAAGCAAAAGTTATGTTAACGGGGAGCTGAAAATCATAGTGATACAAATTGCTAATATGAGTGAAATAATATTCCACGTTTATCATTATAAGAAATTGACTCTATCATTCCAAATCGTAAGAACTTCATCGATTATGAAACTAAAGGGACGATATATTTAAAAGTGGAAATATTAGGTTGTCCGAAAAGTTTCTTTCGTTTTGTCGCAAGGTGATGATAGATGAACAATAATTTCTGTTTCATATTATTTTATTGAATTAGGTATGATTCATTTCGTTCTATTTCTATTATTATAATAATAAAAAGCAATAAGTTAATATAAAACAAAAAAAATTGTGCGTCCACTATTTCCTTATAAAACGAAAGAAATATTTCGGACAACCCAATATATAGAAACGATGCACTGTATGCGTCGCAACGGTAAAAGCGTCTATCGAAAACGGAAACATAGACACGTCCGGCTTTGGGAAAGTCAAAGATGGATTCCAGAAGGACAAACGTATGATCACGTGGAATTTGCATATGTACCAGCCAAATCGTTTGGACAGAACGAGCAACTTAGGCGACCACGTAACGACCACAATCGGCGTTGAAGCAGACTCAAGAAACTTCAATTTTACGGAAAGTCTTTGGTGCGTTTTGGTGCCTCACTCGAATCACGCATAAATATTTATCAGTAAAGTAAATCGAGCACCGGACGTGAAGGAACGATACGCGGATCTAACGTGACGGAAATTTCACTGGGAACAAAGCGTAAAGTTACGAAGGTAATTTGAATTTAAAAGTCGCGCTCGTCGATAGATTTTAAAGCGGACAGAGCAGATGCAATGAATAACCGCGAAGAACTCGACCTTGTTATTCGAACAATTAGCGCCATTGTGTTTCCACTGAGGACTTATTAAGAACTGTGATCTTGCGCAGAGTCCTGGCGAGCTTTTCCGCAGCTCTCTGCGAGTTCGATCATCTCTTGTCCTTTTCCATCGGCGATGCGAAGTTGGCCGAAGGTGACGCATAAATTGCACCGCGTGCGCCGTTTCAATTTTCCCTCGTAATTTCGGGGCTTTTAAAAAAGTTCCGCGTAAAATCTCATTTCTTCCCACGGAAAGCAATATTTGCATGCGCCGACAAGCTAATATCACTGTTTACTTGGAAAACATAATAATCGTCCGGCGTGCGAGCCAAGTTCGCTGACGGAAAAAATGGCAAATTCTTGACAGACCATGGACAGCTTTTTTAATATCGATAGGGAAAAAAAAAAGGAGAGAAGAGAAAGAAAATGCACCGATGGGGTCGGAGCTTTTCCAACGCGAGCTTGAGCGAACGTTACCCGAACGAATGATCGAAACTTTAATATTTCACGCGACTGTGAAAACGCTCTCCCAATTTTCCGCTTGTACAATATTTTTTTTTTGTCCGCGGTTTCGCAGCTCTCTTTTGTGCATTTATATTTCTTTCCTTTTTTATTTTTTTTTGTTTAACTCTCACCCTATCAGAGAGTCTTTTAGTCTCGTTGTTACATTGCATAACAGAGACATGCAACGTTTTAAAACATATATCTGCCAAACGGTTTCGAAGCGGTACGCCAATCACGATTTGGAATTTGCCTGAGAAAAAGCGTTACGTGTGCCGTATTACGTTGGAACGTCGACGTCGTCGCCAACGGTAAACAGCTTGCATAATAATATCGTGGCATCGGTGGAGAGGCGGGCAAATAAACAAAGTTTCGCCCGGGAAGTGGTGCTTGTCGCGTTCGCATGGAGATCATGCGACAATTTGCGTCAGGAAGCTAAGCGGCGAGTTTCCGAGATAATCTCGATCTCGCGTCCCCGAAGCTCTCGATCCCAATTTCGGGCGGGATCGTCGCCGAGAATTTTAATTCGACGCTTCAAAAGCGGGAAACAGAAGCGTTCCGACAGCCTGCTCAGGAAGCGAAAAGGGGACGACGACGTGGCTCAAAGGGAGAAATAAAACGCGAAAGCTTAGCGTCTCCGTAAAACTGCGTATTACCATCCGGAGGAAATTATAATTTTAAATCTGGAATTAGCATTTCACTTACGTTCACCGCGAACGAAAATGAATATACAAATCGAAAGCGAGCTGCTGACGTTTCGAAAAAAAGCCACGCGGAAACAGGTTGCTCGGTAACGATTTCCTACCAAACGATCGTTCGTTTATTTATTTGTTCAGTTACATAGAAGAAGTGTTACATGCTTTGGTGCGCACAAGATAACACGTGGGGAAAAAGAGACGCGACCGAGGAACAAATTACAACAATGTAGGTCGCAAAGCTTGTTTCAATGATAATAGAGATCGACCAAATATGCGATAAAAAATATTTTGGAAAGTTTGAGAAGAATGAGAAAACACTGCTTTATTCATAAACGTAATATCAAACATTATTCTTCTGTTGGTCGTGTGAACGAAATAGCGTTGGACGACCGCTATATCTGGCGGTAAGACGCGCAGACCTTTGTATGGAATGCTTTCAATATCGTTTCTGTAAGATTTATAGCATGAAGACCAGATAATACTACCATAATGATAACGATAGCGGCAACAATCGTTTCGTACCGATACGAGGGAGATTACGAGAGGGCTACGTGATATTTCAGAAGTTGTTTGGAGAAAAGAAAAAATACGAGAAGTCGTTAGTGAAAGTTCATAATGGATATTCGCGATGCTTGTGTCCGAAATTAACGACCAGAGCCGTGCCTCTCGTGGGCCAGGTCAGGTGCAAGAACCAACGCGAAGAAAGTTTAAACAAAAAGATTCTACGAGGCAAGCTTTCGAATAAAGGGGGTCGCGCAAGTTTTCGTTAATTCGAACGGGCGAAACTTCTCTCCTCAGGTTAACATCGTTGCTCATTGAACTCGTTGCATCATCCTGCCATAGTTATTTTCGTTCTGGCGTATCACTTTTGATATTTTCCATTAACGAACCGTTTTCGAACAAATACTTGGAAATATAATTTGCTAGATAGACTGGTCAGCTTTCCGATTTTCAATATTTACCGTATCTTCTATGCAGCTAATTAAATTTCCCGTTTGATTGCGATAAAACTGAAAGGGATGCTCGTTTGAATTTCCCTCTGAAAGTGAAATTGCAAATTCAATTTTGATTAATTTTATAATGCTATATTGGAACTGTTTTATTTCGCGATTAAATCATCGCAATTTCTGTTACACTGTTTTATTGCTGACAAAAGTCGAATCGTTTTCAACGATAGTGACGTTTCCTATGCCAAGCGTTCGGCATAATAACGATAATTCCAATGCAATGGTCGACACATTAGCATCTCTTGCCCCTCGGGACCTTTGTCACCTCTGACCCCGTCATCGAAGCCGCTTCCCGTCGAATCTTTTCTTTATCGTACCACCAGGTTTGTCGGCTGTTTAACGTAAGAACAGCTCGCTGGTTCTTTTGAATAGAAGGGGAACGTTCGTCCGGATTTAGCCACGAGGGCAAAGGGATTCGTTCTTGGATTTCCTTGTTCCTTCCCGGTGGAAATGGAGATTCGTGAAGCAACCGTTGTCACGAGAATCTTCTGTGGAAACGATAAATGTGGACGTTTGAAATTGAGCAAATTTCCTTTGAAATTTTACTCCTTTTTTCTTCGGGAAATTATCAACTTCTTCAAACTCCTTCCTCTCTTCCGATTATATTATCGAAACTTGCAACTTTTCTCTCATTTATTTATTCGCGCGACGATTTATCTAACGATCAACCAGCGGCGAAAGTTTTTCTCTGTAATTCTTCTGTTTTCCAGAGATTCTGATCCGTCTTTCCTTTCGATAATCTCGAAGAAAAATAGGAAAGGTCATGGAAGATATTCTTAAGACCTCGTTCTCGTTTGTTCGTTTCTTTATTTATTTATTTATTTGTTATTTCGTTGATGGGAAAATTCATCGATAACAAAACTAGGGTAAGATATTTGACTATTTGATCGAGACTTTCAATGATCGACTAGCGACCTCTTCTCTCTTCGAATGGCATTTGAAAAGTCGAAGCAGACAGGATACCGCGGGAGAAAGGATCGAAAGACGAAAACGAAGGATCTCCCTTTGATTATAGGGGCGAGCAGAGAGTTATACACTTAATTATGAAAAGCGACGATACTCAACGCGCGGTACACGGTGAAAAAAGAAAAGCGCGCTGCTCCCCTGTAACGGAACCGTCGAAAGGATTCTCGAAAAGGGGGAAAGCAAGGAGAAATTTCATCCGGCTGTACGAGGAGAGGAGTTTTCGAGTCGGCAGATGAACTTTGAAGGGCCTGCTGGCCTGGCTTGCGCCACGCATACCAACCTCGCGCCAGCGATTCGTCGCTTTTCGCTAGTTCAGCGCGCGATTCACGAGGACGCCTAGACGACCCGTCCCAAGCAATTTTCGTATTTCCTCGAGAATTATGCTAATTACGAAGCTCGCTGTCGCGACAGCAGGGCGTGTGTTTTACCTCGTACACGTTGTTTCGACCGAAGAAGAGCCGCCTCGAGCCTTATTTCGTCTCGGCGAGAGAAAAAGCAGAACGAGGATGGATGACACACGCTCCGCTGCTGGAGACGAACACACCGGCTACCAGCTCCGGAAGAAATCGATTTATTCGCTGTTCCACAGCTCGCAGGTCACCTCTCCTTCCTGGCGATACACGCTCGACATTCACGGGGCAAATTGGGAACGACAAAAATACGAAGATCGATCGTTCGAACACGTTGCCACGGAAGCTGGAAATACAATTTCAACTTTCCCAAGTGTAAATATTAATCTGGAAACTTGAGTATGAATTTTTGAATGCGATTTAACCTTTTGCAAGCCTACACTGGCTACCAAAAATATTTGCCTGGAAATTAATTATATCCAAGTATCGATCACGCGGATACGCTCGTACGGAAATCCAATTAAATGAAATAATTCCAACTTTTTCACGTTTAAATTGAAACTTTCGAACGTAATTTATGGAGCGACCAGATACTTACATCGAAAGCTCTAAAGATATAAAAATCTCGCACGTTCGAATTACCTTTCTATTCGGTTTGAACCGATTGGAATAAAACAAGCAATACGTTTTTTAACTGAAATTTTCAGACGTTCGCGCTAGTTTCTTGAAAGCGCGAAAAAGTAATTTGGGCTTGGAGACGCAACGGAGGATTAAAAGATGACCGGTGAGATTAAATTCGATGCTTCTTGAGCAGAGACTAAAGGTGACTCGTGTAAAAGGTTGTACGGTCTTTGAGACTACGTAAGTGGAACTAGTCTGCATTTTGTTGCACACTCGTGGGACTCTCTGCCATACCAAGCATCCTCTAAAAAGAGAAATAGGTTCTTTAAATTGAATCACGGACGTTAGGGAATTACGTGCTTCATTTTGCGTGTATTATGGAATTTACGAAACGACTAGTTAATAAAAATCCGATTACCCGCTGCGTTGATTATGCTAAAAGGACAGAAAATCCGGGCGTGAATAACGGAATAATTAACGAATCGTCGGAATCGTGTAACGCGATCATCGCCGATAAATACGCGAAACTGTCGTCCTACCAGCCTGTCGAAAATAATCGACGACACGAAGAAAACTGCCAACGCGTTATAATGGACATTACGTTTAATTGGAAAGAAGTATCGATCGAATATTAATCAACATTCGTTCGCCGAACGGACAAACGAATCGCTGAAATTTGGTACCAATTGTCTGCTCTCTTGTTCGAATCAGAATCATCGAATAAATGTACAATTAATATCTCACAATAATAAAACATTGCTCGAGGTAAGAGAAAATACAGAATTTCACTCGAAAGCATTAAAAAGCTTGCTTACGTACGCTATCGTTCATAAATATTTATTACTTTCCGATAGAGTAACGTGTAAAAATTCTGCTAAATTTAACTCTATTGCGAACCTTGAATTTTTATATATCGACGTCATTCTTACTTTGACAAATCTAACGTCTGGAGACAAACTTTCGCATAAAATCGAATCAAGAGACATTCGTATCGATGACGATCGTATCGTACTTTTCTAGAATTGGAAAAATCGTTTAACAATAGAGAAAACATAATCGCGCGTCGAGAACGACCACGGAACGCAGCAAGTTTACAGAGGTTTATTTCAAATGTATTTTATATATTTCCATACGGTAATTTGGAAATATGGAAATATGCTTATGGACGGCAGTGCACATATTCGAGAGGCATCGTTCCTCTGTTATCTAACATTCAACCATGATGATAAAAATACATACAACGCCACGTTCTCGTGGTTTGATAAGTTCGATCGAGATAGTGGCGAACTGCGTGATAACGGAACAACGAGTTTTATTCAATCTCGTTTGAAAAATGTATTATAACGTAATAGTTTCTATTTCACAACCAGCGTTGATCTTCGATCTCGATCGCAACACCAACTAATCAGTTAAATGAATCACGATTGAAAGAATCCCTTTATCATCGTCTATTCTCCACGAGGAGGACGCAAAGTAGTAGCTCGATAAAAAGGCCGATCTTTCAATAGGAATTTCAAAGTCCACCAATAATTTTAACCGACGAGTGTCTCCTCTCTCTCTCTCTCTCTCTATCTATCTCTTCCCCTCTTTCGTTCTTTCTCTCTTGCTGCTCTTCTAACAAAATACGTTCCTATCGAAAATTACACGCCATCGAACGTGTCCCGATTCTAGTCCTTAATGAATCATAATTTGCCGATCCGCTGGTTCTCTCTTTCTCTGTCTCGTCATTCTCTTGTACGATGGCGGAACGCTTGGAAACCAGAGCCGTACAAAAGTACCAAGCCTCTGGCAATCGAGGCAGGAAAAAAGTCGTGGGAACCAGGCGGAAAGTGGGTGGACCGACTCGCAAATGCGATATCTTGCTAACGAGCCAGTAATGTGCGGCGAGTCGCGCCAATAATTTCAATTTACTGGCGTCGAAGGTAGTGCGCGGCTGGTGGTGGCTGGTCGATGGTACGTCTCAAAGGGCCACGTACCTTAACTAGGAAGTGTTTTTTTCATTTATCCTTTATTTTCCGAATCTTTATTCTTCTGTTCTTCTATTTTTCGTGTACTTGGGGTAACACCAGTGTCTTCTTGTAAATAATTATTTACCAACTAATAAATAGCAACGAGTCGATCAATTACAAGTTACAAGTGATAGACTTTTATTTTATAATTCTGTAATTTTGCACGAAACGTATTGCAAGATCTGCGTTTGTCTGACTAACAGACCTGCTGATATTTTGCCAGGAAATTCGTTGATGTTCGTAGCTTGTGACGCGTAAATCCTCGTTACTTATTAGTTAGACTAGAGCATGAAGAACCTGGTATTCAAGCTACAGCTCTGATACTCGAAATGGTAAAAGGGAACATTCCCTATTTGGTAGTACTAGCCCGCGAATAGTCAACGCAATCTCGTGTGCGGTAATTATCGCCAAGCAAGATAGATCGAACGTTTCAATTAGCGGTTATCAAGACCCGTTACATCCGATGCAAGATTTACGCTCGTTGATTAGGTTTCTGTACAATTGGAAATTGGAGATACCGTGGCAGAATTAAACCTTGCCAAGTTTCCACGCATAAACTGAAAGCAAAGCTCATAGCTGTTGAAGGGTTTGCAACAGCAACCAGATAGCATATTTAAATTCTATCTATTAGAAATGAGAAGAAGATACAGGTTTCATGTTGGAAAGTGCAAAAGATTATTATTACGAATATAGCGTTACATGGCCTAATAATCTGTTCTGGCGTTATACAGAAATTTGAACTTCTCTCATCCTTTCAAAAGCGTATCAACTGTTACAAGTTGAACATCATCGTACGTTGGTACTGTTTCATTTCAGCTGCTTCAATCGTATGATATTACACGTCAGTAATACACCCACTGATCTCGCTTACTTAAACGCTCCAACGATCTCTTATATCCCTTTAGATCTTCTCTCATCGTTTCTCTTTTTTCTTATTTTATTAGTTATTAATTCTTCGTATTTAAGTTCTATTTCGTTATTTAGTTAGTTTCATTAATTACATACTACCCAGAATTACTACTATTTATCAAGTTTCTAGTAATTACGTTGAAGTGGTCACCACTTGTAAGAAAACTCTACATCTGGTCTTTTTAGTTTTCTCAAGCACTGAAGCCATCGACAGCGTATAAACAAAAGACTGGGACGAAGGCAGACCATAGACAGTAGACAGGCGACGATGGCTTCGGGGTTTTCAGTTATAGGGTAACACAGCTAACGTGCGGATCTGCTCCAGCACAAATTATATTCCTACTGGTACTTACACTTCTGTATTAAAGTGTATTTTCTACCTTACAATTTATCCACGCGTTTCTCTGTTTATACATGTAATCACCTCAACAAATTATAATTATTAATCGATTATTCTTTTAATCGCGTGTCAGTCTACTACAAATTTTTCATGATTTTGGCCTTCGGTTGATCTTCGTTGTTTACTCGAATCCCTGCACAATATGATAAATATTTTTGCTAAAAAAGATTGAACAGAAACTAAGAATATCGGAATATCTGACTTCCTCGACAAAGAGCACCTCGATTCGTCGTTACACGAACCACGATAATCAGGCTACGCGAGAAACAATGAAATTAGAAGAATTTCGAGCTCGTTCGAAAATAAAACACCTGTAATAATAGGTTGCTTCGGTGAGATGTCAATGCCTCCGTATAATTATTCCAACGCGTAACACTCTCATAAGTCTCCTCGAGATGGCTACGGCTATTAATAACCTTGCCACCAAGATTCACGTAACACGACTAACTATAGGCGCATTTAATAGAACGGTGATATCTTTCCGACCGAAAGCTCCTCTCCTGTTTCTTCGTCCCCTTTTCTTCCAACCGTGTCCCGAGGGCGCGGTTTGCACTTTTTAGCCGAATTTCCAGACCTCGGCGACACCGACCGCCGCCTCATTAAGGAGTGACGTATCGACCTGGGAAATCGGCGTTATTCTCTACGGTTCTTGCAGTAATCAGTGCGTGGCGTTATCGCGAGAACGAATCTACGCGCCATTACTCGCAAAATTCGCGCACCCCTCGAGACTCTTGTCGAATTTACCGAGCACACTCGAAAGATTGAATTCGTCGTACTTTACAGTCGCGTAACTTCATAGCAAATTAATCCTTTAACATTCTGACTCTTTTAACGATTGATCGCGTTAAAGGTACAGGGATTTTGTTTTCGGTATATTCGAGGGATTATATTCTGCGAATGTAAAAGCACAGGTTGTGCATTTTTTACGCCGTTCAAAATGCTTTTATCTTTGATATTTAAAAATACAAAGCTGTAGGAAGATGTACAATTCGATAAATCAATAATAACACGATAACGATTATAACAAAAAGAGTAAAAGAGGTAACGATACAACGTACAAAAATAAAACTCCAAATTATCGGGAATAAGAGCCGATAAAAAAAGGGGATTACTGAATATAATGATCATTAAAAAGTTGAACAGGTACATGAGAGATATCAACTTGAGCTTTGTGAACGATATATACCATACGTATATTTTACCCACCCGATACAACTATAAGGCGAAGCACACGTCTTAATTTTTGTATAAAATATTATAATTTCGTTTCGACAATGTCTCCGTATGTAGCTCTTTTTGCGCACGTCACAAACTGGAATAAATTCGACGTTTTAACATAGCCGTGTATCTAACGAGCATGGGCGTTAAAGAGTTAAAAGAAGGAAATCGTTGTTTCAGCCTGTCTGAAGTTCCTCTTTTTTCCCAATTGTCCGTACACAGAGGCCAGCGGGTCCAAGTAATTTCGCTAAAGATAAACGAGAAGTCGTTTTTCGACGTACACGTGAAATTAATTTCCTAGCAGGTTGTTTGGCCATTTTACAGTCATCCTGTTTTCACATCCACCCTCGAAACTAGCACGAGGGCGGAATAAAAAGATTAGTGGGTGTACTAGTATCGATGGACCAAGTAGCCTTGTCATGCCAACGTCCCCGGAGATTGACCATACCGGACGCCGTAAATAGAAAACGATGGATAGAGGTTGCTCTCGGTGAACAGGGGATACGGACCACCACCTATCTGCTCCGATAGGCAACGGTCGTTCCTCCTCGTGGAAGGAGGAGATGTCCGAAACGAATGAGTGAACGAAAATAAAAAAAAGAAAAAAATAAACGACATACAAAAACGAGTAAGAATGGAGAAAGGAGAGACAGGAAACAAAGAGAAATAGGGGAGGTTAGAGGGAGAAAGGGAGAAAGGAAAACGTGACAGGGTGAAACAGTAGTCATGGTGCGTGCATATGGAGCTCAAGGTTAAACCTTGACCCTCCTATTCGGAACTGGAAACTTACCACGCCCTAAAGATGAACCCTCGATCCCTTTCTTCCTTTTCCCAAATGCTTTAACCGCTTTTCTGATTTATCCAGGCTCCTTGCAATTTCTTATCGCGCCGCGTCTACTCGGAAAGGAATTCTTCGAAAGTTAGGAACTTCCGACGCTTAAGATTCTTAAGCACGCCTTAATCTGTATTTCTCTTTAGCGAAATACACGAGCTTCTTCGAGAAGTCCATTCGACGCGTATGCGGTTAGGCATTTGGCGAATTTGGTTGGACGAAACGAGGGAAAAAGAGTGGAAATCCAGGGTGCAAATAGAAGCAGAGTGAGAGGGGGAACGATGCGAACGCTAGACGCGCGGCGAGAAAAAAAGTTGCTTAATTATTCAGCGGGGAAAGCGAATGGAAGATGCGCCGAAAGTTAAATAATTACATTTCCAGCAGCTGGCTGAAAAGCAGAATAGGTTAATTAAAATGAGCAGCATGCAACACCCGCCATACACCCGTGTGATATTCACGATCCGTTGAAACATTATGTAAATACGGTTAACGATCGTTTGTTCTCGGTTCTTTTCTTTTTTCATCTCATTCTTCTCGTTTTCGGCCTGCGATTCGCATGGTCCTTTTCACACCAATCTCGACGGTCGTAGATCTCTTCTTTTTCGCTTTTCTTTCCCGTCTTTCGAAACCTGTACGCGGAAGATTAAAAACCATCCTTTTCCCATTCGTGATTATTACAAAAGAGCACCGAGTAGCTTGAGCTTTTATATTATTCGGCCTGAAAATTCCGGTCTTATCTCGTCCACAATGTTTCACGGACGTCTCCTCCCGGCCCCTATCCTCTGCCATCGCCACCATTCTTTTCGACCCCGGCGATACGAGTATTCAACGCGTGCCGCGTGCTCTTGCAAATTTTCAATCGCATCAGTCATCGCGCGGTTTCGAATCGCTGCCGAGCATTATCTGTATCTGGGAAAAGCTCAAAGCGCCACCCACTCGCGTCGATCTGTCCTTTCAATTCGTGCTCTCGTACACGGTGCATTTAACCGGCTGCTATACGTACAACTCGCCATGTATTCTTTTTCGACGCTTACGAAAGGCTATTTACCGTTGAATAATTCGCCGTTTCTCGAATCTCGCATTTTTATTCTTGTTTCTCCTTGTTGCTTTTTTTCCTATTCTCCGTTTGAATTTAACAAACGGCAGGACAGCGGTTTCGTCGAAAATCTCACAGACTTTTTTAACCTTTGCTCCAGCAAGTGCTGGATCGTTTTAATCCAGCGCTTACATTAATCCGTCTGTTTATGTGGACGATACAAAATATAATATTGCAAATATACGACTTGCTATAAATACACGCGGTTGTTCTTTTAATACGATTCATGGCGCACCAACATCTTACACTCTCTTCGTATCAAGTTCAATGACTTGAACTTTTCCAAATTTTGAAAAACATATAGGTACCGTCCTAAGATTTTCGAGCTCTTTTATAAACATTCGTGTGTTTCCTTCAAGGAATAAATTATTTTATAAATCCCAGTACGAGTACGAGACATTTCAAAAAAATAAGATGAAAATTTAATATGAAAAATTATCTTCCATAATGTTCGCGTCGATCAGAGTGAACCGCAGTTCGAAAATTGAATGGTCGAACCTTATTTCTATAAATCTCGGCGTCCGATTCACACGGTATTAACCAGTGTCGTCTCTGGTACGTTTACAGATCCAGAAAACAGCTGGCCCGAGAGCGAAGGTCACCGGCCATGGAATATAATTAGTCCGCACCACTTATGGAACGTCAGGCCAACTATGGGTACACTGTACGCTGAAACGCTCACGCTAGTCGTCACGAGATCTACTTGGAAATCGGCCTTTGTCCAACACGTGTGCCCACGGACAATTTTATTTCCTTCTTAAAGCGACTCCTTCGTTCTATCGTTTGGACCATATGTCACGAAAGGAACGTCAGGAAATGATCTGCGCATCGATGGTCAGTATCGGCAAATCTTTCAAGGGTAACCAACTTTTTTTCCAGGAACTTCCATGGACTTCCTGTATTCCTTTAAAGGATCCTTAGCGGGTCGATTGTTCGACGAAGCCTTGGACGAGCCTTTGGATTTTCCAAATAGCAGATAACCGATGCCAGAGTACATAGTAATTACGACAGCTGTAATTGCCGGTGTATTAGCCGTTGCAAATGTCGAACCTGCCAACCACAAGGTTTCCCTCGTAAACCTGGGGGAAGGAAGAAGATCGTCCAATTAACTGTCTCGTTTAATTGAATCTTATTTCCTTTTCGCTTGGTCCAGTTCCATCGGGGCTTCCGCGCTTAATCGCGCAAGCCGAACGCAATACCTAGAAGAACAACCACGGACAAAAGTAATTTCAGCCTCCGCCTGGTAAATCACGGGACAATTTATTGTACGATAGAAAAGACAGAGTTAAATGGAGCAGCATTTTTGTGGTAGTCGTTGGTACTTCGGCCTTCGACAGCTCGCAAATTGTCGTCGAGAGCCGCTCGAATTTTGTGAAAACGGACCATACCACGTTTAAATGCCCGTCCAGACACGGGGCATTCTTTCGAATTTTTCAGACAATTCGTTTTGCGGCGGATGCCACGAGGGAGAGAACAGCAAGCAGAAACGAAGTAGAGGAGTTTCGGGAACCAAGGGGATGCGGGGAGCAATTCCCCGGGACGAGTCGAGGCGGAGGTGCAGGTATTCTTTTTAAGGCGGAACACTTTACCGTTGCTCGTTCCACGCTGGTAATGGAGAATCTCCCAGCCACCCCAAGGAATTAATTCGGGGCTAACGCCGAGACACTCCCCGATATCGAGTCACTTCGTTCCACGGGCCAATGTTAGTATCTGCTTACCACCCTCTCGGTTAGCTTTTCACCGTACTTAGCCATTTCGACTCCTTCTTTTCTCTTCTTGTTCAGCGAAACGATTTCTAATTTGTCCTCTAATTTGTCCACGATCCTCGAATCCGTTTTACTGGGTCACTTGAAAAAAGGAAAGAAAGAGGATAGAGAAAAAAAGAAGAAAGGTAAAATGTTCTCTGTATCTTTTTCCGCCTCTTACGTCCACTGGCTGCATCTGCGTACGTATTCGTTGGATATTTGGCTGCGATTTTTGTCATCAATTGTGCGCTTAAGCAGTCGCAGTAGCCCTTTATTGCCAGGGACGCGGTCTCCAAGATGAAAAGCGAACTCCTGGCGAGCTTCCACCAGAATTAAGAGACACTCGAGGCGCTTTTTAATTAGCACGAAAGGACATCATCGGAAAGAGACAGAGCTTCGGTCCAAATACGTAATTAAAGCCGTGAATGGGGTAGTTACAGTAACTGCGTGAAACGTCATCGACTGCCAGTGAAATCGGCCGGAAAACGCACTCTTTCGGAAGCGTGCTGGAGCAATTCCTCTTCCCACGTCCTCTCAAAAACTCATTCTCATAACTTTATCTATATTTAGGCGTGAAGCTTCTTCGTCGTAAATGCAAATCTTTCAGAAATTTGTTTACATTCTCGCATCGAGGAAGCATCACGGTGGCATCCCTCTTTCACGATACAAAGCACGTGTTATTCGCCGCTACGCATTTCTCTAAAATTCTTCCAGCGTAAGTAAAATACCTGCCCTTCAAAAATTCGGAAGATTCCGCAAGAAAATCAGAAACTGCCATTCGAAAACTTCCCCCACCCCCTAACTTTACCTACGCCTACTTTATGCGTGAAATTTATTTCATAGACGCAAATCTTCTAGATTCTCGTACGAAGGAGAAATCACGTCAGGATTTTCTTCACGATGCGAAGCACGTGTCGTTCGCCGCAGAATCTGCTTCTCTATGGAATTCTTCGAGTATAATCTCTCCCCTTCTGACGAAAATTCAGAAGATTTCGAAGAAAAGCAAAAAATCGAAATTCGAAAGCCTGGTGTTTGAGTAACTACACACAGGATGCCTTTGAAAGCATCTTCGGGCGCACGAAGCGCGCGCGAAAGAGATGAACGAGATCGGGGCGCGAGGTCGAGGGAGGCTGGCACAGCTTGAAAGGGAGGGGGAGAACCCGAGGGCCGAGAAAGAGAGGGAAATTCAAAGATGGCGCCACGCGTATGCCCGACAGAGATAAAGCACAAGGGTTAAAGAAAGACGTGCACTTTCGTTGGCTTCCCCTCTCACAGCGACGAAGAGTGACCGGGCCGAAAAGTCCGAATCCGATCGTGGAACGGCTCAGTAGTGCGCGAGACACATTTCCCGACGCGTGTTCGTCGCTCGTATCGATATCTCTCGATGATTCACGAGCGTTGCGGCGAGAATACGCGGCGACCAATCCCCAGTTCCGTTACATCAGCATCCGACTACGTGGGTCCTCGACGATTGGCTCTCTCTGCGCTGCGCTCGAGTATCTCTCTCTAGCAACCAGAAAGGGAGAAAAAGAGATGCACTCGTATATTTTATACTCGCGATTCTGGCTTATTCTCGTACGAGATACAGCGTGATCTGTTCGCTGAGGAATCGTGCGTGCTTTTCGTGTGAAACGAGAAATTACGAGCTTTCGACGAAGAGGAAACGTTAGCGAGAATTCAACCAACAGCCGAGCGACAGAGAAAGGGAAGAGAGGGAGAGCAGAGCAGAGCAGAGCAGAGCAGAGTAAGAGGGTATTTTGGACGCAGATCGATCGGTCGCGGCCGCTCTCCGGTTCGCGCCATGTGACCGGTCAAAGACCAGTCTGCATAGGAAAAGAGGTTAGAAAACTTATCCGTTGTCTTTTTCGCGTACGGTGGCCGCGTGGTGTTACGTCCGTTCGTTGATCGAGAAAATGAGAGGTGTCGAGTAGCTTGACGTTGTCAGTAGCGCGCGAGCCAGTGAATGATTCGGTTGTTTTTCATAAAGTGTGCATCGGTCGCCTTAGTTGTTATAGTGGCGGTCTTCGAAGAGCGCGATCGCGAGGGAAAAAGAGAGCAGCGGAGTTTGCTACGAGAGTGTGTAGTTGTCTCGGGTCAGATGTAAAAATAAAAGGAAGCAGACGTGTCTCAAGGCTATCGCGCCGCATATTGTCTCGCCAGGAGCGTAAAATCACGCGAGAGTCTCCCTGCATGCCGTTTATTTCATTCCGCCGATATCCTCCGACGTAAGCGCGCGCATCCTCTTATCATCGCTTCGCTCGTATGCTTGCACGGTTTACACGCGAGAGTGTTACTAATATAACCCGCTTTCCGAGTGGAGCTTTTGTTCAGTGTCACGAGTTTATTCTTCGTCGCTTGAAAAAAATCGCGCGCTTTAGGAAGGAAATAAATTAGATCACGGTAGTTTAAGTAATTAAATGTCAGCTGAATATAACGTAAAGCGTATAATATGTATATATGGGATTATAATATTAATTCCTCTTGTTTTTATATTTGTTACTGTAAAAAATAGAAAAAACAGGACGAATTTATGTTACAACCCAGTAGTATAATACAATCTAAGGATTAATTCCATCGTTGATATATTGGGAACGACGAAACGTATTTTTCGTTTGTTTCGTTCTCGATCTCTTCTCTCGCGGTATCTCGATTCCGGTGAGACAAAAAGAACGCGGCTTGGAACAAATGCAGGGTTCGTCCGTGCGTGAAATTCTACGAGGTTCGTTCCGAGAAAGAAATCAGCTCGAAGTAAAATAAATAAACGTGTGTTGCTTCTCTGCATACGTTCGATACATCGTTAGCACTTTTTCGAGGATTCGTTTGTGACAAACTTCACTATCGTATACATATATAGCAAATATTTATGTATCTAACCTCTTTAGGGCCGATAGTTAGTAAAATTCGTTTCAGGAAGATAATACGATCTACCAAGATCTATCTCTTCATGGAATCATAAACTTTGAAAAGCACGTGTGCTCGGGCCACGTGTTCTGTAACGTTACGAAAGAATTTTCCTTTATTCTTTTTTGTTCGTAATACTCATTCTTGCGTTTTGTTAATAGCAAGCGAGACGCGAATAGTTTATTTCTTTTCTCTCGATTAGGAAGATGTTTTAACATTTTCTTTCGGGCTTCATGTTTTTTTTTCATAAAGATATTGTTAGAAAATTAATTTATGGGACACTGTTACGTACACTAAAACAGTAAATGGCATTTCTTGAACGATTAAAATATCAAGCCAGCGTTAGGAGCTATATGTATATGGCGTGTATAGACAGATAACGTGTGCTTATCTAGAAAAGCAGAATTCGTCTGCCAAAACCTTGAGCATTTCCGATTAACCTCTATTTATTAGAGATTTATTAAAGCTTGCTGAATTATGATTCCTTCTTATTTTTCTAAGAAGAATCAGAATATATAACATGATGAATATATAACATAGTAAAAATTATTCTTCTTTTCTTCTCACAGTTGACAAATTTCTCGGAGAACGCATCTGGATTAAAGAGAAAATTCAACATACGCGTCAGTACTCCTCGAGAGGTTAAAATATTTGCGATAGAATTGCGACAGTCATTGAAGTCAGCGAGGAAATTGAAGCCCAACGAGACAGATAAGTGGGTCGCATTCGCTTCTGACTGCTGATTTCTGAATTCACTGTCGCTGTTGCGAATCGACGTCAATGAGATCGATATCAATTAAGCCACGGGCCGTTGATCGCTGGAAACCCCATAAATGGCAATCTGCTTACACCGGTATTTCCTGGCAATGTCTAACACACACTGACCAAGTGTGTTTAAACACAATCTATATATTTCCTTCACATTTTACTAAAAAAAAAAAGGAGAAGGAAAAATGGAATTTTAACTCTTACTTCATTTACCGTATTTTATTTCATTTCAAAAATTAATGTAGCGTGTTTGAAGACGTTATGTGATCTTTTTAAAGACTATTAACACATAACGCGTAGAATTAAGTACGTGAAGCTATCTGGAAACTACATTTCTTTCATTTTCCATGGAAACATGGTGTTCGCGGAAATCATGATCTGTATCAACGATTCCCTGCGGGCATCGAAAACGAAAGAAACTGGTCAGTCTGGACCAAGGTTAGAAGATTGCTCGTGTTGTATAATAGCCACGCGAGCTTGATTCAGGGCCGTAAAACTCGGGAACTCGCGAGGGGAGATGTGGTCTATTTCTGTGCACACGTTGAAAACGGAAAACGTAGAAGCTTAAGAACGACATGCCTAGTTGGAATCATAAGTGACACTCTTTTTATCTTTTAATCGTCGAGCCAAACAAACTTTTCAGATAAAATACTTGTTAATTCCTACCATCGAACCAACCAATTATCGATACTGCTTGTATCTTGTATAATTCATGTTTTTTTCCAAAAAGATTTATCGAGATAGTAACATCGTCATTTTTGTTCTTAATATGCTTGTAAAGTTTGAAATGAAGTTCAGGTTCTTTCAACTATCGCTTGACTTGAAAAAGAGACATTGTTACATTATATTTTTAATTATAATTTACATATATACGCAAGCCGTTTTATTTTCTATTAAGTATACTCTGGAGAAATCAAGTTACTCGAATTGAAACTCGAATTCAAGTTGATTGATCTGAACGAGATTTAAGAATCGTTCAATGCTCTTTACAAATTTTCAATGGTCTACCGGTTACCAATATTTATGGAAATATTGCATTAACAAAATTTACTTTCTTTCGTTTCGCTATCGATATTCACGAACTCTGTCGTTCTTTCTTTCCCCCTCGCGTTCATTCTCCATGTGTGTCCCTTAGTTTACTTTTTCCTGCATCTCCAGATGCAACCGGAGAATCCTGCAGCTTTTTCATAAGCGATAAGGTTCTCATTGGAATACGAAGAGAAGATACGTTTTGCCTAACTCGCTCGCCTCGGTTATCGAAGAACCGGCTTATCGACGCAGCAGAGCCGTTGGTATTTGCCGAGTATAACCGATAATTCAGTTACATTTCACTTGGCCCGTTGTGTTCTGGACACGTGAGTCATCGGTGTGACTCAAGGGGACGGAAATCTTGTTTGTCGAAAAAGCACAGGCCTTTTTCATCGTGTTTCACGGTTTCGATATCTCTGTTTGACCGTTGTGTCGTATTCTGCCGAAAGAGGGACACAGACAAACTCGCTGACAAAATACCAGATCGGTGACGAACTAAGTCGGCACATTCTACATAATCAAAGGATAAACATAAATTTCTCTGTTGATTAGATAAAGTTACGCGATAATATGCGTTCGTCATCCAGAATGTCAGGAGACCATCAATTACTTACTTGTATCAATGTCTGCCATTCATTGGATTCTTTTTGAGAAAAGGGGAATGGTTATAGCAATATATAGAATGAAACTGATGTAACCAGAGGGTTACTGATAGTAATATGCTCGAGGAGCAGATAGAAGAATGTTGTTCTTTTTTAGAATTTTACAGGAAATCACGCGAAGATTGGATACCAGGCGGCAAAGGAAGTTTTTGGTAGCCTCGTGTCGAGGCGTTTCGTGCCCAAAGCCCCTTATCATTCTCCTGTCCGGTGTAGAATTGTTAGACGACTGGACGGAGAACTGATAAGGGCCCGAGGGTCACAGAATCATCGTGAGATTTCTTGCAACACTAAATGCGGATGAAAACCTGTGGAATCAATTGGGAAAACTTCATAATTTAAATTTTGTATAATTTTTCCTCGATGAACTGCTGATTAGAAAATTTAGGCGTCATTTTGTTTGAAAAACAAATGTAAAGATTGTCAACATTTTTGTAAAAGAAAAAGATATTTAAGAAACATTATTCAGTGTAAGTAGTAGATGTTGAAATTAATTCCGCACCTTTACATGTAATCGATTGTAGTCTGTATGCGTTAAGTCAAAACCTTTTCCTGGCATCCTACGTTTTCCAGGTATTTTGACATAGAAAACCACTTTGTAACTCAACGTTGATAGCTATGCCTTGAGATTGAGATGTATTTTGTGAATAAACGTCTAAATTGTGTAAAAAGGCACGAAATTCATTTATAAGACTAATGTGTGTTATATATCCATCTTTTTACATCTATGTCATGTAAACAATAGATACATGTAGGTATATATATTTTTTGCTTTTTTATTAACAAGCGATAAATAATTCATATACATATATTTTCGGATTAACCGGCAGGAAGGGAATAAGAAACCTACAGTATAATAAATGTTTGTAAAATTTATTCAATAAAATACTCATTAATTAATATATTTTTCTAGAATGATGGAACCAGGTAAAACAAAGTGGATAAAAAACATTACCAGAAAAAATACTCTATTTATTATAATAGATAAATATTTGTATGATTTCTTTCACAGACGCACCCGCAGATATACACGCGACAGGCACTGTGTGAAAATTGAAAATTTCCGGGATGATACTCTTGCCGTACCTATTATGAAACAATAGTATTAATGCAGCACCTCTGTTCTCTCCTCTCTTGTTTGCTGATTCAAACCTAAATGAGTTCGAACACATAGCGTGAATAAAAGAGAATCGTTACGCCTTGTAGTATGAAACCCACCGAACTCCTGTCAACCGCAACGCGCGAAATTTGAAACAGTCGTAACCTAATTACGAATTACGACATGCTCGTAATTCTACGCCAATTCCTCACGAAGAATTAGTGTAACTGAAATTGTTTAACGACTATTTACGATACTTGTCTTTTATACCTTTGAGCAAAATTTTGAAGTGTCCGATAAATTACATTCACGGTTCATTAGTCTTTGACGCGCTCTGATCAATCTCGTAATTAGGGTTAATTTGAATTATTTGCCTAGTAGGATTCTCCACTTTCTTCATAGGATTTTGTACAATAAAAATTTGCTTCGTTTCTTCCTTTTCTGTTAATAGTTGACCGACACCCATAATTTTTAAAGTAGGTACTGTTTTTATTAACGTAGCATTAGGAATTGATAAATTTGTATTGCAATCTACTTTTGGAAATATTATAGGGTTTTTCGAGACTGCCAGAGATAATTTTTTCTTCGGTGTAATAGGCACTTCCATGGAAGAGAAGGTCGTCCTTTTTATCGCAGATGCTACTGGAACTGGGCTTGTTATAGTATCAGAATTTACGGATATTATTTTTGGACCAAGTATTATACCATTTCCTGTAAATAACATGAAAAGATAAAATAAAGAATAAAACAAATAGTGAGTAATTATTTTCATATTATTCTATTACCTTTCTGCATCGCCTTTGTAATTGGACAGTCTTTGTGAGCCAATAGAAGCGTTTTTAATTTAGCAACCTCCGTTCGTAAAACTTTTATTTCCATTTTTAGAGCCACGTTGGTCTCATTCACATTGGTAACCGTCCTTTCCAGCTGCTGTATCCACGCTTTTCTTTTAGCTCTTGCCCTCATCGCGCTAGCACGATTACGTTCGAGAATTTCTTTCTTTTTCAATTGATCTTCTACTGTTTTATTTCTATTCTTTTTTGAATTATTTAACTCATCTTTTGAGAAATTGCTATTCGGTTTTAGATTTTGTGAACTTTTCGTTAGTGTTTGTTTTAATTTCTATAATTATACGAAAAATATTATTTTCCAAAAGCGAGATAACTAAAATATTTTATTGAAGTATATCCTAAATATATTAAAATACCATTTTTGCTAAAGATAGTGCAGAAACCGTTGGATTCTTGGACTCCAATCTCGTATTACATTGCAAAAGTGGTTCCGTCTTTATGACAACCGTTTGTTGCTTCAATGACTGCACGTTTGTTGTACCAACAGAATCGCAAACTGGAATTGCTGAGAGTTGCATTAATTTTCCATCTGCCGTTTTTAGTAGTAGTTGCACCTCCTCGCCGTTAATCAATCTTTACAAGAATATATTCTTTATTCATTTGTGCAAGAACATTTAAATTTTTGATGAAAAAGAGATTTAAAAATTACTCACAATTGTGGACTAGGTTGTTCTTGTAAAACTTTCGGCATTATTGGCGTTTGCGTAACTTGATCGATAACATTCTCTGTTAAGGTCACATTTCGTTCAATGGTTAACTTTTCCTTCATTAAGTTCTGTTCATCCGTTTCAGTGAGTTTTACTGTACTGCAAACTTCAGTATGAATGGTAGTTTTTTCCTCTGTGCTTTTTTCAGTGATCGAGATGCTTCCACATTCCTGCACAGAATTTTCTGACAACATTTGACTGCTAGTAGACAGCACGTCGGCTATGTGAGGAAATATGTGCGGTGTATGCAAAGTATCATCCGTAATTCCAGCCTAGATACATATTTGTAATATGAGATATTGAAATTTATTTTAATTTCATGATTTACCTCTGGTACTGCCAGTGTGCCAGTGTTCCCAGACTCCACTGCCCTCCTAAAAGTTTCTTCGAAAGGATTTACATTTTGTAAATCTTGGAATAGGCCAACTTCCTCACAGTTTCGAATGAACCGTGTTGGCGTTGGTGTTTGATCTGCTGCAAAATATGTAGACATCTCTTATTTACTTGTCTCTATGTTTGAAATATAATTCAATGATTAAACTTATTTCAATTGCAACCTACCAACAAAACTGCCATTCTTGGAACTATTTCCAAGATTTAACATCATATCATGTTTCTTCTTATGAACTGATAACTGGTCCTCGTTTGCAAAACTCTGTAGAATAAGTGGAATATGATTAAATGATATATTCAAGCAATCAGAAATTCTTGTTCTTCTTTTAATACAAGGAAGAATTACAAATTTATAATGAAATATATCAAGACAAAATGCTTACTACTTTTAACATAAGTATATAAATATCTTTATTACCATATTGCAACCGGATGAGGAGCAAGCAAAAATTTTTTCATTGTGTGCCATTATTAATCACTATTTTATGACAACGGTTCACAGGTGGTACGATATAACAAAAAAATGAAGCCTAGAAGGTTGTGACACGGCACGATTCGCCAGAAGGCACCATTCTTTTGGACACTTTTATATAGATCATACATATTTTTGCTTAGTGTTGGTTCTTTTATACTTTCCAAGTCATTCAGAACCAAATACGTGGAAAAGAACAATACACACAGTTTCCAAAAATGTTTTGACACAACGACTCATATCAGCTGTTTCAACGTTAGATGAACAGTCTTTCATTATAAAAAGATAGAGCGGCAGATGGTAGGTTGCATAATTTGTATCTAGGGACATTTTACTACTTGCTTGCAGAGACGAATAGGGAGGTTGCTAATGGCATGAGAGGAATTCAACTAAAAGTACTCTCCACGTATTACCGTCTCTTGGGTTAAACGGTGATTTTCGATCAAACTATACACACATTTTTTTCTCCGATGATTTTAGTGGAAGTAACATGCGAATACACAAGAAGGGTGGAAATAGACGTGCGTACCGGGTCTACGGAAAGTAGACGCTTAATGACGATTTGAAAACGAATGACATTTTGATCGCCAGTTTTACAAGAGCAGAGTTGTTTAGCTCCATCAAGCAACGGAGTCAAATTCTGATAAAATTACGCACTTACGTAAATTACTATACAGAGAATCATAAACTCATTGTAAAATTGTACGATTATCGTAAGTTTGCAAATTGCAGTCAATAAATCAATCTTATTTTGTAAATGAACAGAGCGTTTAATTGTTGAAAATCCTTGCAGCATCCACCATTCTCAAACATTGTCGTTTTCTCTTTCCATCGCCGTTCGTATTCACTTACACGATAACATATGACTTGCGTACTCTATCTTTGTCTATGATCTTTATATTTCTATGATTACTTTTAAATCACGTTTGATTTCTTTGTGGTTCCAAAGTGAGTCTAGTGTTATTTGTGGTGCATAGGTTGGTGATCTTTTTTAGTTAACTATCATGCTGTGTTGTGGTTATGTATCTACATTTAACAATGTTATGAATGAAAAATACAATGTAAAAGAAACGTGTTAAACAAACTGGAAATATTACGATACCAAATATATTAGAATTTTAAACGGAGGTGCTATTTTTTAAATACTGAGGCAATATTTAAAATCAGAAAGAAGTTCGAGGTTAAAAAATTTAGAACATAACATTTTTTAAAGCAAATACGATCAAATATTTTTTAACGGAGTAAGGCCTATATAACCGTTGTGAAGATGCAAGTGTGTAGGAAAATCTCAACATTATTGCTGTCACGTAAGTTTTACTACAATTATTTCCTTCCTAAAATATTTCGTTTTTACTAATTTGCATTATTTTATAGCACATTGTGTGTTTAAGTCGGTACCAGCAGCCGGAGTAAAATCTTGTTCAGTACCAACTGACTTTAGTGGTATTTGAAATTATTAATTTGCTATAAAATAGAACAAAAAATATGTGTATGCATATTATTAACAAATAATTATTCTTCATAGATGTTGAATTTCCTGCTCGTAACAAGCTCAAAGTTATGCCAAAAGTACCTCAGTATCCACCTCAAATAGGCTTTTTTAAAACGCAAAAAAGATTAAGGCTAATGCGAGGTCCCGAAGAATATCATAATACCCTTTTACACAAACAATATGGCATAATAGTAAAGGAATAAACAGTAAAATTGAAAGACTGTATATGCGTTTAATTAAACATAAAGATGTGAATTTTTTTCAGGCAACAGGTGGTGGCAGATTGAAACATAACAATTTTGAAATGATCCGTATGATAATTTTGAGAAATGTAGATTACAATAAAGTATTTGCAATTTGGAGAGTTCCTGCTCCTTGGCAACCTATTACTAAGAAGGTAATGGATATGAAATAACATTTGAAGATGCTAATTTTAACTTATACCTAATATAGGGCCATGGAGTACGGATGGGTGCTGGTAAAGGAAGTATAGATCATTATGCTACTCCAGTAAAAGCAGGACAAGTTATTATAGAAGTTGGAGGAGAGATTGAATATTTTGAGGTATTGACAATATTTTATTGTAATCTTTCGACCTGTTATCGATCATTAATATTTTGACATAGCACGCAATATTACAAATAACCTTTTTAGGTTAAACGCGTTTTAAAAAATATTGCGAGAAGATTGCCATGTACTGCTATGGCAGTTAGTCAAGAAATTATGGACAAAATGGCAGAGAGCAAGGAAAAAATGAAAGAAGAAAATCTAAACCCATGGACTTGGAAATATATCATTCAGAATAATATGCTTGGTTGTCATAAATGGATCTCAAAATATGACAAGCGATGGTTCAACGAGTATCTTTAATTTAAGATGTATATAGCTGTAAATATACACTGCTCAAAATACTCAAATGTCTGTTTAATTTTTGTATCTTCTTCTGTTTGTTTATCTTTTTTTCTAATCATTATATTATAGCCAATCTTTATTAGTATAGAAATTATTAAAAAAGAAATTAGTATAGAAATTATTAAATTAGAATTAGTATAGTTTATTAGTGTAATTCTAAGAATCCATTTTCAACGTGTAACGCGCCATTACTTACCTTGTGTAACTAGAATTAATATGTGTATTCGTTAACGATGGATAGGATTGAAGTAGAATTCGAGCAATACCGATGTGTTACAATTACAATATTTTATATATCTTTGATGACGGTTTGGTGGTAACAACAGGTAAATACTACATATTGTACATTGAGTAGGCGATAGTCGTATCTTATTGTTTAATTAGCGTATCGGTTACGCCGATGCCGATGGCGATGGCGACGTCCACCACGACGGCAACCCCAAACGACAGGGCGAAACGCGGCGAAAACAGCGATAACAATAGCAGCAGCAACAACAACAATCTCAATAACAATAACAATAACAGCAACGATGATTATGATCGTGATAGATTAAAGATAATCATTTTCATAATACAATAAATATACATACTAATCGATAAGTACAAAGTGAATGATCTTGGTAACGGATTTTACGATAAATCCGTGCCAGCTAGAAGAACGATAAATAGATATGTGTATAGCGAGAGGATAGTGATTCGCGAGAGCATCGTCGATTATTGCCATCGTCGTCGTGGACGCGGTCGTCATCGCCGTCCTCGTCGTGTTTTGTCGCCGTCGCCGTCGCCGTCATTGCCGTCGACGTCGATAAACGTCAATCGTTTATCTATTTTATCCGCATTTATCACACTTAACGTAGATACAGCGACATCGTGTCTGAGGAATGTGTGTGAATGCAGAGTCAGCATTGCGACGATATTCTATTACAATATATGTATATATATATATATTTATATATTTATAATATAATCCTCCCTGATCGGTGGGAACTTATCAAAAATAAAAAAAAGGAGAAAAGAGAGACCGGCAGTTTCGACTTAAACAGGGTGCCCCCTGTGTGAGAATGCTTCCGCCTCTAGGACGTGCGGATTTCGTTTGCGCCAAACAAAGCTCCTGGAGATAGTATCGTATATTATAAAATTCGGCGTTATGAGTTGCATCGTGCTTTAAGCTTCACTTTCACCATTCTATAATCGCAAAACGATCACGAAAGGCGTTCGAAAATGGTCGAACGAACGGATAAAGTTACCAAAAGCGAGCCGAGGAACGTCACACAGTTTCTCTTACGCGAGTTTACATTTTTCTGACTTTTGAACGAGAAAACAAGGAAATGCGTATATATATATACAATGTTTTGGCCGTGGCCAGAGCTGGAGGAAATAGTATTCTAAGTAAAAAATAGTAACTGTAAGATCGTTTGTACGTTGATAGTGTTTATAACGGCGAATGGGGGGCGGTTTCGCTTCTTCCTTTTTTTCTTTTTCTTTTTTCTTTTTTCTCTGTAACATCGCGGCAAGCGAAACATTCAACAGCGTTCGTTTCGCGTGAAACAGCTTCGCAAGCTCTCCACTATTTTCTATCGTAAATACTATTTGTTTCCGGCTCTGCGCGGGGGGATTCCTCGTCCTACGGGGATGTTTTCGTCCATTTTTCCTTTCTCGTCTCGTCCGAAGGACGAGATTCCCTGGCATACGTTTAAGTAATTGTAATTAGCGCGTCTCTCACTCACGGTACTCGATATGATTGATTCGTTTTAACGACTCGCTATCTCGGAAACGAAGAGTCGTCTCTCGATGCTCCTCGAAGGAAAAGGAAAGGATGGCCGCGGGCAGAGCTGCGATAACAACGCCACTTCAACCCGCCAGACGATTCGAGGGTACGTTTAAGTCAGGCGAAAGGCAACGTAGATCGCGCTTCGCGTTCATTAGTATTTATTAATTAATGCATTAGTTACGCTATAAGACTAGATTCTCGGCGGGGTATCTTACGTTGTCTGCAGCACCTTTTAACCCTTTGCAGTTATCTTTAAAGGTAAGGACATTCGTTCACGACACGATGTACGAATTAAAAAAAAAAAAAAGAAAGAAGGCGAAGGAATGTTAGTAGAAATCGAAAGTTAATTAAATAAACGTTATTCACGATCGATTAAGAAATGTAGAGGCCTTAACGAGAATACGATTAATAAAATAATTCTCTTATTTAGTCGACGTAAGATCGCAAAGGGTTAACGTGCGTGGCCCACGTCGACGCGCCTCCACGCTTTTGAACGCCGACTCGAGCGTCTTTTCTCTTTTTTTCATTGTGTTCATCGGCATTACATCACTATATCCCACGCTTGACATGCTAACACACAACTTACAGATACATACATACTTAGACACGTAGTCCTTAAATGCCTATATAAGATAGAGCGTTGGTTTATAAGATCGGATTGCTGCGATTCCTGCGCGCCTTGGCTGTTCGCCTTAAGATTTAATCGTTTCGTTTAACTCGATAATCTTTTACATACAGGCAACCCACGTTAAGGAAAATTGTTTCCTATATTGTTATCAAGCTATCGAACTTTGACAGTGTTCTCCTATAAAAGACTCGGTAGTCTTCATATAGAATTTATTCGTGATACAAGCGAATAATTGCACATTCGTTATAAGAATATACGTTCGTATAACAGCGGTTAGCTTAGTTAGATATCTACTAAGTTCATTTATTTTTTTTATGTACGAACGAATAGCTGACGAATTCTATCGTATTTTTCAAGGAAAATCATTTCACGAAAATTCTTCCTTTCTTAAGTATCCATTACTATCAACCTTGATAAGAGTAATAAATGATTAGTCTCGAACATGGGTTTGCCTGTTAGATGATCTTTGACGATCGCAGGGAAGAATGAGGCGTGCGATTGGATTCGCAAGTGGAAATGAAATCAGTGCGGAAGAACGAAGGCTATAAGGTGTGCGTGTATTTTGCATTTGCATATCTCTCTAATCCATTCATTCATATTCTCTCATACAGATTCGTTCCATTCCAGTCTCTCTTTCTCTCTGGGTGTAAACGTGTATTTGTATATGTATAGACGAACATGGACGAGGACGCGTCTCTACGATGTAACTAACGATGGCACAGATGCGATTACGCTCGCATTCACGCGGGGAAGCACGTGCCTTGACTCGCGACGCGTTTAAAACGAGCACTCGCGATCGGTGGCACGTACGAGGACAATTGCGGAATCCAATCGATGGGTTGAATGGTAATTAAAAGCGATACCGGAGCAGCGTCTCGGGCCGGTGCGAGCTCGTCTAGGAGATTAGCGTTTCCCACTTCGCAGCTCGCAAATCTTCTAATAATCTACACGGCTCGGCTTTCCTTAACTTGTTAAGCAGGTCATTTCATGGAAATTAATTCTGTTTAACCGCGTTACGCGTGTTTGCATTTATATATAGCGATCTCGTTCTTGCTTCAACAACGCGGAAAGATTCGCGATATTTTCGGAAAAGTTTCAACGAGCGAAACAAGTGAAACACTGATAGCCATTGACTGTCGTAATTAATTAATTGCGCCGTTGGCTTTGCAACGCGACTCCCCCTTCCGATTGTGTCGCGTTAATTAAAGTATTTCTGTTTAGCAATCGAAAAAAATGGAACTTATCAGCAGGAATGGACTCATCGTGTTTTTCCCATGTAATCTTCGAATATAAATGTGACGTAACTTATTTTTAGCAGAAACGATACGACGCATTAAAAGATAGAATATTTATAAATCGAAAGATCGTTACATTCCAGAAAATTGAGTCTACTCGAACTCTCCGGTTAACAAGTTAAGGGAGTTTCAGAATACGTTGTTTCATCGTTGGACGAAACTCTGATTTTTCCATAGCTTTTAGATAAGTCTATATATGCGTGCGCGTATGTGTATGTGTACGTGTGCGTGCGTGTGTGTGTGTGTATGTGTGGAAAATTACAGGTTAAAGTACGAATGGCAAATAGGTGATTCGCGTGAAGAGCGATTCGGTAAGGTCCGTACAAAACGAGCAGGATTAGAATAGACGGGAAACGCCGATAGGTAGAAAGGTGCACGCGGCCCGTGCTCGCGTTTTCGCTCGGCTCCGTCGAGCGATTAGATATGCGAGTTAGTTTGCTCTATGGAGTTTGCCATACAAATGTAACTTCGTAATCTGTTACAGTTTATAATTAACATGCGCTAGGTCGCGATATATATATATATATATAATATATATATGTACACAGTCTTACAAAGCAAAATTTACAAACATTATGACGTACGGACGATCGAATAAATATTACGTTTCCCCCGATGTAGATTGGAAAAAGAGTAAATGGCCCTGTGCCCGACGATCGTTCATTCCGATATCGATCTCGGCCCACGACTGGAATTTACGGTCGGGAAGACTCGAGCGCTAGCGAATACTTGGAAATAAAACGGGTAAAATAGCAGAAAAACCTTGAGGGAAAAACACGAGGAGAAGCTTTATCTTTATCGTTAGGAACCGACGATAGATAGAGCACGGATGAACACAAAAGGTATGGAAAGACGACTAAAAAAGACGAGGCATTCGTGCGGTTTGAACGTCGCTATCGAAGCCGAGGATCGATTTCGAGACAAAAGAGTCGGTTTTTGTCCGGCCACTTTTTGGTGAATGCCCTGTCGCGTGGCAGGAACGAGGGAAAGAGGTTTGTTCGATTGGCGTGAGGGAAGGGCTTGAGCGAGAGATCGATAGTGCACGGAGGCGGAAGCGAGGATCGGCGGTCGATTGATCGTCGAGGAGAGAGAAGGAAAAGCTGGTCGAATCGAGCGCGCGATCTACCTACTCCACCCCGGCCACCGGCGATCGCATCTTTAAAGCCTCTGCGTGTGTGTATATGTGTGTGTGTGTATATATATATATATGAATGCTCTCGCGTGTGTATCATTCCTTGCGTACACTGTTTTACAAGCAGAAGTCGCGCGTATTGTACGATTCGCGATAATTCGCGTTGGAAATACGCGCGCCTCTTACAGCTTGCACCTGCTTCTCTCGCGTCTATCTTTTTCTCCCTTTACTCATATGTATCTGTGTATGTATGTCTGTATAACGTGTTTCGTGTCCATGCGTTTGCGCGATACTCTTGATGTGCTGCTAGGAAGCTGACTAGATTATAGCCTACAATACGAAACGTCCGGAGCGTCGTTCGAACGGCGCGAGCTCGGCCCTTTTGGTTCTCCATTGCGAACGTGCTACGCGGCGAAAGAGGAAGCGGAGAACGTGGCCGAGCTTATCCGGCTATGCCGTTTAGTCTCAACGAGGGTTCCGGGGTTTCGTATCGACCTTGACTACTCGGCCTTCTTCAAGGCCGAACGCCATCACCTAGGCGTTCGACTCTTTTAAGTTTTCGAAGTACTGCATGATCTGGTTGTAGTCCATGCCCAGGTTCAGGTCGTCCAACGCCACCGATTCCTCTTGCTCGTGGGACGAAGACGCGGACGACGAAGAAGAGGACGAGGAAGAGGAAGCGGTAGAGGACGGCGACGAGTTAGGCGGTGACGAGGACGATGAGGCCACGGTCGGGCTGGACACGTTCATGGACGAGGCGATCGCGTTCGTCGAGAACGACGAGAACATTGGATTACCGACGATCGTCGCCCTCTTCACTTCTCTGGCTCTCGCGTCCTTCGAATGCCTGTTGTCATCGTGAGTCACTAGCTCCACAAACTCCTCTTCCTCCGCGTCGTTCTCTTTCGGACTACCTACTCTAGCTTTACCGTGTGGCTTGATATGGTGAATCTGCTTGCTGTGCCGCTGATTGTTCCCATGATGAGCGCCCGCGCTGCTACTCGAAGCTCTGTGACGATGTTTCCTAGGTGTTTCCGGTAGTCGTACGATCACTCCTGTGTTTCTGTGTGGTGGTACGGGAGGTTTGTAGTCCTCGTTGTTGTTGTTGTTGTTGTTGATCGTTGCGCCGACGGGAACAGCTGCAGTCGTTGAAACCATCGCCGAGGTTACGGGGATTCCGTGCGGTGGTAAGGGTGGTGGGACGTCATCGTTGCTACGTTAAGATAAACGAGTTACTTTATATTTAGAGCGACAGTAAGCATTTGGATTCTAATCCTTCTGCTCTCCTATAAAATAAAATAAAACAATTACTCGTTTCGTGCAGAAGCCACGGTGGACGTAGATATAGATGCCGAAGTAGCGATTGTAGTTCCTGATACCACCGTAGGTGATTTCGTTACGGGCTTCGTCGCGAAACTGTTTCGTGGGAGTTTGTCCCTCTTGCAATAAGTCGTGGTATCTATCGGCCCTGATCCATTGCTACGCTGTCCCGCCGAAGGTAGCTCGATGTGGTTTGGATTGTCGAAACAAGTTGCCAATTCACTCGCTTCTCCCTCGTTTTCACCAGCTAGGGGGTTACTAGTCACTCTTACCTGAAACATAAATTGTCGATTTAGTTCGATTCGCTTCTGAAGCTGAAAAAATTAGGGGCTTAAAGATCGTGGCCCGAATAACAGCACAGCGCACGAACGATAACGTCGTTATCTTGCTGTTACTGGCAGCGAGTGTGTTATAAATAGTTCACGAGTAGGCGTTCTATTCTGTCTCTTTATTCCCGACCCTACAGGTAATAAGAAGGATCCTTTCCAGGAAGTTTGGTTCTTCTTGTGAATCATCAAAAATATCCGCTCTTATTTATCGTGCCTGCCATATTATTATTTTCATTGACTGCCTGTAAAGTTACTTATAATCATTACACACGTCCAATTATTGGAAAAACGTTGTGAGTTTCAATTTTCCATGTAAAACAGCATTTTTCATTTCACATAGATATCAGTTAAATCTACTGAAAAAATTGGAATTAAATATTTGTTTATTTAATCCAAATATTCCCTTTAATTAAATGCCTGTGTAACGCATGAAATTCAGCCTTCAAACTCGACAGCTTTAACTGGCAAATAGTATCGACGTGTAAATAATTTAAGATCGTTGTTGCATCGAATAAGCGATAGTTGCGAATACGTGCAAGTTGATTCGACGTCGTTCACGCGTTATGATATCGCATAGTGGACGACCTTCAGACTCGTCAAAATGTAGCATTGATACCTGTTGCGGTCCGGAAGCGGCTCTCTCGAGAGTGGCTCTGCCCAGCCAGACCCAATCGTGTGCGTTCATGGTAGACTCTCTGGGAAGTCTTCTTCCCGATGCCAGCTGGTTGGCGGCTGCTCTGGCTCCTGACAGTACCGGAAGCACTGACCCGGATATCGTAGAATCCGGCGGCTGTAGTTTGAACTTGTTCGCGTAGACCATGCAGGAGACGAGGAAGACGATGATGGCGAAACAGAAGGCTCCCAGAAGGACGTACATTCCGATCTCGAGTGGGCTCACACGCTTTACTCCGTGATGCCGTATCCCAACACCGCCCATTCCTCCTGAAGACATGCCATTAGCTATAGCCGTGCGGTGCTGCCGTGCCTGCACCAAAGGTTCGTGCTCGTGCTTGTGCTCGTGCTCGTGCCCGTTCTCGTCTTTCAGCGGTAGCCCTTTGCACAAAAAACAAAGAGACAGGAAGAGAGAGGAGAAGAGTGAGAAACGAGTACTGGAAGTAGAGAACGAGGCAGCTCCCGGCTAGCTGCGTATCCTCCCGCGCGACCAGCTGCCTGCAGAAAAGCGACATCGATGCTTCGCGTCATGCACGAACAGAGAGAAAGAGAGAGCGTGTCGAAGCTGACAGGTCGAAGAATTCTCGCATATTACTCGTACGCACGCTCACTGGACCCGTCAGTTCGTTAAGCGATAGAGGATCGAGCGATGGAGAAGATTTGAAGCGATGGCGAAGTGACGAGCAACGGAGATTCAAACGAAGAAACGGAAGGTGATGGAAAGCGAAAGAAGCTGTTACGCGATTCGTCCGATAAGTCCGAACAGTTTATTCTTTTTGGTTATTTGGTCGTTACGATAGTTATCATTTATCTAGAAATCAAAATACTTATTATTCGCTGATCTTCTCCTCTCAGCTACTAGCTTTGATCTAAATTTCATAAGATTCGTCGTTTCGGTTGTTTTAATAACGCGACACGGACTTATTGGACGACCAATAATAAAACAAATCACACGATTTAGGCTAAGTTTCGAGATTGGCGGAGATAGAAATCGATGGAAGTAAGAGGACGTAAAGCGCTACCAAAATATACAGTGGCATTCATCGAAAAGAAAAAGAGTGCGAGAGAGTGCGACGAAGGAGAACTGGATCTATTTACCGATGAGAATGTCGTGCAAATCAGGAGCCATCTCTCCCCTGCTGGTCTTCCTTTCTCTGTGATGATGAGAGCCAACCGTTCCACCTCCGTCATTCTGTACGAACTCGGGTCGATTGGGAAGATCGCTCGAGGCAAAGTCCACCTCAACGTTGGCGGAAGCGCTGGCAAGGGCTGCCGCGGTCGCTCTTTGAGATCCTTTTCCAGACCTCCTGCCGGTTAGACGACAGGCGTCGGCCAATTGAAGACTGACTCGTAACAAATCGCCTCTCCCTTCGCCGACCGCAATCACTCGAGGATGATGAGAAGCGACCATCGGAGCGAATGCCACCACTTCCGGGTCTAGACTCTCCACTAACAAGTGGTAGTCGTTCACAGCGATTTCTCTCAGCGGTGTTCTCGTACCGTCAGAAAATTCCACGTCTATATCCAGCAGTCCCTCCTATGTTCGATGCAGAAATGCGAAAGATTATAATCCGATTGCCGCGTAAAAATATCCGAAGCAAGGTTTGTTTTCAAATAAATGCAAGAAAATATTCAAATCATAAATGTTAGTTCTAATATTTAGCGAACGAAATAGATCTTCCTAACATAACGAAATAGAAATCCCTAACAAGGAAAATAATAAATTTCCTTATTGAAATTCGATCGTTTCTTCCTCGCAGCTAGATCTCATACTCGATAGATATTTTACGCTGACAAGAGAAACATGTACCTCACCTGATACTGAGCGGTCAGCTTCCTCGTCACCGACGTCTCCGCGACATATCCATTTTCTATAGCAGTGTCCGGACTAATAGTGAGTTGTAATCCAGACACCACTCTAACTGACAACCTGGTGACCGCCACACGGTCGTTAACCACTCGCACTTCCTTCGCGCCGATTACTTTGCTCGTAATCGGCGAAAGGACCTGCACCTCCGTTCTACCCACTCCACGACCTTGAACGATTCTCCCTTGTAACAGGTCAGCGATCCTGGGATCAGAAACTCGAAGCATTCCGTTCACCAGATCTGTCACTCGTAGCCAGGTACGACGATTCACGAAGTAAGAGACTCTTCCTGAATCGTGGTCGGTAGCCAGGAATCTCGCGTGTACTTCGATAGGACTCTGCTGGAATCGTAGTCTGCAATTGGTAGAAGGTCCTCTATCTATAGAATTGATCGTATCCCATCCGTTATCGGTTCCTCGAAATCTTTCTTCCTGCTCGTCTTCTTCCAAAATCACATCCGCGTCTTCGATGTCCATCGAAGTGTCCTCCAACTCCGCGGCGCTTCTCTTTTTGGTTTTCGAGCTGGATTCGTTGAAACGTGAATTGGTGGAGTTCAGACTACGCTTGCTTTTCGCCCCTACAGCGTGTTCTTCGGGAACTTTCCAGCCTTTAATCTGACTTAATCTGGTGTCCGCCACGGTCATCTCCAAAGGGAATTCCGGCATCCAAACTGTGAATTTAGCCAGCCCTGTGTAAGTACCGTACTTAACGAGAACTGACGCGTTGCTGGAGCCACGTATCTCCGTGCCGTCCACGTACACGCTGCTACAAGAAGATGATACCTGTAACACAACACGTAACACCTTGTCAGAAACGATTCTTCTCGTAAAGCTGGAAACGGAAAGCCGCGTACCTTAAGCACACTCTCGTCCTCCGAGTGACAGGAGGATTGCAGCGTAACGTCGGCGACGGTTCCGGCCTGGCTTACGATGAAGACCTTCATCCCCTGGGACACTTGGCGACCCGTCAACACCGCGGTGTTCATCACCTCCCAGTTCTACGACGAAAATGAACTCGATTAAAGCATCGCCTTTGCCTCTATGACTCCTCGGGGATCTTGTTAAAGCGTTCTCCAACTCCATTTAGGAAAGTCGCTCGGTCGTATTAGCGAACGGCGATCGTCCCTTGTTCGTTGCACGCTTTTGTTTGCTCCCAAGCGGGGCTGTCAGAAAAGTTTCGCGGATGGTCGCGGTCTGCAGTCGAGGGAAAAGCTTTTAAAGGGTCTCCTCGATGGCCTAGACGAGTCCGTCAGCGTCGCTCGACCATTTCATATGTATACACGCGCCTGTATCACAGGTATACACGCACACGCGCACACACGTACGCACACGTACACAGAGGTGTACTCGTATCGTTATGGAAGTTATTCTACGTGTTGGCTGTACATCATATTCCTTGGCGGTGTGTGTACTTTAGAACGGCCATTCAGTGGGAAAGGGGACGGCAGGACGAGAGACGAGAGCAGCCTGGTGCACGAGAAGCCATTTCCAAGTTGGCTTCCGTACAGTCTGCCCTTTGGAAGGAACATCAAACGACTCGGATATTGCAGCGAGGGAATTTAAATCTCTGACCCCGAGCGGCTCTCTATCCGTCCACCTACACCCGCTTGTCTCCGGTTCTACGTGTGCGTTCATGCCACCTACATACATATATATATGTATATATATATATGTATATATATCTTTGAACCCGCGCCCCTGGTTGGCATCGATAAGCTCGATCTTAGGCGAGCGCAAAAAACCTGCCATTCAGTGCATTCCGAATAGCACAGGCTCATCGGACTTTCTCTTCTAAAGTGTTCCCTCCGGTCATCGATATTCTTTCGATTCACGCGACTTCGAATCGAGACTTGGAAGCATATGGGCGCTTTTCCTGCTTGCACGAATCCTCCATTTAACGTAGGAGAATTTTCTCGCTGGAAAATTCGTCCGGATAACACCCACGGGATTTATTTTCGTCCTTCGCATCGGCGAGTTTGCTACGGTCGTTCGAGATAGGGTGAGAGTGCCAGTTACGGTATTTTAGCGATCGTCTCGATAACAAAAGCATTTGGGCGATCGAATTCCAGCAGAGCCGCCCCTTTTGTTCCGGCCAAAATCTCATTGAACCGTCGTTAGGGAAGCTGCTTTTAGAAATCCGTGACTGCACGTAGAAGCAGGAACTGCGTTTAAAACAAACATCGAGCGCAACGCAGCTATCCGGTCACGGAGAGCCAAAGTTGCAAGGAACTCCGCCAACTCTGCGTAACCTCTTCTCTACCAAGTCGAGTAGTTGGTCGGCTTCGAACTACCGAACTTTATCAGGAATCTCTGATCTACTTAGCTCCGTTCTGCTGTTCGGCCGTGTACAAGATTTAGTTATGCATTATCAAGGTACTGCACCACGTCAAAGGGCACGAAGCGAGCTACTATTCCTGGATAACCAGGCTGCATTTCTTATCCTCGTGGCCTAAATATTTATACGCCTGGCTCGGCTGCCGTACCGTCGTCAGCCTTCCGCCAAAATATTTTCTTTTCGTTGATTAAACGAGCGTGGGGATTCGCGTTTGGCCAGCTACGCGAAAAGCAGCCGCGGCATAGATGCTGCATAGAGTTAAGCCGGACCGGCAGAGCTTTGCCGAGTGCGAACAGACGACGAGGGTGTCTCTTTTAATTAAAAACTTCCCCTCCTTCCGCCTGGCGGAGGCAACGAGCAATTAGAGTACGGATAATCAAGAAGCTTCCGACAACTTGCCCCTTCTGCCAGCCTTTCAAAGGAATATGTAAGCGAATTAACGAACTAATTAATCAATTAGGCAGCTCGTGCACGAATCTCCTGCTGATTGTCGTGTACACAGCGCGCTCCCGCCCCCCCGCCCTCTACCCCCTTTTCGAAACTGACCGATTTCACGTCGTTTAATTCGCGAGTTGCGGATCGATGCCGAAACGCGGCGAAGTTAAAGGAACTAACACCGAAATCAATTAACCTCGGTACGCCAAGCTTCCAAAATCTCGGTCAAAGAACCGAGAATAAATCGAATAAATTTCTCCGAATGTCGTATCATCAGGAGGCCGATGATAAAAACCAGTCGGGGACACGGACGTGCCCTGTTTTATCTCGAGGAAAAACTACATCGCTAAACCTTTTGGCCGGAGAGCTGCGAGTTAATGGCGGTGTCTTTTTGCCAAGAGGAAATCTACCCGCGTGCCATTATTAGTTTATCAACGACATAGTCTCAGACTATATCACGACAATACCCAGATACTAACTTCGAGACGTTCTCTCGGCGCAAGAAACTAAATTTCGCGACTGTCGTTTCGTTCTCTTTGTCACCCGGCGAAATACGTGCTGTGTTAGAAAAGTAACGAGACTGATGTCATTTCTTGCGACTTATTGTTCGCAACGGCATCGAAACCTTACTTCGCCGGCGGAGTCGCACATTTATACCGTTGCTTTTATATCAGCTACAATTCCGTAGCTACAGCACGTATGCTTTTACTATGATTTGTGTAAACGCGTGCGTTAGGTAGAGAAAATGGAACAACCACGTGTTAAACATCGTTGTGCTCCAAAATTCTGTACCGAAACGAATAAAAAAAATGACGAATAGGTACATGGGAAAAAAGGTAAAAATATAGAATAACGTTTTTCATTTTCAACGGAACAGAGTTTCAACACGTTCGATTAACATTGCTCGATAAATTATCAAATTCCATTTTCTCGCAAATTATCTTATTCCGGATTTCTCATTTACTTTTTCACGACAGATCGCTCTCTTCTTCATTCTACCATAATTGCTAGGAGATTACGCTACATAAGTAAAGTACATTATTATTTCTTGCAAACTTCTGTAACCGAAGTCGTATTTTCCACCCTCTAACGCCTTCCGTTTTTACAAAAAAAAAAAAAAAGAACGGATCACGAGGACGTATGCCACGTACAGGTCCGTATCGATCGGCACTTTTGCCGGCGGTTATCGGCCAACTTAGCGGATTCTTTTTCAAGAGATCTCGAGAATGGCGGCGGATACGTCGAAGGACAGAAAACGAGGGTTGGCTGGTCTAAAAATCGTGCCGGTTCGACGAGTACCGATATTGGTTCGCGTAGGAGACTAGTACTCGCCCCATTCTCCTCCCTCTTTTTTCTCTCTCCATCTGGTTGATTCTTTTATTTCTTAACCGGTGCGAATTCGTGGAATTCCATCGTAGTTTCCGCTGTGGAATTCCAGGTGCACGTTCCAGGCACAGTTGGCGGGAATGAAAATCGTCGGGCACGTATTCGATGGTGTCCCCCGACAGGAATTGCACCAGGAAGCTCTCTTTATCGCCACCGTTTCTCCAACCTCTGACCGCGCGTATCGGATCGCAAACACAAACATCCAACGTTCTTGTGACCAGTCGAATTTTACGAACAACAAAGCGGCAACGAGGTTCGTCGTGGAGATTTTGTTAGAGAATACACGCGACGCTGAATAATCTTCGTGGCGTAGCTAACCAGGCTTCAGGGATATGCACGCACCATTGCGGTGATTCAGGATTCCCCGGCTTACAGTCTCATCCCCCTCGAGGAAGACAAGGTTTTTATCTCGACGAGCTTAAGCAGCTAATATAAGGTTACCGTGGATGGAAACGATATAGAGTGGCCGTAAAATCAGGGGAAAATTAAAATTTATACTTCCGAGTGGCGAAACGTGTTATTTGAGAGATTATTGGACAGCCATAGTGACTGAGTACCTTTCGAGACTGTTGTGCCAAGTTGAAGCTGTCTTTGTACTACTTTTCAAAAGAATACAGTGGCCTGAGAGACACAAGCGTAAAAATCTGTAGAAACATCTTGAAATTTCATTAGGTGATCTGACGCGATAACCATTCGCCGATTAACTAGGTCCAAGCGTATTAAAATTCGTATTCGTGTAATTAAAAAAGAAAGAAAAGAGCTTGGCAAAAAGGCACCTGATTGAAAAGTAAAAGTACGTGTACATACATTCTGTAGCTATTGCATGTTCGTAAAGAAACTTAGGATTGCAAGTACGAGTACGTTAATGGAAATGTCTTCTTAGATCTTTAATTTAGAACGACGTTCTATCGTTGCCACCTGGCATAGAACAGAGAATACGTAGAAACATATCTCGGTCAAAGTCGAGTAATCTTCATTATCTCGACGTTATCGAAAAGAAAACGCTAGAAAGGCAAACTTTGCGCACGTGAGAGAGCTCACCTTGGATATAGGCAGCACGGCCTGAATGTCGTCTTTCTGTATTTCGAGGCGAACCTGTAGCTTTCGCCTCTCCGCGTGATGATGATGATGGTGTTGCATTTGTCTCTGCTGTAGCCGCTGTTGATCCATCCCATTTAGCTGAGAGCCGTTGTCGAAAGCGTAGCGTACGCTCCACACGATTCGACCACCATCCCAATTCCCTTCCACCCCCTCCTCGCTCGCCTCCAGAAGCATCGTCAGGATCTCCTCTGCCGATCTGCAAATGACAAAGATGCGTTCCCAGTGACAGGATCCCGATTGTTTCCCGACAGTAATTCTAGCCGCCCGATGCCAGTCAGATTCATCGCCAGCCGTTTATATCCGAAACGCCCCAATTCCTCGCGTAACGCGAACGTCCACGGAGTGTCGAGCGTATTTGGAGAAGGGGTGAACTATTTACAGAACCGATTTCTTTGACGCAGCCATGCTAGATAGAGTTTTTCATGAAAGTGCCGCGAGCCGGGATACCGATCTACTTCCCTTTGAAGTTCGTCTGTCGGTCAATGATTTTGTTTAGTCACCTTGGCGATTCCCTTGATATTCTAGAATTCTATTTTTAGACTTGTCTATCGCATCTGGGATATTACACGATGGTGTTTTCTTTAAACGTTGCTCACTAATCTACCCCTTTGCATTCGGAAACTTCCGGCTGATCGTCTACACACGCTCCCTACAAAATAACGAAAACCAAAATTACATTCACTCGCTTTCTTCCGAATGGAACATCGTCATTATCGCTACTGTACTGTTCTTTCCCGCATCGATTACTTGCTTTCTCGTAACATAGCTTTTGCAATATCCGCATAAACGTTTCAATCTAACTCACCGCTGCTTGTGTCGTAACTCTCGCTTGTTTTCATTTTTCCACTGTTTTACAAACTGAATAAATGAGAGAGAAAAATTGCATCCGATACGTGTGGTTCGATTGTTCGATACGGTCTGTCCTCAGCTTCGCAAGTATTCTTCTTATAATGCTACAATAATCAGCTCGTGTATGTTTCCGCGATAGCGAGGTATCGTTACATCATAGAAGTTATGTTACATCACGAAAGAGAAACAATTTCTGGGACGAGAAACGCTCTTTATCGTCGCTGTGTCACAGCACCGACATCACTGCGAAGACTTTCGACAGCTAATATTCTCTTACGTATATCTGAGTATACATTTCATTTCTATATTTGTTTTTTTCGTGCAACGTGAAACGAAACTTTGGAGGAAAGGTATATTTCATAAAAATGTTTGGCTCGTGTAATTTCCTGCTACATAATCGTCAGTAATCTCGTCGTGTTCCCTTAGAGGAGAAATCCGAGTTGTTTGCTAGATTTACGATGTCCCCTCGGAAGGCATATTGCAGCGCAAAGGTTTAGAGAACCATCAAACACGATGATATTTTATATAAATTGATATTTTCCACTGCTGTTATCCATCTTCTAGATACTTTAATATAAATCTGTCATTTTTTTCATCGCACGTGCCTCACCGTATCACACATAAAACGTATGATATAATAATAATTTAATTTCTAATAATAAATATAAAAGACAAGTAAAAAATAAATAAACTAAAATTTGTTAGAATCGCAAGGACCGAGTAAAATTTGTTAGAATTCTCGATAGATAAATTTTCCAGTTAGTTGTCCTGATACTTATGGCCGGCGGGGTGTGCGATAGACTCAACGTAGCGGCAAACTCAAACACCCGTGAGGTAACTAACGAATAAGACTTGCCAAAACTAGACAGAAGAAGAACCAAGCGTAAAACGTGGAAGTTCATCCACAGTGAAACAGTCCTGACTAGAGAAACGGACGTGGGTAAGTTGTTACGTTAAAGCGTCCTCGTAGCCGGTATTTCTCAAGCTCCGTGGAACTAACGAGGATTTCGCCGAACAATCAGCGAGACGAGTAACTCGCGTCGAGGGTATTTCTAGTTACAAGTCGTTGGTGTTACGTAACGCGAGGCGCAACACGGTTGTGTTACAAAGTCGGCGGCGTTTCACGATTCCGTCGAACACGCGTTAACGACCCATCCGTCTGCGTTTGACCGTGAACAAGGATCACCATGGAACAGACGGTTATTACCGAAGGATTTACGACTCGGAACAAGCGTGCTTGCCATCAGTTTTCACAAATTGAGGAGAAGAACCGTCTACCTTGAGATGCCTCGAAGTTTACGGGCTACGAAATCACGAAGAGATCTATCTCGATGAGAATTCCAATACTCGAGGGCGCAAAATAATATTCTACGCTTGATGCAAGCTACACTGGTTCACGAACATATTTGAAAAACCATAGAGAACGTTTATGTCCATATTATACGCGTTATGTGAAACATTTTGAAATTTCATTAGCGCTGCAACGAGATACGACCGTCACGATTATATCGGTAAAATATGGAACGAATCTGAAAATGTATATGGAAATTGCAAGATATTTATTATAAACATACGTTCAGCGAGAAATTAGTATACTGTGCTTTTAAACGTATAACAAATGTTAAATATAGTGCCACTGAATATCATGGTTTATTAATATAGTGGATAATTTAATGTTTGAATATTTTCGTAATCTCTGTGAAATATACCGGGTGGTTGGTAACTGGTGGTACAAGCGGAAAGGGGGTGATTCTACGCGAAAAAAGAAGTCGAAAATGTAGAATAAAAATTTTTCGTTTGAGGCTTTGTTTTCGAGAAAATCGACTTTGAATTTCCGTTCGGTACGCGTGCGGTACGTTATAACGGATCTCACTGTAGATCGTTTAAATTTAATCGTAACTGTAAATCGAAAAATTAAAAAAAAAAATTTTTATTCTATATTTTCGACTTCTTTTTTCGCGTAGAATCACCCCCTTTCCGCTTGTACCACCAGTTACCAACCACCCTGTATATTCGCGCTAAATGTAAATATTTTCAAACTTTACCCACGTGGGTGTTGGCTAATGATAAATTTAAAATTCCACTGTATCGTTCCACTTTTTGTACATTATTCGCCTATCTATTTCAATCATCGCTCTAAGGAATAGTATAGTTCCTGATCCTTTTCATTCACTTTCGCGTTTATGAGAAAAATCTTGCCGTCTTCTACTTCGACGTTTCGTTTCGATTCGAGAGCAATTCCGGATGCCATGGCGCGATAGAGACAAGCAAAACCAAACGGAGCAAAAGGTTGCGAGATTTATCGGTGTCTTGTAGAAGAAAGAATGGGATTTAGAACGCTGGAAGGCGAGAACAACGCGAAAACGATTGGATTTGAAAATGAAATGCAATGGAAGAAAATTAGCAGAAAGGCTGATGCACGAAAGAAGAATCGAGATGGAGTTTGATTCCTGGTAACGATAGCAAGGTTTCTATATACGTTTTATCGAGAGCATAGGTCTCGATGTTGCGTGTTTAGCGTTTTCACGACCGATGATCCAATATCATAGTACTAAACTGTTGATTCCAATGAAGCCGCGAATACGTAGAAGCAGTACAGGGGCAAAGGGGAGGAAATTAAATCGGAGCATCGCAGGGTTAGATGCGATAACATCATTTAATATACAGTGATACTCACTACTTTTACTTTTTGCCCAAACTACGCTGAAACGAACGCTTCGCGCCTCGATTCTCGACTGCGATAAAATCTTTCTCCGACTCTCGCCAAACACGGTCTCACCTCGTTCTCTTGCCTTTCCAGCGTTCCTTTATGGTGTCATTTGCATATTTCCAAACCCTATTACCTTTCGAGATTAACCTGCTCGAACAGATGCTGGTAGGTTCGTTTCGCGCTACGGAGAAATAGTTTGAAACGCGAGGAGCAAAGATGATTCTTCCATCGATACGTATCGATGCGTTAGCTTTTTCAACAGTTTCTAATAGGTATCTCTATAATTTCGTGCGTTGGAGAAAGCGTTCGGATACGACAGCAAACGCGTCTACGCTGCCACATCGATACATTCGATTTTACGTATTTTGTAGAGAAAATTATCTCCTAGAACAGTTGCTATATTTTTAGTCTCGCGTTTGCGAACAATTTTTCGTTCGGAATGCGAAGATGTTGGACGCGTCACGATACGTTTGTTCGACGATACGAAGAGAGCAAAGATAGCTTCCGTACGATGTCGATACGTGAGTTTTTTTTTATAGTTCATATTTGTTTAATTCATACACGGAATAAGGTTGCGTGTACAAGAGGTTAACGCAACACGTATAAAAATATCGAAGCGTATAAAAAGATATGTTACGTAAGTTTACAAGAAGCTTGTTACTCGAAATAACGCGAATGTGTGTACGTGCAGAAATGAGAAAAACAAAGGCGAACGACTGTCTGGAGAAGCGATCAAATTTACTACGACTTGGAATTACGTTTGCGAGAAATATTGGGTCGCAGCTGTATCGCGATACTGAAATAATCCAATAACGGATTAATCTCGGCCGGTCCAGTGATCTATCAGCTTCCCATGAGTACCACTGCTCTTCCGATACGTCGCTTCTTCTTTCTATCTCGAGCTTATCAGGCGTCCGTTAGTGCCGCTATATAAGACCGCGAGCAGACGAGCCGCCAAGTTCGATATCACGGATTCAGCTGGTGAATTATCTTCGCGAGTACGACATGCGTTCCAGTGCATTAATAATCGTCGCTCTGTCCGCTGTGGTGGCCTCGATGATCTACATCGAAGCGTATCCACTGGCCGAACAGGGGCCGCTTGGGCCAGAGGGAAATACAGCCACCGTGAAGCCATCTACGGACTCGTCCAGTCAAGAATCCAGCGGCAGCAGCAGCGACGAGGAGAAAACCAGGAACGTGAACGGAAAGGCCAAGAGAGAAGCGATCGACGTGGCTGAGATGTTGATCGAGGAAGAAAAAGGAGTTTCTGTAAGGCTGGAACGATCGACCAAGAAGAAAAACGACGACGACGACGATAGTAGCAGCAGCAGTAGCAGCAGCAGTAGCAGCAGCAGCAGCAGCTCTTCCAGCGACAGCGAAGACGATAAGAAGAAGTCGAAAAAGAAATACGGCTGCGACGACAGCGACGATAGTGACGACGATGATTGCAAGAAGAAGAAAAAGTCGAGGAGGAAGAACTGCGACGACAGTGACGATAGCGACGATAGTGACGACGATGATTGCAAGAAGAAGAAAAAATTGAGGAGGAAGAACTGCGACAACGGTGACGACAGCGACGATAGTGACGACGATGATTGCAAGAGGAACAAGAAATCGAAGAAGAAGGACGACGACGGTGACGACAGCGACGACAGCGACGATAGTGACGACGATGATTGTAAGAAGAACAAGAAATCGAAGAAGAAGGACGACGACAGCGACGATAACGACAACGACTGTGACGATAGCGGGTGCAGGAGGAAGTACAAGAGGGAAGTTGATGGACAGGACAGTGATACGGTGAGCAAATCCTCTTCCGAGGAGAAGAACAAGCCGTAGTCTTTACAACTTGCTGAACCTCTCTAAGAATCCATGTAGAGGTTCCTTCAACGTAGAAGCCGATTTTCGCACATCCTTGGAGACACGAAGAAAAGGAGGAAGAATCGGAGAAGAGACACGTAGACAGCGAATGTCATTACGTTTACGAGGAAAAGGAACGTCATAGATCGCGATATTCCGTTTATTGCATGTTGTTCAGCAGATTTTACGACGTAACAATTGTTTAGATAGGCATATGTAGATAAAGTTCGTCGTATTATCGTTCTTAATATCGTTCGTAAATGTTTTATTAATACGCGCGTCATTTTGATTCGCACATCGATACGCGCTTGCACATTTCTACGGTATTTCTCTTCCTGCAATATTTCCGCAATAAAACGAATGTGTCTCTCGATTAATTTTCATTTCTCACCTAGTCCTTACAGCGGTTTACGAAGGTATTCGATCGCTTCCTGTAGAAAACTTTTACGTTCGAATATACTTTGCCCAGTCATCGTAGATCGCTCGTCCCGTCTTCGTGATAGAATACAGCGAATGAAGATGACGAAAAGCTCTGGCGCAAAAATAGCGACGTACTTACGCGCTTGGTAATCGCGAAGCATTCTCCTTTCGCCTGGCAGTGAACGTAGCGATCGTGTTCTTCGCGTTGATCTTGCTATCGACGATCCAGTCGGGATTACTGGACGAGGCGTCCAAGATTTTCACGCCAGATTTCACCCTGGCCCTGTAACATTCATCAAAATCTTTATCAACGGCGATATTAAACGATATTAAACGCTGAATAATTTCGTTTATTTTGCGCCGTCTGTTCGAGAATCAAAGAGAATACGTTATTCAGAAAGCAGGAAGAAATCCGATTGGCCGGAGCGAAATTCCATCGAAATTCGTGACGTGGCCAAACAGTCGCTTGAAAATGCCATGTAAACGGAAAAACGACAGAGTAAACGAGAGCGTTTCCCGGTCGTTCTACCGAAACCGCGAGGAAAAAGGAGAGAAGAGGCAATTAAAAAATCAGCATCGAGGCTGTAGGGAGGCAGGAGAGAAGGAAAAATAGACGACGGAAGGCGAAGGAAAAAGGAAACGTCGGAACGCGGAAAATACGGTACTTCGGACGAGTTCAAGGGTGAAATAATTCTCGTGGCGCTACTTTTTCCAATAACCATAGGCACGTTGTGCTCGCGATCGATGCACAGCCCGGCAATTATCGGCTCAACTCCTTGGAATAATGCGACCGACCGGGCACACATCGTCAACTTTTCCAGCCCTTCGGTCCTTTCAATTATCCTAGGTGACTGCAAACGAAGCGTCACCTCCTTGGTGCGTACGTATCGGATTTCCGTTCGATCGCGTCTAACTGCTGGCCTGAACACACGGCACACTTTCAACCCTGAGTTTGGCCGTCGTTTCAACAACGTCCTCGTTTGCCATGGAATAACGCAAAACCTGTCGCAGCTTTGACTCTCTATGTTTGCCAAACGATCCAAGTTTTCATCCATATAGAGTGATTTCTACTCTCCCGGTAAATTATACGAGCATAATCTCTACAAGCAAGATGTTAGATAACTAATCACTGTTACAAGCTAATTTAACGACGACCCTGGTCCATTTGCACAATTTAAAACATCTTAGTCAGCACTTTACTGATCTCTACGAATTTATATCTCCGAATAATTAATCACTAGATATCAAGATCACTTTCTTCCTAGAAAGCTTCATTTATATATCAGCTTACGTAATAAATTTGTTTGTACTTGTTCGAAGAAACGTTCAAGATCGTTACTATCTGGTATACGGAATATTCAGTCAACGATGTATATTAGGTTGTCCCAAAAGTTTCTTTCGTTTTACAAGGAAACAATATAATTTGTTCTATTGGAATACAAAATGGATCATACATAATTCAATAGAATAATATCAAACGATCTATCGGTTCTTTATAAAACGAAGGAAACTTCTGGGACAACCTAATACTCGTTATACGACCTCATATATATGTCATTACTAGAATCCTTAGGGTCAAATCTGAATTGAACTCGGTGCAGCGTTCAATGAACCGCGAAACTCTCTGTGAATGCGCGTCGCATCGACGTAATATATTATAGTCTAAAAATACATAATCGATGTCTGTACCTTCAACCGGATGCCAACACAAAGATTCTATGTCTGAAAATAAAAGGAAAAGAATAGCGAAATTTCACCGCGATACGCCTGTCTAATTGAAAATTAATAAGTAAATTCGCTTATACTTAACAAACTTTCAATCTTGTTCCATCATAGACTCATCGAATCTCTCTGTTCCATAAATTATCGACCGTCTCGCATACATCGTTTATCGGCCAGAGTTTCTCGTACGAATCAATTTCGTGCAAGGTATCGTGTCTCTCTCTCGTGTCAGCCGCTATTCCCATAGTGATATTTCGCGACAAAAAAAATTTATCTAGTACGGCACGTAAATGGGAAGACGGGTGGAATCCTCGTCGTTCGTTTCCGCAGCGTCGCTTATCCCAAGCGATTACAAAGTACCAGATTGGAAATTGAATTTTCTCGGGCACGATGAAATATGGTCGGCCAAGGTGGCTATTCACGGGTGCGGGTTCCGTTTAGACAAATCGTTTGCCTCGGAACGGGGACCTATTATATATATCGCGTTTTACTCCCCGGGAGCGATCGCGCGCGACGTCGATCATCCACTCGACGTGCCTCTCGAACGCGAGTGGTTCACGGTAACACCTCCGCTGCAAAAACCTCCGACCGGCTGTTGCTGTTTGTATATTTGAAAAATATTTTTCGCTCTGTCCGATTCGATTACGGGTCGAGGGTCATCCTGTGCGAAAGCGCGAGGCACGACGCGATAACAAAGATATATGGAACGTGACGCTGGCGAATATCAATAATACAGAGATATCCGGATGGATGAGAGGATTCGATAAAAATTAATCAAAGGAATTCGCGTTGCGAAAGAGAGCGGTGCCACATTTCTCTCGCGTGCTTTTCGAAAGCGATATAGCGTAACGTTTCACGATTGCTGGCAATAACGCGCCTCGTGAAAGACCCTCGTGTTCAGCCGAGCCGCAGAAATGTGGAGATCGTTCATCCGGCGCGGCGGTCGTCGCGTCGCAGTTTGCTGGCCAAGATTGCAATTTTAAACGATCGGCTCCGAGGAGACTGGCTCACGCGTTACGAGACGCAATATCGAGACGTTGATAATGAGAAATGTACGCATTGCGTCGACAGCGGGCGTAATTAAAACGTCCCGAAAATGGTTTATGCGGATTAATGGCAGTGGCAGCGAGCCGGCCCACTAATGCGTTTTAATTAGAAGAGCGGCGTGTTACACGCGAATCTCGTGCCCCTCCACCTGATCCTCTTCGTAAAAAATAATTAATCCGCGTCGTAATTAAACGCGACCGCGGTCATCAAAGGAAAGCGTACTCTCTCGTGCAAGTACAAGGATCGAGATGAGAATCTTTGTCGCGACTAGCGTGTTTTTTAATCGAGTACAGCGATATGACATACGTAATATGTCGAGCCGAGGAACAAAAAATTGTACAGTATCTTATAACTATAATCTCGTACGTCTTGTGTTATCGTTCGCAGAAGATACTTGCGATCTATAGAAGCCAATTGTTTCTTTTTTATCAAACCTTTCTTATGAATCACATTATCGGTATAAGCGGCTCTGCGTTCAGGATTCATTAATAGGTCTTCGAGCATATCAGCAGCGTGACGGTTGCTATTTGTGATACGATATTTCATTGTAACGATTTCATTGTATAGATACGCGTATATCTCGAGTTGCATATTACCTCGAAGTTGCAGATGATACACTTACAGACCTGGAACTTCTTGCGAACTCCAGTTCCGCTGGTAGAATAACGCATCTAAATTCATGACAAATAATTTGACACAAAGCGTCTTAATATTTCGACTCGTAAAGCGACTTATACACCACAACGTTTAGAGTTACGAGGATTCGAATATACTGTATATCATTGCACTGTACATTGTACTGTACATCATATACTGTATATCTTTTTACGTTATTCGCATACCTACATCTACCTAGAAGGATTACTCGTAAATGAATAAGTAAGTTAATTTGCAGTTCGTGTGGCGACGGAACGACGCGTTTAAACATTTACAGGCGAGTATCCGTAAACGAAGTTAGGAAGAAAGAAGAGGAAGGTAAGGCAGGAGAGCAATATCGAACGTGGCAAATGTCGAGACGACTCGATCGGTAGCTCCGTCACGAAACGGAAAAAAGCTCGTCGTTCGCGGCCACTCGAAAGGACATTTGCCTGGCGTCGCGACGCCGGCTTGGCTACGTTCTAGCCGAGTCTTCGCTCCCGAGAATTCACGCTCCAGTTACGTGACCGGGTCACGAGGTCGGTGTTACGGGGAAGTTACGATGCGCGAGGATAGCTGCCGTCTATCCGACGCCACGTCGGATAAATATCAATGCACTCTTCTCTTCCCAACCGATTCGCCTTCGCGCCACCAATGGAATAGCGGCTCGCGTTGTTCGCGGTTCGTTTGCGGAGGCTTCGTTCGCCGCGCGAGAAAAGAGAACTCGATTGGCGCCGTGAGTTTTTCTTAGCCCGAAGGCTACAGCAGGGAAATCTGATAAGTCACATTGTTCGATTCTTACGAACATATTTAACGATTTGAAACTAAAACTGTGCTTTTATTTCACTTTACAGCTAAATGTATACATTCTACGTGATTTTGATTACATAGAAGATAGAAAGATATCAGCAGATCGCGCGTCTTCACGGTTACAGCGACTGCGAGAAATATCGATAGATATTCTTATTTTCCAAAGGAATGTTATTTTTATCAGCTGCTACGTTCCATGTTCAGTGGCGATACGACAAAATTTGATCGAATACCTTCGACTTGTTTTCGTACGTAGCATCGCCGCAACATCGGTAGCGCTGTAACTTATGCGGAACATCTTGCGTAGATACGTATGTTTTTCTGCTGAAATCCTCAGCCTCGAGGTATCCCATAGGCAGAAAAAGAAATTCAAAAACATTATCCCCGTGGAAACGGGGACGCGAGAGATAGGGAATTTTTGCGAGTTCGACGAAACGCAACGAAGGGAATTTTACGTGGTCGCGTGTTTCTCGTTTTGCTATTTCTCCGACGGGTGAAAATGCGCAGCTACATTTTCAACGTTTGTTCTACGTCGTTGTTCTCCGCTTTGGGGTCAGGTAATATCCTTCTTTTTTTTTTTTCCTTTTTGTAGCACGCGAGCAGAACTGTAATTGGAACGAATCATTTTTCCTACGGAGCTCTAATGTTCCCACGTTACCTTTACAGTTTCGATATACGCGGCGGAAAACGCAACCGTTTGCAGCGTCCGAGGCGCAGCGAAATCGATACGTGCGACCGGTGTGCACGACGTGGACAATCGCGAGCGTGAATTATCGAGAGACCGTCTCTCCGATACAAAATAGAATCTAGCGGCGCTACGATTCCGGTCAAGGGACAAAGCGCTCGTTAATTCGATAGACGATGCAAAACAAGCGGTAGATTCGATTTGTGTGCCTGCCGACCGAGTAGATAAGTCTTCCGCTTCGGCCCCGTTCTCGTACTAGCGTACATCAACGCTGCGGAGATCGATAGAGAGTTTTCAGCTTGGCCAAGGGGAACGAGAACAGCAGCTCGTCTTTTTTCAAATCGAATTACACCTGGTCGAGGTCGATTATTCGAAGCAAACGAACCCTCCGAGTTAATTAAGTTAACCTCGTGTCGGCTGGAAATTAGGGTTACGAAAGGTTGCGGCAGGTTAGTCGCGATATTCACGCGCCAGAGAAAAAGGCTAGTCGTCCCTGACAAGAGAAGGGTAAACGCGCTAGTCCCCGGTAGGGAGAGAACGAGAATTGGCCGGCTTTTGAAAAGGAACGTCCACGCAAAAAGGGAACAGTGGTGAGCTTAGTTTGCCCTCGACGCGAAACCAACCCCCTGTTCGGCACGCGGAATGACAGCAAGCGTTTCGTCCATGCAATTACAAGTCCGAATCAAGTTATTTCCGCGGGGCCATCGACTGGCATTTACATACAAATCGGCGACGTGCAAAACGGCTGGTATCGGGACGATCTCGACAGGCGAGGGAAGCTTGCCGGATCGCGTTGACGAACGACCGGTGTCGGGCAACGGCCACAATTTATTCAATGACTGGTACGGTTGGCGATCGATCCCGTAACGAAACGACGCGACATCCCGGCCGATTGCGCAACCGGTACATCGCGAGGAACGTTCGCTCGATTAAGCATCAACGTGTCACCGATAATTCGGCCGATAATTATGATCGAAACCGAGAAACGGTCGGTTGGATACGGTTTCGTTGCACGTACACGATATTTTCGAGAGAACCACGGGATTTGGCCAATATCGCGGTCGCAACAGCTGTAAACGTGTAGCCGCAAGCGGGCGCCGATTATATAAAATTCCTGGCTGACGTTGGAAGCCGATATCGTGAAAATAAAAGCAGGATTCCTCGAGAAAGTGTCGAGGCCACGGTACATAAAATAAATCGACGTTTTTCAGATAAGACTCGAGGACACGAGCACAAATTCTTTTATCACGCGAGATAAGGACGCGTGTGCAAACTCCTTCCGTAATCGAATTTCTAAGCGAGTGAAGATAGCGCTCTTGATTTCTCGTTAAAGGGATAGGCTTAATCCCAACCAGAGCGCGAATCGTCTTGCTGAAACTAATTTCGCACCAGGCTATTCCTCGATACGATCTAATTTCTATTCTCGCATATCGATCGAAACGCGTTTCATTTTAATGCGCCCGGGCTTTTCTTTTAGAAACCTTTTAGAGAGAGAAAAAGAGAGAGAGAGAGAGATTGAAAACGAAAAAATTGCCTGCGGGAAATTGATTCGATCTAAGCGATGGATTTCCACGAAAGCAGAGCTCTTGAAAATCTAGACTTTCCTGAACATACATGCACGTGAATCCGGCTTAAGAAGCATCGTTTCGCGTGTACAATACGAAACCCCTTTTCCATCTACTTTAACGGAAGGCGCGACTGTTTCTTGTATTCATAGAATCAGGTCCATGGACTGGCTGGCCCATGAATCTAACCAGGCTTTTTCAACGAGTCAGCTTCGATAGCAATTATCAAGCAACGATGTCGAGTTAGAAAAGGGGTCACGATAGAATCGTTGAAAGAGCCTGATTGCCGCGGTGCAGCTCGCGAATCGCTTATGCGAGCACGAACGAAACGTCGGTGACAAGGAGCAGGAAACTGTTGGAGAGTTTACTAACAATGGAAAAGTTGTAACTTTACGCGAGGTGCTTGACAATTCATCCAATTAGAAAATTCCTGTTCCTTCTCTCCGTTCCAGATCTTTTTTCTATGCCACTCCCGCTACTCTCCCGAGGGGTGCATTAAGACAGTTCCGCTCGCGTGGACGAAAAACGGACGGACGAACGAGCGAGCAAAATAAATTTCAGGAGCTCGCAGAATCTTTGCCGTATCTCATCGGTGTATTTCCAACGCGACACTGCGTGCAGGAAAAGGAAAAATCGAATGGAAGTTGGCAAGTATGTTCGAACAGCGATTATCTTGAACTTGAAACGGGCACGAAACGAAAAAGCCCTGCGATCTCGAGCTACTCGTTTCGTCTGGCAAGTTTCTCTGTTGCGAAAACGTGCTTCGTCTTTTTCGTAATTACTTTTCCAACGGCTCGTAATTACGTACAAAAGAAACGCAACGAATTCGAACAGCTCCGCCGTTATCGCTAATTCGCTATTATGTAACTAACTTCCCGATGGAACGGGTAACCGCGTCTCTCGCCGCGAGATTCAACGTTTAAAATATTTTTAACCGCTTTACGATGTAATGCAGTTTCATCGCGATTCGCGGTAATCCACCTGATATAGAGGAAACTCTGGCGGCACAGAATAATACAGTTCTGCGTTCCGTATTCCACGGTCGTATTGTTCGTTAAATTTTTCCTAATTTTCTGAAGCGTTAAATGTATATTTTTTACACATTATTTTATACGTGTTTTATTTCCTTCTATCAAGTTCCATTTATAACGTAAGTCGCTTTTTTCAAATTTAGATTTTGCCAGCCCACTTTTAGAACCAATTTTAGCGAAGTTAATGAATGAAACACCACCTTCCCCATCCCCATCTGTACAACCCCACGCTATTGGATTAGAACCGCTTCAATACGTTTCATTTTTTCGGTAAATTTGTCAGCGGTGGGAATTGATTGTAAACTACTTCCAAATAAAAAAAAAAAGAATATTCGGTTATCACGTATATTCTGATGATAACGATCCTTACACAATATTATTCTACCTTTATCGTTACTCTTATGACAGGCTTTCGTTACAACTTTAGCTGACAATCGAAGTACACGTAATAATATGATAATATTATCGTACTACGGACCATGCCCGTACTATTTACGCTTGCGAAAGAAACTTTTAGGACGACCTAATATTCATCGATATGTGAAATGGTATTAGGTTGCTTCGTGTTTTATCCATGAAATAAAATGTTTTTGATTATTTGCACTTTTATCTTTATTTTATAATGCAATTCATATATCGGAAGAAGCCAGCTCTTTGGATATAAGAGATATCATACTTAACCCTTTAACATACAACTATGGGCATAACCCGTATTAGATGAACGGGCATAGCCCGTATTAGATGATCGGGCATAGCCCGTATTAGATGATCGGGCATAGCCCGGACGGGCATAGCCCCAGCGGGCGTAACCCGGACGGGCATAGCCCCGACGGGCATATCCCCAACGGGCATAGCCCCAACGGGCATAACCCTTATTAGATAAACGGCCATAACCCGTATTAGGTGAACGGGCACAACCCCCGCGCGCCTAATTCCACCGCTGATGGAGCGGTGTGTGGCCATGTCACACCGCGCCTGGTCGCCGGAGCCGCCGTTTGGATCACGTTGTAATAATAAAATTCATTGACCAAGCTTAGGTGTTACACATATAAATAGCAATTCGCAGCTCAGTTATCTGAAACTTTGCGTTCTCATTATTTTGCCAAATATTCAAAATTGTTATCTTCAAATCGGTTAATGCAATGGTGAGGCAGGAATATGCACTCGCCAGACATTTTCGACGACGTTCAAAACGGCTAAATTGTTTGAGAATATTTCGATGGATATTCCTCGAAACAATGTAGGCAAATCGTTGCTACGTATACTAAGTTCTTTCATCATCTGCGTAATTAACGCTAATAATTTGCACAACTAAAAACAGTTCGCTCTTTGTCCGACCTAATATTAGGTCGTCCGAAAAGTTTCTTTCGTTTTATAAAGAAATAATGGATGAACAACATTTTTCGTTTTATATTATTTTACCGAATTACGTATGATCCATTTTGTTCTATCAAGATAAAGATCACAAAGCTCGACAGATTAGGCTTCATGTTTGTATAAGGATGCGTCTGTAAAAGAAAGACACTTTTCGGGCAACGTAATACACTGCTCGAACGATTGAAGAATCGTTTCCCGCGTGAAAAGCGCAATTTCTGCGTTCTGATCAAATCGACGGCTCTTCGTGTCAAAGACTAGCAAAGAAACGATCTCTTACCTGAGATACACAGCGATCACGATCGGTGGCCTTTCCTGTCTCGGATCGGTAACCTTGGACGGATGCAGGAACGCTGGAACGTGTAACCGAGACCTCGGATAAAGGGGCCCGTGGGGCACCAGGAGTGTCAGCGAATCGTCGGCCTTGAGCTCCTTGTAATCGGCCCGGTTCGGAGCCAGAGGTACCTGACCCAGTGGCGTGACGGGCTGAATCTGAACTCTGGGTCTGCAGAAGCCAGCCCCGTTGTCAGGCGAGCCAGCCTCCTCTGCTCGTGGCTCGAGCACGGAGTAAGCTACCTGCACGAGCCTGGGCAGGCTCTTGGCGACCTTGACCCGGCCAGAAGCGTCCGGAGGAGGTAACGGTGCCCACCAATCGGCCGGTATGGTGATCTGCGCCAAACAGACTCCGTTCTCTCCATCGGGGCTGCACGCTGCCGTTAGTGCGGAAGCGGACGAAGAACTAGAGGAAGAGGAAGAGGAAGAGAAAGAGGAAGAAGAAGAAGACGAGGAAGAGGAATAGGGTCTGCCGTTGTTGTTCCTGTTGGCAGTGCTCCTCGATGGAGCGGCCAAGCTCGCGTGCAGGACCACACAGACTCTTTGATGTCGAGCGAGAAGCAACTGACGCCTTCCGCCTGCCTCGCTTCCGGCGTGAAAGAGCACTCTTAGCACGGGCGAGTCACGAGGCACGCTGTTTCCAACCAGATGAGCGGACATGTCCAGATGACGCGCACCTAACTCCTGCGCGTCCAGAATCGTCGCCGCTGTTAGGTTTCGCCTCGTTTCCGGGCCTGGTAACGCGTCCAACGGATCTGGAACTATGTAGCGAGCCGGTACGGTCTGTTTCGTGCTAAATGGCCCATAGGTCGCCCGAACGGACACCGGCTCGCTCGTCTGAAACACCGTGAATTTGTCTCTCGAGAGTACGGAGCCTGGCGGTGGAGACAGAACCCCGTTAGATAATGTGCCCGTCGATGGAGATATCGACGAGATAGAATCCCCTCGGACAGGATAGTATTGCCTCGGTATGTGCTTCAAGAAAAATCCTCCATCCTTGTTCTCGAAGTGAACCTCCACCGAGGCAGCCACGTCTGAAACCAAATAATAATTTAAATTGGTAACGACGAATGGATAAGAGTTAGGAATGGAGACAGGCTTGCGGTTAGCACGACCGCGGATAAATGTTTGACGGAGAGAAAATATGCCGCGAGAGGAGCTACATTGGTTCAGAGATCGAAAGACAACCACTCGATCGAGCACTTGCAAACTTTGCCAAGCACTTCGTGTATGGGGAAGGTTCAAGTTATCTATAGCTACATACAGGTCACTATTTCTAATTAAACTCGTGTCTAAACTATGTTCTTCTGCTTTGTATTCTTACGTTTTTTTCATAGGTTCGCTACCGGGATCACATACGCAGAGTTGAAATATTCATGGTTTAACTTTGAAAATATAGAGCATTATTATTAAATATATCGCATCTCGCTTCGTCGTTCTTCCCCTGTTTCGATGTAATTTTCATTCTTTTTTTACAACCCTTTTCCTCCGTACGAGAGCTACGCGCGTAAAAGGAATTCAACTTTTTCACCATGTCGTAAGTTTGATAGGGCGGGATATTTATTTTTATGCGGCCAATTTGCAACTTTATTACAAGTTTAGGTAAAATATCGTTACAATATAATATTTTCGAAGATATTCGATGTCGTTCTTAAGGTCTGTTGCATTTTCCTTAGTACTCAAGTACGTCGAACCACTGGTACACCCTCGGAGCATTTGTATTGAACTCGTACTCCTTACAACGTCTTAAGCTGTAATTGTAAGAAGATCCTCTTTAAAATTCGAGCAGATCATTGCAAGAAAGTTCTCGTTAAAATTACTTGGGTCGAAATTTCTGCGCGATTATTTCTTTGATAGACGAATACTCGTGACAGATCCGCGAGGCTGCGTCACGCGTAATAAATTCTTCTGTGACAAGTTGAGTATCAAGTTTCACGATGAAGCGAATGAAATTTTAGAAATTAATTCTACAAATCACAAGTTGCTTCATTGCCCTGTTTGATTTGAAATTGTAAAATTCCAAAAAGCAAATCGGTAACGTGGAAATTGTAACTTTTTCATTCGCATATTTTTTTCATCCACTATTTGATGAATTATTGCGCACGAGAATAAAAAGTTATTTTTCCATGCTCTGCTCTCTGTTCGCTAACTTTGACTGCTCTTTGTGACAACTCACGAGTAAAAATGATTCGTTTGCGTCGACCAGTAATTACACTTACATGGTGGATTTGACTTTGCATTTCACGATAGGATAATCCAATCGGAAGCATTGCGTTCTTAAGAAGGTGAAATAAGTTCTTCCTACAAGCGCCGCACTAACAGTGTCCCCCGAATTGTGAAGACATTGGCGGAACTCTTCGTCGCACTCGCAGCTTAACCTGTTGAAGAAATTTCAAATCCTCATCGTTTTAACGTATCAACGTTTCACTCTCGTTGCCCTTTGTTTCTCGAAACGTGTACGATCAATCGTTCGTAGTGGAAGCAACATTTGAAATCTAATTCCAACATGTTCATACACCACAAATTATCTTCACGAGTTGTTCAAAGTTTAAACGTATTTTTCAAGTTTTAGAATAAATAATAGCCAATAATTTATACTCCTGTGTATTATGCTCCTACGGTTTGACTAGAAAAATAACAAACACCCTGTATATTAAAGCTGAAAAAAATCGAATAAAATTGAACGTCGATAACAGCTGTACGTAAGATCGCAAAAGAGTGTGATTTCCCATTTTCCCAGCAGTATCTCACGAGCAATTGTTCGTTGTACGAATTCGACGGGCAAACAGCTTCTGCTACTGACTCGACTAGAGTTCGATATTCACAGCGAGTGATTCACGCGATGTAGAGTCTGACTCGGCACGCCTACAAGTCGCGCGCAACGTTACGCCTAATCGCGCGCGATTTCTCATTGAATGCTGGACATTTGGTCGATTCCGGACAAAAATACCGAGTGGGCGTTCACTCGAATCCGATATTACCGCGATCGTTAACACTCTCGGCTGGTTTTACGGTAAAGGTTGAATCGACCCGAACGTTGGTTGCCTTCTAGTTGGAAAACTGATATTCGAGACTTTATCTACGGCCGGGGAAAATGTGCACGAGAAAGGGCATCGCTTCGAGGAAGAACTAATTTAAAAACGGCCGCCTCAAGACGCGACCTCGCCAGAAATGAAACATCTCTCTGGTTCAGCACCGATGCCGCGGGCTTCCCGGTAAAAAGAACTGCGGCAAAAGCGTGAGGAATAAGAAGAAAGTTGGAAAAAAACCTCGTATAATCAGCGGGATTAGTTAATCCGTGTTTAGAGCCGTGAGCCTCGATTATATCGGGACACATATCGTGAGTTCGGCAGCATGCGTCCGTTTGCTTCCATGAGCCTAATTCCTCCGTTCCATTTGCTATGTTACCGTTTCCGCACCATAATGTTCCTGGTGGAAGGAAATATAAGCTTATATATAGGACATTTTTCTTCGCGAAATTCTGCAGAATTGAAAACAAGGAAAACTACAATAGCGATGTGAAGCCGTTCATCTATCAGGACATGGTTACAATGAATGCGCGTTCTCACGGAATTTTCTGCTAACGAATACGAGCACGTCAGAATGATCCGTCACATGATACGTCAGACGATTCGATTCATTAAAAGTACGTAGCCGCTGGCTTTACTCCGTTCGTTCGTCGGTTTGGGTCTTGGACGAAAATGATGTTTCACTGTGGATGAAATGCCGGGATGTAGACGAAAAACGCATGTTCAAAGCGTAAAGTCCAAATTTGCCTTTACCTGGGAATATTATCCTGTCCGATACTTCTATCATTTCACCGTCAGCAAGTGGATAGCCGTCTCTGACCGTAATATGCTGAAATGCGTGGACAGAGACGTGCAGGCAAAGCCAGAGAGTGAAAACCGACAACTCCAGAGTCCGCATGGTACGCGTGGAACAGCAGGCGCAAGAAAGAATCAAAGATGAAGAAGGTGGAGGCCTAAATCGGCTCGGAAGAATGCCGAGGAGCAGGACGAAGAGCGATTTCTTCCGATGGCGATCAAGGTACAAGCGAGCACTTGCCTATTCCTTAGACTTATATGAGGACGTACCCTTTATTTACGACCTAGTTTCATTGCTTCTAATCGTAGAAATTATGTTTGGGCGACGCGATAATCGACCAACAAAATTTTAAAATGCCGGAAAGCGAGTACGGAAGCGAACGTGTAACGCATCGAATTTGGACAAATGCTGGAATCACGACAGGAATTTCAAATGGTCCGAAACGTGCATAAATTTAATTGCTACCAGACGTAATTTATGCACAAAGTTAAAAGGTAAACAGCATATGTTGCGTGCGTTTCGTGATAGTCATTATCTTTCCGTTATACGTATAGAATATATAGGTCATTATTTTCGATTAAAACTCGTGTCTAAACTACGATTTTCCAACTTTTTAATCTTTTAACACATTCGCTCCTGAATGTTCGTAATCTAATCCGAAAAGTATATTGCATTATTTAATATATCGCATAAAAGTATAAAGAACAAAATGCGATTTATTCGCATCCATTATAGTGGCGAATGTGTTCGTAATTTTATGTGATATTAACTTTTTATTATCGATTTGTATCTTTAAAGTACACGAATGTACGTTACTCGTCAATAAAATAACTATAGATATTTTTTATTATATTCTTCAAAATACTTTATCTTATCGTGGGTATTCCGGAAAACTTTATAACATAATGTACGTTCGCACACGACAGATCTATTTTCTGATAGAATACGCGTTTCAATCATTTTCTTGAACATTTCAAAAATATTAATACGATTATTAATATGTACATATAATTATATTATTAATATAATTATACAGTCGAATATTAATCAAGCTGAACGAGTAAATTAATATTACTCGTTTCTCACAAAGCGTCATTTATTTATCGCCAATTTTCAAAAGCTTTGTATCTTCGAATCTATCAGATTATTCTCTTCTTCGATCATTTCGCGTTAAAATACTTCTCTTTAGCCACCAAACGACACAGTAGATGGAAAGTCAACTATACGTATTTATCCTACATGGTCTGCGAATATAGATTTATCGTGATCTTTATCAGTTACATCAAACAGATATTCTTTATTATGCAATCTCGATAAAACGTTCGATCAAACTTCGTGTGCAACGTTTTCTCCATACACGTTTATCCTGTAACGAATGAAAATTAATTTCGTATATTTCCCGGCGTGATCTTCAAATGTACATTTATCATGTTTTTTCGTCCGAGCTCCAAATATTTCAACGTACTTCGAACAGATATTCGCCCGTGTACGACCTAGGTAGCCAAACAGTCTCGTCAAAATCCATGTGCAACGCTTCTGCATACACGTTCAGCTTATATTAAGAGGCTAAATTAGTTTCATAAAATCCGCGCATTTTCCTTCGCGCCTTAATAAATCCTCGATATAACGGCATGTTTATATTAAAAGCGAGTAATTCTGCGAATTTATAAGCTGCGTTAAATTAACATAGAAACGAACACGGCGAAGCACTTTGAGCCCGCGAGTCCAGCAACTCGAAACATCGTTCGATTCGGTCTCGCAAGCACCGACGCTGTCCACCTTATTACACCAGGGAATCTGTCGTTCCGAGCCGAGATGTTCCGATAAAGATTTGCCAGATAAAAGTTCGAGTGGAAAGTCGTGTAGAAATATCAACGATTTCCCAGATATCACGTCATTTGCCTAATATAGTATAGCCAGTATGGCATTATAGTATGGAGCCGCTCGAGGCAGCACTCCGTTTCTTCCATAAATCGAAAAATTCGTTTCGCCGGACTGGTCGAGAGACACGGGACAGTCTCGATAAAGCGTAGTTCGGGAATATTTCCTTCGCTGAAACAAAGTTCGCGTACTTATCCGCGTTCGAAAGTTCACACAGGTAAGCGGGAGAAATTGTAAATCGGCGGGGCGAGGCGTGGCGTGGCTCGTGGCGTGGCGCGGCTGCGCTCGATCCGGACATAAATTTCCGGGGAAATCCTCCACTAAGCGCCAGGTGCCCGCACACCCTCTCGCGTAAAATGGAGGAAAACGCGCGGAAAGCCGAGACCAATTCAACTCTGCTCGCTTATCTTTTGCGCTACTCGCTCGTTGCCGTGTGCTTCTCCCGTTCCCATGTAATTTCCTTCTTTTTTTTACCATTCTTCCCCTCCGTACGAGAGCCAGGCGCGCAAAAGAAACTCGTTTATCTCGCTCGTCAACGTTTCCGCCATGTCGTACGTCCGATAGGGCGCGACATTTATTTTTATGCAACTGTTTTGCGCCTTTATTACAAGTTTAAGGTAAAATACTGATCCTTTCGAAGATACTCGATATCGTCCTTATGATTTGTCCAAGTATCGTTAGTATTCGGCTAAATCGGACCACTGGCACTTTTTCGAAATAACTGTAATTGCAAGAAGCTGCTCCTCCAAAGTTGCAAGAGATCATCGCAAGGAAGTTCTCGTTAAACTTACTTGGGTCGAAATTCCTGCGCGATTACTTCTTTGATAGACGAATACTCGCGACAGATCTGCGAGGCTGCGTCACGCGTAATAAATTCTTCTGTGACAAGTTGATCATCAAGTTTGATGATAAAGCAAATGAAATTTTAGAAATTAATTCTACAAGTCATAAGTTATTTCCATGTTTTATTTGAAATTGTAAAATTCCCAAGGATAAATCAGCAACATAGAAATTGTAACTTTTTAATTCACTGATTTTACTATTTGATAAATTATTGTACAAGAGAATAAACAGTTATTTTCTCACGTTTCGCGCTCTATTCGCTAACCTTTCGTGCCGTCTATGAGAACACGAGAAAAGATCGTTCGTCCGCATCGAACGATAATTACACTTGCATCAAGGATCTGGTTTTACACAGCGCGATAGGATAATCCAGTCGGAAGCATTTCGTTAACACGAAAGTGAAATACGTTTCTACTACTAGCTCGACACTAATTGTTTCCCGCGAATTGTGAAGACAACGGCGAAACTCTTCGTCGCAGTCGCAACTTAACCCGTTGTACAAATGTCCAATCCTATTTTCCATTTACTTATCTTTCTATATCAACCCTCCATCGTTCCGCGTTGCTATTGAAATTCCGCGATTAACCACTTACATTGGAAGGGACGTTTAAAATTTAATTCCAATTAGTTCACAGTGGAATAAACCATTTTTGAAAGTTGTTTAAAATTTTAATGTATCTCGATATCTTCGGCATAAATAATATACATTTCGTACTGCTGTGTATCATATTCCTATGATTTGACTAGAAAAGTAAGAAACGCTTTGTACGTTGAAATTGAAAAGAAGGAAACAAATGAAATGGAACGTCCATAGCAATTCTGCATAAGATTGCAAAGGGTTGCCTGAGACACAGTATGATTTCCCATTTTCCTGGAAGAATCTCGCAAGGAACTGATCGCTGTACTAATTCAACGGGCAACAAAGAGTTTCTGATTCTGACTTTGCCAGAGTACGACATTCACAGCGAATGATTCACACGAGGTGGCATCCGACCAGGCACACCTACAAATCGTGCGCAGCGTTACGCCTAAACGCTTAATTTCTCATTCAATACTGGACATTCGGTCGATTCCGGACAAAAATTCCGCGTGGGCGTTAACTCGGTATTACCGCGATCGTTAACATTCGCCTGTTTCTATGATATTCTATGATATTGAACGACGCGGACGTTGCTTGCGTATAATTTGCAAAGCGACGTTACAGTCTTCCTCTGTCATCTACTCCGGGAAAATCGTGCATTCCTTGTGAGAAAAACCGTCGCTCCGCTATTCCGAGGAAAAAGAACTAATTCAAAGCGGTTGCCCGAAGATGCGTTCGCGCAAGGAAAGAAACGTCTCTCTGATTCAGCACCGATGCCGCGAGCATCGCGATAAAAAGAAGTTTGAGAAAAGCGTAGAGGACGAAGAAGAAAGTTGGGAAGAAGCTGGTACAATCGGGAGAATTATATAATCCTCCCGATTGTAATAACTAAATTAACTAATTTAATGTAACTAAATTACATTTAGTGCCACGATTAGATCGGTACACGAATCGTGAGTTCGGCAGCACGTGTCTGTTTCATTCCCTTGCATCCCCGTTTTCTAGGTTGATTTATCGCCTTATCCGCAATATAATGTTCCTAGCGGAAGGAAATATAAGAACACGAATAACGAATAGCTTCCTTCGCGAAATTCCCAAGAGTCGGAAATGATGAAAACTATCGTAGCCATGTGACGCTGTTCTTCCTCTATCGGGACATGATTACAGCGAATGCGTGTTCTGGTAGAACGTTGTTCTAACGAACACGAATACGTCAGGATGATCCACCGAATTTATCAAATGTATGTAAATGTACTTTACTGGCTTTGCTTTGTTCATTCGTCTTTTGGCTGAGGAAAGTGGTCTTTCACGGTGCATGAAAACTCCGCGATGCACTTCCATAGCGTAAAGTCCAAATTTGCTTCGTACGTAGGAATATCATCCTCTCCGATGGTTTTATCAGTTCATTGTCAGCAAATCTCTGAACATAACACGCTGATGTGTGCGAAGAGAGAAGTGGAAGGAGAGCCAGAGAGCGAGAACGCACGACAATTCCAGGATCCGCACGGTACACGTTGAACGGCAGGCGGAAAAAGAGGCGAAAATAAAGAAGATGGAGGTCCAAAGACTCGGAAAATGCCGTAAAGCAGAGTTAAATGCGGTTCCTTCCGACGATAAACAGAGTACAAGTGCACGTTTGGCTATTGCTTAGGCTTATATAAGGAAATATTTCCCATTTACGACCCAGTTTCAGCGCCACTGATCGTGAAAATTACGTTCGGTCGATGCGATAATTTGCCAATAAAATTTGTAAACGTCGAGAAGTGAGTACGAAAGCGGACATGTGATGGAACAAATTTGAAATGAATGATCGAATCACGACAGGAATGGCACGAAACGTGCATAAATTTATCTACGAGTTAAAAGAACGTGTGTTACCTGCGGTTCGTGATGGTTATTATCTTTCGGTTATGCACATAGAATATATAGCACATTATTTTCGATTAATCTCGTGAACAAACTACAGCCTCTCCTTTTCCCTTTTTCTTTTCTTTTTCGTTTGTTTTGGCACTTTCGTTTCCCGCGTCATATTAAGCAAAATGTTCGTACTCTGATCTAAAAAGTACATCGTATTATTAAATATATTGTACATAAGTGCAAGAAACAAAATACGATCTGTTTCCATCGATGATAATAACGAATGTGTTCATAATTTTTTATTGTCTATCTTTATATCTTTAACGTGCGCGAATATAAATTGCTCGATCATAAAACATCTACAGATATCTTGTATAACATTGTTAAAAATACTTTTATGAATATCCAAAATGGCCAAACATGCGCAGCACTTCTGCACCCACTTTTTGCTTATATAAACGCTTCGCCGCCCGCGCAAATTTATTAGTAACTTCAATCAGTAGCTGGTGTTTTTTTTTGGGGGGGGGGGAAAATTCCAAGTTCGTATAGTTTAGGCAAAAGATCGACTTCCGTACGATACTAACGTGGTATCATCGAACACTAACACTTGACAACACGTTGTTGCCACCGGACGTGAATGTGTTAAGAGCCAAAATTAGTTTCGTGCGATCCGCGCATTTCTCCTATCGTCTTAATAAATCCTCGATCTGACGGGATATTAGGAACAAATTTATTCTGTGAATTTAGAAGGTTGTATCAACGTTTTATTTAGCCTGTGAATATCTGCGTCATATCGTAATTTTGATAGGGTGTGACATTTATATCCTTATGCTGTTATTTTGCAACTTTGTTACAAGTCGAGTTCTACAATATTGACATTTTTGAAGATACTCGATGTCGTCTGTGGATCGTCCTTAGGATTAGTATTCAAGTAAATCGAACCACTGATACTTCTTCTGACCTTTCGTATCGAACTGGTACTTCTTACAACGTCTCAAACTGTAATTGTAAGAAGATTGTCTTTGAGGTGACTGTAGTTTGCATTTCTGCGCGATTATTTCGTTGCTAGTCGAATATGTATTGTATTTGTGACAGATCAGCGAGACTGCGTGATACGAGCGTGCTTTGTTTCATGTATATTTCATAATCCAGTCCATTGGACTGTACGAGGAAATATACTCGATCGGGTATTCTTGCGGCGATTTCTGAGCATTTCTGTATACATTATTCTGTATACTAGAAAGTATAGCATTCATACGTTGCAGTATATTGTTCTAAATTTGTACATAGGTGCTCGTTACATAACTAGAATCTCTTGCACAATTGGACTAATACTATGTATCTAATATTAATCTACAGGGTGGTTGGTTACTGGTGGTACAAGCGGAAAGGGGGTGATTCTATGCGAAAAAAGAAGTCGAAAATATAGAATAAAAAAATTTTTTTTTTTTTAATTTTTCCATCGAGACAACGATCTACAGTGAGATCCGTTATAACGTACCGCACGCGTACCGAGCGAAAATTTAAAGTCGATTTTCTCGAAAACAAAGCCTCAAACGAAAAATTTTTATTCTATATTTTCGACTCCTTTTTTCGCGTAGAATCACCCCCTTTCCGCTTGTACCACCAGTTACCAACCACCCTGTATAATAAATGCTCGTGTGACAGTAACGAGATGGATGATAAAATAGTTTTAAAAATGAAATCTATAAGTTATTCGATTGCCCTTATATTTGATTTGAAATTGCACAATTCAGCATGAGATCAATAATATATAAATTGTAACTCTCTCTCTGTTCCATTGATTTTACTATTTCATAAATTATCGTGCAAGAGAATGAAAAGTTATTTCGTCATGCTCTGCTCTTTGTTCGCTGAAATTCACGAGAAAAAAATCATTCGTCCGTATCGAACGGTAATTAAACTTACAACCAGGATCTTTCTATACAGTCCACGATAGGATAATCCATTCGGAAGCATTGCGTTCTTATTACGGTGAAATAGCCGAATCCTACTAACCGGGCACTTATTTCGTCTTTCGATTTTTTAAGACATTGGCGGAACTTTTCGTCGCAGTCGCAACTTAACCTGTTGAACAAATTTCCAAATCTTCTTTTATCTTCGTCTCCTGATGCTTATTGAAACGTTTACACTTAACCACTTGCAGTCGAAGGAACATTCGAAACTTAACTCCAACTACTTCATAGCGAATAAGCTATTTCTAAAAGTCGTTTAAAATTTTAATGTATTTTCATATCTATCGAATAAATAGTAGTAGGAACCTTATGATCCTACGTATTATGGCACCCACGGTTCGGTTAGAAAAGTAAGAAACTTACTTAAATGGAATAGTATGTTTGCAAGATGAAAGTTCTACATGGGATCGCAACTGCTCGATGACGAGTTTCATTTTCCGAGTTTCAAGGAGCAGCTTGCAAGGAAAAGTAACCGAGATACAAATTCCGGCTTCTCATCTCGACTCGACTAGCGTTCGATATGCACGGCGAATGATTCATACGAGGTAGCAACCGGCTAGGCACGCCTACAATTCGCGCATAGCGTTATGTCTAATCGTGCGCAATTTCTCACTGGATACTGGACATTTGGTCGATTCCGGACGAAAATTCCGCGTAGGCGTTCACGCGAACCTGACATTACCGCGCTCGTTAACATTCGCGTAGTTCTATGATAAAAGTAGAACGTTTAACGGCTTGGATATTGTCCGCGTCAGGCTTGAAAGCCAACGTTACAGTCTCGCTCTGTGCGACACTGTAGGAAAATCGTGCACCCCGTACGTGAAACAACGTCGCTCCGAGGAAGAAGAATTAATTTCGAACGTCTGCCTCGAAACACGAGCGCGCTAGAAAAGAAACTTCCTTTTGGTTAGCACCGATGCCGTGGGCTTCGCGCTAGAAAGAATTCGTTACAACGAACAACGTTAAGAAAAAACCTGGTGTGATAGGCGAAATTAGTCAATCCGTGTTTCGTCTTATAAGCCTCAATTATATCGGGACACATGTCGTGAGTTCGGCAACATGCATCTGTTGATTTCAAAGGTCCTAAGTGATTCGGTCCACTTGCTATATTACCCATACCGCACCATAATGTTCCTGCAGGAAGGGAATATAAGAACATGGAGAACGTCCATAAAGAATAGACTATACATAATATAGACTATACATAACGAATAGACTCACAGGGTGAGTCAGTAAAAAGAGAAATAACCCGTTATCTATTGACTTTATCAAAATATGCTCGAGATGAAATTTATTGAGATAATGGTTAAAGAGTGTGATCATTTCTTGGCAAAGTCAATGGTTTTTACCCACTCACACTGTGCATAGGAACTTTTAATACTTTTTGCTGATAAAATCTTCAAAAATCGAATATGAGAGCCGTGCGTGTTCTGAAATGTTGTTCTAACGAACACTCGTTCAATTTATTAAAAGTACGCAGCGACTGACTTTACTTTGTCCGCTCGTCAGTTTGGACGTTCGTATTAGACGAAAGCGATCTTTTACTGTGAGTGAATCATCCATGATGCACATAGAAAATATAAAGTCTACATTTGCCTTTACCTGGAAATATCCCAGAATAATTGTAAAAAGGAATCCATCTCTCCGACAGTCCGTCCTTAATTTCAGTAGCAGAAAATGGATCGGTATTTCTGAACATAATAGGCTGAAGTGCGTGAACAGAGACGCGGGAAGAGAGCCAGAGGGCGAAAACGCATGACAATCCAAGGACCTGCATGGTACACGTGGAACAACAGCCAGAAAGCAAACGGAGGAGAATACGGTGGAGGCCCAAAAACTCGAGAAAATACCGAGAAACAGAAGGAAAAGTGGTTCCTTCCGATCAGAATTTTTTTAAGTAATATTTGAAATACTTTTTCTCCAAATTTTGTCCAGCGAAAGTTCCAACAATGTTCGGAATACAATTGCACAGTAGGCTGTCTCTTACGCTTATATGAGAAAGTGTTTTCCATTTATGGCCCAGTTTCATTGCGTTCATTCTTAGAAATTACGCCCGGGCCATGCGATAATCGGCCAACAAAATTTTTAAAACGCCGAAAAACCAATTACAGAAGCGAACGTGTAATGCGACGAATTTGGACGAAACTTCGAATCACGACAGGAATTTGAAATGGCCCGAAACGTGCATAAATTTGACTGTTACCAGCCGTAATTTATGCACCGAGTTAAAAGGCAAACAGCGTGTGTTGCGTGCGTTTCGTGACGGTTATTATCTCTGCGTGGCGCGAAATAAAACGCAAACGGTCGAAACACGTTGATGTTTTATAGGTGGCCGCGCACGATTCGTCCGTCTATATATTTTAATGATCTCTGCAACGTAAATTATTCGTTAGTTCGAATCGCGGATCACGAACGTGAACAGGGGCATGTACGTGTATCGCGCTTCAGGACGAGCGGAGGCGTCCCAGCAACACGTGTCTCTTTCTGTGTCACATCGGCAGACAAAAATTTCAACGATATCAAATTAACGCCAACATATTACGCGAGTCACGCAAAATGTTTTCAAATATTTCATTAACGCTGTAACGAAGCACGACTATGGCGATTACATTGATCAAATTTGAAACGAATCTGAAAATTCGTAACGAGTGTATAGAAGATACAAGATATTTTTTACGTGAATACATTTCGCCAAATATTTGAACGTTCAATTGTTACCACATCAGTAAGTAACAATAATTAGTACGGCCATTTCCATCGCTAAACATATCTCGAAGACTATGCTGTATGCTGGCTTTCTATTAAATTTATTATATGTGTGCTAATTTTTTTACCAAATATATGTTCGTAAAGAACATCATCTATACACGTTTCTGTGTCGGTTGTAAATTTTACAAATATTATAATCACGATAGTACTGTCTCATCGTGTCGCGAATGAGATTTCAAAAAGTTTCATGTAACGTATTCATAAAAAAATGTCCCCTGGTGAATGTTCAAATTACTTTCGCGATCCGCTATAATATGTCACGAACCCAGACAAGAATTTCAACGTTATCGGATTAATGTACATACTCTTTTTAGCTGATTGCGACCACTCAACTACGGATATATCGTGTGACAGATATATTTCTCACGGTGCAAGCTATCGATCGCATTCAATCCACGTTGCTATCGTGTTGGCAATCCTCGAGATCGGGGCAAAGAAAATGTCTGATATTTCGCGGACCAACCAGCCCTTCCTGGCGACGAGCACAGTCTGACAGCCACAGACTCACAGCTGTAATGCGATTTGTCGAGACTGGTGGACCGATTCCCTCCACTCGAAAACGCATCTCGAGACGGCCTTCGTCTACCTCCTGTTTCATTCTTTCCAGAAACCCCTCGAAAGGGTCGGGTGGCGGAGGCGTCGGGGCGCGTACCGTCTCACGAACAGGCTCCAGACATTCGCAAATACCGTGAAGGATATTTTCGAGCCCGATGGGTTCGTAGTCATCGATTTCCTCGTACGACACCGTCGTCTCCCCTCTATCCTCTTCTCCGTAATACAGGAACGAGTCTCTGTCGTAAACGCTGTAGTCCGTGTCGAAGAAACGGATGTCAGGAACGGCAGGTTGCGACGAATCGCGACCAACGTTAACGCGACTCTCGCTCTTCGTTTCTCGCTAAACGAAACGTTCGATACGTTGTATTAAAAATGGCAGGGAATCAGCCGCGCATCAACGATTAATTGTTTTTTTCAGTCGCCAAACAAACACCGAACGGTCGGCAAACGATTGCAAGATTACCATTCGGTCTGCTGGCAGAGAAAAATCGTAACGTTTAACGAACGACGAGCAAACAGTAAACTCATTCCCGAAGCGAAATTAAAGGGACACGGTTTTTCAACGCTCCTCCGAGGTAGAAAATCAGCTATCCAATCCACGCGATTCAACATTCGTTACCGCGACATAATTAAACCAAGTAGCGCTTTTATCCACAGCTCGTATTTTTTATACGATCCGATACGTTCCGTTTATTTACGAACCTCTTTCTCCGATACCATCGATCCGACGTCGATCTGGTCTTTTAGCGCCTCAACGGCGACTTCCTGCTGCGCTTCGTCAACTTCGGAAGGTCGTGCGTCACCGCTGTAATCCTTCAAAACTTGTAAGATCCCGGAAGATCGACTTTCGCTGGGAGTAAACGGGCAAACATCCAGCTTGCCGGATTCTTCTTCCTGACGGGAGTTCGATTAAAAGTGGCGTGTTTGTCGGAGAACGAGAGAGAACGGAGAAAAATGACTGGCAAAAGCATTAATTAGCCGAGTATCGGTACCCTCTGCCTTCGGATCCCATCGATTTTCACTGAATTAACTCGACTCACGCCAGGGAAAAGCAGCGTTTCCGCTAAAATATGCTACAATCAGTACGTTCTGTAAATTTGCGCTACGCATCCGCGATTCGCCGTTTACCGAGGGCGCTGAAACACCCGGTTCCACGCATCGAGTAATTATTTCTCTGGCCCTGTTTCGATTGCGCGGCGATTCCATTTGCATCGGTGCGTTATTAACGAAATTATATTTGGTGATTGCCGGGGAAGCACTCGACGAGCTCGTCGAGTCCCACGTTTGCTCTCGCAACCTTTTCCGTTCCATTAATCGCGACCGATGCCGAATACCCTGAAAAATCATTCGCCATTCGTCGAATAAGCTACCAGGAACCACAGTAGATAATCTCCGACCGAATTGTACATCGCGCCACACAACGCACACGTAGCTACATTTTTCCTCTCTATTAAACGATGTACTCGCGTATCGACCAGCGAATCGAACTTCCGATTCCATGAAAAATGGGATTAAAGTGAACTTACGCTTTACAACGTTCCACGCGCGAATGTTTCATCCACGATAAAAGGCGTGGAGATTGTCTTCATCCATACTCGTATTTCATGCGAAGCGAACGTGTAAAACGACCAGCGTACAAAATATCCAAGTGAATGGATGATTCATACGTAGTGGAGAGACACAGTGATAAGCGTAATCTCGTCCGGTAACGAGTAAACAGCCATTGCTACTGACGAACCTAGTTTTCGAGTAACTGATTAAAGAACAGCGCAAGGAGTAGAGAACTGTTTTCGTCTGTATCCCAGTCAAAGCGAATGTCTAAAGTGGCTAATGAATAAAGTAGGGCAAATCTCCACTTCTGATGAATCAAATGCATGATGATTCATAGCGAAGCGACAGTGATACGTCCAAATTTGTCCAGTAACGAGTAAACAGCCCATAGTTTCCAACGAAACCAGTCTTCGAGTAATCGATCAAAGAACGAATTTTACATCGACGAATTAATTTTACCTCGTTGGTAACCCGAAGAAGGAAAGTTCCGTCGTCGATAATTATCGCCGCGTAAGCGAAAAGAACGTCGGCTATTTACGACGATCGAAATAATTTAGATCAACGTACTATCTAAGATCTTTGCTCTATAAAAATGTTTAATCCAGGTTATGAGCGTTACGATCTCCGGCATAAATTCTCCGTTCTTTCACGGTGGATGAATCATCCACGGTGTAAACGTGTTCGTAAATTCGCTTTTTACCTCTTCCACTGCGGATGGCACAAGATACAGTCTAGAGTCGAAGGTGCTGGTAAAGGTGGACGGCTCACTGGGAGGTGAAATCTCCTTCGTGTCATCTTCCATTATCACATAGGGGCATTCGCCGCTGCAATCGAGCATCGCTAGATACTCGTAGAGGCGGACGAAGGTTCGCACGGTTATCATCGCCGAGCCGCCTTCTGGCTCCTCCGTCAGCAATTCGCACACGTATATCATCGTTTCGAATAGATTCTGCGGGGGTAAGTCACAAAGGATGTAGGTGAATCGGCGCGAATTGGTAGCCGGCAACAATGGCGAGTGATTAATTTAATTCAGCCGGTAACGATGATTCATCGATTCGCATTAAGGTCCGGTGAGTTAAATACATGGCGGAGGAACGTGCCTCGTCCGCAGCAATTTTATGTATTTTCGAAAGACCGTTGATACAAAACGGCCGGAGAAACGTTCTCTTTCACGGCGGAGAAAAATTTCATTAACGAGTCGAACGTTTTGTCTCGAGCATAAGTTCGCTGTAAATCGTTCCGATAAATTAATAAGATAACGTTTCGTATAATTCGAAAGAAAGATCGAACTATCTCTATCCGTTACGCGTTTTCCACCACAAAATTTTCTTGTGGAGAGGATCCAAGAGATATAATTATTTTAGACTAATAAACGACCTTGCGGTAAAAACTATGATCTTGCCGACTCGTTGCCGACCGAGCTGAAAAAGTGCCTGTGTTTATGCCAGCTTATAGCGATACACCCACGCGATAAAAACCGCTGCTGCTTCATCAATCACGAGACGTACGTTGGTACCAAGAGATTATTAAATCGATGAACGAGTCTGGTCTAAAAATACTATTCTTAGGACGCAATAAAGATCACACGCTAGAGGAGGAGGTGGGCTTATAGGCACGCTCTATTTTAGGTATTTCATACGAGAATGTTGGGAGGGAGGTGCTATTTTCAGGCCAGACGGCTTACCTTGCCCAAGAATCCGCAAGCGATCGCCAGGAATTTGTAAAAGTCGCACTCTTTCTCGGCCAAAAATTTGCCTACCAGCAACATTCGGAAAAGGGTGGTTTCGGGTAAAGAGATGCCCTGCCAGCTTGACAGTATCCTTCTCAGGCATACGTTCTCCACGTGACCGAACACGTTCACGAGGGTCTTCAGGTAGCCAGGTGTGATACCTGACGGATGGCTGAAGGGAGGGTACTCTAATCTTTCCTAAGAAGATATACCACAAGGTTAACGATCTATGATCACCAACCGGACAATTGCTCGGGACGTTACGTTATTGACGATAGGTCATAGGCAATGCCCGTAACTCGATCACGCAGAGTTAACGTAAAGCGTAAACTGTAAACTGTAACGACTGTGGCGTCGACAGATCGATCGCTTTTACGCAAGCGGAAGAAAAGGCGTGGGTTCATAGGCCGTTAAAGGATCGCGTGTAAACACGATAGTAATTCAGAAATAAACGCGACGATCGAAGGTGAAAATTTTCTTTCGACCTTGCAACGCCGTTTCGTTCCCGCCGGTTAATAACCGTTTGCTTAACGCTTATTTAAAACAACAGAGAGAAAGTAAGGCAAGAAGCTCGATACAGAGGTGATTGCACGAAATCTATTTTATATTCGCGCGTGGTTAGCTTGTTAACTATTGGTCGTTACAAAATATGTTACAAGTAGAAGTTATTTCGAAGGAGACAGCTTATTTTACGAAGCTCGGAAATCTTATCTAGGCGAACGCCTAGATTTCAAGATGACTTTTATTTTCTTTTAACGTAACTACGTGTTTTCATTTAGGTAGGCGTTGTAGTTTCGTACGTGACGAATTTATTAAGCTATAACATGTTAGCCAACGGACATCGTAAGATGTCTCTCTCTCTCTCTCTCTCTCTCTCTGGAAACAAAATAAGCATTACTGGGAACGTCTTTGTTGAGATAAAGATTGAGATTTATACACCCTGTGTAAAAATAGCACGAGCAATGTCTCGGCCGGACCGGAATCCTTCGAGTATTGTTTCGGGTCACGGACGTGGATGCTTTATGTCAGACCGAGATTACTTTCGTCGTTCGACGCGAGCAAAAAATCCTAAGAGAAGAAACTAGGAAAATAGGGAAATCCGATAGTTCAAGGCTGGAATCCCATAACTGGATTCTATTCGCGTCCGGTCATGGACGTCGTCTATAATGCATCAACGTTAAAAAAGAAAAATCCTGAAAAGGTGGGCGTTGGAGGTGGCCAATAAACGGCCAGCGGTCTCGACCGAGCGGATTAATTTACAGCGATCGTTTCGATTAACCAAGTTAATCGATTTCCCTCAGTCTGGCTGGTTAATCGAACCGATCGCAATTAAATCTGGGAAATTTAGATTCTAGGCGAACGAATTGACAAAGTCCCGGTAAATTCCTATGGAACAAAAAATTTGTACGCTGTTAATGACCCTCGATGGAGCCTGAGTCGATCGATATTTCAATTTACATGCCTCGATTCACGATCTTCGTACATGTACGATCGTCGCAATACAAATCGCGATAAATCACGGCGAACCGAAGCTTCGTACGTAAATCTTTATTCTACGTTTTCCACTTACTTTTCACTCTTTTCGCCAGTTTGTACCACGATGGCAGAAACACACTGAAAGGTATAACGAAAGTTACCGTGCTCGAAAGCCAACGAGAATTAATCGTGCTTGGTACGAAATTCTTAATTGTGTTGGAAAATCTGATTCAACCTATGGAACACGTTTCTTAGCGCTGCTTCGAGACTGATTAAACGGACTCTACCATGCAAACCAAACGAAATGCCATTAACCGAACTTGAATAATTAAATTTAGCCGGCGGATTGATTTACTTATCTATCCGCTTAATTATGCGATACGGATCGACGGGGTTTTAAACGTATAACGTACAATGGAAGCGATAGAAAAGATTACGTTTAACGAGGCTACTCGAACAAGCACTCGAAAAGGAACGAACGTCCGTTGGAATAAACTTTAATCATCCCTTTGTAAGATAATAGGGATGTAGAAAAGATACGTCAGCGACACACGTTTCGCTTTATCTTCGAACGAGACAAACCGGCGAGATTAAACGCGCACCACGATTTTTCTGCTCGAGTTCCTTATCCTATTTCATTTTTCTCGATCTTAGCTATCATCCCCTGTATTCTTCTTGCGTCATCCTTTCACCCCCATCCCCCGCAACAACTCCTTTAACGTCTCTCGAGAAGAGAAAACGAAAAAATCCGAGAAAAATCACGAACAGGTTAGGCACTTACTTTGACAGGGGGAATATCGTTGTTCGCAAGGGCTCGAAAATAAGCGCAAGTCCATTGCAGAAGATCGTACGGTTGTGTACGAATAGCGGCTTTCGCATACTGTTTTATAATGTACGGGTACGTCGGTGGAATCTTGATCTGCTCCGCGCAGTAAATATCTGACATCTTTGATGAAGATAGAAAATCGACGAACGACCGATTACTGTCTGCGCTTTGATTCGATATTACGCTCTCGAAAATCGTTACCGTCGAATTTTTCGTTCTGACGGCGGCGAGAGTTTCAACTTCGACCGAGACTGCTGCCAAACTCGGCCGTCCCAAATGCTTTGATGTTGCTTGTAAAAGAACCGTTTTTTGTATAGTTCTATGCCGGATTGAATCCTCGACAGACAGCAGCAGCTCTTTGAAACGCGTTTCCACGGAGACTTTTGCTTCTCGAATTCGCGTCAGAAACGTATTTGAATTATGCAAAAATGTACTTTGCCGGGAATGTTAAATTAAGCACGTGCCATCCGTTTCTCGGTATTTAGATTCTTGAGATTTTGTTTGCACTGGAAATGGTAATTTAACGCGTTTCTTTTTCACTGTCTCCACGAGACTCGTTTATTTCTTTCAATTTTCTTTTTCTCCAATATTCCATTTAGATAGTCGCCAAGTGAAACGTATTTACTATTTACCTATGTAACTAGAAACATATCTGGGATAAAAAGGAAGCCACCGAAAGTGCAAATACCGAGAGGCGAATCGATCCAGATGAAAAATAGACATTTACTTTTTATCCGCTTAAATTTCCTACGCTTCTGTTATATCGAACATCGCTGGTGCGCGATGCGTTGAATTTTTAATCTCGAACGAAAACTCCTACTCAATGAAAAAAGATTCGTCTATTTATTGAACTACACGAGGAAACGCCGATTTACCGCACTCGATGGATATAAACGGAGCAAAATACATACACAAAAATGTAACCAGCGAAAGCAAACAACCTGTTCCTATAAGATGCTTTTTCCATTATTTATTATTATATAATATTATTATATAATATTTTATCGGGAATACGTTTATCAAATTTTACTATATCGTTCTAATTTATTCAAACAGCTTCGACAAATTGTTTCCCTTCGTACATATGCTCGTTATACAGGGTGGTTGGTAACTGGTGGTACAAGCGGAAAGGGAGTGATTCTGCGCGAAAAAAGAAGTCGAAAATATAGAATAAAAATTTTTCGTTTGAGGCTTTGTTTTCGAGAAAATCGACTTTGAATTTTCGCTCGGTACGCGTGCACTTTATCACGTCTCGTTATAACGGATCTCACTGTAGATCGTTGTCTCGATGGAAAAATTAAAAAAAAATAAAAAAAGAAAATTTTTATTCTATATTTTCGACTTCTTTTTTCGTGCAGAATCACCCCCTTTCCGCTTGTACCACCAGTTACCAACCACCCTGTATAATATTTTATCGAGACTACGTTTATCAAATTTTACTATATCGTTCTAATTTATTCAAACAGCTTCGACAAATTGTTTCCCTTCGTACATATACTCGTTATATACTCGTTCACGAGATCCCAATTTTCGTTTTCCTCGTACGTTCGATCAATTGTCGCGATTCGGATAGAAACGACAGGTGTCTTGCTAATTACGAACAGAAGAACGCACTTGTCATTCCTCGTGCTCGATTACCCGTTATGCCTCGTTAGATCCGTATCGTGGTCTATGGAGGAACGAGCCATCCGCGAATCAAAGCGAATCGACGTCGATCGACGCGTAGAAAAAGAAGAAACAGTCGCAACCCTCGAGGCACATCGATCGTTAAAATGGCCCCGATTGATTCGCTACCGTTTGTTTCCATTATTAGGCCATCGTTACCGTGATTGTCGCTCTGTTGCGCGTACGTACTTTCCTCTGTTGCACTTGCACAGATCTTGCAGTTGTCGGATGCATAATGAATCACTCGTATTCAGTGGAACGAGGGAGAGAGGATGGTCGCCGCCCCTTGCCACGCGCGTTTTCTCCTCGTTTATTGTCTCCGTCGTGGCAACAGGCCTCCCCCGGTGAAGTCGTCCTTCTCCCACTGGTGACTACTCCGGCGTAATGGCCGGGAATAGTTTCCAATCGATCGATCGGGACGAGTGGGCTCTTCAACCGGCGTCGAGCACAGAAAAAGGACACCTCTACACGCGAACAATTGGAACCAACCGGCGCGAAGGTACACGGCCCTGATATATACGGCTCCGTTCCTTCATTTCGGCCGCATGAATATCGAAAGCCAGTTCAAATACGAGCGGAAGCAATTCCAATGTCCCTTGGGAATGGCCTTGGCATCGCAGCTGCCAGAGACTAATAGCGGCCGCGCTGAATGCGCCGGAATCGGGAAAATAATCAGCCTCGTGAAGCCTATCGATATCGTCCTTTGACCTCGCTGCCTGTTCGTCAAATTATCAAGATCGAGCGCTACTCCGCTGTGCTTTACCTTCCTGTCCCTAATTCCTCGTACTTTGTCACTCTGAATATTGGCCGGTTCCTAGCGATAATATCTAACCTACGGAATATGCACGCGACCATTTCCTCTCCTAAGGATCGTGCAACATATTTTGGCAAATGTTAGCTATATCGTGCGCGTAAAACGAACGAGGATTTTCCTTAACCTCGCGGAGGTCATGATACTAAACGTTTCGTATTCACTTTTCGCTTCTCCGATCTTCCTTTTCGTTGCTTCTTCGAGATATAGAAATTTTTCATACAAAAGAGTACTCGTGAAATATAAATGATTTATGGGTATAACTGGCCTACCTATAGCTGTATATCATCGCTCAAGTATCGGAACACTCGTTCTTCCACGGTGGGAGGGGGGAAGAGATGGCAATAATTTTCTTCTCTACTATCGTTACGACTATACCGCGATAATAAATATCTGGTTATTTGTATTTACATTTCGCGTTACGCTAAGACACCATGATAAAAAAGCTTTCCACGGTGGATGCTCAAAGAGTTATTAATCGATGAGCGACATAAAAATTTCGTCAACTATTTGTACGCTGTAACCATCAAAAAATATTTACGACAAAAGTGTCAGGTGTTTCTGTCAGATCAAACGCGATCTCCGGAGGGTTAAAAAAGAAACTCTACGGCTGGCAATTTTATCGCAGTCTCGTGCTGTTTTCTTCATAGACTTTCGCGCGATACGATATAGATAGCGAAAGCGGAGTTTGTTCCTGTTCATGATTTCTCGCTCTCCACCGTTTCACAATGCGATAAAAGTACGGGCAACTTGTGCAGAGGCCAACTCTGGGGTGCGCCTGTGGGACACGTGTTGATTTTTAGGTGGGTAGAGGTATGCCGAGCATTTACTGGCCAGGTGAAAAGCGTTGAAAGCTGGCGCCGTCGGAAATGCCACGAACATTCTGCACGATCCAACGCATTTCCGGTGAATGACGCGTCCGAAGCGTCGCAAGGAATAATCAAAAAGCCCGGTGCGCAAAGATTATCGTAACCCACGATCGAAAACGACTCGTCGAGGTATCAAAGATTTACGCCGAATGGAGTGTTCAAAGAAGAAAAAATGATGGTGGAAAAAGTTTTAATCGAAGATCTTCAACGAGTTAGCTGGCCAGAGTTAGCGATCGTCAAAATCTAGGAAAACTTCTCGAACCACAAGTTTTATTTGCCTGTCGTTTATTACCTCGATTATCATAGTATAAATTACCCTGGCTATGGAAGAAAGAATTGGCGCTGGCAAATTCTTATCGCGTAATATGTCATTCTATATGAAAGTTCCGGCATAAATGCGCCACGAAACACGCGAAAGAAGCTCGTGCACAAACACACACACAGGCCCGTGAAAGTATTTCGATACTCGCAGATACGTTTTATGAATATATTACGTTATATGGAATATTCTGAATTTTTATTAATATCGTCGCGAGTCTCGGCTGTCGTGCTCGTATTGGTAAAGTTTATAATTCTGCAACAACTTTGATTCCCTTATTGCTCTCGTGACAGTCTAATTAGAATGCTAATGAAATTTCGAAATATTTTCTACGACACTGACGGTCCTCATTTAATTTAACTTTACCTTATTTTATTTACGCGTTAATAAAACCATACTAATACCAAGCGTCGAACAAGCGTTTAAACGACCACACGCGTACAGCATATAATAAAATAACATATAATTTACGAGCACGTACATAGCATCAGAAAGCATATTCGATGAGATGTTTCAACATTGTAGCAAGGAATCGAAGAATAAATCCGCTTGATCCAAGTATCTATTGAGTATAGTACATATTCTAGCAACCGGTGTATCGGTGAGACCGAATCCGCAAATGGACAGTTTCAGTGATAAGCGTTGGAATACTTTCGTAATGCACTATAACCCATTGGAAGGTGGAAAATAGAGAGATATTTCATCCATGAAAACCCAGCCGCGTGATTGATCGATCCGAGACGCGATGCGACGAAACGAAATCGATGCGGTGATTTATAAAAAAGTTAAGCACCGATCAAAGGGTTCGTAGCGGTCACGGGAAGATTGATAATCCGTGGCAAGAATGACGCATTAAGATGTATCGTTTGTGCAAGCTGTAGCGTGAGCACGGTTGATGCGGTTGGTCGAGTGTAAAAATCAAAGAGACAACTTTTTCCCTAGCAATCGGACGGTACGTGGCGTGTAATTACTTCCGACAGATAGAGAGTACGAGACAGGCGAAACTCTGCGCAACTCTTGACGCGTAATACGCATCCACTTCCGACGCCTACGTACCACGAAATACGTTGTTACGCAGACACGTCGATGTGTACGCGAGCTACCGAGAGAGCTCACGAGAGGTGTAAGCCGCAACCTCGATGAATACCCTCGAGTAGCAACGCATAATGTATGTCCGCATAGTAGTTACGTGACCGGCGAACGAAAATAGATGCACCCACCCATTTTCCGTCACGCTAACTTGTGCACGCGGCTGCCAGATAAGTCTCGCGAGCACGTTTTCTTGGGAACGGTAATTCCTTGGCCGGAAATAAAGAAAACCGATGGATACAGCCCGATGGTGGCCGGTTCAACAGCCTGGAACGAGACCAGTCGGTAGTATGGATTCGTTGCTCGAGAACGAGACGCGAGACGATGATAAAAGGGATTAAGCTTGTTACGATCATCGAATATTTCAAGTGGCTCGTAGTCGAACGCTTATCGCCTTATCAGGCAAAACTTTCATTGTAAAACACCTTGGAATTTCGTTAGTACGGTGCGAAGACACGACTGTGGTGAAGCGATCTTTATTTATTTAAAAATTTGAAAATAGACATTCTGAACGTACGATAAGCGTTAGAGATACTGCCGCTGTATATCAACGTAATTCACGTATACGATCTCTGTAAAATCTATGGTTCTACTAAAAATGTGCCGTAGCTTTCACGCAGCTTTTCAGATCTCTTTCAGGCTTTGATACAATCCTGACTCGATGCTGAGTCTCCTTCCGGTCTTCATGTAATTTATAAATGTTTCGCGAAAGATACGTATTAAAGCTTCGTTCAAACGAACCAAATTAATCCTACTGCTTTAGTGTCTTTCACGGCGTATGCGGGAAAACACATAATGCGGGGTAATCTGTCCATTGAACGACGTATCTTACGATATCCAAAGGCGAAGGTTCTTTTTAGGGAGCCGAGGCTTAAATGCATACGTCGGGTGTTGGAACAACGCACAACGCCGTTAGGCGTGTTTCGCGTAAACCGCTCCGAGTTTGTCTTCAAAGGCTTAAGGGACAGGGCAAGAGAAATTATGCAATAACCGTGGTGCTAGGAAATGCGGGCGGCACGACGCTGGTAATTCTACTTGAACGTATAATGATACAAGAGGAGGGCGAGGCTCGTCAAAGTAAGCCGAGGGACTAAGAGGGACTTAACCCTCGAGTGCATAATTCATAACACATTAGAGTTGGAGAGGCGGCGATCTTGATGCTCGCATTAGGTAGCCCTTACGTAATGTCGTCCAATTAAAGCAGGACGACCATGGGAGGAGCGAAACGACGAGTCGTCAAAAATGACTCGTTCACGTGCTCCATCGGTGAATTAAAACGTCGATATCCAACGACTGCTTCGTTCCAATTTAAATATTTCTATCGGCAGCAACGCTCTGTCCGACGATGAAATTGCAAATTGCAATTTCGTTATTCTTTTCAGCGAAGCAGTCTACCGCTTTCTTTGATCATCCGCGCATCCAACGTGGAAAACGAGATTGCCGTTTCACATTGTGCATCAGTCGGAAGAACGGTGGAGAGCTCTTCGAGGAAATTTCTGTCCAGGTGTCCGAGAAACCTTTTCGTTTAGCGACAGGATCCGTTTTAACTGGCCACCGGGAAAAGCAAAGTCGTGGGAATTCGGTGTGTTGGCGGTGCCACGACGAATAAAAACAACGCTGGAAAATCTATCTCGATAAGCGAATCGACGTCGTCGCCTGCGAAAAAGTAGGAAAAACGAAGAAAGGAACGACAGGAGGGATTTCAGTGGCGTTATCCTTAGCAGTCGCATCCAGTTTGTGTTCGATAATTACGCGACGTCTTCGGGGGATGAAGCAGAAGGTCAACAGGGGGAAGTCAAGCGGAATCCTGGTGTGCTTCGAAGCGCGATCAAGCGATTAGATAGCGCCTGCGAGACACAAAAGCTCGGTGGAAGACTCGGGCCGAGGCGGTGATGTCGACGATGTCGTCGCCGTCTTCGTCATCGTCTTTACCGTAGAAAGAGAGCATAGTCGAATCGAGACGAGTCGGGTCGAGTATCGATTAGGTTGGTGTAGGTAGAGCGAGTCGAAGTCACCGAGATACCAAGAGAAAGAGGCGATGGAAGGTGGCGGCGGCGACGGCGGCTGCGACGCCGCCGAGGATCGATCGTCGCCTCTGCCCCAGCCGAAACAAATAAAACCGTAACGAACGCGCTCTCGTGACCGGTTTCCACCGGACTCTTTTGCGTTTTTTCCGCGATAAATCCTATTCCCTCCACCACTAACCAATCCCTCGATCAGTTATCAGTTCCGGGCCGAAGAGGACAATTTTTGATTAGCAAGTCCGAAGGACCGATACAGTTCCCCGTTCTATCGTGTTTTCCATACAAGGTACAGTCGGATATCGAAAAATCAAATGGAACTTTGGCTGACGCACAGATTCGTTTCCAAGATTTAAACGTTCAGCGAATCGAAATCTTGCTGTTTCGGGCTATTGCGTTGATAAATATTTTTACGAAAGAAAAATAACAATTTTTCTATTTTCTTCCGATGGAGAAACTTCTTCCTTTGGATCGAGTTCCAGAAAAACATAATTTTCGGGCACGAAGATTAAACCAAGGGCTAAAATTTTGATTAACGAAAGCGGATGGTCGGTACAATCCGCTATTTTTCTACTGTGTTTTCCTATGGAAGGTAGCGTCGAAATAGATACATAGAATAGGACTTTTGCCGCGACACATAGTGTCATCTCAAGATTTAATCGTTCGAGTTAAAACCTTATTCGTTTAGATAGATACTTTTATGAAAAGACAGCGACTTGAAAAACAGCGAGAGAAACGCTGTTTCCACTTTTGGGTAAGGATAATTTGACACAACATTTTTACCAACTAATTCCATTTCTCTATACGAAATAACATTGCGATCGATATTTAAGAGTTAAATAAACGATTAGGAATTTCAGATATTTAGATTGTCGCGTCGACAAATTTTTATACCTTTTTTTTAACAGCGAAACTTTCAGTCCGAGCTGGAGGAAAATTTAATTGCCGTGGACAGAGATAATTTGACGCCAACGGGTTGATTACGAAACGCACTTCATATCCCTGGAAAGTTGAGCGTACAGCAGTACGTTATATAGTGGATAATGACGAAGAGCATGCTGGAGGACGCGTCATCGATCAATTCTACACACATTGCGCGAAAGCTTATAGACGATGCATAAACGAGCAAAGAGAACGTTGGACGAACAGTAGGCCAGCGATAATAACTCAGCCGCAGCTGAACCGTCGCAATTTCGAAGTTTAATTTCAAGAACCAATAAAGCCGGGAACGATAACAATAAGAGAAAGAGAGGGAGAGAGAGAGAGAGAAGATAGAGAAGGCTTTAAAACGTTTAAGCGGGTCGAAGGGCAGAGACGCTTCCACCGCGTGGAAATAATGGATAAACTGAATGCTTTATTCCTCGTAAAATTTCCAACGATATCGTTTCTTTTTCAACGTATTTTTATTAAAGAATCATGCTTTAATATACGAGCTCAGGTAAAACGCCGCGCCATTGATTTCGATGTTTAATAGTAAAACATTCTAAATGAAAAGGTAAATATACGTAACCGCGACGCGATACGAGTAATCTCCTGAGACTGCTAAATGATCCATTAATACGTCAGATTAGCACGTACTAATCCGAGTAGCGCCATACTTTCGCTCGTCTCGTATCGTTATAATTCAAAATTCTCTTTCTCAGATCCAATTAACCGCTTACGTAATGTCACAAATACACTCGGCGATCGGACTTTTTCTCTGATACTACGGACGTACACGTTCAACAAATTTCCATTTACCAACTTTTACGAAACCTGCGTGAATTTGTCACCGTTTATTTTTTTTTTTTTTTAACAGTTACATCTTTAAACCTAATAGGTATCGCACGAAACGTATAAATCTCGTTTGTATGAAAATTGTCCAAGCTAATGGTAATGAATTGAAATCGAAATTAAACTGAAAATGTTAAAGAAAAACCTACGTATCGTATATTTTCCCTTACACATCGTTAATGGTACGTTGTTACATGTACGAAATAGAGAAATTAGATAAACGAGCTAAATATCCTATATCCGCATAGAAAAGCACGTTTCATCAAGACCGATGCGTGGTGCTTCGCAAGCTTTCATTATCCCTTATGGATAGTTTGCAACCATGCCAGAGTTCCATTACTCTCTTACCATGTATGTAACCCAACGTTTCGAACCAGCACTTGATACCTACGAGGGAAACGATGCGGAGCATCATCGGAATGTATGTAAATCCGGCTATACATATGTATACATATAGGAAACCTAAGTAGATAGATACATATATTCTACTCGAAGAAAACGGCCGAGATTTAGGGATGGTGCTGGATGGGTGGGTGTTGTTGGGAGGGTGGAGAGGGGGAAATTGGCCATTAATCTGGTGGAGGCATTTCCCCGAGAATTAAGGGATATTCTACTTTCTAAGACGGCGGTTCCTTTCGACACGTATGCTAGCAATTAAGGAGCGTCATATCGCACGAGATATCTAATCTCGAGTGGTCCGCGAAGAATGCGGATTGAACTTTCTCCAGCGGTATATCCGTGTTTTATTACAAGAAACGACAGCAATATGGCACGATGGTGGGAACTATGATCGATCATCGGTTCCACTGGAGCGAACAAGAGCGTGGTTTCAATGCCAGCTTATACGGTCGAACGGTCGTTTTACGCTAAAGTTGGCACATCGGCTTGGCAAATGCAGGTTATTCAATCGTGCTGCGATCGATGCGATTTCGCGCCGGTCTCGTCTCTCCGTTTCGATTATTTTCGTCGTAAAACGGAAATACATAAGTCGAGGGTATCGACCTATCGGGTCCGTTCTATCCGATAATCGGATAAACAGCGGCAGGAGTAGCCCGGTTCGCGTAATTGCTCGATCAATTTTCTTGCAGCAACGGGCGCGTGGCGGCTTGTAACGCAGTTACACCCCGAGGAAATCGAGAAACGGTATTCGAACGATAGGTGGAACGGTTCGGACTACGGACAGCTCGAACCGCCCATTTCCTTCGGCCAATTTGAATACAGATCGACACGCAGCGACGTTATTAAGTCAATGCAGGAATTCCCGGCGTTGCGAGAGTCGAGGTCGGAACCGATCGAACTAAGTTTCGCGTCGGACAATAGCTGACAACGGTAAGAGGATTCCGGTAGGTGAATCGCGAATAGAATTGCAAAAGGGCGAGAGACCAGCGGAGACCGCGTTTCTCTCTCGCCGTGCCGATTGATATACGCTCCGCCGTTTGTTCGCCCAACGAAAAAGATACCTGAAATATTAGCGGTCGTCTCGTCTCGCGTGCTTCGCTACTCTAAAACTGGAAGCACGATTTATTTTCGTTCGAACGTTAATCACCGGCGGTCTGCTAGGCATTTTCATTACTAGCGCACGATATCCGCGTAAGTAGGATGCGAGAGTGTTGCACGGTGAACGATATTAAAGCGACACAGACTTATGGCCGTTTGGCAGTTCGCTGGCCCTATTACGACATTACGAAAAACGGCATGCCCTGGTTTTATACAATGGAACAACGGAGGAGGCGGTCGCGATTCCCAGTCGTAAAAATTTAATTCCCATTTATATTCAATTAAACGGAATACCGCGTCGACTATAATATCCGCTTTATTCGTACGTACGCTTGCTCGTCTCGCAGCCAGCCAATTCGATCGCAATGAATCTGACGTGTACGATATCGCGAAACGATGTAACGAAAATATATAGCGTCGCATCGTCAGCGAAACGCTGGTACGACGGTGAAATTGAATGCCATAGGTGGCACGTAAGGTGTGCACTGTGCATACGTCTCCTTCACGTTGACTCGTGAAATATGGAAAAGTTATTCTCGCCGAGTCGCCACGCGTAAGTTCGCACAAAAGAGAGCGCGAGCTGCTGCAATTTTTCGTTATTTCGCTTTACGAGGCCGCAGCGAAACCGCCTTCGTACGTGGAATGCGTGCGGCTTGCGTGCCACTACACGGCGAGCGCATTTATTCGCACCAGCGAGCTCACGCTTCACGCGACACACGAACCAGAGGCTTTACGAGCCGATCTATACACAGCAGCCTCAGTTATCCGGGTTAACTGCACTTTGAACGCAATTTATACTCATCGCGATGTACGCACCAATCGCCATAGCGTAACCCGCGGACGTTCTACCTAGCGGTGAACTAGCTAGAAGTGCCAATGATAGCCGTGAATTAGTCGCTGAATTTCGTGGTCACATACGTATCAGCAAACCCATTCGGAGCTGTATATTTTTAAACTATAAAGTTCAAACGATAATTTGTCATAATGTCGCGGATGCTTCGACTTTCTTAGATTTCGTAAAATGGTGAAATCCAAGTGGAAGAAACAGATCGCTGAAAGTGGCAATTTCTACGCGAATCACTTACGTTTGATACGTTTTTCAGTCGATGATACCATTCAACGAAAGACGTGAAAAAATTCGTGTAACATCTTCCAACACTCTAAATTAAGAGAAACAATTTATTTAAATATATCACGTATAGCGAAACACACGAAACGTGGCGTTACGCTAGAACTAGGTCGAACACGAAAGACCTACGTCTATGTACCAAAAATATAGTTGCGGAAACGTACATGTACGATTTTATTCTGCTACAGTCCGATACGAGTTTCCTCTACCGAAGATGGAATAAGGGTCGCTATATCGATGATTTCCGTCGAGTTATCAAGAAAGAAAAGAGTGGCGCCCAGAGTCTCGTTGTTTGCTTACTTCAAGCAGGCATTTCAGCCAATTCCAGTTAAAACGGATTATTCCGTCGGAAAGGAAGTTGCGTAGCGAACCATCTGTATCGCAATTCCAAGTAAACATCGCTTTTTCCAATTCACCGTAATTAGTGGCCTGGTAAAATGAACGAGAATCCTCAACTATTAGAGACGAAGAGAATGAATCTAACGAAGCGCCATAGAGAACGGAACGCAAATAAAAATGCGGTATCCACGGGAAGCGCGAGCGAGCGGTCCGGCAAAAAGCTGGAAGATATTCCACGTCGACGGTAACTCCACTAATTGCTGCCGGAATTGCGTCTAATTGACGGGCAGACGCTTCATCAGCATTACCAGGAAAACTATATGTAGTAGCAGGTGGCCCGGCGTTGTCCTTCGTGGCTCTGCAACAACGCCCTATGGGGTTTGTTTCATTCGAGGGAAAGGAAACGTTCGAGGAGCACAGAACCGCGACGAGCGAAGAAGATGCTGACAGCCGGAACCAGAGCGTCGTCGTCATTTACTCCACGTAGCTGAGAATCTCCTTCTGCTGGTTCAGCGGATCGTGCTTCCACAACTCCCTTTCTTCGAGTTCCGATCGACCTCGAGTTCCCCGACCGTAAGTCACCTCTCTCCCTCGAGTCCCCGATCTCTTTCGAGGTCGAGTACCATCCTCGACGATTCGTTGCGTTCCGTTATCACCTTTTCGCTGGCGTCGTCGAACGACGACACGCTCGTGGGTATCCACGCGTCGAGGTTTCGTGTCCCGCCTACGACGTCGCTAGGGCACGAAAGGCAGTTCGACGTATCCTGGGCTGACGTTTCAGGTTCCGGCTACGAGTCTCTTGACGCGGTTACACGATACAACGGGCGGAGATTGTTTTAACCGGTGTTGCTTTCTTCTTCCGAATTAATGGTCGACACCGACGCGGCCCGCTTTTCCGAGGAAATTACCGAGCGAACGAGTCGAAGCTGCACGTTTCGCAAGCCACCACGCGAACTGAGAGCAATGCAAATCTTGGCGACGCGTCTCCTCGTTCTTAGCTTGTATAATTCAACGACATCGAGCTGGGTAGAAGCGGAGCTGCGGCTCCGCAAACAACGCGAGTCCGAGGAGCGTGGCAGAGAGGGTCTGATGTAAATTTCTATTTTTTTTCTAAAAGTAAACCGATTAATAGAGGCGAAGCGGAGGTCGTTTTATTCTCGTCGTCTCTTTGCCTTCCTCTTTTCAGCCGGCGCTTCGCGCGCAAAATCAATACCGGATTCGCAATTTATTCGCTCCAACACGAACGCAACAGATGCGAGCTAACGGTCGAGGAAGAAGTAAAGCGTTTTATCGGAAATATTTTGTCCGACACGGAAGCGCGCATATACGCGCAGATACAATGTACGTACTGTATATGTATACAGACAAAACGTATATATAAATATACACGATGTTTCTAAAACAACCGAACCAACTTTCGGTCGGCGTTCCATTCAACTCGGAATTGCGACCAAGTTCCATGAACGCGGGGAATCGCAAAGCCTCCGCTTCTAACTTACAGTCGCTTTACTGTATTCGCGAGAAAAGGACTTTCCTGAGAATACTTTTTTAACTTCCCTCTCACCCCCTCCCCCCGTTTCGAAACTACCGTTAAAAATACGCTTCTCTACCTCGTTCTCGACGATGCGCGTATCGTCTGGTAACATTTCACGCGTTAAAAAATTGTCCCTCTATTTCCAAGTTTATCGCCAAAAGCGATAGAACGAGTAAACTTTTAAGAGGTTTCCCTCTGTTCGAGGAAGATCTGGCGTGTATAATCACCTCTGCAAGGTGTACGAGTCGACGAGAGCAGGCGGATATCTCGACGTTGGCGTGTCGGTTTCGTTCTAACAAGCCCTCTTTGAGGCTTGATTTAATTTTCCTGCTAGGAAAGCCTTTTTCGGTGAAAAGCTCGCAATCACCGGATAATATCTAGACGACTCTTAGAGAGGGATGGCGGGCCGCTGTGCCGTGACGGACGTGACTCGCAAGACGAGAAATACGTCGGCAGGTATCGCGGTGAAATAAAATATCCTGCTATTGTGGCACGGAACGCCACGGGAAAATAATATGGAATCGTGTAGCAATGACAGAGCGATAATGTAAGGGAATATGGATACATTCGTAACAAAAGTTAGCCGTCTTATCGTCCCTGTGAACGCATTAGCGTTTCCGTGCATCGTCGGTATATATCGCATCAAGAGCATTTTTGGAACGACTATACGTCGTCCCATTACTCGAGAAATTCTTGCCAAAGTAATTTAACGTCACCAACTTGTGTTCCGGTGCAATCTTAATCAATTTCACGGCGTAGCCGACATATCTTAACGAAAACATTCGCCACGACGACGCGACGCGTAACGTTGCACGGTTGATGAAACGTAGGAATGCGGAACACGAGTTCAATTACGTTTGCACTCTATTGCCACGATATACCAAAATTGACCTCCTCGTTAACGAGTCGATGAAGCGCAACTTCGCCTTTTACACTATTGAATTTGCCTGCAAGATTCTCTCTTCGTGTACTCGGAGACCTTGGCATGGAATGTACGACTTAATTATGTGTGGGTATAGTATGTTCGTTAACACCATGCCTCATATTCAACTCGTGTATATGTACGTAGCTGCTCTGGCGTCAGCCTGGAATACCAGCGATGAAGTCATCGAATGAAAGACGTCGGAAAAGTCGCACGCCTTCGAAACGTATTCGTAGCGCTTTGTCGCTCGAAACATTTGCCTCTCTAGAAACGGCGTATTTCTGCATTCGCAGCCCGTGGCACCGATCTCATATAAAAGACTAATGTAATATGTATTTCAATATGTACTTGTATGCGACGAGAGTATAAACAGGCAGCCAGTCTTAACGAGATCTTCTCGACGTCTGATTTAATTTTCAGGACACGAAGTCATTCGACTGATAATGTTGCTTCCGTCGCTGAAGAGAACTGCGGCTGAGTACAGCGAGCGCGTTGGCCACTCGTATCGCGAAGGCAACAGAAATACGAAGAAATGTCGCGTTAACATCTTAACCGATTACATCGGTCGATCTGATCGATGGATAAATAATTACAACGTGGATCGTGGGATCGTATCGCGTGCAGAAATAATGCACGCGAATTATCAAACTGTTCGTTACATTAGTAACGAACGGGTGGCTAATTATAATCGGGCTCGTTCAATTATTGCTCGTTATCACGTCAATTAATCCGCTACGTAACATGTTTATGTATATTTCCGTGCGTTCGTATCGGCCGCTGACAAGAGAACAAATTATCGACGTGAAAAGCGGGTCACATCTGAATCTAAATTCGTTAGCATTCGACCAACTTGGAGGATACTTTGCAGGCTTTGTAAAGGCTCGTTATATCGTAGCCACGTCCGAATGTGCTAGCCGGTGTTTCTTGTTTGCATTCAAAGCCCTAGCTAAGTCGGAAGCGTGTTTACATGTACCTTCCCGTACAGCGAAGCTAAGTGGACCAGAACCGAGCGAGTGACCAAACCTAACGAGGCCTCGTTTGCGGCTTGATTTAATTTTCCAGACGCGACGGTATTCGATGAAAAGCTAACGTGAGGTCAACGGTTGAAGGTTGTCAGGGATCCTCGGCAGAGCGTAAAGAGTTCGACAGAGGGTGCAACACCCCGGGGAAAGAGGCACAGAGCGATGGAAAAAGAGGGAAGATGATCTTCAGAGGAGAAAAGACCAGCCCAGGCCGGATCAGTGCAATTTACGAACCGGCAGTCTACGCTCGTGCACAAACTTAATCCGTCCGATGCATGGAATGCAGAATGACGGAAACTGTCCTCCTGTGTATCCATCTCGAGAAATGGAGTCTCTTCGTGGAGCATCACTGCCGGAATACCAGAGACCAGACTTTACAGTCGGATATTTGTTTTTCCGGCCTGAATGCTGAACACTCCGGCGAATGAAGTATTCATAACGAAAGGGGCGACGTATACCGAGGAAAAGAGAAGCGTTTCTTCCGCGAGAAAGTTAATTGGACGGAGTTGAAAGACGCCGAGGCCCGGCGCCCTTCTCCTATCGTTTCCTCGACACACCGAGCACACGATTAATTTTACCGACGTCTGTCGTTGCTCGACAACTTTAGATTAAGCCCGGTGGAACTTTGGAAAAGTCGACGACCGGGAAATTTATTCGCCGAACGACGAAGGGTGAAACGACGTATTAATATCGTATCGGTGACCGGAGCACGGAGGAAGCGTAACATTTTCGTATACCTCGGAGAAGTGAATCGTTCGCGTGCGTTGGAAATCCGGGCGGATCGATCGTCACTGCAAAACGTACTTTAAATCCGAAAATCATCGTCTACGTCTGCATCACGGAGTCGGATGGAAACGAGAAAATAGCCGAATTGAAATCGAAAAAAGGAAAGGGAGAGGCGTACAGTCGGGCAGATATTGGACAGATGTCGCGTGCAATGTGCAAATGTACGAACGAACGTGAAGCAGAAACTGGAACGAGAATCAAGAACAGTGACGACACACACCAACGCGTACGCCCGTAATCTAGCGTACAAGCCGCAACAACAGCGTGCACTCTTGACACGTACTAATACGTGCAACATCGTACAATCCCGTGGAGACGGAGCGCGCAATTACTGCGCTCGCAAGGAGCAATTATCAAAGCATTGAACGACGCGAAGAATCAGAGGAACCTTGTGTCGCGATTCGTTCCATTCCACCTTTGTGGTTTTTGCCGTTCGAACGGAACAAAGCGGAAGAGAAAGAGCAGAGAAAGAACCCATCGATCCCCGGAGTATCGCGGCGAGCGTGTCTATCGTGCGATAATTGATTGTTCCCGAACAAGAAAAGCACCGTACAATAATTCATCGAAAGCCATAACGCGTCATAAAAGCATACAGCAACTTCGATCAAACTAATTTAACTACTCTCTCTCCGTTAAATCCGCGGGCGAAATCCACGTTGCGTTTCTCGTTTCTCATTCGATCGACCTAAAGATCTCACCGCGTAACGGTGCCCGGTAGGTAGGTAGGTAGGTAGGTAGTTTGCGGTTCGTACTTATTTCGACTCGACTCGGCTCAGCTCGATTTCACCGTTCTATTCGTTATCGATCCCTGCGCTTGAAGACCGAGAAATTAAAGCACCCGCGGGGACTTCTGAATCCACACCGCGATTCCCTTCCATCGTACCATTCAATTATCGTATAACCGAAAAGCTAGCTGATTCTGGCAAGTCGCTTCGTGTACCGCTGCATCGTAAAATCCCAGGAACGCGCGTTGTCGTTGACTTTATTCTTTCCGTCTTTGTCCCTTTTTATCCCCGCCGCATATTTCCTACGCGGTATTTCTGTATGGTTCTTTCCTTGCCGATCCGTACATACCTATACACGTAACGCGCGGTTCTCTTCGTCGTTCTCTGTCATTCTTTCTCACTTCCGCCGCCCTCGCTTCCACCTAACCACCCTATATATCCGTGTATATGCACACGCACGCACGTTTAGTACGTACGCGATCGTGCACCAGATTCCTGGCTTCCGTGTTTCCAAGATTCCGCCGCTGTTTATATACCGCACTCCGCCACCATAGCTATATGTATATTTGCGGTCGATACTCGCGATAACACGGCAAACTATGTAAAAGGAAAAATTGTAAAAAGCTGTAGAAGCATCGAGTATGGTCGAGAGGGAAATTGAAAAACCGATTTTTATTTCGTTCGTGATTTTCTTTTTTGATAACCGCGCGCTCTGTGCACACAGAACCACGCGTTCCAATTACTAAATTCTCAAGTTGCTCGATGAGGAGGATATTAAGTATCGATTCGTATGCACGAGCGTTCTCCGCGGGCGCTCTCCTACGACCTCGCTATGGATTTTCTTCTGCATAGTTTAAAGGGCCGGCCCGTTAGATTGTTAAAACGCAATAAAAGTACCGAAGCTGTGCTTCATTCTCGCGCAATCCGGCCGGGGGAATTAACGGCGGAACTTTCGGCAGATCGTTGAACAGGAAACAAGCGTGTTTCCAAAAACACAACTCTACCGGAGAAGTCATTAACGCGACTCAGAGCTGCGAGTTGCGAGGCAAGAGAATCCCCGTCGTATAACGCTCGCTGGGACTTTTCAACTCCGTCCATAAATCGTTAGTCGAAAATTCATAGGATTTGTACAGGGGATTTGATTGCAATTTTGCCTGACCGTGTTGTCTCTATCAAGTGAAATTTATTTATTTATTTACTTATTTATATAGGAGAGAAATGTACATCGCTACACACGGATAAGCTGTGAACTAATTCCTGATAACACGAGATCGACGACGTGGTGTACAATGACAATTTAGTCTTTCGTATACCAATTTTCCACTATTTTACTTACGAATGGAGCGCGATAGATTTTTTTGAAAATTCGTATCTTTATGATTAAATTATTTAAATGAATGTCGATAGAAAACTGTTCTACCAAATATTACAAGAGGAACTATAATTTGCGCATCTTACGTATTTCCTCGTATTACGCAATAAAAATCCACCATCTATTTATAAATGTAATATCCAACATCGTTCTTCCGAATACATTAACTTACGAGATCTTACGGTGTTAAATATCGTAGCGTAGTTAAACCAGTCGAATAACACAGGATAACCCACTAATCCAGAGACTGTGACGAAGACCAACTGAATTCTAGGAAGAACGATTCCAAGTCTACCACCGTACATCGTAACGTTTTTCCCCTCGAATAAAGGGAGATTTTGACCAGTACCCGCTTTGGAAACCAGTCGTTTACCCGAGCTCGATGTTCCCACTTTTCCCGGTACGAAGCAGTTTGCGACGGCCTGCATTATGCATTCCGTAACTTTAAAACGGTTCAACGTGCAACGATGCGGCTTTGCGCGCTTTAACAAATAATACCGCCGGTTACATTTCTGCAAACGTGTCCCGCGATACGCGTGCTCCATGAAATTTTAATACGATCTGACATATTAAGGGAACAAGCTTGCGAGTTTTCGCGAAACTATGATAACGAGACCGCCGTTACTGGAACGTTTTATCATACATCGAGTTTAACCTAAGTACTTTTCGAACTGGAATTCTCTCGTTCGAATACGCTTACCGATCAACCTTCCTGGCATATTAAAAAACTTTTTCCCTTGGAATTCGACACGAGCCCTCTCGATCGGAATCTCGCCCGATTAGATATATTCTTTAATTAAAAAATTCCATCTGAGATCGAGATTCCGAATCAATCTGCCACGTTAAATCCGTTTCTGATTCAGCCTTTGACAATCTGGCCGGTGATAGTCACGGTAATGCGCACTTTGGCGCACGAGGATGAATGCACAGGTTTTACGATCGAAAACGGAAAAGTTCGCTGCAAACGCTACAAAATTTTCTGCAAATCCCGCGAATATTATTCGCCTATGAATTTATAGCACGCTTCGAAAAATGATGTAACTCTGCTCGATTGTAGTTCGGTTTTTGTTCATTTACTCGAATTTACTTTTACCTTGTCGCGGCAATCCGTACATTTTATATATAAAACAAAAGAAAAGTAAACATTTTGTTACGTCGCGCAAGACATCTGCACGCCATCCGGCGCTGCTTGACCGCCGACGGTCTACGCATCGTCCTTCGACCCTCAATAAATCCAAGGAGCCCGTAAAACGTCAGCTTTTTAACGCTATTGTTTTGACATATGTCGTCAATTTATTGAATAAGTTCCATATCCTAGAGATGATTTCTGCTTATAGCCAGTTTAGAAAGGCCCTTGGGTTTACTACACGCTATTAGGAAGCCCGGAGAAAGCAGGTAGTGACTTAGCAAAGAAACGAATGTTTAATCACCGGGAAATCCAGGTTTTCCGCAAACAAGACATCAACTAGTAACATTAGTAGGAGGCTCCATCCCCTCTAGTCAATCTTTAACATTGACTTAAACCAATGGGCATCGTAGATCGTTGCCCTCACTCTACTCACGAAAAGTGTGAACGACGAATCCACGTCCTTAATAAAAAGGGAACACCCACACCGAGCTTTCTTCTGTAATCCTACGAGACCGAACTACAGTTTTCCTACAACATTCATCCTGTCGATTACGAGGCTACTTCGGTTGCCTCTCTTACTCGTTCCTTGACTACGTCATATCTTAAGATATAATCTACGTTACTGCATATCAGTGTATAAGCGATGAAAATATATAAAGTTTATAGCTCTGTTAATCACAGTGTTATACTTATTCAATCACCCCTATTATCCTAGCCGAAATAAGGGGATCGATCTATTCGCGGTGTCGATTCTTGCAATCGTAACGGGAATTTACGACTCCCGTTGACGCGCATTCTCGCAATCGCGTCTCCCCGCGATATTCCGAAAATACACATTTGTTGATGCTTTTAGGCGAATTTCGTCAAATTTGCTGGACTGTTACGTGATTAAATCATCTGGCGCGCGAACTGGATACAAAATCAAATATCCTCGTTCTTCTTTTCGTTGCAAGACGACGAAGCCAAGACAACGGCGATATCGCCTCGAATTAATAGCACCCTCGGGAATTTTAATTTTCTCCTTGACACGTTCGCCGGATCGACTTTCGTGGAGTTCTCGCGCCCGCGCGTTTCCACGCTCTACGCTCGCAAAACGACGTCGCGTACATTTTACAATATAATCGTGTGATCGTCGAGGATCTCTCGCGAAAGAGCCTGCTTCCGAGAGCAGAGCGAGAAAGAAAGGGAGACGAGAGAGCTGAGTGAAAAGAGAAGAGAAGAGGAGAGGAGAGGTCTGAGTGGACTGCCGTCGGCACTCGCCACGCTATAGTGGCACTCGCTTCCACCCCCTTTCGCGAGACCGACTGCTAGCCAGCGATCTCGTCTCGAGTGTCCCACGGAACTCGCAACACAGACGACGACGAGCTGTCGCTGTTCCCTGGCTCGCCCTCGCGCGCTCTTATCACCGGTGCTGGCCTCCACGTCGCTTTAACCCGACCCATGCGGCGGAACTTCCTTTGACGCGCGATCGCCCAATAAAACGTCTCGCGAGAAGAATAACTCCGAGGCGAGTGTTCGCGCCACGTTCCATCGTGTCGCGTCGTTCTCAGAAACACACCTAACGATGGAAAGAGAACTGGAAAAAGGCTTTCCGTGCAGCTACGAGATGCTTGGCAAACTGAATTCGACTACTGTTCCGAAAGACGCGTAACCAGGTAGCAGATTCGGACGAAAATTTTGTGGCTATCGCGTGAGAAAGACGATTCGAAGCACGAAATGTAAGCTTTGCAGAGGAAGATAGAACAAGAATCTTGAGACTCGTTACGTTTGCTTCTGAATTAGACAAAACATTCCGTGCGATAAAGATGTATTTTTATAAAGCACTGTCGCTTAACTCGAAGCTTCGTAGAATAAAAAGAGTAGAGTATATGGAAGATTTCTATCGAGCGATGTGTACGATTTCAAACGTATAATCTACATGAAATATGAAAATTTGACGAACGATGGAGAATTTCCTAGGACTTTTGGTACGTGTGTGTGATCCATCTCAAATATCGGAATACTTGCCCGGTTTCGACAGGATGTCAAAATCATTACGCCACGATAAAATTGACGTTACAGGAACGATGTACATTATTCAAACGCACGAATCGCCAGTGGTAATATCTCGCATTTCAAATCCATCATCTTCCCCCGTGATATCAAGTTTCATCTAAAATCGCCCGCCCATGCCATTCGCAAGAATATCGTTGAATTCGATCAAGAAGCGTCATTAGCGTTTGCTAATCATAGAACGCTGCAAGCTCTATTTTCGATGTTCCATTTACGTCCCGAATGACAGCGTAATAGCGGTGCATACGCTGTTACAACATCCACCGATCGCGTAGGAAGTATACCACAGTGTTAACGCAGTATTTTCATCGTGAGTGACGGCGAGATGATCATTCGTTTCATCGCCAGCAGACACATCAGCGCTCCACGTTCAACGTCCGCCAAGGATGCGCGTAAAGCAGCCAAGAGAATGAAATGCACAGCCTGTCTCGCGCTACTTTATGCGTCGTGTGTAATATGTAAATAACGCTGTATACTAACTAGAAATGTCTTCCGCTTTTCCCTCCTTACAGTACGCAATCGATGTTCTACATAGCAGCTACAATACACATCAGAAAGAATACGTGTCCGGTGACTGTTTCGACTTGACTAATGGCTCGGAAGAAAGGCAGAAACTAGCTTCAACTCGTATTTCTTTCTTTTGACTTATTACCGTCGCATCATCGAGGATGCTGCAGCTACTACCTACGCTTTTTCAGCCACTCACGAAACAAGCTTTTATTCGAGAGCAGCGAACGCTCCGGTTTATAAGTAGTATCAGAGTTTTTTATCGTGTCTACAGGAAGTCAGTTTAACCCTAGGAATAATTAGAACGATACTCAAGAATCATTATCTGGCATAAAATTTATGCAAAGATAGAGCGGTTGGTGAAACGAATCGGACGCTTGTCGCAGGCAATTTCTATGCGCGTACTGTACGCGTTGTAATAAAACGTATCGAAATTTCATTGACAGTGTTACGATGCGTCGCTCGCCTGATTATATCGGTGAAATGTGAAACCGATCCGAAAATATGTATAGAAATTATACCTGAAGATCACTAGAATAAAAAACGATATCGTGGCATTACGACGAACAATATTTCGACAGTTTTAAAGGTGACGAACAAACAGGCGTTTACCTTTAAATACTTAACACTTATGAACGAAAGTGTGCGTCTTTTTACGTCTCTGAGTAGAATCACTCTCCATGTATATCCCCGGGACGCGGTAACTTCTGCAGACTCGCAAGATGCACGAGCGAATTCCCCGATGATTCGCGTCAAGTTTCGCAATTGAAATTGCAGGAGATTCGCGAGGGAGTAGGCCACGGCGGCGGCCAACGAGTTATCGTCGAAACGCAATAATCACGCTGTGGTAATTCATCGCGTTATTGTTTAACTGGCAAGTTGGCGAGCCCGCGAAAGCGGCTAAGAAATAGGAGGTCGCGCAGGCCGCCAGCTATTTCTCGTATAAGTGTCTGGCGAGTTACTCGCTAACTTCGAGGACACGGTAACAAGATAATGTACATGCTGTTCGCGTGACTCAAGATGCGCCGTTCTGTTCCGTATTACCGTCGCTAATTGAGTTACAACCCCAGTGTTCGTTGTTATTATTAATTATTATAGCGATTAATTAAGGGAACGAAGATGGGGGACCGATCGAACTCGCGTCAGGGTCGTGCGACCTGAACGAACCACGGCTTGCAAGCGCACGAAACGCCTTCGTATCGCGCACCAATTTACGACAAGGGGCGGAAAAATTGATCCGACGAAATTACGCTCGGTTAAAAGACAATCTCCTCTTTCGCGCGACGTAAGTATAATTATAGTTACATACATGCATAAGCGTAAATCCGATAGGGTGTCGAGAAACAAGTGGAGCGTACAGATTTGTCTGGTCGTAGGAGTTAACGTCGAAGTTCGGGGCTACGTTAACGAGGTAATATACAGGCCGTGCACGTCTATGGAACTGCAAGCCTGTAATTCGTATCACCGTCAAGCGTAGTGCAACGAGTAACTCGGTTACCAGGCTTGGTGTACGCGTTGCGCGCGAGCTGTTTTCCATGCCCGAAACTACGATCCGGTGTCGTTAACACCGGCACGAAGCACGAGACCGAACCGCCGGCTGTACGAATTTTGAGGCGACGTGACGGCCGCGCGCGAGAACTCGCTTGTAAATCAACGTCACCGACCGATACGTATTTGAACGCGAAAGATTTTTCGAAACCGGCTATCGCGCGTTGAAACGCGAAGACAGACCGCAGGCTCGCGAAACGCGGAACTATCGGCCGTGACGACGTTAACGTTGAATTCTACGCTATCGCGTGTAAAACAACGCCGTGAACCAAAATCACGACACCGTGACTGATACTGTCGGTGGACGCACTTTGAGAACTAAAAGATGGAACGGAACGGAGGCCGAGCGGAACGTATCAAAGGCCGATCTGACTGGTAACATTACCGCAAACACCGCCACCCGATATCGGCAGTGGATCTATGGCCGCGAACTGGAACGGTTAATCACGCTGCTTCAGCTCCAGTTTAATATCGCGTTATATACATTGGCGCGCTTCAAGTTCTCGCGACGCGCAGCAAACCGTAGAGGAACATCGGGAAATCCAATCGGACGGAATCGTGTACGAGGTCGGTGAAACGCGTCGACCGATAGGCGTTTCTATTAACGACCGCGAAAAGATATCGCAGCTGCAAATCAGATTTTCGTCGCTACGCATCGTTGAATAGCAGGATCGTGCGATGCATATCGTTCTGATGTTTGAAACCGCGTTACTCCGTGGCAGCCATGATACGAACGAACGGATCTAAAATTTCCATGGGAAAATCTACGAACAGAATTCCTGGATTAACACGCCACCGCTGCTCTCCTTGTCAGTCACGGTAGAACGACGCTGCCACGCGTTCTAAAGTTCGATACAATACAAACCGGCAGAGTGGGAAACTTGGCCTCAGGACGAAGCTCCGCGATTCCATGTAACTCGACTTAGTTAGTTCGATAACATTCGCGATAACTACGGTATATCTGATTGCCGGATTTAACGTTGTTGGCCAATACTCGAGACTTTCCAGCCTCGTTCGATCCTCGATCCGGCAAATTCGTTCGTATCTATGCTAAACGCAAGCTGATTGCAACGTCTACAATCCGTAGAGAAACTCGTCGCTCAGGGACCGCTACAATAACCGTAAGATTAATTTCCACCGTGTAAGATTGCGCAGAATTATTTGGTCAAACCGAACCACGTTATACAAATTCGATTATAATCAACTTGTAGGCGATCTACGTTCGAAGTTTACATAAAGACATAGTAAATCACGTTTGCCATCTTAAGAGGAACAATTTTTAAATAGAATATGTCCGTGTGGAAACTATCTTTACGTTTAGTTCTCAGATGAAATGTACACGACCACGTCACCAATTTTAACAACGTTAATTACACAGACTGATGTCGATGATATTAAACCGGCGCGACGACTATATTCGTTTCTTGCGAATTTATCGCTTATGTTCGAACGGCCCGTATCATCCAATTTATCGGATTACCCTATGCACCGACTTGAGACCGACTTTCTCGTTCGTTCGATCGCTCTCTGAACAGAGGTACAAGAGGAGAAAAGATTGGTCGTTCGGCGGAGAAAAATTTACATGTCCGGTCGTATTCGTTTTTCGATAATAACCCGCGGTCGATGGCTGTCCCCGGCGACCCAGATTCATTTCGAGCTCTATACAGCGATGCGTATACACGGGGAGTCAAGTGCGATCGATTCCAGTGGCATAAGACGCTTTAACCTAAGTCGCCCAGCAAAAGTGTATGCATTTCAATAGAACGAAGCATCGTTGGTATGTGCCTAAGACGCCCCTAGCGCTCGACCTATATTCTTCCAGCGATTCTTTACGAGCCAAGAAGCAACGTCGCGTTGGCGAGCCAACCTATAGAACGTAACGCGTCTCCTAGCAATTGGCCGGTAAAACCGCATCCAGCCAGGCTTCCCGTTGAACGAGTCTATTTTAACGCGGATGCTCTTAATTTCGATAGGCCGTGAACGTCGTGAAAGAACGTGCTTTCGATCTAGCGCGGATATTCACCAGGAATATACGTATAACTGCCGGTAACTATAACAACGGCTGTCTTTTGCGGCCAATCGATTCTTTTTCAAATCCGTCACAGCGCACCGGTTCCATCTCCGAGATATTTCTGTCCTTTTCATGCTCGAAGCGTAACGCTTGCTGCAAATCGGACGTATCGGCCGTGTAGAACGAACGAAAAGGAATCGATCGCCACTCGGTTCCTTTCGATTAATTACGGAAACGACATTACGATAAAGAAAAGTCGTTTCGTAGCAACGAAGTTCTCGTCGAAATTCAACCGATTATCAGGCGAAAAGCAATTCCGCGGAACCAGGCAATGGAGCGGTTTGTTGTATTACCGTGAGAACTACCCCATTCGGCTGTGTCATGTATATAGGAGGAAAGAAAGAAGGAAGGATGGCGCAAGTGGGTTGCACGGCTTAGAAGTTTCTCGAAGGTTGGTGGGTGTCGGAGAAGGCTGCGGGTGGCGAAACTGCGCCGTACCACCGCGCGAAAATTTTGCGAAGTACGTGCTCTTCTACGCGGACAAAAGTAACGCCGATGCAATTTCACAGCCGTCGCATCGCGGACACGAGGAAATGCGTCCTTTCGCCTAAATTCTAGAGAACCGCGACGTCTGTGCGCGTTTCTATTCGCGGCGAGAATCGAGGCCGCTTTTGGCCGGAACACGGGGCGAAACGACGAGAGATCGAACAGCGGTTTCCTTGCTGTCGTTCGTTTCATCGTTCGTTGATGGACTCTTTTGATCACCGCGATCAAACAGTCCATCGAAAACAATTTCATCAATTTGCGGTGCTTTTCAATCTCAACAGCGATAAATACGGCAGCGCGTGACATCGGATTCGTCGGTGTCGAATTTTCCCATTTAAATTCCGAATCGGTGCGCGTTAAGCTGTTCGAGCGCATTAATTATCGCGCGACGACCATAAAGTTGACGGACGCGATCGCGTGCTCGCGGTTCGCACTCCGTGTCGGACGAATGAAAAAGTCGGCGCGATGCTTGCCGGTCGCACGCGAGAACGCGACAGGAGAAAATGGAAATCGATAAGCAAACACGAGCCCGCCGCGATACAGAAGTTAATTCGATTAGACGAAGCGCGGGATACGGAATGGAAACGTGTTTTAGATGCCGGATAACAAGCTCGGGGAATGCATACGAAACGGCAGCTCTGCCAGCCGCTTGTTCGCGATGACCGTGCGAAATCCGCGACACGGCAACCAAACGTTTATACGACAAGCAAGGAAAAAGGCATTCCGCCATTCGATACCACTGGTCGCGTTCGTCGAATCGGATATGGATATCTCGTGGCCAGAGAACCGAGATCGATTTCAAATAAAGCGGAAAAGGTAGAGAGAGTCGCTATTATATTTAACTTTCGACTTTCCTCCCACGTTCGCCACGTGTATCCTCGATTTCACCGAGTCTCGTCGTAACCATCGATTCCAAAGGGTTTGTTGGAGCACAGCCTGGATGGGCACCGTGTTCCAAACGATTTTATTCGGCGATCTTGCGATACAAAAGTGCGCAAGGAAAGCAGCGTCTCGCTAACCCTATGAATAAAAAAGTGGGAAATCTGGTCCCACGGAAGACCGTATATTCTGATAACATACTACGGAAAAAAGACGGAAATATTCACTTTTACCGTGTACAAAGCTACAGCTGTCTGGATTACCGTAGCGGGTGGATATCGCGTACAGATGGGAGCAATTCTAAGAATAAAAAGCGAGAGGACAATGCGCGTATCGCTCGGAACACCTGCTTCTCGCATTCTAAAGGATACGCGTTCCAGATGAGAGAAAGAGATACGGTTGTCTCTCAACAAGGTTTCCGCGTAGTTTGCCAGAACCCTTGGCTTACCTTACCTACCCATCTACCTACCTACCTACCTACCTACCTACCTACCTTTCCCCCTCCCTCTCTGTTTCCCTTGCTCATTCGAGTTCGTTACAACGGTCGATGTAGCTGCCACCAGAGACCCCGTAAAATCATTCGACTTCGTTGCCAAGACGACCTACCATGTGTCGCGAAATTTTTAGAGGAGCCAACCACCATACACCATAGCCACGCGACGGTCGATCGAGCTTCCCTTCCGCTTCCTTCTTTTTTTTTCTCTCTCACTCTCTCTGTACTATTCGCTTAGAGTGATTTTCGTAGGAATTTTTGCAGACTGGAATGGCGACGAAACGTTTAGAATAATTGAACGAAAGAGTAAAAGATTCAAGATGCGACTCTGAAAATAAAGTAGATAATTGTGTCGTTTCTTTCGAAAATCGACGACAGCTGATTCTTTTAGTTATTTAGAGTTCAATTACCGATTTTCGTAATAGTAATCGCGGATCAGAGCAACGATGGGAAGTTCAGAGTAACCGGAGTAAGAAATAAAATTCTCAAAAATGTTGATAACCGCGACCAAAGAAAGCAGAAAATCCTTTGGTTCCTGTCGCGGATAGGAAGTAGCGAATTCTCGAATTAAATATTTAAAGTTCAATTTTCGATTTGCACGGGTATGTTCGCAGATCGGAACAGGAATGGTATACAATGGTATGCAAAAGCTTTCGGGTACATTAATATGTTTACGTAAATAAATATTTCGCTCTGTGTTCGAGAAGCGATATTTCAAAGAATTTCAAATAATATCGCGTAATTATATAACAAAGATTATTTGCTGTACTGTCTTCTTTTACTCGTCACGGCCCCATATCGAATATTAGTTAAAATATTTTTAGAAATATTCCTTTGAGAATATATAGCAAAGGTAATGTAGCGAAAAGCTTAATTTAACTGAAACATTCTACATGCCGAATAAAGGTAAAAAAGATTTATTAACCCTTTGATCACGTAACAAAGCGATATATAATTCAAAATGGCTGTTCGAAAAATAATCATCTCCAAGGTTCCCTACATTTTTAGTATCAGACGTAGAAAATACATACCGAAACAAATTCCAATAATTGCGTTTCGCAATGACAAAATTTATGGTATAATATTTATGACGCTATATTTCACAGGCTTTACGAATCTCTCTGCAGTTGCGACACTGTTAAAAAACGTGATTCTATACAAACTTGATCAAACTTTTCGACATCGACGCTTTGGCAGCCTGGCACAAATAACGTCAACGTTCACCCGATTTCGCATCCTCGCCTATATCTCGACCAGATCACGTAATCTATTATATCCAAATCTAATCTAATCACGTAATCGTCAAAGAGCGATATCTTCTTGACGACGTCTTCGCAGAGATAATGATTCGGCGAGATAAATGTTCCCGAGATCAGGCTCCTCTCTCTCTCTGTCTCCTTTTCTCCTTATCTCCAGATCCAAAACGGTTAAAATCCACTTGGAAGAGTGAAAAGTTTGAAGTAATCGAGTGGAAGGATAAAACATAGGTGGAAGATTTTGTAACTACCGAAAAAGGGGAGAAAATCGGATCGATGGAACCGAGGCTGGAAAATGCCAAATTTCCTAACTATTTTAGATACTTAAAAGTTTAATGCGGAATATTACGAGACGTTGACGTTATATAGAACAATGAATACTTCATCTTAGACTACAGTTTGGAAGTGAAAGTAGAGAACGAGTGGCTAGGTGGACGAGTTCGAATGGCCAACAAAGATAACAGATTACCGTGCTCCTCCGAGTAGGACGTTCTTAATTCATCTCAACGGCTACGATAGCGAAATAACAGCGCTATGTACCTGTGCCAGGAGTAGATCTTTGTTAAAGTTTAAGTAAGGGGGGCTCGCGCGAATTTTATTTGACACCTGATGAATGTGCTCGTGCCGCGAGAAGGTAATGAGAATTCCTAGATCGTGCCGCGAGTCAAGTATGAAGCATCGCTAGTACGGATAATGAAACAGAAAGAAGCGTAGAAACGATAGACGCAGAGAATCGTCGTTCCGGGTATCGTGGAAACGAGCGTTTTCAAGAGAAACAAAATAGGTCGCGAAACTTTAGAAACTTCCCTCGACCAGATGCGACGCTACAGATAAGAAAATCACGAAACTCGAAGAACGCTATCCCTACATGGTGTTTCAAAAAGTAATCGTCGAGATAAGACAAAAAAATGAGTATAATGTGGGTATAGTAGATACATCGCTACAAATCAGACGCATATTCGCCAGTTCTATGATTCAAAAAGGAAATAAATCGGCCGAGCGATTATAATAAAATACGTCAATTTCGTCAAAGTTCTACAAAGTAGTCGTAAACAAGGAAAAAGAATATCGAGTAAATTCTTTCGAGTTTTCACGAAAGAACGAATCTACCGAAAAGAAACTACAAACGACATGTGGCGTTTACGCAACTGTCGGTCTTTAATGGGTTAAGATCGTTTTGCTTGTGTTCAACGGTAACTACACACGCTGCCGAAGTTTATTCCCAAGTTTTTGAAGCGCTCTGTAAACGCGTCCTTGTACGTACCTAAGTGTCCAATTCCCAAAGACAAAGTAAAATAATTTACATTACGAAACTGCTGGTTTTCGAACCGATGAGACGGACTACGACGACGAAGATAAATACGCCGAATGCGTTCGTACAGAGGTGCAACAGCACGGGAAAAGCGAATAAGCGTGAATAAAATGCATCAAATAATAGTTCCGTTGAACGATGAATAATGCATGGTAGAATCTTGAGACGATGGAAGACAGAGACTCGAATACGACTTGGAACTCGTTGCAACGGTAATTGATTCGTTACGAGCCCGTAAACGTTGCATGAATGAAAACTAATATCTATAAAACAAGAGGAAACAGAAGCTTATCTGTGAAGCGCGACTGATACAACGAGAGAACCATTGAAAAGAATCGCGATACGTATTTCCTGTAGCAGAGTTACAGTAGGCAGGGAGTAGAAGTGGAGCGCGCGAACGAAATCAACCGACTGCTTATCCGCTTCGAGTTCGCTTTCGAGTATCGAAAATGAACTTGAACGGTACTTTAGCGTTCAAGTATGATACGCGTTTCTGCTCGATGAGCTCAACATCATAGTGCCATACACAGAGGTGAAAATGCGTATTCATTGGACGTGATAGCGCGAGCTTCGATCGGCCTGATTTCTAAAAGGGGATTCCATTGAGCACGCGACGCGAAAAGCGATCAACGATCGCGAATCCGTTGCGACGCGCGTTCTTTTCGCCTCTGTAAAACGATGGAACAAACCGCGAAAGCAGCGAACCATCTCTTCCTCGCAGCCATTGAAAAAGCCGCCTAGCGAAACACGGCATCCGAAATATAGTACACAGCATTTTTTCCGCAGCTTCCGCTAAACATTTCCACGGCGTTTAAACGAGAGACTATCGCGCCGCGGCTGTTGCCGGGCCGAGGGAAACCGCAGACTGCTGCTCTTTTCTTTTTTTTCTTATTTCTTTCTTTTTTCGCGAAAATTCTCCAAATCAGACGCGATGCTATCAAAGGCCAGGCTTTTAACCGGCGCCTGGTTCGTGCAAATACAGAAAAGGAACGTTGCGTGGCTTCCATTTACGGACAGAGAGCCACGGAGAGAAAGCGTCGAAGCTGCACGACGACGATTCGATCGTTTTGGAAATCGCGATAGAATTGCGATCGGACCGGCTCGGCACGAAGAGCAATTATACGAGCCGGCGCGACGCGACGCTAGAAGGTAAAATCGGTATCGAGTACGTGAGCAGCGCTTTTATGGGATGCTCTGCTCGAACCGTCACGATCGTAAATGAGATTCGACGAGCACAGTCGCCGATAGTTACCCCCGTTTCCGTCGATCTTCACGCACGAATGCACCGGCGAACCCTGCCGAGGAAATGGAAGAGGGTATACGCCAGGGTGATTCCGACTGCACGGACCGGAGATACGATTGGAAAGGGCAGGGAAGGGGACGACGACGACGGCGGCGAATTACGAGTAAAACCGGCTGCGAGGAAGAAGTAGACGAGAAACTTGACGACGATCGAGAAGGCCAAGCTGCGAGAGAAAGAGAGGAAAGGCGAGGAGCCGCGAAAGAAGAAGACGCGGAAGATACGTTAAAACACAGAAGTTCGTAAGGTAGAGGAACTGATAGATCGAGTGGAAGCGAGACGGCGAGCAACAAGAGAGGAAAACAAAGAGACAAAGATAAAAGAGGAAAGAACAAAGAGGAGTTTCCCGATCCTCTTTCTCGTCGTTAAGAAATTCAACCATCTGGCGTTGTATCGTGGTTCCCCTACGGTGATGTTACATCGTCGTCGTTCAGACTGGAATACTCGGTGGCGCCTACCCCACGAGGTCTCCGACAGTAGCGAAAACAAACAACTTCTGGCTGTGTAATCGGTGCAAAGAGAACGAGGCTAACAAAAGAGGAATCGCGTTTCAAGATATACCGGTTTCTCTAACGATATTTTCTTACGACATGTCCGACTCGATTCCTCCAACTCGGTCGCGTCACAGCCTTGAATCGCTCCAAAAACGGAATATCCGTGACGTTTACCGGTTAAGAACGAAAGTGGCATCGATTCTCCCTCTCCCCGATCTCTTGAATGAATCGAGACTCAACCATGGCACAGATACCACGCACTTACTCAGCGTGCCGCACGTGCCTGTTGTGCATACGTAATGCGTATTGACACGTCGAGTGACAGCACGCGGACCAAGTCACGCTGCGAGCCACTCGTCGAATCGATACACCGAGGACGCGTTAGGGGGCCGATCGTCTCTTCGAATTCGGCAGAAAGTCGGATATCGAATGGAACGTGCAACGATGATGAAAAGAAAGAAGGAAAAGAAGAGGACGAAAAGTTGAGAATAAAAGAAGAAGAGACTATAGAGTTAAACTTACCGGCGATGGCAACGAACAGGAAGAATATCCACATATCCATGAGTATGCCGGCGAGGCGTAGCTGGAAGTTGTTGGCTGCGTACGCGAGCTTGTCCATCACGCTCCGGGATTCATAGTCGCATGTCGTTGATCAGGTACGTAGTTTCTCTGGTTTGGATTCACGGTCGATTCGTCGAATCGTCGCACGGAATAGCACCCACTGTCCGCGTATTCGACACTACCGGCGGGGCAAGGGAGGGAAAAGTTGATGAAACACCCGAGACCCGCGGCGGTCTCGTGTCGCGTCGCCTCACCAGCGCGGAACGTGTCCTGGCACTGTCCTTCGACTTCCTACGAATCTCCCACGGAGCAGGCTCGCATCGTACGAGCGTCGTATTCGCGGAGGAGGAGAGAGGCGAGCCGCGGCTGATTCGAGCCGAGGAGGCTGCCAACTGGGCAGACGGTTCGTAACGCGTATCTTTAGGAGAACGACGATGAGATACGATGAGATGCGACGAGATGCGCGAGGCCCTTGGCTCTCGCACGCGTGTCCTCCTCTCTCGTGCCTGTGTTACGCTTTCGTGTGCGTGCGTGTACGTATCATACGCGTAGTCCGTTCGCGTGCAGTCACGGCGAGAATAGATCGGCCGGTCCTCCGGCTGGCGTCCCTTCCGGACGACGCTCGGCACGAGTCTCGCACGAGCGGAGATTACGCGTTCGAGACACGAAAGACACGAATCTGTACCGAGAGTCGCCGCTTCCGAGTGACGGCGTGCACGAGTACGGGGCGACCGTCGTCGTGTGCTCTCACCACCGCGTTGCCCGGAGTATTGACCGACTCGGCTCGGCTCGGCTCGGCTCGACACACGGTGCGCCGCTCTGCGGCCCTGACCAGACGCGGTGAGATGCGGAGGGGGCGCCTGCCCTCTACAGACTACCATACAACTACAGCCGATTCTACTGTTGCTGCGCGCGCACTTTAGCTCGTACGCTCGCGGCTCCGTCGAACCAGCTATACCTACGCTCCATGCCAATTCAACCATTCGATGGGCCTTGGACGTCTTTTTTCCCCTTTTTTACCCTCCGCCGAGAGACCTGTCGTATTTCTTCGACAACGCAGCGCGTTCCACGAGTAAACAAACGACCAGACCCACTCGTTCGCCTCGTTTGTGGAGCTCCTTCTTAATCCGAAATTGTTCACTCGGCGAATCGGAGACGCGCGGCACCGGGTATATACGGCGAGACGTTTCTCTCGATAAGCTAACGAGTCGCGTAAACCGTATCGATGCCACGAATCCAGTAAAACCGTTCGTTCCCCTTCGACGAGCAATCGTTTCACGAAACGCTGCCACGAGTTCTGATATTCGCTCGCGGAAGCGTTTTTCCCTCTCAACGCGATAAGTATCGATGTAAAAATACGCATGCTTATCGCAGGCGGATAAGAAACGTGTAACGCGGCAAACAAGTTGCAGCGTGACGGACGATTGCATAAACAAAGACAAAGCGGTTGCACGGAACCTGTTTACTAGCAATGAGAGATCCCGCGATATTCCCGATAACGCGTTATCGTACGCAGCGGTATCGTTTGTACGAGAAAAGAAAGATTCGTCGGTGCTGACGCAACGACGCGTTACGCCAGTGCTTTCGTTAAACTGGCGACTCGCGTAATAAAAATAAACGTACGATTGGAATATGAGCTGTCGGAGGAAAGGAGACAACGAATCGGTTAAACGTTAAGACGAAAGATAAACGAAATTACGAGAGTAAAATCGAGGGACACTGGACGCAACGTCGTTACGTTTCCAGTCTCTTACGCTCTCGGTATGTACTTTACGGCGCGCTTTCGCGTTTTCTACGGAACAACGACTCAGCGGCTCGGATTGCGAGCACACGCTCGTTTCCGCGAAAGAACACGAAGAATACGAGAAGCGATGGTCCTCGAACGGTTGGCATAGGCAAATCCAGTGATACGGACTGTAAACGTCTGCCGGTAGTTTTATTCGACGATCGATACTCGATACTGGCTTGTCTACCGTAGAGCGATTCAATCTCGAGAACAACTCGACGCCTTCCGGACTTAAGAAAGAGATCTATAGGTCGGATAAGCATCCGAACCGAGATCAAGCGGGTTATTCCACGTGGAATAAAGTTCCACGTGAAAGGAAAAACACGACTCGGAATGTTCGACTCCTGGACACCGAGCTTCCTGGTCATTTTCTAAGATGGTATTCCAACCCAAAAGAACGGGCACAAAGGGAATCGGTTCTGATTTTATCTTCGTGCAACTATCGAGCCGTAAGTTGCTGCCCCCGCGACAATGGCGTCGAGTCGTAGTTAGTCGCACGCGACCTCACCGAACCGAACCTAACGACCAGCCTCGAACCGCACAGCGGGGTGCTTTTGTTTAACCGAGGCGTTTATTAATCAATTGTATATCCCCCGGTCGAAAGCATTGCGCATTTGACGGTCAAATGCTTTTTTTCTGCCTCCCAACGGAGGCAGCCCACTCGGGTCGCATCCTTTGATCTGTTTAGGGGGAATGTCTTGTAACGAGCAACTCGGAAATTTGAAGAGACGCAATATCTACGTACAATGTAATTTGCTGTACACGGCCAATGAAACGAGACACGGCACTCTAGCACTGTGCTTCCAATTACACCGAACTCGACGATATTACCCGTTGCACGTACTTGACGAATCGGACGAGTTTCTGCGAGAAGATCTCCAACACGATGCTGGCTATTCTCCTATTACCTGGTTAGCTGGTTGCCTCTGCCACCTAAAATTTCATTGCAAGCACTTTTGTGTAAAACGATAAACGTACAATACGTCGCTTTATAAAAAGTATTCGATATGTTTCGTGATACGCTCTCGGATATTATAGAGTTTCAATTAGAACATCTCTAAAGTGTAACGTAAATCGAATGCATTTTATCGTTGTTATTTTCTACTTACTTCATAAATAAATCTACTATTTCAATTGCAACGTGCGTGTATATTGGATCATCTCGTAATTAGCGCAGTTTTTCTAAGAATTTAAAACAACGGGAGTATCGGAGCTTTAAAGCATTCGAATGAAAAATTTAATAGGAAAGGATACTGAATTATAAAGAGTTCAGGAAAATGCATCTCCGATCGATCGTCAATAGATAATTTTTTATTTTTATCCGGTATTTTCATCTAAATATGTGAAAACCAACGACTGCGCTATATTATAAGACAACCCGCTACGTTATAATCGTTAAAGTAGCAAACGAAGTTAAACTTTGTTAAAATCTCCAACGATAGTCCACGAATAGATGTTCTAATACATATCGATGTAGCAATGGATGGTCTTATCAACAGCGACATGTATCAAACTAGTATAACGAAACACGAATAGTTAGCACACTTCGGGATGCTCCGATTCACGTTAATGAAGTTACTATGTTATTTTACAAATTTTCGTATTTGACGATACGCTTCTAGCGAACGCATACAAAATTAACGAACGAGGTGGCCGCGTAAACGAAACTAACGCGTCAATTATGAATACAGACGCGATATCAAAGGAATCCTCGAGCGTAAATTATTCTATACGATAACTCATGGTCGCACGATGCGAATATACGCAATATCATGGTGAACGAAATAACTGTACGCAGTCGGGAAATTATCATCGACGCATAAAAGTTAACGCGCGGATTGAAACGACGTAATCGGCGTTAATTAAAGCGATCCAACGGCGGTGAGTGTTTTTGAAAGCGCTTAATAGGAGAAGACGACATCGCGTCGCGTCGTTTCGAAAGCAAATCTCGAGATTTCCGTTGTACTACGCGGGAACAATTCGAAGCATTAAGTCCTCTTAAATCGTAGAAAATGGCGTGAGTTTCGGATAATTCCATGGTAGGGCCAATTTCAAGCAAAATCGTCGCGTCTGTCCGCGTAATTAAACTTCTTCCTTTCGGTGCTCCACTCTTCCCACAATAAATCCATTTCATCGACGAAGGTGAATTGCTTTTTCATTCGTTCGATCTTAACGAACGTTTATCCCTATTGATTTCAGGTCATAAAATTGATAGGCCAGACGATTCCTTTTTATTGATTTTTCCTTTTTTTTTTTTTCGTAAACGCGTGTCCATAATTTATTATCAATTGTATACTCCATACAGTGACCCGCACAAGTAGTGACACGCACGATTAACACACACGCATTCTCATCCATACGTTCGTTCAACAAAGAAAATACACATACGCCCACGCTCTGTATACGTATACACATACAGAGAATACACGTATATCACATGTACGCGTATGTAGCATACATACATATTTTTCTTTTTACATATATAATTGTATTTGTGTCGACATCGCTCGTATATAACTATCGTTAAGGAGGAATACTCATTCTTTATTTTTTGTTCAAAATATATATATATTTTTTTTTCTTTTTTTTTTTCGTCGCTATCTAAGGACAAGAACGGCGGAAACGATCGTACTTCATCTTAAACCTATAACTCTCTTATTACGTGTAGTTCATTGTTTCCTGTGTGCCATTATACGGTACTTCCTTTTTCTTTTTTCCATTAAAAAAATTAATAATAAGTAGCTATGCTGACGTGCGGTATTTGAATGTAGTGACTAGCAAACACTGGGAGGAAACGAGAACGAAGTCAGGGACTTTTCCAAATTTTCCTCCGTTCGTTTGTATAACAGTAATTTAATTAAACGATATCGTTGGTTGTTTCCTTCTGTAAAGAACATTCGCCTGTGTTTCTCTTTTCGATGCATCTCTCAATTTTGCCAACGATGAAAATTCAAAATTTTCGTCTTTTCCATTGACAGACGAAAGAAAAACGTCGTTCCAACTGACTTCGATGGCTCGCACAACCACAGCATTCGCTACGTCTTGCGATTTCTCCACCTCAGTATCACAATGATTCAACGTATTGACTACTTCATAATTAATCCTCTTGACTCTTCCCTTTTTAAATGACCTAAAGGTTAGCACGCTAACGTCACGAGTTTTGCGTTTACAGATTTCCCTTCTTCAACGTTGCACGATATTCGCTGCATGTTATAATTCAATTTGATATACGACATCGTGCTTGTTTTTAATTGTCGTACACGTTGCATACGAAACAATAGGAGAGTTTCTATTTTCATCTGCTCAATCACGATCCTCTTTCATGGACGGCGATAAAAAACGTAGCGCTTTTCAGATTATTACAACATGCGAGGAACGCTAAATCCTGAGTCTAAAAAATGTTCATAATATGCACGTATTTATACAGTTTTCTTCCTTCGTTTCGTTTGTTTCCTTTTTCAGCTGCGAAATAACAACGACAATCGCTGTTTGAATCTTTCAATATAGAATCTGATTCTTAACGTATAAATATTTTTATTCGCGTAATCTAATATAATCCATTGATAGAAACAGCGTTTACGGAACGAAATAATAATTTTATATCAGCTAAAAACCAGCGAGGCATCGAACCATCGCGTTCGATTAATTTTAATTGTATCTACACGATGTTCCTCTGTAATGACTGTTTTGTGACGTAGAAATTTCCAATCGATCGACCGAGATGGATGGTCCACGTTTATTCGCGATGTAACTACTAAATCTACTACCAAATGAACGGGCTTTAAACGAAGCGGTGATTCGTTTCACCTTGTGGGAGAAATGCACATGTATAACCCGTATTATATCACGCGAACAATACGTCCGCGCAATAAAGAAATCAATTCGGTTGCCCACACGTTCGGTGAATTTCGTGAATGCATAATAGTAACGTACGATCGCTTACAATTTGCAAATTTTATGCAGAACGATACGATTCGCGGTTATATTTCATACCGAAACTGTAACGAAATCATAAGTTTAGAGTGTCGTATAAACGTTTCGGTAAAATTTGTACAATCGTTTACTCGTGCAGTGCAGTTTTTAACTACGCATTGAGCTTTCTCCGAATCTAAGAGAATAGATTAGCTAAAATAACGCTCTTAATTTATGAACCTCTCATTGGCAAACGAAAGTATCGATAGAGCAAAATACATACGTTGCTTCTCAGTTCTTTTTAATTTTCTCTAATACTTCGTTGCACTTTGAAGAACGACACCTATGTAAAATTTTCTTTAACGAAGAATACTATCAGATCTATTCTGATCCGACGTTCGACTGGTCATAAAATACAACAACCATCTCTTTTGTATCGTTAGAGAATGTCGAAGTGGATTTTCTACATTACGGCAACTACCCCACATTCCTTCGTTAACCTTCATCGTTTATAATACAAATTATTCTTATCTCAAGGCAAATATGTTTCACTGTTAGAATTAATCGGTGGCGCCAAGATATTTGTGCACATCTTGTGCGTACGTATCGTAATATATTACTGCTGAGTTTCACACCGTTCCTACGTATAGGAGAAGCACTTTGTGCGTACACCAAAATATAATACTAGAATCGAATTTCGATAAGTAAAACGAATATTACATTTTCGAGGGTTGTGTCGCAATCATAAAGACAATCGAAGCAGAATACTTCGTTAAAGTTTCTTAAAGAACGTCTAAAGCAATTAAACCGCCTTTTCGTTTTGTGTTTCCACAGCGCCATGTACACTACAAACAACGCGTACTTATCTTTAACATATAGCGAAGAATTAAATATTCATTGTGCTACATTACGAATATATTTTATTTTGCGAGCCGTGAACTGAACCTTTCAACAAATAAAAAAAACAAAAACAAAAATTAACATTGCTAATGAATACTTATCGTTATCGTACACCAACGGAAGATAATCAAACGAGAAAGTTTCATTCACGTTATAACGTCCTCGTTGATAATCTTATCATTAACGAATACCGTACGAGTACCGTATCGAGTACGTAGAAGATGTAAGACGAATATTATGCACGATATAGACTGCAACGTTCGAGTCTGTATAAGCACGAAAAATAATTCACTGTTTGGTATTTGCATTCACATGTAACATTAAATTTCACTTACACACGCAATTGGAGCGCTTCTTAAATGTACGCATTCCTTTTTCACATTTAAATACTAAAGTAGGCCATGGCATTATTTTCTTAAATATATGTAAGAAGGTCTGACATAGTCAAAGTTCACGTATTGCACTTGATAGAGTGACAAACGTTCGAAACTAAATTAATCGATAGAAAAAAAGAAATTATCGCGACATTAGACAAGTTTTGCTTGCATTACAAAAGCAATATGTATATTGCTCATTGTATATCTTTCTTTTTAATAATACACTATGTTTTTCAACTTCAATTAGCTAAACACAATACTTCGCGTTGTATATATTTACTTGAATACTCAAACACGATAAATATTTTATATCAGACCTCTATAAATATCAAAGCCAATAATCTAATAGCGAAGGCAATACTGCCTTACGTTGAATATTTCATTCTTGATTCAGAATATTTATTAGATATTCATTAGGTTCCAAATACCTAATGGTATATTTACTGAAGAAAGAGAAACTTATTGTTAAAGAATTCATTTTTCCGAATATTATTTACATTGCTACAAAAAGACAATGACTGAAAATATACTAAAAATCTGTACGTGAATTCAATGAAACAAATATAATAAGAAAGATTCGAGCAAACAATAAACTGTCGAAAAATACATACATCATCATACACGTAAATAAAAGATCATTTAACTTAAATAAATAAATAAACACGCTTGAAGCTATAATTTCTTTTACTGCTGTCTAAAATAGGAGCTGAGTCAATATATGAAACTATTATAGTCATTTCATGACATGATCTTATTACGTGAAGAAGTAAAAAGATTTCTATAGAATTATGCATTGTGCAATAAAAAACGCTCAATTCCATAGTGTTTTGTCAATGGTAAAAAATTGATGTATACACGCGTACTGAGACGTGGTCTCATATTATCGTAATGATGAACAGTCGATAACTCCGACAAATTTTTTCGGTCTTTTAAGTCTTAAACTGATACTGAATTGATTTTTTAAAAAATCTAATTGCGTCTCCGAGACATATAGTATCGTTTTTTTTTTCTTTTTCGATCGATGCATCTCTTATCCTTACTATTTTGTACACTTATGTTACAAAGGTGGGATCGATGCTTATTAATACTATAAACTCATACGTGAATCGGCGAAAAAAGAAAAATGTACGAATCACATGTACCTATATACGATGGAGGACAGAAGACCCATTTTTTCGTCTTTTTTTTTTGTTTTTTGGCAGGTGGGTTTCACTTTTTATGGCAAAAAGTGACCCTTTAAAAAGGTAATTCGTAATCATTACGCAGCCCCAATACTCACTCAATATTTTTAGGGCTTTATAAAAGATTACATTTTCCTGAACGTCTTCGTTTCCTCCGATTCTTTTCCAACTCAGCTGGAGGTTGATTTCTGATGATACGAACAACCTAGAAGAAAATTATTCAAATCCCTTAGCTACTTTCACCCATGTGCAACTATATATACAATAATCTTCCTGCTCCTTCTTTTATCTATTTTTATGGTCCCCTACCTCATGGAATGCTGCATCTACATTTAATGGTGGGTCTTTGGCAGAAGTTTCGATATAAGGTATATTCAAGCGGTGAGCCAACTCCCTTCCCTGTTCCTCTGTAACTTTTCTCAAATGTACCAAATCGACCTTATTGGCTACCAGAAGCATAGGGTATACGTCTCTGTCCTTTACCCTAAGTATTTGGGTATAAAAATTCATGATATTCTCATAAGATTGTTTATCAGTCACAGAGTATACTAATAGAAACCCATCACCCTTGCGCATGTATTGTTCTCGCATGGCACTGAATTCTTCTTGACCAGCTGTATCTAACACTGTTAGGTACAAATAAACTTTTGTACACACAAGAATGCATTGTAGACCTAATGCGACACACTAAGCATAACACAAAAATAGCAGATAGCAGAATTAAATGCGACAAAGCAACTGAATTTGACTTACCATCTAGGATGCACCATTGTTTGTCTACCTCTGTATGTTGAATGTAGCTATCCTCGATGGTAGGATCATAGTCAGTGACAAATAATTTTTGAAAGAATTGTATGGTGAGTGCACTCTTTCCAACACCTCCATCACCAACCACGACCAATTTGAAGGTCATAAGGTTGTCATTATTAGGGGGTCGTGTCATACCGCCTCTTGTTCTCCCGCCCCCTCCCCCGCTGCCCTGCCTTCTTCTGCCTATCCTGTCAACTCTTCTAATGTATTCTTAGCAGTGCGTCTGCTCGTGAATTGTCAAGTCTCACTCTCCAACTAGAGTACCCTGAAACGGTTAACTTACATCGAACCGACGAAATTCACAACGTGTTGCTTCTTAATATTCAACAGCTTTTGTTGTAATAGTTTTGTTTACATGAACATAAGAACTAAGAAAGCTATCCTAGAGAGGTCGCGATGTAACGGGTGTGTCAATTATACTTAATAGGACAAAATTAGATGAGAAGTTCCCAGGGTTTGATTAGGAGTTTACAGATTGTACTATGACAGTTGAATTGTCGCAATGTAGTCTATATTTGAATGAAATAAGTACACACCTTACATGATCTGCCACTCCTGTTTCACGTTCTCCCAGCTGTCAGTCTGCGTTACTGTGCGCAACATTCGTTTCAATGTGGAAAGTATGTTTGTGTAAGCTTTAACGTAGTAGCGTATACAATAGGTCTTGTATACTTTTATGACCATGCGCGGAAACATAACTACCCTAGCGGCATATTCTGCAATTATCACACCTATTACATTGGTGCCAACAATCTTTGACCCAAAATAATACAGAAATGGAAATGTAACTTTCAATTAAAACCTGCTCTTATTTGTAAATGAGAAATTCTTAAGACTTCGCTTAGTCGATTTGAGAATATTCATTTAATATGTCGCAGGATATTGAATATACACTTTAAAAAGAGTGAAAGGTACATTTCATTATATTGGCAAGCCACTTTATACTCCCTCGTAGTCTACTTCGTTCTACTTCGTACAAATTTATATGAAATATGTATATACGATAAAACACGAATAATACACGTGTAATTTATACGAAACAATTAGTGAACTTTTATATTGATACCGCTGATCTAATAATTAAAGATCGCTAAAACACCCATATGTGTTTTATTTCATAACGTTACTTATATGATGTATGTTTATCAAGTGTAACCAGCCGTAACGTTGGTTAGCCATTTCCGTGCTCCTAGTCAAATAATATTAATTTTGGTAAGCATACCGTATTAGTACTTACCGTTTGTAAATATTAAGGCAAGTTTAACAAAATTTGTTAACGATTATTATAGTTTTTAACATCATTACAATCTATCATTTTTTGTCATTGATTTTAAGGTTATGTTCGAATTAACCGCCTGTAAACAATCATGAGTAACGTAATTTCAACGAAAAATATGGCAAAAAATAAATCTTATGTCATATAAAAATGATCAATGATATTTAAAATGTGTAATTTTTATATTTGCAGTTATTATTTAATTAAAAAAGAGAATAACCATGGATGCAGATCTATACGATGAATTTGGCAATTATATTGGTCCCGATTTGGCTTCTGATAGCGAAGATGAAAATGAATATGGAAATGCTGGAGACGATGCAGAAGATAGAGAACGCTCCGATGAGGAAATGGAAGAAGACAGAGATGAAGTTAGAGAGCAATCGGAGCAAGGAAATTCCATGGCAGTTGTATTGCACGAAGATAAAAGATATTATCCAAGTGCTTTAGAAGTTTATGGGCCAGAGGTAAATTGAACAATTAATTGATAATTAATATATATTTGATTAAAATACGTTATAGGTAGAGACATTGGTACAAGAAGAAGATGCACAACCATTAGATAAACCACTGATAGCACCAACACGAAAACCAAAGTTTCAAATAAAACAACAGCAACTACCAGAGACAACGTATAGCATAGAATTTTTAGCAGATATGATGGATGCGCCTCACCTTATACGTAATGTTGTTCTACTTGGTCACCTACATCACGGCAAAACTACTTTAGTCGATTGTCTAGTGAGACAGACCCACCCCTATCTTCACAGCGTAACAGACGAAAAACCTTTAAGGTACTCATAAATACTCCTAATAACCGCCGTTCAAAGTTAAACAAAAAAGTACATAATATTTATGTTCTTAGATATACCGACACATTATTCACCGAGCAACAGCGAGGAGTATCAACGAAAGCAACACCCGTGACGTTGTTACTGCAAGACGTAAAATCAAAGTCCTACCTTTTGAATATATTCGATACTCCGGGTCACGTAAATTTTTCTGACGAGGCGACAGCGGCGATACGTTTATCCGATGGAGCGGTGCTGATCGTCGACGCCGCCGAAGGCGTCATGTTGAACACAGAACGTTTACTAAAACACGCGCTTCAGGAAAAACTTGCGTTAACAGTTTGTATAAATAAGATAGACCGACTGATCCTCGAATTAAAATTGCCACCCTTAGACGCGTACTATAAATTAAGACATATCATCGAAGAAATTAATGGTCTGATAGCGCTCTATTCGGATTCTGAAAATCCATCTTTCGTGTCACCTGCTATCGGAAACGTGTGCTTTGCGAGCTCGGAGTACAATGTCTGTTTCACCCTGAAATCTTTCGCGGCGCTTTACGCTAAGATCCATCCCACGCTTAACGCCAATGAATTTGCGAAACGACTATGGGGAGACATATACTTTAACTCGAAAACACGGAAATTTACGAAAAAACCGCCACACAATACCGCACAGCGCAGCTTTATCGAATTCATTCTCGAGCCATTGTACAAGATCTTCGCGCAAGTTGTCGGTGATGTTGACACAACTTTACCCGATGGTTAGTCAATATTTCTAAATTAAACTAGTAGATTTCGTTCACCGTGAAATAATATTGCAACTTAATTCCACAGTACTGGACGAATTAGGCATAAGACTAACATCAGAAGAGATGAAAATGAATATTAGACCTCTGTTGAGATTGGTATGCACGCGTTTCTTGGGAGACATGTGCGGATTAGTCGATATGTGTGTAGCCCACGTTCCTAGTCCTCAGTCACACGCACCAGTCAAAGTTCAACATGTGTACACAGGCTCTATGGATTCGTCTCTCGCGCAGGATATGATCAATTGCGATCCTGACGTTAGTACTTGCGAAATATTTACACTACGAGTATTTCGTGTCCTACCACATAGATTTTAACACGGAAACGATATTTACAGGGCAGGCTAATGATTCACAGCACAAAAATGTATCCTACCGAGGACTGTACTCTATTCGTGGTCCTCGGAAGGGTAATGTCAGGTACACTCGAGGCAGGACAACGTGTCCGCGTATTAGGTGAAGCATACTCGCGTACCGACGAAGAAGATTCTCGCGTTCTAACCGTGGGAAGGTTGTGGATCAGCGAGGCACGCTACTCGATCGAGCTGAACAGAGTTCCCGCGGGCAACTGGGTACTTATCGAAGGTATAGACAGGCCGATCGTAAAAACGAGCACCATTACCGATCTCAATAATTCAGACGACTTACATATCTTCCGACCATTGAAGTTTAATACCCAGAGCGTGATCAAAATCGCGGTCGAACCTGTCAATCCATCAGAGTTACCAAAAATGTTAGACGGCCTGAGGAAAGTGAATAAAAGTTATCCATTGTTGGGCACGCGAGTCGAGGAAAGCGGCGAACACGTGGTCCTAGGTACCGGTGAATTGTACTTGGACTGCGCGATGCACGACCTGCGTCGTATGTATTCGGAAATCGATATAAAAGTAGCAGACCCGGTCGTTGCTTTCGCGGAGACGGTAGTAGAAACGAGTTCTCTCAAGTGTTTCGCCGAGACACCCAATAAACGGAACAAGTTGACGATGATCGCCGAACCACTCGAGAGAGGCCTGGCCGAAGACATCGAGGCGGAACACGTTAAAATCACGTGGAACAAGTAAGTAGAAAAATTCCGTATCTCGCCAGTAGGTCGTGGATTTTTACGCATCTATAGAAAGTTAACAAATGCAAAAATACACGGAATGCGCATAGTGCGCAAAAATGTATAAAATATCCAAAATACGGTACTCCTTACAACGTATTTAGTGGGTGAAATTAAATTTTCGCTTAGGTTCTGTTTCTTTAGTTGTGTTTATAAAAGTATAAATTCACACAAATATCCGCAGCCTATTTGTCGATATAGAAAATAGAATAGTACGTTAATGCAGGCTTCACAGATATATAGCTTCATTAGAGAGGGTCGATCGACCCTGATAGGGAGTAAAAACACGATTCGTACACGCAAGTCTGGGTTCTTCGGTATCGAGCCACGAAAGTTCCAAAAATCTCAAAACAAAATGTACTCGTCTTTGCAGAAAACGTCTAGGAGAATTTTTCCAGACGAAGTACGACTGGGATTTATTGGCGGCGCGAAGCATATGGGCGTTTGGTCCAGACGCCACGGGCCCTAATATTCTGGTCGACGACACTTTGCCATCAGAAGTAGACAAGACGCTATTGAACAGCGCCCGTGACGCCATCATTCAGGGTTTCCAGTGGGGTACGCGAGAAGGTCCCCTCTGCGAAGAACCGATTAGAAACGTGAAGTTCAAAATCCTGGACGCCGTGATTGCTCAAGAACCTCTTCATCGAGGAGGTATGTATTGTATTGTGTATTTGTTATCTCAGGGACTGCGTTCGATACGGCACTGGAGTAAGAAGAGTACTGCAGTTTCGTTTTTTATTTCTCAATATTTTGTTTCTCGAGGTATATTAAAATATTTGAAATCGAGCGTGATTCTTACCTTTTAAGCAAAGTTTGAAAGCGCTCAGAATGCATATACCGTATTACTATTATGAATTAATTATTATTAATCAATCAATAATATTTTTCTCCGACACCGCTTGACTCCGTGAAATGACGAAAAATAATTTCCACCCTTTTCTTATTGCGAACAACATTAATTTGTTTGGTTTTACAGGTGGTCAGATAATTCCGACGGCCAGAAGGGTAGCCTACTCTGCCTTCCTTATGGCAACGCCCAGATTGATGGAACCCTACTTGTTCGTCGAAGTTCAAGCGCCTGCGGATTGCGTGTCAGCAGTTTATACCGTGCTGGCTAAAAGAAGGGGCCACGTGACTCAAGACGCTCCCGTTCCAGGAAGTCCCTTGTATACCATCAAAGCATTCATCCCGGCAATCGATAGTTTCGGATTCGAGACTGACCTGCGAACCCATACGCAAGGTCAGGCGTTCTGCCTGTCCGTATTCCATCATTGGCAGATCGTACCTGGCGATCCATTAGATAAAAGCATCACCATTCGACCACTGGAGCCACAGCCAGCTACGCACTTAGCTAGAGAGTTTATGTTGAAGACAAGGAGGCGAAAGGGACTTTCGGAAGACGTGTCTATCAACAAATTCTTCGACGATCCTATGTTACTGGAATTAGCCCGACAGGACGTTTTATTGAATTACCCGTTATAAAATATAACCGTAAAGCAATTTCCTGTATAATTTTACTACGACAAGTTATCATTAAAGAATTAATTTTATACGAAAACCGCGTGTCTATCGATTTGTCACTTTCACCTGATTCCATTTCCATATCCCAATGCTCTATTGGCAAAAACGTAAAACTTCCTTAAAAAAACGATTCAAAATTCTTAAATTGCTGTAAACTCGTGAAAAATTAGACGCGTTTCCTGTATCGTAATGCCGTTACGAAGTACGAACTATCTGCAATATAAAATAAAGAACGTCCGATCTAATTATACGGCTATAAATAAGAGTATACTGTTAAAATATGTATATAGAACACATTCGAGGCCGTATTCGAAAGTAGATCGCAACATATGGACAAAGCTTTACTGTCCACCTACTTTCTTCAGAAATAGATCCACCGAACATCAAACTACGACTCCTTTTAACGTCTAAAACAAAATCCATGTATCATTCTAAAGAGTATTCGCCATCAAATCGATTAACTCGTTTATCCGATCTTGGGAATATTCTTCGAATATCCAATACGTTTTCCCATCTGCTATTAAAACACTCAAATGTACTATTGGTATCGACGTTCGATAAACGATTCGATTCTACTCATAGATATAGACAGAGTATCGTAATTAACAAATGCAAAACGAAGATTACAACGGAAAATTTTGAATCCCTTAACCTACAACGTCGAGTTAGACTCGCGGTTCACTGACTTCGACCCAAACACGAAGAACACGTGCGAGAAAGGTGATACGTCCTTCGAGCCAAACATAAACAACAAGAGTATAAAACGTACGTTCTTCGAGCTACACGCGACAAACACTTTTTTCTCTTGGCCGCATTCGGAACTTAAATTGTAGGGCAGGAGGTTAAATATCATATAAATAGGTGTAGCTAGCTGATCCGTTGTGACAGCATTCGATACGTAGTTTAGTCTTTAGACACGCGATTCACGTGACTTTCCGAGTAATCAGTGATTTTCCAGTGAAAATTATCGTATTAACCTTCGAAATACGAATCGCGAATTACGTACGTAAGAAAGTACAACAGTAGGTTCAATTCGAACCTACATGTTCGGTATATACATTCAAATTTGCACAATTTTCTCTCACAAGTATCTTCGTTACACGGACAAAGAAGAACAAAGCATATATCGCCGCTTGCCATTGATTGCGGTGTAAGTGAAAAACTGTCAATTTTAGTGGAGACGCTGTTTTGAAAGAAACACAGGCCACAAAGAAATCGTCGTGTGTTATTGGAACAACATCATGAAACCGATCGTAGGTAAGATATGTCACTATAATAACTAAATAAAATAATAACTGAGAATGAGTCAGTGTTGTTGCAAAACTTGCAAACTGACAAAGCTAGGAATACAACGTACACCTTCTATTCGATAAAAGGAAGTTTGAAATTTGTTGAATAGTCTCGCTATCAATGCCGAGCAAGTAAAAGCTAAAACTGCAAGTTACACGTTGAATCGTGCTAAGCCTGCTGCGTCGAAAATGACTCAACCATCGGATCGCGAAAGTTAGGTTACGATCGCAGCGGATACGTGTTATCTAACGAATGGTCGTTACGACGAACGAAATATGCGAAGAAATGCGTGCACTCGTAGGAATCTATATAGTATGTATATTGAGTTCATCGGAACGTTTATTGTCAGGACACACATCCGCTGTAATCATAACCGCTTAGCCGTTTAAGCTTCGCGAAATAGTCCCGGCGTGCAGCATATCGTCCCATTTCATACGTTGACGAGACTGTCTCGCTTCTTAAGCGCTTATCGTTTACTCGTGAAATATCGAAGCCGTCCGTTTCTCCTCTCCAAAAATATCGCTATTTTCCGACGAAATTTCGTAAGAGAAAATCTAAAGCTAAAGAAATTAGCGAAAAAGCTAAAACAATCAATGTACGTCGGAGATTCGAGACGGAAAATACAAGTGAGAGGCAGGCAGCGCGCGCAGTTTGCAGGCGGAGCCGCAACTGCGCACAATCGTATGGGTGGTCAAAGTGGACGGAGCCTGGCGCCATTTTACCAACTATAACCATGCCCATTCGTCCGCCCATCAGCGTCGATCGACCAGAGAGTCGTGCTGCTTCGATGGACGTAAAACCGGGTTCGCCCGACGACTGTCTCTTTTCAAGGCGATGTCGTTATGAAGCGGTCTACCGCGTCGCCGCCGATCGATCAGTCGACTTCTCGTACTTCTCTCTCTTTCTCCCCCTCTGCTCTGTACTCGCGCTGGTGTACACGCATAACCGCGCTTCTTTTCGCTCGACTTTCGCGCTAAAATCGTACTTTCGAATAAAAAATCGTCGACGCTCTTACCGAAAAACGAGAGCTACGAACCTCGAGCGTCTAACCACGTCCCGTATGGCGCTACGATTTTCCATGGTTACGTCGTGTCGTGGACTAAATTCTCTCTTCGAGACGTCGAGCCCGCATCGCCGAAATCGACACCGAAGCCCTTTCACGACGCTTCGTTGAGAAGAAAATTAAAGTCGGGTTCTATCCAAGTCGGATAGACGCGAGCAACTTCTAGGAAGATCGTGCGAGAAAACGCGCGACGATGGGAGAATCGGTAATGAAAAGAATCGGAGAAACGCGCGAAAAGTACGCGGCGCGGCCAATCAGGAACATCTCGTTGGTTATTCGTTCTATAAATAGCGCAACAATTTAAATTTACAATAGCGTACGATCTGCCGGCGGGCGACACGCTGTTGGTGCGCAAGATATTTCTCGAATACGGTTCGGTGATTTTCGTAGCGCGTTATCGGCAGACGGTGAGCCTGTATGCGTAGTTATCGTAACTAGAATAACGCCTTTACGATCGCGCAGCCACGTTTGCCTCGTTTGCCAATCACGACTGCCTCGTTTCTTTGACACACAGGTCGAAGTTACGAAACCGGAGGCCTCGACGAATCGCTGATCGAACGCGTTTAATAAGCAGCTTCGTTACCGGTGTCCCATATTTATTAGCACGCAGTACCACCGTCACGTCCGTACGTATTTGTCGTACGCAGATTCATCGCTGTAGATACCTGCGATGTTTCACAGGAAACGGATGGCGATCCGTGACTGTTGGAAAGCGGCTTTTTACGTCGAATGTACCGTGATCGTAACATATTAAAGGCATCTGGTAATTAGAGCGACATGGAAAGGGACATCGTACGGTCCATGGAGTTCCTCGCGCCGATTACACGCGCGTACCTATACTTCGATCGCGTTCCTTTCCGATTCGAAAACGCGCTGGTTTCGGTTTATTCGAGCGTCCTAATCTCCGGTGAAGCATCCACCGCTACTTCGTAGCGGACGAAGAAAGCGTCGTTTTCGCGAACAACGGATGCAAGGGGCAAAGAAGATACGTCGGGTACGAGCCGTTGCTTTCGCGCGTCGGTGTACAAAAACGGGACGATCTACGGTCGATCTAGCTTCGAATCGATCAGTTGGTTCTTTAGCAGCTTACAAGCGGACGCTGGACGATAGAACGGTTTCGCCTGGACTGCGATCGATCGACGAATCGGTCGATGAATTCATCGACGAATCCGACGATCGAGGGATGCGAAAGGTGAAAACGTAAGCGGAGTACTGAGAGGAGGAGAAGGGGTGTTGAACAAGAAGAGGAAAGGTCGGAACGACCGAAAAGGACGAAGTCGGAAAAGGAAACCGGCTGGTTCGTCGACGCTCGCCGACGCTCGGCGTCGCTCGTGCGGCTCCGTCGCAGCGAGGCGGGGTTTAGGCGGGGTCGATACGAACAGTGCCCGTGTCTTCCCGTCGTTTCCGTGCAGCGTCGTTCTAATCGCACCGTATCGAAAAGTGGCAGCGGCTACCGCCGCAGTTCGGCGCCACCGCTGCACACACTCTCTCGTTGGCCTCTACCGCCGCCTCCGCCGCCACCGCCGCCACCGGATCCCCGATATCATCGTGCATCGTCGCACTCGTTCGAGAGTCGGCCGAGTGCACCGAATCGAGTCGTGGCCAGAGAGAGCGGTTACGTTACGTCGAGTCGCGAGACAAGACCCCGTGAGTCCTCGTGGAGGAGGAGGGCAGCGCGGAGGGGAAGATCGAGCGACAGAGACGGAGAAAAAGGCCACGAAGAGGGGAGAGCGAGAGCGAGAGAAAGAAGGAACGTCACGGGCAAGAGCGCGCGCGCGCGCCTGTCGACCCACCGGTCGATCGACAACCACGTCGTCGACGGGACAATCGCGGCAACGACGACGGCCACGACGTGGATCGAGGAAGAAAGCCGTGCACGAGGATAACAAAGGCGCGATCGAGTTTCGTTTTCTGTTCCCTCGTTCGGCGAGTAGGGCCGACGGAAACACGTAGGAAGAACGATCGAGGAAAGAAGAAAAACGTAGGAAAGGAGGAGCAAGGGGAGAGAGATAGACGGAGGAGAGCGAGTGGAGGAGCGAAAGAGAGGGAAGTAGAGCGTAGAAGGAAGGAAGGAAAGGAGGAAGGAAGGAAGGAAGGAAGGAAGGAAGGAAGGAAGGAAGGAAGGAAGGAAGTAAAGAAGGAAGGAAGGGGAAGGAAAAAGAGAGAATCGGGTCGAAATCGTCGGACATGTGCGCGGCGCTGTGCTCGCAGGCAGCAGGGACGTGATGGTACGTAGCTCGCGGCGTGCAAGTTATCAGGATTGCTCGCGGTCACGGGTTCGTGACGACCATGGTGAGGAGTGCGACGGCGTGAGCGACGACAACGAGCGCGCTATCGCGAGAGAGAGCCTCGGGGCGCCGCACGCCGACGGACGGAGCGGCGTTGCCACCTCTCTTCGCCCGCTGCACCGCGAGAAGCGATACGGCAACCAAGAACACCGTCGTTGCCACGTCCGCTGCTACGTTCCGCTGCCAGCCGGGACGGCAGCTCGCTGCTGGCCACGGCGACCATCTCTCTCGCTACGCTGGTAAGCACCTACACGTAAGCCTCTGTATACCGCCCTGCGAAACGTATGGTAGTCGCGTGAATCGACCAACAAGCCCGTACTACGCTCGGTACTCGCGATCCTCCGCCGAAGATAGGACACCGCCGCTGCTCGCCGCGATGCCGATGCTCTACCCGCGAGATCCTGTTGCCTGGAATAGCTACCGTGCTCTCTCGGACCGGTATACGTCGACGTTCCAGCAAAAACGCTCGAACCACCGATGTTACCGTGGCAACGCTCCTATCGACGACGGCTTACCCTCGCGATTCTCCATCGCCGCTCTTTCTATTATATCTCTCCTCCCGTTTACTCTTTACCGTCTCGCCGTCCAATTTACTTTCTTCCTTCGATCGTATCAACCGTGGCCTCGTGACGATTCGTCGCGAGCATGCGAGACGTGATCGGCATCGCGCGGACGTTTCCAAGTCCAAGAACGAAGATCGCGATTCTCTGGAGAATCGCGTCGATCCGTAACAACGGCGATCAACGAATTAGGTGGTCTCTCTCTCTCTCTCTCTCTGCTCGCTTGGCGCCAGACCTTTCTCAAGTTCGAACGCAGAAGCCCTTCTACTCGTCCTTCCTCTCTCTTTCTCTCTCTCTCTCTTTCTCTCTCTCTCTCTCTCTTTGCCCCTCGCTTGCACGTTCTCTCTCTCTCTTTCTTCTTTCCCCCTTTCCTCCAAGTTCTTCATTACTCTTGCCATTCCTCGTAAACCAACCTCTTTTCTGTCGTGTTCCCGGCCTTGACGGATCATTCGCAGAGCGAAATTGCACGAACGCGGAGCCGTCGACTATGTCGTCGACGCAGGTGGTCGAGCCTTTCCTCCTTTCTTCGAGTTCGTTAGCCATGCGCAGTGACACTTGGCCTCTGTTATTGTCGCGCGGGAGATCTGTACGCGGGAGCTCTAAAAACCTAGTTTTTCCAAGCCGACGTATCGCGTGACTAAGCTGGTTTCACTGTCAAGTATACCTTTCACGCGAGGATCTCGTTGCTCGTCGCGCGATACTTCGACAAACGCGTTTCCCGTTCGTTGCCTACGAAATCTTGCTAAATCTCCCGCCATCGTACGGCTACGAAACTTGATAGGAAGCCGCTTCCTCGTTAGCCATCAGTTAACGGCCGTTCGCGAAAAGCTGTTACAGCAGCGCCGTAGCGCTGGCGCGCGCGCGAACCGTTCGCGAGAGCACAGCACGCGCGAAATCAGATTCGTTCGCGCGATACCGACTAAATCTCGTCTCACGCATGTTCGTCGTGAACGAGACCGTACGTGGTAACCATCTGGTCGAAAATATTATCGAATATCGTTGCACAGATAGACACGGATAGGAGAAAGGGAAGAGAAACCATCCCCTTTAAGAGATAGACCTTAAAGCCCCGGCGTAACTCGTTTCTCCCCCCTTGCATTTCACGAGATATTTCATTATTCTAAATATATCGACGGTACGCACGAGTCTCGCGTAAATGGAAATCGCTGCTTCGAACGTATCTTAACGCGATTACGTGCGTGTTTCCCCCCTCGGGCTAGTGCGCGCGGCTACCTGCATTTCGGAATCCTCCGACCGTTATTAGAACGCGCATCGATATCGCGCACGTCGCTATATTAACGCGTAACGTTACGCGATTTAATTTTAGATAAGCCGGAGATCGGCGATCACCGATTCGACTCGCTGTCGCGTACGACGAATCGCGACAATGCGTGGAAATTTTTTACGCAGGCGTGAATTATGATTCCGTGCGACGTGCACGGCGACGACAGCAAGCTGCGCAGTTAATTTAAAAAAAGCATCTAATCGTTGCTCTTTGGTCCCGTGGATTAACAATCCGAATGGCACAGCTGTTTCAGAATCGACTAACGACATGGAGGCAAAGGAGAGGGAGAAGCCGCTGGTTAAAGACTTGAACGAACATATCGTGTGTCCTCTCTGCAGAGGCTACCTCATAGACGCAACGACCCTCGTGGAATGTCTACATTCTTGTTAGTATTTCTTTCAATTCTGTGTTCCGTAGTAACGCTCGTCCCGTCTCGTTATTCGTCGCCGGTCATCGCACGATTTTCGCTCATCTGACTCGCGTTTCATCGGCTCGTTAACATTAATTTGCATGAGAAAAAAGCTGTAACGTAGCAAAGTCGTCGATGAATATCGTTCGGTGACGACGCGAAATAACGACGCGTGTACCGTGCCGTACCTCCAACTCTACTTCGCGTGCGTGAAATAGTCCATCCGCTTCGTCCGCCCCTCTGGCAGGGTGGCTAAATTCGAGAAGGGTGACTAACCGCTGCCGCTCTTCGTTCCGCGCGTTCTAATATTCTCCCGACGAATAGAGATTTTTCGAACGTAAAGATTCCGCGTTCGCGATGGAACGAGCGTAATTAAACATCGGGAAGAACACGCTTGGAATATAAAATAGGTACGAGTCGAACGATGCTCAGTTTGCAGAGGTTGCATCGTCAGACGGTTGAGCAGTGGTGCCAGAGCGTGTCCCGTGTGCAATGTCGCAACGTCTCCGCCGCTCTTGCCGGACGTAAAGCTACAACGACTGGTGTATCTCGTAGTACCCGGCCTCTTCCGGTCCGAGCTCGAACGAAGGCGTCATTTCCGGCTGGTCAATCCGCAATGCCCACCTTTAGCCCTTCCATTGGGTGCTCTAGACTTAACCTTGGACGATTTCGTCAGCCTGAGCTTGTGCGAGCTCGACGAACCGGAAGAGGAGGCGGTCGCTCGCGAGCCGGAGAACCGTGTCGGGTCACGACACCGAGCGAACAATACCGATCAAACGAAACACGAGGACCCGATCAAGGTTCGAAGCACGCGGTATCTCAAGTGTCCGGCAGGAGTGACGGTTCGTCATCTGGTGCGACTGTTGATGCTGAAGAGAGGATGGGAGGAAGCGAATTCTTACGGGGCGATCGTCAACAAAATCGAGATTCTCTGCGAGAAGAGCGACGAGAACCGCCGCAGTAGCACGAAAACAATGGTACTGGACCAATCGTGGACTCTACTGGACCTCGCCTGCATATTCGGCTGGAAAAGAGTGAGTTTCTTCCCCTATCATTTACCCCTTCTGCCCTGTTATTTAGCGAGCCCATAATTTACTTTCCTTTCGCATCGTGTTCGTCGGTAACTCATGGTCGTACGATAGAGGTCGATCGTATACCTCGCGATAGTCATAATCATTTCCTATTGCGTCAGTCGTATTTAGAATTCTCGTGATGCTGCAAGATACCATAGGGGAAGCGATAATTTTGACGTTGCAGGAAGCACCCATGAAGCTGTTTTATCGCATTACGCGCAGGGAGGCTATTATTCCTCAATCGAGCGACAGTTCCTTCAACGACGAAACGACCGAGGATACCGCGACCATGGAAAATATTCAGAGGCCGCCGACACCACCGCCGAGCCCCAAGCCACCGCAGGAGTGCGAAGTCGAGGCTCATAGGATTTTAGAAAGCAGCAACGTACCCCCTCGATCCTTGAAGACCAATTTGGAACGCGACAAGGAACCGAAGGCGAAGAAACCAAGGTGCAAAGTGACTCCGGTTATGAGGACTCCTAATCTCGTACCGATACAAAACAATCACGCACCTGAGAGTTCCAAGACCAAAGACCTGACGAAGCTGGAACACCACAAGCACAAGAAACGACGAAACAAACGAGTGATCGCTGAGATCACCACCACGCCGCGGGAGGATCTACTGAAACTGAAGGTTCGGTTGACCCCGTGTCCACCGAGAATCACGTCGAGCAGCGCGACCGGCCAGGCAAAAGAGAAATTGCTGCAGATGAGAGCCGTTAGACGAGAAAAGATCAAAGCCACGACGATAAGTCAGCAACGATCGACAGGCGCGTTGGTGGCTCCAGGGGAAGGTGCAGTTACGAAAGAGAACCTCGGAGAGACAGAGGAGACCATCGAAGAAATTATAGACAGCATACCCGACGAGGTCGTTCGAATCGCACAAAATATAACTACTCCTCCGACGGAGGATACTTCCGCCTCGGTCGATAAGGTGGACCAGAGAAGCATACCGCAGAGTTGTAGACCATCGTCGAAGAAGGAAGAAACTTTGCCGGAAATCGTGAAAAGAGTGGAACAGGTTGAACCAGAACGTCCGAAGAAGGACGAGGAGATTCTTCGAAGATTGGGTCTGGTAGCCGTGAACGAAGCCAGCGACAATTTCCGGGATAAAGCGAAGCAACGCGTGCAAAACAACGGGGAGAAGATCGATAACTTGAACAGAGAGAAACTCGAGAAACAATTGCGCGAAAGTAAAGCGAATCGTGTGAGAAGCTTGTTGGCTGAGAAACAGATGCGCGACGCGTTGAAAACAATGTCGAAGACGAAAGAGGAACAACATCCTGCGCCCATTCAGGTCAGCGCCCCTCCGAAAAAGAAAGGTCCGCCACCACTAGCGCCACTGCGCGTCGCCAAGCCTTCCGGTTTTGCCACGTCGAGCGCCATTTTAGAACCGAACAATTCCAAATACGAGATCCCACTGGATCTAAGCAGCGGTGGAGCGGTTCACAATAACGTTCTCGATCTGTCTGCGAATTTATCGGTCGGTAATTATTCCTCTTCCTCTTCCTCTTCGTCGTCCTCTTCACCTTCGTCCTCTTTGTCGTCGTCGTCGTCGTCGTCCTCGTCATCCTGTTCCCTGTCCTTGTTAAAACCAAGGCCATCGCGACCATCGATCCCTACAGGAAACTTACTAAGAGGAAAAGCGAAAGACTTGGAGCAACGACGAGGTCAAGACTCCAATCTAGTGACACTTTCCGACGCGGCTGTGTCCCTGTTAAGCGGCTGCATCACCGACGAGAATTCGATCGATCCTTTGGTACTCAGCTCTGCCAACCTCGCCAGCAAAGTCGCTTTGCGAATACCGCAACCTCATCAAAGAATCTCCGGTTTCGGAATGAAAATCAAACCAAACTTGAGTATCAGGCACATTCCTAATCCTCAGGCTGTGGTCGCGTCGCAATACAGGAATCAAAGAGTCAGTTACTTCAATTCTGCCTCGCAACAGCCACCGTAATTCTTTCTCCGCTAACAGTACCAGCTATCCTCCTGTGTATCCTCCATTCTTTTCACCACTTCCTACGGTAATAGCCAACAATCTGGTCGGTGTCTCTGACTTGTTTCGAACTTTAATGCGTTAAAAATCGATACCAAGAATGAGCAAACTATCGCGAAAAAGAGTGTCGCAAGTACAATTTTTTATTTCGCTTCGTCGTTCTTATTTTTATGGACTCGTCCCTTGCAGCTGAAGCGATAAAGTTGTCGACGAGAAGCCTCCTTTCCGATGATTTTCGAACAAAGATCGACGTTTTAAACGATTTTTCTCTTTACGTATAACCAGCCGCTGGCTTTAGTTTTCAGATTAGGTTGGGTTAATATTAATCCGGTCGCGAGGCGACCAGCCAGAGTTTCACTGCTTAATCGCTTTAAAGAGTAACTGAATAAATTCGTTGAATGTCAATAAAGTGAAGCAACGAAATGTTCACCGCCCTTACGTTGCATCCGAGTGTCTGACTCAGAATCCGGAAAATTATACGAATAATCGACCGCGAGGTGAACGTATCCTATAATTATGTGTTTTCTCATTCAGCGTCATTGTCTGGTCACAGCTTGCACAGTTTTTACTTTCTCAGCTTTTACTTTAGTTTTACTTCCACTTTGAACGTATCGTGAAACTCAAATGGAAGTTAGAGGTTTAGGCTTAGATCCGACCCTAGTGTCATCGAATCGGCCAATAAAAACGTTCTTCAGGATTTTCGCGAGATCAAAGTTAGATTTAGGTTTAGTTCTCGGGTAAAGTTCAAATTACTTGTACTAGCCTGCGTCGTTATTTTTTGTGATATCTGATATCATTTAAACAGCTGCTTAAGATCAGAGATGCTGACCAAATCGTTCGATATTACCACTTCCTGTTATTAGATTTAGAAGACGCTCCTACGGAAATAAAATTCCTACGTGACCAATCCAAAGGCTGTACGTTACCATATATTTTCCCCCGCTTCCTATAATGTTTCGTAAAACGTGATGAGTTTCGTGTGGGTGTGAAGACACATGGTACACCCGGTAGCATAAACTAGAGCGGCAGCTCGAGAGGTGAAAGTGAAAGAATGATTGTGACATTTAATACAGTGCGAGTAAATATATTCTATTAGATACTTTTTTCAAAATGAACAAGACTAAAAGAAGACAAGACTAAAACATTCTGGTACAGAATGTTTTACATTAAAAGAGAAGAAAATAGCGACAAAACGAATAACACACGTGTTACCCTGTGTCTTTCCCTCTCAAATGAGAAACAATGGCGGTATGTTTGTAATGCATGTACGTATGTGTGTGTCTGTCTATGATCAACCATTAAATGCAAATTAGTATACCTACTTGTGGCCAGGCTGACAAATTAATTTGCGGAAAGAGTCTGCAATTTGGCGGATCCGCTTTATTGGCAATGGCACAACGCCTGACAGAGATATATTAGACGTAGCATAACGTATGGTTAAGGGATGTAGAGACAAGGATAGCGGATGAATGGTTAGAGTGGAACGGCGGATGGATGAAGGATAAACTTTCTTGTCCCCACGTGTTGTCGTTCCTTTTTTAGAACCTTAGAGAAATATGTACTTCATAGAGATGCCAAAGAACGCCAGAGAACGTGTGCAATGTACTAGTGCAATTTAATTATCGTCTATTATCATATAATATATTACGTGCGGTTTATTGCGATAGAAGGCCGATTATAATTTCGTGGTAAAAGAAAAAAAGGAAGAAGAAGAAGAAGAAAAAAAAAAGAAAAAAACAAAGAAAGAGGGGAACATGCTAGTAATACATATAACAACGGGCAACCCTTTAAAAAAATTAGATGAGAAGCTTCGAGGAGCTTTGTAAAGTCTTTGTAATGTACACTCGATTCTTCGTATCGAGGCGTACCGTTTTCAATTGGAAGTTTAAATATGCAAAATACGTACCTACCACTCGTACGTCGTATCCTATAATATTAAGGGAGTTTTTATTCTACGAAGACGTATAAACTCATATCGCTGTTACTGATTTATGAATAATATATTATAGGTATTATTATCGTCCGAGATCGATACGATCGAGCGGTTTTTGAAAACATTCGGATAAAGAATAACATCGAGTGCGTTGTAAGCTCGTTGTGCGTGATATATGGCGATTTTTAATGCTGTATCGGAATTTGTACAGACTGCTCCTGTTCGTACAAGGACAGCAATAAAGATAAATACGATGATTTCAAAGAAATTTTAAACGAAACGTTTACTAGGAATCCAAATCCTACTCGAACGATCAGAATAATTCAGCGTTTCCGGTATTGCACATCGATCGAGCGTATCATACACGTTGCGTAAAAAAGATGTATGTCGATGGTGGAATGAGAGTCAAGGTGGGTATGTAAAAGTAAGAGTTTTAAACGTCTAGTCGAGATAAATACTGAAAATAGGGGAACGGTGCCAACGAGTGCGGAGGAACAATGGAGAATATCGATACCCACGATTCGCGACGAAGTCGGACGTTCGAATCTCGCTTAGGAAATTTGCATCAATTAGTTACATGGTTACGCGTGGTCGACGATATTTGGAAAAAAAGAGGGAACCACACGATTTTGAATTAGCTAATAATCAAAAAAAAAAAAAAAAAAGAACTGCCAGTTTAGGAAAACGAGGATTACATTAGAGTCACAGTTCGTTAGGATTTACGGCGAAGTAAAAGGGACCCAGATTTTTACATGTTATTTTTCTACGGCCTTTTTAAACGGAATCACGTTACGTTCAACCATCACGATCGATCGTAATTTTATCCATCGATCCGCCAATTATAAAATGCCCACGTTGAACAACTAGTAAGACAATGTTCGTTCGAACCGATGGTTTACGAAAGCGATTAACGTAGCCCACGAAGACTGCGAAGATTTTAATATCTGATTCGTTGCAAGAGTTGAATAGCTGCCATGTGACTATACCTACGTAAGTTCTACTTGAAATATTAACCCATTGTTTGGAGCAACGATCGTGTACTTGTTAACAACACGAACCGTTATGTATCGTATCTAAAGTTACAGTTCGAAAAGACTTTAACGCGCAGAAGAATAGATAGCTGCGCCACGACGAGGGATCAAGAATTCTTCTTCCAACTTGGAATATCTTGAGGACATTTCTTGAAACTAATGTGCCCCCCGGAAGAAAATAAACAGATGACGTATCGTAAGCATAGGATGTCAGAAAAGAAGAGGGGAAAAGGGAAACGAAATCGCGTCTTTGTGATCAAAAAACTTATATGCGAATGTTTCAGATTTTAAAGCAAGTTATTGAAATTAATAAGAAAACGGAACAAGTTATATTTTAACATCGCGAAACCTATCGTTCGTCGCAATTACGCGAAACCTTTGTTTGGAAACTGTAGGGATTGTAACGATAAACGTAATCGGTTGTGCTTCGAAAATATTTCCACAACTCCATGAAATAGTATACAAGTAATCGACGCAGTTATTATCAATGTCATTCTCATAAATATTAAACGTATAACGCAATACAGTATTTCCATAATAAACAAGCTGTGAGTTGTAATCGAACAAAGAACATCGATAATCACAGAGAATACAGTTGTTCAAATATTTCAAACCTTCTTCGTTCTTCATCTTCTACCTTTGATTTAACATTTTACGAAAGTTTTTCGTTGTCGCTTACGAAACGGTCCTAGGATTGCTGATTTTTCTTTCAAGCATTGCGCGCTACCCGAGCGTTATGATTGAACTTTTAAGCGACTGGAACATGTAAACGAAGCGGCGTGCGTATTGTGTTTTATCAAAATCGACAGGAAGAAAATCGAAAATTACCGTAGATTAAGTCTGCAAAATAACCCAGGCTATAAGCGCGTATATTACTTACTACCTACTTATATATCTAATATCATTGATCGTTCGAGTATCTAATTATCCATGTCATTATCGCGAGGTTGTGCGCGTTTAAAAACGTCGCCTTACATCTTGCCGACGAATAGTAATCGGCAATGTTTGTTATCGCTAATTAGCTAGCGTTTACTTTGATGTTTTGTTAAAATTGTTTTTGAGAATCATGTTACATGAAGTGTACGATCCATTGCTCGTCAATAAATCGTGATGTGTATAATCATAATCAAGCGTACGTATTACCTCGTCCTCTTCCTTTAACGTTACCCCGTTGAACATCGCGCAACTAGTACGTGGATTATACGAAATAATAATCGAAAGGTACTTCGAAGATCAGCGAGTTTTATCGTTCACGCGATACGTTCAATTAAACGTGATTTAGAAATTACGCAAAGACAGACGGGCGAACTATTTAGTTCTTCACGATACGAGTGTTAATTCGATGTCTCCTCCACATACACGCCATTTTTGCGTTCGGATGGAACCAAGCAGCCCTTCGAGCGAGGTAAGTACACAGCTGGTGGAACATCGTAAACGTAAAAATAGACTAACGATATAATCGTTCGTAAATACCAATACGATAGAAAACGAGTCATTAACCGAGTTCCGATCTAATACGATCTTAATACAAATATCTTAAAATATCGGGGAATATCAATAGAACGAAATAAGTAGAGAATGGGTCAAGAAAGCTTGGTAATTGCAGTGGCCGGACGTCCCATAAACGATCCTCGTGTTACTTTACCTTTGTGAAATGGCGGAAATGGGGATTTGGAAAAAGTATAGCACCCTGGTAAGTTATATCAACTACCTGGAAGAATAAATACTTTGGTTTGCCGATCAGCACAGCAACCACCGGTATAAGAAATAAGAGAGAAGCGACAGAGGATGCGAATACTGTATAAAGTCCTATAAATGACCTTCGTTACCTTCGGCCCAGGTAGAAGGTAGGGAACGAAGGTAAGAAGATAAGGAGGGTACAAAGAATGCCTACCTTCGACAACCTACATTAGGTACGGGAGACGTGGAGTCAGCCTGCGGCCGCGGGCCACGGAAACTCGACCGCTGATTGGCTACAACCTCCCCCAGGGAAGTGCGTCGTGAGCGTCGGAAGTGAAGAGGGGTGAGCGTGCCTAGAGCGAGCCGTTTGTACACGAGGCGGAAGGTCGGTCCCCGTAGAGGATAATGGCACGATCACCGAGACCTATCCGACCCTGTCCCTGCGCATCGTGTGCTACAGCCTATCGAGGTAATCGCATCTTTCTCTCTCTAATAACCCGCTTCTCCTTCTTTCTCCCTGATGCTCTTCTGATTTCGGTCTCCCTCTTTTCTTCTCGCACCCTGTGGCCCCGGTCGGTCGCACTAATGCCGCCACCTCTTCGATCCCTCCACCGATCCTGCCGTTTCGTCGCGGCCTGCCCTTGTCGCCCTCCGTCCCACCGAGCTATCCTTTTACTGGCTTCTGTTTGCGCGTACAAGCTCGCATCGAACACGAACAAAAGAGAGAGAGAGAGAGGGGGGGGAGAGAGAGAGACGAAAGAAAACGAAAAATACCCGACGAGGGGTGGATGAACAGAGAGGCGGCTGGAGGAAAGAGACAGAGGGATAAAAAGGGGAGGATAGATAGAGAAAAAAAAAGAAAGCGGGGAAAGCGCAAGCGAGACGCTATGAATCGGATGTAAACGAAGAGAAAGAAGGATGGCCGTATAGGTAGAAGGGTAGACGAGGAAGGAGAAACACGGAGGAAAGGGAAGGGTGGGACAGAGGAAGACAGATGCGTCGGAAAAGAGAGAAAACGTACACGCGTATCTATACGAACGGCACACATAGAAACGGGACGCGAGTGCATGTCGTGTCATCGACTACGAGGGATACGCACACACTCGTCCGCACCCTCCTGCTGCCGAATGTAGTAGAGAATGAATAATGTACCCACGTACAGTCGATGTCAGGAGGGGCTCCAGGGAATGTAAGCATCGGCCCGTCCCCTCCGACGGCTTTGTAGGCCGTTTATCGAAACGGCGTGGCCGTCTGCGACAGGATTGCACGTAGGCGATCGTAGGATGCCGCCGTTCAGGCTGGCGCTGGCACCTACCACGGACTCGAACGCGTTAACGAATCGATCAATGGATCGTTTTCTTGGTCTTCGTGAAAAACATTTTCAAAAGAGCTGTTTTCAGCAACGTGACTGTATGTTACTCGTAGGATCGGTAATCGAGATGTCTACGACGATTTACGGCTGTAGGCAGGATCGTTGGTGCGAGGTAAAATTAAGTCAAAGATAAGCGGAATACGAATGATTTCGCTAAATCGGCAATATGATAAAGCAAGCAAGTTGGATAGAGCAGCCCTCGTTCGCGAAACGTTGCACGAGGGAGTGGCAGAGAACCTTAATGACTCGTTTTCGATCGGCACACGCAAATAGGTGGAGTAGCAGGAGGCGAACGAAGGAGAATCGGCGTCACGCGGCTCCACGAAACACGTGGAAAATTTCCCAAAAGCGTATATCGACCGATAACGCAGCGCAGGCTCACTGGGGATCCTGTATACGTATACCAATGTATATCCTCCGACTAAATGTTGAGATCGGGCCGCCCACGTATCACCTACAGGTTCTATGCACGAAGAAGGGAACGATTCGCGGAACGATCGACAAAGAACGAGCCGAGGAAGCGGAGAAAGGATCAAAGGAAGAGACAGCTACGGAGCCCATCTAGCGGCGTCTCATTCGCTCGTGATTCCAGCCGCGTTCCACAGCTAAACGACCGACCATCCGTCCAAGCAGTCCTGGTGGGGATAGCCCTCCAAGGGATCCTTCCAGAGAAAGCTTCGGGAGGAAGCCTACGGCCGCTGTTTTCGAACCATGTATGCCAGAGGGGAGATCTGTAGGGCTCGATGGATCGAGGGGAAGGGAACGCACACGCACCATGCGAATATTTTTGTCGGCATCCTCCAACTGTTTGGGAAGCGGTAGAAGGGGGAACGGTTCTTAAAGTACACCCAGGGAGTGTCAGGATTGGAAGGTCGATTGCCGTGGTGGGAGTATGCTGTTAGTTGCCTCATAGCTGACTGGTGTAATTAAAAACGCCCGTAATTAATATTTCCTCGTCATCCGAGATTCGTCATCGGTTTTTCACCGGCGATCTCTTCCCTGGAATCCGACTTGCCTCGCGGACTTCTCGAACCTTGACCCTCCGCGAATTTAAAAACGTTCGCGTACCGTAACATCCAGTTGGTGGAATCTCTCTTTCGCTGGATAGGCGATGCAACGCATCGATGCAGCGTGCACGAATGCGAACGTACTCATTGTTCGGCATGGAGATTAATTATGCATATTGTCACGGTGCATTGAATGCTCGACAAAGACGACGCCGCCGGCTTCGTCTTAATACATCGTACTAGCGTACCTACGTTCTAAACTTTCCAAACGATTAGCTCTTCCGTTCGCAACTTACGAAACCAGCTCTTCGACTACCGCTGTATTACCGCCATTTTGGTTCTCATCGATCTAACCAGCCGAATTCTCCAGTCTTTCGTAACACGTTGCGTAACGTTCGTTTTCCGCGTGTATCGTTCACAAGATGCTCGTCCATTTTATTTTCAAGACCCGTATCATCGGATCTCCAATCGTTGGCGATTCGTTCTAACGATATCGCGAATTCACATCGTCCTGCTACCGACATCATCACCGATCATCCGCCGAAACTGTCACGCGCTGCTGCCGAGCGATACATTTTTCCAAGGCCAACGTCGCTGGATTTTTAACGATGATCTCGAGGAAGGTGACGTCTACCGGTGTCCCTGGTGAGACGAAAGCGTTGGCGGATTGAAAGATTATTCGACGGCGCAAGCGCGGCGTACGTGCAAATAGCGAGCTGGTGCACGTCACGGAGATCTGTACGCTGTACTTGCACACGAAGACTCGCATTCGGACACTTAGGTACGCAGATGGGAAAGCAATCCTAGAACCGATATATTTGCATGTGCTCGCGATAATTTATGACCTGTCGCCTGTTCCTGTTCCATGCCGACGTTCGAACCCGAAAAAATTGACCCTCCGGAGCAGAAAAGTCGCAAATTGTTAGACCAAACAAGCAAACAACCAGCCGATCGGACCGAGCTATACCGTTATCTCGAGTTTGCTTTCGAATCTTTTCGGTCCTTCGAGACCTCTGCGAGTCAAACTTTGCCTTTCGTCTTCTACGACAATGCGTTCGTTTTCGTGTATGACATACGATCGAAGAATAAAGCTACGATTATTATCAGAGAACAAACGTTCGGACGAACTGTCGTTCTGACGACCGAAGCATCCACAGATCCAAATTATATGCACGAGAATCTGTCGCAGTTCGATCGTTCTGACTCTATCCACCGTAACAACAGCCCAAATCCGAAGAATCAAAGTCGAACACTTGTATATACGGTAGATCTTCGTTTATCTGAATGTAATTTTAATCAATGGCCGACTAAATGGACTCGCCTATGTAAGTTGACGAGTATTCGCTTGTTCGAACGTGTAGTCCTATTACACGAGCGAAATATCATAAGTAGTCGAGAGAATCGGTGGGATCCTGTTATGACAACTCCGATTACATAAATTACGAATTATGCGAACGAGGTTTTACTGTAAATGGAAAAGTTGCACGAAAGTGTACGAACACTAAGTAACAGTAGCCTGCGACGTTTCGACACGATAAGAAAGGGAACGGACGTGTGATTAAATGTTGGCTACGATTAGAAACTAGATTAGATTACGATGCTGACGTACCTGCGCTTGTTTTCGGAAGGGACCAAAATGGCGGAGTTTACAGCACAGTAAGCGTCATCGCGGCGGGACAAACATTCCTCGGGTTTCTTATACAGGGAGGTAAGCAACAATGGCCCAAGGTAAAAGGTACTGCTAATTCTGGACAGGTTGAATGAGTAAATTTATTACCGGTCCAGGTAGCACGGAACGATATAGGATATTCGTCAATTGCCATGCCTGTTGCTGAACTGTGAACCGGTCTTCCTTTTGCAATTTTTCTCTGCATATTCGTAAAACTATCGTTCCTTAAAGCCATCCCGTTCCTTTCAAACTTCCAGGTCGAGTACGTAACTTTTACTTTATACCTTCTCTTAAATTTTTTGTCCTGTTGGTCTTTCGACGAGTGCGTAAAGAAATAAACTTTTAACATCTACATCAAGTCAGGAGACGGAGTTGTTAATCAAGAAGCCAGAGCAGGATGAATAAGACATTTTACAACACTCGTCACTTTTTAAAAGAAAATTGTCCCGTGGCAGGCAACGCGTTTTTTTCTTTTTTCTTCTTTTAGCGACGTGCAATATCAAAGTTCTTAACCGATGGAAGACTGATACTAGGTACGAACAATTTCGGCGCGCTTGGCGCATCTTCCGAGAAATTTTGCCGTGACAAACGCGAAAACGCTCATGATCGACGTACACGCGGCGATTCGCGATAGAAACGGTTTCGTGGAAAAAGACAGACAGGTATTTTTACAAATCGGAAATGGACACTGCGTCGTAAAATCTCGCGGAAAATTTAAAATGAAATAAATACCAGTTACTCGAAACTGGAATAACCAACGTATCATGACACTCGGCGCTCGTGAAATTAACATCCGTAATAAAAGTCCACGGGTTTCCTCGTAATCTATCTGGTTTTATCCGGGGGATTGGTGGCCCATTGGTCGGTAGCGCGGCGAGTGCACGCCAGCCGACACTGGTTTTCCAACGTAAACGGGTTTATCGCGCATTTATTCAAACACACGCGGAAATCCATCTGGCTCCGAAGTCTCGAGTACCGATTTCCGTTACTGGCGCGCTGTAATTGGAGGTTACGAGATAGAGGAGAACGATCAAAGAAGAAGAGAGGCGAAGAATCGGGGCTGGCGAGCCAGGGGGTCGTTTCTGCGATCGCGGTAAAACGAAAGAGAATGATCAGAGAGATACGCGGAAAGAAAGAGAGGAGGAAACGCGTAGAACGTACGAAGAGAGGGGTAGCGAACGAGAAGGGTGAGGTATCGGTGTACGAATAGAGGGGAGTTCGTAACCCGGCTGGTAACGCGACGCGATCCTCGATGGGGTGAAGGGGGAGTAGTCGACTCGTTGGTGTGCTCGGTGTAGTGCACTAGTGTCGGTACGTACCACTCCGTAAGAGAGAGGAGGGGTGGTCAGAAGCGCGCATAGAGGAGTGAAGAGAAAAACGACTCGTACAGGCAACGAGGCAGGCAGGCAGGCAGGCATGCAAGCAGACAGGCAGGCAGGCAGACAGGCAGGCAAAGCAGACGAGTCGAGCGAGCCAAGCCGGCACAGGCCAGGCAGGCTAGGCAGAGGCTAGTGAGGCGAACAGCCGAGCAGAGACACGGTGTACTCGCAAAGGGGCAGGAAAGAGTCGAAGCAAGGGAGCGAGACAAGGAGAAGAAACGAGAAGAGGGAGAAGAGTAGAGAAGAGAAGAGACGAGTAAAACGAAACGGCAGGCGTAGCGAGGAGCGTGTAGAGCCTGGAGGACAGGAGAGAAAGAGTATGGAGGGGGTGAAGGTGGAGTGCAGAAGGGGAGCGCGGCAAAGGGATGCAGGGACTGGCATTGAGGGGCAGGAGAGGGGAAAGGGCATATCCTACTCGGGGTTTCAGTTTAGTTTGGCGTGAGTCGCCGTGCAGTTCGGTGTTTTGTATGTTGCTGCGATCGTTTTACGCTCGATGTCGTTCATTTCCGCGGTTTAGTTCCATAAAACGCCGCACACTGTTCCGCGGCGCCTTTGTACGGACTCGTCGTATTCCTGACTAGTAGTGTACTCGTCGTTGCCGTTGTCGTTACCGTCGTCGTTACCGTCGTCGTCATCGTCGTTGTCTTCGTCGTGGTCGTGGTCGTGGTCGTCACCGTGGCCGTTGTGATCAGAACTGTTCGATATCGTATCGTTTGACTATTTTTCTTCCCCACTTCCCCCTCTCCGAGAGCTTGATCAGGCCTGTGCCGTCGTAGTTTCGGAGGCTGGTGTGTACGGTCGGCGGTAAGGTGAAAGTAAATCCCGTCGAGAGCTTACTCGAATGCCAGGGAAGCTGATCGTACGTCGCGAAATCGCGTACAGATCGAGCACGCGACGTCGCCGTTGTTGCCTGGACAAGCCGCATCTCGACTCAAGAAAAAGTGGATATTCGCACCCGAACCTAGTACCAACGTCGCGTTTCCTCTACGCTATCGTTCGACCACCAACGATACGGCATCGCATTGTGTACGTACGCGGCCAGTATGCTCCACTACCATAGAGGATAGCGTTAGCTACTCCGATTCTCGTATGCGTGTTGCCGCACATACGGCTCGCATGCTCGCACGTAAGTACACGCACGCACACTCTACCACCCAATATAGCGCTTTCCACCAAATACGCTTGTGTGCATGTATAGACCTACTCGCCGGTTGAATGCTGAGAAACAACAGGGAGAAACAGGGAGGGGAAAGGAGCGAGTGAGACGGAAAGACAAGAAAGAAAATACGAGAGCGAGACGGAGAGGGCGGTTTCCTCCATCTTTTTCTCCCTCCTTTCCCTCTTTTTCTGTCCCGCTCTTGCTCTTCCCCTCCCTTTCTCTTGGTTACTACTCGTTTGCCCCTCTCCTCGTTTCTATCCTCTTGCGACTGTTCCATCTTTCTTCGACTAGTACGCGCTGTCTTGCTCCCGTACGCCAACTCGTGTATTTATGCGTTTTCTCATATTCGCGCTGCCTCCTCTTTCGTCCTCGACGAAATCGCTCGGTATGCGTTCGCGATACGCGCGACGATGGAATAAACATCGACTCGGTGAACATCGCCGGTTTCTCAGGCGGTTAGCTAGCACGCGATAGGAGTATCGGCTCCCTGTTCCGTCTGCCTATCCGCCAACTTTTCTGCCCGCCTTTCAGAACACCAGACCCTAGCAGTACGCTATTGTCCGAAATCGAAGGTAACGGTAAAGCTTTTCACTGAGAAAAAAAAAACTCGTCTTGCCGCTTTCGTCGCGGCACGGTCGCATTTGCGATCGCGCGAACCCCTCCGTCGTCTACGATACACGAGGAAACGTGTCTCTACTGATTAATCAGCTGGCTGCCTCGACAACCAGATCGCCGTGAAACGCGGAATACCAAAGCAACGGGAACAATAGGCGGGAAATTCCTGCCGAAGCGACGGATGAAATCAAGTTCGAAGACCTTTTGCTCGAATCTCCCGTTTCGCGGTTCATCAATTAGAAACTTTGTACCGTCGCGTGATCCAACGCAACGCCTATCGTATAAGCTGACAAATCGATCGAAAATATGCGATTGCCCAATCGTTTTCGATTCCACCGCGTCTCACAACCAATTTCACAAAGGGAGACGAACGTTCGCGAGCCTCGAATATTTCGAGAGGATAGAATTCTTTTTCCCTGGACGACCGGCCGGCCGATCCAATGCCTTTCTTTCGCGATCTCTGTAGACGGTCGCTAGGTTACTTCGAATCACGGTCTTCCGCACAGTAGGGTCGTCGTCTCCCTACTCTCCTTTCTCGGGGTACGAGCCTATACAAGCGACGATAGAGGGATCGGAGAGCAGCTGGGGGTCTAATCTGTAACGCGCGTAACGCCTGATAAGACTACTAAAGTTTTGCAAGAGAAAATGAGAGATCCAAAACGAGGGCACGCTCGTGTGCATTCTGTTGGAAGAACGATCTCTTAACGAGCTTCCTCGTTTTACTCCTTCTAGCACGTCTTACCAACGTGTAACGTGTCGCGAAATGAGTACCAAAAAGGTAACACGGCAAGAAGAACGTTCTGAAAGGTTTTTCGACGAACGAAGCGCGCAAGTATTCTTATTTTCGTATAAAATATCTCATAGCGTGAAAAAGTATCGTAGTAGTATCGTAAATCGCAACGATCGAAGGGCTCGTAAAAATGAATCTTGTCCGTGTTTGTCTCTTTTTAAGAATACCTACTCTAACGTCTTTCATTTCTGCTCGGAACCTTTTGATTTTCAAATGAAATTTGAATGCTACGGACAAGCTCGAAGGGAATTTGAAAACGTATATAGAACACGAGATTTATCATTTATCATATTGTCACGAGATATTTATTACGAGCGTACAGTTCGCACAGATCCATCGAAGCATCTCAACGGTGAATTATTCATCGTATTGCATCATGCTGTATCGATACATATTGATTCTTCATGTAAGTTTAGAACAAATGTATTCCTACATCTTGGAATTAGTTTTATAATTTCTAATTTATCCAAATTCGTCATCCGTCGAACGATCGTGACAAATAATCATCCTGCAACTTTGAAGAAAACTACAAACTTCCCGATACACCTTGTAGAACGTTTGAAACTCGAAATGGCAAACATCAGCGTTAAAATCGTCGACGCGTCTATTTTACCTTCGCTGTGTGAAAGTTTCACGATCATCGTCGAATATTAGTTTCGATTCGGGGCGATATTATCCCTCTTGCTATCGCCACTTGCGACGCCATTTGAGAATTTCTCTTCTTACCGAGCAGCTCGATATAAATAGACACCGATATACTAGACACCGCAGAACGCGTGACGTGTAGCCAAGGCGGGCCGATTCGCTATTTAAATATTCTTAATTGATATCCACGGGGATAAATAGAATGGATGCTCGTCTATTTACGATCTTTCTCCTTCACGAATACACCGTGGTCGTTCGAAACTCGGAAAAGTCTAATAACATCTCGTTTGGAAGATCGATCCGATCGTTGTGTACAGGCCTTTACTTAGGCGCGTCCCTTACATTCGCGACACGTGCTGCACTCGGAGAATAGTCGCAGCAAAGTGTCCAAGCGCAAACGAACGTGCACGATCGAACGAGAACTTACGAGATCCGCAAGAGACTGGCATAGAACGAGATAAAACGGGAGAAACAGACTCAGAGAATTTAAAGATCCTCTTTAGTTTCTATCTCTGTGACGACTGCGTGAAACGACGTCGTTAACTTGTTGACCGGGCAAGACGAATTGGCACGTCGTTCGAATAATATCTTTATCTAGATTTGCCCCGTCTTTTTACCTACGAAGGTTACAGTTCGATGTTTCTCCGAATCAGCTCGTCGTTTGGCTGTTAATTTTTAACAGCGTAATTATAGAAACTCGTGCTTAGGAGACACGCCGTTTAACAGGTTAACCCATGTAGATTCGCCGTGGCAAACGCAATGACGAGCAACGTTACGAATTGAACGTAATTCTCCGCCATATCGTTCCGTCCTCGAGATCTCGTTCGTACACGGAGACCGGCCAAGACGCTTAGGATTCGCAGAACGATCTGGAAACGAGCGAGGCTAATTTCTTGGCAACGATAGCGATAGCGCCTAACCGACTTATCGCTGGCTCTCTGCGAAATACCACGATATTCGATCAATACGTGCAGGTATTCGACGCACAGGGTGCACACGCGTTTCATTCGCGTGGAAAGGGGCTGCTGTTTGGCGGTTTCACCGCGTCAGTCGGCGACTGGAAAAACTGAAAGGACGAATTTTGAAACGGGGAGAAAGCACCCGTATACCTACGGGTGGTTGAAACCTAAATGGAGGGGAGAACGAGGCAACAGGATTCTACCTACCTGAGAAACCTTCGGGAAAGTGGCCTAAACACTGTGACACGGCCCAACCGTCTCCTATGTCATGCGATTTATCTGCGAAACTAGCGAATTATCGTCGTGAGCGTTTCGTTATCGTCGCTCACGGATGAGCCAGCTGCTCTTCGAAAGAAAACACCGCATAACGATAAATACATATCGCATTTGGAATTCTAATCTATTTGTTTCGTCGTTCGAAGTACGAGTTAGAGTATAGGTACGTGAGTTCCATTTTGATGGAGGAAAAATGCTTCTAATGCAGTTTTTCTACATAACCAAGATTCCCTCTTCTTTTTTTTTTTTTTTTTTTCCTAATAAAAACCATCACGGGTGTAGGATTTCCTTCGATACTTTTCGAAGGAGATTAGCGCGTAACGATAAATACGCGTTCGGGACTCTAATCCATTTGTTTCGTTGATCAAGGAACGAGGAAGAATGCACGAGATGCATTTTAACGAGGGAAAATTACACATGCTATAGCTTACGAAAGTATTCGAACACTTGTAGCAACTTCTTACGATCAGCGTTACAAGGAGATCCGACTATCGCGATTATATTGGTAAAGTTTGAAACAAATCTGAAGCTATATATCGCGTTAAATACCTTGCAACTGTTATACTTGCATCTTCAGATCGCTTTCGATCGATACAATAACGTTCGTCGTGTTAATCGTGTTAGACCGTGTCTCGCTCTAGTACCGACCAAGTATCAAAATGTTTTATGAAAATTTTTCATGACTAATATTTTCAAACACGTAAGTTTCAACGATCCTTTACACCAAATTTTCCCTCGTGCTTTAAGGCAAAATTTTCGCCAGTATCGAGATCGACATTTTTGGTGATACTTTGGCTTTTCGAAAAACGGTCGAGCACGACAAGTACGTAACGCATTTGGTATTCTAATTTCTCGAGATGACGAGAAAACAATGTCGGCAAGGTGATCTATACGCACACTAGCTGTTTACACGACCAAGATTCTCCTCTAAGATTTTAGCGAATTATAGTATTTGTGGATAGACACAAGATTGACTTTTTCCACGTTGTTGACTTACGTCGAAGGTATTACATGAAACTGTGTTTATCGTTGCAGGTACTATCACCGACAATTCGGTGGCGCAATAAGAAAAATGTCGGGAATGGGTAAAAGGACGTATCTTCGCGAGGTGAACCCCTACCTTATTTGTCCGTTGTGCATAGGATATCTTATAGACGCGACTACCGTCGTCGAGTGTTTACATTCGTGTAAGTAAATTTAATCGAACTGGAATTATATTCTGTAGAGCGGATAATGATACGTTGGTTTTTCTCTGTTTAGTTTGTAGGAGCTGTATCCTCAAGCATCTCAACAAGGAAGCTCACTGTCCTTCTTGCAAACATGTTCTCAACAAAGCCAAGCCGAACATAAAGTAAATTGCCGCATGACTGGCCTTGATATTCAAAAATCTCCAAATTTTCTATCCACTGAATGATTTTTATTTTCAGAGCGGACAAGGCGTTGCAGGATATCGTGTACAAATTGGTACCCGGACTGTATCACAAAGAAATGCGCAGAAGAAGAGAATTTTACAAAAAACATCCTGAACATGGTAAGACTATTCCTTGCGAGTCGATTACGTCGCACGTGTATCTCAATAGCGTCGCGAATGAAAATAATTCGTAGCCTTGTTGCAAAACCGTATCAGAGTACGCCAAGGTTTTTGAAATACACGCGCGTTACGTCTCACGTTTTATATTTATGCATGCTGTATTTCTTGGAAATTATCTCAATATGTAAATATTTTATACAGCGGATTTAGCGACACCGGAACAACGCGGAGAAGACGTGAGCGGAAGGTTGATCTTCGCTCCAGAAGACGCAGTTAGCTTAAGCTTAGAATATCTACCGCCTGGGGCAGATCCTCTGACCATCCTTCTTAGCACTAACGACGACACCAACAACTCGAACGCATCTAACAATCAAAGTAATAGCAGTAACAACGGTAATAATAATAGCAATAGCAACGGCATCGGCAATCACAGCGCAAATACAACAAGTAACAGGCGCTACCTTCAGTGTCCGGCACTTGTGACTATCGCGCATTTAAAGAAATTCCTAGCTTTGAAATACAGCGTCGATATGACGAGATACAACATCGAAATTTGCCATCGACGTGCCCCGCTTCCGGAACACTGGACCCTCATGGACGTCGCTTACATTTACGCATGGAAAAGGGTAAACTATAGCCAATTTCAATTACCGAATATTTTAACACGTTGGTTGGCACACTGTAAAGTTCACTTCTCTCAAGATGTAAAAGCGTGTTCAAGGTACGAAACGACGGTACACGAAATTCGATTTAGTTGCTTCGACCAAATTAAAGCATTAAAGCATCGTTCTATATCGATGAAGCACAAACATTCTTGATACGTCAATTACGTTATCTAATAGCCATAATACCTAGAAGTATTTTGTCAACGAGTAAATCGCGATATATTGTGAGAAGCCAGTGTGTCACGTGGCAACGTGTTAAACGTTTCAAAAGATTTTTTGGATAGTTCGATTACGAATATTTCGACTACTCTTTCTTAACGTTTGACAATTTTATTTTCAGAACGCACCGATGCGATTTTTTTACCGAGTAGCGTTGGAAGAGCAGAGATTAGAGGCACCTCCTCATGACAGGCCATCTACCCCAGGTTTAGGTGCTAGTTTGCCTCCTGTTGACGCAGTAACACGGGATGACGATAACTCGGAGAATCCTGAGAACAACATGGAATCTAAGCCGGAAGCAGAGATTTCGAACGATACTGAGCAGAAACCTGCGTTGGACAATCAGAGCAAAGTTTCGAACGAGAAACCGCGCTCTCAGAGTGATCAAGCGCCCACGAATGAGACCAAGGAAGCGACTAGTAAAGAAGAACAACCGTCGAGTACGCTAACAACATCGACAAGCGCGACGTCGACGACGGTTTCTGTAGCATCGACAAATAGCACATCGACGACAACGGCAACCGACACGACTGCCTCGTCCACGTCCACATCCTCGTCCACGTCCACGTCCACGTCCATGTCCATGTCCACGTCCACGTCCACGTCCACATCCACGTCAAATAGCGAAACTAAACAAATTAAAACACCTATTAAAATATTGAAGAATCCAGACGGAAGGTACGAAGTCTTAAGAAGCCCGCCAGGTAGTTGGAATTCGAAAGAACAGAGTGCTAGGAGTATCGAAACGAAACCATCGAATCCAGAATTTAGTGTCGTGAGTATAGGCAGTGGTCAGAATTCGAACGGAGTGAAGATCACGTTGAAGCAATGTACACCGAACAATTCGAGTCCGAACAAGCCGAAAGTTATCAGCAACGTGTTGCTGCATTGCGGTCAGGTTGACAAAGATAACCCTGATTCGTTAGTGATTCAGCAGCTTCACAGAGATAAAGAGAAACGTCAGACAGAGAAGCAGGAGAAACAAAAGAGGAGGGTAACTTTCGTGGAACGATCTGTCCCTGAGAAGACAGTGGCCACTAACGCGTTAAAGAGTATACAGAAGAAACCAGGGGAACAGCAGGAGAAGAAACAGTTCCTCCAAGGTTTTCAATTGACAGCCAGGGAGTCAGCATCCGAAATGGTTTTAGAGTCTTCCTCTAAGTTTAACGAAGCGAATACCAACAATGAGACGAATGAGACGCGAAAGAAGGGCAATGCCACGTCGAAGAAGGAGGACGGTATAGCGACAGAGACTGTGAATAACGTAAATGAGAACTCAAAGAATAAGAGTAACAACGAGAACATTGGGGTAAATGCGAGTGGGAACGCTGCGAGTGCGAGTAAACGGGTTGCAACTATGGCCGGAATTGGCAACGCGCGAGTGAATGCAAATAAACAGTGCAGTGACGTAGATATGTGCACATTTGGATACTCGAAGAATACGAACGTAGGTATGAACATCAACGTAAATAGCAATCCCGCGAAGATGGATGTGTATACGTTTTCCAACGACCCACCGGTAGTTCCCGCGGGAGCTGTGAAAAGGAAATGTCCGCCAGGCCTACCGATCTTAGATATCAAGAAAAAGAAGCAACAGTATATTTCGAGCCAAGTGCCGAAGAAACAAACTCAAGTACATCCGCCTGCAGTCGTGCAAAACAACACCAAGTCACCTCGAAAACTTCCAATGGAGCACGTTATTTCGACGAAACGAGCCGCGAACATAATCGGAGAAGCTGGTCCTAGTCGAGCACCCACGACACCAAGTTCGAAACCTCCGCCGACTCCGGTACTTTCCAACGACACAAGGAATATATTAGACGGTTGCGGATTGAACATTCCTGCGAGCCTCAGTATAACTCTGACAGCGCCAAAATCACCCGCTAACAATGCTGGATTTACCGAACCAAATGATTCCAAAGATAATCGAAAGAATACGCTGGGAAAAGTAAGTCCCAGTATAACTCTTAACGATAGATCGGTCGATCCACGAGTACTGAAAGCCTTGAAGACGGGACAGATTAGAATGCCCGCACCGTCGAAACCAAGGCAGCCTAAGCAATCGGAACGCGATGCGAACCAACAACGGCAGACGTCGTCCGCTAAACGAGAAAGGGACCAGGAATCGAGAGACATTTTGGACCTCAGCGGAGGGAAGAAGATGGACATACATCCGTTAAGAATACCACAGCCAGTGACGAAACTTAAAGCAAAATCGACGATCAGAGAAATACCAAATATCTCGGATCAGGGACAAGTTGTAACGCTCGTTGGTGGCCATAGATATTATCGTGCGCCACCAGGTTCTTTGACTCCAGCAGCGCATAGAGTGAACGATTGTCCGCTTCCAACACCTTCGAGAACACCAGTTTACGCTCCTGGATTCTCCAGTCCTTTAAGCAACAGCAGGTACAACACAAATCTTTCATCCGTTTTTCCCAGTCTGCAAAGTCTGTATGCCTTGAGCCAAGCACCGAATCTTCAGCAGTTTCAGACAGACGCGAGGCTAAGGCTACCTCGAGGGACGGACACTAATTCCACCATATCTAACAACGATAATCGAAATATGAACGCTAATGTATCCGGGAAAAGTCATCTAGCTGCCCAATGCGCGCCAGTGAAACCGGTAAGATCGTCTGTGGCGCCTTTGGCTGTTGCGATAACTAAACAACAACAACAATCGAACGATAAATCAACGTGTATAAACAAATCTGTCTCGAATGAGATTAGTAAAACACCTGTGTTTCGCGGTAACGAATCTCTCGACTCCACGGAGTCTGGTCAACAATTGTCCGTCCAAACCAAGTACTCGTTGGCCGCGGAAGCTAATAATCGATACTCGCCGCGAGCTACCAATAACAGCAACATGAACAACGAAAACAAAACGTCTACTGAAGCGACTCGTGATTCTAATTTGGAAACTAGTAACGATACGAGAAAGGAACCGGACAATTCGTCAAGGCAGACGCCTCATCGCGAAGCAGCCAGTCCAAGAGTATCATCTACGGCTTCTCCATCACCACCACCCGGAGATACTAACGCGAATACGATTAACGAAACTACCAGCGGTCATACCGATAATATAAACACCGTTTCTAATGGAATAGACAATGATCTACCTGCACCGAGTCTGACGAAGAAGAACAACATAGGTGCGGAGGTATCGAGTAGCAAATCGCCTGCTAGTCCAGACTCTAGTTCGGTAACTATCGAAAGTCCTTCCAGCAAAAGCTGCACCACGGTGGAACAAGGATGTCCTTCTCCCTCACAAACGTCAGATACGGTCAAATCATCAGAGAATTCGACAAAGGTTGAGAATAACGTCACAGAAGACACGACGAACGATAACGAAAACAAAGCTTCCACCGAGCAACCTGCCACGAAACAATTGACTTCGGAGATTTTTCAAAAAAGGTTTCTAGCTGCGTTTCCTTCTAACGAATGGGCAAATAACCCGATAGCTGCGGAACACTTAGGCAACTTCTTGAAAAGTTTGAACGCGTCGATCAAATCAGAGAATAAAATGGATAGCAGGGGATCGGAGAAGGTCGAGAGCCAACTCGCGTGCAACGATGCAACGCGTTTAAATAACGAAGTGTCATCGAAATCTCGAACAGACGTTACCGAATCATCGTAAATACAAGCATTGATTTAAAGATGAATCGAACACTTCCTGTTTAAACGAAGAATACATCAGCTACATCACTGCCAGATACCAATGTAATGTTATCGAATGACTCTTAGCGTGGATATGAGTACCAATTTCTAAATAATTGAAATGCTTTAAGGTCTTATTAGGGGAATGCGGCATACGCATGCCGTACAATACAGGGAAAATACAGCACAGATGCTGGAAATTTTATTTTTTCAAATTTTTTAAGGCCATACATCCCTCAAGAAATTTTATCCATATGTGTAGTTGCTTTGTCGAAACGACAATGTTCCACGAGTCGCTCGATTTCAACTAAAAATATCATTTTAAGTGATTAATGGACAAAAATATGTTTGTCAAATATGATTGATATTATTCGTAGATTGATTTTATTTCTAATGTGAAAATTGTTCCTACTTCGGTCCACACTATGATTATGCGAAAGCAGAACGTTCATCGAAGTACCTCGCAATTGCGTAAAAATTCGTTGTCAAGATTTTAATTTTCGATTGTTCAAACTCCATGATTGATTACGTGAAACGCAAAGCTACGAACGCAACGAAACGAAACGAAAAATCGAATAGCCGATACCGAACTTGCTTTCCTATTCGTTTAACAATTATAAAACGTGTACGTAATAAGAAACACAGGGACCGAAATTAAAAAAGAAAAGAAGTCGAAGAAACTAGATACAATTATTTGCGTAACGTATGAATGATATCTATGCTGTTGTTATTTCATTATTTACTTTTGCGTTACGTTTTACTATGAGTTATTATTATGTATATGTTGTATAATAATTGTTATGTTATGCGACTGTATTATATTATATATATTATTTCTTTATATGTATATATTTATTGCGCCGATATGTCGTCCTTACAAGATGTGCGCAAAATCCTATTACTTTGTAAGATTCAATTTTAATCGATCGAAAATTCGTGTGAATGTACATCGTTCAAATTTTAAAACACAATTGCATGCATGTTGATTTTTAAATGACAAGAAACTGACATGTAATAACAAAAGGATATATCATTATATACTTAAACTAAAAATCGTTATAGTTCTATTTATTACCCTTCGCCGACGACTGAACGTGACACGCGTTTCAAATACTTTATAATTGCGCGGGCATTTTACAACATGGCATCGTATAATGATCTACATCATAGATCATATGAATATTTACAATATTCGTACAGATATAAAAAGACACTCACCGATTCCCGGTGAATATTGCTTTCGTAGAACAATAATAGCACTGACGAGGTAATTGTCCTGCAACAGAAAAATAAACAAATAATATTTAAAAACTTTATAAACTTTCGTAACTTATGAATTTTCAAAGATTTAAATATACCCTCGGTAGAAGCTTTCTCCTAATTTAATATAAAAAGAATACAATATTTTGACTTTTATTTGATATGCAAGTCGTATATTCAATTATATTTTACCATTCTACAACTTTATATTTTAAACTTTCCAAAGCAGAAATAAAATAAATTAATAGATATTTCAGTGAATTTTATATATTGTAAATTTATTATAACGAGAATAATACGAAACGTATTTTTTAATAAAAATGCTTGACAAAGTCGAATAAAACTTTGATTACTACAAGTCGACAGTAGCGACACAAAATAAGCGAATTCTATATGAGTTACACTTCTTGAAATAAGGTTTAAGGTTATATATCGGAGATATGGTGTTGGAGAAAATGTAAGGCTAACCTTTTACACAGCAATTGCGTGAACAAATATACTTTTTCTTTGTTTAATTAGTATAAGTTGAAATGAGTAACGCGAAAGAAAATTCTACGATACCGGCAAAAAATACGGTAGCTGTTAATACGAAAGCTCATGGAAAAATCGTTCTAACACTTCAAAATTGTCTTTTACCTGATGAAAAACTAAACTCGACGCCGTCGCATTTAGACGGATTGGATGCAGAAACTGAAACCGATCTAAGGATATTAGGATGCGAATTGATACAGACTGCTGGTATTTTACTGAAACTACCCCAGGTTTGTAATTATTTTTACAAGTAAACAAAATGTTTGTAAACGCCATAACCTCTATAACCTTGGAACACATAGTCTCTACTTTCATTACCTTTTTGAATAGGTCGCAATGGCCACAGGACAAGTAATATTTCAACGATTTTATTACAGTAAATCGTTAGTTAGACATAATATGGAAACAACTGCAATGGGTTGTATTTGTTTAGCTAGTAAAATTGAAGAGGCCCCGAGACGTATCAGGGATGTTATCAATGTGTTTAATCACATAAAACAAGTTTCCAGTCAAAAGTAAGTATGATTCTTTGTTTTTAATGTTACTAAATGTTATATATATATATATATGAATAACAATAATATACTAGATTTGTTCTTTTTTCTTTAGACCAATACAACCCGTAATACTTGATCAAAATTATGTAGCCCTGAAGAATCAAGTAATTAAATCTGAAAGGAGAGTCTTAAAGGAGTTAGGTTTCTGCGTCCATGTAAAACACCCTCACAAAATTATTGTTATGTATTTACAAGTACTGGGACATGAAAAAAATCAGGCTTTAATGCAACAATGTTGGAATTATATGAATGATTCTTTAAGGTCTGATGTGTTCTTAAGACATCAACCAGAAACTGTTGCTTGTGCATGTGTATATTTGGGAGCAAGACAGCTACAATTACCTTTACCTACTTCACCTGCTTGGTTTTCTCTTTTTAAAGTTAATGAATCTGCTATTAGAGATGTTTGTCGTCGTATATTACGACTTTATTTCCGACCCCGTGTTAAACCGGAACAGTTAGAGAAACGAGTAGAAGAACTTCGTCGACAATACGAGGAAGCAAGAACCAAAGCAAGAAGTGGGGATGTAGATAGCCACACACCTAGCCCACCACTGCCTAAACATCATAATGCCTGGGGTGGATTCATTAGCCGCAGTGGTACGCATGCTGTACCAGAAAGAACAAAGTCACCTAGGTATGATGTCATGAAAGAATGAGAAAATAAAGTAATAAAATGTAATAAAATGTAATAATGTCCAAAATCATATTTACCTTATTTTAGGCGATCAAAATCACCAAGTACTTCACCATCTAGAGGTGAAGGAACAAAGCATTCCAAGAGGAAGAAACATAGTAGAAGCAGATCTCGCAGTCATAGTCATGGACGATCTCGAAAACCGAAAAAGGCTCAGCGAAGACGATCTGGCAGTCATAAATCATCACGTAGTCGTTATAGGTCACGTAGTCGATCTCGAGATAGAGATGTAGAAAAATCAAGTAAACACCGCAGTAAGCACAGACGACATTGAATGTATGAGAAGATCATCATGTATATTACAAAAAGGAATATTGCAATTACGTGAACGAGTTATATTCAATTTGTAATATAATACGGGGCCTTTTTTTACCTCTGTTGATTAATCTATTTGCATCCAAGCATGGATTATTACGCAATCGGACGACTGTCTTCTATCACCAAGCGCGGATTATTACGCGCACTGCGACTGCTCCTTTTTATTTTCATTTTAATCTAAATAATTTTTACTTTTTTCCTCTGTTATAAAGAATGTAAGGTGCGATGTTTACGAAGTAACATCGTCTACCAATCGTTTTGAACAGTAAATTTTCGATATACTCCATGAAGAATTCAGATATCATTTACTGCACCTACGACCGACCGCACGCGGTGATAGGAACCAGTCCTCTTAAGTAGGGCCATGATGCAAATGATTAAAATGCAATTGAAATGGAACAATCGATTCTACTGTATGGTATCTTGAGTTAATTTAACGATTATAATAGTAGATTTTAAATAAATTTTTTCTAAGAGTGTGCGTTAAGTCACATGTACCTCAAGGAATATGGTACATTTTAAAAGAATATTACAAGTAATGATACTTAAGAAGGCGTGTATTTAATACAAAACTTAAAAATAAAGTTTTATATTCATGTACTACCATATATTATTTTGTAAAATCCAGCCGGTGCTGCCTTCTTCCTCTCAGTTGATAGTACTGCTGAAAAGTCTAGCGTTGTTAATTGTGGAAGAATGTGAACGATGTATCCTCTATAATATGGAAGATTTTCAATGGGATTTCCATGTAACGTTAAAGATTTAAGAGTTGATAACTTTTTCAATTTTACAACATCATTTATATCCGAAATATTGTTTCCATGCAAATAAAAAATTTTTAAATTCGGAAAATGTGTAATGTCATCAGCAATTTGTTCTATCTCATTGAAAGAAAGATCGAGCCAACTAAGGTGCGATGGATCATCGAGAAGTTTTTGTGCAAGATTTTCAAATCCGAACATTGATGTCAATGAATTATTGCTTAACCACAAGGAACATGTTACAAAACGATCTGCAGCTGTTCGTAACGGAATTTTACCCGTTCGTACTGCTTGTGGGCGTTTATTTGCCAATTCTTTTGTAACAAAATAAATATTTTTATTAATATTATCTTTCAATTCAGAAAATATATCATTTTAATAGTGCATCATATTACTAACATACCATTCATTGTGGTTGCTTTTTTGAATGACAAGTCTAATGGAGCAGCTATCAACATCTCTTGTTGTTCATTTCGTCTATAATCAGAAAGTGGTTTTTCATAATACATAGTAGTGTCCATTTTAATGTTTGAATGATAAGGTCTTGATAAACTTTGGAGAAACTATGCCAATATTAACATTAGAATGTATGCAAAACGTTCACTTGAAATTATTTGCCAATTCTTAATATCATTACTAAAACTTTCGTTCTTCATCTAAAATTCTTGTTTCCATAATTTTTGATATAGATAGTCACTTATCCAATAATTATTATCATATATCCGTTATGTATATAACTTAAAACAAAGTAATAATTTCAATTACTTATGTAATTTTATGAATAAGTTTAACTACTTTAACAGCTTATAATTGTGAGAGATAAAATAATAAGCAACATAAGAAATTTGACGCGGGTTTTTTTCTTCACATAATTTAAATCAAACTGAGTACATTGATTGAAGTGCATTTTTGAACACATAGAATGTAATACGTGTAAATGACGACAGGTTGCTCTTTGTACGTATTCTGTAACCATTTTGTCGTTCTGTACTTTTCTATAATCATTGCTATTGAATTATAAACTGTTAACGGCGGTAAGCTAGATTGAAAACATTTTAATGTGAGTCAGACGAACAAGGAATTTGTGAATACTATTTATATGTAAGCTCACATTTAGTTTAAGCTTGAATAAACCACGTGTAATAGAAGAAGCAAAGAAGCAGTTTGGTTACATTCCTTACTTTTTGCCTGCTAAAGATGCCGCGCACAAAACATGTTCGGAAACCAAAACAAGAACGGCACTCTGCAGAAGAAAGTGACTTATTAATCAAAGATTTTGAACGACAGGCACATTTGCGAATATCTAAGCTGGAGGCAGAATCAAAAATGGCGATAAAAGGTCTTGAAACTTTTGTTGATGTTACCTTATCTCGGCTTCCGACTGAAATACGACAGATGACTCTTGGCGAGATACTCAATCGTGAGGCTGACGAAGAGAAAGAAAATTGTAATGAAGTTTCGTCGTCCGTCGACGACCGTTCACTAAAATTGGCTCCAATGGAGAAAAGAAAGAAAGTTGGTAAAAGAATTACTAGCGGGACGGACGATGGATACGTTACTGAAGGTGTTACGACAACGCGTACATCAAGAGCTAGAAAAGTCGCACCTCCTACTACTAGAAGAACACGTAGTACCTCAAGAAATAGTAAAATGAAGCTTAGTGAAATAAACCTAGAAACTATAAGGAAGACAACAAGGAAAGAACATATCAAGGAATCTATGAAAATTGATAAATTTAGAACTCCTGCTGCTACAAAACCTGGGTTTAACGAATTTGATCTTGTAACTCCAAAAATAAAACCTAATACGCCATTAAATGTATTAAGACGTCCAAGGCAAGGAGAAATGGTTCTTAGCATGCAAGGTAGCCCCTTATTGGTTTCTGCGGTTATTCAAGAAGACATTGCTAACATTAATGTACCTTTGCGTAATGGCAATGTTATGTCCTTATTACCTAATGATGGTTTACGTATGTCACATATTCCTACATTAGATGCAGAAACCATGAAACAGCTAGAAACTCTAAAAAGTCACATTGAGAAAGTTATCTCAACAAAATAGTTAAGATAATCATAAGGTAGATTTTTATAGGATCCATTTCTCGCATTGTCATTGCGTGTCAATGAAATTGATTTTAGGTCAAAGTATCTTTTGGATTGTGTCAATTTTATTGCAAATAACGAATGAAATAAATGTTATTATATGTTCATTTAATATATATTTGATTAGCATTTGTTACAATCTTTTTATACCTTATGATAATGATAATTTTATAACATATTAATATAACATATGATTATAGAATAAAAAAATTGATATTTTATAATCAGATCAATCAGATAATGCATGTATATGTATAATTTTTTATGTAATAAAAATTAAAAGATGAATTGTGATTTGTAACTTGAACATATCTAATTCATTATAGGATATATTTTAAAAATCGTTACAAAAATTAACATTTAGATTACTCGTTTTTATATTTTTTTAACTATTTCTGGACAGAGTTCTTTTGCATTTTATATTTTATAATTACCTTGCATTTCGAAACAGCATATTTATCGCATTTGGCGGGCAAGAACTAGTAGAGCGCGTATGTAGCGCGATTGTGTTCTAATCATTAATGTACATGCGCGTATTAAAAGATCTGTCAAACGAACGAGCTATATTTGCATTCTTCTACTTTGTGATATTCGTAGTGTTTTTAGATTGTACAAAATCATGTATAAAATATCGTAGTGCTCATTTCCATACGACGTTAGTTGGTTTTCTCGTACTTTATCGTAATTTGTTACTTTCAATATTCAATGTTTGTCACATAATGAAGGTATTAAATGTATAAAACATGAATTAGAAATGTCAAAGTACGCGTCATTGAGTTCGTTAACACGAATTTTTGGGCGGTCTAAGATATATACCTATTAATCAGAGCAGAAAGAAAGGGATATTTCGGTGATATCTTCTTACGCTTAATTCTATATATTATATCTCGTTGATACTGAAAGATTCCGAAAAAACAACGAACTTATTATTCTGTCACACATTTTGCAAGTAACTTATGTATTAATAGTTTGAAAATGTAAAATAACCTTCAACGAATTTTATAATAATTTATATCTTTAAATATTGCTCGATTACATCATGTAGTAATGTAAAAAAGTATAAGTTTTATATCAGATTTAAACAAAATAATTATTAACTTGAATTCATGTTCAATTTAGTTGCAAAGGTGATCAACTTACTATAATTAGATATAGTAATTTTCTTTCATACGTAAGACAGGTATGTTTAAAGAGCTCTTTTAGCACAAAAATCAACATGGTGCGTGTAATCACAGTACATAATTTTCTGGGGCAAAATATCACTCAAATTGAGGAGCCAACTGCAAGCTGTATAGCAAATGCATCTGGACATGAAATGCTACTCCTAGCATTGTCAACTCATTGCGTTGAGGTTTGGAAATTAATGATGTCTGATATTAAACTACATACTGTTTTTCCAACAGTTGATATGATTAATCAAATGGTGCACTGTACCAAAGAAGATTATGTTGTAACGTTAGAATCAAAATTATCTAGAGATGCAAGCATTAATAATCATACAGGGAAAACAATTAATAATTTTGTTAGAATTTATGTTAACTGGGCTATGGTGAAAGATCAAAGTCAACCTATGCGTGCTAGAATAGCTGGGCGTGTTACTCCAAGTTTAAATCGACCATTGAATAGCTTAGAAATGATAGAGTTGCCATTAAATGTGCAACCTACACTCATTGCTTGCTGCCAAAGTACTGGCAACCTCCTAGTAGCTTCCGGAAATAGTGCTATTTTACATGAATTTAAAATTGAAACACAGCAAGTATCAAAGATGAAGTTTATAGATTTTGAGGCTCGACCATGGTCCTTGGGCTTTTCATTTTCTCCTACACACATGGAAATTGTTGAAGATTTTATATCAATTATGGATAAAACAAATTTATGTGTTTTTCGATTGACTAATTCAATGTATGAAGATATTGATCAATTGAGTTCTCTAACTTCCACAAACTCTTCATCTATTGATAAAACATCTATATCCACTGATTCCTCTCTTGTGGAAAACAGTAATAATATGACTAATCAAGATGATAACACAATATTGCAAGGAATAAATTCAAAATGTAAAAGTTCTAGTCAAGATCTGCACTATATTGTATCAGAAAACAATGATTCTAGTGGAACAAGTACAAAATTTAAAGGTAGGAGGCATAGAAGTTCCAAAACAAGTATATGGAGTAAACTGGAGACAGGAGATTTCAGAAAAATAAAATCTAATAATAATGACACTGTTATAAATTTGGATCATTTAGTGTATAATGAAAGGGATGAATTACAAAGATTAATTGATCAAGAAGTTATAGATGGAAATTCACAACCCTTGACTATAAATTTACCATCTATAAGTTTGGAAAGAGCAGGACCTGGGCATGCATTAAATCCTTTCGTATTAAACCCATCAGAAATAAGGATTATAATTAAAACGAATTCTCCTGATTTAGGATGGTCAGAAAATTATACAATAAAAAATTTATTGTCTCTTAAAGTAATGGCAGCTAATAATAAACTTGATGGAAGTTCTGAACTGTTCAGCTGCTCTTTATTGAAGCCATTATACATGAGGAAGGAGTGTAATACTTCTTGTTTAAAAAAATCAATCCTCAGATCAGATAAATATACATATTTGCAGGGCGTAAGTTGCTTCTTATGCACACTGCAAGAAGGATATCTTTATCATTTCTCTGCTACTAGCTCAAATCCTACAGATGCAACTTGTTTAACTACTTATCCATTTACTGCACCTGTTAATCATGTAGCTTTGGAGCATACTGCTTTGCATGCATTGACTGAAGCTGGTCTTGAATCTTACACACTACGTTTATCTCATCATGTTGCTAGAATGTCTAATGATATAGAAAATGTAAGAGTTACATGCCCTAGTGTCTCTGAGCCTGTTTGTTTAATAGGATTAAGGCCATTTCTGGGGATACAGAAATTATTACATAGCAAAAATTATCTAATCCTCTTAGCCAAAGCAGAAAACTCTTGGACTTTATATTCTTTAATTTTACCTAAATTGGAGAATTTGTATTATGATGTTTTAAACGCAGCGAGGAGTCATAAATCTTCTAGTCCTAGCACATACCGACATTTGTTAGGAGAAGCTCATGCTTTGATACGTTTAGCTAAAGACGCTGTGTATAATTTCTCAGACATTAATGAATTTGATGACATCGCAAATACAAATGGATTGAAATTGAAGAACTTGTATAATCAATCATGCGCACTGCTTGGAGACTATTATATTCGTTCCGAATATGACTCAGATTGGGATTTCTGTATACCCTATTATAAAATGTCAGGTTTAAAACCTTCAGAAGTATTATCTAGGAAATCAAGTCAAGATGCACCGGGTCTCGTTACGTTTTTGACTGATATACTTTTCACGATGAAAAGTGGTCCGGAAGCAGATGCCTTGTTCCAAGGATTTAATATTGTAGAAATAATATGTAAATTAAAGAAACCAGACTTACTGAAATTGATTTTCAGTAGTCCCGTATTACGAGAATATACTACAGAAAAACTAATACATCTTTTGTTATTATATGAAACGGACGAATTAGTCAAGTTAGCTTTGGCACTCTTATACATACAAGCTGAAAAACAAGAACAAGCAGAGAAAGTACTTGAACCAGTCTCAGCATTATGTGTCAAGAAAATAGTTTTAGAACATTGGGACCTGTTGTTTGATATGACGGCGATGAAAAAGAGAAGTCCAATGATTCCTACGTTTTCAGACTTCGCCGGAACGTTAATGCGTCAGAAAAATTCAACATTTGCTGAAATTCTAATACAATTAATCGAAGAGGATGGAATCCTATCTCTTCATCAAATTATACAGGTGTTTTTAGAATATTTACCATCAAGAGTAGGACGAGATGGGCATAATGCGGCAATGACATTACAAGTATTTCTCGAAAAATATCTTCACAACTACTTTAGTACAAAATTGATTATAGATTCGTCTGTTATAAATAAAAATCAAATACGCACGGATTTCGCTTTGGTTGAAGCTTTTAAACTATTAGTACGATCATACTTAGGCAAGTTAACACAAACAAAAGTGTACAAAATAGAAAATAAAGAAAACGTACAAGAAAATTATGATAACTTCATATTTGTGAAGTTTAGACCTCATTATCTAAACGGGATGCCACCGTATGCGAAAGATTATCAAAAAGTTTTGAATGTGAGCGATCTAAAAGATTTAGCTGATATCGATAAGACTGACTCTGAAAAAACTATACCAACGGAATTGTTTAAATTACAGTCTGTATTATCTTGTGATTTTATACCAAATGAGTGCTTATATGAAGTTAAGCAATTTCTTGAAACACAAGAGATTGATGGCAGTTTATCTTTAAAAGCGTTGTGCATTCAAAATACTGAAGAAACAACAACACTTTTAATGGATAATTGTCCTCAAGCTATTGTGCAATATGCAAAGGTAAATACCATATATTTCAATCCACTACTTTTACGGTATTTTCAATTTGTTTTTATGATTGAATTTCATAAAATTGTGTTACAAATTTAGGACATGTATACTAAAGATTCTGAATGGAAGTATTTAATTGAGTTAACGCAAAATAAGATTGCTGTATCGAACTCTCGACAAGAATTGCAGTGTTTATACACGCAAATTATGAAAGGTAAATTTTTTCGATATATTTATGCTGAAGTATATTAAATTGTATTATAATATACTTTTTATCGTTTTAGCAATTTTGAATTATCTACCACATACGTTGTCCTTAAAAAGTTTACACCGTGTTCTTCCAAAAGATGATGTAATAACATTTCAAAAATGCAGTGAAATGTGTAATCAAATTATGCACGCCGAACATGTTAAATCTTTAATAATAGAAACTGGACAACAACTTTTATCGACTTTAAAATTGTGAGCACTAATTTCTACTGATCAATTTTATCGTCATTTGATGATAGCATAGGTCCAATTTTAATTATAAAGAAAAAAAACATATGATCTAAATGCAACAAAAAATTGTGTTGCACGAAAATTATACATTCTAGAGAAAATAGATTCGAAACAAATTGTACTTAATCGAATTTGTTGAAAACGATACTTTTTCATATGGCACGACTTTCATATATTATAACTTTTTGCTTAAAATTACTTGGCGTTTAACGTAACTAGTGACTTTCTATCTCTGTGATCACATTTCAGACACTTTTTTCATTTATATAGATGTTTTTTCTTATTGAATACAACTATAAATTTACAAATCGTTATTGAATATACTCATCATTTGTATATTTTTAAAGGTACACATTTATTTTAATGCAATTATTTAAAATGCTCGATCTTGATTAAAATCTTGGTCGTGCACAAGATTTTTTATGGATAAGAAGTTGTATTATATATAACAAATTGTCAGAAACTAATGACAAATACTATAGATAAAATTAATTCACCTATTATTGATTGTTGAAATGTTCTATATAGATATATTGTATTATATCTAGACGTATGTTATCTTTCCCTTAGCTAATGAAATAGTTGAATCATAATTATGAAAAGTTTATACAGAGAACCAAGCATATAGATATTAAAATTTTACAATGTTATATATAATATTTAACGTAATAGATTGCTTTGTACACTGAACTAAGAAATTTTGTAGTAACGATCATTGTATTTTTGACTGCTGTTTGAATATTTCTAAGAATTTGTTAAAAATTGTTTATATTTTAACCGCTAAGGGCGGGGTGGCATGTGTTTAGGAAATCACGTATTGCTAAAGTAGTTACTTTTTATTATATTTGTTGATCCTATAATGTATTTTCATCACTTTCTGAATGTTACATTATATGTAACTTTAATGTGCCTTTAGGATTAATTTCTCTTTGTTACAAATGTAATATAATTATGTTAGAAGTGATCTATGATATTTATAAATTATAAAGAAATAATACATAGCTGTAACTCATATCAGAATGCTTCTTTATTATGTAATCATATTTTTATAATGCTATTTATTTATTTAAAGAAAGAAAGGAAAAGAAGGATGGAAATTATTTTATTGTTTCAGGATCGCTCGTTCCATTTCTTTTTTTACATATGATATTACCGATTTTTCTTTATTGAATTATTTTATCTCAGGGATTCAATTATTTTAACTAATTTTTATTAAATGCATAACAATTTTATTATAGTATAATAGCTTTTAATTTATATAAGATAAAACAATAAAAAGTTGTATATCTACCAAACGTATCCAACAAATTAGTTTTTTGACATCTAATATATGTAACTTAACCCTTCTTATAACAAAAAAATTATATGATAGCATCTTCTTAATGTTCTTTTTTTTATGTACACTTTTCAACTACGAAAAATATTTTTAATTACTTTATTTTACGATATCTTATACACTAAGTCAAAAAGATTTTATACTTTTTAACTAGTGAAGTCAACAATATTTTATACAATCTCAAATTCCTTATTCAACCTTGTTAGATCTCTGAAATAATAAAGAGTACCACTGTTTATATAATGAAATTTAATAGTTTTTATTAAGAATTATTTGTTAACCATACTTGTTTTCTATAGCTTCATTTAAGTGATATTTGTGCATAAGCGAAATGACAAGTCTCAGTGTTGACCAAATGGTATTCGACATCGCTTTCGGTGAAAAGTTTTCACCGTGAACTCCACGACCAGCAGCTTGTTGGTTTAACGCTATTACAAGATGTTCACCTGCTTCTCTGTAGAAAAATAAATAATTTAATCATGTAAAAAACTGTACATAATGTAAAAATTTTACTTACTTATATGCAGCAAGATTAATGCAAGAAATTCCAAGATTGTAACGAGCTCTAATAAATCCAGGTGATAATTTTAAAGCATGGTGATACGCATTTATAGCTTCTTCCGATTTTTGACCATTAGCTAAAGTCGCACCTAATCTATTCCATAATCTAGAATCCTTCCGAAAATATTACGTTTTCGATAATATATTAACAATTGCTAATATGCATTACAAAAGATTGATTTATTACATACATCAGGGCGTACTTGCAGCGCTGCTTGAAAGCAATCGCTAGCTTTATCATATTCATTAGATAAATTAAAAAGGACTCCTAATCCACACTGTACATCGGCATCTATTTCATTCCACGGATTCATTCGTGCAGCTTGAATATAAAGATCTTTTACTTCTTCATGTACGTCACTAGAAAAAGTAAGAAGAATATTAGATATTACTCTATATATGTGTATTTTGTTAAACTTATTATTACTTACTCAAACAAAATAGTTGACACATTGGATTTTGATTGTTGTTCAGGACTACTAGCCTTTCGTACTGATAGATGCTTGTATTTTTCATTTTTTAGTAACCATTCTTTAAGTGTTACACATGCTTGGTTTTGGTAAGATTCATTTGTATATGAAACTGCAAGCGCCATAAGAGCAGCACCATTTAAAGGATCCAAGCTTAGACAACGTTTTAAAGCAGAAATAGCTAATGGATCTTGTTCATTTTCAGCTTGAGTTTTACCAAGAAGTAACCAAGCTTCTGAATCTTTCTCATCTTGTTGTACTGCTGCTTCAAAGCAAAGTATAGCACTTGGTAAATCTCCAGCTTCCAATCTTTTTTTACCCTCTTCTAATGCATTGGAAACATTTTTCATAGGATTTTCTTCATGAAATTCATAATCTTTAAATGGATCATAAAAAGTATCATATTCTGAAAGCCATGGATGCTTGGAAGATAGTTCCCCAGATGATGAAATCTTTTCCCATTCATTTTGAAGCTTCAAGAATGTAGATTCATAATTGTCTGTCTCTAGAATAAAAGTTTGTTTTTATAAATATGTCTATAAGGAGAATTAGTTATAGATACTAACTTGGTACTAATCTGTCTACCAACCTGAAGAAATATTTTCTTTCTCAAATTCATCTATCCAATTACTAGCAGCAGCTACTTCTTCTATCTTAGCTGTCACTTCATTTTCTTGACTATTATTGGTAGAAATTTTGTCTTCAGTCTTTTGATTATCTTTTTCATATTGTTCTGTCCAGTCTTTACTTGTATTTTGAACATCTGGCAGTGATTCTTCATTGTTTTTTATGGGAACATCTCCTTCCTGTTTCATAAATTTCATAAACTTTGAATATTCAAAGTTAGGATTATCACTGTTTTCTATTGCTTCTGTTGGGTGTTCCATATTTATGTTATTCTGTATGGTATCTTTGCTATGTTCTATATATTCTTCTGCCCATTTTGGTCCTAATCCAAGTTCATGTTTTTGATGAGTTATAATGTTTGAATTCTGCTCTATCTCATGATGCCAAATGTCATCAGCATGGTGTTCCTGTATTAATTAGAAAATACAAATTTGTAATAAATATTTGTTTTATACTATAATGCTGCTAATATATGAATTCCAATGGTAAAATGAGAATTACATTAAAATGACGTCCTGATTCAAGATATTGATTCGCCCAAGCTGTATCTAAACTGGTTAATTCTTGAGCAACTCCTGGTGCTGCTATAGGTGGATGAATATTTTGATCAATTTCACGCATTTCTTGCAATAAATTATCCATTCTAAATGTTTGAGGACATGAAGGATTTTCTTCTAAAAATTGTTTAACTAACTGGTCTGAATCTGAAGTTTGGAAAGGTTCCACATGATCAAAAGGATGATGTATTCCTTCTTCTTTGAATCCATGATCACGTACAAAATGCGATGTTAAATGAATTAAAGAACTGGGTCCACCGCAGTCACCCTCCACCAATTCACGCAATGCCATCTTTTTATAATATCAATATATACCTAAACTGATTAAAGAAATGTGTTATTTTTGAAAATAAAAAGTAATAGTGCACGAAATATATCTATAAGCATTATAGTAAAATAATTCTACAACATTAATCTCATTAATTCAATCAATTAAAGTAAGATGCTTATTAATTTCATTTATTTTATTCGATATTAAATATCGAATGAAGGTATAGTTGAGATAAAATGTTTGCGCAAAATTTTTTTATACAACATTAGAATCCAATGATATTATATAAAAGTAGAAATGAATGCAAATTTCGTAAAATATCACAAATATTGGTAAAGGTATAAAGTTCACAAACCTCGTTTCGTTCTTAATATGTATAATTAAATATTCCGATGATATTGTTACAAGATATTAAATGTGTTTCGTCAAATCTACTGTTTGAAATTGTTCATTTCCTTGCCATCAAACAATATTGGTACTATAAGTCGAATAAATTTCGTTGTATAATGGTGTATTATCATGGCAAACGTAACGTTAAGACAAGACGAGTATTATAAAGCCATTTTTTATGTGTTTGTTGGCTAACGAACGTCAAACCGTGGACAAGTTGCAGATCTATCTGAAGACTTGAGCATCCTCTTTGTGTAGTATATGATACATACGCAGTACTAAAATATACTTTTACTATATTTTATTTTAGTTAAATAAAAGTTGTTCATCTAATAGTATTATATAATCCCTAAAAATAATGATAACATCATTTCATGTTTAATATTCATCTCAAGATTTTTTTATTAACAAAGTACATATAAATAATATGTATAAAAGATACTATACAAAGAAATATTATTGAAATAAGAGCAAGAAATCCAAATTAATAATGCAATGTTTATGTTAAAATAATAAAAATAAAAATATTAAAAAAGAGAATATTTATGAAAATTCCTTTGATATTAAAATTGGACAAAATTTTTGTGAATCGCATGATAGCTCACAGTTGTACAGTAGCGCCACAATACGGATGTTATGGAAATTTCAATATGCAGAATATTCAGCAAATAGTATAGTTTTCATTCACTAGATAAATTCTACTTCTAGTTAATGAAAACATGTATCATTTGTAAATTGTGCTGTATTTGTAAGTTGTTAAATGACACTTTTTTATATAAGATTATAGTAACGAAAGTTTAAACATGAATGACTTTGCAAAATCTCAGCTTATGAAATATGGCTGGACGGAAGGTATGATTTTACAAGCATTATTATGATATAACAATAGTTATATTATAACTATTACATTTAATACCTTTAGAGTATTATGTATTTAAATGTTTATGCGTGTACTTCGTTGTTAAATAAATTTGTTATGTAAATTTTGTAATAAACATTTGTAAATGTTTTTTCATATTTTATTGATATAGGTAAAGGTTTAGGTAAATATGAAAGTGGCATTACAGAACCTTTAAAACAAAAATTAAAATTTGATACAGCAGGAGTAGGATATAAAGATACAGATTGGAATAATTGGTGGGAACATGCTTTTAATAAAGCAGCTAGTAGTATCAAAGTTGAATCACAAACTGATGAAGTTTCAATATCTGTTTCAAAAAAAAATACAACTAATGATCCTCCTAAAGAAGAGTTAAATAAAAATGAATCTAAATATGGAAATTTTCTTAAAACTACTACATTACTTAATGGCAACTTAATACTGGAAAATAATTCTATTATGCATAAAAAACAAAATACTGAAGAAAATATCAAACATGTTTCTTTAACAGATGAAGAGTTATTTAAATTATGTGGTGGTAGAACTGCCCATAAAGGAGCCAGACATGGATTACAATTAAATGGAAAATTGAAAAGAATTGCCCAACAAGAAAAGTATTTATTAAACACTACAAAATTGGAAAACAATATCATATCCCATAATAATGAATATGAAGAGATTAATGATGAAAACATAGTATTACCAATGACTTCTACTGAAAGTGTAATGATTAAAAAAAAATGTAAAACCACTAATAAAAAGAATAGAAGACTTATAAATAACTTAAGTCATCAATTAAATATTTTATGTAATGTAAGTGATAGTGATAAAAAAAATATACATGCCACAGTAAAAGGAGAATTAAGACAGGAAAATAAAGAAAAATGTAAAAAGAGAAAAAGAAAGAAAGAAAAGAGAAGTTCAATTTCTTGTGATATTGAAAGTGCTGAAAAAGAAAAAGATAATACATTAAATTATGTAGTGCATTCTGTAGCTAAAAAAAACATTCAGGATCAAGTAAATGATCATACTGAAAACGAATATACAGATACATCTTCACCAACAAAAAAAAGTAAAAAGAAGAAGAATAAATTAAAAAAGAAGAAAGATCAAGATAATCAATATAATCTCACTAATATCACTGATACATGGGAAGATGAATTGCATGGTTCTCAAGCAAAGAAATTTAAAAGATCACACAAAAATGACTTATCTTCGATTAAAGATGAAGATATTAAAACATTAGAGATCAAATTTCAAACAGAACTTTCTTGTAATGAATTAGCTGTAAAGCAAGTTGATACAGCCAAGATGCTTCCAGATATATCAGATGCATACTTTAAAAAGAAAGTGGATTATTTAAATACTAAAATAAAGAAAAAGAAACTGTCAAAGTTACATAAAAAAGAAAAGATTAAATTAGCTAAATTAACAGAAAGTTTAGAGGCTGTACATTTTAATACCGAAGAATCTGCTCCAAAAAAATATTCCAAAATAGAATTAAAGGAAAGATTAGAGAATTTATTTAGTATTGATTTTGAAAGAGATCCAATTTTGAGAGAGAAAAGGAAAAAAAAAGGCAGTTAAATTCTTAACAAATTTTAAAAAAGAATATTGTCCCTAAATACACATATACTTATAAAATCATTTGTAATAATTGTGTATAAATATTTATGCATACAATAATTATGTCGTAATACGTATAAGATATCTACTGTGTATTTATTTTCTAAACATAATTTTCTAAATATTTTCTAAGTATGGTATTTTTTTATTAAAATTTTATGGAATAATAATTTGCTACAAATGTTGTTGATTTTTCTTCATTTTTTATGGGAGGAAAACTAGAAAAGAATACGTTTTTCATACCCTTAACAATATTTTTTTCTTTTTGTTATACAATTTATTAATGGACACAAATTTTTGACAATTTAATAGACGCGCGTAACAAATCAGTTGTACATACATATATATATATATATGTATATATAAATTTGTAAAGATAAATGCATCGTTAAATTTTCGTATGTATCAATACCGTATGCACTTGTGTACAGTCCATCCAAGAAACAACAAGCGTGGTAATATTTTTAATAAAAATTTGTTATTAAATTTTATCGATTTTATGTTCAAAAATACATTTTTACTATCATGTAAAACTTAATTTTCATAAAAATTAAATGATGATCTGTAAAAAAGTACATCCGGCGAACGTATAATTAATTGCTATATAGCACCAAATTTCGTAATATGCTAGAAAAACTTTAAAGTTCAATTTTTCTAGCAATATATTTATATAAAATAAAACAAGATCTTTTTCTCTAAGGCCACTAGAATAGTCCGTAGAGTCGTTAATAATCTTAGTTTTGCTTTCACTAGTGAACGAATCTCACTCAACAAGCTTAATGAGTATGAATTCGTATTACTTAATTGAGCTAATAATTGATTTAAACATTGGTGTACTAATAATGCATTTTGCATTAGGATTAGCAAGGAATGTAATTCTTTTTTATATCCATAATCATTAAAATATCGTATAAAATGGTAATCGTTTCGATTAGTTGGAGTACAAGAAATGTAATTATTATTATGAATATCACTAGTATTAATTAATACGTTATAACGAACTTTTACAAAATTTTATATATCCTCAGCATACAATAGGCTACATCAAATTCATACTAGTTAAATATATGTGTCGTTGATATGTAAATATCATAATACGACACTAACAATGGTATTTTGCGCAAAATACATACAGTCAAAATTGGATGGATGAATTTCCTACTTTTAATAGTCTCAACTAAAATTACTAAGTTGTATATAGCGTTATGTATAGGTAATAAATAACAAGCGGCGAATTTTAAAATTACGCAAATGATTACTAAAATAATTACGATATTTGAGTATAAGAAAATATACCAATGTTTTATAATATTGAACAAATTTTAAACTAAATAAATTTTTATTAAAGAAATAACTACTAAGACTTACTGGCAATAGGTACAAATAGCAAAATATACGCATGTATATATACATATGTTCTCATAACAATTCTCTTAGAATTGTGAGAAAATATCAAAGTGAAATTCTTTCAATTTAGACAAAGAGTGTAATTTAATACACTTGTAACATGTTTTATATAGTTTTTTTCTAGTTTTGCTTTTCTAGTTTTTGTTAAAATTATATTAAATTGAGTAAGATATCATCATTGGAAATTCCGAATTATTTAAATCTTTTTACATAAAAAATAAAGTTAACTCATAAGAGCAAGTCTAATTGACAATATTTTTCTTAAAAACTATTGCTATTCAAATGGAAAAATAGTCTGTAAAACTTTTATTCAAACATCAATTACAAATCTCTCTTATTGTAGCTTTAAAAAAAGTTCTCTTCGTCAATATAATTTTAGTACGACTCTGTTTTATAATTATCATAATACTTATAGAGAATTTTGTTTTAATAAATATTAAATCAATAATAAATAACAAGTTTAATACTTAAAAATTTTAGTTAATTTAAACACATTTGTTAATAGGTCTTCTCTTCACTGTATAATATCCAATGTTTCTACCACTTCTGCTTAATGTAACTGATTTCTTATCAATATGAGAATGATTACTACAAGAGAGACTTGTATCATTCAATTTGTTCCATATAATATACATACTGGATACATTCACTTTGTGTGTTGTAATAGCATTTTTTAATGTACAAGGATCCAGTTTACGTGGAACATAACTAAATCCAGGATGATTTACAGGTCGTACTTTTGCATGTTTTGCACAGAGACCAGTAATGTAAACATCTTCCAAGTGAAGTAATGGTGTTGTTAATGCTGCATGATACAATTTAAATGCCACATCTAAACTCATTACATACCCCGTACCAGATAAGTAATTAGGATATATTTTCCCTGAATACATATATTTTGGTGTATACCTAATTAAACACATTTGTATGGATTCTCTTTCTATATATTCTTATCTTATATTTATATTATGATATGTATATTACTTACCATTTATTATTTGGATCTAAAATAGGTTTAGCATTACAGATGAGAGAACCTAACAATGTATCAGTTAGTGACTTTGATTGTAAAGTTTTCATTAAACTAGGAATATTTACAAACATATCATCATCTGTTTTCATGAGATATTTTGCTTGGCCACAATTTGATGTTATCCATTTCAACATCATTACAGATTTCAATGTTAAATTATTATAAGTATCATAAAATTTTTCTTGAATGATATCATTGTATTGATGGCTTTCTTCAGCTATTATACTCTGTAATGTAATTTGTTATTGGTTTTGTTGTAACAGTTTTCATTTAAGAAATTTTACACATAAATACATACATTAAGTGTATCATTATCACTTTGTCCCAAAAGAAATGCTATCTTTACAGTTGAGTTATATATATTATCTAAATTATTTTTATTAGCCCAAGTGCTTCTTATAGCTGTTCGAGCTTGGATATTTGTAACAGCTGAACAAATAACTATGAAAAGATATGGTGATGAAGAACATATATCATTAGGACTTAAAACTGAAGTTGTATTTTCTGGATGAATATATACACAAAGATCTCTTGAAGTATTATATGCCCATCCTGGCAATTGCGCTGTAAATTATTTATATTTACAGAAATATTTTATCTTAATTCTATAAGGAAAGTTGTATTCATGAAATTCTTTTCCTTAAGCTTTGACTTCATATGCATGCTTAATAAAATTAAATAATTATTTTATTATAGCATCACTCAAGCATTCTACATTAAGTGGATGGAAAAAGGAAGATTGAAGTATACTGCAGATACTTTTTCTACTATTCAAATTTATTTTTTCTTTTTGCTAATTCTAACATGAATTCCCATGAATATACAACTGAATAAATTACCTACTACTTATCATTATAAAAAGAATTCCTTCTCTTCTAAAAAAAATCCTTGACTCATTGGGTATTTAATATGATAGTAGGTAATATGTAAATATGTTCTATATAAACTATACTTATTTATGTAATTCTTACAGTATTTTTTAAGCTTACATTATTATAGTCCATAGAATTTAAATTTGTAACTGACAAATAATTATAAAGAGAAAAGTGAAAGTAGATTTACATATCAAGTCTTGTTAGTTTATAACACAACAAAAGCTCTAGCAATGTTAGTGAATGCATACCTACTGAGGCTACCAAATGTGAAACACCAATGTGTTTTGGAGAAGATGGAGTCTCACCTAAGCCTAAAAATGGGCCTTGAGCTGAATGGTATGCTGGTACATATATTAAACCAAGTGTAGCTAAAATCATAAATCCTACTGCTAATCTTCGGACAAATGATATCTTTCCTTTAACTATTCCATTATTAACTATATTGGTGGTTGATGGCAATTTCAATGGCAATAGTCGCGATTTGCCCATCTAAGAACAAATAATATTAATACAAATATATAATATTAATATTGTGATGTCCAATAAGTAATGTTGGATTTTTCTTTATATAGTCTTACCTTATTAATTTTTTTACTCATTTAATTCTATCTTATTTGATTGTCAACAATCAAGATGATCCTCTGTATATAATTTTTTATTTAACAAAAACATAAGAGCTACTTTGTCAATATATGCATTTTTCAATGAAAATGATTATTTGAAAAATAAATAGGTAACATTTATAATAATATTATGAAACAAAATAAATGTCAACTTTGGAATTGAATGGAGTAATAAATCAAATGTTATGGTCTCAAACATTGAGAACACTTTCATAACATAGATCGTCATAAGTCAGGCTTTTTAAAATTATTTCAATGAAATTATTAATAGTTACATTTCTTAATGTCCTAAATTGTATCAGTTAAAAAATAATGTAGCAATTTAATTCAATCATAGATGCATTAATAGCGAATATAAATTTAGTGTAAAATATTGATATAATAAATGTATATTACTTATTATTTTGTACGATACAAAATTGATCTATCTTTATAAACTGTAATAAATATTGCTAAATATTGACATAAAACCAAAAATTCAATTTTTTAGTTGGATACATTATAAACAACCTTACCTTTGAAATGCGGTGATTGTGTTACGCTGCATTTGACAACTCGCCATTTACCTCTGTCGTAAGATCGTACTTACGATTTATCAAAACATATCGCAGAAATTTCACGTTAGAGTATATGACAAAAATAAAAAAAAGAAAAAGGTTTTACTCAAATCTTCGTGATTCTTAGACTGCACCTTGAATCCAAATAACTTGTCATTTCGTCATTTGTCACATATCGCGCGAATGCAGTTCCACCTAGTGTTAATTACTTTGATTTCTCTGTTTTGCACTGTATTATTGCATTATACCAGTAGAGAGGAAATTTCCTCTCTGGTAACAACTATACAGCGCAGACGAGATATAGACACAGACTATACGGAGTACAGACATTTACTAAGGCTGTGGTATGGAGACTTGGCATCTTATGGGCTATGTTGTTATGTTATATATTCTGAAATACCGATTGTGTAAAAAATCAGAGGTTTTGACATGCCCCCTATGATTTAAAGCGGTGGATGTAGGAATTATAATCAGTTTAATTATCGAAGTTGTTAGAATTGGATCGTTGTTACGTGCAAAAAGATCTTATTTTGTTTCATTCCCACATGAAATTTGCATACTTATACGTATGTATCAAAATATCAAAATCAAATTATCAAAATATCAACCTCTATTAACATTTAACATATTAACAATTATTGACATTCAAGTCTAATAAACAACAATCTTTAATTATCTTAAACAATTTGAATAATCAACATTATGTTTTTAAAAACAAATTATAATATACTTTGTTTTATTCTTTTCATTAAGAATATAATCCTATTCGTACTTGTTACTGAACATTGTCTTAAATACGTTCTCTATTCCTCAATTTCATCAATTTGACTGTTTGAATACGCTAAATTTGCGCGCGCTTGTAAATCAAGCGTGCCTATTGGTGCAGAATATTCTCAAATGAAATTGAACGTTGTTCCTATTGGCGTAATATATTGTCACGTCAAATGAAGCTTTGCTATTGGTGCGAAATATTCGAATGCCGTAGTTTCGCGGAGAATCGTGCTCTGAGGTGTCATTGTACTCTTGAATGTCGTGGAGCGAAAATTTGTCTCGTCGAGCGTTACCCTGTTGTTATTAGTACTTTCATTTCGACTTCATCAACATTTCTACACCTCTATCCGCTTCATCTAAATAGTATGTTCATGTTTAATCATTTATTAATTATATTCTCAGTAAAATTAAGAAACTTTCTTTTATTTTCATCGTTGACTGTGTACTTGACAAGTTACAATCATCGGTAGCTCACATTATCGGTCTTTGAGGCAGAATTTGGGTTCTATTATTACTTTATTTCACTATAATTGGTTTCATTATTGTAAGTAATTGGTTTATTATACATTTATTTTTGACTGTATTTCTGATGGTTAAAATTATTGAAAATTAATTAATTTTAAGTGTTGAGGCACTCTTCGCGATTTATTTTGAAAATTTCTTATTTTATATGTGAATTTAGTAAATTAAAGTTAAGAGATAGCAAAACACTTTTGCAAACGCACATTAAAAGAAGCATTTGCTTATAAATTAATGTTTTTAATTTAATATTAAATTCTTTCGCGTAAAAGGAGGATGGATGGGTCGTGGATAGGAAGGGTTTCCATTCACAGCAACCTCCACGCGGTGAGACCTGGACAATCATTATTTGATATACAATTACTAATTGCATCATTATATATATGGTATAATTATGAATTATATAACAAATAATACGAGCTGATTGGTTGTGATCGCGATTATCTTTTTATGCAGTCTTTGGGTTGTTTCGAATATACTCGGAGAACACATTCTTTTTTATTTTGGAAATCAGTAAAGTCAAATAAAGGAAGGACTTTAGAAATAGTATTATCAATTCAAATAATATTACAATACATTTGAAATATATTGAATCGATAATGTTGGGAATGATACTAGAATGGTAAGGGAACCCAGAGAGTTGAGTCAAAAGATTCGTTATTGAATAGTATATCTAATCTATACTTTGTCTGTGGTAATAGTATAGTGTTCACATGGAATGAGAAATATTTACGTAGAAAAATTTCTCTTTATTGTGACGTTATTTCATTGCATATAATTACTATAATTTCTAAGTTATTTTTTAAATTAATGATTATAAATAATGCATAAATACAGTGACAGCTGCAAAATGAAATATTTAGTTGCTTAAATTTTCTTATATATTTATTTTCTTAAATTAAATGTTTATTAGTATGAATTTCCTTAATAATGCAATGTTGGAAAAAAATTATTTTTTTTAAAGTACATTTCTGACGTTCGAAACTAACCTCTATACGAATGAAAGAAACATCTGTGTTTTTTTCAATAATAAAATTAGACCTTATTTTTTTAATTGATCGTGAATCATGATTAAAGCTATTTTAGTATTTAATAATCATGGGAAGCCTAGGCTTTCTAAATTTTATCAATACTTTGTAAGTGTAACAACAGTTATAATTTGTTATTATATTCTACTGCAGAATTCAATAGACTGTGTCTTTTTTTTCAGAATGAGGATATGCAACAACAGATAATAAAAGAAACATTTCAATTAGTTTCGAAGAGAGATGATAATGTTTGTAATTTTCTAGAAGGTGGAAGTTTAATTGGTGGATCCGATTATAAGTTAATTTATCGGCATTATGCTACATTATATTTTGTATTCTGTGTTGATAGTTCAGAATCAGAATTGGGAATCTTAGATTTGATACAAGTTTTTGTTGAAACATTGGATAAATGTTTTGAAAATGTATGTGAACTCGACCTTATCTTTCATGTAGACAAAGTTCATTATATTCTCAATGAATTAGTGATGGGTGGAATGGTTTTAGAAACCAATATGACTGAAATACTTACAAGAATTGAAGATCAAAATAAATTGGAAAAACAGGAGGTAAGTAATATTTTTATAATTGGCATTTAAGAAACATCAATATATGTGTTGTATGTTTAAGCTTTACTTACATATTTCATAAATATTAAAGATAACAAATTTTATATATAATATAGCAATACACTGTGATAAAGTTTAAATTACTAAGTCACAGTTGTAATAACTAATTTATGCAAACATCCCTTAACTTTTTGGGCCCAATAAAATTTTATTCTCTTAAAATTTTTAAGTAGTAAGACAAAGTGATAAAGAAAAAGGCATTCAATTTCTTATAAAAGTCTTCTGGGCTTGAAGAAGTTAACAGCCTATTGCAGTTTATTCGTTAGCTCTGCATGCGTCGGAATGTTTTGTAGTGCAGTTTCATATGGTGGTAGAACTGATTGAGCTAACATGAATTTTAGGGAACTTACAAATCAGGACGATCTTGCTCACCTCGTCCGTTTGTCCTTCTGGGGCCCCCTCCCTAAGTAAATCGGCAGTAAAAATCAGATCATTTTGTACACATTCATTCCTTTGTGTAATCTATCTGTGATCTTTTTTTTTCACCAAGAATTTCAAAACATAAATCTTCCGTAGCTTTACAAAATAAATACTCATAACACGCATGATGGTGCTAAGTCGTTTGTAAATGTTTGCTCGGAAATAGTGCCTTAATGCAAATGTATACGTCGCTATGCTCTAAGAATAAAATGTGTATTGCGTAGCTACTTATTTGTATTTACTTCTATTAATTAATTTATGTTCAAAAATCCTTTATTTTCTCCATTTTCCATTTTTTCCATCCATATGGTATGTGCAGGCAGGAATCACAGCAGCGCCGGCGCGTGCTGTTTCTGCTGTCAAGAATATGAACATACCACAACAGATAAAGGATATGAAGTTGCCTGATTTACCACAAGCTATAAAAGATCTCAAATTCTGACCAGCCGTTACTTCGTTGGCTCCAAGCTGACTGATTTCAACCACAATCCCAAATGCAAGTGATACTACAAGGGTTTTTTTCCCCTCTCTTCAAGTGAATGAGAATGCACCAATATTGTCCACAAATTCTTCATACATTTCACCTCAACAGTATCAGAGTTAAACAATGAAGATTCCCAAAGAAGAGGATTTGTACCATGAAATTTGAAAAATTCTATCTGTATCTAAACACAAGGATCTCTGGAGTGTTGAAAGTATTAAATTCAATACATGAAAGAAGGTAAAAATTTATAAATCTAAAAATACTGATACTATATTTTATAGAGATTGTATTATCATACCTAGCGTAATATTATGAAATTGCATTTTCATTATTATATCTAAAGTAGTATATTTAATGTTAACTCATTACTGAACACTTCCATTCTATTATTTTCAAAGATAGTATTAAATGATAATGTTATATTGTATCAAACAAAGTTGTAATAAATATTGCAATAATATATATTCACGATAAATTTTATTTTTAAAAATTTAAACAGTTATAAATATACTTCAAAATTATTTTGTTTTATTTTTCTATACCAGATTTATAATGTACATAAGAAACCAAAATATTAACATAAAAACAACTAAACAACTGAATTAAAAAGTTCATTTTTTACATGTAGCAATTTCATTTCTGAGTGTAGTCCAGATATATCCAGTACCGTGTTCTGTAGGTGGTGGGGGATATGGTGTATTTTTTAATTTATAATAATCTGATGGAGCATGCATTACAAATTCCATACATTCCAATTTGCGTGGGAGATCTTCTTCTGGTCCTATAATATATGTCTCAGGACTAAATCCTTCATCAGGTGGTGGACTAAACATGAAATAAATAATTTTACTACTTTGGTACCTTATGAACAATAAATGAATTATCATAGGTTTTAATAATTTACCTTGCAGTGGTAGGCAAGAGCCAAGTGACAGCAGCACTTTTTTCACAATATTGATCTGTGAGTAAACCACGAATTTGAGCATAATAAATTCCTCCGTCAATATCCTGCATAGAAACTATATCACCCACTTGAAAATAAGTGCCTTTATAAAATACATAACTGCTTGTAACAGGAGTTGCTGTAGCTGTTGGCGCCTTAACTGGCTAAAAATAAGGGAATAAAATAATATATAATGTTTCATTTTTGAATACTTGCAGTAATTAGAAAATCAAGAAACATACAGTTTTTTTGAACAAATTTCTTCTTCCTTTCCCTTTGGGTATAATTTTATGTGGAACTGATTTAGAATTGCAATATCTTGTAATCCTTGTACTTCTCCTGGTAGGTTTTAACAGACCTCCTTTATCCTCATCTTCGTTTCTCACGTTTGAACTCGCTTCTGAATTTCTTTCTTCTTCAAGACAATCGTTGCAAAGATTACCGGCTTCGGTTGAATGCCAAAGTGGGGTCTCTCGAGTCCCACACTTGACACATTCAGGTTTATTGCCGAGAGGCATCGAATTTTAATTAATTCGATCTTGTTAGTTATTTACCCATCGATAGTCAATCGTCAACCGTTCGCTTTAATCTGCGTCTCAATCGTTTTATCATTTCAATTTCACTAAATATCATTTTAATTGAATATGATTTGTACTGAATAAAAATTACAAGTTTTCATCTATGAGAATATATCAAAGACAAAAGGTAGTAAACTGCTTATAGGAGTTTATCCATTTTTCACATAACAAATTAAGTACAAAAAACGCGATTGTATACAGTAAACAGCAAATACAGAATATTGCACTGTAGGAATTTCAGCAGCTACTGTGAAAATAAAGCTAGTCAGTGTGTCCAGCATATAAAATCCCTAGTATTTCAAGTTTCATCAAATTAGTTAGGAATTTAAGAAATGTAAATGAATTTCATTATTATAGACATAATATTTATTTCTGATGATATAAATAACAACATGTAATATGCAAAAACAATTTTTATTAAATCTGATTGGTCTTTCACATAGTGATATTATAGCATACTAAATTCTCATTAATATTTAATTTTTATCTTCTGTATATAAATGTACATCTTTATATTGCTATTAGCTTACTGTATAAAGAGGATGAAACTGTGACATTACATAAGATCATATTAAAATTTTTAAAAATTTGAAAAACACACATCTGCTTAGGTACAACTATGAAGTGATATTTTATGAGTATGTAAATATATTTTTTTTTCAACTCCCTCTTTTTATTGACTTGCTTCTAATCGTTTTATTTCTTTCGAAATTTCAGCTTTTCTTGCCAATTTGTCAAGTATTTCTTTTTCCGGATTTTTTAACAATCCATTTTTTATCTTTTCTTCCAATGTTTCAATTTCTCTGACCTTTTTTCTGAGATTTTTCAACCTTTTCTGTGGATCTGATATAGAAGTTTGAGATTGAGTTGAAACATTTGGTTTAGATGCTGAAGTCTGGTTATTGGATACTATCTTTATGTTAGTTTGTGGTTTACTGTTCTGTGATAACGATTCTTTTTTCTGATCTGGTTCTGAGAGTGTAGTTTTAGCCAATTCTTCTGTTATACGTTCAGTTGTTTTATTTTTATTTTTTTTCTTTTTCTTTTTGACTTCTGTTTTAACTGGAGCACCAGGAATAGTTTTAGATTTTGCTGCTAGTAATGCTTCCTGTTTAGCTTTATGCTCTGCTATGAATTCTGGACTTGCACCTATTGGATACATAGGTTTATTCTTTATCTGTTTGCCTTTGCTTTCATATCTGGAAAAAAATGGTGATAACAATATTATATGTATAGAATGGTTTAGTATTGTTTTATAAATTATTACATACAGTGGAACTTCTTCTTGTGGTATGTAGCCATCTTTCACACGACGTGGCTTACGCCATGTACCATCAGGACGTTGGCTGGCCGGGATGAATGTTCCACCTATGAAAAATTTGTAATAAAAAATTAATTTTATGAATTAACATGAATCTATCTTTTAAATATCTTTGTTACATTAACATCATTGAATTTCATTCAAAACATCGCACATATCTTACTGTAAATATTTTTAATATTTATTAATGATTTAAAAAAAAGATGAGTATCAGAGCTTGACTTAAATTTTGTGAAATAATGGTTGTTTACATGTTGCAGGTTATAAATAGTGCAACAGCTAAAATAAATCAAATGATTGAATGAAACGAAATTTATCACCTTGTTCATCTTTAATGTAAGCCGACGCCATCGTTATTCAGTACGATCGTTCGCCGTGAATATTTTTTATTATATTTCTTAATAATTCCTACTATCCGCGTGCCATTTTGCGATCGTGAGGACCTCAACCCTTGAGAAATAGTATGTGTCTTGAAATTAACAATACGTGTATAGTTCCATATGATTGTAAGATGTCGCTACTATATAGTTATTCCAATACTATTTTAAAATAAATATTGCTACACAACTATGCGAATATGGGCACGTGAAATACTAGTTGGGGATAACTGGAAATTTTTCTTAATCTTCAGAAACATAATTAAGCTAGGATATTATTTTAACAAACCATTACCATTTGGCATCGCTTCCAACGTTATCGATTCAGCATCGAGCATAATCATTGACTACGATTGGAGAATGTATTTGAAACACAAGAATTAATATTCTGCAATTTTGAAATTACAATCTATATTTATGATTTTCAGATTATATAATTTATATCGAAAATATATAAACTGCATACCGAAACTTTATAAATGAGATCAGAGTCGTTGTTACGCTTATGTATTCACAATTGAATTTAAAGAACCATACAGTAGCGAGCAAAATTTTTAAGCCAGGCACATAGACAAATGACTTAATTGCTATAAGAATATATTCGTAGTAATTATTATAATAAAAATATATTATTAGAAATTCTATTCTCTATTATTAGGTGTTAATTTAAATTATACATGTATGTATAATATTGTAGCATGTGACAGAACAGATAAGGTCTGTTAGCTACGTAAGATGACTATCTGTTTATATTCTCTTACGATTCCGATTAAGTTCTTGATCTGTTTGGCATGAAGTCATAGCAGCAAATTAGTCTTATAGTTTGTATATCTATAATAGTAAAATAACGAGAATGTAAAGATATTTGAGAAAAAATGATTTATGTAGGTGTGACTTCAATGTATAATGATTTATAGATCTGTGATTTAACAATTTTAGATCTATTTTTTATTGCTCATAGCGTGAACTCGAAGATTCTGTACGCGTAGTTAGGAAACATTGTAATGGTAACATAATGTATAGGAAGCAACGGATACACGTTCATCGGAGCGGAAGTCAAGCACACACAATCAGGATCGGAAGTAATTCCGGTGGCCGAACACTGTGATGGTATTGTTAGCCGATCTGCTGAATAATAATTGGCATTCGGTGCATTTACATGGTCACGATCGCAGAGTGTCAATATCTTTCCGGATGGAATGGAAACGTCACTCGGTGGCTTTGCTCCGTGATATAGTGTTCGTTCAGTGTTTGTCGTGAATCTATGCCCGTGACTTCATCGTCCTTTCGAAGGTACGTACTGAAAGTAAAATGAAGCGAATCTTTATGTCTTCGTGTGTGATGAAAATATTCCTTACATTATTGCGAAATCCTTAGAATTATTTACGTTCAAATTGATGTTACTTAAGACGAGTCATCCGAGACGATTAGAAGGGAGTCGAACAAGATTCAACGGGCAGAAAAGGGTTGCTATCACGATGAATAAACGTAAAATTATATAACAAGTTGACAGAAATACGCATGTGCATATAATCTGTCGAGAAAGTAGAGTGTGCATCTTTGTGGAATATCCTACATAAATTATTTCGGTACAGTTTTAGGCGCAGGAGATAATGGAGGAAATGAATGCGATTAGTCTGTGTTTGTCAATTTTTTTGAAACCCTTTTCTCGAAATATTGATCTTTTGTAATAGTTTATTGCATCGTTTCTTGTTTAACTCCCTGCTTTTCATTGTGATGCTGATTGATTCAGAAAACGAATTATAACGATGTATCAAATTTATGATAAATGTCTGTTTATTATAAGTTGTCTTCTTTTCGGAAGAGGATGGGCTGCACACCTAGTGGATCATCGTGCAAGAAGGGCAGCATTCGATTAATGACTACGAAGCTTACTTTCACCAAGGGTCAGCTGTGCAACCTGAACACGTATTTTCGCAAACTGGTCGACGAGGCTCAGAATGGTGAATGCTTAACCAGTTTCTCAATAAATCTTACTCTTTGATTCGGCGAACAATGGAGAGACTCCGTCTGTGGAGGCGTTGAGAACAATAAAAATATTGAATTCAAGAGGAAATTGTGAGCTGCCAGAGTTTTACCAGTCGAGTGTCGAATCGAATGGATTTGTTACAGATTCCTCTAATGCTTTTGCGATCGAAGCTATCGTGGAAAGATTGGTCCAACGATTGATGCGAAGCGCTGGTAATCTCGATCGAAGATTCTCATCTATGTTTCTCGTTTCATTAAACGAACCTCGACGAATAAAGGTAAAAGGGCGAGGAGATCGGAATTTCTGGAATTGTAATCATAACGTCAAGTTGAGAAGCTGGTAAACCCCATAGGAAGAAGAAGTACCAATACTTTCGAATTATATGTTTTTTTCCTTTTTAGCAAGGTAGGTTTGAATATCTGCTGCGGATAGATGCATTGTCGATTTCGAGTGTAAGTCCCGAGCAGGGACGCTCGACGGTGTGTGTCGAGGAGGATGCCTCTCTACCAGGCTTTATTCGGCTGAAGATGCTTGGCGTTGGGGCGGAAGTCTGGCGGGAGTACGTGGATGTCACAGGAAGGTTGAGGAGAGATCTTGTAAAAGCCAAATTAGCAAATTTATTGGCCACAGCTATTAAACGAGGTATTTCGTATCTATCGAATTCTTTAGTTTGCGGAATGGTTCACAGAGTAATTAAACAAATTAAACAGGGACAAATGTGGAGTCGCTGTTTCAGACGTTGCAGATCAAACGAATGACAGAATTTGTGTTTCACCTGGTCAAGTGGTCGATGCTGAAATCCTCGACAAGATATTGAAGCAACCGGACCACTGTCGAATATTTTACGGGTCAGGTAATGTTTTAAATTATATTTAAACGCTTTTGTTAATTTAAGAAGAATAGAAATGCGCGATAAATTCCTTCTATGCAACGCAGTCGACAAGAGTCACTCGTCGAGGGACCATAAACAAGAATAAAATATTCATCGCTTTGTTATTATTTATCCAATTCTCCATTTCGTGCATTTCGTGCATTTCGTGCTCCTTATCAATGTAATATTATCTTGGCATTACGCGTATCCCCAAACCCATTCTCAACGATTCGTTCTCGTTTTCGCTTCCTTTTAATCGTTCTTTTCATTCTTAATTCTCTGTCCCTGTTAGCCTCTGCTTGTACTAAATAACTGATGTACGAAGTAACTTGGTAATTCGATATACCGAGCGTTCAATAAATCAGGACAAGACGCTCGAGCAAAGTTGCTTAATAACGACTGTAAGGGATTTAGAATAACGAGCACCCAGCAAGTATGCCCAGTTTCCGTATAACCGTATTAAGGAGCATCTTATAAATCAAGTCGTGCCGAGTCTCGTGTGAAACAATAACCGTAGCTAACGATGTGATTTTTAACAGTGTTCCCTAGATAACAGGATCGTGTAATTGTTTCTAGCTGTCTCGGACGGACCATTACCAGAGCCAAGGAATCATCGAGTGGCCTTGATCGAAGATTCCGGAGGGATACTGCTTAGAATCGGATTGGATAAATTTAAAGCTCGCGAAGTTGAAGTCAGGCTACTAATCGGTATCGGGGTGTCGTCGTGGCCCACTTTAGCGGACTATCCTCAACGGATACCTCTCTATCATTGCGATGCTCTTCTTCATTACACTGCAGCGCAAAGTGTACGTGTATATAAAAAAATAAGTGCTACGATATGAATTTGCGTGCTTTTTGATTCTATTTTTACACCGTATTGATCGATCGTAACCTGTTCATCAAGTTTTGAGTTCGTTATCGCGTCGGCACTTATTTCGCTCCATTTCATCAATACAAAAGTATCGAAAAGTGAAGTTTATTAACTCGCGTTTTACGCACGCGTCATGTAATTAGAGCATTGATTATCCTCACTATATCGTTCGTAGATAAACGATTATTAAATAGCGCGGGAATCATCGACGAGGCTTTAAAAACCAAAAACTATGCGTTCTTCATCGGTGGAAAATAAGGTAATAGAAACGCAGGTTTTCTTGAACGAGGTGCTTTAAGCGCACTTGTTTCCGATATGCAGCATTGGATGCCTTCTCGCAAAAAGTCTCGAGTGCTCTCGTCAAATTCTGTTTCACACTTTTCATCGGAGCTACTATCTCGAGTTAAGTATTGCATTCCGCAACAAACGGTGCTGACGCGATCTTTTATTATTCCTGGCTACGCTCTAACGATCTATCGGTTTACCGTGTACCGTGACGCGTGTCGAGTGCATAGCTCGCGCAACGTAGTGCTGCACAACCGATGCGACGATGTAACGCTTGTTTCGTATAAACGAGGATTGCTTGAAACATCGATTTGCATGAGGTCCGCAAGGTAAATCCTTGGTTGGTTGAAGTTATTAGCGATTCAACCGATTCACTGGTAAATTAAATTAATGAACGAGAGACTGGTATATCGTTTCACCACGCGAGTCCCTTTTGATTCCGCGAACGTAACAGAGTCGGTAACCATTTAAACGAATTAACTCGTTTGCTGGTGCCACTTTATACGATTGATGCGTTAATGGAAAAGCAAAGGCAAATGAGTTTTTCCCAAGTATACGCGCCTGTAATGTCTCGCTTCGGAATTTTCGACAGTATATGTATGTATGTATGTGTATGTGTGTGTAAGAGAGAGAGAGAGAGTGAAAGATTTGATTTTGGCTAGGCAATCTCCATATTCTTGCCCAAATGGACAGATTCGTTTGTTTCGCGTCATCTGTTTGTCGCTGCTGTTCCAGGGGATGTACGCGGTAGTCGTTGGTCCGTATTCCGGTGCACGTTGCGAGAACCGAGCAACTCTCTGGAGAGTACGTGTTCCGGCAGCCGAGAAAATTATGAGTCAACACTATGCCGCCGACAGTGTACCAGCCCTCACTGAATCCGTGCTTTTGGAAATTTTATATGAGCTACGCGAAGGCCGTACTTTGCATTTACCGATGAAACCAAAGGTAATCAATCCTTCAATCAATCAATACTTTGCAAGTTACCGCTTCGTTGATTCCACGACAGGATTATTCTCCCATTTTTTATATTTTTTTCGTATTAGATATAAAAATACATAATATTTCCTCAAAGACTAATGATTTCTTATAATATACAAGTTTGATTATTCTATGCAAAGTTCAAGATATAGAATTTTAAAACGTTGAAGATGAGACGACTCAAATATCTCTACTTTATTCTGTTTTACAAGATGTTGCACACAATATTTTAAATCCGATTCCCAGTTGCATTTTCGACAGATACACTTTGCCTCGATGGATTTTACATTTGAATAACTCAGTTGGATATATCATTTGTCTTTTTTGGACGTCGCTGGCGACAATCGTCTTAGAGATATTCCAAGGCGAGCTTGGTCTGTTCCTTTTGACGTTTTCATTTATGGGAATATTAGGTGCATATCATACCTTTGCACTTGTCGCAGGGGAACAACGACTGATTTCACACGACGTCTCTGCTATAATTCAACGTGCATCTAGCTGGTGCATCGTATCCGCACACAGACGAGCTTGCATTCACGCGATCTTCAATTCTTTGGCCTATTTCTGAAATACGAGCCATCCCTCCTCTGACACGAACCAGTTTCTTTTTTCCTTACCTTTTTCTTTTCACGATAGAGATTCTACTCCGGCGTTGAAGCCTGAGATCCACCTATTCTCTCAAACCACGCCATTGCGTTCTTAGCTATTTAATAAAAACGTTATTGTTAACAATTTATGGATTTAAAAATAATTTATCTGTCCTCTTGAAACTGCAGTAATCGGGGGCGTATCGATGAATACGTAATGAGAAAAGTTGAATCGATTTTTAAAGTTTCCTTCTTTTCCTTCCTCTACTTGCGGACTAGTTTCGTTGCACTTTATTGATCGCCATTCTTATTTTAACAATGATTATTCGTAGATAAATATGGGTAGACTGTGAATATTTTTAACAGTAATATGTATATGTATATAGATGATAATAGAATATATCGGATGTCAAAAACGCTACAAGGCATCCGATGCTTATATGCTACGCATATCTAACATACTCTTTTGCATATTATGCGTAAATTGCGCTCATTTTTACATTTTTAAATTCTCCATAAATGCATAAAAGTTCGCAATTTAAATACGAGTGAAATTTTTTTAGGCAGGACGGAAAAACGGCCCCTCGCCTCCAGATCGCTTACGGGTAGTTTCCAGACACATTCTGAGAACTGTGCACCGATGGGCTCTAGAAAGAACAGGACCGGATCCGTTGACGAGCTGGGCGCCCGATACCCTTTCGTGTCATGTTCTATTAGCGTTGGACGAGTTAGTCGCTGCTCTGAAATGCCAGAGCCTGAGGTGTTACTTTCATCCGCGCTGCAACGTGATGCTACAATGCGCGAGAGGTAATTCAGTTTGAGCAAAAAAAAAAAAGTATGTTAGAAGAATGGAACCGGTGTTGTTTTCGTCGAGCTCGCTCTATCCAATCTCCGAGTTCTTTTCGCTGCTATTTTTCATATAACAATCAATATCTCGGCGACACGCGCGGCTCGTCTGGTTTCCATGGAAATTCTTAATTAGCGATGATAACGACGTGTACCATTATTGAGAATGTTGAATGTATCGACAATTTGTATGCATTCATAAGCTGTTCGATGATACTCTTCGATCGAACCGCCGTTTTTCATCGCGCTTTACTCACCGGCTGCCCGTTTATTCGCGTCACGCCTGTTACGTCCAACGATGTGTATCATTTAATCGTAGCGTGATTTAATTAAGATGCTTGAAAATTTACTAGCACGGACGCGCGCGACTTGAATTCAATATAATTCATAGTCCATAGCCCATAGAATTCGTGTCTTTGTATTTTGAAGGAGGAATGGCGTATCACGAGGACTCTTACGTCTCTGATCATCGATTGTTAGAATCTTACTTGGAAACTCTTCATTATCGTTCCTTCTCCATGACACGCGATGTACCAAGACCTCTAGACGTTATGGAGAATGAGCTCATTGTGAGATGGCGAGATATCATTGCCGCGTTGCCCAGAGAAACGTCCAACGAGGATTACGGATATAGCCAGAAACAGTTGGAATATTTTAGCATGATCCTAGAGCAAGTTCTACGAGCAAAGAACGCTTTGTTACAGGTAGAATTTCCACGACAGGATAGCTTGCTGCTTGTTACAGCTCCCGATAGTATGACAAAGACTCGTTTTCTGTGTTGACAGAACTACCCGGACAACTATAGTTACTCGAATTTCTCGGAATTATCCTACTGTATGACGGAACAGGTGGAGAATCTCGTGTTCCTATTGAAATTAATTCTGACACAGGCCAAGAACCAGAGTTATCCGATGGCGAATCGCAAGCTGCGAATGAACGATCATCATAAGGAATCAAAAAAAAGAAGACATTGCAATACGAGCAGTCAGTTCGATTATTCGGTCGGACTGCTGATCGATGTTATCGCAAGAGATAGAGAAACAGCCAATATGGATTTGGAATCTTTTCCAATAATGACCAAAATACTTTTACAATGGCTATACTTCGGTAGGAATATATCTATTCATGAATAAACTGTGAGTGTTTGTGCATTTATGAAAAAAATTCAAGATTCAAAAATGTATAGAATGCTGTGCAAAAATATGTAAAATATCCACAGTAAAATACTCGTAGTAGGTGAAATAAATTTCTATTTAGATTTTGTTTCTTTAGTCGTGTTCATAAAAATATTTGCACGAATATCAACGGTCTATTTATGAAATACCAAATTTAATTTTAATTTTATTAATGTCTCATTGTTCAAGGTATGGACTATGATCGAAAGTTTCTCGAGCCTATTCTACGTCCATATCTGAACAATCTTTTCAACAGCCTTCACGAACATGGTTGGTGTGCAACGTCTTGGAAGAAGGGACAGGAGGTCTATGCTTCCGAGATGCAATCGCTATCGATATTCTGTAAATCTGTGATAAGCGAGGAAATATCACCTGCTAACGGGATCGTGGACTATCTATCAAAGGGTTGGCGCTGGGCAGAAAATATGACGAAGATGATCGAGCGTTCGGGGAATTCTCTGCGTCTGATTTTTCTTCCCAGAGACAGGGCGATTAAATACAACTTAACTTTCACAGAGAACAAGAATCTCAGCTCGTTCTCCACGTGGAGCAAAGCTAGGAGTGTCAGTACGATCGTGAGGAAGAAAAGTATACATTACAGAATCAGCGAGCTATTTGATTTTCTATCAAAGTTGCAAGGATCGATTGCCTCGATTGAAAAGAAAGGTTAGAGGAAATATAAGATATTTACTGATTTGTTCCATCGAATTCATAAACGAGTAAACGGAGTAGTATATATTACAGGTACAAGAATTCGCTATCTTACTCGCGGAAACTGTCACGCAGTAATAACGAATTTCGGCCGAGTGTTCGAGTTTCGAGAATTAATTAGAGCCGCAGCCGTGATTCGAGTGGGTTTCCGTTTTCACGTGAAACTTCTAGTTACGGTTGTTGGAAAACATTAGTCTAATATTCTTACGGCTAATAGAAACGAGTGAAATTAATTATTTCCATGTTGCGTATAAATTCGCATTTGCCATTGCCGCATCGGTGAGAGAAAAAGGTCGATACCGTAGAACCGGACGAAACCATTTCTGTACAATTTTTCCAATACGTCATTCGCGGGGCTTTTGTTTCTCGCGTAAAAAGCTTTGTTTGGGAAACCACGAAAATAAACAAAAAAATATTCGCTCTTCTTTTGATAAAGATTTATGTGAGATTTTCGTGTGAGCATTATTTCCTGCTGACATCTTTTGTTCCCATCGAACGTGATTCAACTGAAGTTTAAAATTATCCCTATTGTTGGACAGAGGATAGTAGTAGCCGAAATCCTTTCACTCAGCTTTGGAAAGCCCATCGAACAAAATCCTTTCTCCACGGTATGGTAGCCCTATCTAGTCACGATCGTGCATAGAATATACGTGTTTGGCATTAAAAATTGAAGAGCAGTGTCATTCGTTGAGCGAGGCTAAACGCGCGGAAGAGACAAAGATTTACGTTGACGTCGCCAGAGAATCTCATACGTAGCGGGCACGTAAAATTCGAGCTGAAAATGCCGAGCGATAGATCAACCGTGCGAGTTGCTGGGGAGAGAGCGGTTTGGGCTTCGCGTTTTAAATCAACGTCGCCGTTCGGTGACGTAGGCAAATTTCTGGTCCATGTCTCGATGTTCGGTCACCGGATCACAGAAGCGTTTACGTAAGTTACGTATATGCGGTACGTGGCGCAAAATCAATATTTTCGTTAGGGGTTGCAGGACACACGGAATTGAGGGATGCCAGCCCTTTGACATACGTCGCGTCGATGAGCAGATCGCGAGCTCGACATCGTGGTCCTGGCGATTTGATTTCCGCCATGGTCTCCCTCGGCAAGTTCAGGGTGAGTTGTCTAACTTTCAAACTTTACAACCTCTCTCATATTTTCGTGATTTTTCTTCTTATCGCCTCAACTTTCGTGTCCACTTTAACTTAACTCAACATTTTCCGTTCTAGATATTTTCGGATATTTTTGCAGCCTGCAGTGTCCTCGCAAACATATCGAGAACAGTTTAAGCTTTCGAATAAACTACTGCAACGAGAGAAAGGTAGTCGAAGAAGTTCCTCGTATTTGTATATCTCCGAGAGATTAAGCAATCCTTTGATCGAAATTTGTCTTACGTCGCAGGATGGATATTTCGAAGTACCGAATTTCTGTACTGTCGTACGGGCAATTCAGCAATTTGAACGTATGTAAATCAAACGCTGGTGGCAGTTGCAAGCGTTTTGACCAGTATATCATACGGCAATGCGGTATAGGTTCGATGGCCGATTATTTGTCGGAGTAATTTCCGCGGTGAAACTTGCGTTCCTGGTCCTTCGCGTTCTACTGTGTTTGCTCGGTTTGGAGTTTCGGCTCAGCTTTCATTCCGCGCGCAGCAGACGCGAGGCAGCTTAATTACACACAGTTCGCGCAGTTTCATTAGATTAGACGAGCACGGATTTCCGGTGCACGAAGGCAATTCCAGGACAGTAATTTCACAGGGGTGTCCGCCGTGTGAACACGTTGGAACGACGTCGAATCGCACCAGATTCTACGACAATAATATCGAGGCGGAACTTGAAGGAACTGCAGATTTCGTTGCTCGAGTTCCGCCATTTCCGACGATCCGCTTCTTCTCTGACGCGCGGCGGCCCATTATCCTCCGCTTGTATAATCGAGTCTCAGTCGATTTAATAGCGACGCTGGTAACCGTGTTAAGACCAGCTACCCTAGATAGAAAAACCACCGATCTTTATGAATTTCGCGCTGGTGGAATGCCATTGAATCGGTCGTTAATGCTTTTTCACGGACAGGATTAAAGGTAAGAAAGGGAGGATCGAATCAAATTCGAAAGGTTGTTGTAACGGGAGAAGCGAGAAAGAGCCAAAAGTTCCGTAAGGCTTTAAGCACGTGCAACGCGTGAACGTATGTGCGCGTACGTATATATGTATATATGTATGACGAAGGGTTATCTCTCACCAGGAGGCTTCTTCCTTGACAACGCGAATTAAACGTCGCTCACACGTCGCTGTTAAGAGACCGGTCCCTCTTGTGTATCGTTCCTCTTTCCGTTCGCATAAATCTTTGACGAATATAAATTGACTTTTAATCGGGGCGCAAATAAGAGTTAATGGAACGTGTATATTAAATCGGCCCTTTTATTAAATTTCACACGAAACATCCGACTATACGATTACAGTATTGACCGAGATTATAACAAATTATTTAAATCGTCGTCGGTGGCGCAGAGAAATCAGCTTTTGTTCTGGACCGTGTTACTCTTTCAATTTTGATAAAGCAACGTTTATTCGTAAACAGTTACGCGCAACGGTAATTGTTAATTAACATGAAGAATAATTTCGAGAGAACGAGCAGCTGGGAAAAACGCGTTCGTCCAGGATGTCTACGCTTGAGATTAAATTTGAAACGGGCGTAATCAAAGGGACGGCTAAAAAGACGTTCGCGTTTTACAAACGGGTCCGCTTTTTAGCCCGCGTCAAAACGACTTCCGTTTTTCTTGCATTTTCGAGCGGCAGTTTGAAATCCGGTTTAATGCTTCGGGAAAGCCGGCGACGAGAAACTGCGAAGTGAAACCTCGGTTTACGGAGAGATCATAAAATCGGGCTGCGATGTTACTTCAAAGGATCGTGTTACCGTAATAACGACAAGAAGGTTGTTGCCACAACGACGTTCATAAAGGTAGCGATGGGAACGATGCTCTCGCAAACGATATCGATAGACTGTCAAAAAATGTATCATCGCATGCGTTGTCCCATAACGTAGGAAATTACTTTATCTTGAAAATATCCGTAGTATGAATCTTATTACGGGATATACCTTCTTACCTATACTCATATCTTCTGGATTTAATGTTCATTTTACCGTATATATGATCATTTTGCAGTTCTTTACGCTTTCAAATGATATAAATATCTTGTTAAACGTGTCGATCGATAGTAACGTCTTTTATTCAATGAATGAATAGAAGACTGTAAAGAGAAAATCAGAGAGAACAGTTAAAGGATAGATGTAGACGTTCCGGTAAACGAATCCAGAATAGAAATTCTAATCGCTTTTTAACGATTGCAATGTAATTTTAGCTCCAACTTCTTCGAACGTTTATCAATCTATCAAAATGACATTCTGATATGTCTTCGACGGTTTAATTTTCTCCGAGCTATTACGAGAACTTTCGATCGAACTCAGGGGGTAATTAGACAGAAGGCACTTTGCTCCCCTGGAAACAGATGAGTGATAGAGTTGTAAATGAGAGGACACGAACCCGCACTTACGAAGGCCAATTTTTTTTTTATTGTCCGTCAGGAGAATCGTTCCCTCTGCTCGCCTGTTTCCGCGTACTTTCTCAATGAGATTTCGCCTCAGGATCAAAGGGATTTTCTTAAAGGTTAGCGAGTCTCCAGAGAACCTTAAACGTGTCAGCATTCGTAGGGCTCGGAGGATCGAGTTAAACCAAGCTTAATAGGTGTCAACGAGTTTGCACGCGTTGGGTGGACGTTAGACCAAAATCCTCCTTGGTCGATATCCTGGCCGATAAACCAGCACCGACGAAATTCTTCGTCAGACGTCCTGGGATCCTATTTTCCACGACTAACGTCATTCACCGCGAAATTGTTTCGATCCTGTTTTCTTTGGGTGAGGTAACGTGAGTCGAACCAAATAACCTGCCTACCTTTCATCGTATCGAACGACATTTTCGCTTTTCTCTTAGAATAAAATTTCATATAGATTTTTTCATTGTTAATCGGAATGTTAAGTTATAACGGAAGAATTCGAGGATGAATGATTTCAACAATTTGGAGGACGCTTTCTGCCTCAAAAGTGGTCAGATCTGTGTGCATCTATAGCGAGACTTCCATGTAAGATCAATAAAACTCTGTCCAATTCCCCCGTCGCGTACAGAATGGTACAGTTAGAGCGGAATTCTTCTATAGAGGTTCAGAGTCGGTTCCTACTTACCTGATTAACGTCCCCATCGTTCGAGGCATCGGCGTCTAGAGCTGTTCTTTCGAACAAAATAAACGACACTCGATTCTTTCCTCGTTCGTATCTCCCACGAGAGTAAGTAGAGAATCTAACGTTTTCAAAGCTCCTCAAAGTTTGTTCTGTCCATCGGGCGACAGACTTTCCTAAAGGAAGATATGCTTTTCTATTACATATTTCATTTCGTAATATTACATCGGCGCAAGATATGGTTTGATATTTCTTCGACTTTGCGTTATTATTACGATAGATCGTGAGTTTCTTCGAAGCAACGATAACTTCGTCGTGGAGTCCTCGACGATCTTTTTCAACGAATGAAACGCGAATGATCACAGAAGTTTTTAGTGAATTAATATCGTTAAACTTTTACGCAATCGAGAAGAACGGAAGTGCGCGATCGTATTTTTCGCTTTGTTTATTCCTAGCAGCGAAGAGAGGACCTTCGGAGGAGGTCACCGTGTGTTTCCATTTCAACTAATTTCCGGTTGCGCGTACCTCTGCCGTGGTAGCCTTTTGGGAATGTGGTAGGGCTTGGATGGAAATCGATCTCTCCAACATTCTTGTGCACAGTTTTGTTTCAGAAAGAAGTTTTACTTTGGACGATACATTCGAACTTTTTATCTCGCGAACGATTCCCCTCCGTGATGTTGTCATGGAATTTCCCCCAGATCGTGACTGTGAGAAATTTTCATTCTGTTTGTCGTACCAATCAGTCTACGTGAAATCGAAGCAGTTTTCGCTGGCGGATCGCGGGCTTGTTTGCAAAGATCTTTCGATTGGATTACGCCTAGGTCGTCAGCGATTCTTCATATGTATTTTTCAACGATTTTGCCGAGGAATCGTTCGAACCTGATGCACGAAACAGTCTCGAAGATGAAGTAAAAAGAGAGATTCGCTCGTGTTTCTGGCACTCCGGATGTATGTTTTTCCAGAGCCACTGAAGACGAATAAAAAGGGAAAAAATGGACACGTATTTACTTTCCCGGAGCGCTCTCGCGCGTTTTGCACACCGAGGAGCTCTTGGCTCCTGCCCCTCGTCTCCGTCTTCCATGTGCCAAGTAACTTTCTACTTAAAGAGCGACAACCCGATTCACCGGGACCCCCTTATGCTTATGGAAAATGTGTTTTACGCTTCGAAACTAAGTTTAATCCTAGCTACCGCCGAACCAGGTTCTACGCGCCACTGCCGAGCACCACCTTCCTCTCGTTCAACCATCGAACAAAGGGGAATTTTAGCGCTGCTGGAGTTACCAAAGATTCTTAGCAAGGAACAAATTTTTCATTAAATAAAAGGAACCTTTCTACGCTGTTTTAACGTCATCAGCAGTGTTTTAAAAACACGAGGAAATACTTTTTCGTTTTATCTACTCGCAGGCTATCCTATTCCTTGAAATCTTCCAGACGTGTAGAGGTAAATCGTGGATCGGATGTAAAGTCAGTACGAAACTTTTTCTTCTCTCTAGGTTCTGCAAGAAGTCGCCGCTCTTTTACCACGGGAGGAGCAAGTGGCCGTGTTGGAAATGGTGCAACGCGTGGCCAGAGAATCCTCTCGTCGTTCGAAGAAGACCACCTGCTTGTATACATCCAGTTCACCGATCCAAGTCTACAGACCGAGGTACGGTTCCGTCTGTCTAAGAAGATCCTCGCTTTTAACGAGTCGTTAATGGGCGTGGTTTCCTTTGGTTGGTACTCGATGTATAAGGAATTCCGTTTTGTTCGTTTCAGACCGGAATCGGATTTCCTGGATACCGCCGCGCGTCTGTCGCCAGGAATTCGCGAGCGGCGAATCATCGCGGAGCATCAGAAACAGCTGGAGAGAGAGATACAGGAGATGCATGACACTGTGAGACGTAACGCGTTGAGAAGACGACGTCCGTGTAACGTCTGGGACTCGAACTCGTTGTCCTCCTGGAATTCTTCGATCGATTCTATCGCAGGCACTATCAGCCTTAGAAGATATCGCTCTCCAATATGGGACGTTATCAAAGGTTATTTTATTTGTGATATATTCTAGAAATACAGTGGCATGTTTTAGGTATGCATTCTGTGTCTTATATGGAATATTTTGGAATTTTCTTGTCAGTAACATGACGCGTTCGTATCGTCATGATATCGGTAAAATTTGAAATTAATATGAAAATGTATATATGTATAGAATCTTACACGTACGTATGAAGACTACAGGCAAAGAAGACAACCTTTTCGCGAGCCACTGTATTTATGTTGAAATAGTCATTCCATTTACCATCTTTTATAAAGTCAATTATTTTAACCCGACTCGCGATCCACTTGATTTACTCCCGCCTCGTTTCGAGGCGCTCGATTGCTTAATACGAACGTGGCAACAATTTACCAGCAGCGCGAGATTGGTTTTTTTCTCGAAACGGAACCTGGTAACGCCGTGCAAACAATACGGCGATCGATTTTTCAATTTCAGGAAGTTCACCGGCTCGGTCTAGCTTGCGCGTGGATGGTAATATCGAGAAAAATAAATTCGACGAGATGATAAGCCGAGAGGAATCGCCGACGTGGAGCACGCAAGATGCTCGAAGGAAGTTGAACTGCTCCGAGTCGAAGAATGGAGACGAATTGCCATCTTGGGATACGCTCGAGGCAACTCTGAATAGGAGGCTGTGTAATTACGGCAACGCCCTGTTAGGATCCTTGGAAACGGACGAAAGTATTGGAAGAAACTGCGTGGCGAAGTCGCGAGAATGATTCCTTCGAAGTAGTAGGTGCTTCCAAGGAAATGAATTTTTTATCTCGAGGCGAGCCGGTGGAAATTGTCTAGGTGGAATCGCTTTTACATTTCAGCACGTCGCGAATACGCCTGATGCCCCTCCTGTTCCGGATACATCGCTTTTAAGATATATGTTCATCGATTTTGACACTTGGCCGACATTTTCAAACTCTTGAAGCGCCGCTGAACAGCTCGCGACACGACTTTCGTGCTTTTGCAACCGTCAAATAAATGTTTCTCTTGGAAGATATTTAGTAGAGCTTTGGTAGTATCGAGCTTTGCCGTTTGTTCAGCTCTTCGATGAAACGCGATGGAAACTTAATTTTCGCAGACAACGGGTAACTTCGTGTTTCGAGAATGCGTCTCGTTGACTCATAAGTATATAATGATTACAGAGATAGATAGATAGATAGATAGATGGAGAGATAGATAGATAGATAGATAGAGAGAGAGAGAGAGAGAGAGAGAGGGAAAGCTGTGAAACTCCGCAGAGGTACACGCGCAACTAGAACATCGCCTTAAATTTTAATCTATGCCCGAGAACGATTACGTTCGTTTAGCTCTTGCCACTTTTCGTTCTGACCCTTCGTTAATTAAAGAGAACCGCAGGCTGATTGAAATTCCGTTAGCGATCCCAGTTAACGTCGACTGATTTTGGCAAATTCGACGAAAGAAAAATTTCCTTGCAACACACCGTCCTCCCTTTCTATACTTTCATCAATCTTCACCACCTACGGTTACGCTCCATGACCGTACATTTTTATTAAGGATCGCTAGTATAGAGCTCCGGCAAGGTTTCCTCTCGGAGAAGCTTTCCTGAGTACTCGGTCTTTTGGTTTCCATCTAATGTCCAAACTTCCATGCTCCCTAAATTGTGAAAAGATGTAACGCTAGGGTTATTTAATCGCGCGCCGCTTTATGCGATACACCAAATGGAAAATAAACTTTCATACGAAGATCGTGATGCGTCGATGACATTGTTCCGCTTAGAAAATTCACTTATTCACCTTTTTCCTTTGTTTGTTCATATATTTGACGTGTTTGCTTACAACCTCGTTTTATTTATTTGCATTTCCTGCTTTTTCGTTTATGTTTCCGGTTTGTTTATTTGCATCCTCCTTCTTGTAATTACGTACACTATCGACAATACACAGGATACGTGCTAATTTAAATTCTCATATATCATTGTATACATATTCGATTTCTACGGGTTTCGTAGCGAGTTTAATCGCGTACGCGCTATCTAGGATGCTCAGAAGGTCTCTAATTATTCTTACGAGACGAAGTAGGAAAAAGTTCGTTTGGTATTGGTCAGTCAGCGATTTAACGTGAGGATCGCGGATAATTGGAAATAGGCAAAGGCTCTCTACCAGAGCGCGATTCGATTAACTGGATGCAAAAAAGCGCAGTTTTGCTAACAGCCTCGCAATTGCCAATTAAAGTCGTTGGAATGAGCAACATTGTTGTAGCATCATCGACGAGTCATTGAGCTTTACCCACGTGGGCTCTAATCGCGTGAATTTCACTGGCCCGAAAAGCCTCGAGTTCGTTGTATTATTCTTTTCTCTTTTTTCACGACCAGCTATTGTGTACGAATCCAAAGTATCAAATTTCGAACATTCGGCATACGAGTCACGTCGGTTTTCTCGTTACGTGAACGTTTAACGTCAATCGAGATACTCTTCGTTACTTTCCTTTTCGTACGGTTATTCGTGGTGATTTATATATATAAATCTACAGTTTCGAAGTAACCTCCAAACAACTTTGGATTATAGTTTGACACTATACTCCGTGATGTCCTCGCAATTAACTTCAAATTGTTTCGATCTACAGACCACTTGCTAATGGGCGGATCGATCGATCAAGATTGCGCGGCAATGAGATAGCGAGAAGAAAAGATGTATCGTAAAGTCGACGAAGTTACAGAGAAGGATGCATCGGTTAAAGATAACAAAAAAATATTGTTCATAAAATTGTGAAGACTTGGATTCGTATAGGAGATGTTTCGCGACCAAACGGCAGGAAGAAGACCGAGAGAGAAGACGCAGGAGGACAAAGGAGCAGGACAGAGGAAAAATGGAAGCGGGAGCATCGTCGTCGTCCTCGTCGTGGTAGTCCTGGAGAGAACTAAGTGGGGACGGACGAGGGGTAGTGTTCGTTCGGCCGGGCTGCTTCCGTGTATTCCGGGGGTGGTTTTGGTGCGCGCGCGCACCGGGGTTGCGCCGTGGTTTCATCTCAGTTTCGCAGCCTCCCTTCCGCGGTCCGCATCAACTCTGTCGTCGCTGGCACAGAGGTGTGTCGTTTTTATCCGCGTTTACCTCGTTGTATCTCGTCTCGGATACACTCGCCTCTTCGATATCCGTAGCCGAATACGTTGTAGGACGTTCCATCGAGAATTTAGAATCTCTGGCGAGTGGATCCAGTCGAATTGAAAACGAGAACGGTGTCGAGAGTCGCGGTAGATAACGAGACTAGTGAAAATTTTCTTTGCGCTTGTAACATTCGCGTTTACCGCATCTGCCAAGTATGTTACCGTGCGATAGGTGATCCAGCGACGACTGGCAGAATAATGGTGCGCGATGCGGAGGTCCCGACGCGTGTAACTTGGTAAGCAAACGTAGCTTTTTGCGTCGCAGTGTGTCTATAGCTCGCACCATTTGTACGTTTTTCTTCTAACCTTTCACGCGAAACGGTGGCGTATCGACGTTTGATCTTAGATCGCGTATATCGCGTATGTCGCGCGTTTGCTCCAGCTCGAAGGACACGGTGAATCCGGCATTGATTTTTAAACGTCGGAACGCCCGTATATACCGTTAATTGTTGGCTAGTTCTACGAGATGGAGTAGTGAATTCCGCGAGAACCGTTTTGTCGATTGTATCCTCGAGAGAATAGCGCATTCCCCACTTCTAGCCACTGGTTAGGACGGCGGAGCATCCTTTGAACCCCTTGGACCGTCATTACGAGTAATGTACTTAATCGTCGGAAAATCGGTCGCCGTAGAAACTGGCGGTGCAGTTGCAGTTGAAAGCCGAAGTCGAGATATATACGAAGCTGGTATTGTATTGGAAATAAAGGTGAGAGAACGTTACTGAAATATACTGCATATGCAAATTGTATCAAACTTAGACTGGAAATCATTTTACGAGTTTCAAACGAGTTTTATCACGGTCTGTGAACTACTTTGCTATTCAGTTGCTGCTTTTTCCGTTTCAGATAACTTTCCATACCCTTCGCTACGCTGTCGTTGCGTTCATGCATAATCATTGATCGATGATTATTACTTATAACGTTGATTTCTTCATTCGTAATAAAATTTTCTGTTTTCTTTCAAGAGAGAGAGAGTGTGAGAGAGAGAGAGAGAGAGAGAGAGAGAGAAAGGCGAGCTTATCGAGCAGTAGAGTTGAAAGCGATGGAATAAAATGTATTTTGTCGCACTATCGGATATTTTGCAAACGTTCTGATCAACCAGTAACATCGCGATAGCGTTGATTTCTCATGTAAATCATATATAGCGTGTCTCAGATACGCTGGAAATACAGGGGAACGAACTGTGCTCCCCTTTTTCTACGCTTTACGGTCATTTATTAAACCAGCGCCAATATCGATGCGTTTGATTTATGGCGAACCTTTTCCGGACCTTCGTATTTCTCCCGAACATTGTACTCCCATGCTGGTTCTTCGATATACGAGATCCGGTCTTCCGGATTTGGCACGTTCATGGATTTCATCCAGGAATGCCAGCTGAAAAGAAAAGAAAGAACTTAATCCGGACGAAATCTGAATAATCTCGCAGGAACAGAGCGATTAACGCGTATCGTCCGTGGAAAAAATGGTTCGGTTGTTTTTCTATTCTTCTCGAATAATTCTCTACGTATCGTTGGTAAGGTGTTAAACAGATAAATTTTCGCAACAACGATATCTAGTATTATTTCCTTGCGCGGCAAAGAGATAATTACAAGCTTGTGTCGGCACTTTGAACACAGAAAAGTTAACGAGGTATCGTAGCCGTGATTAATTTCGCGTCGACGCTATTTTCCGTCGAATTTAACCGGACCAAAGCCAGTCACGCTCCACAATCGTTCGATTAAACGATGCACCGATGAATGCTTGATGTCGCGTCGAGTTCTCCGTCATTCGTTTCATAAATCGACTGTCTGCTTGATTTTCGAACGTCCGCGTCTCCCTCCGTACACCGATCTGCGATCTCTCGCAATTATCGAGTGATCGAACGAAGGATAATCGAATTCGCGTAGCCGACAGGAACCGTGCGTTCACGAATCGAATGCCGTTTCCAACGAAAGTGGGACACAAGCAGTCATACCGAAGGCACGTAACTCGATAAGCGAATAATTTCTCTGTGCAACAACGAATTTGAAACGGAGCAGACACGCTGAGTCAGCGGTGTAAGCGTAGAGGCAAATGTTCGTGCTCTTTATTCCATCTTACTCCTTTGACGTATTACCGTCTCTTATGTTTAAGTCGATTTTCATTTTGAAGGGAAAGCCTGTAACTCAGACGAACAACTTACCGTGACATGAAATACAGAATTACAGAGTTCAGCTGCTCTGATCGCGTAACAAAGGTTACAGTTTGTTCCTACTTTTTTCATTAACCGTCTCCGACGTAATTTCCTTTGCGTCGCATCCGAGCAACCTAGTCTCTTCTTTTATTATCCGAGAAATATAATTTTTTAACGAACGATAAGTCGCATTCCCGTTGATTGATCGATTTCTCCAACGATGCGATCACTTTATTTATAACTTGAACTGGAGGAAAGTTACGAAGTAGTTACAGCAGTCCGTGCCAATATCCTCGGGACTCTTGGAAATAAAATTTTGTCCTGCACACAAATACACATTTGTCTTCGTCAAATGGGAAGTTTTGCTTGGCAGGGTACTTAGGTCGGCGATATCGAATACAAACGACCGAGCTATACATTTTCGTAAGACCGATCAGTTATATCCACTAACGGATCGAGCCTCGATCGGGATTGCGATAAATTTTCGCATGTTAATAGCGCACGGCTGGCGCACGCGTGGCGATTACCTTTGAATATTTCAACCATTCATTTGCCAACCGAATGGCTGACCCGAATAGAGAGAGCAACTCGAGGTCGAGTCGTTTTCGGACCGATTTTCAAACGCGATCGACCGGCAAATAATTGCAGCAAGCTTTTAAACAAACGACATTTTCCCAATAGCAAGAACCGCCCACGGAGATATATGTCAGAATTCATTTGTTGTTCTACTGCTCGCAACCGTTTCACGGTACTCTTGAAGCACAAATGGCAGCATAATAGAACAAAATGGAACAATAGTAACGCCAATAATAATAATGGCTTTACGCGCTGAGTGTCGCTCGCATTGTGGCCGTACAGTACGTGAAACTGTTCCTCAGGAATTCCGCAGGCTGTCTCCAGAGGATAATAACGAGCTCTATCCTGCTTCCCTCTCTTATTCTTCTTATCTTCTCTCCTGGCTTTCTCTGTCTCCTTCCGTTTTCCACGCTCTCTTGCGCTCTATGAATTCATTTGCTTCCTCCGGCGTTTTTCATAAATTAGTCGAATCAATTATGATTTCTGTGCTCGTTCCAACGGCGCCGGATGCCCGTAGGAAATTAATTTGTTCGTTGTTAAAAAAGGTTGAAAAGTAGCCGAGATCGATTCTTTACAATGCACTGGTTGGGAACTACCGTTGCACGTTAAACGTTCAAAGTTCAATTTATTCGCGAGCAAAATCGCAACGTAGTTGGAAACTACAACGCCGAGAAACGTTTAGCGATTAGCAACAACTACAAGATTGTATATAACTGCCACTAATTTCTGTTCAGCCGTGCAAGGCGTGGCACAAACAGAGACTGGCCAAGGAATTATCGAACATTTGCTTGGAAGTAAGTTGGTGTCAGTGGCCGGACAAGGAAACAGGATCGAAAGGGTGGTTTTGGTGTGCGGCGAGCTGCATTCCAGCTCTCGAAAGGAGTACTCCTTGACCTGCACTTTCTCTCTATTATCATTCGCCACCCCAAAGTGTAGCGGAACGTTTACGTTTCTCAAATGGATGTATCTCCGCTCTTCTCCAACGAGGATCGTTTCGAAGACAGATTTCTCGACGTAGACGGAGAATCCAAAGAAGCGACGAGACTCGTGAGTGGTAGAAAAACGAGAGCTTTTGATGGTAGAGAAGCATCTGTCGGATCGTCACCCGGTGGTACAGTCAGCAGTTCGACTTAACTGGAGCAAGCGGCAGCGAAGCACCCCTTGACCCCTCCTAACCACTCTCTCGCTATACGATGATTTTCAAAGTGGTCGTCGCGTGTTCAACGTTCTCTCGTCCGTTTCTATCCTGTTCTCGGCCGAGCGACCGTTTCACGGCGTTCGTTGCGAGAACGAGCTCGACACGTGAAAACGACCATCATCCAAGAGACACTTTCGCTCTTCGTTTACGTATTTGGTCGAGTAGAGGGAGTGGAAAAAATGTCAAAATGCCTCGATTGATATTTTTCACGACGACTGCGCGTGCTTCGCGACGTTGAGGAAAAAAGGAAGCAGAGGCGAGAAAAAAAGTTCAAAGTCTTGTTTTAATAGTCGTTGCATAAAAAGAACGCGATAAACTGCGGAAATTTACGGGTCAGGCTGATTTATTTTCAAGGTGTTTAATGGTGTCAGCGCACGGGAAAAATTTAGTCCGGGAGAAATCTCGGCAGACTCGTTCGCCGGTTACTGCGCGCCTGAGATGCTCCACGACGATGTACACCGGAAAGGAATTCTGTAATTAACCGGCTCGAGTAATTAATGAACAACTTTGCTGTCTGGGGAGGGGAACGTCTTAAACTCCTTCGGAGATTGACGGCTTCCGAGAAATATTACGGAATTAGAAATAAAGTAGAGTAATAGATCAACAGAGGACAGTTGCCTCGTTCTCTTCTCAGTATCGTTAATATTCCCGGTACTAATTTAATTAATACGTTTTATTTCCTCTCGAGATCTTCTCTTGGTATTTGTATTTCGCGTGGCTGTCTTGCTTTGCATGCGTTTAATATCAATATTTGATGCTCTATTTGGGTAAACGTCGACGATTTTCCCGTACTTCTGCAACAGTCAAACATCCACACTCGAAATATGTATTATACGTTCCCTAGAATCGTAGCGTGCATTCCTAAAGTCATCGCCGAGATATTGCATTGCAGTGCACCGCATGCACTTTGCGGGCTGCCTGTACATCGACAGACTTGGTCGGTATGTCTGGCAAGCCGTACACGTGTTAACAGCTTGTGTCAAACGCTCTGTTTCACGACGCGGCGTTCGCTTTGAAGCTCGAGTTGTCGTTGTTCGTCGCGCGAACGTTTCTTGGATAGGGACACTGAGCTAATTATTTAGTTATTATGCTCGCACGTAAATTAATTTGATCGCTTTGATTCCACGTATAAAACCGTGCGTCTTTGCTTTCGCGAAACGTCTTAAGAGATCCTTAACTCGACTGGAAGGAGGAAGACCGCGTTACTGGGTTTTTAAAGAAGTTACGATTCAATGGGAGGCCATCAACCAGCTGAATGGGCCTCTAACAGCTTCTAGAATTCTATTAGCGCCACCATCTCTAAGATAGCGGCGAAAACAGTCTCTCCAGAGACGTTTCTCCTTATCTCGATACTTGCTTTTCCTTGCACGTTGTAAATGTTTTTCCCTTTTTGTCTCTTCGTTCGTTGCATCGAATACAGGCCAGCTATTCTTTAACCGCTGTAGGCGTTATGAAACTAGAGAGAGGCAAGCATCGCCTTCGATTCAACGTCCGTGCAACAATCGACGATGAGCGATATCGAACGCGACTATTGTAACAAGCGACTACTACCACGACTACGCTTTTCAAAAGATCTTCGTCGAAATTGAGTGGGCTAACGAACCTTGGCGAATTTCCCAACAGAAAGATTCCACCGGTGCACGAAGCACGTGCAACTCGTCATTTTCAGAATCGGAACCGGAAAGTCTATTCCCCTCCTGCAATCGAATCGTAAGTTACCACGGAAACGTTCGTCAAGTACAAAGTGCGCTGTCTTTCATTCTATTAGGCGACGAGGTCTTCTTAAAGGTGTACCATGCTTGGGAATGTTAGTAGGAATTTCTCTTCGAATTCCTAAGTGTTCCTCCTAGGCATTTCTATGAGATCGAAATGGCAATGCGAGGGTTATTTTAAACCACGAACCTTGAACTATTTTACGGCTTTTAATTAATTTACGAAGCGAAATTTCTAAGATTACAGCGTACTTGTTACATGACCCGATGTATAACGCGAAATTCGTCGAAATTAATTTCTGCACCCTTGTGCACGATAATTCATCATTTATATCTATCGCGAAAGAGAATTGTAAAATCCCATTCGTAATAGTATAGTCTGTATAATATTCGTTGACTTGTAAAATCCCATTAATAATATTAGATTAAATTGTGTAGAATGTTCCTGATCAGATATTCGCTATCTTTGGCTCTGTTACAGGGAATTCAAGTAATTAGGCTTGATTTCCTCCTGACAACCATAATTCGATATACCACTTGATCTTATTAGATTTTCGTAATTAGTCTTCGTCTGCAACAAAATTTGTTTAGCGTGGATAGCCTGATTGCTTGAGATACGTTCGCGGATCAGCCGCGACGTTCGACAAGCTTTCTCCCAGGGTTTTCGTTAATCAACTTATCGAAAGAGCTTAGCGATATCGACGTGCACCGTCATTCTGCATAATATAGGTTAATTAATCACATAATATAATAGGGTACTTGTGTAACAAAATTAAGAAACTAATAAAAAGTGGAGTTGATCAATTTGCTTTTCGAGAATCTCAGTTTACTATTACACAACGTAAAAATAACGTGTACACGAAGAACTGGCATTCTCTGGTGTAGCCAAGCCTATTCTTGTTGGTCTTTCAAAGTCGAACGAGCGATCGAAGGATCTTATCGAGCAGAAAGTTAGGCCAGCGTAGATTCGCCAAAAGGGTCGACCTTGCATCCCTTCTACGCTCGATGTTCGTTAGACCATGTTTAATTGTACAACGACCAGACCGTGGAATGTCCGGCGATACGCGATTTAATTAAATTACGCACCGATTCTGGGGATTCGACCCACCTACCCCTTGCTGGGTCTGGCGATCGTAAAGACAACTGGTAACGTGCATCTCCACCTCGGAATATGCTTTCCAAGAATTTTCGGTTGACAAATTTTGAAAAACCACTCGAACGGAACTCCATTGTGATCTTATCGGTGTATTTCATGATCGATATTCTCTGGAATTGCTTCGACTTGCCACTGGCAACTTCCTAGATGTTCTCGCATCTGCGCGCGTGCGTTTCACACGTTCAGCGCCTTGAAACATAGAATCGGCTGGGGAAATGGAGGCAGTACGTTCGCACAGGTTGTAGAAAAGCCTGGGAATCTCATTTTCTCGCGAAAAACGCTATTCGATACGTCTGCTCCCCGCCCCGTCTCTCTTCTGCTCTTTATTTTTTTTGTCCTTCTATCTTTTTATCCTATACGTATTCGTCTATAAAACGTTTATCGTCATTCCATGGGAAAACATTACGGCATTGTTGCGTCGCTTATACGGAATTCGATAGCGATCTAACTTGTTCGAGCGGAACGCGAATTTTCGAGACTCGTTTACGTAGCCAGTTGGAATGTCGACTCGATCCAACACATCGGAAGTTCTATTACCAGTCAGGAGAACGATCTTCGGTTTTTTTCGGTTATCTCTGGAACGATTTTTGGTTTTCATGGTAGAGAGAAGCTGAATCAAAAGTAACGGTTACTTTGGGGAAGGTTCTATTACCAGTAAGGAACACAAAGAACAATTTTCGATCGTTTCGTTTTTTTTTTCTAACGATATTTGGTTTTCGCGGAAGAAAGAGATTGAATTGAGAATAAGGATAAGGATAAAGATATTTCGATGAAAGTTGTATTATAAACGAGGGACAGGGAGTATAATTTTTTATGTTTTCATTTACCGTAGGCGATTTTTTACTTTTCATAAAAGAAAAGGACAAGGTCGAAAGTAATGCTCGTTTCAAATTCTATGGTACGCGAAACGAGGGACCGGTCAACCCTCGACGATCGTTCAACAAATTTCTCAGGCGTCCCTCCCTATGATAGTCCTGGTATCTCGAATACATAAATTTTCAGTTCGGTAAGCAGTTCGTTTGCCCTTTGACCAACCGCTTCCATGAATCACCATGTCGGCAGGATCCTGCGCCACGGGCGATGCAATGTTGCGAAACATTCTGCCGGAATATTACTCCGGAGAATTTTCCAGTGTCGTAAACGCGATTGTATCATTGATAACAGGCACGTCGGCGAACAGATATACGATCGACTTGGTTCACTAGAAATAAACGAAAACTTCGTGAGAAAGTTTTGCGAGTTTGACGTTTTCATGAAAACTGTGCGTTAAATATTAAGAAGTTGAAAATTTGCCCACCGGGAGCATCGGACTTTTATGAAACTACACTCTCGTTCAGAGATCTCAAGATACGTATGGAAATTTAAATAAATTTGTATAGCTACATTTTAGAAAATTATCAGAACCTTCCAAAGTTACCGTATTATCTCGTTCAAGTTGGAAAATTATTGGGGTCGCGATATTATATTACCGTAACTCTTACAGATAGCCTATGTACAGTGACAAATATAATCGAACCAATTTTTGCTAGAAATTTTGTCACGAAGGATTGTATATTGTATATATACATAGCATATAGATTATATGTATATTAAGTTCCTACACGTTGAGATTAAATTGAAATGCAGGATCAATTATTAGCAGACGGTGCCAAAGTTTCATTATTATTCGATAAAGGAGCACCACGGACATTCGCAAATTACGTGGCTGTAAATTGCCTTCATTTTCGGGTGCATTTTCAGGAGAGCGCGTCCTTATGCAGGCTTCAGAGTTTCCGCATCATTTACTTGGACAGAATAGGGGTTAGTTCAACCACAAGATAGAAGCTTGGGCTAGATGATGCGCCCTTTGTTCACCAGTGACTTTCTCAATCCGCTGGGATTCGGATTCCAGTTCGTCGTCGACTTTCTTTTCGGTTAATGTCGGTCGAAGCGAATTATTCAGTCAGTAGAAACGATCGTTACATTGCCTTTTCAGATTTTCATGTTTCGAATGAAGTGCATTCGAAGTTTCATACTCCTCGAATCAAACGTGATGAATATGCTTCTCGGAAAAGAACCATATTACAAAAAAGATACGTATCATCGGTAGAAAAAAATTAATTCATTTTTCCAACAAAATCGCAAAAGTTTGTATTTTTCGTTTAACAGGCTGTTTATTTTAGCGTATTGAATAGTGCAGTATATAGAATATTATCAAGTAGGTTGATATCAAGTAGGCAGAGTTGATTAACTATGCTATAGCACAGAATCTGTATAGAATGCCAAATAGCCTAACGAAATTCATTATTCTGCTTTGCTTTTGATCGGTTGATCGGTTTCTATACGCGAGAGCTTTTTACAAATGCATACGATTAAATAAGCATGCTTTGCCAGAAATTTATCGACTAGAGCCAGCTTTCATCTCGACCGTACAAGCGTGATTTTCATTGTACAAGGAGAGCGCATTGAGTCCGTTAAGTTAGTAATTAGGGCTATTAAACTGGCAAAGGTCGCGTAATTTAATTGATCATTCGTTATTTGGCGCGTAGCTTGTGTAGTAACACGATGGGCGATTGATCAAAAACTTGTCGGCTGATTAAACGTACCAACAATTTGATCGATCGCCAAGACGATAATTATAAAATCATCGAATTTTCGGCTCTTGTCTTTCCGAAAATTATCATTATCATATCATGCTATAGATAAAATTCGCTTTACACCAAAGATTTTTTTCAATGATAGATTCACCGATCGGTGTCAGACAAGGAAATAGTTAATCGAGGCGAGTGCCGTTCTCCGTCCACTAACGAGCGTCGGCTGAAACTCGAGATGCAAAAGGAACTCCGGCAAAAGTTAATTATAAAGCGTGTTCCTGCCTCGGAGCAGTATCGAAGATCAAAGTCCAAAATGTTTCGCCATCTTCCTAGCGGGTAAGCTCGCGAAATTTATTCCACGCAATGGTCGATAGACTCGGAGTAAATTAACTAGCTGTGTAATGAACTAATAACGAGTCGACGACTTCTGGTGCCCTTAGAAATTCGTATTTACTTACCTAGACTCTTAGGCCAAGCCGATCGGTATTTCAGTGCGGGCCGTTGAAACAGACAGTCACGAAAGTCGCTGCCATGGCGTCGATTAAACGAACCTAATGGAATTAATGCCGAGAAAGTTTCTTATTAACGCCGCAGATGCCGAAACTGCGTTTAGCTGGCGTAGCTGTTAGTAGCATGAGAGACCAAACGGGCGAGTTCGATTATGCAAATCGGCATCGCGATCTTGGGGAAGCCTCGTTACATAAGAATTGCTAAACTGCCATAACAGCCAGATGTTCGTCGAACCGAGAGAACGAATCTCGAAGGCGGCTTGCCCGCCTGTTCGACCCTTCGTCCACTTACGAGCAACCACATCGCGAATCATCTTCTTCCCACACGGTAACCGAGTTAAGCTGATTTTCTCGGGAAGATGCACGACTCACCGAGTCTGACAGGCATTCCGGGAACACCGGCGGTGAATGTAAATTTTCATTAAAATCTCGGCTCACGGGCACCTACGTTTCTGCGGTTCCGCGATTTCACCGTTGATTGCGACAAGCTAGGCAACGTTCCCGTTGATTACGCGACTGCTGCTCGTCGGAAATTTTTGTTTCCTCTGCGCCGCGACAAAGAGAATATTTCGTTTTTCCTTCCATAAATTTGCACGTTGAATCTTCTTTACCATCTAACGCTCCTCGATGAACTAGTACGCTGGAGACTTTTCACGAACGTACTCTAGCTGAACGTAATTTGACTCGGTCATAGTTTGTACAAGGAGCTGCTACCTGGAAAATAATTTCCAGGCCGAAGACGTCACGTTCATCGGATATTCTTGGAAGTTTCTGCGCGTCGAGGTAAATGAGGGATGACGATAAAAGAGGTCGCGAAAATACACAGGGCGTCGCATAATCGCTGTTACTCCTCTGTTCTCGTTGAATCGGCGAACGTTTATAACCAGAAGTTTGATATATTAGCCGTGGTCGGTGTTTCGGGCATTCATCGGAAAGATGAGAAAGAAAGCTACGCGCGTATGACGGTAACTTTGCCGGAAAGTCGACGGAATCGCTTTTCAATTCGATTAATAATCTCGTCTGTGTTGTTTGTTACGTTACGTTGTTAAGCTTGAACTCGAGTTCGTTATACGATGTCAACCGAACTGGCGGGCGGTTGTATCCTGCGACGACGCCTCCGAGCTCGCAGGAGTGTCCTCGAGGCAACCGCACTGCAGTTGCAATTTCAATGCGCCGTGCCAATTAATGCGAAGTCGTGTTCGAACTACCGATGGCTCGTGTTAACGATGCTTCGCCACGGACATAGAGTGCCAATTATCGATATTAAATATCCAATGAAATTGTGCGTCGAGGGTTTTCCTTTCGTTCTCCAACTTCTATTAGTCGAAGGAAGTCCAATTTCTGCCAATTTTCCGTAGCAACTGCGCTTTTTTACACGGTTCCGGCAACGGTCGGTGATTTTAGTGAACATTTGGTGAAAATTGCGCGAAACGTTCACGAAATGAGAACGGTGGGAAAACGAAGGTTTGTTGAAAATTGGAAAACAGAGGGTCACCGAAGTTGGTTACGGTGACCGAAATTCAAGCTTGGCCGAGAACGCGAGTGCATACGTTCATTACGAACTTACGCTTATGAATAATTACTGCATGCCCGGAAAACTGTTAGCGGAACAATGCAGCGCTAACTATCGGCCAAGTTTAATTATCGGGTATGCTCGCGTTGCGAAAAGCTATTGTCATTATAGGACGATATATTTCAAAATCGTCTGTCCCTAGCTGCTTTGAATTCGAAATTGATTTATTACTAATCAGCGTGGTCAGCGGAAAATCAGGCTCGTCCTGCGTGTATTCCTCGCGCGATTCTTCCTCACACGATTACTCTCGTTTAAAGTATTTCGTAGATGCGTACGTAGAGAACTTACAAGATGAGTTGAAAGCGGAAAAGAAGCCTAGGGGAAGCTGAGAGATATGGTCACGAGGACAAAGACAGATTTGAGAGGGTGAATGGAAGTGGGCCGAGATGAAGAGTGCCGGAAGCTTCGGAATTTATCGACGGGGTTCAGAAGCGGGCGTAGGAGTGGAATATGACAGTCGTGTGTTTCATATGTATTACAGAATTTCATTCATGGAATTTATTCGATACGAAGAGTACACGGGGAAAACATAAGTTATACTTTTCGCTCTTAACAGGAAAGGAATTTTATAATTTGCAACACTGAATCGATCCCATTTAAACGAAATTCACGTTCTACTTGATCTTGGGATTAAGCATTTTTTTCAATCTTGCTCGATTTATTGTTTCTTTTTAAAAGTCTTGTAATTTTAAACCTAAGAGTTTATTTCCTGCTTCAACTATACACAGGCTTATCGTACAGCGCCCATGCGATTTTCATAGTTATCGTTACATAATGCAACGACTGTTGCAAAGAAAAAAGCATGGTAATGGCGTTGGTAATGACGCAGAGCAGCTAGAAACGGTGTCTCGATGGTACTTTATGGACGATAAAAGGAGGGTGGAGGCGACACAGAAACACTAGAGATGATGAACCGACGTGAAATGACCTTGAAAAAGATTTCTCTCGAGCATGGCGCATTTAACGACGGTAATGACCGAGCAAGTCGCCGCGACGGAGGCGCGTAAACCGTAAACCGTAAGTCGAGACGGTCTCGGGAATCGCGCGACGGATTGTACGGTTCCTTCGAAACGCGCCCTTTAACGCCCCTCCCCCTAACTGCTACGAGAGTAATCTTACAACGGTCGATGAATTCCCCCGCAGGAAATGAAATTACACGGGCAATCCACTACAAGGACTTCCTTTTTTCTGTTTCAGAAGCCGGTTCTCTCGGGAGGAAAGCAGAGCGAGAATGAGCGACACTCGGTTGGCTGCTAACAAATACCAACAAAATCGTCTTCTACACCGGTGAAATTGAACCGTGGAACGATCGTCTGCTGACTTCACGAAGAGAGAAACATAGAGGGAAACATAGACAAGGAGCAAATAAGTTTCTCATTCCCGTTGCCAGGATTTCTTCCTTTGGTCGGCTTTAATCCACTCGCGAAAGCCAGTCAGCGGTGAGAAATCACCGACAGGTCGGCTAAAAATTGCGAAGGTTTCCTTCGTTCTCGTACAATAACTATTTACGATCGTTGTCCTGATAGATCTGAACGAACAGGGACATTCCATACGTTATCGGTGGGCCGTAGAAATTGGTAGATCGTATCGTAGGAGCTCGTTAATTCAAGTTGTTTGTACGTGTACCGAGGTGTGAACGATCGTTGGTTAATTGGTTGGTAGAACGTCGGTGAATCCAATTAGCTGGTAGTCTTGAAGGAGTTCAGGCTGAATGACATTGGTCGAGCTATAATTGTGTTCGGATCGCGTATTTCGGTTTCGCCTATCAACCGGTGGAAGAGATGCAAAGCACGGAAGTCCGGATTCGCGTGGCAAGAAACTCGATTTCAGGTCCGTCGACTCGGTCTGAGTTCGTTTGCATCCCTGAACTCGAAGAGGTTGTCGTGCGGCGAACCGATCTAATCAGCGTAGCTTAAATCTAAATTGAATAGTAATTGCAAATTGGATGCTGGATCGCGTCCATCGGACGACAGACCGTTTCGACCGATCGATCGAACCGATGACCTCGTGTTAGCGCCGTTTGGTAAGCCTTGGAATAATAACTGCGTTGCGGTTATACTCGACTCGTAAATTTTCGAGGGAAGCGATATGCGAGCATAGGGTTGGACATTCACGGTAGAACAATGACGAGTGAACTGAACGCGACGGAGGTTGAGACCTCGACGGGCACGATGAATCTCGTATCAACGATATCCTCGTCGCCACCTAGCGTAGTCGCAGCCGCGATTAGCGCCAGCACAGCAATTCCGACTAATCCGTCCACGACAGTAACGGGTGGAGCTGCGGTCACCAGTACCGCTAAACCCGACCATCACATCTACAACGCGACCGGCTACCTCATGGAACACGACGAGCTCGATCACAGTAAGTAATAAGAGCCTGTGAATACGGTTAATGCGCGTTATACCGGTCAAAGCCGAACCTAATGGGACTGCATTACGCTGCTCTCGGCCGGAAACGCCACTTACCAATCGCCTCGACTATTTCTCCTTGCGCCGTTAACCTTGTCCGCCTTTACCTCTCTCTCTCTCTTACCCCTTTTCCTTGCTCGTCCTTTCCGCTTGGCGAACGATGGAATTCGCTTTGATGTCCCTTCCATGATAAAAATCGTATTTCGAGTTGCAGCTGCTAGATCGCGAAAAGCCACGTGTTAACAGGATTCGCGAAGTTCGATCAGTCTTCGTTTAGCGCAACCAGGTGCGCTTTGCAAACGATCTCGACGTTTGTTAGCGGCGTACCACAGTTTCCAATAAATTAGACATGTTCCGCGTTAAATGTCGCCGAGAGTGTTCAACTGTTCCGACAATTATTTCATTCGAAACGCGCCGAGAGACAGGGCAGGTAGTTGCGAGTCGTGCAGTCATCGCGTTGGGAGGTCTTTCGACCAAGCACACTCGAATCCTGTTTCATCGGGTATCAAGGGGATTTTGAGAATTGGTCTAAATGTTGGCCGTTCGTTCTAGGTCCTCTCGACTGCTCGTTAGACTATCCACAGACCTCCGGGTTTTCCAGTGTTCCTTTTGCCTCGCGGTGCGCAAAATAGTTTCCGGCGAAGCTTAATCCTGCTAGCCCTCTGGATTTATTACCATGCCGCTCACCAACTTGTTTTTTCATGAAAAATTGCTGTGAATTGCTGGCGAGAATTTCCACTTGTAAAGTCGAAGGCTCGAGTTGTTGAAAGTACGTCGATTTTTTTTTTTAAATTTGAGGATTCCGAACGGAACTCTTTTCATCGAGTAATCGATCTCGAAGCCAAGCCAACGCGTCGATTCGTTGTCGACGGCGAATGAGATTCGATACAACCTTTGATAATCCCTTAATCGATGATTCGCTTTGAGGATTAACGCGACTTCGTCTGATCGCGTTTCGGTTTAGTAGCAATAACGGCAGGAACGTGAACTTTTTGCGAGAGGTGGTTCGATCAAAGGATAACCTGTTATCAGGGACAGGCTGTGTGGCACGCATCCTCCGTTTTGCCAGAGCAAATCTTGCCATCTTCGTCCTTGTCCGACCGGCCGACTGCGACACTCGCTGAATACTAATCATAACGCTGCGGTCTACCAAAGTCGGATCGATACCATCCGCGCGCTAGAATCATGATATACGACGAAATTCAGTCTCCGATTGAAGCTTTTTGTCGTTAGATATTCATGTTCCCCGCGAGCTACTCATGCCACCAGGATTTTTTGTAATATTTATGAGAGTTACCTGCTATGCATGAACGGAGGGAGGTGGCGATCGAACGTCGGATTTCTTCAATACGTTCCGTGCTGGATCTGAAACAATGTACCAAGTATTTTCAACTCGATAGCTCTTCAGATGTTTAAGTTGTAAATTTACCTTGCTCTGGATCTTGGAATACGTTTTATCACAAATCGTAGAGCGATTTGCGTAAACGAGTCCTTTTCGGGGAATCTTTGTTCTGTAAAACGAGAGAGTTTTTAATTACTTCCAGTTTCTATAGCCGATGATTTGATTACCTTTGATTTTATCAGCATATTCTCCAAGATTTGTTGAATTTCTGCCTGCGCTTTAAGCGCATACGGTTTATCCAACTTCCTGAGACAACGTGTCACAGTCATCGAGAAAGTTTCCAACTGATCCGAGTCAGTGTCGCAAGTATCGTCACTCGATGCTGTGCTATGTAATCCGCAGATTGTAAATTCGTGACACTTTACCTATTTCAATAACGAGTTTTCTGTATTTGTGTAGAACTTTGAGAGTGCGCGCAATTAAACCTTGCTTTTTATGAGTAACGCAAGTCGATAAGATAATTAGTTTAATTTTCATTACACTAGCAATCAATTCAGATCTCTGCGCATTAAATTGTAAGTAGAAGGATTAATTTCTTATTTCTGTGGAAATATTGGATTGCAGGCAGGTGTGTTTATTCGTTAAATATAAAACAAGATAAACAGAATAATATTTAATAATAAATAGAAATAAAACAAAAATGATAATTTTCAGCATTCTCCCTCTCAGTCTCCCTCTATCTCTCTCTTTGAATTCTCGCTGTTCTTTAAATTTTTCAGCGATTCACTCGAGACTCTTCCGCTTCTTAGTCAAATTGCATTTTTAAACATACCGCTACACTGTAGACGTTTATACAAATTTATATTTTTATCAGATAGAAAAAGAGAAATAGAATTAAAAAATTGTTTGTTTCGCCGTTTATATATTAAATGTTAAAATCTGCCTTTTAGAGTACACCTTCTAAAAATTCGATTTATATCTAAAATATTTATATATAAATATCCATGGTACATCCTCGATACCTTTCATAATATTTGCCGAATAAAACAAACGTTTGTTCGCATACATTTTTTCTCGATTGTATTTACCTCAAAATATGAACTTGCATAAACTTCTACAACCTGTTTCTTATCTAAATAAATTCACACTTTGTATTATCGATCAACCTCTCGCGTGTCCCTTAATTCGTTCTCAGCCATATCTCCATGATGTTCCAAGTTCTCGCAGCAGGAAGTGCATCTACTGATCGTTGTGCAGATTGCGCGCGAAGGAAATTTGCCCAGTTGTTTTTTAGTATAGGAAATTCGGCTGCAGGAGCGAGGGCAAGTTCGAGGGCGAGTCTTGACCTCTGGCAAAGAGACGGCAGGGGAACTAATCGAATTCAGAGTAGGGATAGTTCGTTGTGCGCTAGACGGTAAGAAATGTTCAATACGAGTATTTCTACTCGATATCAGGCATCGGAAGCAACTGCAGTTCTCGTTCTTGGCAAAAGTTTCGTCTACGTTCTGTGGAAATCCGACGACGAATCGTTTCATCGGGGGAAAATAATAGCGCAAATATTGCACGGAATAGGAAAACTATCTCTAAATATTTATAACCGTCGACTTATATCTTGCACGAGACTCCGCGACAAGAATCCTCGTATATAGCCATTTCAGAGGTCGTATTTTACTTTAAAAAATTCTCTTATTCTCCGCGCCCGGAGAATTATTTTTCTACGAGAGTCTGTTAGACGATATTACCCGAGACTCTTGTTAAATTCGTACACGTACAATCCTGTTGGTCGTGAAAGATTACTAGCAAATTATCAAAATGTTTAAAAATTAGTATTTTACAATAAATTTTTCTACTACAAGCGAGTACAATCGAGTACACAGATCACGAGACATTAATATTCTTCATGCACAACGCTTCGATAGAATACAACTTAATTTATTCGTCTGAACGTAATCCATCTCGGCTTATCGGAACTTTCCGTTAGAACCAGCGGATGCATCAGCTTCATCTATCGGCCGCGCCATTGTAATCGGAGGATTAAAAACGTTACACGGCATACGTCTCGATGCGGAGCCCCGTAACAAGAAACTACATCAAAGTTATTGGTAAAACCGTCGAGCCACCGTTCATGCTAATGGGGTAACGAGTTCATCGATACGAACATGCAACTCGACTGTCTCGTCGTAATCCAGGTACGGGTAGAGAAATTGATGCAAATTGTAGAACCATGGTAGCGAGATCTCGTAACAATGGCCGTACGACTTGGCCCCCAGCAACCTTTTTAGTTCGTTCACGTAGAGGCGGCGCATCTCGCGAATCTTCAAGACTATCTCGACGAAAGTCACCCCCGGCAACTGCATGGCTCGATGAATGCGACTATAAGCACGATGTCTGTACTCGCTGTCCAAATAACCCCGCGTGTCTTTCTTCCACAGACACGGTGACTTTCTGTAAAGCGACGCCAGCTTTCGGAAATAGCAATTCATCCATTTCTCGTGTTCGACGATCCTCCGTGATGATCTTCTCGCCGAACGCTCGCTCATTGTATGTAGCAGTTTCGATGCTGTCCGCTTATCATAACTTTTAGGGTCAATGGAAGCGAGATGGACGATAGGCTTATCTCTCTGGGATGCATCGTTGACGTTGCAGTTTGGGTTAGGTTGGTGAATAGATTAGGAATTAAGGTTGTAACCTTAAAGTTCATTTTACTTTGATGAATTTTAATGGAAAAGCTAATCAGTTAGAACAGCGGGCAAACTTACTCATCGATTAGATTACATAGACGTCATCTTGCAGCTCTCTCGAGACATTCTCCGTCGTAATTAGGGGAATATACGCGCTACGCGCACTGTTAGGAAACTCGTACATCCGTCCATTTCTCTCGTTTCGTGTAGCTCGTATATTTTAATTGGCGAAGTCGCAGTGGCCATGACCGAAATGTACCATATGAATACCCGGCGTATCGGTTAAATCGAATTACTTAATTTTTACGACCGATTAAAACACCATGATTTCACGTACTATCCTAACGAATATAATTTTTCCAGGTATACTAGCTGGCTTTTCAGATATACAGACAGTTTTTCTAGCATGTATTTCGACGTTGCTGCCGTTGATCGTCGCGCTGGGAATCGCCTTCGGCGTCAGGTAAGAGAAACATGGTTGTCTCGCAACGTATGCTTAGGAAAGTGTGGCAAACTTTTGCCCCGTTCCTTTAACCATACTTTCCTATCTTATCGTCGGAGATTTTATATCGCGCAAACAGCTGTACTCGTGTACTCTTGAAAGGAGAGAAAGGTGAGAATTTTCGATACGTTACAGTGTTGCATTTTATTTATCGCTGGAATAGTTTTAAAAGCACCGAAGATTATCTTAATTGAGTACGCTCTGTCACGAGGACAGGTGAAACACGCTCTCTATATTTAAATATTCTTTCGTACGTTCCAATTTTGAAAAGGCGCACACCTGCGCAACAATACGCTTTGTGCCGTTTCTTCATCTCTAAATTCGCAACGCAGTCGGCTCGTAGCATCGCGTGCACGCGAAATCGCGTTAAGGGACAGAGGCGAGATCCGCATCTAACCGCACAAAGAGCAGCACAGAAAAACCGTTAAGTCAGCGAATAAGTTAACGGTACAGCGTCAGTCGCGTTATAACTGCGAACAAGACGACTCTGCTCGTGGCTATACCGCGAAAGCGAAAGCCTCGACGTTGATTAATGGGGCAATTAAAGACAAAGCCGATGTGCGCGTCACACGCGACTCGATCACTGTCGAACCATTGCTACTATCACACCTACCTCCGTAGGAAATTCACGGGTTGATCGATTGTCGCCTTGGCTGCCACGTAATCTCTAATCCCTTACGATGTATCGACATCTAAGCCCACGCGATTCTTGCACCCCATTTACAATGCGTCGGCGATAACGTTCGGGCAAAGTCAACGAAGGCTGTCGTTTCCATCGAGGTAACGTAAACTTTTAACTTTCAACTTTTTAAAATACCTTGCGTAAAAGATTGTATTGTCAACGTGGACTTTCAGCGTTTTAGCTGATAATATTTTACTCCACTCTCGGTGGAATCGTCGCGTAGACTATACGCGAATAGAATAGCGCTGGTTTCACCGGATCTCTTGATCCCGAAAAATTAACTCCGGCCTACGTCGTGACTGTGTTAACGCCATCCTTGCAATAAAAACCGATTTCACGGATCTGTCTGGGTGCAGGAACTCGCAAATTTTTGTCGTAGCCAAGGGAGGAAACAATAATCCTGCGTTATTGCTGAAATTACGACCACGAGCAGAGGATTATGCCCGGTCTATTCAGTAGAACGAGAACAATTTATTCGACAGTTGTTCAACTGCTCGTAGATGTATTCAAATTATTTTCGAAGCTCGTGCAACCAGGTCTTGTTTCAATGGAAATTGTATTATACTGTAATGGCACGATTCCGAGATATCCTGTCGAAATAATTGCCATTACGTTCTATGCAAATAAACCAGAGGGACTAAAACGTACGAATGCGGTTCAAACGCAGGAAAATGATTACTAATTAAAATCACTGTTTATCACTGATTCATCGAAAGTCGACAAACTGTTCGAAAGGGCTGTTTCATTGCTAAGTATTGTAACTTTTTCGTTGCACCACGTAGTTCATACGTTATTCGCGAAGACACGTCCATTGCTACTCGAAAATTCTCTGATCGTTTCGTTTCCTTTTTTTAACTGAATCTTTTGCAAATATTAGATCAATTAATTTTTGCGTGATTCTGATTTTTTTTTAAAATTTATTTTAATTTGATACGGCCCTTTTAAAAATATTTGATCGCAACCCTTTGCACTCGAAGCTCTTTTTAGTATATTGTTTTTTGGATTTACACTTTGATTTTGGTTGATGTTTTACCGGGAATTCAATTACTGACTGGCGATTGTATTTTTTTTTAGTTTATTCTCTATTTTATGAAAAAATGTGCTCTGCTTTATCTGAAATAAAATGACAACATTGAGCTCGAGAAATTCCATTAAATACATTGAATTACAGGAATCAATTTCCTCTTCAATACATATCAATTTAAATTATTGTCTGGTTGAGCAAAAGTAAGGTCTCTGACGCTTTATATACATAAAATTGTTTTTATAAATCTATGAAATGACTAAATAATTTGGAATTTCCTGAAATGAAGGTATTACAATCTCTTAGCGAATAGGGGATATTTTTAATTTTTCACGCTAAATTTACATTTCCATCGACTTTAATGATAATTTCTCCGAATTTAAATTCGTATTATAAGAAATTCAGACGAATATTATTCGTGAAGTTTCATTATTCAGTAATTAAGACTGAGACTTTCATCATAAATTTAAAGATACGCGTTATTTATAAAAGATTTTTTCTTTGACATGGTTAAAATTTAATGCGTGATATTAACCTGACAGATTTAAACTTCGAACAAAAGATATTTCATATAGTAGCGAGCGTGTAAATAGAATCGCTCGCATATAAATTGAATCAACTCTATTATGGAAAGTTGTACATATTTTTGTTCTTTTTCTGCAACATAAAAGTTCAAACGTACGTTTCTTGTACTTTTGAAGCGCCATGAATACGGTATGGCTTCCAAATTTGTATTCCAAGTACTAATTACTAGACTGTAGGTTATTATATTTTATAATTTTACGAGCAAAATTGAAGAAACAAAACGAAATAGCGATTTCTTTTCATCAAGTAATTACCTCCACGAGTGGTACACTTTCTATTTTTCCTACGTTTTTCGTATTATATGTATTCCGCGCTCGTTTAAACGCATAAACATCCACAGTCTAATGATCGCAAACTAAAAATTAAATTTAGTTTAAGAACCGTATGTAGTAACCAAATGGCAATGTTCTCCAGAAAATGGAAAGATCTCTGTCAGTTTTCAAAGCGTGTGAAAGTGGAACTGGTAATCACATTCAAAGTTTTGCCTCTTAATGAAGGAAACACGAATAAGCATAGTTGAGCCTGACGAATAGGGAACGAGTATTCTGAGAGAAGGACGAGGTTTTGTTCTGTTTCACAGGCACGTGTGGAGGAAATATCGAAACAGACGAGACAGCTCAAGTGGATTGCCCTGGTATAGGAGTGTGTACTCTCGAGACAATACCGCCGAATCCTTGCATCATCGACCCCACTCGGGAAGCACGACCATTCAGTCTGCCACGAGGATTCTGTCTGCCCAGGACGTGAGTATATTACGTGCCGCTATCTAGATGCATGCGTTTACCGGTCGCTTCGCGTTCACCAGCTTCATTCCGTACAATTTTCAAGGGATCGTCAGGGTTTAGGTCAGTGAACACACCTGGCTCGGCCGAGAAGTGTCCCTGACGCGTTCGGAAATCGATCCTCCGTCGATAATTTGGTAGCGCACGATGCTAATTTTGACAGCGCTCGTTGAATAAATAAAACGTGTTCGACCCGCTAGAAAACCAAGCCACGTTCACGAGCGTGGAAAACGGAATTCTCACGCTCCAGTTGCTGCTGATCTCGGTCCAACCTGTCTCCTGACTTTGGGCTCATTTTTCTTCACGAGCTTCAACAATAGAACCAAGTTACAATAACTTTATGCAGGCGAATTTAAAAGATAATGCGATGCACGTGATTTTTAACACTTTAAGAATACGATGAGACGACGGAGAATTTAGATATAACGTTGATTGAGAGTTTTCATATGATATCGGACCTTACAATTGTTCTTGTATCATATTAATATATTATATTGTTCGTATTAACTTATTATATTATATTAACGATATATTATATTAATTTCATTGCGTGTGATAACATGTAAATTATGACATTCATATCCTAATCGTGGTACGATATTTTACAGCTTGCTCCAATCTCTACATTGTTGCGTTATATTTTTCCTTATCGATCGATAGTTGACGCGAATCAATCCGTCAAACCTTAACAAAAACACGATGAAACTGACGAGTTCACGCGACGGTTTAACAAATACTTCAGCTTGAAAATAACGATGGGGATGTCGGCTCGTAGCGAGCGAATGGGAGGAAAAAATATAATGGACTTTCCCTTGAATTGGTTGCCCGGCGAGTGGACGTGACACGTACAACAACACAGCGTACATTGCTTTCCCATTATGCGGCATCAACGGCATTCAGAGGAATATCTTTATCTTTTTTTTTTTTTTGGCTCGTATCGGAAACAACGCGAATTTTTGTCGACGCGAAATCTCATTTTTCGCTCCGGTTACTCCATTAATCGGCAAACGAAAACGTTCGAAGAAATGTTCGCGGGGTGAGCTCGAATCCCTTCCGCTCTCTGCCTATTATATTCCAGATAAACGCATGCGAAGTTGGGCGAGAATGAAGCGTTACGATTATGTTCAAAGTTTGTGCACGGCCACGTAATTATCTGCGATTTAGCTTGCGGCCTGGTATCTCTAAGAAAACACTCGCCCCCGGAGAAAGCATTCGGTCCTTTTGGCCAAAGTAAATCCCTCTTAAAAACGAAATCTCGCTGTTTTAAAAGCCGATTTCTTCCCGTTTACGCGGATCGTGATATTTTAAATGGCCCTCGATAAATCCCGCCGCGAATTCGTTCGCGTATCTCCTTGTTTGGCGAACATTTTCCGCTTGAATTTGGAAAGTCGGTTTCAACTTGGCCGGCTTTCAAATCCAATCGAAAGTTAGCGCCCAACTCTGCCCACTCGTTGCAGCCACTTTGCTCGTTCGGTTTTCATTGCTCAGGCGTCGATCAGATCGTTGGCCCTCGTACAGTGGCGCGTCGAAGCATTCGAACACTCGTAGAAACCTTCTATTCGCGTATTACGTGCTTTATCAAACATTTTGAAATTTCATTAACATTATAACGAGAGACGGCTATTTGTCACGGTTACATTGATTAAATTTGAAATCAATCCGAAAATATGTATAAAGGATATGTATTGCGAATATACACTTCGTAAAGACTTACGAATGAATGGTTAATCATATAATTAGCGATACAAATGATCTCATTAAAATATTAAAATATTAATCGATATAATTAGCTGTTTAAACAACGTTGTAATTCTTATGAAGCATACGTATGTTTCCAATAAATATCTTAACTTCTATCTACTTCTTTGGGTTCGTGTCGAAATGTTTCGCGTGACATGTATAGTGTATCCGGGACAAGTTTCCACAAGCGTTCGAATATTTTCGTGAACCCGTGTACACATTCGTTGCGTCGATCAATTAACGTTGAGATCGCGATAAGAAATGTGCGCAAACTTCGTCGAAATATTTATCGATCTGCGTCAAAGTTCATGGATCGCGAAGTTGAACGTGAACGAATCGACAAGGAGATACATCGATTGGAAATTTGAAATCAACGCGGCGTTAAGAGTGCATTGGTGACGAGCATAGTCCAGAAACGTGGAAAGCGGAGGAGACAAACGCGCCACCATTTATCGACTGCAGCTGACACAAGCTCCGTTCGTTCGGAATGCAACGAGTTCCTATCGGACATCGATCGAATATGCAAAAACGGCGCACGATCAGAACCGAAATCTACGGACGGTTCTACACTACGTCGCGTCGCTTCGTGTCGCGTCGTTGCGGTTTGCATTCGGTTTTTAACGGTGAACATGATGCTTGGTTGTTGTAGCCGCTCTGCGGCTATTGCAAACATACGCTGGTCCCTACATCGACTTTAAGTCGGAACAATGTGGGTCAAATGACTCGCAGGCACAGGCCTCGCGCGTCGTTGAACACCCGGCTCGTTTCAACTTTACGATCAACCGTCCCGCCCTTTACGATGACTTTTCATGTCTGCGACGCCTCCGCTTATCTTCTTCCGCAGTTTCAAACATTTATATCACTGAATGATCCGTTTATGGATTTTTTCTACCAGACGACTCGCGACTTGGAAAAACTCCGTTAAACGGTGCATTCGCAGTTAGGATCAACGAGGTTGAAAAATCATTACGAACCATTGTGGAGAACACGGGATCGTATATTTTAGAGAGGGATAAGTTTAAGATTTAATATACCGTGGATCGATTTTATATTTTCAATTTTTGCCCTCTTATTTGATTTTGATATTAAATATACGTACATTATTGCAAAATATTGGGTTCATAGGTTGCAGATTTTTTCAAACCGCGAGTATCAATTACGAAACATAGCTGGCGGGTAATTAGAAGGCTTATGTGTACTTTGTAGGGATGAAATGGAGGCCACCAATGGCATTTTTCAAGGTTCACAACGACGCTTGAAACGCAACCCCTTTACCGGATGGAGTTCCGCAGTTTGTGAAATGAAATCTCGACTCCGTCATACACACTTCGGAATCCTGCTTTCATGAAATTATTGGCCTGGAAAGTTTAAAGGGAATTTTTATTTTCCAGGGAGCTTCGCAACTAAAAGCATGGATTTGAAAAAGCGTTTGATATATGGACTAGTTTCAGCGGTGACGTTTAACCTTATACGTAAACGTTTCTTACAGAGAAATGTTTCAAAAGTTGTTTTGCGTGAAATTTCATTGACCCAGTTCTCGAAGGAAACGTCATTAGAAAGGTGGAAATCAATGAGTGCGATTTCGGCTTTATTCCATTTTAACATCGAGAAATAACATGTCGAGAATAGTGCTGACTCAAATAGTTTGTTCGATGGACCGTCACGAAAAAGCGTCCGTCTACGATACGTAGTGCTATCCATTAATTTTATCGACCGTTCGGTGACACGGTGCACCGCTCCCGACCAGTGTAAGCGATCACACACGTATATAAAGCAGGATCGTTCAAGTCGGGCTGAAAATACCGAGAGCGGTCGTTCTGGTGGCAGTCAGCGGCAGTGACCTGATTTTAATTTCACGCGTGCTCGATAACAGTCACCGTGCTTAGATGAGTTGCGCGAGAGAACCACCTTTCCTGTCGGTGTGTGTTTCGCTTACCTCGAACTCGCTTCTCTCCTGCTCGGCGTCGTTTAATCGCGCGCCGCTCGCCAACCGGAACGTAAAGCGACACTTCGTTTTTTGCAACGTTGTGCTCGATCTAGTTCAAAGATTTTTCCTTTTTCTGGTCCATCGAGATTACCAACGGAAGACACGCGAGGACACGTCGTCGGTTTGTTTATTGTACAACGATCGCGTAGAAATAGGAACGAAGTTTCTGAAACTTTTCGGTCGACTTACTCTCTTCGACAAGTCCACTGGGATTGTGCCTAGCATCTTGTCGCGGTGCAATTTCTACGAACAGTGAGAAGGAGAGCTAGCGTTTAAAAAACGTATGCAGGTGTTAGAAAAAGGGACTCGAGAATCTAACGAGAGGCAGGAATACTTGGTTTTTCATGCGAATCGCTGTACGGGACGTAAATGGACGTACGACATTACGTAGTCGGGGTCAAGGAAAATGTGGCGCTCCAGCTGAAATGGGAAATTGCCCGCTCAACGCTCGCTTTTTTCGCAACGTCAGTGTTCTTTCCCTCGTTTTACGAGCACACCAGATCGGACAACGAAAACGACGCCGCGGGCAACTAAAGGAAAAAGAGGAGGGCTTCTTGACTAAAAGGTGTCTAGTTTAAACGACGAGGGTTGGTTTTCGAGAAAATAAAATTACTTCGTTCTTGGGTATGCGAAATGCTGCACCAAAAAAGGATATGAATATTTTAATGATCGTTCGTAGCATTACCTTATGAAACATGTACGCTCGAAGAATGAGCTATTTCTAAAAGATGTTATATCTTTAGATTTGACAAATCTTCGCAATTATATAAATATATCAAAATATTCACTTCTGCAGCTGTGAACTAGCATCGAAACTAGAATATCAACAAAAATACATTTATTATTTTTATTTCAGTTTTAAAAGACTTTTTTTAAGCACATTTAGTAGGAAAAATATCGAAACGAGGTCGGAGAGGAGTTGTCGGGAAATCATGAAAGAAGCATCTTGCAGTGGAAGAACGTGGTTCCCCCAAGCCTTTTTAAACGAAACGCGAAACGAAAAGACATCGTCCTCGATTCTTACGTGGCCGCGGCGGACCACAAAAGTTCACCGGCTGTGAAGCACTTTGTCCGCCCCTTTTGCCACCGTTTGCCCGCCCAGCAGAAACCCGTAGGGCATAAGGGCACCCGCTGCATTGGCGTCGCTCGCAGTTGGCCGCGATTTTTCTGATCTTTAAGTCGAAATCTCTTTGTCGGTGGCCCGTGCCAATATTTGCTCTCGGTCTTGGCGTTCGCTAAACGATCGAAATTTACCTCTTTCTAAGCACTCTAAGAGGGAAACGGGGAATAAACCGCATCGCGTTCCTACCGAAAATATTATCGTGACCGGAGTTGTGCCGTGTGCTCGCGGACCAAACGAGTCGCTGAAGAAAACGAGGCTGCGACCGCAAATCCGTAACGAGCGGCATTCAAGAATGGAAACGACGCTTTTGCACAAAGTACACCGCGGCCCATGATTATCCACAGAAACGCGTACAATGCATGCCAGATGGCGACGCGCACTCACCGCACTCCTTTCTATGCCGTGCATCATTCTCTAATGCTCGAGTTACTAAGTAGCCAGCTTGCACTCTCATTATCTATCCTGACTTTTTCGTAATTCGAAGCCAAATTATACGACGTTAGACCAGATTACGAGTAATACTTCTTGTAGATTTACCATTATCGACTTATTTATATTTAGAACTCACCCTGCTAAACATGCTTCGTCCTTTCGTTAATTCATTCGGCCTTTATCGTCGGATTTCGATCGTTACGACAAAACGTATAATTGTTCGTGAACCATATGCAGCTTGGTAATCCGTGTAATCGTTTTAATACCGATAAATACTCATTAAATGCGGATCTAAGCACGGCTTTCGTTACCATGCTGGCGTTATCTTCCGCGCGCTCTATTATTTATGGCCTTGCAACATAGATCGTGCGATACATTAGGCTCAAGAATATCATAGCAATTAAGCGCTTGTTCTTCGCGTACAAATATTTCATAGTCAATTTGTTTGTTTGCTTCGTCGGTTTATTTCAGATAAAACCGACGTACCCTCTGCTGACGGAATCTAATTATTTCTGTGCCTATTCACGCTAGCGTACGAACAATTAGAAACGTCCCGTAATCCGAGTCAGTTTACTACGCAGTGATCACAATCGCTAGGAGAAACTTGAGGCTATGAATAGTTATCGATGCAACCACGATCTGTCGCTGGATAGACGCCGGATTTACAGTCTACGGTGCACTGATTTCTCCAATGTGTCAGTTGGTCTGGCAGGTCGAAAGCAACGTGGGTATCCTCGTCTGGCACGTACGGCTCAGGCTTGCATTCGATTTGCATGCAGGAAATTCGAGCATCGTTCTAACCAGAATCGATTACGCGATACTCCCATTTACGGACAAATCTCTCGACTTTTCGCCTTTCGATCATTAACGTTGCTTCTACGTCGGACGGCTTTTAAAAAAGCTATTCTCAAAAGTTTGTTTCAAACTGAAAATACGATTTCGAGTAATTCTGAATGAGAAGTTGCTGCGTCAGATTCAAAAGAAATAAAGTGGAATAAAGTGGGATTATTTCAGTGAGCTAAACTTCGACATGTTAAAAAAAGTAAAATGTAAAAGTTGGCATAATGTAATTGAATTTGTATATGGCGAGATATTATGTCGTATGTTAATTCCATTATATTTAAATGGAAAGATAATTTTCATGCGACACGTATAAACGTATTGAATTTTAAAGTTGCTCTTCTATAAAAGACGGAAAATGTGGCTTGTCACGTTTTTCGCTTCAAACTTGTTCGTAATTGAATCGAGTTTGATAAATTACAAGGTAAATTTGATCCAAATATTCTACCGTCACAAATAACTTTATCTTACTCTATTCCCTAGGAAAGGTATTACGGGATTGCTGGGGTCGTTTTAAGGGATCACCGCGGTGAATTTATACTCGCATTAACGTAGTTACATAGTCGATTCCACGGACTCATGGTAGATCGGGAAGATTCGCATCATCTTAGGACAATGTGTCTACCTAAGCGCGTCAGCCAATATCTCGTTTGACGTATGAAGGCTATTACGGCCCCGTTTGATAGTTTAATCACAGCCATCCCTCGTTCTTTCTCGTTCGACCTACTTCTTTAACCCTTGCAACATTAATTCGCAATTTTGGACGGGCGAACGCTCCCTAAAGAAAATAGAAGATGTTATCTGACTACGCTGTTACGAAGCTACCAACTGTCCTCTAATCAATGACGCAGTTTCGTTCATAGCTGCTCGTTCTATTTTTCATCGTATACTCCTTATTTGACGGTAGTGCCTTACCTCTGTCCATGTTTCAGGCGATAAATGGTAATACAGTAGATTCGCGCAGAATGTGAACGTCCTACATGAACATACTATATTTTTCACCTATGTACCAAACTCGATTTCTCTTATTTTTTATGTAACCCTTTTGAAGCGCATTCGTAATACACGTTTCACTCCTTCACTCACATTTCACCACACTTTTAACTGCAACTCGTCGAACTATTTGCGCAACTATTCGCGCGCCAAATAGAAAGATACTCTTTATTATTTCTTATCTTCGGGACTTTTCGTATCACTTGACTAACTAATCAATAAAATTTCACGCACTCGCACTCGCGATCCTAAGGACGAAGAAACGTGGTTTGCTGGTTTGTAGGCACGGTGGGGTGTCGGCAGAATCGGTGCGATTACCGAGATTTCGGGACGTGCCACGATAAAAGATTAGATCTGTCGGACGTGCACGGCACAGGCACAGGCTCGGCCCGCCATGGTAGGTGCTTGAAACTGCACTTTAATCTCGCAAATGATGCGAAGACATGGTTCCTCAGGTGAAGAATTCCAGTGAAAGAATACCGAGCCAGGGTTTCGAAACCTTTGACTCGTTTATCGCAGTGTGCTCGACGCGAGACGATTTCTCGTGTGTACGATCAAATTGGAGTGTTGATTTTTGAAACGCTATTCCGGTGAATTGAATTTCAAGGAAAAATACAAAGGACGAAAGAAACGTGAAAACATGGAAATGCAACGTCGTTCCCTATCGAAACGTCGATAGTACCAGAAATAACAATCCAAATAATATCGGCGAGAAAACACTATCGAGCTTTCAAGAGACAGAGTATTCTTCGCTTTGAGGAAAGCGTCTATGGAAACTCGAGCTAGTTATGCGCGAAAACCCCGACTCCGACGGTACCTTTGAACAAGCGTACGTGCGAGAGACGCGCCCAACATACACAGGGCGCGTGACACACGTGCAAGTTATGTTAACAATGCCTGCATACGTACGATCCCGATCCAATTTTCCACGTGCTCCGAGAGCGTATCGCCACCCAGGGTAAGCGGTTTACAGGCTCGGCATGTCATAACGTGGCCACCTGTCTAAATGCAATTGCGGATCGCGCGGTGAACCGACACAGGCCGTTGAATAATTTTACAATCGTCGAGTTTACAAAGCTCAGCCCGTCAAGCTCGAATATGTCACTAACGTCTCATCGCTTCGAGGAATATCGACCGTATAGAGCGCGATAATCGTGATCGAATAACGCGGACAGGTTTTAAAAGGTTCCATATGGGGGGAAGTAAACGACCTTTTACGGTGAGCTACGCGAGGCACGGCCTCTAGATGTAAGAAGAAAGTCGAATAAGGCTATAGTTGCGGTAGAGGCGTCTTCTGACCAACTCTTGCTCCGGCAAATATAGGGAAGTTTATTCGAATCACCTATGCTTGGACATCTTAAAATTCAACGTTGAACTTTGCACAGAATAACGAAGTTTGCGTATTATAAGAGACCATTGGCCTTTGTAAGAGCGAAAGAACTTGGAATATAAAAAGGAAAAGTTTTGTTAAGAAGGGAGAAATTCGTTTTCACTACAACGACGCGAAAAAGCAATTTCTGAACACTCGATCTTCGAGAACACCGTGACCAGGAAGTTGGGTCACGTAATAAATTACCCGTCAATCGAACGCGCCCACCCTTCTCTTCAACCCCTAAAATTATAATACGAAGGCAAAACTGCCGATATAAATTATGCAACGTCGTTAAACGATTGCCACGTGCACAACCGAGCGATAAATCTCTCTGCTTGGGCCGCGAATCTAATAAATTTCGCGTTACCAAATGACTGGAAAAAATACTATCTCGATTTGGAAATATTCTCGCGTTTTAATCGTGGCGGTAAATCGTCCACGATATCCACCGTCGCGCACTTCATCATCGAAACACAATTCCTCGTTTCTTTGCCAGAGTCAGTCTCCTCGCGACGATAAGTTGCGCAGATCGAGCAGAACCACGAAGATACGGAAAATTTAATTTCTTTCTTGCGGACTGGACATCGGCGAGGTTGAGTTTCGTGACGTTTTCGGGGTGGCAATGGTGCGTGCCCAATTCCAAAGGTGGTAATTGGATTTCTACGAAATCCCTTCGTTCGTGGCAGCACATCGAGGATTACCAAGGATGGGTCCGCGTCAACATCATCGAGGACGTAGCGTTCTCAGTTGCCACTTTTGATCAAGCTCAGTGGACAAAGTGTTTGCCGTTCGGTACTCTCGGTTTCTGCCTCGTTTCGATCTCGTCTGTGTGTCGATGGAAAAGATTGTCGGCGAAAATAGCGTCGTGTGTGGAATTGGCGGAAAATAATCCAGAGCGAAACGAATTTTCCAATCGACGACACAGCACTTGGACGACGAACGACGTCCGACGATCTCCAAAATTTCGTTTAACAAAGTGTTGGCCGATTTTCGATTCCCACGTTCCTCGCGCGGTTTTCTATCGAACGCAGAGTGCTTTTTCCCCTCTGGATTTTCCATCGAAGAGTTTCGACGATGCGTGCATCGTCGTTCGTTTCGTTGTTCGTTTTTCCGACGGCGATCGTGACCGAGCGGACGTAATCTCATCTTTCACGGAACGATCGACGAATCGGAAAACGTTCTTCCGTTAAAACCTGCCGACCTCGGCTGCGCGCAGAACACTTTCACCGATGGATCGATTTCTTGGAGGATTTTCCAGCGCGATCCTCGACCACTTCGATCCAACTATTTTCCAGTAATAGTAAGCGCGAGGCTTGTCTATGTCTGCCGCTAGTTGCTCGCGTAGTACTCGAGGGTGGGGGGTACCGCGCGCCTTCTTAAAGCTTTGCGGTTTTTTCAAAAGCGGCGCGCCGTCCCCACCATCGTCAACTAGCTCCCCCACCACCGGACGTTGCACTTCGTTCCTCGTTCGACTTGCATTCTCGCCGTCTCGCTTCCTCTCCAGCGTTCATTTGCGTCGCTATTCGTCCGTCTCTGTTTATCTGCTCTTATCTCTCTCCGGTTTCCTCTTTCTCCGTTCCACCACCTCTCCGTTCCTTTACCTCTCTGCCCCGCCACCCTCCCGTTTCTACTCCTGCATGCCTCTAGCTCTTTTTCCGACACGATCGCCTGCATCGGCTGCACCAGCTTGGCTATGCAGCTTCGCACGATCTCTTCGGCCCTCTCTCTAGCGAATTTTACTTCGCAACAGATTTAATCTTTTCCTATCCAATCGAATTTCCATGACCGGCGTTCACGTAAGAACGTCAAGGTATTTTCGTGGAAATTTATGGTACGTCCGGTTCGTTATTGCCGCCACGGATTTCACCAAGAATCGCAAGGTTGAGATTTTTACGAGCATGAATAATTTATGTCCTAGTGCGAGGCAAAGATGTCGCAAGATTTAGCGAACGGTTTATCGGCTCCGTTGCAACGCGTTTGTGGCGATTACTCAAGGTCTACCTATAGTGCAAGATCGACAGAAAAGTTGTTACCATTTCTCCAGACGAAATTTTAATCCATCTTTAAAAGGAACTACGGTTTTCGCTGTTGGCTTTGTAATTTTCGGCTAAATTTCGGGGGAATATGGTACATTGTTACGGGGACTGCCTGTTTGAGTAACTGTAAGATAAATAAGGGTAATTATTTCCGCTACCAGGTTCGCTTCCGTGGTGGAGTCACGCGAATGTTTTACGAAAACGCGAGCATCTGTCTCTTCATCGACGATACGCGGTGGTGCGAAAATGTCGATTAATCCTATCTTCCTCGCGCACTAGTTTAATTCCACGCGACAGGGATTCGCTTCAGAGGAAGCTAGGCTATCGCGCAAGATATCCTTCTTCGCGTCTATTCACATCGATGGAAGGCGTAAACTCGGAAGAAATTGAATCCGATCGACGGATCGATAAGCTCCTTTGGAAAACTCTTACCAGTCCGAGCTTCGGGTTTTGTGGTTTTACGGTCGCGGTGTGCTACATGCCAACATAGTAGCAGCGACTCATTTCTCCGTCAGACCCGCGAGAAACGGGTGGATAGAGGGATATTTCTCTACTGTCGAAATTGCCTATCCAGACAAATTTCTTTTCGTGATTCTTTTTTCCATCGGCTGGACAGCATCGACAACGTTGGAACCCTCGGTTAATTCGTCCGCACGGCCCAAGAACGCGGTGATTCGGGGGTCCGGGGTCGAGATAAAATCCTACCACGGTAAAATAAGCGGACGGGCCGGCACTCCGGAGAGATGCACTTGGCTGCAAGCGGGGAGAACTAGCTGGACGCGGCGCTAATGCGCCTGCTAACCTTACTTTCGCATTGCTAGACTCAATTCATGCCAAGGCTGACTGGGTGCGTTGCCCTCCATTGCCCCTATACTGCCGTCATTGGTGGCCTCCTCTCGCCCCTCGGGAGCCCTGGCAGTCGCCGTCGCCCGATGCCACGCCGCCCACCGACAGTTTCTTGCCCCCTTCGACTCCGCTTCACCCCCTTGCCAGGCCTACCAGCTTAGCCCCTGCTAGGCGACTTCGTCTTCGGCTGCAACTCCGGCTCCAGCTTCGACTCTCTGCCTCCCTGCCTTTGGTTTTCGGCTTCAGCTTCGCTCCTGACTTTGGTATCGCCTTCGACTTCGACGTTCCACTACGCACAGCCGACTCGCAATCGACCTCCGGCCACCGTTGCAATTGCCTTAGACTTTAATCGGTTGCTCACGGCCTAAAGCATCCCAATTTCTCTTCGTTCCGATTGATACACATCGCAGCGCAGCGATCAACTTCCCTTCAGGATCAAGTTTCCTCGTGATTCTATTTAGTATCCTTTCGTTGCACATTCTTAAACTCTGCATACATATGCTATGTGCCGTAGACGTATTTGTGTTTGTACGATGCTCGAAAAATATTTGGCTAGCAGATCGTCCCGTCCGGACGGAGCAAGGAGCACGGGAACCGTCGCGATTGATAGGCAAACGATTCTGCGAGACGGAAATAAAATTCGGAGGAACTGTTTTTGGATCGAATACGGGAAAGTTATTTCCGTTTGCGAATAAGCCGTGCTCCTCCGCTTTTATTATTCTTTCCCACTGCTCCCCAAGATTTTGTGGAATTTCTCTTTTTGTGGTATTTTTCGGCAAGTCGTGGAGATTCGCGTGGCTCGTAATGAAACGTCGATCAGCGTTCTCCATGGTATTCCGCGTGGAGGACAATAGGCGTTGCTCGTAAAATTTTTATACGTCCGGTTCTACTTAGGCCCTACCGACGCGACAGTCTTTCAATACCAGAAACGAAGTTAGAACGTAGGCGCGCGTCAAAAGTTGTAGCTGGCCGAAAACTTTCCACGCTGCGTTGGAACTGTTTTCATTATCGCCGTACCGTAGATTGCAAACATATGTTTGATGTTTGATAACGCCATGGATGGCCGTGGATCGCGGATCTACACGGTTGCCTACTATTTCGAGCAAGGAACGCGCTCGCGTTACAACGGCCAGCACTATTTCGTCTCGACCCCGCCCATAGACCGCCGCCTATTATTAAAATCCTGCAGCACGATATAAACTCTCCCAAAAATAAAGCTGCAGCATCGCGGTCGACGCATCGCTGCGCGAGTTTTTCAAATCCGTTTGCCTCGCTCGCGAGATGGGTGAGATCGTTTAGTTGGAAGAACGTTGAATGTGCAATTGTGGGGCGAATTACATCGAATCGGTGAATCTGATTGCCAAACGCGAGTCAGAATTTTGTTATCCTGCAGGATAAATAAAGGAACGAAAATGACGGCTGCGATCACTGTCAGAAGAACCACGGCTGTGTATTTGCATTAGCTACGAACACGTCGTCGAACGCAACGCTTATTTATAACTTTTTCATCCGGCGAGTTCTCTTATCTGGCGCCTTGCCATCGGTGCCCCCACTTCCTTTCTCTTCATAGCTGCTTCTCGTTGCAACTGCACAGCACGTTGATCACGACCGGCACGGTAGCATCGCGCTCTTCGTCCTACGTTCGGAGCTGCGTTATTTTACAATTTTACGCCGACAGAGTGTCGTTCTACGTTTCGGACTCCAACAACGATCGTCGAAACGATCGACCAGTCTCGTGCTTTCCATCTTACGCAGGCACGCGTTCTTGGGGATCTCGAAATTCACGGAGGTAGCCTCGCAAATTTCTCCGCGGGTCGGACTTTTTTGCGTAGCCAGACACGGGAAGACATAACGAGAAAGAGGACACAGGGGAGAGACAAGACGAAAAAGCAACAGATCCCCGCTGATCGTGGCTAATCGATTTTCGCGCTGTAACGAGCCGATTGGTATCAACCGGCTCGATAAACTCGACAAAGCGTGACAGGAGGTTGCAAAGGCCACGACGCGTGACGCACCGTGCAGGTTACGTTTAATGCGAAATGCCGAGCCACGCTCGGTTATCCTATGGAAACTCGTTACGTAACGAACTTTTTCTTCGCTGTATTCTCGCGATCGATAATTGCCAACTATGTCTTTATAGCGAAGCTTATAGATAATGCGCGAGAGAATGCAACGTAGATCGATGTACGCGCGCATCTCGCCAAGGATGCAGCTCTCGTGATTACTCGTCCTGCGCAAGCTGGAACGATGTACAAGGTAGAGCTGTGCAAATTGGCGTGCACGTTGCCGTGCACGTTGCACTGCTCTCTTTCGGAAGGATACAACCCGCTCGAGCTGCCGCCGTTCCGTACACCTGTTTACATGGGCGCAGCGCGCGGCCACGTTCGTATTAAAAGGATTTAACGTGGCGTATATCGCGCATCAAGAGTCACGTTCGAAGGAGCGGGTATTTCGCCAATGGGCTAATATTGCAGCCAGTTTTATTCGCCACCTTTAAATCCATTTGCAGATGCGTCGTTGAAAGCGTTCATTTTTTCTTTTATTTATGAGACGAACTTTTTAGTTACATAAAAGATATCACGTAGAAGGAAGAGGTACATTTTTATACATGGATAAGTTAAGAACAAATGTTCCACATGGAACAAAGGATTCATTTCTTAAGCGTCTTGACGATGCATTTCAAAGGAAATGATTCGAGTCGGGTAGATGTTTAATCGGACACGGTATAATACCTTTTTCACCAATTTATTTCTAAATATAACGCTCGACGTTATTTCTCTATTACTTAATACGCGATGGGTGAAATCATTGCGTGGTAATTTTGCAAATCAAGTGGCATAAGACATACCTGCAGAAAGATTACGTCTGGTAGCAATACGTAGGCACGGAACACTTTGTTACTCATGTTTATGCGAATGTTGCATCGCGACGTTGGAATTTTTGTCGACTTATTTTATTTGTTATTTCGTTAAAACATGCGACATACTTGTCCGTGCATTGTTAGGACGAAAGTGCCACGTGGCCTTGCATCTTTCAAGGCACGCGCTTATATTCGAACGGTCCGGTCGTCATGATTCACGAAGAAAGTTATGCGGGCCCTGTCAAAATTCTATACACTTTGCCCATTGTTCTGTCATCGCAATTAAAATACATCCTATGCAAGTGTGTTACGATCTTAAACGATGCGACTCGTTTCGCTTCCAAAACAGTTCGACCTAACAACGAAAGTAGTTTGAATCGCGACTATCGACGTGGTCAGACCGCAGCTCGAGTTTGCAGCTGACGAAACGTAGGTAAATACGAGGCTATCGATCTCTGGATCGTGTCGCAACCGCGTTTCTCGATATTCTCTCGCATTGCGACTCTGTATTCCGTGTTTCCTACTCTTGATAGATCCCACCATTGTTCCCAGTATTATAGTTTCGTCCCTTCAACTTCTGTCGAGCAGAAACCAATAAGTATATCTGGAAGTAGGATTCTCGGCGAGCTCTTTGTTCCACTTACATGCGAAAATTTCATTTCATTCTCGAAGCATAGATTCGAGAAATCCGTAACTCGATAACAAGTTGCCCTCGTGTTCGCCAACCGTTTGCCTCGAATCCCGAATCTTTGATGGAAGCATGAAAAATATGGAAATATTTTGCAGAAATATATCTTTATAACTGTCAACTTCTCTACTCTAAGACAGCTGGATCTAATATTCAAGAATTTGCCTATACACAAAGCGTTTCGCAAAGTAGTGAAACTTGAGCAATACGTAATACTCGTAAATCGCGTAAACGTGAAGATTATCGGTGACTACGATAAATTACAACGATGATTAAGAGTCAGAGACCCTTGTTTCTAACACTCTGTACGATTAACGATATTAATGGCACAGAAGAGAGTTTGGAACGGTCGGTTCATCGAACCGAGTGTGGTTGGAAATCGGAAACAATTCGCGAGGGCCGCGAAGAAACGCATCGCGGTTACTCTGGTCGCGCGATTACACGATTCTCCAAGTTCGTCCATCCGACTGTCCATTCGTCTGTACATCTGTCCATCCGTATGTCCGGCCGACCACCCGTCCGTCTGTCCGTTCGTCCGGTCCACACTCGCGTTGCTTCGTCCGTGGGGTAGCTGACCTAACAGAAGGGGTCGTTGCACTCAGTTGGGCCCGCTTTCATCCCCTCCACTTCTCTGGTTCTTCTGGTCAGCCTCGCGGACCTAACCGCTCTTCTTCGCCTCCGTCGTTTCCTTCTCCTCTCTCTCTTTTCTTTCCATCTCCTCACCTCCCTTCGCTTTTTCCTCTCTGTCTTCTTTGGCCCGTTCTTCCTCGCGTTTCTTCCTCCTCTTCTTCTGGCCGTTCGTTGGTTCGCCGCGCGAAGAGAGAGCCACTTCTTCGACCCCCCTCCCCTTCCCTCCTCTTGCTCGTCCTTCTATCGTCGTACGTGTGTTGTTGGCCAACCTACTCAACCCCCGAATGTAGCCGGGTCCAAAAGAAATTATAGTTATTTACCGTCGGCTCTTTCGGATAGTCGGTTATTTCGCGGTAGTTGTTCCCTCTCGTGTAGGCATAACTCGACTTGGGAACCGAGAGACAACTTCTTTGCTCGGTTCAGCGGAGGGATGAGAGTCACGATAGAACGAGTCGGCCCGGATAACGAAAGAAGAAGACGGATAGACGAAAGAGAGGAGGGAGGAATACGAAAGAGATACGGGGAAAGGACGAGGGCTGGTAATGCCGGTGATGTTGCTGCTGTTGCTGCCGGTTCCACTGATGCCAGCGCCGATGTCGAGAAATGAGAAATTTCCTTTTTCTCCTCTTCTTTTTTCCTTTTACAGGGGATTCGCGATAAGTATCCGCGTATACGATTCGCTTATCTCGTCGCGCAATTTCCAGGAAATTATGATTCGCCGTTCGGGATTTCGCTGATCTACCCGGAGCGGGCCTTTTCTTCTCGCCTTTTGTACTCTTCCCTCGTTTTCTCGCCTCTCGTCTCTCTCCGTGTAGAAGACCAACGGATTAAAGCGTACTTGCGAGCCAAATTAGACGAGCGAGGGAATTCGCCGGTGCCGTGTATTGCGCGCAATTGTCACCCGGATAAAAAAGGAACGATCGCTCCCTTAATGTCTGACGCAACGCGATAGTCCGTTGGAAAGAAAGAGGAACGAATCGCGGAGGCCGTGTTGGATGCAATAAAAGCAACCGGAGGGCAGATGCAACGACTTCTAGATCGTGGTTCCTTCCTTCGGTTTCGTGATCCACTCGGTAGGAGTCAATGCCTTCTCCTCTCGACGATGGAGTGCACGGCCCAGGGGAGGGGAAAAGAGGCCCAAGGAAATCACGCTGTTTCGACGGGATTCACGAAGCGTGCATGACGGAAATGCAGCGGCTCGGTTGTGCAGCGGTGGCACGAAACCTGGCCAAGACAAAAAGTTCCTCTCCGCAGGGGAGGAAGAGGAAGGAGGAAGCGTATAGAATGAAAACGAGAGAGGAAAGAAATCTGCTTGGTTCGAAGGGGGGTATATCGGAGGAGGCCGATAGAGGGGAGCCAAGAGAAAGAAGGAGAAGAAGTTTTGGCGATGTGTGCGCGCGTGTTCACACTCGGAGGAGTCGCGACCAGACTAGAGGTATCTTGCACCAATCGTGATTATAGCCCTCTCGTATTTTATTGCAGCATCGGTCCACTCTCTTGTCCCCTCGTAATTTTCATTTCACGGGCTCCTGGCGGATCCTGGACTGTACACGAAATCGCGTTCGAACAACGCGGAAGACGAAATGTCACGCATATCGATGATGGTAGTAGACGACTGTTCGACTACTCGATCTGCTAAATTCATTGGATCGATGGGCGCGTACCTACCTACCATTGCCGGTGCCATTTGCTGTCACCTCTCGTTCCAGCTACGTGACTAATCTGACTAGGCTGAAACGCGCGATTTGCCAGTTTCGATCGTCGAAAACGCACGAACAGACGTTCACGGATAGAGCTATAAATTCTTTTTGTAGGCAGAAAAATGGGAAACGGCGTTATCGATTCGCGCGACGCCGCCATTCCGCGAGCAAACTGCAGATGTAACGGGCCACGTGAACTATTCGCTCGCAGATTTAGGTTTTTAGAGCGAAATGGCGCAGTCTGGTTTATCGGGTGACGTAGGAGCCGCGCCGCGATAACACCGCTTGTTTGCCATGCGTTCGCGAACCGCTCCAGACTATGATAGAGATTAACTTATCTCGACTACGAACCACAAGGAAGTCTCTGTCCACTCGCCAGTACTATGTCAATATTATTTCAGTGACCGACGTCGTACAAACAACCCGGCCGAGACTCCAAACTGCGAAACGTATTTTGCCGGGACGGACGTTTAGACTAGCGCTGTACGCGTGGCTTCATCGAAACAACAGATTCATACCGCGAGCTCCGATTCAAAGGCGAGAAAGTTAGGTGCGCGTTTCATTTTGAATTTCATTCTAAGCGAAAATCAAACGATAACATCGCGATCGATCTCGAGATTAAAGTTTCAAACTGTTTTGCGCGTGTTTTGTTCTCCACGCGTTAGAATTTTCGTTTCGTACCGTTATCTAATCACGAGACGTTGCTCGTCCTCGAAAATTGTCAGGTCTACGCACGATCGCGTCAGGGAACGATTTTATTTCGACTGTTGGAGTTCCGCGGATTACCCCAAATGAATCGGGCCCATTTGCATGCGCGCCGTTCGGAATACGAAACGGAGGCCAGGTATCGCGAAGGGTCGCGGAAATTTATTTTAACGCGCGTTCACAGGACCGAGAGGAAAGAAAGGGCGTTTCACAAAGAGAGATGACATAATTTGTCGGAATAAAATCGCGAGAACCGAGGGGAAACCGAACTCTCTGGATGGTCCAACGAACCGGAGAAGCTTCATTCACGGTGCTCGCGACGTTCCAAACGAGCGCGTCCGCGTTCCTTTCGTCGTGAGACTTAAATTATTAATGCCAGTTGCTTTGGACACTCATGCAACATTTATAGGAGGCGGAGCGGCGGTTCGAGAAAACACGAACGAGAGATTCGCCGATTCGCCGTGAGCGAATTCGCTTGACCTTTATAATAAAAGCGGCCCGAAAATAAATCTAGTAGCCAATTCAGTGAACACCGCTCATTATAGTTCGACGATACGCTTCTCCTTCTTACTCTTTTTCCGCTACCGTACCGACACAGACGCTTTATAGATCACATGTTCCGAGTACGTACACTATCGTTCGTCAGCATTCCAACATTTTTGCCGGTTCGTAACGGTAGATTTCAATTTGATCAAAGTGTACGAATTAGCGACGAATTGACAATTATAACATTTATTATCGTTTTTGAAATCAGCAGACTACAATTTATCCGTATTACATTTTAAAAAACACAGTAATATATTTTACTGTTTACTACATTTGGTACAGTTCATCTCCATTTACCATTTAGATAAATAGTTCACGTAACTCCCATACGTATTAATATCCTTTTCGGTAATTGTGATTTTTTCTTCGTACGAGTTAATATTCATAGAAATGAATTCTATCGGCAGGAGTTCGTTTAATTCAGCGACAGTAATTAAAATTTTGTTGCAGTAAGCGAGGTTCTACCGTATTACATGCGATCGCAATTCAAATGTTGCTGGTTATATTAATATCAGAAGTCGTCCTATCAGTTTAGGATTTTAAGTATTCGAAGATAAAGACCAAGTAAAAGAATAATTTTACCAGATATGGTAATTATAAACGCCAGTCTCTTCGTTATATCTTATAAAAGTCAATTTGATCGCGTCATAATATTTTATGACACGTATTTAACATACTTTCGAACATGTGGTATATTTGCGTGGTTGTTTGTTTGTATGGAGCGTGATTCAGAATATTCTATTTCGCTATGCGATTACGAAGAATCAGTATCTTTTCCTTTTCGTTGGAACATTAGAAATTCAGAAAAACTTGCAATGTTCGTAGCTGTTGTTGCATTCGTTCCACTCAAGAAATAGATTCGTCTAATTAAGTCATTCGAACGATTCCAATGTCTTTGTTCTAGATCTATAGTTTCTGTGCAACTCGAAGCCTAAATGCACGCTGTTTAAACTTACCAGATGTTTTTCTAAACGATAGTTTGGTTAGCCTCGGATTAATGTTCGACGAACTTAATACATTTTCAAGAACTCTCGATGAATATCAATCTCCGCGTTGAACGTTTATGAGCACCACTCATCGAGCGACGCATCGAAAACGTGGAGTGTCCTCCACACAGATATTTTGTCGAATTATACTCGACTAAAACGACGTTCGAGATATTTTTGAAGAGTTGTCACGACAGGTTCGATCCCTGTCACAGACAAATTGTTTAATCGCCACCGTTTCTACTTTTTATTTCTGGCGTGGTATGCGTCATCGAAGAACAGCGACAGGTTGAATTTTTGCACTCAGAAAAGTGTACCATTTTTTACCGATATATCGTCTAAATACACTTTCATCGGCAATGCCATTCCGTTTCTCCGTGTTCTCGTTCGAATGTGTCCAGGCAACTCGTGACTGCAGTTAGTTTTGATAATAATTAGTACTATTGTTATTACATGTTATTATTGTTATCGTCGATAATAATTAACAGATACTGTCCATTATTCGCTGGTGTACGAAAGAAACAAGCTTAAAATTACATACACATGTAATAAGCTCTGATAAAATAGGATTGTAACAAGGTCTTCGAAGGACGATTTCGTCTTCAATTTTCGAGAAGGCTATTACTATCCTCGATTCGTTTATCATGCATATAAATTATTATGCCAGATTCGTTTCGTTTGACGAGTTCCAACCATCGTTGTTCGCTTCTCGATCGCTTCGTTGTGTCTTTCGACGTGTTCCGTTGTAAACCATCGTTCATCCGCCTTTTTTTGGGACCAACTGTTGTTCGAACTACCGTGCGCTACGCACAAAAAGACGCGAAGAGGAAGCGTGGAAAAAGCAAGCGCAGTATCGGCAACTGCGGCACGGCCCGTGTCATTTAATTAAAGCTCCTCGGAAGGCGAACAACGTAGCGGGCAATGTTTGAAAATTTAATTTAAAAACTCATTTCGATGCAGCAACGGGCCGCGTCTCTGACACAGCAATTCTCAGATTAACGCTTCTGTTTTCTCTTTTTCTGGTTGGTCGTACTTCTATTTTTCATTAGTTTCCGCATAAATTCCTTCGGGCCGCCTCTCACCAATTCCACGCAATAATTTTCTTTCTCTTAACGTAGCCGAGAATTATCCAGTCTTGTTATCTCACCAATTGAGTGGAGAAACTTTTCTCCGCCTAGCAGCGGTAATTTCAAAGTGTCGCGATAAATCTGCGATGAAATTATTAGAGACTCTGACTCTTGAAAAAAATAGTTTTATTGATCGCGTGAACTTACATTTAATTACGTCTTCGTAACACGGTTCCTTGTTAGTCTCTGCAAGCGTTCGCCGTAACGAGCAACTAATTTATGAATTGCGTCTTCAATGAATTTGCATCCGATTTCCCGGCACCATTCTAACGTCGCATCCTCTGCTTCGTTATTCATGTACGAATGATTTCCAGCCACTGTCGTATCGAAATATTGTAATCCTTATCGTGATTGCTGGGACACTGTATATAATTGGCGAGATTTTCGTTGCACCGAACATAATACGAATTCCAAGGCTTTAAACGAGATTTAATAATTTCCTAACGATTCCTCAGAGTCTGTCTTATCTTTCTCTAAATGTCCTAATATTTCTGACCAGCAATGGATACAATGGCGAATATATTGCTCTTTTAAAACAGAAGTTTGAGAACGGAGAAAACTTACTTACTGATTGATCTACGTAATACAAAGGCATAGAAGACAGCGTGTATAAGACAGCAGATATACGGAGCAGATTCCACTTTCTTAAGACGTTCCCTCTGTGGAGAGAAGAAAGCGGTCGATTATAAGGAAGACAATAAGGAAGATGTCAAAGGGGTTGCACGATATTCAGGGGGTTAACAACGGTTTCCCTGGACAGAAATCGGAGATTCGCCATCCGGGAGTAGGATATAATGGCTTGGACGGTGCAAAGCTGGCGGCGGAATATCGCGACGGGCCATCTTTGGTCTTTGTCTCGGTGACCTCTCCGACGAAGATTGCTTTTGGGTATTATACGAGAGACGTGGGCATAATACTCGCACTACCTGGCCGACTGCTTGTGCTACCACTATTCTGTATACTAACGGTATACGACGCAACGTGTACTCGCATAACGGGCGACTGGTTTATGGCGGCCCACTAAGGAGAACTAAGTTCCCTCTATCCGAGTTACTAGCCGGTTTTCTACTAACGAGGCCTCGAGAAAGCCAGATTGCGATTTGATAGGTCGCTAAAAAAAGACGCGCCACGCCGGATCCTCCCTGACAATTCCTGGCATGAGGTCATGGCTTAATTATTCACGCCCGTCTCGCTATATTTTATCGACGAATTTACTAAGTGTTAGCAATGTCTCTTCGGAACTTTAACGCAGGAGTTTCTATGGAATAATACATAGGTGATCAGAAGCTGGCGGGACGCGTTTATCACGAACTTTCTTACTCACTCGTCACCAACTTTCCCCGTAGCGAGTTGTTTTTCCTTTTGATTATTATCGATAGCTTCTCGAGTTAGATGCGAAATTTTGGGAAAACATCAGAGGCGAAGGTGATTTACGTTGGACAGCTTGAAATACCGGCGACAAAAATAATACACGGTCACGACAGCTTGAGAAATTCTTTTTCTTCCCCGCTTCTGGATTTGCTCGGAGTCTGTAATCCTAGAATTTCCTTACGAAACGCAGGACGATGCGAGACGAATGACGGGGAGTAGCTTCCAGAGGATTAAACTAGCATTTCGAGACATTGGACGACAAGATCATGGACGAAGAGAAACCGGCACGAAATCATTCGTTTCTGTAGTTTGTCCTGATTTTTCTTTCGTCAGATAACGGGCTCGTATCACAGGATACGGAGAGTCACTGTTGGAAATAAGAAGTCTGACGATCAGAAACGCGTCAAAGGCATGTTCCGCGACATCCCAACATCTCGTGGAATTTAGGTTAGGCGATAATGGCGCTTGCACGAGAACGAAAAAAGCATTTGTGCTCTCTGTACACGTTACGGTGAACCTTGATTCGTTCCGTGACGAGGTCGTTGTCTCTCAATGGACCTTGGTAATGAATATACCACGTTGCGCCATTAGAAAACGACGTCGAAGAGCGTGGATCGACGCCCGCAGGAACATTAGACGTCCTTCAGTCGTGGCGAGTACGGCTAGATAATTTGGTCAAGCTGGTCAAGTCGTGAGATAGATGGACGCGTTCCTAACACGAGTCTGCCTTAGAACCGGAATAGAACGAAACTGACAGCCAGCTGCGACCGTGGAAAAGTCGGCCAAGATCAACGAAAGGAGGAGTGTTGGTAATTCGTTTACATTGACACGAAGATGGTACATTTTCTACTTTCGAGTCGTTTCGATCAAAAACGTACGATAATTCATGAAAGCGTTTAAACGTTCGTAGAAACTTGTTATTGATATATTATGTGCGTTGTACAAAAGTAAAAATGTATCGTGTAATAAATAGAAATAAAAATATTTTATAACGCGTAGAAGATTTCTATAGTAAGTGTTCAAATACTTTGGTGAGTCAGTCGGAACAAAGAAAAAAGAATCCTTTGTACGACCGAACATTTCACAGTTATAGAATGTAAATGGGTATTCATCGATATCGTTTGCGCTTATTGAAACGTTAGTCGCATGATCGTATCGTTTACTTTTACACATATTTTTTTTTTATAACAAAAAGATAATTGTTTTTAACGATGCGAGAAATATGGTTGAGGCTTATCGAAACCGGTTATTGACGCGTGCTCGGCGAATAATGTCGCATCCGCCAGATGCCAAAGCGAATGAATTCGGAATTTGCTTTTATCAAATTTGCATTCCAAACGAGTCGCGGCAAAAATTGTAGTTTTTAGAGAAATGTGAAAATTATCGGAACATTGTGTGAAATTCTGCGGTGAAAGCGATTGCTATGGGACATGGTGCGCGAATTGAACGTTGCGGTCTATCAAAGCCGATTTTATTTTCACGCGACGATAAGCCAGCCTTTGAAACGTCGAAATGAATAATTACATTCTCACAATAATGGTAATGGGAACAACCTGGCACGCTATTTCCGTCCGTTTGTTTACCTCTTTATTTCTGACTGCAAACCGGTCGGCCGGACGTTTCTCTGCGTTTTAAAATTCAAAACCAGACCTGGCTCGCGGTCTTTTGTTCCTCCGCGTTATCTAGTCGTTCTGTGTGTTCAGTCTCGTATACCGGCTGATCTCGTAAATTTCCGAAAAGACGGTAAATTGGGGAAAAACGTAGGAATCGAGATGGAGCGGGTCTCACAAAGGAAGTTCCAGTTAATAATTGAAGCACGGCCGGAAACCGTTGTACCGTCCCTGGCTGCTGGAAAGTGTGTTAAGCAACAATTTCACTGGCCTGCCGTACGAGTCCTTTATTCGTAAAAGACTCGTTTCCGTCAGACTCGTTAGACGGCGATATTTTCTTTTTTTTTTTTTCAATAACTCGAAAGTATTCACGGAGCTCTGTGAGTGTTGGTTAACGAAATACATAGGGAGAAGAAGGTTAAATTAATTAATCGACGTTTATTATCAAGACCGTACCGTTGACCGTACAATTTCAGATATTCAACGGCGGCTCTTTATCGTTTGATGAAAAGAAATAGCGGGACGCCGGTGAATGCGCGGAAGAATGGTTCCTCCATATTTCATGCGTCACGAAGATAGAACGAACGTGATCGAGACTCGATATTGGCAGCGAGAATAACGAAAAGTCGATCCCCTGCGAAGAAAGAATACGGATTTTCCGCTGGTGGAAAATATTTTTAATGTATCCAGGATAAAAGAAAGAAATACACGTTCACGCGGGCAGTTGATATAAATTGCGTCAGATTTCCGTTTTTCGAGGCTATGAGTTGCAAACGTATGAATAAAAGAAAGGCGAAATAACGTCTGCTATTTTGTTACTTTGTCGTTGCTAACCAAAGAATCCAGTTGGCATTTAAGGTCTGCCATTGCGGGGCCACATTTGCAGCCTCTTAGGCTTGCTTAGACACTTACGTAATGGTCAGAACCGGTGTTCGGGCGAGCGTTACGGCAAAGTTGCGCAACTAAGCCGGAATAATAAGGATCCTTGATCGTTCTAACGAGGCTAGCTCGAAGCGACCGTCTGCGACCCTACCATTAGAAAGCAAAAGTTAAGGCTGCCGGCTCATTCTAGTCAATCAAGATTATTTCCTCCCGAGACGGCCTTGGTTCTTTTTTCTGTCCGTCTATTACCACGAACTACGCTAGCGAATCTTGCGGGCCGCGCGACGTCCCGCCATCCTATCCACGCAAACAATGCGAAATTTCCAGGAAATCGGGAGCGGAATTCAACAAATTAGTCGAAACGAATACAACGTTCGTTCATTACGCGATTCAAGGAATTAATTGCCGATGCAATTTTTCAACGAATCATCGATTGCATAAACTTTCGCAATTAATTTTCGCTGATAATTTGGAATTTGTTTCGACAATCGGTGCGATTCCGTTGGCGATATTGCGCTCGTAGTTTTAATTAGAAATTCCGATAAAAAAGTATCGAGTTTCTTCGTTACTTATCCGTGACTGCTGCAAATAAAGTTCGATCACTATCTTGTGGCGCAAGCGACACAGTTTATCTAATCTTTGATATAAAAGTTAATCTGTACTAACAATCTTTCTCCGCTAGAACGTACTCTAACGTTCGTCTTTTAAAAATCAAAAATGCGAATTTGAACGAGCAGAAATGTCGTAATCGTGTGCAAATTTGTACGCTCGAACGACGATCTCTTCGTAAACATAGCTCGATTATCTCCGATGTCGGAGTCTTGAGTCGGGTTAGATCGTTTCCTTCTAATTGCAAACGTCCTCCAAAGTAGTGTGACCGTCTGTAACCTCTAACGGTGTTGGTAAAAAACTAGTCGTTAAATAAAGATTCTTATCCTTGAGAGTCTAGCACGTTACTGCTGGAAGGGAGAAGCGACTCTCGAGGAGTCTGCTAATGCGATCGCGATAGACGCGATTTGCGAGGTACATCGTGTCACCGTCCAGCCACTACATTCTCAAAATCTTCTATTCTACGTAAAGTTGCACGTCATTTATTTTGAATTTTGCGAAAAGTTTAACGTAACGTTTCCACGTTTTTAATTTTTTTTTTTTAAGAATATTTCATTTCTCGTTAGAAATTTCACGAAACCGCTATTTTTAATATTCCTGCCTCAAAATTTATACAAAAGTTTACGATCTTAAACTGAATATATCGGCGTTGAAACGTATACGAAAGTTTGAACTGTGAAATCTTCCAACTAACTTCTACGCTCTTTGACTATACATCTCTCGTTATTTTGCAGCGAAGATATCGGAAAACCGCCCGGGGTTTCCGCTCTTTAGACCTTTGCATCGACGCGAAACTTTAAAATATTAAATTAGATATTTTTATATCGAACTTTCGCGTCCAACATACCAACATTTTAAACTTACCTCTGTATTCTTTAAACAATCGCAGCAACTTGTTCGCCTAGTAGGGTGAGAAACTTGCAAGGTTCGATCAATATTTCTCCTCGTTCGAGATTTTTCTCATACGCGTGTTTTCCTTCGTTTTTCTTTACACTTAGTCTAGCTAGCAGTGGCGGCATTTTTATAGATGCACGTTCCAGGAAGCAAAATATTTGGTTAAAACGTTTGCAACGGTTCGGTGCTGGCTGCGTTGGTCGTGAGCAGCGTTAGGAGAGGAGAAATTCGAAAGTAGAGTGATGAATCGGGGAGGTGGACGATCATGGTCAGACACGTTCGGCGGGCAGCCATGAGCCGTGACGAGTCTGTTCGTGGGCGTAACGTAAACACTCGTTCGCAGACTAAGCAATCGAGGCGCGTTTGCGACGCGTCTAATCTTGCGGCCACTTGCACAGTCTCGTCTGCGTACTCGTAAACCCGACGTTTATGCGGACCACCAGACCGAACTTTATCACGCCGACGTTTCCGCGTTTCCAGGAAACGAGTCTCTAGTAGTCACGAGACGCGATAACGTAGCTCGACGAAATCGAGCTACTTGGTTAGGCGAGCGAATAAATTAACAAACGAAACGACAGCGACAGGTTCCACGTAGTTTCCTTGTTCGATTGTTACTCCGATACGAAATTAAAGTTCTATGTTTAGCGGTCGAATACGTGAGTCACGATGAATGTGACTCGATCTATTTTTTTCTCGCATCAATTGACTCATTGTCTGAGCCGTATCAAACATGGAAGAAATTAAACCACTTAAGTCGCGATTGAACGAATCCAGACCGTCAAACTCGCGTTCTGAAATAAAATAGCGCGTCCTGATTTTAAGTTGGATATCAAAACATGTCAAGCATTTGCGTAACTTTTAATGGAATTAACTGGAACGTGCGTCGGGATATGCGGCGCTTTCGAATCGTATTTAAGATTCCGAGCGGAACGTCGCGAGCGCAGGATGCAGAAACGTGTCGCGAAACAAGGAAATTCCCAAATGATAGCGGGTGTATTAACACGCCGCACCGTCTCTGTAGATGCGTTTGATCAGACGCTGGAAAATTCCAGTCGAGCCACTTTGACGAAAACAAGCGAAACTTTGAATATCGCGAGCTCGATCTCGACGAATCTTGGAAATTGGAATCGACCGCGTAGTAGGTAAATAATAACTGAAAAATTTCTCGAACAACGAAATTGTTTGTTAATTCGTTGGTAAAACAAGCCATCGGGCTCTTGTAGGATCGTGTTGCAATCGCGTTAACGCGTGGTATTTTCGCGAGAATCGCGAAACTATCGACTGACCGAATGCATATTTTTAAGCGGCTGGCGTAAACGCCATTAGATCGCGTCACGATCTATGACTCAATTCCTCTCGACTCCTCTTGACTCAGCCCAGTCTGTCTGTGCTAGGCACGACCTTCACAGTGTCACTAACCTATGTTACCGCGCAACTGGCCAACCAGACCCGTCTAATGCGTTCCCATCCACTGGAAGAACGCTTTGGACACGTTAATTCTTGATGTATTCCTAACACATCAGTGCCAGACTTCCGCTTGGCATCTCTTAGCCTTGAACTAGCATCGGGAACCTTGAGACCGTCTACGTGGGTTAGAAGCCACTTGTCCTATGAATAGACGTCGCGTACTGCCAGAATCTGCAGGCTGGAATGCGAACGAAAATATCGTTTCTCTACCGTACTTTTAAATCCAATGATGATTCTACTGTGAAAAATTTTATTTTTTTTTCCTCTCATCATTATTTATAGACGCAACAATGCTCGATTATAGATCACTATATTTAAAAAGGCTATTGGTAGGGAAACACGATGAGTCACATTTCGCTCCTTTCATAAAAGAGTAATTTTTAAATCCACTACGTCGTCAAGGCAATTCCACGTGAGAATTATTTTCGCGTTTAATTTTCAGACTAAGTATCGTGTTTTCCTCGTCCACTCGAACGTTCGATCAAATTCGGTTTTATATCGAATTGTTGTATGCGAATAAAATATTCTTTGCATTGCAGTTCGAATCGTCTATTCTATTCGTTAACGTAGCGTTACATACTTCATAAAACAGTGGATTTTCCCCGTTGAGAAGATGAGTAATGTTTGAATTATGACTGAGTTGTCAGAGTATGTTAGCTTCCTAGAAATCACTATTAACTGATAACAAATATGTTTTCGAGCATTCCTATTCTTCGTTCTAACTTTCGATCACGAAATATTCGTTTGCCGCTTTTCCCAGTACTTAGTATTCGATATTCGCGTATTCCTTGTTTTGAAATGATCATCTTACGACGTCGATGAGATAACGAGAATCGCTCGCGACACTACAGAGACCGAGTCAATTGATTAATTAAAATTCTTGAAAGTTTTCTCGTACAAGATTCTCGTAATCTGGAACGATAAAAAGAATTACCAGATTCGAGAGGAATTCGAATGGCTGTCTACGATAGTTTCGAAGCTGCGTCGCGAATTTTTTAACCGAGCCGAACGAGAGCCATTTGCAACGGACGTTAGTCGGGGTCTGTGACCAGCGGTCAACGACGAGGATTAGACTCAAGGCCGAATTAGAGCGACCGTATATAGTCAGGCTGTGACGTATTCGAACGAAAACCTGAGATATCGTAACAACGTACGGTGTTTTAAAACGGACGTCGAACCGCGAAAAAGTTACCGCACGCTAACATCGTCTGACGCTTAATTATCGAAGTTAGTAAATTTATTTTTTGAGATAGAATCTGTCTGTATAGCCGATAGATATTTTGCGCATAAAACATAGCATAGTAACTGTAATAGTTAAATCGACAGTCGAATGGTAAATAGCTCGTATATAGCAGCGTCACATCCTAGCAACGCTGTAAAATTATTTTTATTCGCCTTTTAGCTTGAATTTCTTCATCGATATGCAGCAGGTCTACAATCGCCGTGACGATCTGCGAACGATCGATGGATCGATCGATGGGTAGTTGCGTAACAAGAAACCGCAAGATTTCTGAATACTCGAAAGCACGATGTTTACAGCCTACGCGATCGTGTTTATCGCGTGACTTCATTCACCCGTCGAATGCCTGTCTCGACTATTTTCATTCTTCGAACTGGCGAGCTGTTGAACGTCGCGAGAGCGTGCATACGCGTGAAACACGAAATAGCTTGGGTGGTCTGGCGAGAACGGCGTTAAAAGAAATCGCAGCGAAATAAGTTGCAACTTCTCGAACGTCTCGATTCTTTAGAATTTGGCGAATCAAAGGGAACAAGTAATTCGAACAAGATTTCGTCTTTCGTCTACGGGGAATACCTTTTCGACCGATTTCTCAGTTCTTGGAAGCATCGTTGAATGACTCTTTCGCGAGGCATGTGGAAAAAAAGTCGAGTACGTTGATTCTATAGAATCTGCAGAGTCAAAGGAACGCGTAACATGGATTTTTTTAACGTTTCGTACATTGTCTACGAATGATACATTTTTCGTGAATGTCTCAATGGGACGCCATTGAGTAATTTCAATGTGAGATACGTGGCAAAAAATCGCACGCGGACCAAGCTGCGAAAGATGGTAGTCTGGCTCGCGCGACTCGCCGATTCGCGGCAAAGGTGAAAGGCCTGGTATATGGGACACCGGCTGGCCAGAACTCGTCTACGTGGTATCCTTTTCTTGACGGTACGTCTACAGGACGTACTGGAAGGGAGAGGATCGCAAGACGAGGGGCTCGGGGAGTGATTTTAGCCGTACCTTTTATGGGGAAGGCGAACGACCACCGAGAAATCGGAACGCGAATCGCTGGACTATGCTCTTCTTTCGACTCGCTTGTTCGAATACTTTCTAACAAAGATGGGATGAGATCGCGATCGCTTGTCCTCAATTCGATGGAACTCCATTCTCCGCGATTCAACGCTGTATCTTCGTAGGAGGATGTTTGGAAACGTGATTTTCGTCTCGCGATCTAAGTGATCTAAACATCCAGCGATAACCATCGCGTAACTCGTACAGTACGTAGATATTTTATACGTACTTGAAAAATAGCCGGTGTCGTATAAAAATGATTTTTATGTACATATATAAATCGAAACTTGCGATATCGAACGCCTTGTAGCAGATAATACTTTCGGAGTGTTTAGACTTAAAATGGACGCTTTTATGACATTCGTGTGCTGTCTGTAAAATATAAGCAACGTCTGGTTGCAAAGAAACGCATAGGGAAAGTATTTAAAAAATGTTTAAAAAGAATGTTCGAGAGAAGCGCTCGACGAAGGAACTATAAAAACGTAGCGGAGCAATGTCAAGGAAAATATTTGAAAAACACATTTAAACAAACACGAAGGATATAACTACGAGAAACCGAGCAAAAATTCTAGGAACGCTATTCACCGACGGTCGTCCGGTTAATTGAAATTGGTTCGATTCTACCAGCGGAAAGATCGCCAGAAGGCGTGGAGAACATTTAGCGAGCATTCCAATCGAACTGGTCGCGGGAGAGCGTGGTCGGGAGTGGCGGTCGATCGCTTCCTCGTTCTGCCGGTCTCGAGGAGAATCGAGCCGAGAGCACAGCGCCGACTAGTTTGTCGGGCGAGCCGTTTAGCATCCATGTAAAAAAGATTCCCGATGATGCCCGGACATCGTTACTAAGCCGTCGCTACGCCGGTGTGAGCGATCTAACAGAAAAGGAACGGGAGAAACGCACCGTAGGAGCAATGCCCCTTGGGTCAGGGTCAGTACCCTTTGGCACAAGCCACTCGAACCGCAGCCACGCACGTTCACGCACACGCGCTTCAAACTCGCGCCTGCACACGCACACGCACACCTGTGTAGTGCTGCCTTTCGGTACCGATAACTAAATCCATCCTAACAGACGAACTCGTCGACACGCGATTTCTGTGGTAATTCGCCGATTTCGTTCCGAGTCCTTTTCAACGTACGCGACGAATTCAATGCAACGCATTAAACGCAGCGAATTCAATGCAACCAATCCACTGTCTCTTTTTTCCAGGACTAACGTTCGTCCGTTTACGTTCGGAACGTTCCACTTATGTTAGACGGTTAACCGACCGATCACCGAAGCGGTCTTGTTATGCAAAGAAGTGCGCCTAGGTTTCGTTTCTCATTCGGCCAGCTGTAGAGGCGGCCGACGCGATCTGAAATTGTAATCGTAACGTGTCGTCGTGCTGTTCTGGATTACCGTTTCCTACGGTCGGTCCCTTTGACCGGTGATATCGCGATTCAAAGCCTGCTAGACAAGCCACGCGTTCGCTTGAATGAAACAACCTTGGCCAACCACTCTAGGAATTTATGTCTATGTCTACGTCTAGCCTGTGTCTAGCCAAGCCGAGCGTGACTAGGAACTATCGTCTTTTCTATCGTTCTTCTCGAGGTCGTTGTCTGGAACTCGTATACGCGCGTGAAAGTATTCGAGGTTTGTGTACGTCGTGAACCACGTAACGTACGTCGTGTACGAGCGTGAATCGAGATTTTTTATCCTTGCTGGCTTTCGTTAGAGGCGCGATGGCGTTAGTTAACGTGGACGTAACATGGAAAGATGAAGCAAAGTGCGAACGACACTGGATAACGAGTCGATAAAGTATGCGAATCGTTATAGACTATCTATCTATCTATCATTTTCAATTTTATAACAGTTCGGTTTACGCTCAGGATTAATTATTATCGGATCGACAATTACTGCAATTCGATACAACTCGACATCTATTACATAATTATGATTTAAATCTAATTCCGGTATCGCTGAACAAGCCCTGTGTATCCTCGCTTGGCGTAACGCTGTCCGAATCGATAATCGTTTGATCGCAATTAAATCGGAGACGAAGGAGTTGGCAGCGAAATTTTATACGGTGTTACGTAAATCTGCCTGATTATCGATCCGACCAATCGCATCCGCGATGAATGAAATCCGTTTCTTTAGTTTTCAAACGTTGTATAACGAGCTAACGATCCCTCGTATCTTTTACCAGCAATTTTATTATTCTTATTATTCATTTAATAACGCACGAGATCGAAACTTTTTAGTATACAAAGTATTACGATTAGACGTGGCTGGAACTATTGCAAACGCAAGAGGGCACGCTGCTGTGTCACTCTTAGGCTCTGTGAACTTTCAATAGCGAAATATAGCTACGAATGATCGGCAAACGGAACGAGCAAGCGACAGTAAAAGAAGAATAAAATGGAAAGTATTCGTCTAAGATAAGAGGTCCGGATGCTGGTGAAATTACGATACTCGTATCATTTCATTATCCTGCACCCTAAAGGGATATCCATCCCATTAATCGGGTAAACGAATAAAGCTGGTATCTCGTCCGCATACCGGGGATTTCAGGTTGATAACTATCCGATAGCAATTAAAACGAAAAGCTAAGATCGGCTGCGAACTAACAGCTCTGTCGGAATGAAACGTGTAATCAGGTTTAATCACATTAATCCACGAGCCCCGGTACGCGGTGGCAATTAAGATGATACGTACCCGGTTCGAAGCGGTTCCCTTCTCTCGTCGAGTTCCCCGAAGTCGATTCGCCAGCAGCGGAGCTTGCGACTCCCGCGAATAAGGGCCAGGTAATGGTCAAAAATCGATACGCGTGTCGATAAAATTGTAGCGAAAATTTCCGGTAAATTACTGGTTGTCGGGCTACTTTCTTACAAGAGCAGTTTCTTCGTAATCACCGCTGCGTATCCGGCTCATAGGCGCTAACTTTCTTACGCTAACTGCGTGGACGTCGACCAGACAGATGGCCCGGTTCTCCATCGAGGCAATTAGGGAGGTAGCGGTTGCTTGTAACGAGGAATCTTCCCCACTCTTGGTGCTTTCGATCTTTACAAAATCGCGTTGATTCTCTACGGAGGCCGACGGCAGATCATGATCTACCTCCTCCTTCTCGCGATCCTCTTTGCCCTCGTTCCGATAGCTACGCGACACCGCTTCGAGAGTGTGTCGAGCTTTCCAACCTCGAGCACCGTGTTATCTTGCGACGCACCTTTTGAATACCAAGACTCATCTTGCAGTGCAGTACACTCGATCTACCAATTATTTAAATGAAAAGACCACTTTCGTGGATACTGGGTTATACTCTCTGGAACGTTGTCTCGTTCCGAATTCGAGAATTCGCACCGATCGATGAACGTTGTTCCTTGCGATGTTCCACGAACTATATCGGTATGTATTCCGAGCGAGACTTGTGTAAAGAACGATAGAGGAACGAGATAAGAATTTCCAGGCAAACGTACCTACACGCCTTGTTCCCATCACGCGACGCGATTTCTATGAATATTTCCGGAAGAGCCGAGTCGATGCTCTAGAAATTGACAATTCTCACGGTTGGCTACTTTTGAAGATGGAATAATGGTAATTTATCGGACAGTTTTTATCTTCTGATTGTAAATCTCCTTTGCAATTAGGTTATACCAAACACCTCTTAGACATCGGTACGATAGCGACATCGGGGAAGTCTACAAAAATGTTTACGTTCGTTTCCTGTGGTCTTCGATCACGTTTATCATTTGATTAATCAATAACGTCTTAAAGCACCAAGTACTTGCGTACACGACATCGATGGTGAAAGGGCTAATTAGTTGACCATCCTCCTTAATTAGTTGCAATCCTCTTCCAACCTCTTCTTTTTCAGCTTTTTTCTTGTTTCTGTCGAGCACTCCTAGCGACAGAAAGTATTTCTGTTTCGTTGGAACCAAAATGGTAATTCGTTTAGAAGAGAGATACGAAGCAGATATCTGCTTGACAGATTCGGTCTCCGTAAGCGTCGTAATCGGAATAAAGGAGTAGTTAAGAGCGGACTGAGAGGCCGGAAATAATTTCCCTCTCGATGTCGTCCCTTTAACGAACCCTCGAACGTGCCCCGGCGTTCACCCTTTCTAAATCAGTGACGATCATCGAGAGGCGAACGAGGCAATGAACCAATCAGGCCTTCGATCGGGAGGGTTGAGAATGGGGTCGCACCCTGCTACGCCGCTTGGCAAGACTACCGTCCTGAAGACAAAGAACCGCTCGGGACGCGAGATGCACCGTATAGCATATCCGCTTTTGGAAAACAGGATGTTTCGATCGAAATATTTCTTGGGAAATTGTCAGAGGATGTGCACTTTGTGGGAAATCAATCGAGAGACTCTCCGCATAAAAGAAACATGTACAGTTCCGTGCGAAAGTATTAGTCGAATTCTTTTGGAAATATATCGTACGTATTATAGGGAACATTTCAAATTATACTCACATAATCGTGCCACATAACAATGCGATAGAGTGGAATTTCGAAATATTTTATATGACACACACAATATGCACATAAAACGATAAGTGATCAAATACTTGCTTGAGCGACTATACATCTCCTGTGTCGAGTTTAAGTATAATATTAAATTTTTATCGATACGCCGGCTGCGCGGTTTCCTCACATTTTCTATGCATGGTCGCAACCCGCGGGAATATCGCGGTAGATAAAACGCTCTCGATGCCTCTAACCGGACGAAACGTCGTCATGGAAGTCTATGGGAAAACGAAGACGACAAAAGGTTGTTCGTAAAGGGAATATAAGTGATTGCGTTACATCGGTTAGAATGTCGCAGAGATGAGAAAAATCTGCTGACAGTAGATTTTTCTTGCGACGTTGTAAAGACGAGAAAAGAAGAGAATTTTCACTTGTAAAACGACACTCCTCCAATAGTATTTGCCCTTTACGGAAAGATTATTCGCGATAAGCGCTCCTCGTTAAGCTTGATCCGTCGATAACGCGATCGACAGTTCTGCAACGAAGCCGTTGAATGTTTCGCGTGCCTTCTGATATTTCATTCTCCGGTTATCTGTTCTTATCGGGCGTCGTACTTGTCGCGTCACCCAACGCCCATTACCGGCTATCCTCGGCGAACACCTCGCTAGAGTCGAATAGAAATAAAATCGTAAAAGAACAGACGTTGCTCGATGAATCTCCCTTTTCTCGATTCGTTAGGGAAGCGAGTGATGGATTTCTGCTTGGAGGGACGCCTAAGGAAACGAACGCGGGGTAACTGCGGCCCGGGTGTCCCGTTTCGCTGTCAATTTCCTTGACAGATAACTGCTCTTCCGTTATTCGGGATCAGCCCGGGAATTGTGGCTCGATGAAACCGGAGGCTGTGCGTATGCATCCATCAACTAGGGTGACGAACGTACATTCGTGTCTAGAAGCCGATAGAATGTCGCAGATGTTGACCCACTTTTACATTTCCAGCTGTAGAAAAATTCTCCAGCCTGGAAAGAAGCGACGCGATGGCGAAAATCGAAGTCTCGCGGTTTCAAAGTAGGATTAACGCCTCGAGCAACGGGTTGCTTAGCCGAGCAAAGCTCGTAAATCCAGCGTAGATTCGGTGAATTAGCTAACCGCGCCGCTGTAAATTCTCAGATTAAAAACTTTTAATCGGACTCTGACTGAAGCACGGTCCGTAAACCTTGCTACTTTGCAACCGTACTCCCACGCGATTACGTGTTCGCAGAAAGCACCAACTCGATCGACCGGTTTTGTTGCTTTATATGATTTAACGACAGATGTACGAAGAACAGATCGATCCTAAAAGAATCGATTTTTGACTTAATATATGCATAACGATAGGTACGTATATAGTAGAATTTTTATCTCGTCGATGATAGAACCGTGACAGTTGCATTTTTTCACAGTACGGTCGTACTTCTCTCATTTACTATCATAACGTTACGTGAATTTACTGACAGAATTTCATTTATTCGAACGAAATTAACGTCCGACTAATTGAACTTTCGCTGGTGAATTCACCTGTCTGAACGTAAGCACCTATTACGTGAACGAAAAACAATAGACAGTGGGAGGGGGGAGGGGGGAAATTGACGCTCCCCTACTATATGAAATCCAATTATATAAACTGTTTGTCCGGTGACAAGTTCAGATAAATGGAGTTCCACCGTACAGAGACTACGGGGAGCAGATATCTCAGCTTCTTTTTCTTTTGGTTTCAGCTGGTGAACGGCCTCGACAGACCCAGGTACATTTGCGAGACCGAGGTCATGGAGGAAGTAAACGTGGCCAGCGCCACTCCGGTGGAGTACACTCCTCCGGGGAATCATACCAATAAAAATGCCAACGGGAACATCATCACTCTCACCCTCAAGAATAATCATCTTATCGTGGAGACGGAGGAGCGAGCAGTGAGTATATTAGAGATCATCAACGACAGTATTGCAAATATTATGTCAGAGTGTTACGTGTTATCGTATTTCGGAGAATACTGGTCGATTCGCGGGATTCTGTCGACGTTAATGTTCCATCGATCCAAATTATTTCGCGGTTGAAATACATGGGCGGGGGGGTTTCCATTTTGTTGACGGATAAAGGATTTCTTCCGCTGATCCAATTACACGCAATTCATTGATAATTGGAAGGTTGCATCATTAGCGATCCGCACGGCAGAATAGACAAAACCAATTGCAAGGTGCATTTGATGGTTCGTGTAATAATGGAAATGTATGTTAATCCTCGTGGAAGGTGAAGCTGATCGAAACTAGGGACAAAAGGCCTGTTAATTAATTTTGCAAGAGAAACAAAATACGGTAAGATTTCGATTTTCCGAACAATATCGCGTAGCAAAAGAATATGAATACGTATTTTAAATATACCCCAGGTTTTTTTACTGACTATTAATTAAATATCCTGTAATTTTTGTGTAGATTTTAACTAATAACTGCAGTCGAGTCTCATTACGGTCTTAATGAAATTTTAAAACATGTATCGTATTACATTTTTGTGAACCTGCACATGTAACAATGTGCAACACGTTATTATATTTCATGCAGTTACAGTTTCGTACGAAAGATGACAACGTTTCGTTTGATTACTCGAGTCTTTTAGGATTAATTGATTCAGCAAATCGAGGTCATAGTATTAATTTGTAAAAATCGATGAACGATGGTTTGTTCAAGGAGCTTCCGCAACAAAACCTGGTAGTCGGTGTCTGAAATGCTTCTCCGGAGAATCTAACGAACATCGATTGATCCCTTTACAGCTGGCTGTTGCAGAACTCGGTCGATCTTCGAAGATACGAGGAAACAAAGGTTTTCGATTCGTCTGCTGGTAACGTGTAAAGTCTTTGGAACCGAGTAATCGGCATCCCATGTACAATAAAGGCGCAACAGGTGCGGAAAGGTGGACAAATTGACAAATTGACATGTCGGCCGGAGAAAACCAGCCGATAGCTCGTTGCCTTAAACTAATTGACCCGATCGCCGAGCACGCGTGTGTTCGTTTCTATCAAGATTCGCGAATTCGTATCTTTTATCTCGTAATAAAAACATCGAGCGATCCGCGATTCGTGCGAATCGATCAGTGTACAGTACGTTGGTTTATCGCATTTTTCTGTGTCGTACCCACGCGACGTAAAGCGCTAACGGTTAACCGAATGCCGGATCAATGCCATACAGGATTAATACTTCTCTTTGTTCGAGCGAGTCGGCCACGACATCGTGAAATCGATCCGCCAGCCGGAGATTCGCGCAGCTGGGTCAGCCGGTGGCTCCTCTTTGACAGGGATAACAGGCTCGCAATTATCGGGATTCGTACGGCCCTGTAAGGTCGAAGGTTACCAGGCAATTTCGCCTCCGCCTATCGTCCTACTTACCGGCTCAGACTTATCCGTGGAAACTCATCTTGCCAGGGATTCGCCAAATCCGCTGGGTCAGAGCTTCGACTATCTTTACTCCCCTTACCTGGATATCGGTGTAATTTCATCGAAACACCGTTTGCGAGATACACGTAATCCCAGCTGGATATTTACAGGATGACCAGTTGCGAATCAGTTTCATTTTGAAAGTATTTCATCTCGTGGATCGAAGCGAAATGAATCGGAGAAGTGTCGTCGGTGTCGACGTCGATGGACAAATTTTTTCCGACGTTCAGTTCTGTCCTTTCTTCTCGATTCCCTGTCCGTGGTCGTCTTTAGGTCGTAACCCTCTTTCTTTCTCCTAGACGGCACGAATATACGAGCAAAGTGCGCGCGACCTAAGCCGTCGAAAGCGATCGAACAACGAAAGGGCGTGGATCCGAATCTGTGGATCTCATGATCGAATCCCTAAATCCGTGATAAGTCTTTTCGTAACATGCACACGGACAGCAAGTCCGTTAATCGACAGATAAACGAAATTAACTCGCCGAGACTGGGGACATGTACCTACATGAGAGCCGAATGTTCGTGCTTCCGCGACGATAAAAAGATACGATCGTACGGTATCGGCGAAAAGAGTAGGGAGATTATCACTGCGGATACTTCAATGGTATTATCGACGATAAACCGGTGAAACGTTTCGTTTTCACTCGGCGAATGCAGGGGTCAGAAATCTGATCCTCTGACAAACAAGTTAGAAGGAAAGACTTTTTGGGGTTGGCTCGTGACGTCGCGGTAGGAACGAGACGTCTATTGTCAGACTAAGGCAGTAAGAATCGATACGTTGCCAACAATATCAGCTTTACGTTCGACAAAGCAGCAGCTACTTTGAGAAAAAACACCGGATAGACCAAACAAACGAAGAAACAGACAGATCCGTTGTGCTGTTGGTTATTTCAGCCACGACAAGCGCCTTAGCGCACTTCCTCTTTAAAGGAATGTAAAAACCATGCGATGCGTTTGTTCGTGGATCGGGACAAATAGAAGGGGGACAGGAAACGAAAAAGGGTTCAAGGGGTGGATGCTCGGGATACTTGGACGTAATACTTGGCCTGGCGCCAAGTCGCGGTGTTCACCCTCGGTCGCGTGGAATACCCTCAGAATTCGAGAAATACTCACACTATCGAGGCTACGAGTGCCGTGTCTTTGGATTGAAGCGCGTTTTCGAAGGCCATCCAGTTCGTTGACTTCTTTCGCATTATATCGGATGTCACCTCGCCGAATGGAGCGATGCGATTGACCTTTTAAAATATCACATATTTTGTTGCCTCGAAAATATTATTGAAATATTTTATTCTATTTATTTCTCATAGGTAGAAACTGTAGTATAAGAGGGGAAGAAGGGGCACAGATAAATTTTATTACAACACGCAAACTAACGGTGAATTATTAATTAGAAGCAACGCTTAATATCTTTTCGTGAATCACGTATTAATTTCTAATTAAAATATGTTTCTTGTGGCATAAATAAACGGGTTCCCCGATACCTCTGAACGACAGTGTATATCAGTGTATATCAAGAAATATGACGTCAATGATCTTTCGTGGAGTACAAAAATATATAGATACTGCACAGTCGATTTACCAACGAACTCGTCTTCTTTAAATTTTTCTTTTTGATCTGGGTCAATCTATTCACAGAGTTGCGCGCAGTTTCCGCGTAAAAAGGAAACTCTTCGTTTTCTCGAGCCATCTAAGAACTAAATGCATCCTTAAAGAGGTGCACCGTGACCTGGCTTGCATCGTCGCCGAAGGTATTTGAACTTTAGTCGACAAATTAACTGTCGCGTACGTACGTTAGCGTATACCTCGTTGAATCGTCCCGTTGTATTACCATCACGAGTCTACGGAGTTTCCACGAAGATGCAATTGCATCTAAAGTTTAGACGTATTCGAGACTCCTGATACATTGGACACCGGAATGTCTCCATTTGCTTTGCCATTACCATTTGCCCTGTTCAACGTTATGCTCGAAATGTTATTCAATTTCTTTCGTTAAACTCGATCGAAACTTTGCAATTAACACCGCGTCCTGCGATTGTTCCCGGCAACGTTCCCATCGTGCTTTCGTTTAATTCGTCGATTTTTAATTATTTCCCCTGACGAGAAAAATAATTAGTTTCAATTAACGCCGCTCGCGTTGATCTCGCTCGAGAGATATAAAAAAATTTGGGTTATAAAAGGTTATTAACTAGCAGCCGATGTATAAATAGCAGGTAGAAGGGACACGAACTACGCGTCATCCGTTTAGTAGAGCATCCGGGATCAGTAACGCGTGATCGGTAATCTCGCACCCTATTATGCATCGATTAATTTATTACGTGGAAGATTAAATTCTCGGTGAAGCGTTCCCCTTGTGATCTCAATACATATTTATACGTGCAACATCGTAATGAAATAATATCGTCGATGATATACTTCCACTAGTCTGACGCCTTTAGCTTCCTCGTTAAAAACATATTCGCCGCTGAATTTCCATTTCAATTTGCAACTGCGTGTCCTCCGTTCTCTTTCGGGATAAACAAGAAGTTTGCGTGAACGCTGGATGGATCGTAAAATACGATCTTTAATAATCGTGGCAAAGCGAAACCAGAGTTGTACTAGGTCGGGAACTTACGGTGACAGAGCGTAAGTTACCCTCGAGTCCTCGCCAGTGTTCGCGAGTTACTCGGAAGCGGAAGCGTGCAAATCCCTGAATTATGGCTGTTTCTAGCCACTTCGCTTTTCGAAAACGGCCCTAGCTGCTCGGAGTTCCACCTTTCTACCTGAGATTTCGAGAGATCCTTTTAAAGTAGAACGAATGGCGACGTCGTTCCATTTTCCTTTTCACGTGGCACGCCCCTCCTTGTTCTCAAACACGTCCCTCCTATACAAGGTGTGCCACTAAATACAGTGCGATCAGCAGCAAGATTCTACGGAAAGGAACAAATCGAGAGCACGAAATATATTTGTTTCGTGCTTTCCTCTCGATCAAATCGAATTTGGAAATCTGTTTGTGTAAACTTGACCGATTACTGACTTTGTACGAGGAAATAAAAAGTCATTCTACGCAAGGAAATGATCGAAAAACGTAGAATAAAATGTCCCCTTTAAGACCTCGTTTCGTACGAATGCTCTATATAAACGAAACCACGAACAAAATTTATGTAGCAACCGATAATAAAGAACATGTTCGCGGTAAACGTTCTGTAATTTTTATATAGCACGTATATCGTCAAATCGCTTGAAAGTTGACCGATATCATCATGACGATCGACGTTTCGTTGTAGTACTAATGAAATTTCACGATATTTCATATGAAAGTTCCTTGTGGTAAGCGTTGAAAACATTTCGCAGACTACTGCACATGTCTTCCTAATTCCTCCCTCGGCGGATCCTTAGGATTCCAGTACTTACTGTCACGCGTCATCGGAAAACCTACGTGGCGTCTCTGGTGGACGATTCGTTGGTCGATCCGTCGCGTAGGATCTGAGCTGACGGAGTCGATTTCTGAAGCGAGTCACCACTTTGCCGAGGGCTGGTGAAAAACTACGTGATTCGGGACCCGGTTATACGATGCCTCTGGGAGCAAGTTTCGTCGAGGAATCGAGAAATAGAAGCCACTTTGCGTCTCCTCTTACCCTTGCGCGACTCTTTGTCCTTTTCAAAGAGGTAGGACAAAGGTGTTATCGGTACGACCGATTCCTTCCTTTTGCTGAAACTCTCAGAAGTTTCTCGAAGAAGGCCCGCGAGGCAAATGCGACGCGATACGTGGCTAAAAGGCTCGCCGCTTTGGTTCGATGGAACCGCCCCCTCCACCTTTTAAATTAACCACCTCGAGATGACGGGTAACCGTAACTTCCTGATAGGGGACGTATCTGCCAGATTCCGGTTACTTTATAAGCCACGGAGCAGAATCTGGGTCAAACTTCGACATGCTTTACACACTTTTGGTTAATTAGAATTTATCACGCGTCGAAGTAATTCGTTGCCTAGGGATTCGGTAATTGGATCGCTCGGGTGAAACTTTAGACAGCGTAACCGCGAAATCAAAGGCGTCACGCGTCTCCAAATGGCAGCCCTGTTCTCAACGACACGAACCTACATAGAAAGCTTATCGATCGCGAACCATCGTCGATGGAATGGCTAAGGTTGTTGCGCGGATAGAACATTGTTTTCTTGGAATAGCTCGTAGGAATAAAACGATACGTTGCTCCTGTAACAATTTATGTATCGTAAAAGCAAAATCATATCAACGATAGCGTACTTTTTCGGTTACGACAGTTGGATAGTCGAAGGCGTATCGGCTAGCGAGAACAAAATGTGAAGTTTTCGATGTTGAGTTCGAAGATGCGTTTTCTCTCTGGCATTGCCGATAATTCGGAAGGCGTGAGCGACGTGCCCCGCGGGGAAACGTTGCTTGCGACGCCCAGAGTCGCGAACGAAACACAGAGAAATGCGTCGGGATAGGAGAGACTGGAAACAATAGGGAGAACTAATTCTGCGGTCCGTCGACTCGAGTAACTCCGATCGCGGTTGCTTTTATCCGCGGCCGACGGCCATGGTAGACTACGAGTAAACTAGAAACATCATCTAGGAAATTCATACGGTGGAAATTAATTTCCTAGTTCTGACGTGAATACGCTACGCTGCCTTTGTTGCATATCGGAATCATTCGTTTCGCTTGTCAACGGCGAGTTGCTTCACATTACTCAATTGTAATCGGAATCATAATTAATATCTCACATATGTATATTCAAATCGTTTGAGTCAATTCTTTCGCACAAAATGTCGGATAATTTGGATTCTGATATTGATCTGAATTTCGCGACGTCAGCGTAACGGCTCTCTTGCTTTCAGAATTATTGCAATATTTTAAAGTCGCTTATAGAAGGAAGGATTACGTTTGTCATAAATACTCGCGGATATGTTTACCACTATACGGCTATAAATACGTCAGTATGCATGGAACGCGAGCGTCAGCGGCTCGTGAGAAATCCCTTTATGGAATATCATATCTAAACGCAGATCGAGAGAACCGTTCAACGTGTTCTTATTTTTGGCAGTTCGTTTCTTTGTCGTCTTGAATAGATAACCGAAGTAAAGCAGCTGATGATGCATCGAGCTCGTAATTGCGGGGTGCTTTGAGCCGCATAGCCTGATCATGTTGCACCGTTGAAACGGCAGTAAAAGGTCGAGGTGAGATTGCGAAGCAGGCAAAACGAACCCCGCTAATGACACGATCATTCGTCAAACGATCTGGCCCCTTCCGCCCTTCCGTTTCACCCTACAAGCGAATTCAACGACCCTACCGTTGATTAATACTTCGCCGCGTATTTATTCCTCGTTTCTTTTTTTTTTTACGAGATAGGGCAATAAACGTTTTCTTTTCGCTGGCGTAGAAGCCGTATACGCCCGGTTTGATGAAAAAAGCCGCGGGAAGAAGTTAACGAAGCTCGCTCGTCTCCGCGTTTTAGGTGACGGTGGAGGATAATAAAAATCGCAGGTACCAAGATAACGGCTGCTCGTTCGTTGTCGAAGTGCAACCCAGCTATCAGAACGAGGAAACCGAGACTAACAAAGGATCCACCGATGACATGACCGCCAGCGTTACCGATCAGCAGGCTCTGGTCCACAGAGAAGAAATTCCAGAAGATAAAGCGCCAGGTACGTTGCTTTCATAATACAACTATGTTATCGTACGAGATAAAGAAACGTACAGTCGCTGCAAAAAGTATTCGCACACCATTGTATCTATTATAAGTTATAACGGATGATGTTACGATTTATAACGTTTAAACGCTAATCGATTAAATCCAGATATATTAAATTTCGTATCATTTAGTGGTACGTACATTCGTACGACTACGAAAATTCAGTAGTGTAAAGATAGATCGGATGGAAAAGCGTTTCGCCGCAGAACATTAGGATATGTGCAAATATATTTTGTAGCCACTGTAGACAAAGAATGTTTAAAAAAGAAGAAAATTTTATAAAAAAAATATATTTAGTAAAAAGTATGCCTGTATGATGCAGGGTTCGAGAACGCAAGATTATTCGGTAGCACGAATACAGGATTGTCGCAGTCGGACCTCTCGATCTCTAGCCAGGGCTCGGTTAATCCCAGCTATCGTTATGGAAATCAAGTGGAATACGATGCGGGCCATCTGGGTTACCCGATGTACGGGGGTAGTTACGAGTCCGATACGTTATCTCGGAAACTCGAGGGAGGGTCGAAATGGGTGGAATTTGATAAGTCGCCGGACACCGAAAAGGCATTACTGAACGCGTCGAAAACGTCGAGTATGGAGAAGGATGCGGAGGAAAGCGTAAGTGACGATTTTAAGCGAGAAAAGGAAGATCGTGATGGAACATTGTGTTTCTTCCTTCCAGCCATCGATAACGGGAAAACAGAACAATCTGGACGTTTCCCAGGGTTCCGGAGGATCGATGGACCAGCAGGATTCAACGGATGCCAGTATTTCCACAGACACGGTTCGCTCGAATCCCAACCTCCAAGTGAATGGCGCCACCCCGAATAAACTGGAGATTATGGAGCAGAAAGCGCTGAGCAATGACTTTGGAAAATCAGAGATCAATAAACCCGTGATAACCGGAGCGTTGTTAAAAGACGACGTCCAAGAAGACACTTTTCAGGAACAGCAGCGGAAGCTGGGTAACGGCACCCTAACACCGGAGCACAAGGAAGGCAGGCCGAAGAATCAGAAGCCAGAAAGCTGCACCTTTGTGCCGAGTCATAAGCGCAGCGGAAGCATTCCACCGCGACTGATCGAGGAGACCCTGGAATTAGACCTGGAGCCCAAGAAGTCGTTGGACATTTACAGTCAGATCAAGACCAGCACTAAGAGCATACTCCCAGGATTAAGTCCAAAGTTTGAGCTTCTACAAAACGAAGTAAGTCCTATCGAAGAAAAAGAAAGTTAATGGAGATAATGGTGTGCAGCGCCTTTATCGTAAAACATCTCAAAGCATAACATCGAACCATCGAACGAGCATCGAGAGATGTCCATTGCCCATTCGAGGACCGTGGACAAATTAAGTCGAGTCTCGCGTCGAACGTGACGCGTTAAAGTCGAAGCTCGTCCGCGTGATAACCATTTTCTACAAAAATTTCCACGTCTAGAGAAATTTTCTTCCGAGTATTCGCACAGAGCCAAATCAAAACAACGGCTACGGGTGGTCGCGAATCTTATTTGGTATCAGAGAACAATGCTTCCACCCTCGTCGAGAACGATTTTTATTTAACGAAAAGTCCAACAGAAAGTCATTGTAGATATCTCATCAACGCCAAAACTCGCCGACGCCTCATTGGGGACGTTCCAGGAGATTTTAGACGAGGCTTTCAGAAAAGTATCACGGTATCAATGAGACAGCCGAGCCATCAGGTAGCCATCCCAGCTCGCTGTAGCAGTGCCGTTCGAAGAACTCATACCGCAGCAAAAAGAGGATCGGCTAGAGGCAGAGCGATAAAAAGATGTCGCGTCTGGGTTTGCCTACGATAAAATCATCGGGGGAGAAAATCGCGGCGACGGATCGATGAGGACTGGAGCACGGTGGAAGTTGATAGAGTGACCAGGGCAAATTGGTCGTATCCAAGGGAAACTGTGCTTCATAGGTCGCTACCGACAGAGGCGCTTGGAATTGACAATATATCCTAATGACTCTCCAGTTTCCAGCCCTTAACTCATCGCTCTCCCACCGGTCTTCCTCTCTCTCTCTCTCTTGTCCGTTTCCTTCTTCAATTCTCCCCCTCTGTTCTCTCCGCGCGCTCCATGAACCCTGCCCGCCCGTTAAATTTACCAAAGCGAGGATCTACGAACCGCGGAGAACAATCGTCGACTAACGAACTCGACGCGCCGCTGCGGATTCCGCGTCCGTGGCTCTGTGTGCGCGCCAACCGCAACCGCATCGGGTAATAGAGCACCGCAGTTGTCCGCGACGCATACTGAAAACAGTCGTCCGCTCGCCGCATCGTCGAGAAACGCGTTACACCTGGTGGAATTGTTTTTCTAAAAGGGTCCTTGTCTCGTATCGTCACGAGACAAAAAGCGTGTCGTTTGGTTAAAGAGATAATCAGGTTCAGAGCATGGGGGGCTATAGAGTTGGATAGAGAAACGAAAGGGGTGCGTTTCGATATTTAGAAACGTTGCTGCTTGACGTAATTGTCAAAGACAGAAAACCGTCCTGGGTGGCAGTGATTTGCTAAATACACGCCAGTTATGTCCCTCTTCCTGCGCCATCCGTCTGCCTGTCTGACCACGCACGACTTTCTCCCCTGCAGAGTCTCATCGCGCGGCTCGAAGCGTCGATAACCGAGTAAAGTTTTGAAAGCCTCCTCATCGACCCGATCGAGAGAATCTTCGAGGGAATTTCATGATATTCTAACGCGAGTACATGTACTCGAGAAGAGGACCGTATCACAGGACGAATACATATGTCGAATTTTGTAAACCATTCTAAGAGTTATACCGCCAGATTCCGTTGGACTAAAACAATTTTACAAACGAACCAGATTTGTTAAGAATTTTCTATTGTCCGAGAACATACGTACGAAATAGAAGATAATTAAGCATCGTAAGTGGAACGCTATTAAGTGTCCAGATTGGTAGATGTTAAGGTTTCGAGCGTGGTCTTCGAGTTTCGATCAAGTATCGTGTCTAAGAATTCTCTATCGGCATTTTGTATCGTAGTTTTTTAAGTTCAAAGAAAAGTTGAAAAGTATTATCGAGATGCGTGTGATTTATGGCCTTGAGTTAGCGGATGAGGGTTTTTTCTTTTTTAAATATTCCAAATACTTTCGATTATCCACGTAAAAGCGAGATTGAAAGTTAGAATTCGAAGATGGCAGGATTAAATTCTTATAAAACGTCGATATTGAAATTTCTAGACATTGGTACGTTTCGAATCTCGGGGACGATGGTCGTTTTAGTAGATCTTGTACGCAAGATTTTACTTGGAAGTAATCAGAACCAGTAAACGCTCCTAAGTACACTGTATCGGTAAATCATACTTACGTTAAACACGAGGTTCGCGACTCGAGGAAGTCGAAAAGAGGCTTAAAGATTAACGTTACGTGGATTCTAGTGCCAAAATAGTTCCTTAAGGTTTCTCGAGGGCAACTCGATGAACGTATGCCAAACGACTATACTCGATGATCTTATTATTACCTGTACGTTTCGAGCAAATGCTGCGTTACCAATATTTCAGATTTTATACGCTTCCGTTACATAGTGCGAACGTTGTTGTTAATATGGTGCTATTGCGTATGGATCTATGCGACGAGGATGTAGCTTGCTGATTTTCTCTTTAGTCATTGCGCTCCTACGTCCTCGTTTCTTCGTTCGTCGCGCCTCATTGGCACTCGCGCGCCACTACATTTCCGGTGAGAATCGACGTCCCCCTAAACTGTACTTTGAAAGTGAGAATTTTCGTCATTTTCGGAGGATACTACTTAATTAACACTCGACCAATTGCAACACTCCTACGTTCATATAATCGATATAATCGTACAATTGATATCGATATAGTATTCGTACTTCTTTCAAATAAAAATTAAAAGTCACAGGTCCAGAATCCGTGAACGAATATCACTTTGAAAAATGACGAAACTCTGTTTCTAAGATGCATCTGCGCTTCTTACACTTGAAGCCATTATCGAGCCCGAGCCGATAAACGCGAATAACACGAAACATCCCCTCATCGAAAAGTATTCACCGGTCCACGTAAGATAATAGTGTGTAGCACATATTTAGCGATTAAGTACCATAACTTAAAGGTTTAATCATACTCACACACGATCCCCGAACAGAATCGATTCGTTTCACGACTCATACGTACTCCTATGCCCGCCGAGTCTCTCTCGCTATTACATCGCTAACGAAGTAAGTCTAGTTTTCTGGTTTAGTGAATCTCGTGTGGCTGTTACTAGATGGTATTAGAGGTCTAACTGTGGACAACTATAAATTTTATATAAGACCTGAATGTCTCGCGTATTTCTAGAAATATTCACACCGCAAGTAGCTGGTCGCATAGCGGTTGATCGACCGATTATTTAGGTCGCCCTCGCGCCGATTTCGACCGCTCTAAAAGCGTCCTCTGTGTGTGTGTGTCTGTGTGTGAAAGATGGGTCGCGTCAAAGGGAAAACACGAATCTCCAAGGTATAGAAGGTATTGGACGCTTGAAAATCGACGCGAGGTCAAGTTTATAAGGAAAAATCCATTCTCCATTCTCCGTTCTTCGACGTAATGCTCTGATGTTCTATCGCATCGCGCATCATCATTTCGCAAGGATACTTTAGAGATAATTACTCGTAGAGACTCGTCAAGAAGTAATTATAAAGACTTAATTAACGATTAAGCGAGACGCGGATCTCCGAGATCCTGACACACAACCGTTCCATATGATCAATTAAAGTCGAATCGTAATAATTAAGCTGCGAATGATGACAGAGAGCAGTTAGCTAAAAAAAAAAAAGAAAAAAAAAGAAAAAAACACTTGGGCTTGGATGATATTGAGCTTTCGATTCATGAATTTTCAGTCCTTTCTCGTTCGTTTCCAGCACCGCTCCTATCTTCGTTTAATCCTCTGGCCCCTTCCTCGGGGGTGGATCGAAATAAAGTCCGAAAGGAACATTGTCCATCGTGCTGCATATTTGTACGCTGAAAACACATATGTAAGTCCTTTAGAACGAACGCGTGGACGGACATTCGTTTTCGCTAAAGTACCACATTGTATATGTCAATTTATTTTGCAAAATAAACCATTGGACACGAACCCTGAGTCATCGTGAGTTTGCGTGGCAAGTTGATTGATCGACCATTTCAGTTCAAGTATTTCCGTGCTTTATTTCAACAAATTTTGTTAAAGTGCAATTAATTCCACAGTTTCGTTCTATCGAAATACTACTCATTTGTCGAATTAATATTATGCACGATGTTTGTCCGCGATTAACCACAGAAGATAACACCGCGTCGGTAACCGATAAAAATCGATCGTAATGGGTGCGCATCCCCAAAGACAGTACGAACCATCGACCAACCTAGTAGCAGTTCTGCAGCCGAGGGTTGAACTGTTTTACTCGTTGCACCCTCGACGCTACGCGCCACCTATCGATGGAAAAGCTCGGGGGTTGAAAGCGAACGCCTCGACTGATAAAACGTTGCACGGGGGCGGAAGAGAATTAAAGGAGGAGGATCGAAGCGCGAGGCTGGCGGCGCCAACGGTGAATCTGGCGAAACGTAAAATATCACTGAATTATACATGCGCGTTTTTAATTCGGTAATCAATAGTAAAAACCGCTAATATATCCCCACCATTTTTCCGCTATTTAGAATTCACCAATGCCCATCTGCCGACAACCCTTTCCGATCGCGTGTGGGAGGAGCCGCCAAATACTGGCTCTCTATTCTCGCGGTCGATCGGGGGATTTCGAAGGTACAATTTTTTTTTCCTTTAATGCGTCAAACGAGATAACGAGCAAAATGATGATTCGAAGCACGAAAGACCTGCGTATCGACGCGAGATATAATCGCTCGATAGAGGCGACAGAGACAAAAAGAAATTGCTAGTGAACGATACACGAATTTGCTCGTTAACAAAGGCGTAAGGAACAGCGGCATATGAACATTTCAAACGACATCGATAATGGCCGTTTATTCGATAATTTTTCCAAGGCGAGGCCAATTACCTCGTGAAAGACACGAAGTGAGAGGTCTACCGGAGAGCAATAGGCAGAGGTACGCAGAAGGCATACGCGCGCGCGACCATAATTGCTGTTTATTAAAGGCGATTGCAAAAACGAGGCAGGTGTTTGTAGCAGAGAGCGAGAGACAGGATGGTTGAACTGTGGAAAGTCTATAGCCGCAGCCGCGAGAGTTCTCCGGGTGGTTTTGTCGTAAGCAGGGTCGGGACCTTCGCGCTAATTTCCATATCTTTTTGCAATATCATTCTCGCTAAGACGATTTCACGAGAAACACGTTGGCACGGTGGGAAGAGCCAGCGGCTTCATTCGTTTATCGGGTACATACGATGGGCCGAAACGACCGAAGCGGGCGTATGCCGAAGGAAAAATCGGCCCACTTGCGAGCAACGATCTCGCCTGGCCAGCGGCCGACGAACTCGCGACGAACTTTCACACCGACGTCCCACCATCCGCGAGGTTGACGCAGGCCGCGAATGGAGCGAAACGGGACTGCCCACCGACGCACGGCACCGCGCTCTTGGCCAATTATTTTTACCCGTGAAATCGAATTATCGGGCGCGGCGATTAACGCGGATTTAATCGCACCACTCGTGTCGTCCTTTCGACGACCGGCCGAAGGAGGACGGAGAGAACGGGATGGCAGTCGGGATGGACAAAGACGGAAGGAAACGCGGGAGATAGAAAATAGAAGGAAAAAGGGGTGGCCGCAGGGCGGGAGCGTTCATATCTACGCGTGGGTGACAAGAGAGCGAGGCTAAACAGGAGGTTAAGGGTGAGCGGGACAGCGGGCGGAGAGAACGAGCGAGAGAAGAGAAGGATGCAGCGAGTCGAACGCAGAGGGAAGAGACACGGAGGTGGGCCAGAGAGGACGACGAGCAGAAAGAAAGAGAAAGAAGAGGAGCGCGGGGTGACGGAGGGCAGAGAAGGGTGCGCTTGAGCGTCGGTACAGATACGGCATTATGAAAACACGAATGTACTTTTAAATCAATACCACCATCGCATTGTAGGGAGTGCGCTGGTGGGGGCGGCACGCTCGCATCCCGGAATACAGGAGAAGAGAAGAGAAGAGAAGAGAAGAGGAAGGAGGAAGAGAGAGAGGAAGGAAGGTCGGTGGCGCTGCCGCGGGAATCGACAGAGGAGCGAAGGGGTGTGATAAAAGGATAGGCACCGACCAAGAGGGAGGCGGCAGGAGATGGTCGCGAGGGGTGCCGGAGAAACGATTCAGCCGGGTGAAAAGTATGAGCACCGGTTACGGCACTGCTCAGCCTCGTAACGAGAACGACGCGCGTTGCACTTGCCGTGAGAATGGCTTTTGACAGCGCGATCCGTCCTTGTCGACGCTTTGGAAGCGTCGCTGCCGCGGGACGGTTCGTTGTTAATCGTCGTTTGCCCACCGACGCAAGCATTCGCCACGTCATCCTTGGCGAAACAACACCGAACGCGGCAACGTGCCCAGAAGCGAAACGGGAACGACTTTCGGGATCGCATCGTTCGTTCCCATCGATCGTTCTTCTACGTTGAAACCGAACACGGAACTGGGACGGCAGTCAGTCGCGGCAGAACTCGAAATCGATTTAATTCGGTCAGCTGGATTTTGATCGATGCGCGACAGAGAAAGTATCGGGGGATTATTAAAAAATAGACGGGAAAAATGGAATAAAAAACAGAGGGAGGGAAAAAAACGAAAAAAAAGCGCGCCGAGCGACGGAGGTTGCTTCCCACGCGGTGCACGGACAAACGCGAACAAATTGGCAGAGAGGAATATTTATTTTCAATAATATCGATGTCGCGATTCTCGATGTACATTTCGTAACCGTTTTAATACATCAACGACCGGCCAATTTATACGCGACACGAAATTAGAGTTTACGTTAATTATTTTAATTGGTTTTGCTAATTAAGCACGACCATTACGTAGAACCGGACAATGGTCACAAAACGGACATATTATTTGCTAAACACATTATCGTTGTCGATTGGCACGCCAAAGTGATGGGTTCAGTCAGCTGGCAGTCGATTAGCCATCGGCCTGTTACTTGGATAATTACGTTGATTAGAAGCTTCCTTACTCCACGATTAATTCCCCGGCGTACGCTCTAACGCTGTAGAAAATGTACGTCGAGACCAACGAAATTCGTTTACAAAGAATCCAACGAGCGACCAGCAGCTGTCCCTATTATACAACTTAGATCCGCGTTTCGTAGATGGATACGACACCTGATCGAAATCGAACAAAAGAATTCCATTGAGCCACCCTCTCGTCGTCGATCCCCTTGTTTACAAACAGGACACACAAGGTCGCCGATCTTGAGGGAACGGAATAACTGTCGTTCAAGCGGCTGTCCTCTCCACCCTTCGACCAAATTCCTTCGCTCTCGTTCGGGGTGGAAGGGTGCAACGGAACCGTCTGTGTTCGCCGGATGTGTCGACCGGGGGTGGGTTTTCCGATACGTAACCATCGGCGTCGCTGGTAACCCCATCGCTCGTCGACGTCCTCTCGCAGCTTCTTATCCGATGGCGGACACGCTCTCCGTCGTGTGTGTTCGTCTTCGTGCTGGTAAACATACGAGGCCGTGTGCCTCACGGACACAGACTCGCGGCATGGACAACCGCACGCTCGCACACACGGTCGCACGTGGAAAGGATGATGAAAGCGTGCTCGGCCACCTGTATGCTTTAACCGTGGATCGAACCTTACCTGTTACTCGTCCGGCGCACCGAGGTAGTCGGCCCGAGGCCCTCGACCGGGGATTTCCGTTTCCGGTTAAAGACACCACTTACCCCGATTATTCTCTCCTCGGTGGATCCGTTTTTCCCGTTCCGGGATAACGACGAGACCGTAACGAAACTCGAATTCGACGACGAAACGTTACGTAGCAGGTCGAATCGAAAACGAAGAAGTCGAGGAGAAGAAAAGGTTCGTCGACCAATCGTATCGGACGTTCTTTTACCTGCATTTGTCAGCATGTGGAAAGGCGATTAGCTGGACGGAACAGAAATAGCATCGTCACGCTTTGGTAGCCGATCTTTTGTACGTACGATGCTTGCGACCAATACGTATGCTCGTTGTTACGTTGTATGGTCGTGTTGAGTCTATCGGAAGTAATCAATTTGATCCGAGTTTCTTTGTCTGATCGTCTTTCGAGCTATCCGTTACACGTAGGTATAGGAGGAAAATTTGAGAAGGAAGAACAGAGGAGGAGAAGAAGAGGCAAGACCGAGAGAAAGTATTTCTGCCAGAACGAAGCAATTTGACTAACAAATCGGATCACCGACGTGCCGCTGGAAAACGTTTCGATTTAACGAATGGGTCGCCGTTACGAGAGTACAACAGGTACACCGATTATCCTTCCGTGATTCCGGGACCGTTTCGCGGCTCCGGAATCGAGGCGGTTTGTCCTCTCTTCGATCGCGTGTATGCAATAATATTTCGCGTTATACGCACCGCGGCTACAGCGGGATTAAATCCGCCGCTCACGGTCGCTGCCAAACGGATTTTAACGAAATTCCACAGCGAAAGCGACGCGGTGAGAAAAAAAAGGAGCAACGCGAGAGCGCGCAGAGGGAAAAAAAACAACAAACAGGAAAAAAAGGACGGAGAGCGGAGCGCTGTGTATGTAGAGAGAACGTCGGTGAAATCACGCGACGATCGAGAGAAAGTGTATCGATACGAGGCACTATTTCGAAGCAGTTTTCAGGGTTCGAGGGACGCGGCGGCTGATGAGGGTGGCGGTGTTCCTGGCGGGGTCCCCGGGCACGTGGTGCTACTATTGATTTTAATTTTAGTGAAAGAGGTGGAAAAATTAGAAGGGTGGCACGAGGAGGGCTGACACACGGGAGGAAGGAAAAGGGAGGGTGAGTAGGAGTCGGAGCGAGCGAGAGATACACGTCGAGGGACAGAATACGAAGAGGCGAGCGACACAGGGTGAAAAAGGAGAGACGAGAGCCCGCGCGAGGGACCGAAAGAGAGAGAGAAACACAACGTCGGGTGAGAGCATCGCTGAACAGTTTCGCTTTCATTTCCCTCTTTAGCCGAAGGCAAAGGTAGTCGCTTCGAGGGTGGGAGGGATCCCGATGCCCGAGGGAAGGCAAGGCAAGGCAAGGCGAGGCAAGGCAAGGCAAGGAAAGAGGGTGAAATCGTATCACTGAAGGATGAGAGAGTTAGAGCACTATGAAGGAAAGAGAGACAGAGAGAGGGAGATAGATAGAGAGAGCTGCGAATAGAAGGTCGAAGAAAGATACCGGAACTCGGTTAGAAAAAGAGAAGCCGAGGCTAAAAGGAGGGTGGTACTATTGAATGAGAGGGTGGGACGGTGCAGGGCTCGCGAAAAAGAGGAGAACATACCCTCGACTGTGTAAAACACAGAGGTTCGCGGTGCCGAAGCGAGTTTGTGTTTAAAAAACGGCCTCTCTTCCTCCCTTTCTCCTTCCTTCCTTGTCCCATTCCCTTCTTTTCTAGCACCCCCTTCTGCGCTCCTTGCCCTGCTCGAATCTTCTCGGCATGCCCTTACCCCTTTCACCCCACGTGCTTCTATTCGTCAGCAACCGAGGACGACCTCCGCGATAATTCTCGTCGCGCGCTGGTCGGTCCTCGCGCGCGAGTTTTCCTTCTTTCTCCCTTCTATTTTTTTTTCTTCTTTCCTCTACTTCCTTCTTTCCTTCCTTTTTTCTTTTTTTTTTTTTTTGCTATTTTCCACTGACAGCAACCGCGTGCGCGCGGCGTGCCGCGGATCACGGACAAATGCGTACTTTACGCGTACACGCGCTTCCACGTCGAGGAACGAGAAAGCGAGAGTGAGAGCGGAGGGTAGTGCGAGAGGGAGCGAGAGCGCGGGCGCGTGAGAGGGTGAAGGATGAGTTCCTTTGTGGCCGCCTAGATTAAAGGCAGACGCTGATGGGCCGTCAAAGGAAACTATTAGCGTAGAAGGTAATGCAATATTTTTTCCCTCCCCGCAGGCTGGATTTCTCCGAGAGTAGGCGACGCTCTCCCGAGGAGAAACGACGAGATGTGCGCCTACACGTACGCGCGTATATTGGCCGGACGAACGTGGTGAGAGATGGTGGCGTTTTTTAAGGCTGTCTCGCTCCTTTTCTCGTCGGAACAGGCATAGCGACCGAGAAATTTTTCTCCGCTAGCGCCGCTTGCTATTTATTAACATCCGATTAATAATGGCTTTACGCATCGGAACTCGTTCGAACGAACGAACGAACGAGTCGCGACGGATAATTAATATCATTATGCCCTGTGAAACACAAAGAGCGGAGTTACGACATTTAATTAACAATATTACGAATCGCAGGATGGTGAACGAGAGCGGGGGGGCGGGTGGTTGGGATGGGCGGTTGGGTGGTCGGACGGGTGGGCAGTGGCGAGGGGATATAAAGAGAAACAACGGTGTGTTTTTCCTGGCGATAGGCGAGCCAGGTATGATCGAGGGGGTGGAAACGGGGGTCCGCCTGTATAACCGGCGTGTCGAGGGCGGCAGAGGGGCACCGAGGGGGCAAAGAAGAGCGACAAAAAATTGACTTTGCCAAAAGCCGGCATCGGTCGTGATCGTTCTCATTGGCCGGCAGCGAAAAAATCCCATCGAATCAGCGGACGAGGTGAGATTTGCAATTAAAACGCGGGATGGTATACCACGGGCGGAGGGTGACGGAGGGTGGCGGCGAGCCGGGGCTGTTAAGCGGGAAGGGGTAGGCGGATACCGCCGACCGAAAGGGCGCAATAAATGTACGCATTGCGCAGAATTAGTTGATTAAAATATAAAAGAAGAGCGGTGGGGATGGAGGAGGGTTCGGCACGGGCGGGGTGGCGCGGCGGGAGGGGTGGCGGATAGGCGCCAGAAGGAGAAATCTCTTTTCCCCTCTCGCTTTTGCTCCTCTTCTCTCTGGACCGGCAACAGCGGGGAGAAGGTAGAACGCGCCGGAGAGAAAGAGAAAGAACAAGACTAGGCGGGAGAGCGCAGCAGCCCGGGAAAAGAAATAATCTGCGAGCTGTATTGACGTTTCTAGTCTAACTCTGATTGAATTATGCATGAGCACACCGAGATGCCGAGAGCTACCCTTCTCTTTTCCTCCCTACGCGCATAATTTTCTCCCTGCGTACAGAAATATAATGTACGCGTACACCTACGTGCACAGGATCGTCTAAAAAAAGGACTCTGCCAACACCGGGTGCGTGTAATGTTCGCGAAAATCGTCGAAGCGGCGGTACTCGATTATACCTATAGCTTTCAGAAAATAAAAAAAAAAGAAAAAAAAAGAAAAGAGAGGAAAAATAGTCGGCTACGCGGGTAGAGGGTTCTTCGTCGAATTTGGTTCTAGTCGCGTCTCATCTCTTTCGTTCTGCAAACTTTTCCATTCCCCGTCGAATATCATACGGTCGCGTAATTTATACACGCATAGATCGCCGATGATCCTACACACGCGCGCATCGGGCGCAACAATACCCGTCGAATGACATTCGTTATCATCGTTTGCCATCCCCGGCGTCCGTCCGATATCGCGAAACGATCGGAATCGCAGTAACACTCGCGCCAATTTTTTTCCTCCTTTGCCAAAGTTGAGTTATGGGTATACGCGAAACGTCGTAGCCTTTGATTTACGGGGAACGCTTTCAATCGGAGTCGCGGTAAGATCGACGACGCGGCGTCCATGAGAGGACGAGCCACTCGTAGGTTCCCCGACACGCGTCGGTTCGCGTGCCTTTGAAAATGCCAGAGGGAAAAGCGGCACCGATATGAGCAAGCAACGAATATACGCATCGTGCTCTACCACCGGTACGAGTTGAAAAAAAAAGTTGAAGCCTCTTAGCTACCCCTGGCAACTTCGTCGCCTGCCTGCCTGCCTGCCTGCCTGCCTGCCTGCCTGCCTGCCTGCCTGCCTGCCTGCCTGCCTGCCTGCCTGCCTCCCTGCCTGCCTGCGTCACCCCTTCGACGTTCTTTCACCGTAGCAGTCTCGAGTAATACATATATATATATATTTCTTTTTTTCGCGTTTCTCTAACTAATTTTCCAAGAATGCCGGTGTGTTTGCGCAGCATGGAATCTTACGGAAACAGCTTCTTTCCTTTCTCGAGCGGTATACCTTCTATTTTCACTGTTTTCACGGAAGTTACGCGAACGTCCATACCCGACAAGCACCGTACCGGCTATCGTATATTCTTCGACGAGAATACTCGTACGTTGTAACCGTGGACGATTTATGCAGGAAATCTGCCGCGAGGGATCGCGCGAACGAAGAAGGGGTGTCGTTAGAAAAATATTTTTCTTGCCGAGAATCGTTCGATCGTCGCAGGCGACCGTCCATCGTATTTTCTAGTCGTCCGCCCATCGAAACGCGTGTCTCCTTCGCACGCACAGGAAAGGAAAGCTCGAGGTTCCGCTATTAATAGATAAATCCAGGCCAGGGGAGAAACGCAACGCGTTCGACGGTCATCGATGCGTGCAAGAAGGGAAGGGTAGAAAGCGGTTCACGGTATCGGGAAGGGTTGGTTCGCGGTGCGTGTATCTCGCGTAGGTGCGTAAAGAAACGCGCGAAAATCTTGTCGACCGGTGTCATCGACATCTCCGTCCCGGGAGAGATCCTTTTTACACCCGATTGGAAAAGGATCCGATGAACGGTAATACCACGAACCATCAGTCAACCAACGCAACGTGCCGTAAGTTGCGCGCGAAACCGACGACAGATTATCGATAATCACGAGATGCGTTCTTTCGTGAAAACCGGTAGCGATTATCGTTTCTTTCGGCTGTAAGGACAACCGGTGAAACTCGATCAAAAGGCTTACTCACGGAATTGTGCTTCTTTCGAAAAATTCCTGATTTTCCGAAAGGTTAAAGCGAAAACGCTCGGTGACCGCTTTAGTAAATTCGATTCATCGATTCGTCGGACGTACGTAAGGATTAACCGGCTATTTCAGATGCTCGAAGCGTCGTGTCGTCCGATATCGGATCGCCGCCGCTTATCGCGTAGATATTGCGTCGATACCGAGCGAACGCAATTAATAGTCGTTTTCCTTGGTTTAATTTATTAATCGAATATTTACGACAAGCCCGACAACCGAGCACCGGCGTATGCGTGGCAATGGCAGCAGGGCAAGAGGAGAGGGAACGCAATTATCATAGAAACAGAAAGACCTCTCCTCCGTGTTTGTTTAACTGTCGAGATAATTATGAAATGCATTCGTTGTTACGGCAAAATAACGATAGGTATATACTTTCTACGGTAATGCGACTAATTATTATAAATGGTCATGTTAATTTATAAACGAAATTCATCGAATTACGCGAACGCCGGAGGCTTCGGAGGGGGCGAGGAGGTGGCACGAGAAGGTAAAGGGTGGTGGTCGGAACTAGCGCGATAGGCAGTCGGGGTGAAACGCGTCAAATGGAAATGCATGTTTTTTGCCGCTTTAGTAAAATCAGGGGTGCAGGAATTACGTCTCTCTGATGCTCAGCGCGCGAGTTTTATTATGCATTTACACACTTATACAGCCAGTGTAACTACGCATCGCTCTCTGGCAAGCCAACCCGCGACAGGGGCTGGCTGCCAGAGGGATGTTGAATCTCCCACCATCGTGGTCCAGGTACATCCCCACCAGCCAACCGCCGATGAGGGAGTTTCGCGTCTAGTACTAAAAACGAGGATCGATACTAAAATGCTTTAAACTCCTGAATTTTATATCCGACCGAGAGTTGCCAGGCCTAACGCGCTCCACCCTGCTGGTTCTCCGTTTTTTCCCATTCGGTTCAAGGACAGCCGAAACACGCGTCTCTTCGATGCCGTAGCGCCCCAAAGGCGATCATCCTCGCGAACATCCGTCCCAAGCGATCCGCGATTTTTATCGAATCGTTCGAACCAGGGACTCGTTTCGAACGTTCTCCGACGAATCGATTCGTTGCCACCCTTCCTTGGTTTTTCTTTATTTGCTTTATAGGGTATCGGTTTCGCGGATTTCCTATCGTTGTTTGTCCTACTCGTTCTCGACAAGGAGTTACGAGCGTCGGAGTTGGAGTCAGCTGCTCGAAGGGTGATTTCCGTTTAGAAGAAAGAACAGGGAACAGAGTCGGTGTCGTTAATCGTCGGCCTATTTTCTTAGCTCGACGAAGGAACAGAAGGGGAAGGAAGAAAGATTTTTCAACGACAAGCGCCGCGAAGGCCCACGAGCAACGATTCTCGACTCGTGGGTGGGCACTCGAGAGAGATCCAAAGGGCTGCCGAACGTCTGCCACCAGTTCTCTACGCAACTTTCCTCCCTTGCTTGGCAAGCCGACCCTATAGCATCGAGCGTGGAGAACGCAAGAAGAAAGTAGAAGGAAGAAACCGAAAGGCGTGCCGTGCGAGAAAGGGAAAGAGAGAGGAGGAAGAACGAGGGTTGTGGAGACGACGCGGGGGCGAAGCGCCCCTTGTTTCATTCCGCTTTTTAATAAGGACCTCGTTTGGAACTCTAGGCTTTAAATAGATCAATACCTACGTACTTCATCCCTGGCAACGAACCCATCCCGCTCCCGCTCGTTCCAGCCCCCTAGCCACCCTTTTTACCCCGCGTTCAACTTCTCTCTTTCTCGCTTTTCCACCCTCTTCCTCTGCCCGTCCTGCTCTCTTTCTCTTTCCACCCGCTCTCTTTCCTCTACTCTTCGCTCTCTAGTTCCCCTTTACCTCTCGCGTCGTTCAGCTCTGTCCTTCCTCGCTCTCGTAACTCTCTCTCTCCCTTTCTTCCACGGGTTCGTCGCGTGTTCCACCCCACCGTATCCCTTGCCCTACAACTCATCCGCGACGAACCTACACCCTTTTTCGCGATTCCCCTCCGACCACCCTCGAGCGGACGCGTATCCGTTTGCAAACGTAGCCTACGCAAAAGCTCGTCCCGCGTATCCGTACGCGCGCCTGCCTATTAGTATGTACGGTTCACCGTACGCTCGGTGTCTCTCCGCAAAACACCCTTTTTCGCCGCGTCGCTGCCGATAGTGGCACCGCTGCTTGCCTACCAGCGTCCTGCTTTTTCCCTTTTTCTACGCTTTTTTCCTTCCTCCTTCGTCGTTTTATTTTTCCTTTTTTTTTTCTTTTTTCGCTACTACCCCTCGCCGTCCGTTGCCAGCCTTCCTCGCGCCCCTCGGCCACCCTCCAGCCTCGTTCTCGGGCTCTCTGCGTGAATGGGCGAAATGTAGGTAGGAGCCCGTTTTCGCTTTCTATACGGCACCCGGCGAAAACGAGAGTCACGTACGCTCCGGAGTACCGACGCCGGTAGCATCACGCACCGACACACGTGGTCGACCAACCTCTCACCTTTCCACCCCCGTTCTCCCCTATCGCCAACCGGCCGTCCGTTTATCTAACTGTTTCTCTATTAATCCCACTGCGTGACATAACTTTAGTCATTGAAATTCCATGATATTTATCGCAATTCTGCTCTTTTCTCTATTGAGAACTAATTTACAGTGAACGGATTTGCTTACGAGAACCAATTAGCTTGACGGACGGTAGAGCCTTCTTTTTTTACGAAAAAAACTATCGTAGATCCGTGGTGGAAACGCGTATGGAAGTCGGTCAGCGCGTGTACACGGCGCGAGCAGGCGATTCGCGAGTCGGTGAAAGCGGAAGACGGTGAAAGAGAAACGCGCAGAATTTTGAAGGTTGGCAGGGAGAACTCAGGGTAAAGGACGGAAGGCAAACGCATCGTAAATAGCCAGAATGATTGATCGGCCGCCTCTAAACGCGAGGGTCAGCTATGATCGTGGCGTTTGTACGCCCGTTATCAGGCAATTAGTAGTCGAGCCGGCTCTTAATCTAACCAATTCGCTGCTCCGCGGCCCGAGTACGTTATCCTCGTATAGTTTGATATCCGAGATATACGCGGCGCGTATTTTTCGTTACGTGGAGTTTCGGTCGCAACGATAAATCCATTTTTTCGCCGACAATATGGAATGGCGAGCGCTCGCCGTTTCACCAGACACATTTTATTAATTTTAACGGGCCGTCGTTGATTCGAGAGGCATACATACGGGACACGGACTGAAAATCATTAATTGTTGCTGCCGCCAATTCGTGTAAGTGATCGGTTCAATAAATATGTTTCAATTAATTAAAGCGAAATCAAGTTTGGTCCATCGAACTTTTCACGATTCGAAAACGGTCCGCTCGAAATCGTCGCGACAGGGTCAAATGGCAGATGAAGGGGTCTCCCGTGGCACGCCGACCGTTTCCAGCATATGTTCCGGCCGTTTATCCGAGCGTTGAAGGCGAGTCACGTAATTCCGTGGCCGATGAGGCGAATGCCGGGATGGTGACCGGGATTGGTCGTGCGATTTGTATTTTTTTAGGGTCAAAGGGGAACGGTGATGGGCGAGAGAGAGAACCAGAAGGGTGTTGAATTCTCTCCCGATCGCTCCCTATTTTTCTCTCTCTTTTTTCACGGACGTTCGGCCCGGAAAGGGTGATTTGTCGACCTGACCTCGAGAACCGTGAGAGCGTCCTTGACCTATCGACGTCGACGCGCGACGTCGCCCACCCGAAAGCTATCCGGTTTCTCCTTTCTTTACGATCGGTTCGACGAAACGTCGTTTCGATCGACGAATATCGTGCGGCCAGAAATCGAAGCGAGAAAAGAGAAGAAACCAGGCGATTTCCACGGTGTTTTCGCATCGGTCGTTCGCGTGAACCGCGAAACCGGAAGCGACCGAAGCACCGTGGAACAAGTATCGTTGAGAAGGCGATGTTGTCGTTATCGTTGTCAGGGATGACGGCGTGCTTGCCAAGCCAGCAGTCAGTCAACCGGGCAGCCAGTGCGCGAACGGAGTCGAACCGAGACGAGAGGAGACGAGACGAGACGAGGCGAGACGAGGCGAGCCAGGGCGTGCATACATCCATGGGCCGTATAATTTCCGCGGGTCGCCGCAAAATCAATAAAAGAAACATTACATCGGCGGCTGGCAGTACTGAGCTTGGCAGCGGCCATGGGATTGGATGGGGAAAACGAGATGGGAATGGGTCGCGCAAGCGTTGCTAGAAACTCTGACAGCGGCACGGGGCTCCACTGGCTCGACCGTTCGACCATCGAAAGAGGAAAAAGGAAAGGGAAAGAAGAACCGGAGGAGTTGGAACAGCAGCAGCGGCAGCAGCCGCCGCGGCAGCGGCTTCGCCAGGAGGAGGAGGCGGCGGCGCAGAAGGAGGAGGAAAGGAAAGCAGCCGGAGGAAAGCAGTGAGTCTTATGAAATATGGCCTCCTTACGAAGGAGTCTGTACTCGCTCTCCTGGGTTAGGGAGCGGCTGTGAGGGGATACAGAGAACAGAGTATGCCGAGAGAAGAAGACGAATATCAGGCACGATGAGAAACAGGAAAGAAAGAGAGAGAGAAAGAGAGAGAGAGAGAGAGAGAAGACCAAGGAAACGAACTTTAAACGAATATCTTGGTTAGCGTGCTCTAACACGATCTCTCCTACCAACTAATTCGCTGTTAGATTATGCGATTTCGAAAGTTGAGTCTCGAAAAATGTTTCCTACCAGTTGTTCTTTCCAAATGTATTTCTCCTTCTCGTCGGATAAGACGAGACACGTATATCGGAATTTTGTTTGATCTCGTAAAGAGAGGAACATGCACGGTGGCTGGTTAAGTCACGCTTTATTATTCCAGAAATATCTAGGCTAGTATTGTTCGAGGGTAGACAACGGTCTCTGGCGTCCCGTTGGCAGCGGCAAAGGCAAGCCGCTATTATTCCGATTGCGAGCAACAAGGTGCACCACTTGTGGCTCGAGCGGCAAACGAAACACCTACGTCAGTATCGGTTCCCCGAGCAAAGCCGAGCGAACGGGGTGGGTCTAAGGCTGGGGTAGGTTGCTCGACGATACAACGAGCTCGAGTAGCAACGTACAATCGAACGAGTTGGTCGATAGAACGAGGAGACGAGTGTAAGAGCAGCGCGAATGCCGGGGATACCGGACAGAGGAAATGAGAAACCCGCCCTTTCGAAGGCCAGACAAAAGGAAAAAGCAAGGGGAGAGGAGTTTGTCCGTCACTCAGCGCGGATATTTATCGAACAACTCGATTTCTTGCACGGGATCGATCCTTCCACGCGCTGTCATCGAAACTCGAAAGGATTTTGAAAAAGTTAAGGGTGCGCTTTACCCGCTCTCGAAAAGAGTGCTCTTCCTGCACTTACTCGATACCGAGTGGCAAGTGTAATTGCACAGACGTTATCGTACGTTCAGTGCACTTGTCCAAGAGAACGATTCTCTTCGGTATCAAAGCTACACTTGCCACTCTACCAGTGCTGACTTTCCATTCTATCAGAGTTTCTACGAAGAATGCTTTTTTTTTTTGCCTATATACTCTTGGACGATGTTTGCCTATACTCGAAGTCTAGGGTCTAGCCCCGTCTATCGATTTCCCTGTACAATTTCGCACACGAACTGTCGACTATATTCGAGGTGCGACAGGTTCGAGCAACCGACTCGTTTCCATAAGCTTACGACGTCCGCTTATCGGACTTTATATCCGCGGTCGAATCTCGGATAACGCCCGACTCGCGTGTAGAGGTTGGTTTTCTACCGGTACACGCGCGTTCTTGGTGGCGTGTGTGCGGCAATTAGCGTGTACCAGTGGTCAACACCGGGTCTTCGATGCTCAGCGACGACGTTTTATCGGTCCTTTTCTCCGCCCCGCAAACCAATAAATCCTTTGTCGGAAACGGAAATATTCGACGCGCACTCTTCAAGGCGTCGCTTTAGAATTTTCGCTTGATATTCACCCGGTGGCGACACGATTTTAAATTCACGCTGAAAGTATCACGCGTCGAATTTGCGAATAGTTACATATTTTATGTAGACGCGGCGGCGATGCAATCGAAATTCGCCATTTTTTCGCCCGATAGCATGGCGGCTGGGAAGTTTGGACGTAAGCGATCGGTCCGATAGAAATCTATGGCCACGATCAAATCTCTGGAGGAAAGAATGCCGCGTAAAACGAACGCCTGTTGTTCTCGAATTTTATGGGCTACATAAAATTCGTACGCCTATGACGTATCTCTCGTGCTTTCTCTTCTTCTTCTTCTTCTTCTACTCCTTTTTCTCCTCCTTCCTCGAGACGCGTTCTCAAAGCGTGACGCGACAGCTGCGCCAACAGCTTCACGAAAATCGCGTAACCGTCGCCGGTTTATCGCGTACCTACGAAGCAGGGGTTGTGGATATCGAGTGTCACGAACATCGAAACACCTTGTTCGACAGCAGCACCCTGGATCCCGTCATATTTTGCGGGAAGCTATCGTTTACCATGGAAAACGATCGTCTTTGATCGCGAACGTGAGATTGGTTTCGCGCGCAATTCATAAAAAGTCGTGAGTCTTCGTGGCGTTGCGCGATGCTAAACGAACATCGTCAATGGAATCTGATAAATTAACTTGATACTCGATCGAAAGAATGGCGATCGAGAACGATACGAAAGAAAGGGGAATAGGGTCGGTGTAGCAAAGACGCAAAGTACCGTGACCAAGACGAAAATTTGCGAACCACTGTAAAAACTAGTTGGCGTTCTTGCGGCCAAAGAAGTCGAAAACCTCCCGTGAACCCTACGTACCCCCCACCATCGGTGCAGGCTCCTTTCTTTCGTTTCGTTGGGCCCACTCCTCGATGGTCGGGCCCGAGCGTGCACCTAAAATGCATGCTAGGCTTTCCCCTCGGGCTCGCGCCCCCGCCCACCAAAAATTCTCCCCACCAAAGCGTTGCTAGGCATCTTCTCCTGGTTGCCACGGCCCCGCGTACTCGAACCTCCTTTCCCTTTGACGATCGGTCCCCTACCTAGCGATGGGCTCAACGCGATTCGAACTCATCATGGGAGCTTTCCCGTTGCATCGAAAGTTACCGGGAAAATGTTCCGTTCCTCCTAACTTTTTCCTATTCTCGAAACAACTAAATCCGAACGACGTTGACCATGCCAAAAAAAAAAAAAAAACGAGACTACGTGGTTTGTACGGCCGTGTAACACGGAGTGAAATAATCTAAACACGATGCAACTTTGATCCGTAGATGTGGAACGATATCGAAGGCTGTTAACCGAAAGCAGTGCCTCGAGATTTCCACGTGTCTCCGGCATTTTAAAATTCATTCGACATTCGTAGCGACACGAGTCTTCTCACGAGCGAGTTGCTTGAAAACTCGCAAGAGAGAGGCGTAGAGAGAGAATTGCACGGCCATCGCTATCCCTACCCCGTAACCAACCCCTGTCCCCCCGTGCTGCAAAGCGTACCATTGGTCTCTCGCTGCCAAATAGTCCCAAAATGCATCGGTGCCCCGTTCCTCGTCCCTCTAACCGCCCGCACCGATGCGAGAGACCGAGACGGAGGGGCCCAAGTGCAACGGCTTCGAACTTCTACACCACGCTACGGTACTCGTAGCCAACCACTACCACTACGATCGACCATCGCGATCACCTTCTTCTACTGCTTTAACTTTTGCGCTGCTGCTTCTGCTTGGCCCTCTTTCCCCTTGCTCCCTTCTCTTCGTATATGCAGTTCCCAAAGCCAGTTCACCGAGCGCTCCCCTCTAGTTGCTAGGTCCACTTGCCCGCTTTCTTCGCAAATAGGCATGTAGGTATATAACTTATACCCACTTGCACGATCGCTGGTATCGGAGAACCAGCGTGGGCAAACCCCACCTTAGGTGCAACGGCCTAAATGCAAGTTGTTCCCGGGGCTACGTTTCTCTGGCCCGGACCCTGTTCGCTGCTTCTTGCTACCTTGCTGCCGTTCCAACCTTCCTCCTTTCCCACATCCTCCTCTTAGATCCTACGATCGTTCTATAACTTTTCTGCCGTATCTTCGCACGCACCGACGTTTGCCACATTTTGCTAACGTCTCTTAATTTGCTAAGTTGTATGTATGGCAGGGTTGGTAGAAAAGAAGTTGGGCGTTAGAAGGATAAAAGTTCCGAGAAAAATGATACAAGTTCGAGTACGTATTTGGTAGGAAAATCCAGCTATTTCTGGATAATGCAAGATACGTATCCCAATTTCGTCGCGTCTGAAGATTGTTGGTATCTATGTATTTGGAGCGACGCGGGGCATCACGCTGCATACTAGATAACGATTAGCCGTGTTATTGAAATTTCCTTGCGGTTTGATAAATTTTCGACGATAAAGCGACCGAGTCCGCTAGAGCGCGTGGGACTTCTCTTATGACACTCGTGACTGCGTTCTCTCTGTTTCGAGCGACGAATCTAATCAAACACAGCAGACGCTCCGAGTGCAAGAAATCGACGCGAAGCCACGCCTTGGCCACTCGTTGCATGAAAACTTCCAGACGGCCTGCTATGTGGGCCATTTAAACGGGTCATGGTTCCGTTTAGAAACGTGTCAAGTACAAGCCTTTCAAAACGAGATAACGTTCTGTTTAGACGCTTTGTTCCTACATACTTTGCTCGGTTTCTCGGAAAAATTAGAAAAGAAGAAACCAGAAGCATCTTACGTTTCTTTATTTATTTACCGTTCGACCGGTATTTTCCAATCGTTCTTGCGAAGCGAACTCGATGAAATAGAATACGCGGTGTACATAGTTTTGCGCGTAAAATACAACGAGATCGAACGGAAAACCGGCACGTCGGGAAGAAAGGAGACCGAGACTCCGCAAGAAATCGACGCAAGAAAAAATTGCAAGCCAGATGCGGCCCTGTCTCTTTGCTAGAGTCCCCTCTCCGAATCGAGGCTGCACCTAAATGCGCTATCCCTCCGTGGCTCGTCGTTGCGCTTCGGTGCCCCACCAAACGCATTCCTCCTATTTGGGCCCCCCACCATACCGGGCCGAAAAGTGCAACGGCCTAAATTCACGTAGGGGAAGGTAACAAGGGCCTTGGGCTTCTCCCACCCATGGCCCGGTGCAACAACCTAATTTCTAGAGGCTCCTCTCTCCCCTCGGCCGGCCGTTTTGGTTGGCCTCCTCCTCCGCTCCTCCTCCTCCTCCACCGCCTCCGTTTTCATCCTCTGGATACCCCCGTGCTCCTCTTGCCTATCGTGGGTTCTTCGTTACCCTCTAGCCCCTCCGCGCTCGCTCTACTCGTCCACGAGGAGTTCAGACGTTCCTCGAGCAACCGCTGGAGGAATCATCGTGCTTCTTCTATTTAATGCAATCGCTAGTCGGTTTTCGGCAACGTTACCCGTCCCCCTGGCCCCTCGGCTGGCTCCTCGGTTCGCTTGAGGCCGTGCCGCGCCGCGTCGAACCGAGCCACGGTGCGTTCCGCTTCCATCCGTTCTTTCTCTCTTTCCCTCGTTCGGCTCTCTTCTTCCTTCTTTTTCTTCCATTCCGTGCAATCGTCTCGGCTTACTAGCAGCGAGTCGTGCATGCAATACGATGCCCTCGTGTACTACGGCTAGCACGAAGCCCTTGCCGCCGTCCTCTTCGCCTTCCTCGGCTTCGAACGCCGGGCCCGTCCTCGATTCCTCCTGAGAACCGAGAGAGCTTTTCAACCGACTTCGCATTCTTCTCGCAGATCAACGCAACGGCTCGCCATTGGCGAGACCACGGAATTTAAATGACCCGACGAACTCGCGAATCAACCGCTAGCTCTTACGCTATGGTTACGTTGGACGCGTGCTTTGACGAACTGTCTTTCTGGCGAATGAAACTTCCCGACGCCCAAGTGCACACACACTAGTAAGAATCTGTATACGTGTTCGAACGCTTCGACGTTCTCAGTGGAACGACAGTTCGTCAGATCACGCGTTGCAATCACATGGATTTAGCGACACGCGTGCATCGAGACGATGCGAGAAGACACGAGCGTAAATCTTTGAAGATGTCCGGGTTAATAGACCACTTGACAGACAGAATTTCTCTTGCAATTTGAATCGATAGATCTTCTGACAATTAAAACTTCGTTAGCTCTATTCAATTCACGATCGATAGACCACTTGGCAGATGAAACGTCCCTCCCTAGCTTTATGCAATTGGAACCAATAGACTGCTTGATAGACAGAAACTTCTCTAGGTCTATGCACGTAGTTCGAAGTTTCATAAATCGCCGTTTCTCTTTCATACTCCTCCTCTACAACGTATAGAGTCGGACACTGATCGAGAATAATAACTGATATCGATAAATATTTAGCGTTGAGCGATAGCAAGGCGCAGTTACGTTGACGTAAGTGCACAACCGGTCGAAGGGATTTATTCCATCGGATTCGAGGACGGAAGGCAGCACAGCTCGCTCTATGGTGCCTCGAGAGGAGAAGGCGTAACGTCGTTACACAAGACGTTCCTGCAAGATGCCACGTCCCCCTTCCCATGCTCACTGTGCAACTTTCGTTCGATAAAACGCCCCCTCGGGGAACATAGAACCTTCCGGGGCCTGTCTGCTATACGCTTTCGAATTTCACGCGAGAATCGGCCGATTTTTAACAGGGCGGCGTAGGAATATTCGAAAGCAAGCCTGATGAACTACTTCTCTCTTGATCAAGATCTACCAATGGAATACGCGACGCGGTATTAGAGATCTAGAGAAAAAAAAAACATTCTTAATCAGGATGTACTATTGCGAATTACCGAAAGCTAGTTCAGAATCGTGCAATTAACCGAATCACATTGTGGTTAATACATGGGCTACAGAGCTGACCGCCAAACGTAAAACATAGACGTCGAAATCCGTGGAGAAATTCAATATTATAAGTAGGCGTTATCAGATTTCTATCGTATTTGTTATCAATTAATTCCACATTTCGATTCAGATTTTAGGTTCTCCGAATTTCGTACGAAACTTCGTCGATGTTCGATCAACGGGTTTGCGGGCAGCCGTTAACTCGTAAAAATAGTTCATTTCCTTGACAAAACTCGAACCAATTGTCACATTTTGGCGTATTGGATCGCGACGAATTTATTTCCGTTAATTCTTTGATTTCCAACAAATTTCGAGATGACGAGTCTACGAAATTTTATTAACAACCAAAGAACGAGAATGATTTGTGCAAGGTTTATCGACTCCCTGTGAGTCCGGGAGAAGAATAGGCTCAACGTAATCCCTGCGTGTCGTAAAAGGCGACTAAAAGGGAAACCGGTAGAAGAATGAAGATCCAAAGTCAATGACGTCTCGGAAAGACGTCGCTGTCTCTGGAATCTAATAGCCTGGATAATAATAAAACAGCAGGAATACTCGAAACAGCAGCGGCAGCCAGGACAACATTACGAGAGAAATAGAAGAACGTGTGATTTGCTAAACAACGATCCGTCTTTAAAACCACGCACCTGTAAACGAAACTAGTTAGTTAAATAATAATTATTGTTCGCTGGTTTTCAATGGCATTCTTTCCAACACCGTTCCAAGATCGTTGCTCGTACAACGTGAGATCGGATCTGCAAAGAAATCATGTTCGCGCTAACGTCCTCGCGTAGAGGTGTCTTTACTTACCGAGAGGGACTCTGCTCCTCGTAGCCCGTGCTCGGGAAGATCAACGCCCCGACAAAAGTTCTTTGAGCCGGGGACCACCTGCCCGCGAAAGACCCGCCCTGCGTGCATCGACTCTGGTGCATTGCCCTCGTCCTTCGATGTTCGCTTTACTTCACTTGACTTAGCCACTTAGAAACAACGAGGCTGGTAAGACGGGCGATCTAGCAAGTAGCAACGTAAGGAGACAATCGAAATCACGCAGCTCGCCCTTTCGCCGGCCGTGATGCGTAGTCCTTCTACCTCAAAAGTTAATCCTTTCAACTGTGCCAGTCGTCGGACGACCATCTATCCCACGACTTTCTCTACTTACCCTTAATCGCTTCGTTACGACTCCCGATAGATCGAAGCAATGGCTCGCAATAGTCCGACTCTAATCGGAAGACAGACGCAGATTCGACGTGCTGTAAGCGGAGACGATCGTTGCATGGACAGGAAGTTCAGAGATTGCTCGATAGGAAGGGAAAACATGCTAAGACGCAGTACTCGTAACGATATGTAGTAAGTGGAACAATTTTCTGTCTACGTTTCGTCTTCTTAATTATAAAAGGAGAATTCATAAAAATTCGAATTTATACGAGTGATCACGGTTTAGTGATAACAGAATCAACCGAAAGCTGAAATTTGACAGCTTTCCAGTATCTAAAAATATAATTTTTAAAGAAGCAAGGACCTCGAATCCCTTCTACGAGTTTCATATCAACTCGGAACTATTTCCTCCTTTCTCCTGCAAAAGTATTCGAATCTTAATAACGACTACTGATTCGGGCCCTCGCATGGCTAAAGAAAATTTATCTATTTTACCGTATCACTTCTACCTGCTGTATAAATAATAGGATTTCGTATTAGAATTTTGATAAACGTAACAGCGGAGATCCTTAATGGTAATCTTCCTAATGTTCTCGGTTTCGATCGTCATCGCCGAGGTAGAATGAGAATTGAGGAATCGAAATGGTGGAAGAAAATCGGCTGAATGGCATCGAATGGTCTGTGGGGCAGATAACCAGTAGCCAGTAGGTAGCGCAGTCGTGCAAGTCGAGTGTTTCGAGGGTTCCGGTGCAACGGCCTTAATCTCTCTAGGGCCGAACTCCCTGCAGCGTGCGTGACTATACTGCGTGCGCGTGTAGGCGTGCTACGTGCGTGCACAGTGCACACGGGCTGCACAAGCGTGTACGTGCACGCTACAAAGCGGAGAAGTTTGCGTGCTGGTACACGCGCGTTGCGTGTGCACCAGGCTCGGTCTCGCAGAATGGCCAAACTTTATTTCCAGAATGTTTGATTTGAGAAAGAAATAGCCGTGACCCGTGGCCGGGAAAAGCCTTACGCTCAGCCTGTAAACTACGCCGAATTTAACGGGTTCTTGATCTTCGATGGTTGGAAAAAAAAAATAGTAGCGACCGGCTGATGCTACTTGCACTCACGCTAGTGTATTAATAGAGCCGTCCGCTGCAGCAGAAAACTTTGTGCTACGCCCGCCCGCCCGCTCTGATTCGAAGTTTACATCCAGCCCCGTTAAAAATAGGACACTTGCGTTACGAGAAAACGCAGGTTCGCGTAGTCTTTCGAAAAGTCTTGGTCAGCGAGTAAAAAATTAATTCGAAGATGTTCTTACATCGTGAAAAGAATGGCAATTTTAGGGTAGTTTTACAGCTATGAGGCGCCCTATGTAGGTATAATATTATTCTCGATGTATAGGTAGCAAGTGTGTCAACTCGATTAAATCAGTCAAACGCGCATTATGCTGTGTTAAACATGCAGTGTTACGTAATAGATGCACTTAAATTTGAGATATATGCAGTTACAGAATTGTTGCGGGCAAATTCTGTTACAGAAATTTCAACAGTGAAAACATCCACCTTGCGGTCCACGTCTATTATCGCGCGATCTTCGTGTATATGTACGAAGGAAGAAGGATGTGTGACTGGGATCGTTTCAATACGGATATCGAGGCAAAGGGTGCAGCATTAAGACAGTGTCGGGAAATCGGATGGAAAATTCTATGAGGACACGCTTGAAGAAGATGACCGTTACTTATTGACTGATCTGCGAATACCCGTACGTACTTTACGCAGCTATCTGGCGATGGTAATAAGGAGAAGAAAGAGAGAGAGAGAGAGAGAGAGAGAGAGAGAGCGGCGCGACGAAACGGAGGACCGATCCTCGAGCCGTGAATTTTGGCTCGATCCGGTCACGGTTCGTGAACGTGCTAAAAAATTTTTCCATTCTTCCCGTGGACAATTGTTTCGTTGCATCCTGTCGGTTCGCGTTCTCCCACAAGCTTCGGCAATGAGGTGGTCGTTCGTGGTTGCGGCTGATCCGTATCTACGAATACGTTTACGATCGTCTCCTCGACAACGAAGAAGAAAGGGAGAAAGGGCGAAGGGATCCTCATAGGTGATTTCGTGAACGTATAAATACAGTTGTACAGGATTTAACGCCGGTGCTAGTCGGGAGGGGAAAAATATGTTCGGTCGTTCGAGAGAACAGCCCTATCTTTTTTTCTTTTTTTTTTTTTTTTTAATTTTTCAAAAAGCCAATCGCTTAAATCGGGAGGTGATTATAGGATCAGCGAAGCGCGGCGAGGAGGGAAAGGGGTGGCCGGATCTGTATCTCGTTTCGGCGGGTGGCGCGTTATCGACGAGCCGGGCGCATTATATTTTTGCAATTTTATCAAAAAAGAGGAGTGCGCGAGCGTCGAAATAAATGTGCGAGCCATCCGCCGTCGAGCGTGATCAGCATTATCGAATTAACGCGGATGGTCTACGGAACGAAATTTTCGATGGTACCGCGGCGCGTTTGCATTAGCGCGTCCGCTCCAGGGAATATTGCGTTCCGATTGGACGTGCACGCGGAAATCGTGAATGATAAATATTAATTATTTTTGTTTGCCTCCCGCCGCGCGTACCAGCATTAATAACACTTCGATCTGCCCCCGCCCCATCCGCCCACTCGAACAAAACTATAACGTTGCCAGCAAACGAATTGGTTAGCACGGTACCTGTCCATTCGACCTCGCAAAAACGTTAAAATAACAGAGATCTCGCGCGCAACCATCCCCGTCCCCGAGCTGCCGCGGCTCGCCTCATCTCTTGCCCCATAACCCCGCCTTCTCTCATCCCCCTCTAGGCTACATCCGCCACCCCCGGGGACTACGTAACGGTGCTACAATGATCATCGCGCGAATACGTAATTTTCGCAAACAAAGTAGCCGCGCAAATAATAAAACGCCCCTGTTTACCTTGACCGATGCGTTTCTCCGTGCACTCTGTGTATCGCGCTGAGAATTTAATTGCAACACAGGTCGGCTTAAAATAGCATCAGGTTCCGGGTAAAATTCTGTTTTCCAACCAAGATCCTATTAAGTTCTATCCTTTGGCGTTTTTAAGTCTCTAGAGAACGAAATCTCGATTTCTGCTACGTTTCGCGTCCGTTCCGTCTCATTTCAGCACGCTACGATACTCACGTGAGAAACCACGAGAACGCTTCGAGAGAGGATCGAAAGCACGGTCGTTGATCGCCTTTACGCACACGACCAGAGGTAATTAATGTCCCGACCGTTCTTGGACGAAAGGATCGGTCCAAGGTGGCAACTCGGTCGGCGTTATAAGCGCGGAAACGCGGAACGTCGACCACCGTACGACACATGGGAAATTCCAGGAGCCCCTTTCATCCTGGGACGTTACTCGCGGATGCATAGAACTTCCCTTTGCTATGTCTATTGAAAAATTCCATGCATCCGTGACTTGCTGCGACACAGGTTAGTTGCTAGGCACGCGTAACACTCGTTCGGATTTCCCGCGCGGGAGTTCCGGCTTATATTTTATTCGCCGAGGTAAAGTTGAATTATTTCTCCACCATAGACGGAATTCGCTTAGCCAGCGTTGTATTCTTGTCGTTCGAGGGGCGGAAATATGACTACAAAAGTTTAACGTCTATAAATAGAATTGAATAAGATTACTCGGCTGATCAAATTTTCAATATCTTAAGGTCCGATTTTAAGCTTTACACGGAATAATCAAGCTCGTTGTACCACTTATATCGCATTATTATATGACACGCTACTGTTTTTGATGCAACGACCAAAAAGAGTGAGAAAATCTAGCGCACTTTATGCCCAGCGAGAAAAAATATCAAAGACGAGAATGTTTGCGCGTCGCAATCGCGACTTAACGGGGTGGTTTGCGAGCTAGTTAGGGCGTGGACTTCGTCGAGTTCGATTCGCGAATTCGCTTACGAGACAGTGACGATTATTTCAGATTAACGTATTTATTTCTGCTGGCTATTGTTGCCTCTAATAAGATCGATAGACTGTAGATGACAGACTATAGACTGACAAGCCTCTGCGTAAAGGCACATTTTCACGCGACGATAAAAATCACGGCTTTCGTTGTCGTGACACTGTAAGACGAAGCAAATGCAATGCTACGGCAACGCGAGTTTAGTTTTCACGACGACAGAAGTCGTGACATATAGCGTAAAAGTGGCGATTTAGTGTCACGTGAAAACGTACCTTCAGATTTGGATTTTCCAAGACCGGTGAAAAATCGAGGGATAGGGCTAACACCTGAATTGCAGAATTTTCAAGTTTGCGACCTACAGAGGTGGCGGGAAAAAACTAGACTATAGAGATAATTAAAAGTTAATTACAGAAAAATTGGGGGAGAATGGAAGCTAACCGCTGCTGTCTACCGCTCTTCCTCAGGTAGCGATTAACCCGAGTTGACGCGCGCGACGTCCGCGTGTCCAGTTAACAACTCGCACGTAATAAAGTCATAAAGAACGTAGATCTTGGAAACGTATTAATTTCTAGAAATATATTTCCTACAACTTTTTAGTCATTCGGGCCGCAGCTGTGGAAGGCAGCTGTTGGCCATTTGACATTTCTCGAAGCAATTTAGCAAATCCGTCGGATTTATAATTCTATTACTGCGTCGCAATAGAGAAGATGACTGGAACAACATTACGTAAAGGGACATCGCCGTCGCTTACAATCTATCAAATAATCTATTTTCAAATATATCGAACACAGATTGTTCTAAACTTGCTTCTAATCAAATTCAACAGATCGTAAAGCAAATTTATCTTGTCGATGACATTCCGCTGACTCGAATATCTTTACTTGCTCAACATCAATGAATTGAAAGATCGTTTACGTATAAGCGATTCTCTCGCTGAAGGCGTAGACGCGGAGAAAGTTTGCGGCGGTCGATAGGGTACGTTGCCGGTCGTAGGAATGTTCAACGAAGCGAAGAATAGTCGGTGAGTCCCGACAACGGCTTAACGTTTCGGGTATGGCCGAAAACTGCGTAAAGGAAGTTCACATGGGTAAGCTCGCACGTTGCTAGACCGAGTACACACCTAATTATAACTATCTTACATCTACCGCATCGTATTATTAAGCCGAAATATATCCGTCGGTTTGTTTGCACGGCGCGTAGGCCGCGCGATACGCGTTACGGCCACGTTTAACAAACGTTTCTGACGAAATTTGCAAGGATGCGCATAATAATCGTCCATTATGCAGTCACTTACGTCCGGGAAGAGGGTTTCCCACGCACTGTCCAATCACATAATCGCGGTGAGCCGCGGCCGATCGATCGAAATCGACTTCGGAATAGTCATCCTGTGGAAAATGTTTTTCGTCCGATTTCACCGCTGATCGGTGGTGAAGAAATAAAGCAAAAAAGCCGGGGGAAAAAAGCTGAAAAGCGAGAGGTGAAAAAAAAGGAAGATGATCTCGCGTGGCGTGAAAATAAAAACACGACCGCGAAAAACTCGATTGGATTAAAAAGCGTCTGGCGTGAAACAAATTTAAAACGTTTAACCGTGAACATCGATTTTTATACGCGATATAGAAGGCAGATTTTCATCGTCCGTGAATTTAACAAGCTGTGTACACGATTTGGCGGGTTAACTTATGCCGTGATGTGGTGCTCGTTTTTCCATCGCTGTTTTTATCCTATTTTTCATTCTTGCTATTCCATCTCTCATTTTCTCTCTCTCTGTCTCTCTCTCTTTCTCTGTGTTTCTCTCTCTCTCTCTCTCTGACTCTGTCCTTGCCTCGTTTCCTCATTTTTTCGCTCGTTCGTTCAAAGGAAAAGGAAAGAACAGATACGATGGAGAAAAATGATTCACGAATTTCGCGAGCAAACGAATTCGCGTCTTATGCCGTTAAAAACCGTTTGATAATGCAAATGCTCGATCGCAAAGGAAGCACACGACGAAATATCAATTTTCGTAAACATTCCGTTGCGTCGAATGTTGCAACATTCCACGTAACCTTATTTATAGGAAACTGGTTGGCGTTTTCGCGACAGGCGGTAAATTCGTCGACTTGCCGCGGGAATCGATGGTAGAGAGCGAAAAAAGAAAAGAAACACAGGCAAATCCGAGATGCGCAGCTTTTCGGTGAAAGTCGAGATATCAGTGAATCTCCCAATAAATTCACGAACCTGTTCCGTTCGCGTAAAGCTTGCCCGGGAACGAACGTCTACGCCGACCGTTGCATGGAAACGGGAGTTAGGCATCGTCGCAAATTTACAACGATCAGCGCGGTTATGTGCGTAATTTATGCAACGGTGTCGCGAAATCTGCAAACAAGTCTAAAAATCGCGCGCGCCTCTATGGGCCCCGTTTCAGCGATTTCATAACCAGTCTTGCATCACCCGGCTTCGGGCCGAACGTTCATGCTTATCCGATGAATGTTTGCCAGATTGTGTTGCTCCACTACCCGCTTTGTAGTGCACGAGGTCGTGTTTAATGTCGCGCGCCGGCTGCATTCAGCCAATCACGCGCAATATGCACGATACGTACTTGTAGAAACTTGCGCCGCTACCTCAAGGTGCACGCGGTTACAGGACTTTTTGCACCTTCGTGAATAAAGTCCGAGTCAGGCCATCACCTGGCCGACGAACCGGCTAAAGTTGCCCCTCGATCGAACCACAGTGATCTTCTAATTACAAAAACAGCATCCACGATACAGAGACAGGGACTGCGCGATTTTGTTCCTTTCCCTTAAAATTTGATTTTTTCCACCTTGGCGAATAAAGCTCAAAACAGCTGAAGTTGGCCGTCGACCAAATGGCTACCTCGATCTCCTAATTGCAAAAGCAACATCCACGATACTCGAACGCGTACCGCCATTTCCTTAAAATTTGACTTTCTCTACTTTCGTAAATAAAATCACAGTCAATTGTCGTTTGGCCGACGAACCAGGTAAAATCGGACTTTGATCGAGCCATCCTTATTTCCTAATTACAAAACCGTAGCAACCACGATGCTAAATGACGATACCGAAGCGAAGGCTTTGCGATCTTGACGATACCGAAACGAAGGCTTTGCGATCTTGACGATACCGAGCGATTCTGTTCGGTCGATTTTGTAGAAAGTCGAAAGATTATCTAACTCGAAACTACCCCAGCTTATTACAATTGTTGCTATTATAATGGACGCTTACGTTGATCGGATATCCGGCGCTCGTTACGACCGTAACGTTTCATTTATTAACTCGAACGTATGCGGTTAAGCGACGGGGCTCGTCTATAGAGTGCACAAAAATTCGCTCGAATCACGAACGCAGGGGGAAGGCGTTTCCGGTTCTTCATTATGCGTTAGAATGCACACGCATATAATTGGGAGCCGCATCGTGAATTAGGGTCCCGGTATCCTCGTTCTCTCCTTCTCTTTTCTTTTTCTCTTCGTCTTTTTTTTTTTGCAGCGAGCGAAATTGCTAGGACGCCAGCAGAGCTTCCTGCTTCGGCGCGTCAAAAGTTTGACTCGTTGATATATATTTTTACCGCCTGTCATAGCTTTTCGACTCGATACCGCAAACCGCGTACGAAAAAATAAGGCACAACACCAAAACGATTAAAAAACGATGTACCGTAAATTTTGGTGGTAGAATATTTCCAACAGTTAAATAGATGATCTTGTGAGATAATCGGGCGAGATTTTTTGCACGGTTCCATGAATTTCGAACGAGCTTCGCGGAACCCAGCTGCAAGGTACGCGCGTTACGTACGGCAGGATCGTCGCGCAGGTTTCGAATTTTGGGAACATGTACGCGTCACCTACGTGGAAACGTAGATTACGTGAAGCGTAAGTAGAAAAGGTGTTCAGGAGCAGCCGCGTATGTTAAGACGTAACAGTTACGATCCACTGGAAATCCAATGCCGGTTCTAGACGTTACTTGTGCCGGTTGCGCGCGGATAGTTCAGTCGCTTAAGCGATATTCAAGGTGCGAACGAAACTAAAAACGAAATAGAAGAATAATTGTATTATTGCTCGATCGGTGAAATCTACGTCCTCCAAACGAGGCAAGAACGGAGAGGAAGGAAAAAGAGGATGGAAAAAGGGGGGCAGGGATTTATTTTTAATATCGATACACAGAGCGTGATGTTCGGTGAGAAGGGCTCGTCCCAAATACGTAGCTGAAGTTCAACGACCGGCGTCTTCACTGAATGGCCAAGGGTCAGGAAGCAAGAAGTTGCTGGATGAAGCAGCCAGAGAGCTCGATGGTTGGTAACGAGTGCGCGGCGCAAGGAAACAGGCGGATTGAGGCGAAGTGACAGTGACAGTGACAGTGATGCATCGTTCGGCCGAACTCGATTGCCAAATCTGATGAGCTGGTAATAAACCTTTTAAAACGGCGACAAGAGGTCCAGTTCCAGTTCCTCGAACGCCTATTTCTTCATTGAACGTTTCCCATTCTCTCGACTGCTGCGACGACGTTGCAACCGCTGCAAACGCCGGTATGTAGTTTATGCACGCGCACCATCACATACAAATAACTTATATCGCGCTGGTACGGTTGTATGGTATTCCTTTGTAACGCCTTACTCAAGGAGCTAGCGAAATCGCCAACTGTCAGCGTAATTGAAGCTCTAGGAAAGGCGCGCGCGATTGCCTAACAGAGTTCTCTATGTGCATATTTAGACGAGTCGCTGCATTCTAGTCCAGCGGTTCCCAAACTTTAACATTCGTCGCTGTTACGTTCATCGATGACCAAAGTGATCAACGAAAGTCGACATGCGACTTTTAAATCGACCGTGTCCAGGTTCATGGATGAATGACAGTCGCGTGCGATCGATCGCGGTAATATTAGACGCCAGGTACACGAGAAATACGAGTAGCCGTGCATTCGAGACTACAAATCGCCCATAATCGACGTTATACGAGGGATCGCGTCGACTTTGATTCACAGCCTTTTGGGAACCACCGTTTTCGTCGAACAGACGCTGTCCTATTCTTGTTTGCGGCGTGCAAACGCATACCGCGAATACGTTAGCAATTTTCGTTGCCCACCGTTTACGACGTGTCGCCATCGCGGTGTTGCGAAAATCCTGTCGGAGCCGGCACGCGTCCGAAGAATTTCGAAAATATTTCGATGGCGCGACGATTGGCGGGCGTCGCGCGAAAAAACACGAAAAACGTTCCATTTCTCGCCGCTTCCAATTCGTTCGCCAATTTTCGCAATCCGCGTCGATTTCACGAGAGAAAATATGTGTAACGATTGAATTAGCATTACTGCTCGTTATTTGTTCCAGTGATCCTCCAAAAATAAATATATACAATAAGGCAAAAAAAGAAAAAGAAAGAAAGGAAGGAAAAGGAAAAACGAGAACAGAAAATAGGAGGAAGCACGTTCAGGAAAAGATCGAATCCGGAAATTAGATTTCTTCGAACTAAATCCGGAATTTAAACGGTGGCATGTTTATTTTAAACGAGGTATACCGTCGATCAGGTCGAAGAGGAATCTCGCAGCACGGACCACGAGGGCGAGCGAGATTTTTAACACGAAAGATTATCTAACACCGGAGTGGCGTGAATATAGCGTAGATTCACGGGTAAGAGGCGAAGCTGGCACGTTGGTCGGTGAAAGAAGCGAGGGGCAAGGTGACGGCAGCAGGACGAGGAAACAGGCAAGGAGAGGGGAAACGCGGGTCCCTGGGGCCAGGGTGGCTAGCTTTTGAAGCTGGCCAGAAAAATGGTGGTAGAACGTGGAGTAGAAGAGAGGGGGGATCCGAGGCGAACGGACCCTTTGGAGGAAGATAGAGCAAGAACAAGGGCCAGGGGAACGGGTGTCGAGGAGGCACAGGAGGTGAACGTCCAAGGGGGCAACCTGTTCGGGGTTCATGGCCCTCTGTCGACTAGCAAACTCGCAGGAAGCCATCCTGCCCAATCTGCTAGCAAGGCCCGTGCGAAGGACCGTGTGTTGCCTGAAGGCGCCGAAGGTTCGTCAAGCTAGATGTGTTCGGTGGTTCAAGGACGCAGAAGGATGCAACCACGTCTAGGATGCATCCATTCCCCTCCTTTCGACGCACGATTCTAAAAGAAATAGAAACAGTATCTTGCCCTTTCTTCGGCCTCGATTAACTCGTTCCTCGTATGTTTCTTTCGTTTCATGGCTTCGTTATTTTTTCTCGTTTCGTTTCCCTGAAAGGAGATGCGGCGAGAGGAGGAATCATCGACGAGGGGAAAAGCGAAAAGACGAGAAAGTAAGGAAGATCGTGGATCGGCGCGAGCGTATAAGAGGAACCAGTTTTCAGAGACCATACTCACGCCCCGGTTTCGCGGAGCTACGCGAGTCGAATTCTCTACCTACCTCGTCCCGTTGCATTCGGCAATATCATCCTATTCCGTCATACAACGGCGACCGGCAGATTTATTTGGCGAGGATCGGAGCGATACCGGAGCAACCGCGTTATAATTTATAATTCATTCACGTCGGGACAACGGTAGCTTATGCACGAGAAACGCTCCGAGAAGAAGTTCGTTTCACTCTGGCCGATCGGGTGAGTCAGGTCAAGGATCCCTGCCGAGATCGTACGCGCAGGGATCGACGATTCGTGGAAAGATCCAACCCCGACCAATTTTATGTCACATGTGCGTTGACGGGACGGGCGTACGTTCTTTTCTTCTTTTTTTTCTGTCTTTTTTCATTTCTGGCGTACACGTACGATAGGGAGAAAGAGGAAGCGCAATCCGCGGAGATTAGAGAATTTGTTAATTCGTCGCGTTCTAGAAAAAAATGACGCATCGATGGATGAACGACCGACGTCTGAATTCGTTCCTGGAAGCAATAAAAAAATATTGCTCGTCTAACCGCAAGGGCACGTTAGGCAACAGAGATCTCGACGAGCGCAAGACGATAATCTTATCTCGTATGCGTGTTAGTCATACCGCAAATATACCGGTACACGGGAAAGCGATAGGTTTAATTCTGCATCGTCGTAACGATAATAGGCGACTTCTAGAAAGACGGATTAACCGGTTAGAAGAGGAAACGGCGACGAAAGCACGAGGATTCGTTCGTCCACCCTCGTGTGTTCAGGTGCAAAATCGTACAAATTGAATTCTGGAATTCTCGCCATCGGAATTGTCATCGTTTTTTTAACCAACGAATTTCGGTCACAGGTAATACGAAACTCGGCGGCAGCCGCTCGAAAACTCGTCGACCAGGGATCCGGCTCGATTTACCTTTCCAGACCGCAAGAAAGTCGATGGCTGCGAAGATTCGTTGGGCGGACGAAAGTCGATAAGCCGGAACGTGGAAGAGAGTCGCGGATTAGAAGTCATCGTACGCGAGTTTCGGGATCGTTTGATCCCGAGAGCCAGCAGGTATCCGACTCCTCGGAGTCTCGATCCGCTCCTGTATTTTCTCGTTTCCTTTCATCCTTCCGTTCACGGGCTCGTACATTAAGCGATTGTTCCGCAACACGATGCTACGTGCTACATAGCCGATACATAGCGACGACGATGCACGAGCGATTTCTGCGAACGTGTACGTGCACGCGCGGCCGAAAACGCTATTTCAGAAATGGTATTTTTAGAAATGGCATACATATCTACCCGATGCAGAGGTAACTTTTTATCGACGACGAGCCGTTTCTTTTCCAGGTCGCAGCCACATGCGCAAACACTGACGAACGCCGCATTCTTTCATTTCTTTTTTTTTTTTTTTTTCTTTTTTTCTTTTTCGCGATACGTAGAAAACTACACCGCGCGTTAACACGAGCGAAACGAAAGAAAGGAATCGACGTTGCAAATGCTCTAGAAAAAGAAGCGGTGTCGTAACCACGTGACGATTGTGACGATTGGACAGATTCTTGGTTAACGAGCGTAGTGATGTTTAATACGACGATTAATACGACGATTAATACGATGGTTAATACGATGATGTAAGAAAAAAATGAAGACGTTTTTCGCGACCGGGTGTACGGGTAACGTTCGACCTCGAGTCGAAGTGAACGCATGCATCTTGCCCACCAATTAGATTCGTAAATACGTGTTCGTAGCAGTGCACACGCTGTGATCGAAGAAGACGGTCAATTAAGGGCGGACGAACGGGAGTTCGCTAATGACCCGCAAGATATTAATTGGCTCTGGGACTCGGCTGGACGCGGCTTCGAAGGCGGATCGACCCATAAACGAAATTCGAGATAGTCGTGGTCTCGCGTGGAGCACCTGCCGACGATCCTGTCGACGCTCGAGGGGACAAAGAGACCACGACATTAGAGAACGTCTTCGTTCGAAGTTACACGAACTGCTACGTGGATCTAGGAACCGACTAGAAAAGAAAACCGCAAAATCGTCGCTTCGACAGCTGCAGCTTATGATCGACTCGATGCAGACAGGATCGTTGCATTAGCGTTTTAAAAGTAAAGTAGCTGTCTTGGTTGACCTCGCTGTATCCGCAAAGAAGCTTGTAATTGAGGTCGACGCTGATCGGGTTTAGTACGGTTTTCTGGGAAACGATCGGTCGCGCGACGATGCCGCGCATCCTCGTTCAGATAACCGCTGCCCGCCTAAATTCGAGCGAAGCCACGACGAAGTTTGGTCGCGCGATAAAATACCTCGATCGCGATTCGGTCTCACGACGAAAACGATTAGAACGAGAGCGTCGATCGCGTCGTTGATTCGATCGAAGGCCGCGAATCTTCATGCACGTGTTATCGCTTCGAGGCGAAAGCGTTCATGGGACCGGGCGAAAGTAAACATCTTGCAGCTTATTGATACAGATGCATCGGAATTACAAGGCTGGCAGATACCCTATGGATTAAACGAGGCTGGTTACAAAACACAGAGTTAACGCGATTGGAGGATGCATTTGTAAAAACGACCGCGTCTGCCGGTTCGATGAGGCGCTAAAGCGACGCGCGTCAATAGAAATCACGGACGACAAAAAGAATCTCGATCGGATATCCTTGGATGACTGGGCCGATGGATTTACGTTCTTCGACGGAAGTGGAGAGATGGGAGGAAACTGGTGGCCAGGATCGGTCCGTAAAGAGACGTCGACTGGACGAGTAACTGCGAGGAGCCGTGGGTCGTACAGCTCGGCGGAAAAATCGGCAGGACTATTTGATGTCCAGCAATCCGTACGTAAATTCGGCTATGTACGGCTAAATGCCGCGATAGGGTTCGAAGTAGAGGACGAGGGGAAAGGAGGGGTGCGAGTGAGAGAGGGAAAAGGATAGACGGAGCTTAAGAGAGAGCGAGATCGCGCGGCGCGAGCGGTAAGGACGAAGAGAGACGGATGATCGATGCGAGAGAGAAGGAAGCAGCAAGAAGGGTGTGCAGAGAATAGTAGGGGGAGGAAGGGGAAAGGGAGGATGAGGAAGAAACGAAACAGAGAGAGGGTTAGGAAGGGTGCAGGCAGTGGCGAGTAGAACGGGAAAAGCGCGCGAAAAGCAGTCGGGAGAAAAAGACGGAGAAACGGACACGGATAGAGAGACGCGGGCCAGGGGTCGAGGTTCGGGGTGTGGGGTGACGAAGAGAGAAACGCAGAGACGAAGAGGCAGAACGGGAGGGCAGGCGAACGGTCGAGACTCGAGAGACGGGCGAGGGGAACGAACGAACGAAGAGTTGCATGAAAGAGGAGTTGCGAGGAGGGCAAGAGGGAGAGAGAGAGGGACAAAAGCGAGGGTTGGGGGACCACTAGCGAGGAAGTGGTGGGGCCAAAGAATTGGCGAGGACCAGGCTGCTCGGAGCAGGAGGAAGAGGCACAGGAGGAGGAGGAGAAGGTGGTGGCGGCGGCGGCGGCGGCGGCGGCGGAGGAGGAAGAGCAGGAGGAGGAGGAAGAGGTGGCTGTAGAGGAGGAGGGTAGTCGAGTGTAGTCGGAGGGGTGACGCGGGGCAGGAGCGCGAGCATAGGTGGGGGTTGCCGCCCCTCTCACGCGTTAACCCCGCCAACGTAGAGAAAATCGAGAGAAAGAAAGGGACGGACCGAGAGAAAGAGAGAGAACGGGGGCCACTGCCCCTCTCCTCGTTTCGCGAGGTTCCTATGAATTTTGCGACACTCAATAAAAAGTGGTTCCACGAGGTTAACATTTCGGTAACTATACCCTCGCCTACCCAGGGCGCGCACGCACGCAGCACCGACGAGAGCGGATCCGAGCCAACGTGTAGAGAGACGACGACACCACACAACGACGGCAACCACGACGACGAAGACGACGACACCACGCGACGACGACGACGACGACGACAACGTCGAACCACGCACCACGCACGCACCAACGCACGCTCGCATGCACGCAGCCACGCAACTACTTACTTACGTGTAACCGTCCGCGTCACGCTTGCACACACGATCTCATCATCGACGGCGTGTGTAGATACACGCGGAGAGAGGACGCGCGTAAACGCGCACACGGACACGCGGCTAGCGTGTAGAGAGAGGAACCGTGCACACCTACGGAAATTCAGACGTATGGACGAGAGAATACGAGCGCGCGAGCTAAGCCGGTACGCGCGCGTGCAGAGAAAGAAACACGCTCGTGTGTAACACCGAGGAGAGTGAGAGAGGGACAGGAAGAACGAGAAGGAAGGAGAAAGAGAGAAAAAGTCCGAGGGACACACACAGGAGCGCGCGGGCGCACACATACATGCACGCGCATGCACGCATACCACGAGACCGCCGAAAAAACTGCACGGGAGAGGCGCAGCAACGGGCAAACCGAACCGCGCGCGAATCAAGTGCTTTGGCCAGTCGCGTTCCCAATCACTCTACGACTAGGTAGTCCCCCGGTGTGTCCCAAAGAAGCGGCAGGGAGCTGGTCCTTCGCTCGATGGTGTCGTCCCGCAAGATAATACCGGATACTTTACCGCGGGATCCTTCCTTACTGGTCAACGATAGAGATCCTACGTTCGTCGATACATCGTTCTAGATCTTTTTCCTCGAAATCTCATCGATCTTCGTCCGCCCGATCATTCATACATTTTGCGCGTTTCGTGGCCGCAACGTTATCGTCGTTTCGAAGATCACACACGGGAGTGCGTAAACGTCGATCGTCTCTTTTTTTTTTCCTTTCCTTTTCTGTTCGCGCGTTATCTCCGTCCACGACGACAACACAACGCGGAAGAAGAAAGAACAATCGAAGAAAAGGAACAGCAGTGAATAGTCGGACGTCTTTCGAGCGTCGATGAGAATCGTCGCCGATACCTATTTACGGTGATTCACAGTTGCACACGTCGCACGTCGCGAACACTGAACAAGGGAGAGAAGGGAAAATCCTCGGCAACGGATCATCCTTCTTCGTGATACGCGACCACGGGTGTTACGCTACGTACACGATTGCTACGACGATTGCTACGACGATTTGCTGCATCACGGACGTGTCTTCTTCGACCCGTTCGTCCTTCGGAGCCGCGAGTGACATCCGCGTGTATCGATATATCTGGATCAATCGTACTGCTTCGACTACGTGCAAGATCCACTATCGACGAACGTCTTGATGCGAGCAGACAGGACGGATAAGTGAGATACGATCGAAAAGAGGAAGCCAGCGAAAAGTAGTAATAAGTGTGTCTGTATTTTTGTTGCATCGCGGAGGCAGGAACAAACGGCGTGGTTTTCCAGCTAAGGAGAAACGGAAGACCGATGTGACGGTTGACCGAGAAAAAGCAACGACACCTTTTTTCGATTGTGTTCGCGTTCGCTGTTGTCGTGGAAGACACGATTCGTGTGGATTCGCGCGTTGTTCAACGTAATCACGTTGTCGACCACATACGAGGAGAATTTGAACGCGCGAGTTGCACGACGACGAGATCAGTTGTCGTGGTACGTTGGTCGTGCGTCGTTTTCACGAGGATGGACCTACCAGTGTCCCCGAGATCCTCCGGAACGCACGAGACCACGAACGACGATTGCGTGGCTTAGGGAATCTCGTGCGGAATTCAGACTTCCCGGTCTGTGGATCGTCTCGGGAGACGGCGAGAGAGGAGACAGGCACACAGAAATCGACACAGAGAGGACGGACAGCGGAGGACGGCAAAAGAAGGCTAGCTCGTCGCGATCGTCGCATCCGACAGTCAAACGGTGGGTTTAGCATCGACGACAAGGACACCGGGCAAAGGAGCCCCACACTTTACTTCGCGCTCAACGATCAAGGTACGTCCACAGCTGAGAGTGGTGGCCTTCGGCCGCCTGTCGGCTTCTAAAGCGAGAGACGCGTCCGATAGATAGTACGTTCGAGCGAGAGAGCGTGTGCGTGACAAAGACAAACCGACCGGCTGTGTGAGAGAAAGAACGAGAGAGAATGCGTGTATGCGTGTGGCACAGAGGAAACGACAGATCGTGTGTCCGTGAGAGCGAGAGAAATGGATAGAAATGCGTGTGTGTCGCGACTCGCGTTCGCGTTCGCGCGCGTAGTATGCACGCGTACACGCACACCACCGAAACCTTACTATCGCGTGTCTGTTCGTCGCGTGGTGTGCGCGCGACCGTTGCATGTGCCTACGTTTCCCGCGGCTACGTGTGCACATTTATTCGAACGTGCCTGCGTGTATGCGAAACGCACGCAAACACACGTATCAGGCACCCAAGTGGAGAATGTATCGTAAGCACGATTTCGTCGGTGTTCATGGACACGTTTCGCGTGTCTACGCGCAGCTAGTTAACCCGTCGCGCTAGAGTACGTACAGATACGTACTTACTACGGCATGTATAGCGTAGAATAGCGCGTGTAAAGAGCAGCGCGACCGTGAAAGGTAGACGCGCGTAGCGGCGCTAGTTAGTAACGTGTTTGTCCGTGCATGGAGGGATTGCCGTGCGGCTAGACGATCGCTAGACGAATATAATGCCAGACGTTAGAGGTTGCCTGGGAAATGACGTAATCCGTCTGCGAGCGCCTCGATCCTTTTGTCGCGCACGCCGCTCCGGCCCGCGTGTTACGAGTACCGTGTGTACGTACGTTAAGCTCGACCCTGCTCCTCGTTCACTCTCGTTTTCTCCGTGTTTTTTGCCCGGTTTTCCTAGTCGCTCCTGCGTACCGACCGCTCTCCCTCTCGTTCTCTTATCCTCTCTTTCCATCTCGCACTCCGCCACACCTCGTCGTCTCTTTTCCGCTCTACTCGCTCGTTTTCCTTCCTCTCTTTTTCTCCGATGTTCATTCACGAAAAATTCCACGTCTCGTAATACGATGCTCTCCTTCTCTCTCTTTACCGTGTGCGCGCGAGCTGAAAGCAATCGCCAACCCGTTGGCCAGATTCAATTAAAGCGGAGTTGGTCGTGCGCGATCGCGGCGATCATTCGCTTTTACGGTGCACGCTATCGGCCTCTCTCTCTCGCTTCTCGCCACGATGTATTAGGAAAAACGAACGAAAATCATCGTACTAGGAAATCCAGCGTTTATCCGCAAGGTCACGTCGATCTCGAGAGCCACGCGAGTCTCTACGATCGCACGCCGCCACGTTACGTGGTTCCCTTTTACTCGACCATCGAATCGACGTCGCGGATCTCGATCCTCCTCCTTCTGCTGTCGTTGCTGATGCTGCCACAGCTCGTCCTCCTCTTTTCCGCCTCTCCTCGATTTCTCTGTAACGTCGAAAGAGAGGAACCTCGATGGAGGTGCGCTCTCACGATGTCGTTTCGACCCTACGCACGACTCTCCGGACGCTTCACGAATTCTCTCGCTCTTTCCCGCTCCTCCTCTCTCTTTCTCCTTCGTCCGTCTTCGTCTGTCTCTCTCTCTCTGTCTGTCTGTCTCTGTCTCTCTCTCTCTCTTTCCCATCTCCTCTTCACTCTTGTACGTGCAACGTATCGTGCAGATCCCCTATTTTTACGAGCGACGCGCGTTTGTTACACGATGCCGCTGCAAGTTGAAAACACCGACCGACTAGGTATAAATAGATCTCGCGATACCGAACGAGCAGCGGGGAAAGAAGAAGGAAACGCGAGGGTGACGAGAGTGGAGAGAAACCGGGAGAGGGATGGAGCGACCAGAGGGAAGGAGAGAGAGAACGAGGCGAGGGGAGGCAAAACGTGGTAAAAAATAAAAAAGCGTATCTCGTTTGCTCTCTCTTTCGCTCCCTCGGCGGTGAACCGCGCTGAACGCGGCTTCTGAAAAAAAATTCACCGAGTCACTTGCACGCGTATATTATGCGCGCGTCAGACGAAGCCAATAAAAATTCCTCTGTACAAAGCTGATCCTTGAACGTGAGTTTGGAACCATGATCCAGGAGCCTTGAAGGTTTCTCGGCGCTCGCCTACGAGCTCATCGAATTTGTCCTCGCTAGAAGGATACCCGTCCTTTTTTCGTATTCCGTTCTTTTAGATCTCCACAGACTTCGACGATGCTACACGGAACGTTCAAACTGTCGTTTACCGTCTCTCTTTAGTTTCCTTTCTTTCGCCTTTCGGGCCTCCTCCTCCTCGCCTTGAAAATTATTTTCGCGATACAGATACAGAGATATGTCATCGAAGGATCGCGTTTCTCGCGGTTAGGCTCCTAAAATACTTTCGATAGAATGTCTTCTTTCCGAAAGAGATCGGTGGACGACCGAGCGAACCAAAAACAGTCGAAAGAGAACGCGTCGACGATCGCTATTGTGGCGTACTTGGAGCGGCCGTAGAAAAGAGGGAAAAGACAAACCAGCTTTACTAGTCTCTCGCGTCGCTGTTTTGTCGACGTTCTCCTTGCGTTATGCCAGCCTTACGGCTTTTTTTATCGTCCACAATGACGCATAGATGCCCAGGTGCTCTCTCCTGGCTGCGTACATAGCCGTGCTCGCACGCACTCGCCAGCTTACGCACTCTTTGTCGCAGCCACACATGCACGTATATAGACACGCGCGGGCGCGTATAAATGCGTGCAAAACTCATGCAACGCAAAATACGAGAGGAGGAACCACGGTGGCACACTCGTCGTTCTATCGGCAAAACCGCCTTTTCAACGAGCTCGTCCCGCAAACGAGCATCGGATTTTTTCACCAATCCAACGAACGACCGTGCACTCGATGCCATTTTTAAGCAACCCGCCGCCGCTAGTTCGAAACGAGACGTTCGATGAGTCGGCAAAATGCTTCGTTTAGCGTGTACCACTTCGCGCCATTTCGAAACGCTGTTTCCCGCTTCGACGAGTTTATTCTCACCGATCTAACGACACACTTTTGCTCGCTCGAATAATCTACACTTTCTCGTCCCTCTAACCCCTTTCGTCCGCTCGTGAAACAATAACGCATCGGGACAAGTAATCTGTCGTTGCTAAACGCTACGCGATATCGCTGCTTACACCCGCAATTTGCAATTGGCCTGGTTTTCGCTTCACGGCAGGGTAACGTCGCTCGACTCGCTTGCCCCCGGAGCAAAACCGGTACTCGATCGACTTCATCCACTGAGGTATCTGTTGCTCTTCGTTCTTTCTCGTGCTACTGCACGAGAATACCTTTAGTTTCTACCCAACTTTTCCACTTTCGACAGGCATCGAGCGCGGTCTGTACACACGCTCGAAACGTGAATTAGTTCCGGATAAAATTATAATGGCGTCGAGGTTGTTCGCGATCCACCGTGGCGATAACGCGTTCTTGATTTTCTTGGCGGGCACCTGCACCTGGAAAAGGGTATATCCTCCGATAACGGTTTATTCTCCTTGAACGGCGGAGGGTACCGCTCGTTCCTCGCACCCGTTATTCCTCCCTTTCTCTTCTCCGGTTCTCCCGTTTTCTCTCTGGTCGAGTTCCAGCGCGAAACTATATCTCGACCAAAGACACCATCGTCGCGCTTACCTACATCCTCGTTTCACCGCAACAATTCGCCGCCGTGCGTTTCGTTCCGTTTCGTCGTCCTGCCCCGACTCCGATTCGTCTCTGTACATCGATATGCGGTTAGGCGATCCGCAATCGATCGTCGTCGTCGTCTATAGTTTGCCAAGTTTACCGAGAGAATAAGCGGCGTGTACAGGGTTGGCCGCGATAGGTATTACGAAACAGGAAGTCGAGGAAACACGGTCGCGTTCCGCGTCGATTTATATTCTATCGAGGACGAATTACGGAGCAGAGATAGCGATTATTACGCGTTGAGATTTCCCGCCGTGATAATCGGGACGAAACAATACGCGACGAGATAAAGGCCGGCTTTCGTAGCTCGCGAAAATAAACGTTTAATTGCTGCCGTCAGAGAAGGGAGGAGAAGACGAAGAATCTCCTTCTCGTATGGCGGGGTAATCGTGGATGGTGACAAAGTCGCAAGTCGTCAAACACGACGCTCTCGCAAATACGAGATTGTCCAGGTTAGAAGGCGTTTCCTTTTCCTTTTCTTTTTTTTTTTTTTTTTTTTTTTTTAAATAAAAATGAGCATCTAATTAGATTCAACGAACGACGCACACTCTGCTACGTTCGTTCCGAAGGATAAAAACGAGTCATGGTCGAAGCTAGGAACCGATCGAAATTTTTCGCCTCGACAGTACTCGCACGCACACTGTCTACGCGCAGGTATGCATGCACATAATCCGAATCGACCGATTAGATTAGACGCCTAGTAACTAGATTACACGACGGCTGTGTGTTATCTGTGAAATTAGACTCCGACTTGAATACGTTATTTAGGCGAACCGGATGCTAGAATAACCTCGGCGAGGATTTAACGGTGGCCTTTGCCTCGCGATTTACGATCCTCGTCCGGGAATTGTACACGATTATTCAAATACACGGCGGTTTGTAGTTTATAATTTTCGTTTCTTTTAATTCTCCGATCTGTCGATTGCATTTCTTTATCTACGGAGAGAAGTTTTTTTCCTTTTTTTACGAGCCGATTAAAAATACACGATTATTCGATTATACGATTTTAAAAAACGATCGGGCGGGGAGGAGTGTCTGCGTTGTATCTTATCGCGGCCAGATTCTGCTGCTAGGCAACTATGCATTTCGCGTGGCTGCTCATTGAAATTCATCACGGAGCCTCCGTCCAGTCTCCTAGCGCGTACATTACAGAGAAACACTGCCCATTATGAGAAGCACTGGCGAGACGTTCGCGAATATACATGCATTTGAATGTACGCGTTGATCTGGCAACCGACGAGAATGAACTTTATACTCGTCGAAACGAGCGATTAGGAAAGGAAAAAGAACGCGTCGATTCTTCGCGGACGCGCGTCCACCGTGTGTAGCCGACTCAAGTATGGAAAAAAATTTGAATTTCAAAACACCGAACCATCGAGTCCATCGACTTTCAGTATCGAAACCGTGTCGTTGCAGCGTGTCGGTTTTTAAGCGGCGATTTTTTCGGGGCGCCTGTTGACAAAAAAACATCGACGCCGCTGCCAGTCAGACGGAAAAGTTTGGCAAAAATCAAAGACACACGCGCCAAGGTTGACGCGTCGGTTCTACGTTTCACCGGTAGAAATTCTTTCCGCGTAAAGGCGGCCGGATGTCGCATGGAATCCCGATTAATTAGCGCTGCGCGCATATCATTACGGTATAACAGTATCCATCGCGTATTGTAACTGACAGCCGGCGAGTTAGAGGGAAACAATGGTTCCGCTGGGTCCGCGACACCTTAAAATTCGTGTGGCCACAGCTGATCGTGACGAATCATATGTCTCACGCGACCGTTCAAAGTTATATCGACGAGGGTATAGCGAACGAGAGAGAGAGAGAGAGAGAGAGAGAGAGAGTCACCACCGGGTATTTATGCGAACGGTCGTATGCGGTTCTTTCGTTGCTTCTTTGTTTCGTCCTGTGCCACACGCACATGTGTGCACTTGCGCGCACCCACAACCGCCTCGATGAAAAAAATGTCACGGTCGCGCGGTTTGCCTCGTCGGTTGGCCTATTCGCCGCGTTTTGTCAGCGAGTCGTTGCTTGGCAGTTCAACGCGCGCCATTTACAGAGCGACCCGAAGAAAAAGTTCGCGTCTCCTGGCCCTTTCTCTCCGGAGTGCTTCAATGGCCGACGCCTCGAAGAATAACGGTCCCGGCGAAGGTGCAAGAACTGCTTTCGGCCCGAAACCCCGTTCCCTCTGACCATTCTTCCCCGATCCGTTCGAGAGAAGCTGACACGCTTCCGGGATTCCATGGAAACCGATCTCGCGTTTTTGCGATCCCTTGAATCGAATGGGACTCGTTGTTCTCTGGTCGCGGGTTCGATCGAGCCGAGAATCAGAAAGGATCACGGATGCTGACGGATACATCGTCTACGTAGTCGTCTGTGGTATAATTAAAAATACAGGCGGTGACCTATTTTCAGTATTTTTAAGCGCTGACAGAAATATTCGTTGGATCATCGTGTCTCAATTAATCGCGCGGTGGAAAAGTGGGTCGGCAAATCGGAGCCGGGGACAACCTGGGAAAAGTAACACGTCTTGAGCGCAAATTTTGTATCGCTCGACTAGTTAGCCTTGATTCGAAAAAGAATGGACGGATTTCATTTCGACCTGACCCGCGAAGCCGTGGTATTTTTAGCGAAAACCATTTTAAGCCGAGTTTTCCAGTATGCAAACAATGCACTGGAGGATCTATCGAAGTAGTACGAATAGGAATCATCTCTTGGAGATAATGCAGTTTTAAATAAGTACTCTCGAGTTAAATTGGAATCGTTAGAGTACGCGGTTTTAGAGATGCGCCGTACGAACAGTGGAAGTAATGACGCAGCTATCGGCGCCGACTGCAGTAGCGCGAGTGCAGCAATAGTTAACCGTAGTTGCAGTGGAAGAGGACAGTATCGGAATAGACACGCACTAGGCCGCGGTGCAAGTAGCGCGCGTCTATTACTAGGCAGACAGGGAAATGTGCCTCCCTTTCTGGCGCGTGGCGCTCTTCCATTCTTCGTGATTCTCCACGTTTCTCCTCGATTCTACTCGATTCTACTCGATTCTTCTCGACTCTTCGTTGCTACTTTTTTTTGCTAATCGCTCTTAACACCTTGTACGAAGCTATAGATACCGTACCATTGAACATCCGTGCCGGGATGCAATGACGTTGCAAAATAAACTATCAACGGTACACGTACACGTAACTAATCCGTATGTGCGTTGTCGAGTAAGCAGGGTCTGTCGTTAATCTTTTAAATACTTGTCGCTTTTCGAACGTGTCTGTCTATAAACGAATCCGAGGTAGGTAGAATCGCAGGAAATTGACCGAGCAATTCTCACCTGACGCGGCGATGGCATCGTCGGCTCCTAACACATTCCCACGTTTCACGGTGTATCGGCCAGCACGACTATACCGATGAAAAGAAATAATTGGTTGTTTGGCTGCCGGCGGATTAGCCCGTTCGAGGTCAACGGCCACCAAATGTTTGCGAATGCAGCAGGAGGGAGGGAAAGGGTACCGGTTCGAACGAAATACACTAGCGAGAGACGAGGGATGAGGAACGAGGGAGGTGATGGAAAGGAGGGAACCGGGGGGGCAGGGTGGGTGGAAGGGGAGGAGAAGAGAGAAAGGAAAAAGGCGGAGAGGGTACGTACGATGCAGTCCCACACAGAGAAAGGGAACAAGAGAGAAAGAGAGAGAGGGAGAAAGAGAGAAAAAGGCTAGACCCCGCATATTCTTGCCCTGCTACCTACCTCACCCCCCACGAAAGCCTCGCGTGTGTAGAGTGCATTTAGGACGCATGTACGGTCGTGCCTAAAGAGGATGATATTCTTTATCGCTGCAGTTTCTGTCTATTGGGACGAATTCATGCGCCGGTTGTTGGCAAGCGCGTTAACTGGCAGGTGCGCCGGGTTAATGAGCACACCGGGGTTCAAACCTGCCGAAAAGGGCGCTTTTGAGGCTTCCTCGTGTACCAGGCACCACGAGCACGAACAAATGACTTTCTCTTTCCTGTTTTTTTTTTCTTTTTTCTTCTCTTCTGGCTTCTTTTTCTTTTTTTTTTTTGTATGTGTGTGTCTTTGCCCTTCGTTAATTGGTCTAACGGTGCAGGGTTAATCGCGGAACATCGAGATCTTCGTTGGCGACCGGCTGAATCGCCGCGACAAAGCGATCCGTTTAAAAGGCGGAGAGCAGTCTCTCGACGTGCTCTCTGTTGCTATCGACGGGGAAGGATATCGGGGAAAAATTCTGAGCAACGTTGGTCGTAAACGCTCAACCGCGTAGCTCTATCAAGTACAAAGGACTCGATTATCCGGCCGTTCTTTCCAAAGTCTAAAATAGTCCTCTTGTATGAAATATATATTTTCTTCGGCCGATCGACGAATGTTTTTTTCATGGAACAATATCTCGCAGGGGCAAGACGACAGAGCATCATGATTTCGTAGACCTCGTTACTTAAACGGCGAGGGTGTGGGGTCAGAGAGGGGTAGTCGATGGAGAAGCAGACGCGTGACGTACGCTGGTGGGGAGTTGGTAATGCGTGTGAGTGAACTGGTATGGAGGGAAAGAAAGGTGGGACGGTAGGGGCGGTTACAGGGTAGGAATGTCTTGGTCCAGTGTTCCGCGATGGGTAGCCTTGAACTCGGAACAACGGCACACATCACCAGGTGACATACGCATCGGTTAGCCGTTCTCGATGGAAATCGAGTCATCCTCTGATTTCGACCCAATTATCGGATCTGCGCTGCTGAAACTGGTGAATCTTATGCTAAAAATATTGACCCCTGCATATTTAAGGATACGTAACGCGAATCGGGGTCGGCATAAATAATGCCAGAATTCTATCGATTCCGAACGTGGGAAAGGAGATTTTTTTTCTTCTTCGGAAACCGTCCTCGAAATTCGCGCGCACCTGCAAGGTTGCACACACCGTAAAGGCTTTCGTTCGCGAGACAAAGAGAGGATCGTGTATCACGCGATCGAATCTAACGCAGGTGGAGCTGCGAAACTGTGTGTACGTGGCCACGAAGGACCGGTCGAAACATCTGCATTTTCCCTACGTTTCGGCCGAGCAAACTACAACACCCGACCTCGCTCGTCCGACCGAGCGATGGAGCGCGCGAGCGCGCCGGTTTACGTTCCTCGTTATTATGCATTATCCACGGCCGACGTTTACTGCGATTCAGCGTTTAACGCGGCGACGCTTCTCTTCACGGCAAACGACTGAACACATCACGCGTTCGTTAGCGCGCAAACGATCTCGCAGCACGCGCCACCGTTATTTATCGGCATTTCCTTATGTTTTCTCTCGCGCGGAGTTCATTAATTTTTCAGGCGTAACCTCGATTTTACTAACGCGAAAGCGTCTAGCCGTGGTGTACGCGATGGAAGAACGACGCGCGGTATCCTGAATATACGCGTTCAAGGCCAACTGACTCATGGACTCCTGTGTTCCGCAGGAAACAACGTTCGACGTATCGTTCACCGATAGATCGTGGAGGGGATGAAAAAGGCGATGTACTCGTTTGCTTCAATGGCGCATCGTTGAATGAGAATAACGTCGACGTGGTTTACCGGGCCTTTTTCTCTGGATCGTTCGCTCGTTATTTGGCGTTTGGCCCGGTTTCCGTTGGTCCGTGCGATCGGCCTTTAAGAAAAAATGAAATATCCGGTGAGAAACGTGCTGTTCTTTCGGCGGAGCTACTTTATTCGGGAAAATAGACCGCGGGCCACGATTCATTTTGTTTGGCCAGTCGATTTTTTTTTCAGACACGATTTAACGCGATAGGATAAACGCGTTTTATTTAGATAGATTTTGCCACTGAATCAATTTCGGTATAAAAGGATTAACGTCTACGTGCGCGCGATTTTTTCCCACGTGTTTGTTTTTTTTCGTTTTTTTTTCGATTTTTTGTTTGCCAGAGGTGGAAATTAACAATCGAGAGCGCGTCCTTTTCACGGATGGAATTTATTCGGTAACCGATGGAGCTGCATCCCGCTCACGGCTATTTGCCGTGAATTATTCGACCAAGGTCAGTGGAACGTTTCTCCGAACCGGCTGACTCGAGCGAAGAAAACGCAGAGAATCGGGAAAACGGGCTTTCTCGCCGAGCGTACGGAAACATTTCTAGGCAATCTAGTCGAAGTATAGGTGCCACAGCCCTCAGCTTTGGCTCCTAGGAATCCAATCAATAAATATTACAATGGAACCCCTAGAGAAGTAGGGGAGCGTATCCTCCTCTCTCCCGGCTCCCTCTCTATCTCTCCGTCGTCCTCTCTCTTCCGATCCTCCTCTTTCCGCCGCGGCAGTGGAAAAAGGATCTGTCCTACGTCGCGCTCTCACAGTCGTCGCGTTCCTCGTCCTCGTTCGCCTCGTCCTCGACTACGTCCGCGAAACTTCGCTCTCCTCTCTGTCGCTCTGCTATATCTTTCTCATACTATCTCGCTCCGTAGTTCGCTTTTTCCTTCAGCTTTTACCCTCCTCTTTTTCTCTCTGTCTTTCTCCCGTCGGCCCCTCCGCCCTTTTCGCCCGTTTCCTCGCTCTCTCGTCCCCTCGTCCTTCCTAAGCCCGCACCAACTCCCATTCGGCCCACCCCCTCCTCCTCGTCCCTCTCATCCAACGGCGTTTACATTTTACTTTTCTAGTAGCGAATTAAAACCGCGTTCATGCGCAGCCCGCGGAAGGGCGTAATGATTTTTTGAGGGGCGAATCGAGTGGGGTCGCCTACGGTGCCGGCGGAGGGGGTAGTAGCTGCGGGCGCGAGCTTAGCAGGAGCAGGATGGCAGGAGGGATCGCGAGACAGGCCGGCTGCCGAATAGATGGATGGGTAGACTATCTAGTCGACGGAGAGTAAGCGTTGTCCCTCGTTAAAGTATCATACGTATCGGTGAACGATTACGGGGAAACTCGATAGGCGTTTTCGTTCGATCTTTGTGGAGCTATCGGCGAGCGAGGTAACAAAGGCAACAGCGCGAGTCGCGACCAGCAGAGAGGATATCGAATCTTTCGGGAATTTCATAGAATGATGGGACGCGTATTTCGAGGAAATTTCGATAAGCGGCCAGGAAACTGCAACCGCGGCGATGACGATTAGGACGATGGTATCGGGGAAGTCGGAAGCGGATAGTCGGGGCGGCGGCGTGGCGGCGTGGCGGTCTATCCACGATAATCCGGTGTAGCCGAAGCGCGCGAACCGAAGTAGGCAGTGGTGGCGCCTTTAAAATTCCAGCTCCAGCGCTTTTAATTGGAAGTCGTTAGCTTTGCGCATTTTCGTCTCGTGGGCTAACGGGTAAAGTGGGGTGAACCCGTGGAAGAGAAACCGGGGGGGGGGGAGGGGAGTCGTGAGTGCGACGAAGAGAGAAAAATGGAGTGAGGGGGGTTGCGAAGGAACGAGCGAGTCGGAGAGGAGAGGAGAGAAGAAGAGAAGAGAAAAGAGGTGGGCTGGGCAAGGGTACAGCGGGGTGAAAGAGGAGGCACGGCCGATGCGACCACAGGCATAAAGCTCTCCCCACCATCGAGGCACCGGGCTCTTTTCTCCGTTACTCTCTTCTCTTTCCCTCTCTTTCTCTCTCTCTGCGTACGCACTATTTTTTAGTCCGCACTTATTACGACAGATGTCTCATGCTCCGATAAAGAATAACGGCGGTCGGCGGGCGACATTCCCCCCTCCCCCCTGCGCTAGTTCTAACCAGACTCGGGAGCTGCAGCCGTACTCTCGGTGCTTCTCGGCTCGTGGTGTCGTCGTGACACGACACGACACGACACGGCACGACGCGACACGTTACCTTGCGTTACGTTACGTTACGCACACCTTACTTTTTTTCTCTCCTCTCTCTGCCGCTATCTTTTCGTCTCCGTCACTCCACCCTCGTACTCGCACGAGAGCTCCACCTCCCTCTTCGAAACGCGCTCGCGGAACGTGTTGCGCCGCCGTGACAGTGACTTTGTTCCACGACGTGTCAACGGTTGGTGTGTCTCCGCGATCATCCGCGATCATCCGCGAATCCACGCGCGCGGGTTACACGCTCGGGCTCCGGTGGTAGTAGTAGTGGTGGTTGATGCTGGCTGGTGGTGGTGGTGGTGGTGGAGGTGGTGGTGGTGTCTCGGTGGAACGCAGCGGCGAGAGAGGCTTCGCATTCCGGAGTGAAGCGCGCGGCAATTTGCGTCACGGTGGCTGCCTGCATCCCGAACAGAGAAACACGTGGCTAGGTGGGTCGTGCGTGCGAGAGCCGGTTCGAAATTCCCGCGCGTTGCCGCGAGATCGCCGCCTCTGACAGCCGCGTTGCCGGTGTTTTCGTATTTCGCGGGAACGATTTACGGCACACGAGCCAACCGGACAGAGAAAACGATGATGGATTAAAAGACGCGATACACCTCCCCTCCCCCTCGTTCTTCGTCCCTTTCTCTCTTCTCGCTGCTCCCAATATTATTTCTTTCTCTCCTTTTCTGTCTCTTTATTTCTTTCTTTCCGCGACGACGTCGACCCGCGCGCGTAGTGTGCCACTGCTTGGGCGTTGTATCGCCGAGCAGAGCTCCAGACTTCTCCCCTCGTGTCTCGCTGCCTGAAGGCCTATCCTCTCGCGGCACAACCCTCTTCTCTCCTCTCGTCTTCGCACAGATCGAACGCGGGCGCGTGTGTGTGGCGCGGCGCGACCGAGTGAGACACCAGGAGAAAAAGAGAAAAGAGTGGTTGCTTTTTAGGCAACGCGCGCTATACCGCTATTGTCGCTGCCGCGCGCGACCGCAACTATCATCATCGTCGTCGCCGCCGTTGTCATCGTTGCCGACTTTCACGGCCGATTCTCTCCGTTCACCGGTTTCGAGATAACACGCAGCGGACCTCGCGATCGTACCCAAGGGACACGTGTGTCGCTACGCTTCGAGGCTCCTTTTTCTTCCTTCAGCCTGCGAGGAAGCGCGGAGCGGAGCGCGTGAAAAAGCGGCGCAGCCTGCGCTCGAAGGATGCGCTTCTGAATCGCGAGCAAAGAGGGGCAGGAGGAACGGAACGCACGTGAGCGACGTGTCTAACACGACAAGTGCCGCAAGGTAAACCTCGTCACCTTTCCTCGGCCGCGAATACGCGTGCACGATCTCTTCTACTTTGTACATCGGTAGAAAACTTATTCGCCGTAGGTATGACAAAAAGAGCGTGATCGGTGGCAAAAATTCGAGACGCGTTCTTCTCGCGTACTTCGCGATTCCCGACAAAATCTGCCCGACGCCTCCGTCCTATCTTTTCTCAGCTCGTCCTCCCGCTCTCTTTTTTCCTCCCGCTTCTTCTTGTCCCTCTCTGCCTGTGTGTCACTCTGTCCATCTGTCCGTCTGTCCATCCGTTCGTGTGCCTGTCTATGTGTGCCTCCCCACGCTTATACGTGTGTATGTGTGTCTCTCTGGACGTCTTTCTTCGTCAGACGATACCTCTTTCTCCCTCTTGTCGGTCGTTCTCGCTCGTCGTACCGGCGATCGCCGGCTTTTCGTACGTTTTCGTGCGGCCTCGCTGCCGCGCCGCGACGTACGCCCGCGTCGACGAAGGCACACAGCTGCACAGTCGTGACGTGACGTTTCGGGGGTTAGTTCGCACGGTATGTGACGGAGAAAGAGGCCACCGGTGGACTGCTGTGCGCTCCAACGTGCTCCTCCCGAAGATCGTGACGTTTCCGCTTTTCCAACAACTCGCGATTCTTCTATTCTACGTGTCTCTCTTTCTCCGTTTGGACGCACACGTTCGTTCCTTCGTTCGTTGCTTTTGCTCTGTGACGGTGCGCGACATGTGATCCTTGCCGATTTCCTCGGTCAGCATCGACGAATCGCCATTCTCTGCCCGTTGAAAGCAGGGAACGAGAGACAGCTAACGCGCTATCTGTCTCTCCTTTGACATTTTTTTCTCCCTCTTTTGTTCGGTGTACGCGTCGTGGCACGCGCGAAACCGCACGCCGCTCCTCCCCCGCGCCCTCCTTCGCACTCCTCTTCTTTCTCGTCTTTCTTTCTGTCTTTTCATTTCCATCTTTTCTTCCTTCCTTCCTTCTTTCCTTCCTTCCTTCCTTCCTTCCTTCCTTCCTCTCTTCCTTTCTTCCTTCCTCTTTTTCTTCCTATTAACCGCCTCTTTCGTTCCTTCCGGCATTCTTACCCGCCGGCTAAATTACGCCTTCCTCGATCATTTGACGCGCGACCGTCTTGTCAACTCGATCACGTTTCGCACGCGTCCTCGCCGATTAAATTAATCGATCGATAATCTCTCTGCCAATCGCAGATTTTGCTCGTGCTCGTCGAAGATCGAGCGCGAGGAATGAACACGACGACGCTATCGCGTCGTGGACCGGCGTCGATTCCGGACCCGTCCGTCGAGAATGACTTTCCGCCACGACGAAGCAGCACTAGTGGCCGTGTGTAGGGGACTTTTTCGCGAACTTGTGAAGTGCGCACTTTTTTGCGAGGTGGCGTTGTGCAGATAAAACGCAGAGCGTTTCAATTCGGCTCATTGTTTCGGTCATTAGCTTACGCGGCATGACGAGTGATAGGTGTGCTTTCGCGATAACGCATCTACTTTCTTCGAACTGTGATTACTTTCTGGATAATGTGTGGTGAATGTGCCTTAGAAATACGAAAAGCGTAACTGCCGTTTAGCCGCGATCGCTGAGGAAAAGGTATCGTATAACGTGCACCGGTCTTATCCTCTTCTCACTCTGATCCACGGTTTCGCTTCTACTGCCGCAATCGTTTGACAGTTTTCGAAAAATGTGCTTGTGCGCGTCGATCCTCGATCGATCGCGTTCTCGCGAATAATTCCCGATAATCGTGGCACTAGGTTTAACCCGAAGAAACGTTAAAAAATGTTATGGTGTTTTGTTTTCTTTTTTTTTTTTTTAGAAAGAAAATACGTGTGTCTCGTATATCGTAATACAGCAAATAAGTTTCTTTTGTCGGTGTTTTCGCCTAAATCGGCGTGCGTCCCAGTCGGGTTCTATCGTCAAAATTGCTGCAAGGATTTTCACTGCGAAACTTATCTCGAATTCGTCACATATAAATTTAGCAGTGTGCGATAGCGAACTTAAAAAGTCTAAAAACAGTTTCCGAATCGCACCGCCGCGCCGGGCTTTATGATAAACGTGTATCTGCGAGAAAAAAAGAAAAAAGAAAGAAAAGAAAAAGAAGAAGGAATTATTCGCTTCTTTTTTTACTTTAGCGGCGATAATCGTTTGGAGCGTATCCAAAATATTGCGGCATAATATTATTTACCGGTTTGTCGGTGTACGGTTTCTATTGTGCGCGACCGTGTGTACTTTAATTACTATTTCTTCGAAGTGGCGAGTCGACCAACGCAAAAATACCTTTCGAATCAGCGATACGATTATCAACGGAAACGTTGTAAAATAGTATACGGTATCCATACTTCTTCTTATCGTAATAACGCGTTATAGAATACAGAAGAAAAAAAAAACAATCGACGATCATTAATTCCGTTCTATATCGAAGCTTTTGTCATGGCGATACACCACACACATACGGCGCGGGCAACGAGCACTGTAAATTTGTTTTAAGATCTTTTTTTTTTTATCATTTTGCTAAGATAACACTATCAGCATACATTTAATGCTTGCGCTTTTATAAGTGGCGAAGAGAATTATTTAATCGTATGTTCTGGCTTCACTCCAGCTTGGCGACCTAATTTTCTTGTATGGTGCAAATAAAAAGTAGTGTAATCCTTCGCTTCTATTTTTACGCCATGCACTCTTTAATTCTTATTCTTCTACTCTCGACGTCGTACAGACGATATTTTATTTTTTCTCGTTTCGCACGGTTTCGCCCAGCGAAACGCGTCGACGATACACATACATATTCCCGTTTGCACGCGAGATCTGCAAAGACCGTTTTGACTTTTCGGAATATAGGTACACTAGACTCTTTCTCTCTCTCTTTCTCTCTCTCACTCTCTCTCTCTTTCTTTCTTTTTCTCTTTCTCTCTGGTCGTTCGCGTTCTCCTCGGTGCCACGTAAAAATACCGCAAAACTTCAAAGTGTCGTTTTACAGCTCACGCGCGGCAACGGGAACGTTTACGTTCCCGTATTTTCATTCCATTCGAATTAATAACATATGTTCGTGCACGACATCTCTGGTCCATCTCGTCCCTATTAAACGAATCTGCGTATTAATTCGCCAGTTATATAAGTTTTCGTGGCTCCGAGAAGTGTAAGGAAATTAACATCTGTTCTAATGCCACACCTATGGTAAACACGCTGGTTAAATATCAGTCGATACCGAAATATTATGTAATCTTTGCCCATCCTTTTACGGATAGACGAATTTTTGTCTCTCTGTCTCTCCTCTCTCTCTCTCTCTTTCTCTCTCTATTTCGTCTGAATCGTACGTACTCGTTTTAGAAAGACATCGAGATCGAGGCGCGATTCTCGTTCGCGACATACCTATTTATTTTTTGCAACAGTACTTTTTATTTCGAAATAGCGGTTATCAAAAATTATCGACCTGCAGACTTATCGACTCGCGATTTATCGTGCACAACTAGAAAGTTTCAGCATTCGAATTTCGTTTCCTGGCCGACGTTGGTGCACATATTCGTAACGCTGGCGCGCATCTCGAATCGGACCAATCTCCTTAGATTTCGCGTTATAAAATGTTGCTTGGTCAAGACTCGGCCAGCCAAGGCATATTTTATTAAGCGATAAGATAAGTGTCAAGCTTTCGCTGGTTTAAATAGCGTACATTATTTCTGATTATAGGTGAATAGATATAACGATGGTAGATACGCAACACTTTTGTCTGCGATGGAACAATTACCAAAGCAGTATAACGTCGGCGTTTGAAAACTTAAGGGACGATGAAGATTTTGTGGACGTCACATTGGCCTGCGATGGCAAAAGCCTCAAAGCGCACCGCGTCGTACTTTCCGCATGCAGTCCCTATTTTAGAGAATTGCTCAAGGTAAGACATAGACATCGTATCTGATCCCGTGTTGCGCGATTTTGCGCCGATCCATCGTGTAACTCTACATTCTTTATTGTCACCGTACCAGCGATGTATCGAGTGCAACGTCAATGTGTAACCATTGCAAGAAAATGTCTCTTCTTTTCCTCCTTGCTTGCCCTTTTGCAGAGCACACCGTGTAAACACCCGGTGATAGTACTTCAAGACGTAGCGTTCAGCGACTTGCACGCTTTGGTGGAGTTCATCTATCACGGGGAAGTGAACGTGCATCAGCGTTCCCTTAGCAGTTTTTTGAAGACTGCCGAAGTCCTCAGGGTATCGGGACTTACGCAACAGGCCGACCAAACAGACAGGGACGAGGTAAGCATTCCTCCGATCGTTTTCCTTGCTATTTTCTTCTCTAGCGTTCGTGGAACACACAGCAACCCATCGGCCATATGTAATATCCGAGTAATATCGAGCTTCGGTACCTCGCAAATTGATTATGCTTTGAATGTTATCTCTGATAGAGACGTGACTTTTAACTAAAGAACACCTTATCTCGGTGCAGAACGTGTATCCATCTTGATTCCAATCCATAATTGTCCTAGGTCAAGCAAACAAAGATAACCAGATTGCATTACAAATAGAAAGCGAGCAATCGTGATCGTGTTCTGGCGGGCATGCGTGGTACCGTCGAGCGATATATCGAGTATTTTCTTCGTCGACGATCTCTTCCCTTGATTACTCTTTTCTCTTTCAACCTTACAAACCGCCACCGTTTTACCGGCGAGCATGATGCTCCTTTTCGTTACTTCTGTTTTTTTTTTCTTTTTTCCTTTCTAATTGCAGCTATCCCATGTACGCGCGTTGGCTGCCGGTGGTAACCACCTTCCCTTTCACGAAAAATCAGAAGAGAGTTTCCCCCGGGGTGGTTCCCCGCCCACACCAGTAACCCCGACACCGACGACCGTGCAGCAATTGCTACGTCGAGCGCAGATACGCAGGAACGAGAGACGAACACCGGATCCGCACGATGAGTCGGCGAAGAAGCCGAGGGTGCCGTCGCCGCCTCTCAACAACAACGACGCTACTCCCACGGATTTCTCGATGGTGAAGAACAACCATCTGTCGAGCAAGGTCGAGGGTAACGGCGTGCACGAGGAGAACAGCCCCCTGGAAGACAACATCAAGTGCGAGCCGTTGGAGCTGACAGGTGGTAACAGCGGTAACGGAGGCAACAACGAAGACTCGTCGGATTCTGGAGCTGCGGCGTCGGACCGGCCACCCGCGTCGGCCAGCAGTAACGAGCACGAGGCCGAATCCGAACACACGTCCACCCCGAATTTTTTGTCCGAAACGAAAATCTTCCCCACGCCTGGAAGCTTTAATTTCAGTATGGCAGCGCTAGCCACGGAGCATACACCATTGTCAGGTACGTACATCATTCGCGTTTCTACTGGGCCTGTACGCATTGACCAATTTTCATCGTCTACCCCTCACACACGCATCGAGCACGATTTTCTTTTAACCCCGTTTGCGTTGCCTTTTATAGTTTTCCCTCCCGTGATTTTTGGCTATTTTAGTTTCTGCGTTCGAAACTCGACAGGACATTGATATGATTATTTCACACCCTTTCTTTTTTTTTTCTATTTTTTCTTTATCCTTCCTTTCATATTTTTTCCCCTTATAAGCAAAGTAGTTTTAGAAGACGATTATAGAAGATTCTTTCCATCGAGTCTCTGTTAATTGCGATGTTGCGTACAGGCCGTTGTTCGGTCGATAGTGCGAAAGAATGTTCGTTGCTACGTGTGACGATAGTGAAATTTCCAGGATTGGGCCACGGGTTGCAACCACCGGACTTGGCAGGAACTTCGCAAGGTAAGAATATTTACTATTAGCTCTGCCCTAGTAAAAATCATTAGAATATCAACGATCGAGGACTCGACAGAGAAGTGGACAACCCCCACCCCGTGTACATATATACATAGATCGTGGTTCGTATGGTCGTTCTGGAAATCTGTCACGCACGATCCTGTTTGGGGTTGACTTGAACCTTTGATTTCTGTTGATTTTTCACAGGGCATTTCTATGCTGTTCCATTATTTTCTATCGACAGTCGATACATCGTGGCCGCATTTGTCTGCGGTGTAGCGGTTCGCTCTAATATAAAGTAACTAAAAGACTTGTGCAGTTATATCAAACACTAACAAATCACGAATTATAAGAATGATTATACATATTATATATATACATACATATATATATTTTTTTTTATTTGGTTGCGGTGAAAGAGCACTACTGTCTGCTTGGACGATTAAAACTTCTTCTAATTGGCATGCGTTACAAAAATCATTGATATCATCATTACTTAAATGATACCATTTACCTTGCATTTGCATTTCATGATGTCATAACGTTCCCGCGGTTATCAACGAATTCGCGACGTTAGAAGGGATTTATCTGCTCACCTATCATCCGTTTTTACTTCTTTTGTTTCTTTTAACTTCTGTGCTTCGCCTTTCATCTTTCGTCGTTTACTGAAAATTCGGAGAAGAATGGATAAACGTTCGGCCATTCGATCAAATCAAACCGGGAGCAAATCCGTTTAAATCGCGCGCCTCGTTCGCTCCCTGTATCTCCAGGTTAGAACGAAATATGCCGCGATTACACGCGACCGATACGTTTTATAGAGCGGAGACGCTCTCCGCGGATGACTACAGGCAAAGAACAGCAGATACATTCGTTCTTTCGACTCGTCGAATTCGCTACGATCATTCTAATTGGCACAAAGCGATGAAAGAAACCATCACTGTTTGGCATCACTGTACAAAGTATCTGCCGCAATCTCTACCATGTTTAATGAAAAAAAAAGAGAAAGTAAGATCGAAAAGACCCCTCTTCATAGAAAGAAACGATAAAAGAGTAGAAAATGAAAGAAAAAGATCTAAAACAAAAAAAAAAAAAAGAAAGGAAGGCAAAAGAAAGTACAGAAGAAGTTAATGAGTAACGATGCAGCGACAGACTGTTCTCTTTGTGTACACCTAATAAATCCTCGAAGAAATTTGCCAAAGTATTACCGATTTATTAATACTTTGAGTTTCGCGAATCGCGTCAAATGTCACTTTTATCGACGATTGATCTTTCATTCTATATATATATATATATACATACATATATATGTATATACATATATATGTATACGTGCCGTGCTCGTATTGTCCAAATCATCGTTAAGTTTTGTATCAGTGTTGTCGTCCCATTAACGTTTGTTAACGGAAAACACGCCGCTGCCGCGATATCGCCGATACGACAGCATTATGACATTGCTTATAATTTTATATTTACGAATATTATACATACATATATATATTTATATGTTTTTTACACATGTAAACATATACGCATATTACCATATATATATATATATATATATATCGAGCAACGTAATTATAAAATATATTTTTCTTTTATCATTATATATTTTACAGACGTTATCGTGTATTACCAATTTGAAAAGTTTGCAATTACACCGTAATTGTACGTAATTATAATCGTGAAACACATCGTCACGAGACACTTTGCAGCTTGTTCGTTTCCAATTACGAAAGAGGATGTGATAGGTCGTCCAATTTTGTCACACTCTTTTATATTATTCGAGAGACATTTGACTCTGACGTGCGTGTACCATATGGTAACGTCATTACGGTATATCTACCGACTTATTGGCCATTTTTTCTCACTCGCTGGGACGGACAATTTGCTCTCTTTTTACTGTACGTCACGCTTGTACGCTATGCATATTTGGGGGGTCGTGGAGCGAACGCGCTCGCTGGGGCGGGGGTTAACGGTAAACTCGCTTAATAACGGTAAACGTTTCAACGTACTCGACTTTGCCGAAGGAATACGAAGTGTTCTCGTTTTCATAGCAAGATGCATTATCTGCTAGATTAGACAAACGTAGCCATTTTCTTATTTTTTTTTTTTTTTTTTCTTCACCATGGAGACGAACGAACGACGATCGCAGACGTACCACGATCGTAAACGCTTAAATACCCAAAGTTTCGAGAGCCGCGCAATCTGAAGGAGAAAACAAACGAAAACAAAAAAATATCGTCGATCATGGGGATACATCGTCTTCGGTTTCGCGATCGTCAGAGAAGAAGGTCTTAAATGCGTTCTAACAGTGTTGTTAAGTAAATTCAGGTGCGGCTTCGCCCGCCTCCTCGATTAATATTTGAACGACTGGCTTATACTAGGTTAGTACTGAAAAAGTTATCAGGGGCCGTCGATAAGACCACAGATGTTATCCGCAAAATTCAAGGTCCCTCTATCTCCGACCAACGTGGCCAACTAAACATTGGCCTAACTAAAAATACGACGACCTTGGTACGCCACTCACGTTCTTGCGGCGCAGTGCGAATCATTAGACACATTAAATTATACGTGGCTGGTTCGCGAAGCTGTTCGACCCGGAGCCTAACACGGCGTATTTTCTCTCGACGTGATCGTCAGTCCGTTCTTTTCAGAAAGTCATCTCCCTCTCCTTTTCTATTTTCTTTTCTTTTTCTTTTTTTTTTTTTACTCTTTTCGCTTCTGTACATTTCGGTTTGTTGCACTCGCGAGACAACAAAGCGCAGCGAATAAGCAGAGAACGTTACGTCGTTTCGACGCAAGAATAGACGAGTTGTTTGGACGTGCCGTTAAAAACGATAGCGCGCAACGTTCTTGGCCGCGAAAATTTCTCCGTTGAAAAATTTCTAGCCATGCACGCCTCTCTAATCGGTCACTTGCAGCGTACGCGACGAATGCTTGTTTGTTTTTTCGCAGTTTTTATCTCGGCTAAGGCTTGTCGGTTCCTATCTATCGCGCGTATGCCAGCTCGCGACGGACAATTTTTTTTCTTGTTCGACCGAACGAACTGCAGCGACGTGATTTTGGCAAGGTTTCAGCCGTCCAACAGCCGAGAGATAGTTGCAGGGTCGTCGGTCCCGCGAAACTTTCCACCTACTCCGTTTCGTTTGTTAAACGACGGGCAACCGAACGGTGCGAGTTTGCGTTAAAATTAAAACGAAAGAACGCACGGCACACCTGACTCGATTTTATAGCTGTTTGTTCCTACGTTAGATTATATTGAGTATTTTATTCCGCTTGTTCGTTTCGACGATCGATGGTGTTTTATGATAGTAGATTTTTGATAATATCGATAGTTGTGGCGATAATAGCAATAGTTTCGACATATGAAACAACATCGTGCAAGTTAATCGGGGGAAAAGATCAAGGTCTAGAAGTTTCGTAGATCAATTTAGAAAACGCGTTATCATTTCGACACACAGATAAAGTGAAATTTTAGTCTTGTAAATAGCGCGCACAGCGCCCGTTCCTTAATCATCTTTAATTCGTAATGGCTGGTTACGTAAAAAACAATCGTGCCAGATAGAAAGTACAACGTACGACCACTTGTCGAGCGATCAGCCTTAGACGAGAGCGCGAGTTTCTTTGTTCCTTTGCCTCTCTTCTGTACTCACACGGTTAAGATCTTTTTATTCCGCGCAGAGCCGGCTGCGAGCATATGGCGGTCCGCGTGTTTCTAGGCAGATTCGTCGAGGCCGTCGGAAAAAAATTCCCAAACGAATTTTGCTCTCGAACTTTCTGGTATACGGTCATTTCTGCTACATCGATACTGTCGTTATGAATGCACGATATTATAGATCGGCGAGAGAGGAAATCGTGCGAAACAATGAAAATTATGCGATCGATCGCGTTAACCTTTCACACTGTGTCTGTCTCTTCTCTTTCTTCTTTTTTTTTTTTTTTTGCTGTCCGAAACGATGAATTTCACGCCGTAACATTTGAAATTAAAATAATTGTGCGACCTGATCGATGCGTTTATTTTTTTTCCAAAGGCAGGTCGTTGTACGATGCGCGAGCATCTCTTGTATATAACATTTTATACGCGCGCGTACAATATATTTCGTTGTCATTTATTTAAAGCGTGTGCCCGAGAGAGAAGTTTTGCATAGAGCGACCGACACTCGGAGAAAGATGCGTTTATCGCGGTCTAATTTTAAATCTATTCATTCTGCTCCTTTCTCTCCGCGCGCGTCTATGCCCGCGTTTCTCGGCCGGTTTCGATGTCATTATCGCAAAGAGAGGAGAAATTCTTTCCCCGGGCCTAGATATTCTTAGCCCGTTTCCCGCTCGCCACTAAAATTGTTTAAAAAGCCGATACGTAGCGGTGTTGGTAGCGGGACTGCCGCCACGGTCCCGCCACCGTCACGATTCCCTTTTCTCCACCTCCCACCCTTTTCTCTCACCCCCGCCTTCCTCATCCCCCCCTTTTTTTTCTTCCTTTATTTTCTCTCGTTTTCTGCTCTTTTCCGCGAACGCCTGCATCCGCGGTAACCTGTTGTAAAACCCGGCCGCATAAAAATAGCGGGTGCCGAGCTCTGGAGTCGAGCACTTTATCCTCTTTCTCTGTCTCTTTGTATCAGAGGGCGCGTTGCAGCGCATCGAGCAAATATTTATTTCACGGGACGTTCTCAGTGCCGGACATACCGCGCTCCGCCACGTATTCTTCCTTGCCTCGTTTTTCCTTCGGCCTTTTTTAATGGCCGACCGAATTCTTCGCACGAAAGCGATGGTCCACGCTCCGGTCGGTCCCGCGAAATGCTCGACGTACGACTTAGGCTGCAGATGCAACGAACGCGTGTCCCGACGAACTGCCGTTTCGACGAATTGGAACAAAATCAGGCATACGATGGTCGCAAAAAATATCGAAGAACTCGAGTGCTCCTTTCATCAGATTTTACATTTCATCTTCGTCGTATGCGAATCTTCGCGATCGTACGAAAGTACTATCGCGTGATACGAAATTTAACAGGCTTGGATTTAATGGATGGAGCGTATAAAAATGTTATAATAAGTAGAATGTAGAGCAAACAGTTTCTTTAGTTTGCACGTATGTGTTTTGGTATTCTGATGTTTCGATAATGAAAACGACGGTTCGTCGGAACATCGACTGTTCCACAGCTCGAAGGATGACACGTAGGATTTTTGTTGTTCGTGTTTTTCGAATAGAATCCTTGCCTCGTCACTTCGTAGGAAGCGATCGACGTGGCCCGAAGAACGGGAAGGGGAAGGAGGCAGGGCGTTTCATATTCGATCGAATCGGCAAACTACATAGTAGCCAAGGAAAGAAATTTCGGGTTACGTAACGTTTGTTAATGGCCTGTTTGCGAAACACGGAATTCATGCTGCCATCTGTCGACGTTGTCGATTCCGATGGTGTGCGAAAGTCTGTCTCTTGCTTACGTGACGTCCGCGAGTCCGCCTTGCATACGTCTATTTACTCGATACTTACTCATCTCGCTCGTTCTCTCTCTTCTTTCAGGCCGTCTCCTTTCCTCTCTGCCTCTTGTCGTTCGTTTCGGTAGCCAACGATCCGCGTTGGCAATTTACTTTCGGCCGCGTACGCGGCGCCTCCCAAGGCCAAACGAAAGTTCGTTCTGAACCAAATCCGATGGAATTTTTTATCTGTAGTATGTACTTATCGGGGACGCCCAGGTCTAGCTGCTTGTTTTCGCCTTGTGCTATTATCGATGATGAACTTGAGGTGACCTCGAAAACTGCGCAACAGTGAGCGCGGGTGTGACGAAGACGAGTGTACGACAGAGAACGAGAGAGTATGGGATGACAGGGGGGCTAGGAACGGGCCAGACAGGGGAAGGAGAGGCAGGAAGAGAGACAGAGAGAAAGAAAGAGAGAGGGAGAGAGGGGGGCGTTTACACTTTCGCTCTATATCATTTGCTGTCATGGCTCGGATCTTTTTTTTTTTCTGCAACACTTTCCAAAACGATACGCTTCTTCCGACAAATTTCTCCGTCTGTCGACCGATCGTCGGATCGAACTCATCGCATCTCTCGGATGCATCTCTGACCTTTCCCTCGGTAAATTCGACATTGACTTTTTGCAAATTCGCGCGAGTTACGTAAGAGGGGAGAGGAAGGCGAAGAACCGGTTACACGGTCGACGACAGACTCGCAGGACGAATTTTCATCCGAGTATTTGCTCGCGGGGGGAATTGAAAATTCGGCGAAACTCGTTTACGTATCGTGACGACTCTCGCGATCTGTGGCAGAGGCGTAACACCAACGGTTCGAAGACAAGGTGAAGGTCTACTTGGTCGCGGTGCTTAATTCATTGAGACACTTTAGTTTCGTGCCTCGCCGCTAGTGCCCAGCAGCGTGCGAGAACGTATCTCGCGAAGAAATTGGCTCGGTGCGTTCGTGCCGCCTCCTCTCCGCCGGCTCTCCTCTTATCGGTACCGAGTTCGATCAACGTTGCGTGCAATTCGTCGCGTTGTAGAAAGACGCGGCCGCGCTCTCTCTCTCTATATAGAAACTAGACCGCGGCGTAAAGGAATATCTCTTCTGTCCGTTCGATGAATTTCCTAAATTCTACAGAGATGTGAAATTTTCCGACAACGTCCTATTAACTGGCGCGAGATGGTGCGTTTCTTCGTCCTTTTCGTTCACGTAGAAGAAGTTCGCTTCTCCGTGACTAAATAGGATTCGATATCCGAAAAGACTTATCGTTTGATCGCACTGATTTCGTGAAACGCGCAACCGCATCGGATGAAAAAAGGGCCGCGGTCGAGGAGAGGGTAGTTCTTCCTGGCGGCCTCCTCGCTTCGCAGACCCCGTCTTCGTCCCCACCACTGTCCACGTAACTCTTTCAAAAGTTCGTAAGACTCGCGTAACCAATCCGGAAGCTACTTAGATTTTTCTCTCCCCGCCGATCCCTCGGCCCTATCCTCCTTCACCTTTCTCTCTCTCCTCTTTACAACCCCTTGGCCCTCCCTTAGTCGTAGTATATTCTCTCTTTCTCCCTCTCTCTCTCTCTCTTTCTCCCTGTTTCTCATAGTCGCGGTGGTAGCGAGCTATCGATCGCCGTGGCTCTCCGCGCTTAGAGTCAACATCAGTCATAATACAGCGCAACGGCATACGGGGGTTATTAAGAATAATACGCATCCTAGGTATATATCCCCTTCCCGGCACCACGGAAAAACGGGGGAAGGAGCGTCGTACGTGGGGGGTTCCGTTGCTAGGGTAACCGGCTGGGTAAAATCCCGCAAAGAAGAAGCATCGCCGTTATGTTCCTGCTCCTGCTCTTACTCTTACTCTTACTCCTATTACTACTGCTGCTCTCTCGTTGTATCGACATCTCATCCTCGCGGACGTTATACTGGCTTTTATGAGACGATGAATGTACACTCGCCCTACCTTCCTCAGCTCCGTTAGTCCACCTTTCAACCCTTCTTTCGCCCTTCCTCCCCGATCGCTCTTTCTCGCTCTCTTTACACAGTTCTTCGTCTTCGTGTTGCCCGCGATTCTCCGCTACGATTCTTGCCTCCTTTTAGCCGGCGAACGATTAACAGCGTCCGCATCCGTTTAGTCGGGAAATGAGCCGCGTTTCTCTTGATTTCTTCTTTTCTTTGGCCTGTCGCGCGCGCGTCATCCCTCTCTTGCCATCCGTTTTGTGATCTCTCGGTCGCGGTTTTCTTGCCATGCAAACCGACGATGATCGTCGCGCTCGTGAATCCGCTGGTAATCGATCGGCGTGAACATCTCGCTTGACATCTCGATGGACTCAGCCCCCTCCTCTTTGGTTGCAGACCGGGAGGTCGCCGAGGAGGACGGGGGTTGGCAGTCCGCTACCAACGGAGACGGTCAACGGCTAACCGGCCAATCGAGCCAAAGTACGGCAACTAGTCAGTGCGAGATGATGCAGGGGCACCAGCAGCACCAGGAGCTGCCCATTATCGATCTCTTAGACGACATTAACGATCAGATGCAGATCGTGCTCAAGTCGGAACCTCTGTCGCCGAAGATAGACGAGCTCGAGTCCTGTCTGCTCAACGAGCAGATCGATCTGCAATCGGATCGAGGCTCGGCCAACAATGCTAATGGTCAGCAGACGCGTCAGCAGAATGGTAACAATAACAACAACAACAGGCAACACCAGCAACCAAGGACGACGTTGAACGAAACTGTCCCGTTTGCCGATCTTCGTTGGCTAACGCAGAATGGTAACATCCAACCGGCGTCGAAACTTCGCGACGCCTCCAGAACTCAGGTCGAGCAGGAACTTAAATACTCGAGCCGCTCGATCACCGGTACTTACTGTAGCTTCTGCCAGAAGACTTTCTCTCGTGCGTGGTCTCTTCAGAGGCACTTGGCGGACACGCATTTTTACGTACCGCAGTCGCTCTCCTGCGATCAATGCGGTAGAAGCTACAAGTCGAGGAACAGTCTGGTCAGCCACAAGAGCCAGTACCACGCGAGAAAAGAGCGAAAGGAACACGAGGAACAATGCGAGGTCACGTATTGACCGACATCCATGGTTTAGTGACCGAATTTGCGTCGAGGTTCCGTCTTGCCCCGAGAGATCTACGCACGAAGAAACGCGGAATCAAGAGAAGAGAATACGGCAGAACCGTACGACCTTCTGGAACGCGATTAATCGTCGTTTCTCGTTGCATGAGAAAGCAAAGAGACGTTCGACCATCGTTTAGATAATTTTATAAGTACCACGTTGATCGAGTAGTCGCGTTATTTCGTTTCGTTTGAAACGCTTGCGTTACCGAGATAATATTAATCCTAGTCTTTTGATCGTAAAACGAGTTACCTCGATGCACGCCAAAGAGAGTCGCGAATCCAAACCTATGCATACGTGTTACCTCAAAGAATTCACGCGGAACGTCCTGTTCCTCCTTGCCAGTCGATCGTGTCGCGTTACGCGCGCACCCTTCGAATAATAAGTTCCGCCATCTGGACTAGTTTCGTGCCAAGTTCATGGCTCGAGCGAGTGTCTTTCCACGGTAAAATCGATACCACTCTCCTGTGGTACGACTGTGCTCTTCCTCATCTACCCCAGAGATCCAGCCAAAAGGGTAGTTCATCGCCGTGCCGACGATAAAGTCGACCTTGTAGCGTTTTCCCATCGATTAGCTGCTGGTATATTTATCGATGGGCGTATCGCGTGGCTGTGCAATTTCTCTCGATCGAGCCAGAATAGAGTCGCGAACACGTCGTCGGTTCGAGTTTTTGCCGGCAGAGTGGTTTTTCGCACGAAACGCGAGGCTGGTATCTCGCGAAACGCTCGAACCAAGGACGAATCTATTTATCGGTCGATTGGACTATAACCCATCTATCTACGAACCTTGAAAAACAATTTTTCGGTACCGATACGGTTGAGAGACTCGTTTTCTCGTATCGTTTCTCGTATCGTTCCGTCCGCCACCCCTCGCCTCGTCTCTGCGCCTTTCTCATGCACGGACTCACGATCGCGACCGTTCATTTTCTATAGTATGCCTCGCTGGCACGATCAACGTCGTCGTCGTCGCTTGCCGCGTTATACACCGCCAATACGAATCGATCGCTCGCGGAATCGTAGTTACGCTAAGGTAAACCGCGCGAAACGTAACTGTCGCCCCATAGTAATAGCGTGAATGTCGTTAGAAATGAATTGAGAAAATAAAGGAGAATTCGATGGAATGAAATATTGTTGTTTCACTGATAATTACCAACCCGTGGCACGTAACGATGAGTCGTTAAGAAGCTCGACCCCTCTGATAGGACTTCTGCTCGTTCGCGAATCATACGTTATGCTGAAACAGAGATCAATATTATAACCAAACGTTCGCTTCATCGCATCATTCCGTTAGACCAAATATCACACTCTTGTATATATATATCCACACACGTATACCTACAAGATCTACTCTGCTCTGTCTTGCTGTAAATAATACGCATCGACATGGATACATCTCTGGTGCTCTGAAAACACTAACGTCATCGCTCACGATCGTTCACTGGAATCTTGGAATTGCTTGCACTCTACTATCGTAATGCGCTAAAAAAAAAAAAAGTAAGAAAAAAAACAAAATAAAAGAGCACAACGATGAATGATGAAAAACGGTACGGCACACGCTGCCTTCCGATCCGGCAAAGAGCCTTCTGCAATCTAGTCGTGGCCATTGTCATCGTGTAACGACGCGGTTCACAGTTAACACCAAATTTTCAAACGAGCGATCTCGTTCCAATATTTGTTTCCAGTTGCACGTGACGACGTAGTAACCGCATCGGAAAGGATCTTTGAAAACGTTCTTCTAGTTATTTCCTAGAGTTTTTGAAGACGCGACGAAAGCGGCTGCTTCGAGGAATTTTCGCCGGAAGACACGCGTCGAAAAGAACGAATGGACGAAGTAGAAAACGGTGACAATGGTAAGACGACGCGCTAGCAGAAGGTACTTTCCCCGGAAAGCACGCACGCCGTACCACTATGTATGTGTGTAACAAAAGTAAAAAGTCCAATAAAAATGTAATAACGAAAAGATGAAAAGTAGAATGGGCGTACGATGAAGATGCTGGGTAGCACCTGCAAGCATAATTACGTGGTTCCAAAGTAACGCAAAAATATTGACAAACATAAAAAAATAAAAAAAAAAGACAGTTTGAGCACGGCTTGGTCGGGTGACGGTGCAATGTGCGCGACTAATCGAGAAGGGCGCACGAATTCTCTCTCTCTCTCTCGGCTCGGAAAAAAAGGTGGTAGATGGTGGTGTAAGAGTGAAAGAGAACAATTGACGAGGATCGCGGGACACGCGATGTGTGTGACTAGAGAGAGGACTCTAGAGCGGAGGGGAACGGGTTTCCTCGTTCCGTGTTAACGTGTCCGACCTACGTCCGACCTGACGTTCGAGCACAAAACCAAAAGTAACCCCTGTGTCTGGTTCTGCCGCCAGGTCAGTTGGCCGGCAGCGGCGCGTCCGATGAGTTTCGATGCGAGCCTTGCAACAAAATCCTGACCTCCCTAACGCGGTTGAGGCGGCACATACAGAACGTGCACACCAGGCCCAGCAAGGAACCGATCTGTAACATCTGCAAGCGGGTTTACTCGAGCCTGAACAGCCTCCGGAACCACAAGAGCATCTATCATCGGCAACACAGCAAGAACGAGCAGCAACGCAAGGAGATGGAACAGATGCGCGAACGGGAGAGAGAGCAGAGAGAACACTCGGACAGAGTTACCTCTCAGCAACAACAACCGCAACAACAGCACCAGGATCAACAACAACAACAGTCACGACTGGGATAAACGAGAGCCGGAGGTCCATGAAACCTTCGATGGATTTCTTGGTCCTCTGGATCTCTCTGTCTCTCGATATTCGTTCTTCCAGATATCGAGAATTTAGGGATCGAGAACGGTGCCAGTGTTTCACGTGTGCGACGATCATAGTACACCGTCAGAACGAGAGTTTAAAACATTCGTCGGCTAACGTTTAACGTACACACACGTCGTAAACGAGTCGTTAAAGAATCTCCTCTACACACTGGTCCAATTTACTTTATATCGGTTTCATGGCAATATCGTCGTAGGATTGCTAGACGCGTCCCGTTTCTTTCATTACGAGATATGATATTTACTTACGATAGGCTGTCGATTTTTGCATACGTTCTCTAGCGCTACCGTGGATCATTGATGTCGCATTTGTCTCCTCCACGAAATAGGAGTTGTATGTCGAGGGAAATGTCGTCTTTGAATTCGGGTCGCGGGAAAGATCATGTGATAGTAGGCGATACTGTTATTATTATAGTTTCTCGTATTTTCGTTCGAGCGGACGAATATTTTAAATTAAATAGACTAAAAAGAAAATAAAAAAAATGAACAAAAAGCGTAAAAAAATACATAAAATGAAGCTAGACCTCGAAGCACTTGAATCGCGCGAGAAGTTTAATTTTTCTACTAAGGTTACAAAGAGATATATATATATATACATATAAATGTTACGTTGAGTGTATATAAAGTAGGTAGGTGCTCGGGTCGAGCGAAAACGATTCGGAACGTCAGGATTTCCATATTCGTGAGTGAGTTCTCTCGTTGTTTCGATCTTCTTTATTTAACTATTCCGTTTCGTAAGAAGAAGAAGGAAAGATGCAAAGCGTCCCCTTTCAGTCTTTTTTTGTATTACTTAGTTTACGAGGGGTGGTTATCGGGGGTAGTCGCGCGAGTATCGCCTGGCACGATGTTACGAGGAAAGTCGCAGTACAAAAACGTGAAAATATATTATATATAAGTTAATAATATGTAACGTAAGTTAATGATCGTAATGTTCTTCGCTTATCCTACGTATAGAACGTTGACGAGGTATTAGACGCGCGGTCGCCCGTCTCCTTTCATCCTATTTCCGTCTTTCTCACTCTGTCTCTCTCTCTCTCTCTGTCTCTCTCTCTATCTTTCTCTGTCTCTCTCTTTCTCTCTTATCCCTTTTCCCGTCCAGACTCGTGAACGAGAAGAAGGAACTGGCTGAGAACAGCAACGAACGACCTTGCTCGTTTTGCTCCGCTCGCACGCGATTCTTACCTGTCTCCTTTAACAAGAGAGCGACGAATGTGACGATCGAAATACGTGTAGAGGTACCTTAAGGTGCAGCCAAAGGAAAGTTACTTAATATACCGTTCTTACGGGATGTGGTGCAATGAAAATTACCGAAACGCTTTTTTTCGTTCCTTCCCCCCGCCCATGTTGCACACGTGCGCCGAAATTTTTGGGAAATTGTAACGGTACCGGAAACAACAAGAACGATGTGTATCGGCATCACGCACGTTACTCACCACGGAGAACAATTCCGTCGAGACAATCAATGTCGATTGCTAAATTAGCGGTTGCATTTCGCTCGGTCGATTTCGATTGGTTCAACGCAACGGTGGCATCGTTCGCGGTTACAATTTAGTATTAATCTTAATTTATTCTACGTTCGAGACGTGTTTCATCGATCGCTCGGATGGGTTTCTTTTTTTTTTCGTTTTTCTGTTACAAAGGTACGCGTTTCTATTTTTAATATACTTCGTTTGTCTTTTTTTTTTTTTTTTGGATTTTTCGACGATTATTGTTATCGCGGGAATTCTATCTAATGGTTACCTTTTTGTTATTTTGCGACTGCGATATCGAGATGAAAATTGTGATAGCTCTCGCGTTTTTTATTCACCCTTCGAAAGGAATCGAAGCTGGCGCAAAAAAACATCGACTTCGATCGTAGAATATTCTTGACGAAGACTGCGTCGCCTATTACGTAGAATGTACATATAAATTCTGTTCAAACGAAAATAGACGCCGTAGAGGGCGCGTGCGTACGTATTCATGTAAATAAGAAAGTCTTTTATATCTGAATTTATCGATACGAACGTAATTACACGAATATATAGAAGTTTATAAATACGTACACACACGCACATATACGATACATACTCTGTTCTCTTCTCTTTTTAGTCTCTAATATTGTTACTTCTTCTTGTTTCTTCTTTTTTTTTTTTTTAATTATTATTGTTCTCTTATCGGGTTTTCGGGGATAGCGTACGTCCAATAGTACTCACACACGTATACGCTTATCGTATCCTTGTTTTCTCGTTTCGTAACTATGATTAATCAGATTTTCGAATGGACTTATCGTCGACGATCTGTTATCTTTATTACTATTGCATTACGATAATGAATGATAATTATTATTATATTGATATTATTCTTCGAATTTATCCATGATTATTTATATGAATAAAATGTTTCTTTTTTGTACGCTGAGAGAGAGCGGCCCCCTGTTATTTTTCACGTATCGGAGAAAGGTGCACGCGGGTAACGTCGTGCGTCTCGTTAACCTTCGCGGCTTTATTATGCAACCTCGGCTGCGTTTTATATTTTCTTTTCTGTGTTTTGTTTGGCCGCGTTACACCTCGTTGCCCTGCGTGCGCTTCCGGCCGACCCATATACACGCATACCCCACCGTACTACGTAAGCCCCAGACCCCGTGACACGTATATTCGCCGCCCGAGGTGCCTCGTGGCCGTCCCCGAGTCAATGGGTACGCGTTCACGCTCCACAGCACCGAGGGTCAGACCGTCGTGAATACGCCGTTATGTGCCAGTCCCGAGGACGCGCGCCAGCTCTGCACTGCCTGTATTCGCCGTTACTTCCATCTTTCTTTGCCCTAGAACGAACACGAGGAGCCTTTTCTCGTGTCCTTCGGCTTGTTGACAACAAATCGCCGTCGTGTTTCTTCCTTTCGCTTTCTCCACCTAGAAAGATGCGAGATGCCTCTCCGTTGCATTCCACGACGCGGTACGACGGGACGCGACACGATACGACACGACAAAAGAGTATAGAGCTGACAATGAGTATCGTCGTCGCGTCGTCGCGTCGTCGCAAATATTATCGAGGTTTTCACCTTCGATTGTTTCGCGTATATGGCCATTGAACGTACAGGAAAGGAATGTTACGAGCGAGAAAGAAAACGCTTCGAAGAATGCAGCGGAGACCTCGACTCAGTCACGGCTCAGGGCCGCGCAGGAACGTGCACGCGCATCGATAACCGTGCCTCGAGATTCGTAGAGAATCCCGACTTCCGGTGGCGACGATCCTTCGATCGTCGCGTTACCTATGGTCAATGACAAACCAGAGCCACGAGCTACCTTTCTCTCTACGATCGGTACGATCATACGGAAAAGGAGAAAAAGAATTTCGAGCGGCCGCAATTAAATTAAATGTTCTCGTGGCCGGAGGTTGAACAACCCTCGAAATAGCTGCCACCACGTGCAAATCGGCGGCCCCTCGATGCATCTGTATTTCCTTATCGTGTATCCTCCAATCTGTCACCTTCTTACCATCAAATTGCATTTACCATCCTACGTAAATACCATCCAAATAGCCTGAATATACATTTGTTCTTCAATCTTTTCACTTTCCTACTCGTTTTCCTCTGATGTTACCTAATTTTCAACCTTACACACCTCGTACGAACGCCAACGAATTCCGCATTTAGCCTTACCGATCACACATTACCACCCTCATCAACCCCCGGCCCTGCGCATTAAAGAATACCATCAGCGTACACTAATCTTGTCCAGTGATATTAATGGCAGTCGTATCTTTGTTCTTGTTTGTTCCCGGTCCCGCTCGCTCGGCTATACGTTCGGCTCTGGTTCGTCATTGTTCTGTGTGTACCTACCCGCTACCTTCACGAACACGGATTTGCGCTGGGGGTCCATCCACACACGTGGCTCTCCGTGTGCCTCCTCCTACGCCACAAATATTGGTTCGTAACGGAAAATATCTTTTCTTTTTAATTGGGTGTCGATATTTATAACGGACAATGGTGCTTGGTCTCTCTCTCTCTCTCTCTCTATATATATATATTTCTCTGTTTCTCTCTTAATTCTTCCGTAACTCTACATTATTACTTATTACTTTATTCGCTCTTTCACTGTTTCTTTGCCATTTCTCTCACTCTTTGCTTAAAAAAAAAAAAAAAAAAAATCTATTTAACTCTTTCTCGTATTACGCTGCTTTTTTTTAATTTTTTTCATTTCCATCTCTGTCTAACCTTCGATCGCCTATTCACTTGAATGCTAATTCTCTATATAACTATAACGATTAACAACAACAACAAAAAAAAACAATCGGCATTTCCCTTTCGTTCGTTTGCGAAAAATGAAAAAAAAAAAAAATAATAATAATAAATCGGTCGGTGACGGTCCAGCAGGCCCACCGTCGGCGATTCTCGCGATGAGATTATCGCACCCGTTACACGGCAACCCACTGCTGCCACCGGGTGTATGCTATACCTGCGACGTTTGCGGTAAAACCCTTTCCACGAAGCTCACCCTCAAACGGCACAAAGAGCAGCAACACTTTCAGCCCCTGAATAGCGCGGTCTGCGCTCTCTGCCACAAGGTGTTCAGGACGCTCAACAGTCTGAACAATCACAAGAGCATCTACCATCGTAGGCAGAAATAGAGCCGGTTATCGTCGCGTTATGCTCGCATCGTGCCGAGGAACACTGTAAAACGAGCTTAGTAGAAAGACAGAAAAAGCACGAGGGAAGGAAAAAAACGGTGCCAATGGACGACGTTGTGGGGGCTCCAAGGAATGAGAACGATCAACTTGTCGACAGCATGGCCGCTCGAAGGATCGCGATTGTTCTTCTCATTTTTCTTTCCTTTCCGCGTCTGTTCGATAACGCGCGTTACCGTTGCCTTTGTTATTGTCCCTTTTTTCGTCGTTCACGGCTGCAAGCCGCGCGAGTAAATGGAATTGTTGTTAGTTGTTAATTATTATCGATTGGTTAGTCGTCACGACGACGTGTTCGTTAGTTCGGCGATTTGTCTGTTAACATTTGCGATACATGGGACCAGTAACGTGATCTCGCGTCGATAGTTTTTAATCGGTCGAGAAAAAGGCGATACGTCGGTGGAGACGAAAGTGTAACGTAGTAGAGTTTTAACTTCGCGCGTGCATGCTGTTCGCGACGAGCGCACGCTGCTTCTTCGTCGATGGAGCGAGACCGAGAGACGTCCGTATTGCGAAGAGAGAGATATATCATGGAAATCGAAAGAGACTGACTTCGTAGAAACAGAAAATCAGTGCTTCCAGACGAACATGATGAACGTGGCGATTGTTATTCCAACATGGCAGTCGAGTGCACACCTTACGGGACGACACGTGTCGATATATTTTCACCGAGTTCCAATGTTGAACTTCTCCGGGCGAGATTTTGTACGGTCGAACGATGAAACGTACAAAATCTGAAAATTTTGGCCTCCATCTTTGGCCGGACTAACGTGTTATCAATTTGTTAGGGCTAAGCGTTTTACGAAGTGAGATTATTCTCATTATACGAAAGGATTCCTCGGTTTCTCGATGAAGAATCGAAACGAATCTTTTTCATCAACATAGTCGCGGAAGCTTGTGAGAGAATCAACCTTCCGGACGCGTCCCGTCCGCAGTCGAGGCTTTGCTCGTTGTTTCAGCGTTGCGAATGCCCGTTTTCATCGATTCGAGTCATCTTCAACGCACGTTCGACGAATCTAAAACGATTGCCACGACGACACTTCGGGTTTGCCGTTTTCCCTGATCAGTTTTACAATTTCTATATCGCGGAGTCTTGGAAGGAAATTGGGGGACGACGGTGATCGTGTATGTTCTACAGCGCGTAGTGCTGCAGAAAAATTAGTATAAATCGCATAGTTATTTTCGTCTACTTTTATACCGCGTAACTCTCCGGATCTTTCTACGATACTTGTGTGAAACTTTCGAATCGCCCGAGAGCCTAACGAAAGCGAGTTGGTCAGCCGACTGACCGAGGGTTTCGCGATGAAAAACGAAGTCTGGTCGTACGTTGGCGATGATTCGAAGGATATCGGCGGCTTCGCAGAATCGTCGGCTCGTCGAGTCAAACGCGAATCGTTTAGATTCCCGTGAACGGGCCGATCACACGGCAAATGTTCAGTGCAACGTCCTTTCGCGCGACTCGCCTTCGAGACGCGCTTAAACGACATTCTGTACCGATACACGGCTTAATCGCAGGCTATACAGTAGTTAGATTTATGTAATGCAACAAAGGAATGGGAGAGAAATGAAACAAAAAAAAAAAAAAAAAAAAGAAAAGAAAAGATACTTCCAGGTGTCGGAGACACCATCGTCCAACTAACTTTTAGGCGGAAACGTCCGAAACGTTTCGACAAGACTGTAAACGAAATATTGATTAATCAGAAGACTCGAGAATTTTTAATTGTTTAGTTGTTGAGGGAGGGCTACAGAGGGGAGGAATAATTAGTTTTGGGGGAGGGCAGGGGAAATACGCGCGGATGAAGCACAAGTGGGGAACCTCCGTCGCGGATCGATAACGATCGCATGGTAACACGGTTGTAAAAAGTAAACAAAAATGACAAAAAAGTTACGCAGTGGCAGGGTACCCGTGGTAGAGGGGACCGTGTACGTACGTTCTCCTCTGCGACGAATTTCGTCCTCGTTCCGCGACGGACACTGAGAGACAGGAGATATATTGATATAATATAATATAATATATATATTTTATCTTAATATATTCATTCCATATTAAAATGCTTTAGAGGGGTACCTTGCACACAGACACATATTCATTTAAATACTATATACCGGGCTTTACGTAAAGTACCTTATCTTATTAAATATTATTATTTTTTATGACTATTATATACGGACGATTATAGTTGCATTTTTATTACTATTATTGATCGTTGTCGTGGTCGTTAGCATCGAACGTTAATTTCACTTTCCTTTTTCGCTGTTAAATCTTTCATCACCGCAACGCACACCACTCGTTTCTTCTTCTTAATTCTTCTATGTTTTTGTTTTCATCGTACGTTCCGTAAAGTCGCGCGTCATCTCGACACACAATTCGCTGATATCCGATATCATCGTGTTTTCGAATCATTCTCGAGAGTTTTTTCTATACTCGCAATACTCAAAAGAAGAAGAGGGACGAGGAAAGCAGGAAAGGAAGGCGTGTTTCACCCTCGCGGCCTTGGCACGTTCATTTGCATACACTTGATTCTTTGCCACTTCTCCGCTCCGTGCCTACGTCGTCTACTTTCTTACTCGCACCTTTCGAATTTTCTTCATCTTTTTTCTTTTTCTTGCGTTATCGCGGCAAGACGCGCGTCAACGGAGGAAAGACGAGGGGAGATGACAGGGTTGGAGGAGAAGGGGCGCCGCGATGACGACACCGTTTCATGGGAAACGTTTCCAGGCGGCAGAAACCGTGTCGCGAATTTAAACACCTCTTCGGTTTTCAGATAGGGGAAGGGATGAGAAATGAGGAAACACGGTCCACTAACACTGACAGGTTACTTATATACTAAACGATAATAGCCATATATACATATAACCGACTACATAGCATATACCTATATTTTAGTAGAACTTTGATAAGCCATCTCGCGAGGACTTCCTGATGATCACGAGATCGTTCAGATACATATTTTGTCGATCATTCGGTAACGTTCGATGCTTTTTTACATCGTTTCCTTCCACCTTTCTTATTTCCATTTCGTGACGATCTCATAAACAGAGTCTCGGCGACATCATGGAAAATAAAATGTACGATCAGGTAAAGCTGAGAGTTTCTTGGAAAAATGTGAAACCCGTGTACCTAATGAGTACATCGTCTGAAACGATAATTCGCGCGTCAGGAAGGATTCGAGGGGTCCTGAACGATAAACATATAGACAGACTAGATCCCGTCGTGCGTCGACGTTTGTAGAGGATCGATCGCAAAATAATTCGCAGAGCACACATAGACACATACGATATATTTTACAACTTACCACTGTGCATCATTGTACAAACGGCGTGAGACATAGCCAGACATATACAGAGACACACACACACACACACACGTATGCGCAAACACTCGAGACATTTACAGACTGACATAGACAGCTGGATATACATATACATATACTTATCGATGAACATGGAATACACGTTAAACACGAAGACAACACTTGTACATCGTTAGATAGGCTATGATAATTTAAATTAGGTTATATTCTGTTAAGTGGTCCGCGTCGTTCGTATTTTCGGCGTGGTATACACTCGTGATTTCCGTTTCTATGACTGATGGTGAGGTTCAACGACGAATGAAATGGACGCGAGATGGATAGTGGGAGAACAAAAAAGAAAGGAAGAAAAAAAAATGTGAAATCGCTTTAGCAAATTTTCTTTAGAGTTCCGAAAGTACGTTCGACGCCGAGCATTTTCTTATGCAAACAAATGAGTAGGGGAATAAGGAACGATGTCGGGAAAGAGTGTGGTGTTTCTTTGTTTGGTTGGAAAGAGGAAATGAGGAAGAACGAAGCTTTAAATTACGAGAGTAACGAACACAATTTTATAGTAGTCAGTACTGGGGAAAGAACTGATATTGATAATATTTAAACTAGTAGATTTATTCAAAGAAATTGATTTGTGACTACTGTAAAAATGGCCAAATATAATTGCGGAATATATATTTCGCCCTCCGATCCGCGGTCGGCGCTATATTATGAGAATAATAAATTATTAATGAAATTAATATAAATTGAATGAATATTTAACTGCAAATTATATATTAGTAGAAGTTTATTTGAGTATTTTCTTTCTCTTTTTTTTCTTTTTTTTTTTTTTTGTTTATCATTCGTTTAATTTCGCTCTACGTTAACGCGTTATGAAGAGACCGTGCTACTGTGGTTTTAAATAATTTATGATTATATACCGACGGCTCGCGAAGTCACCCGTTGGGAATAATACACGCCGTTCTCGGAATTCGCGCTCTGTAGTTGGCCTTGCGAAACCCGCGCAAAGACAAGGAGCGAAGGTGCTTCCTTACTAATTTTAACGATTGGCCAGTGCAAAATGAATCGTTCGAAGCCGATTTCGAACCTCGAAAGACTGAATTGTTGAATTGAACGTGTCGCGCTTGGCAACGTCTGCTGTTTCAGCCCCTTCTTTCATCGAAGGGGCGTAGACGAGGGATGGAGTTTCACGAAAACGTAGTAGAAGAGACGAAAAATGTTCAACGATGAATTCGAAAAGCTGAGACACCGGGGACAAACTCGTGACGCGTACCTGATTGCTATCATCGTAGTTAGCCATCCGAACGCCATCCGCGACACGCTTTAGTCTCAGACTGAATTGGACTGATTTATCTTTTTTCTTTTTTCCTTTTTCTTTTTTTTTTCTTTTTTTTTTCTTCTATTTTTTTTTTATCGTTCTAATTAGTCGACTCTACATTGGACTGATCTTAAACGTTTCTTGACTGATGTTACCAAACAAATGTTAATTAAAAGTATCTAATTTCTAAGTTATAACACGGTTAGAGGGAAAGCATGAACGCGATCAGATTGGCAGGGCACCGCAGCAGTTCGAATCAACTGAGAAATGAATGAGTGAATGGGGAAAGCGGTACATATGTAACAGAATCGGCGCAACGCGTATTTTAATATTCATTCGTTGGCAGGACACACACAGTTCCATCTTTTTTTTTTTTTTTTTATTTTTATTATCGCTTCTGTATCTGACATATCCACGTTTCCTTCGTTCGCTTCTCGTTTTTTGTTCTTTTTTTTTTACACGTTAGGCTTTTAGCGCACAGACACTACTACTGTTTAATTATGGTCATGGGTAAGAGGCACACATTTATATACATAGTTACACACACGTCTAGGTTCTGTATCTTTTTTTTATTTCTTGTAATTATTATCCCGTAGACTTATGCAATAGCGACCGTAGGATCTTACAATGTTCTTTTTTTTTTCTCTGAGTTTTTTGTACTGTTTTTAACGCAAGCAGCTATTATACAATACAGACATGAGAGCAAGCAGCAGTTTCGTACAACAAGCTTTCTTAAATAATAACGTAAGCCGTAATTTCGTTCAATTACCCTACGATAGAGTTAAATTAGCGATCACCCACGGATACTGAGCAGACATATACCATCGACGATATCATTACCTGTGCGAGAACGATACACATCGCGATACCGTTGAATAGAATTATTTTGTAATTCCGAGTTATAGAGAGTATTCCGAGTATGAGAGGAAGAATGGGGAGAGGGAGAGAGAGAGAGAGAGAGATAGAGATAGAGAGATAGAGAGAGAGAGAGAGAGAGAGAGAGAGAACGAGGAATAGAGCGAAGAAAGAAGCAGCAAAGCACTGAGAAAAAACGAGCTTATTCGAAATTCGTCAGATATGTAAAATTGTATTGAGAAATAAAACACAACCGGTGCCATAGGCTCGAAACATCATGAAAAACATCCGGGGAACATGGAATAAAAAAAAAAGGCTGAATTCTTTCCGGTAACGACTCCGTTTCGGGTACAAATCGTTTCTTCTTAAGCGAAATAATGTCGAGCGTTACCGTGCTTGCTTATTATTTGTTATCTGCCAAGGTGTTCTGGTTATAATATATATTTATTGATGACTATTATTAATATTATTATATTATTATAATTATAGTTATTATTATTATTTTTATTTTTAAGCAATGTCAAATGCATCTTAATATATTTTCACCACATTTTTTTTATATAATATGAAATGTACTATTTGGTTTAATAATTCGCTTGTATTCTCTTTTTTCTTTTTCTTCGTTTTTAGTCACCTATCACATCCTCGAAAAGTGACAAAACCGATAACAACGGTCTCATGCCTGCAGGCAGGTACATTCACTCCTTTAACCCCGTTCGTGTTCCGCACCTGAACCTGTTAAACGATACGCATTGTGTCACGCCTCTTTCTTTCAGCTGGAAGGTAAGTTACGACATTTGAACGTTCGAGCCTGTATCAATGGGAAAACCGACACGAACCGGAATTCTACCGATCGTTTGGCAACGATCGTTCGATAAATCGCGGGTCCGATTCCGTTCACGCATTTTCGTCGATCCTCTTTTCACGTGGCACGTGAACGTAGAAACGTAATCGTACGTGAACGCCCGTCTCGCTTCGGAAATATCGCAGACGGCGCATGGTCGTGTGTGGAGATCGAAGTAAGAACGATTCTTCAGCAGCGGGAAGGGTCGAAAAGGGTTTCTCGAACGAGGAAAACCACGCGTGCCTTTGTTCTCCTGCGAAACGTTGATTTCCTCGGAAGTCAGAATACAAAACTTTTCGCATTTTTCCATCGTGGCGAAAGAGAACACGACAGTACCAAAGTATAGATGTTGGAGCCAAAAGGCAATCTAAGAGGCGACGCACATTCTCGATCCATTTGAACAAGATCGAGACCGTGAGAGAAACGAGGGCCATTCACAGTATGCAAAAAAGAAAAAAAAAAAAGAAGGAAAGAGAACGATTAAGCCGCCACGCCGCTCGCCAGGCTCACGCATTTATTACGTTTACTTCGAATTGCATGCTTTAAGTGTCACCCAGAATGCTCAGTGTTTCCTTCTCGTCGTCTCCTATTATTTCTCTTCTCGTATTTTTTTTTTACATTTTTTTAAATTTTATTTAATTCCTCACGTCCGTCAAGTTTCACGCAGAAGGCGTGACCCTTAACGAAGCATACGTTATACGTACGTACATATCTGTCTAGAATGATTGGAGAGTGTTTATATATATATATATTCTTATATATACTTTAGATCGGACAAAAAGGACTGCCTACGCAACTTTTGTACAACCCGTTCTCTGTTTATCTACGTCACACACAACCTTCTCCCGTATTATTCCCTTCCTTTCTATCGCTCTGTACGAGCGCCTTTTGTGCGTATGCGTACATGTGAATATGTGTGCACGATTGCGTGCGCGTGTACGTGTGTACGAATACGTTCCACGATCTCTCTTCCATCGAAATCCTCCGACCGACCTCATCAGTGAGGCTGTTCACAATTTCTTTTGCTTGAAGTTTAACGAGACGTAGCTCGAGAAATTGGATAAAAAGCTTTTTCCAGCCAAAGGCATTGAACGAAGGGGTTGGCCTCGCCTCCATTCGCGTTCGATGGCTAAAGGGCGAAGGAAGAAAAAAAAAGGCAGATACGGTATTTGTATTATATAGCCATACGCGCATAGGTTGCATCGCGCACAACGCTTCACCAGTGACTCCGTCTGACCGGATCTCTTTTAATTAACGAGCACGCGGCCATTACAAATGAACCGCGCGCCTTCTTATATTAACGCTTAATTCGTTTCCGTGTCTGTGCTTCGTTTCGTTCTTCAAACCGTATAGTATAGTATAGTATAGTACAGTACAGTACAGTACAGTATATACATTTTCTTTCTCCGTCCCTATTTTTTTCTTTTTCTCTTTCTAAATCTACCCCTCACTGGCTCGCCCGCTTGCTCGTTCGTTCGTTCGTTCGTTCGTTCGTTCGTTCGTCCACCAATCCGTTCGTTCGTTGCATCTCTATCTTCTTATCTGAATTGCATACGTCGTAAATGCATAAAGTCGCAAAGGAGACGGCCGGAATGCCAACAGGGCTGAAGAGACACGGAGTCATTCTACTTGTTTCTCTGTGTGCGCGCGTGTACGTCTTAACCCTCGTTGAAGGCTTTAGTTTCGCGGTGGGTTCGTCAGCGGTTCGAAGAAAAAACTGCCATTGAAAGTTCTTACTTCGCTCCCCCGAAAGGCGACCAGCCATCTTGAAACGTCGTCGGAAGAGTTTCCACACCCCCAGAGCCTCCCCCCTTTCTTTCGCTATATCGAATGTGCACTCTGGGTTCGTTTCACTTCGTTTTCCTTTTCGCCTTGTTTTTCCTTTTCGAATCTTGGTCCCGTTTAATCTCGCGACGATTAAAATGAACGGCATCGCGCGCACGATAGGGTGGGTCGAGGCCGGGACTTCCATAGAATGCCAACGAGGGTCACGAGGTACGCGGAAATACGAAGGATCGTGAAGGTGATCGCATCGCAGAGACGTTGATGCGATTGTTGAAAAGTTGCGCGAATCATGTAAGGAGGCACGTTCTAAAAAGCCTAAAGAAACGTTGAATTCTGACAGTTTTTGCCGTACAATGCGACAGCTAGAACTGGTTCGTGAATAATTTGTAAAAACGCGACAATAACGTGTAGAAAGAGAGAATGAGTGAGAGAGAGAGAGAGAGAGAGAAAAGGCGAGCGAGAGAGAGAGAGAGAGAGAGACGGGGCCGAGATTTGAAAAGACACCATCGAAGAAAGGACTTTTCCGACATTTATCTTTCGGTATAACGATCGGATTCGTTTTTACATGTTTTTTACATTTTCCATCCTCGTGAAAGAAACGAGCCCACCTAATACGCGCGATATCCATTTCCATCTGACAACGTTCCACGTTTTACTTACCCGTTATTGAACTTACCGCGTCGTTTAGGAGAATACGAGCACGGGCGAACAGAGAACGAGCGAGGGAGAAAGAGAGATTGAAAATAACAAGGGACGAATTTAAGAAAGAAAGAAAGAGGAAAATGTTAGAGAGCAGGAAGAAAGAATGGGAAGAAAGAGGACGGTGATGAACAGAGAGAAAGAGTTTATCGCTTGCGTCATCCTTTGATACGAGATAGGGTTTAAGTGTGGGGGTTGCAGCTGCATGAGGTGCATTGTTGTGTTTCAGTGCTCACCTCTATGACGGGGCTGACCTTGAACTCTCTGAACACCCAGTCAGCGAAGAAGCTGTTCACCTGCCAGCTGTGCGGCAAGGTGCTATGCAGCAAAGCATCCCTGAAACGCCACGTTGCCGACAAGCACGCCGAGCGACAGGAGGAGTACAGATGCGTCATCTGCGAGCGGGTATACTGCTCGCGTAACTCCCTGATGACCCACATATATACCTATCATAAGAGCAGACCCGGCGACATTGACATTAAGTTCTTTTGAAGGTTTAGATAAGGTAGGGACACGTACCTCTCTCATACATCACATAGATCTCTCGCGGAAGTTTTCTCGCGTTTCTTACCAATCGATAACCTCTCCTATTTTTCCTATCTCTCTTATCACTTCCACAGAGTCTATCAACCAGCCTTTGGATTCGACGCCGGTTCAACCTTACCACGTCGCCGTTGGAACGATCGCGCAGGTCACAATCGCGTAATCATCGGTTCGCTATACGACCTCGGCTCCGCGTACAACAGTTCCGTTCCTTCTTCATCTCGCAGAAAATGCATGCCAGAGAAACCGGTCTCAACTCCCACGTGGACCGACCCTTCTTCTTCTTCTTCTTCTTCTTCATCTTCTTCTTCTGCTGCTACTACTACTACTACTACTACTACTACTACTACCACCACCACCACTACCGCCACTACTACTACTACTACTACTACTACTACTACTACTACTACTTCCCTACCTCCTCTTCTTGCATTTCGAAGCTTTCGTCCCAGCGTCGTTCGTTCCCTCCGTCCTGTTTATCCTGCAGAACTGCTTTTCTTTCTTCTCCTCCCGTCGTCCTTCATTCTCTTCGGTACCGTACGGTCGCCGATCGAATTCTTCCGGTATTCGCAGCTCCGTTATACCCCCTGCGTCGGTGACTCGGGATCGATGCGTCGAGTACTCGTCCTTCATTCGTAACGACGCTGGAGACACAAGAACCATGCCGATCGTCGGATCGAACAGTCAGAGACGATCGCTGAATTGGCCGATCGTACGTTTAATGGGGTTACACTTCAATTACGAGTAGTAGGTCGAGTTTTTTAGTCTCACTGACCAAACGACCGATCAGCAGGATGTAATTACGCTTCAGGTTATTCCCACTAACACCACCCACACCATACTCTTCCCGTTTCACATCTCTCTCTCTTTTCTTTTTTTTTTTATACGTTTTGTGGAAGTCAATTTGTTTATCTGTACGTGGTCGTTCCCGCTTGCTTTTACATCTATATTCTCCTTTTTTGGGTTTAAAAAGTTTTTTTCTTTTTTTCATGTACCCTATTTATTTTCGTCGTGGCTCCTCGATGTTTGATGTTGTATATGCATGCTAATTCGTACCGTCGTTTAATGCTCGTTTTGCAGCTTCGATGCCTAACACGGAATGCCAGCTTTCAGTGCGGTGGATCGATCGTCGATGAATCGTCGAAAATTGAACTTTTTTTTTTCCTCGAGAAGTCAAACGTTTCACGAAATCGTCCTTTCGTTCGTTTGCATCGCTGCATGACGATAGTGCACACTCGCGTCATAGCTTCGTTAATCCCGACTAATCTCTCTTTTTTTTTTTTTTCGTTTTCTAACAAAATTAATTTCATTCGCCAGCCCGCGAGGAATTAGCGCGTATTGATTTTTTCATCATTAACCAACGGGCGTACGAGCATGACTGCGCAGCCCTTTGCACGCACAAACATTTTCATTCGAGAGGAAACGCGTGCGTTATCGCGGGAAGGTAATTCGTAGCTTGTTTCACGCAGTTTTATTGCACGACTACCAGCACTTCTGAAGCGTCGGATTAATTATCGTCTTTTTATCTTTTATTTCTCTTGCGATCTAATTTCATTGGCGGGAAACTAACAGAAAATGGAATTGAAACTAACCTGAATGGTAGATTCCGTAAACACAACGCGTCTGGCATGGTGGTTTTGGTCCTCTTCGTCTCAAATTCACTCGACTAATTGCAACACGGTGAATTAACGATGGTTTCAATCGCATGGATCGCTTACAGTTCCATCCGATATACTCCGGTATACTCCGACATATCGATCGGCGAAGCACCAAATTGCCTCGAGAGGGAGAAAGAAAGAGTTAACCTGTGCTAATCCTTAATTGATCCCGAGACAGCTGCTAGGGTTGAATTAAAACCGAGCCGAGGTCGTCTCGAGAATGAAAGGAAACAACTTTAATTGAGAATTGCATCGAACGTTCGAGGTTCCAGCTAATTACGAATATACCGTCGTAGACGGTCGTCCTAACGTCGAAATTCCTGGCTGATTTAACGTACGATCCTCTCCGATTCGCGAGAACCTTCTCTCCTCTTGATTTCCCTTGGACGTTCGACGAAGATTAAATCCTAAGTGACTGAGTTGTAATTCGTATCATCGTGAGAGAACAGTGTCGTGATTTGCGTATGCGCAACTTTCTTTATTCGGATTGTTAAGTTATACCAATGATAAAACTGTTTTCGCACGATGATAAGGATTACGAATACATTGTTACAGACGGCAATTTTATCGTCGAAATCCCTGGCTAATTTAATGTACGATCTTCCTCGATTCGTGAGAACCTTCTCCTCTTGCTTTCCCTCGGACGTTCGAGGAAGACTAAATCCTAAGGGATCAACTTGTATTTTGCACCGTCGTACGAGAACAGCATCGGGATTCGAGTATGTTTAGAAACTCGAGAATTAGAGAGACTGTTACAGTAAGAGGGCAGCTCCACTTTCCAGTAATTTAGAGAAACCAATGAGAATCATGGGAAAATCAATAAAAATCCATCCACATTTTTGGAACATTTTAGAACTATAAATTTACAGTCAACTAATATTCGTAGTAAAATAAACTTTCGCACTTTCGAATGTTAATTAATTTATTAATCTGCCTGGTGATAAATCCTCTGGGTATAATACGAACAAGGTTAGTATCGCGTGCTATAAATTCATAGTCAATTAATATTCGTAGCAATAAACTTTTGCGCTTTTCAATATAAAGCTTTCGAACACTCGTTTATCTATTAATCTGACGACAGAAAAATCCTTTGGGTACCGTACGAACAAGATTAAAAGCACAATTTACTGAAACATTGAATATTTTTTTTCTCGGTATATAATTTTCAAATAAATTCAATTTATATATATTGGAGCTGTCTCTTCACTGTTTCGTAATCTTTTCAACTACGATAATTCAGATTTTCAAACCTACCTACGTTGGTTTGATTCCATTCTCGCACGATGGTGAAGAACGACCATCAAATAAAAATATTTCTGACGAGCGATGGACGATTTTCAGGTACGGGCAACGGGATGCATCCAGCACCGTCGACGCCTCCCTCTGCCATGTACCGGATGCCACCGCCAACGGCGGGTGGCATAAACGAGCCTCAGGAATGCCCGTACTGCCGTCGCAACTTCTCATGCTACTACTCCCTGAAGCGTCATTTCCAGGATAAGCACGAGCAATCGGACACCCTCTACGTTTGCGAGTTCTGCAACCGTAGGTATCGCACGAAGAACTCACTCACGACGCACAAGAGCCTGCAGCATCGTGGTTCCAGCGGTATGCTCAAGAGGCTGCTGAGGAACACGACGATTAAGAACGTTATAGGCAGCATGCAACAGGCTCAGATGCAGCAGCAGCCGCAATGAAAATGTCGGAACCGTCTTACAGTCTCCCCGTCCCGGACTCTCTGCATCGTCATACTCATCATTATCGTCAAGGTTCTCGTCTTCATGCGATTTTTCGTCGCTCATCGTCACCCATGCGCGATCGGTCACCGATCTTCGCGGACCAAGACACGCTGCGACGCATCTGGATGCATCAGGGAGCAACGAAACGCGCGTTTCCTGCTTACCGAGCTGGTACACGTTCGAAAACAGAGGTCGAGTAAATCGAAGAACGAGTTCGAAGGTACGAAGCGCGTGGATCGTGGACGAAAGAAAAGGCTCACCTCGAATACCACTAATTGGACGATCGTCGAAAGGATCGGCTTCTCTTTGCCGGTTTCCCCCCATGCTCTTCCATCGGGGAGTTGCGCGATCGGCGCCCTCCTCCACGTTCCGTATTTCGTCGTTTTGTAGTTCTCCTCGAGTCAAGACTGCGATTAATCCAAAGAAGAAAGAAGAGAATCGACTGAGACGTAGTTTTGAGAAAATTTTCGGCTGGTTGAAGGTTGTCGTTGCGCGCGGGCTCAGAATACATTCCATTGCGTCGGATTCTAGCCACGCCGAGGCTTGGACCGATTTTAACGAGATCTCGAATGCGACTAACGCTTTGAAACGTTCTATCAAGGGACTGGTCGTCAAGGGTCATGACACCGGACAACGTTCCCACAGGCAAATATCAATTTTGGAAAAAACGAGAACGTAGAAGTCGGTTCGGCGACGTGCAAGTAGAACAGACCGGAATAGTCAGACGTAGAGTGGAATGGTAGACATCTGTTTTTGAAGCGCGGTATTGCCTGTTCGGTGCGTTTGTTTGGTCGAGTCCCTAACAGTCCCACGAATCATGTCAATTTTCAAATATCAGCTTGTCAGCGGTTACCGTGCTAGACAAGATCTGTTCGGTCGTTTTGAAGGTGGCAGGGTTTTGAAACGGCGATCTCGAATCGCGCGGCAGGGAAGCACGGAGAATGCAAGAGCAGCGAAGAACGGAGATGGTGTTTGAGCGAAGAATATGGTGAAGAAATTGCGTGAATAGAGAGTGCGTGGATTATGCTTGTACGTCTCTGTCGCTAGTTTAGGCGCGCGCATATAAACGAGCAAGAGTTTCGTTGTTGGCGTGAAGGTTTACGAGTGTTTGGGAATCGTAGATCGAGGATCTTAGGCCTAAGTGAAAATCAATTAAAAAGTCTACAAATATGTGCTCAAATTTCGGAAATCGGGAAAGAGAAGTAAACGCCGCGAATTGAAAGAAAAGCGACAAGAAACGGTCAGTTTGTGGTGGTGGGTGGGGATGGAAAGAGTTTGGGGTTGCCAGGAAAAGGGCGGAAGGAGTATAGCGAATTAACGAAGTAAGCCGAGCGGAGCAGGATAAAAAAGATCGGATAAAGAGAGGAAAGTTTCGCGTGGAGACGAAGGAATAGATGACGGCGAGTGGGAGGGAGGGAGAGAGGGAGGGATGGAGGAGAGTCGTTAGAAAAGTGCAAGTAGAAGTTAGATATGGGCTCTTAAACGTGTACAGGTCCGTCGTGCGCGCAAATTACAGACTATATTTTTAACTCTTTAAAAGTAATATTTTGAACTGTACATATATTATATTCGTACGATATTGATAACGATGATATTCTCTTGTTCAGGTTTTATAAGAATGGGGAACGAATGGGAAGAAATGAGAAACGGAGTTAGTTCGACGTAGATAGAACCACACGGCGGGCAGGGCAGTGCAGGCTCTCGCGTCTTCTCCAATTTCGTTTCGTTCGCGTTTCACGCGTTCTAATTAGCGAATGTGCAATATTACGAGTAAGGGGGTAAATTTTATGGGATACGGTTCTGGCTCGTCTTGGAAAACGACGCAACGTGCACTCCGGCGCTCTCCATTCAAGGCGACCAACTTCTTTCCGTCTCGATCTTTTTCGTTTTTTCTCTTCGTTTGGTCGTGCCGTTCGAACGAGAAAGGAATCTAGAAAAAGACAGAGGGGATCTAATTAGGCCAAAGAAAAGATACACGGGGTGGGGTGGGGATGGAAACGATGAAAAGCAGTGTGGCGTACGAGGAACGATTTGTGCGAGATTGTCGAACACTGCCCTGTTCTTTTAAATCTTCGACACGCATCCATGCTATGTTAAAAAATAAAATAACAAACGAACGTACAAGCAAAAAACGGAAACCCTAAAAAAAAAGTTGTTCGTGCAACGTATTCAGGTTTTAGAACTCAGTGTAAAAAGAAGAAAGAAAAAAAAGAGAAAAAAAACATGACGTTTTATCATGTAAGATGGTTACAAAGGGAGAAAAAAAAACAAACAAAAGAAATGTCATTATAACTAACGAGCAAGTACAAATTATCGAAGGAAAATGATAAAACAAATTACGTCTACGTCTAATTCTTAGGTTCCGTAGTAATGGGGGAATAATGAAAAGAGGGAAATATTTAGCGAGACGCGAGGAATAGAGTAAATTGCACGCGTCTTTTCGGGTTTTAGTGACGGTAGCGCGCAAGGGAAAAAGAAGAAGCAAAAAAGAAACGAACGAATAGAAAAGAGAAAGGTGGAAATTAAAGGACGAGAGAACAAGTTTTCCAAACATATCTTCGAAACGAGAAGTATACCGTGAATGAAAAATACGATTTTAGATTTAGGTGTCTTCCGAAGATGGAAGTTTTTAAAATAATTACGTATACATTTGTAGAGTTTAAAAAGGGGAGAGGTTTTTCGGCGGCCGGTCAAAGCATAATGTGGAGAAAGAGAGAGAGAGAGAGAGAGAGCGAGAGCGAGAGAGAGAGAGAGAGAGAGTGGAAGAGTGAAAGAAAAATAAAGAAGAAGATGAAACGTTCCTTTCGCGCAAAAGGAGGCGGGATTTACAATGGACGTCTTTGCTTTCCTAAAATTTCGTTTCGACTCGGGAAAAGCTTAAAGATAATTCGTTAGTGAAAATTATCCTAGTCATTTTGGAAACTTTTTATAATTCTGTGATATATCGAACGCGAAGTATCAAGATGTATTTGGCGCTACAAAATAAAAAGGGGAACAAAGAATTGGGAGGGTTAAAAAAAAAAGAGAAAAAAATCACGGGGTGGGAGGAAAAAACTATTACGTTCCACATTATGATTGCCGGCGTGTGTGCAAATTGCATATATATTACATAATTGGTTAATTGATATCGGGAAATTCTGTGATGTCCTTCAGTTGGGTATACTAGATCGAGGAATATTAGAGATATATGAAGAAAACAAGAAGTATACGGAATTAGGTCGATGTTCGGTGTTGTGTAAGTTAATATTTGTAAAGGAAAAAAGGAGAAAAGCCGAGACTTTTAATACCGAGAAGATTAAAATCAGATGCTGCCGGAACTCTCGCGATTGTCCAAACGACCGCTGATCCGCTTGGAAATAAAAAAAAAGAAAAAAGAATTCGTCTGAGGGAAACGGGGGAAGAACTGATAGCGCATCGTTGGAAAATTTGCTGGGAAAACCCGTCTGTAGAAAAAAGTGTCGGGCTTATTGGCTCGGAATTAAGAATCGGTACGATACCAAAGTGGATTTGACTGTTAGTGCGATTATTTTACTTGTTTCTTTTTGTTTTCTGTTTTTAAGCGAGACCAAAGGCTTTTAATCGGGTTTCCCGACGATGCCGCGCGAAATATACCGCGTTCCCTGTGATCAGCTGTCGTCGAGAAATCGAGGGAAACGCAGTGTCTGGGTATTTAACATATCTCTTCAGGGTACTCGACCCACTGTACGCTGACACGGTGTTGAATCGAAAATCTTAAAAATAGAAAAAAAAAAATTACAAAAAAAAAAAAGAAGAAGAAGTAATAAGTATATCATACACACACAAAATCTATTCCAATGTGCCAACGTCTTCGAACTAAAGAAAAAAAGAAAAAAAAAATACAAGGAACTTTAGGTCTTCTACTATTTACACGAGAATCGAGAAAAGGATAGTAGTTAGCCGCGCGTCGCATCTTCTTATCGAGAAACGAATATTACCAACATTATTACTACCACTAATCGTTTTTAGGATTTAAAGCGAATATTATACAAGATACTATCGAAGAACTTTTTCGAACTTTAATGCATGGATTTTCGTCTCGTATGCTATTTAAGGGAAGAAACGTAAGGAGTTCTAAATGGAGAGAAAGAAAAGAGCGGAAGAGTGGGAGAAGAAGACGGTGAAACAGAAAATGAGAGAATGGGTGTGAAAGAAGGAACGAAAGGGTGGGAGAGAAAGAGCGGGTGTGAGAGGTAAGAAAGAAAATATTTTAAACTATCTATTTTTATTTGCATTCTAATATCTCGTGCGTGTAAATATTATATATCGATAAGCAACGTGTACCTCTGACGTGAATTGCAGAGGAAAAGGATATTGTAAATGGTACCGGCATAGGCATTATATCATATTGGCAATGGACTGCGATCGTATGAACTGAACGTTGGAAAGGCTTTGCGTCCCTGCGCGGACGATATGTGGTTATTGTTGTCTCAAGAGAAAAAACGCTGTTTGTATCATGCACTTCCTTTTTTTCTTGTCGACCGTGAATCGCAATCGACGAAACAAACACAACCGACTTGTCTTCTGCAGAATTTTTATACTGTGTGAACCCTGACTACCGAATAACCGGATTTATTGTAAAGGAAAACTCGTGGAACTTGCACGTGGCGAGTACAAATCATTGTAGTTACGAATCGTTTTACGATTCGTGACCACGCCAAGTTCGACGAATTTTTCGCAACAACCATACGTAGATTCTAGCTTCCGTTTGAACCGTTAGATCCGTTGAACTTCATACGCAAACGTTAGTAGAGGTTTTTTATGTTAGTTGTGACTCTTTTTCTTTTTCGTTTAATCAACGAGTTGTATCGCATCTGAGCCAGCAGCTCAAGTGCTCAAGTTAATTTCCTGGCGCTGTGACGAAATACTTTGATACGAGAATTTACTTTCGAGAAGGCTGATTTTTATAATTTTTAAACGCGGACGTTTTAAATTAAGGAGTGAAATTTATTTTTACTAATTTCCAGACTTTTTTTGTAATCCCTACCGTTTAGGGAGAAATCGACTGATTAGGCTGTTTTTTTTTTTGATTGGTTTAAACTTTTTCTTGATCATGTGATATTGTCTTACCAAAGAGCATCGGGAAATTGTGAAAACTTCTCGGACTTTCGATCGATACCCACCTCGGGCACGCACAATCCGAAGATACGATGAAACTTTATCGATTTCCGATCGATGTTTTCCCTGTCTTTTCGGACAGTCGCAAGATCGTTCTATAAAGTATTTATACATTAGCGAGCTTGCGAATTTTTCCTCTTAAAAAAGGTAAACGATAGTTTCGAGGGTCTGAGATATCGCGTAAGTTCGAGAAAGCGTCGCGACTTATTATTATTCTTGGTACGAAAATTCTTCGGTTTCGGTTGAAAAAGAAACGAAATTTTTGTATGATTTTCAAAAGGGGGATCAAAAACAAAAAAGTGGAACTACGAAGGGAAAAGAAACGAAAAGTATAAAGAAACGCATCTTCGAATCGAAAATTTAAACAAATTGCTTAGGGATGTATGATTATGATGAATTGATAGAAAAAAAAAGAAGAAATGAGCGAAAAAAATAACGTCGAACATAGGAGAAAGACTACTTAGATTTATTTTTATTATGTCTTCAAAAAGACTTTAAATATAATATTTATATTGTGCCATAATTAATATTAACAAAACCTTAAGTATAAATTAATTGTTACGAAAGTTTTTAAATTTATCGGAAGGGGAAAATTGCAAAAACATAAAAAAATGAATAAGATGATGAAAAGATATCTCTACTGTCTATCGATAATTAACTGTACGATAGTTATTAAGAAAAGAAGTTACGTCATTTTTAAGTGAATACTGCATTTACAAGAGAAGCTAGGATTAAAGATAACAACGGTTGATCACCTCCGCTCATCATGTAACACTAATACGATTCGTGTAGCGTGCGCCCCTTTTGTCATTCCTATCACGAGAAACACACCGTAACACACACAACAAAAAAAAAAAGAAAAAAAAATGCGACAAAGAGAAAAGAAACAGAAAACTAGCGTAAAGAAAAAACTGAATGACTCCCGCCGTTTTTCAGCGTAAGAAATAACGCATCAGTTTGTTCTTGCCAAATTTGCGAAACGCCCCACTCCTTTCGATGCGTGCGACAGAAGCAACCGAGAATCATCGACTGGTTTCTTGGCGATATTTTTCTGGGTCTTATTTATTCATAAGTTTCTTCATCAACCGTCCCGGATGTAAAAGCACGACGAAAGAAACGGGTCGATGATATCATCAGGGCCGACGTCGAGCGAAAAGGGCAATGCGTATGCGAAAGAAATCGCGATGGAAGTAGAACGTGTCGTGTAACGCGATTCGTATCGAAGGAACGATCAGAAATTGTCAACGGTGACGAAGGCGTCGCCTTTATGGATATCAGAAATGCAAAACGATATTCGGTGAGACATAGAATTTTTTCAAAGAAAATACTATCTGCGTTGGTAACTGGGAAAGTCGAGGGAGGTGAGCATTTTCTTCATCGTTGACAACTCTCCTTCTGTTCGTTCCTTCAATGGCGCATACTTTTGCAACTCGGTCTGCACCACGCAACACGGAAACGGCATCGAATATCATCGATTCATTTGATTCTACATATCGTCTCTGTGAGTGTATTCTCATATAGATGCAGATCCTCGTGTCATTTCGATATCATCGGAACCCACATTTTACTTTCTGTTCCGTGTATTATCACAGAAATTCTGTCTATCGTGTCTTTTTGCCTGTTCAACGTTATCAGTGATGTTTATTATCGGTATGACTACTACGAACATTAAAAAATCAATCGATTACCAGGGATAGTTCAATCATTAGTTAGCTCGCGAAGAGAAGAAGAAGAAGAAAAAAAAAAAACGTAAGAACGATGTACGATATATTTGACGAGGAGTCGATGGCACGTTATGTTAACTTTTTATGTACATAAATATATATATGCAGATATGTACGTATACATACATAACACGCATAAAATATTATATAGGCCTATTTTGTAAGGTTTCTCCTTGGTTTTATTTTTATGTTAATCTTTTTTCCGATTTGTTACAGCGATTTTTTTTTCGAGAGTGATTGTTTCAACGCGTTAAGGAGAACTTACTGGATACTTATTATTATTATTATTATTATTATTATTATTATTATTATTAATTATTATTATCATTATCACAATTATTGCTATTATTATTATATTACTCATTGATTATTGCTATTATTATTATTATTACTCTTGCAATTATTGTAATAATAATTCTTAGCACTAGACTTATTATTTTTATTATTGATTCTGTCGCGGTTACGATCGTTCAGATTTTGTTTCTTTCCTGTTTTTTTTTTTTTTTAAAGGTCGATCGATCGCGATGTGTGCGCGCACCGTGTTGCGTGAGAAACACGGGACAAGCTCTGCGTCGCGTTAAACTTTCAGACCTGTTGCGAATCGCCCACACATCGTGAACACACGTTATCGTTTTCTCGCGCTTTTTCAGTTTCTTTATTGTTTTCATTAGCACTTTTTTTTTTGCTTCTTCCTTGTCACGAATCACGAAGCGTCGATGGTTTCCATCCGTTTATAAGGTTAATTTTAGTCCCGTAATTTACAAATACGAAGCATAAATTATTAAGAGATAGACCGGGTCGTCGAGCGCAAAAGGATCCACGTGTTGCGAGCATCTATATAGAGAAAGTGATACTTTATACTATTTTCCTCGGTTCGAATCTTCTTTTCGTTTTCCGGAACGAATCACGTGGTCGGCACACTGTGTGTCGCCAAAAGCGAATTTTCGACTCACCGTTCACGATTGGTCATAGTTATTGTGCACTCTCATCGAGATGTATGCCATATTATTCGTCTTATGCTCGATTTTTAATCTGTCATTTCAACTTCCGTCGTCTTTCACTCGGAGCATGACCTAGAGAAAAAGAAAAACGAACAAAAAACAAAAAAAAAAAAATAAAAAATAGGAGAGAGAAAAACAGTAACGCAGAAAGAAATCTTTATGGAAGGCAAAGTAAAATGAAAGAAAGAAAAAAAAATGATTCGCGACGTTGTGGAATCTTTCGTGGACAATCACGGCCCGACTATAATTGTAATTGTAAACAAAGTGCAACACGCTGCCTTGCTGAACAGTACAAGTACAAAACGAATACAAATACATAAAACATGTCTTCGATTTAATGGATGGAAATGATTCCGGTAGTTAAGATATCAAAAGTACGAGAGAGAAAAAAAAGAGAAAAAAAAATGATTTAAAAAAAAAATAAGATGAAGAGGAAGAACAAAGCGTTTTAATCGTAGGGAATGGAAGAGAAAACGAGCCTCCGTTGTAAGCAACGCCGCTGTTCGTCGAGCGTGTAGGAAGAGAGAAATGCGACACGGCGTGCGTTCGTTCAGAAATACCTCAGTTGCCGTGGCCTCAGACATACAAACGCGCATACGCTCGTTTTAACACGCGTCTTACCTTATTATCCGTCGTTATATCAGTCGCTGACAGGCTTTCTTGTACATTTTTTACTATTTCCAGCATGAACGACACAATCGAAAGCTCAAAGCAGCAGCCCTACAGAAAATTCACTGTAACCCAGCCGAGTGTGTCTTTCCTTTCGTTTCTCGTTTCGTTTCCAACGAGGAAGATGAATGAAAATCAAAGTAGAAAGGAAAGACATCGTTCGTAAGGATATTCGATCGGGCGTCGAACCGTGAGACGCGTAAAAATCGCTAATGGTACGTTAGTTCAAAGCAAGACACGTCACTGCCAAACAAAAAAAAAAAAAAAAAAAAAAGAAAGAAAGAAAGAGTTTACGCGAGGAGAGCCTCCGTTGAATAGTCGAGACACAAGAGTCACGGAAATGAAAACGTTCCGAGTCTGAGGCCCGGCAATAACAGATTCTCATCTAAGCTACAATAGTTGTTGTACTTACTTGTCTTCTATTTTGTCACTACATTGTCTGGGTATTAATGCGAGCAGGGTGACGCGCGTCGTTCCTCGTTCGATCAGGTCGCTGGTCGATTCACAGATAGAACACGAAGAAATGAAAACTGTCAACGTAACCGTGAAAGAACAACGCGAATATTCACGATCGAAAATCGCGGGAAATTCATCGAGAAAGAATGAAGAAAAGTTGCAGGTGTATGGGAACGTCGCGCGTATACCGCGAGCGCGTAACAGTCGCCGTATTATTATATTTTACAGAATGCAAAGTATAGATATATAAATAAATGAATGAATAAATGAAATATATATATTGTTCCGTTATCGCCGTTATACCATCCGTGTAACATAACATTGCGAATAAATTTGCAGTTTATTAATCGACGAAAAAAAAAAAATAATAAAAAATAATACAATTCTTCAGTGTGCTCCGTAAACGATTAACGAGCTTCTTTTTCCACATATTAATGATATTATAATATATCGCGTAATGCATAAATCTATATATATATATATATAAATGAATAGATATATTATATATATATATAAACGTATTCGATTGAATTCTCCGCCCGGTTGTTTCGCCGTCTGTGGATGCAAACCCCGGGAAACCTTCGTTTCCTGATTATCATTATAACAAATGTACCTCTTGTCTTTCTTGCGTAGAAAAAGAAAAAAAAAGATAATGACGAAGGAAGAGAAGGAAGAACGCGACGGGAACGGAAAGGGAAGATGGGGAAAGAATAGGGAAGAAAATGAAGAAGAGCGAAGACGATGAAGAAACCGATCGATCGGTGATCAATGTGTATTTATCGTACGTAGTATAGTATATATGAAATTTCGGCGGAGGGACGCTTCGCTCGTAAACTGCGCTCCTGTGAATTTTTTCGCTGTAAAACGGGATTATTAACTAGGGGATATTATTTCGAACGCGAGACCGGTTCAACGAACTTGCCGCAATCGAGCATTCCACGTGTGTTGACGACGGACGAGAAACGGAGGATAAACTGAGGCGTTCTAGCTAAAAAACAAAAGAGAAAAAAAAAAAGAAGAAGAATGAATGCAATTATCGATCGGGGGACTAGGCGAAGCCGCGTCTGATCGATCGTGACTCAAATCGAAAAGAAGCGGTGAACGGAGAACAGAGAAAAAGAAATGATATATATAGTTCAATATATACATATATATACAAGAAATTATATATATATATATGGCGGATAATGTCGAAATATTTTCTAATGCGCGTCGCGTCTTTAGGCTATTATTACATTAATTGTAAGACATTGCAATTAATTAATATATGTATGTAAGCGTTCATTCGTATTTTTCGATGCAGTAAACAAAAAAATGGAATTATTATTGTCTTTATTATCATTGATTGATTAATTGATTATTGATTATTATTGATTATTATTATTATCTATTAATTATTATTATTATTATTATTATTAATTATTAATTATTATTATTATATAAAAATTCAATAATAGTTGTTGGTGTAATATTATGAAATAAATCTTTAACGATAGCAAAAGAGAACCTTAATCACGCTCTTATCTAATTTTTCAGCCACTTCACTCTCCTCACCTTCGTTCCACCTGTTACCGCCTACGAGTTTCGCAAGTACGCAAGTTCGCGTTTTCCTGTCTGCGTAATTTCTTTATTAACGACTTCCGTGAAATATGGGACTCGTAAGAGAAAGAATAACATTTCTGATAGATGATGTTACACTGCCGGTTCTCGATCGGAGCGTAGAAATAGAAAAGCCCACCTCGATAAATCACCGATCAATAAAATTGCACACGATGAGCCGCGCAACCAGTGACGCACATGAGGGGTGCAGCGCGCAGCAGATGCAATTTATCTCCGAGTCCCATAGTGAAATACGTAAAGAACAACGCGCGCTTGGCAATTCTGAAATAGCATTACGTTACGTATCCCGCTCGCGAAAGAACGGTACGGTGATCGAATATAGTCGGAAAGGTAATTAAATATTGTCGAAAAGGGATTAATCTACGAAACAGAGGAAACAATGGAGACTGAATAACGAAATCTAATAGGAAAAATCGATTTCTCCCGATGGCGCATTCCGTACGTGGCGATAAAATATGGAGAAAGAAAAGGACACCGTTGTGCGTGGGAGAAGCGGGTTAGAGGAAAATGAATATTTCATATACACAGGCAGGCAACTGCATCATTGGTTTTCTCTACCTTGAGGATAGCTTCATAATTTTCACCATATGTCATGTCACGAATACTAACATACACTGGTGACTGATTAAGTGGAGCTTGTTAATTAAGGGGTACAATGCGATCCCCAGCGGCTCATTTATGGGTCACGTACGCGTGATTTTCCTCTTTTACACGCTGAGTTCTGTTAATTAAGAAAAGAATTCCTCATTATATTGCCCAGTTAACATTCTTATTATCTTGAAAGACGAGGAGGCTTCGAATTAAGAAAAAAAGAAGAACGAAGAATACGACGACGTAATGACGCAAAACTGTTATTTTCCTATGCAAAGGGATAGTTTCGATGATCTATAGTATTAGGAAATACCTCAGTATATCATTATATTAAGGTATTACATAAGAGCGTATATATTCTTATATTGGAAATTAAAAAATGATTCGATTGGTATATAAAGAAACGTGTGATTTAATTCAAGGAAGATGATCGTGAAATTTTTTAAACATGCTCGTTGTTTCATAAATCGTTCGTTCTGAATTATTCGACATTTTAATAATAAAAATGAAGAATTCGACAACAGTAAAATAAACGACTGCCAAATACATAAGCCGAATACAATCATAAACAGTGATAGATATCATAGTAGAGACGAACTACGTAATAGAATCTTCTGTTAAATCAAAACAAAGGACAAAAACGACAGGAACTTTCCAATCAATATAACAGAAGGCTCAGTCGCTCGTCGATCGTCGAACGTATAGCAACGTACGATCGTAAACAAGAAACGAATTCCTCGCAAGTCGAAACGAGAATCTAATACGAATAAATCCAAATTGTGCCGTATTCTTTCGTATTCCATTCTGAATCGCGATCGTTCTCTTTCCGAATACTTGCACGATTATTTTCGCAAGCTGTTCGTTATCTCTCAAATATAAATACATATAAAAGAGAAGAAAGAAAGGCAATCGAAGGACTGGCCGTTTAAAGCAGTGTCGATAAAGCTTGGTCGTAAAGTTAGCAAGACGGTAAAAATGCTTGATAAATATTTAAAGAAGCGGTTGAGTATTAGCCGACCATGGACTCATCCTCTTAACCGTTTGCGCGCAATTGAAGCGAAAGAATAATTCCAAGGCTGCTCTTAAAGCATCGAACACGGACTTTCCCAAGGAAACATGGCTTGTATCCTTCAAGAAAAACCTCGCACCATTAAGAAGTGAGCAAAGGGCAAGATATGAACTGTACGAACAGTTATGACACTCTTAGCAACGAGTATCCACATTAGAGAATATAAAACGGAGCACACGCGAGAAACCATGGAAAATCCTTGACAAGTCGGGAAAACAATCGAGGTAACAGGAAGGCGTAGTACATGGTCGGTCGTGGCGGCCTTGGAAATGCGACCTTGGCACTTCTCTGGTCTAGGCGTTCGTAAAGTAGGCGCGGCCCTGGGGTTCGCCGCTATGGCGTCGCGACGAGCGTGCGCGAGAAAGCGTCGAGCTGGTTTCCTCGCTCCACCACAGCTGCTCGGAGACCAGCTAGACGGGACAGCCGGTCAGACGCAACTCAGGCCAGAGCCGCGTCAACGTCCTTCCGTGTACATCCTTCGACGTCCACCCGACGTCCTCTTGTCATCGCGTTTCTTCTCTATATACGTTTCTCTTTTACTCGAATCTTCTTCGTCGTACGCATCGAAGAATCTCTGGAACGTTCCTCGACCAGAATAGATCTTCGTCAGAGTATCTCGCGGGCTGTACACGTAACTTTACCTAGACTAGCGACGAAAGATCAAAACCATCGGTTCGCGGAGAAGAATCGTTCCAGCTGCTCTCAGCTTTTCCGCGTCTCTCGAGGCCGCTCAGATAGTTTCGTGCGCCCGCGCCTCTTCGCTTATGCACGAACGTGCGTAACGGTATACCGAGTAACGAAACATCGGCGGGAAGGTCCAGCAACAACGCGCGACCACCTGTAGTTGTGGCCTCGAGCCACCCCTGACGGCTCTTCGGACGAGCCTCCTCCGTGTCTCCCCCACTCTACAACGGAACTCTCTCTCTGCGTCCTTGGTGCCCTGCGTAACTCGGAGGCAGGACTCATACCTGGATCTCACGTCGCCGAGGAAACCGACGACGAGCATCGCCATAGCTAACGCCAGCGTTCACACGTATCCCGCACACGCCTGCCAGGATTACCACCAAGATGAAGACGTCATCGTTCTCTCTGCGTGTCATGCGACGGGTAAGTGAATGTTACGCTTTCATTCATCTTTTCTGTGTTTATCGTTCGAGACGGAAACGATCGTGACCGCCAATTCACAGTTGACGTCCTGTCAGTTCTTCCAAGGTGTTCTCGAAGGTTCGAATGTTTCGTCACTTTGTCTAGGATTTGGCTAAATTTTCTTTCCGAGTTGGATACGTAAAGGCTAAATAAATAAGTCTAAATAACGTTTCTCTGCCGTGATACACAACAGGGTTGGAATATAAGGGCGGAGTACACAGAATACAAGGCGGAAGTTTTGGTTGCCGGTTCTCGAGAAATTCCCATTTTTCGTATCTCTGAACGCGTATAACGTAGTATTATGAGAAATAAAACGTTCACTTTCGCTGAAGCTGGTTTCAATCGCGAAATGGTTCGCTGAATCTTCCTGGAGTTTCGTTCGAGTGGGAGTGTAGCAGGATAGGTTTTATTCCGTTGGTTTTATTTTCGAAAATACGAAGAGTGTCACGTTGATGAAATAGAGTGGCAGTTACCCGCGTGGATATCCTACCACCATATCGTAAATAATGTACTTGGCAAAAATTCGTGCCAGCATTGTACGCGTGAATTCGGTCGCGCGCAAATCCATCCGAGCTAACTGATTTATACGCTCGTAGCGACGTTCCCGTTGCATATTCCATTCGGATGCATATTCAACCGTGATTCGCATTACCGATGCATCGATATAGTTCGACACGAAACTCGGGACAAGAGAATCCCGAAGAATCATCCTTCGAGTTTGTCCTGCAAGCGGATACGAATTGAACGCGACACGAACGGAATTCCAAGATAGGAAATTACTTGTAGCATCTCCGCCGTGTCTTACGTAATGTTACTTGGCAATCAATTATCCTTGAAACGTCTGATATTACGAGGAATATTATTTCGAAATAGAAGCGCCCAGCATCGATACTGTGCGTGTTAATTGATGCAGCGAACGCCGCGAAATTGAATTGGTTTTACGTGAAACGCATGGCATAGACAGTATAGAGTCACAGAGTATTATAGAGAAAGGAGAGATGGTTACAGTGATCCACGAAAGTATTTGAATATTCACGATAGAAAACTTTTATGTACATGCTGTACGGTTTTTGCATAATACGTTTTGAAATTTCATTAGCAGTATAACGAAACACGATGTTATGATTATGTCGGTTCTAAAATGTATAGAAGCTAGAAAATGTATAGAAGCTACATCGTCAGCTAAGCTAAACTAAGCTCTTGTAACCTGTACATACGTCTTTAGATTGATTTCAAACTTTATAATAGAATCGCGATAGTCGACTCTATTATAGTTGCAGCGTTGATGAAATTTCAAAATGTTTTGTACGACACATATAATCTGCTCACAAAAGATTTTTGCAAGCGCTGGAATACTTTCGTTTGCCGTACGTTTTATTGTCGTAAATCGTGAATTCAACCTGTAGAATCCTGCTTTGTTTCGATGTTGAAAGGAAATCTTATCGACATATGGTAGGACTTCATTTATCTGAACAAAATTTTAGTCAATATCCGATTAACTTTTGCTCGTTTAATTCATTTATCCGAGCCTGGTTAACAAAACATTGCAGGTAGTTGGAATAATTGCTGAGCTCCAATTATACAAATTGTTTGTCCCCTAACAAGTTTAGATAAATGGAGCTCTACTGTATCGTGTATCATCAGATGTAACAGTCATTCGGTACAGTCTGTATCACTGTTGTTACAAACGGCGAATATTTTATTTTATAGGAAGTAATCCATTATGGTTCAATGTTGCATTAACGCAATGTTCCATTTGTAGTTTTATTCAACCCATTGCAATTAATTACCAAATCCCGTTTTATTAAAATTGTGACTGTGAAAGATATTTGAAAGATTCGCTTAATATTTTTTTCTTCGCTGTTTCGTGACGCAGATTTCATAATCTTTTAATCAAAAGAATTTAAAGAAATTCAAATATTTATATCATTATGACCGTTGTCTAGTTCTTAATGGATTAACAAAGAACCGATTGAGAAGTTATCTATGCGATAATTAAGTTAACACTAGAACTACTAAATCTTTTTTCAAAAAATTACTCGCAACGTACAAATATTGTTGATACTATTAATGTTTATGTTTATTGAGACGGAATCATGATTAAATAAAAATAAGTCATTTATCCTTTTATCATATCGATTCAATATTAATTAACTATGTAGGATATATTTAGGTATAAGTTGAAGGTAGATAATCGTTATGTGAAAAAATAAAATCACCCATATAACCGAACAGAATGATTATGCGTAAATGTGACCTAGAAAGTAATACAGATAAAATATCTGCATAATTAACCCAGCTGAAAGTTAATTCGCGATTCAATTATTTTCCGAGAAATACGTGAAATAAAATTGAACATCTTGGTGAGATTTCTCGGCGGAATTGCACTTGGTAATCCTGTCCCTAAAAGAAGGAAGCTTCGCCTCATTGGATTTAGATCTGTTTCTGAGAAATTCTGTCTCCACGATAGACAATTAAATTGGAAAACGCAGTAACGTAATACGACGGGAGTAAATTCGACGTGACGGCTCGAAATTCGACTTGTAATAACTTTCTACTGTTGTAATCTTGCTCCCTTTAATAACCACGATCTCGCATCTAGATCCTCAAATCGAGATTGAGATTAAAACGCGATCTCCGTTCAAATGGAAGGTCGTTCGTTGCAACGTCTCTTAGTTAATCATTTTTCCTCTACAGCGCGATAAACCGGAATACTTTTGGCAAATTAGCATTCTTTTGGGTCAAGTCGATAAGAAAAAAAAGATAGAAGAGAAAAACTCGTTTAGCCGATCCCTTTGTTCGCAAGAACGAACGATCGATAACAGAAAGAGGAAGGACGTGTTAAACGTTTCTTTCGTCTTCGATTTGACGAGTTGCGTTTCGTTTGCTTTCCAAAAGCCGAATCCTCGAGCGCCAGTATTATCCAGATATTTTCTACAGAGGACCGTTTTTCCCACCTGACGCATGTAAAATACAAAGAGAGTTCACGAACGTCCGCAAAACTTCGTTTCATTTCATCCCGGCCCCTTTGAGTCGTGGCAGAATACAAAGAGCTATTTTCCAGGCATAGTACAAACAATCCAAAATTCAGAGGAACTTCTTCCCCACGAGCCTTTTTCCGCTTGGCTTTTTATAGAAATGCTTAGGAGGCCATATAGCTCGCCGAGCAGTTTCAGTCCATTTGGAAAAATGTCGCCTACGTGAATCGAATCTCAGGGACAATCATGAAATTACTGGCAGAAGTAGATACATTAACGGTGGAAAGTATGTCACGAGTAAATTGCGGATTCATTTGCATATATTAGAAAAAGGTGCAGAAATGCATAGAAAGCGTATATAGTATGCAAAAATATGGGGAACATCCATTGTCTGATATAAAAATATTTGAGTAAGTCACTGTATATTTGTTGATTTCGTAAGAGAATAATAAATGATGCGTTCGATCCACTGATGTGCTAATTGGATTATGATGTGATTTAATTACGTAATTTACTTACATTGTTCTTCAATTATATAGTAAATCGATTACCTTGTAATTACGTAAATTACGTTGTAATTGATATAGAGTAAACGTAAGTTACGTTGTAAGTTCAATTGCAATCACGAGTCGTCTTGCAATTTAATTGAATGGTGAAGCTGAATTACGAATTACAATATAATTGAATACGATGTAACTGAATTACTTTGTAATTATAATTCATCGAATAATCCAATTGTAATTCTGTACGACTTTGTTTTGATCATTAGCTTCTCAGAAATTCATATATCTTAGCGATGTTCGCGTATCGTATATCTACAATATATCAATTTATCAATCAACCAAAGTATTCATGTAATTATGAACAGCAATATACGCGATTCCATTCCGATATTTTTATTTTTCCATTCCACTTATAACTTATTCCACGAATGCACGTTTACGTTTCCCATGGAAATCGTAGAAAACTGGCATCTCCGAGGAAACGACCATCGCGAAGATTCGATAAAATTCGTTTGCCATCTTTCGTGGTCTTCTGTCTCTAGCGAGACGACAACAAGAAACTGGTCTTAGAAGTTTTCTCATCTCCTCGTGAAAACAGTATACTCGTCCTTGGTGAGATCTAGCGTTTCTCGTGATACTTTCTTGTCCCGGTTATGACAGTTCTTCTCCATGCAATTGCCCTGGTACGACTTTCCAATCGTCGATTCACTGCGCTACGAAATCTGCTTTTCGTTAGTCTGACCAGAACAGGCTAGTTCCACTGTTCCTCGTACGCTTTGGCAAACGTGTGCGCGCAAGTGTACCGTGTACACGGTTAAATTAGTTTCAAGAGCGCGGAGTTGAACATCGATGGTCACGAGTATCGGGTTCTCTGAATATATTGCGACTTTATTCCGCAAAAGGCCAGACACCTTGAAAACGCTCGTTTAATCGCGCGTAGAGTGGAAAATTGAGACTAATTTTCAACGTCGCCAGCAACGGGTAGTTTTTAAACGGCTACGAGTAATTTCATTTCCTCTTTGGCGACGTGGATACGACAAGGTTGACACAGCCGTGTTTGTTTCTCTTGTCAACCGCTTCGCCACTGTTCACGGATAATGTTATATTGACCTTCTATAGCCGTGCAACATCATGCAATTAAAGAGGAAATTAATTGACCTCGGTATGCATCTGTGGAAAGTGCTTATTGCAGAAATAATATGAAAATGTATCGTCAATTAGTTTCCCATTGATTAATCGTGAAGGAACTTATATACACAGCCGTTAATTGGTATTAAAACACTTTAATCGATTTATAGTAATTGTATTTGAATTTCACCGAAGTGTACTAATTAATGATGAATTCATAATTTGCTGAATCAACAGGCTATACATTCACATTGCCTATTTAACGCTAGAACTGTTCAAAGTAGATGAAACGACCAGTTTCTAATCTTCCATAGAACTTTTACAAATTTACAACAGCTCAGTTTCAGACACTCGAATGATTTTTTCTAAACATTCTATCACGCAGAATCGTCGTTTTCCTTAATATTCATCCAATTACAAGGCAACCTGTATAATTGATAGTACCTTTGTTATTGAACTATATCAAAAACATACAAGTCCCTACCAGTCTTCCATACTTTCAAACAAGATGTCCTTAAAAATTTTAATAATTAACAAACAACTCGAAACAACTTTGTCCCTTCTCGAATTAAAAGCGAAAAATGTTCAAGAGTGAAACGTGACCACCGTACGGATGTCATACTCGTACAGAACGCTAACACGCGTATATCAAACTGCGATAGTCAAACCGTGAATTCGCGTTCTGTCACGCAGCTACGTAATCGGATTGTCCAGGCTGTCGATCTTCGTTTCGGATTACTCTGTGCGATCGCCTGAATATAACCATTTACTAGCTATGGAAATGAGAACGTGACAGTACGGAAAGCCGGCACACTGGAAAAATTTTCCAAAGCTTTCCCCGACCTCCATTCCTTCTGTTTAACCGCTATTCACACGGCGCAGTGTTCGTGACTCGAATAACCACGACGAAACCACTGAATTCAGCCTAGCTTGGTTTTCAGCGAAAACATCGGCCATTTCTAAACGCACGCGGTAAAATTGGAAAGGCGGATGGCGAATAAATACGAAGGGACTGAAGAGCCAGTAAATCTAGACTCGAAATCACCTTCTTTATCCCAGCGTGTTCGTATCGTCGGAATATTTTCTTCGTTTTTGGGGAAAAGCCCACCATAGCTCTCTGAGAATTCCCAGGAGCTTAAAGCGCCTTTCAGAGTCGTCCTTGCGATCAGTTTCCGCTCCAATCACGTTGCACACGTATCGAAAAAGAGGTATTACCATGTTCTATTTGACCAAACGATTTCGCAATACTAAACGCACGCTTATCAGCCAATGGTATAGCAAAAGACTACCGTAAGCTTCTTCACGTGACAGTGGTTTTTATAGAAAGTGTTGAAGTGGTCACCACTTCTAAGAAAATTCTACATCTGGTCTTTTTAGTTTTCTCAAGCACTGAAGCCATCGACAGCGTGTAGACAAAAGACTGCGACGAAGACAGACCATAAACAGTAGACAGGCGACGTTGGCTTCGGGATTTTTCAGTTATTGGGTAACACAGCTAGCGTGCGGATCTGCACCAGCTCAAATTGTATTCTTACTTATAATTACACTTCTATTTAAATATACTTTCTGCCTTACAATTTATCCACGAGTTTCCTCTGTTTACACATCGAATAACCTCAACAGGTTATAGGCCCAGAGCTGTAAATTGCAAGGCAGCAACGTGAAGTGAATAAATTGTTAAAGTGTTGTGCTTAGTAAAGTAAGAGATAGTGCTAAAATGGAATCAGCAAGTGCCCGGCAAGTACGGGTTGTGCCCGTTCATCTAATACGGGTTATGCCCGTTCACCTAATACGGGCTATGCTCGATCATGTGATACGGGCTATGCCCGTTTGGGGCTATGCCCGTTTGGGGCTATGCCCGTTTGGGGCTATGCCCGTTTGGGGCTATGCCCGTTTGGGGCTATGCCCGTTGGGGCTATGCCCGTTGGGGCTATGCCCGTTGGGGCTATGCCCGGTGGGGCTATGCCCGCTGGGGCTATGCCCGGTGGGGCTATGTTAGTTATCCTGGGCTGCTGGGATGCGGTAGAGCCAGGATTTACGGCAGCAGAATGGTTGAAACCAGAATGCATGAGAATCGACAACAAGGCACGTGCGTACATTTTCCGGCATGTTCGCCCCGAGTATTTCGGTGATATTAGGACCTTGAAAACAGCGAGGGAATGTTGGAAAGCACTAGAAGACGTCCATCGGAGATCCACGTTGATGAACATCGTTTTATGCATGCGGGACCTGGGAACTATGTAGAAGACCTCCAGCATTGATATCTCCACATACTGCGGGAGGATCCACGACCTGTGCGACCAGTTGTCCAGCGTAGGAATATAAATTGAGGACCATGTAATGGCATGTTTCCTTTTGGCCGGCCTCGTGGCGGACCCAAATTACGCAACATATCTTAGGACAACAAGGATCGATAAGGATCTAACCGCGAGGGTCGTGAAGTCCGACCTTCTACTCGAAGAAAGAAGGATCGACGCGGCTGCGGACTCATCCGAGAAGAACAGCGCAATGGCGGCCTTGGAAACAATGGAGGCCCAAGCCTCAACGAAGCAAAGATGGCGCGAGGCCAAAGCACAGAGACCCAAGGGACCAGAAGTGCTATAAATGTGGAAAACGGGGCCACATGTCGTACCACTGCCAAGAGGGAAGGGGAGATAAGGAGGAGCAAAACCAAAGAGACAAAAGGGAGAGAGAATCAGAAGACAAATCGAGGTCCAATCACTACGTTAGCTTTATCGTCTATCAGCTACATGGAAAGGGACAGGATCAGCTACCTTGACTCGGGGGCCTCAAGTCACATGACTCCGGACAGGCATCGGTTCGTGGACTACGTGCCTGCAACTGGACAGATCAGGATTGGTAAGGGGTACCTGGAGATCAAGGGAAAAGGAACGATCGTCGTGAAGATGATTAAGGCCTGTGGCGGGTGGACCCCATCCTTGTCGAACGCCCTGTGAGTACCTGAATTAGATGTGAATCTAATCTCAATCAGACAATTGGCAATTGTTGAAGTGGATACCACTTCTAAGAAAACTCTACATCTGGTCTCTTTAGTTTTCTCAAACACTGAAGTCATCGACAGCGCGTAGACAAAAGACTGCGACGAAGACAGACCATAAACAGTAGACAGGCGACGTTGGCTTCGGGATTTTTCAGTTATTGGGTAACACAGCTAGAGTGCGGATCTGCACCAGCTCAAATTGTATTCTTACTTATAATTACACTTCTATTTAAATGTATTTTCTGCCTTACAATTTATCGACGAGTTTTCTCTGTTTACACATCGAATAACCTCAACAGGAAAAATATTTTACTTTGAAGTATTTGGAGAAATCGAAGATTTGCCATCTTATCTTGGCAAAGGTGACAGGAATCACTCTACATGTATATGAAATTCTTTTCACGATCGTTCGATCCACGCCATCGTTCCTCGCATTTTCCGCTATCGGTCGAGGCGATGAAAGTCGTGATCCTCGATGAAAAAGAGAACCAAAAATACCACTCGCGAGATATACCATAGGCTTCCATAAAGTTTCATGAAACGAGGGATCGTCTATATAAAAGGAGTTTCTAATATTTGCCAAGCGGCTCTCTAGGGGTTTCGATTTGATCGACGACCGTCTACTTTTACTCGACACGGAGAAACGTAGCCATCGTTTTTATCTATAACCTCCTATTTCCTGAATGGTCGAAACGTTATTGCGTTTCGGAGAAACAATTTTACCGGACGAGATTTTACGAGAAAATTACCAGAAGCCATGTTTTGTTTTCGTGAAAGAATTCGTTATGACAAACGAGAGGAAAAGAGAGGATGTGAATGCTGTGTGGAAGCTTGAGCCACGTCGGTCCCCATTAAAACCGAAAACGTCGGTATTAAGAAATATTGCCTGTGCATCGTTAGGCTGCCACGACGCCCTTAAAACGTCACGTCGTCGTTGCTCGGGAGATCCTCCAGGATCGAAAGGTCAAAGGGCAATATAATTGAGCCTCCGAAAAGGAAAGGACGATTGAACGCGCGTATACCGTTTCCTGCATAATTACCAATCGTCAATAGTCTATTACATTAATAAGCCTCGATATTCAATGGGACCATTTGCATCATTTATCGTGTGTTCGAGATGACTCGTGTTTATTGAATATATATTTGTAAATTGCAGATACATTTTCAAATTAGTTTTCTAAACTTTATTAGTACAGTCGTGACATTACAATGCTAATGAAATTTTAAAATATTTTGTACAACCTGCATAGTAATATATACATGAAAGTTTTCGATGTTATGCGTTTAACTGCTTTAATAAGCCGTTGCACGCGTCAAGCATCAGACAAGAATCATCAACACCGAATATCTGGAAAAAGACACCCCGTTGACAATTTATCTTTTCGCGTGAGCACACCCGCAAATTGAATGGAAACGCTGTGTTTCGCGCCAAATAAAATTTGCTATTTTTCGTCATATTAATTGAGCGAGATGGAATTACAGTGACGGGGCAATGGCTGCATTTCATAGGTTCAAAATAAATTCATAAAAAACCGACGCTGTTGATATCTCGACCAGAAACGCACGGACCGTACAAATATCATTTTGGTTTTCCCCTCGTATGAAAAATAACGTTATTCCCGCGATGGAACGTGTTCGCGAGTTTAGAAATTGTTAATGATCTTATTTACTGTCTCTCACTTCTGTGATCCTTTTTGTTACGTATCGTGCTCGGATATATGAAATAAATTCAATTAAATTTGATTAAATATTGCACGACTTCGATCGTTTTGTTTTACATTCAATTTATCCACCAATCTGTATGTATATATCTACGTAAAACTCCTTTTAAATCCAACATCCATCTTGTCCTTCGTAATTCACCTCTTCTCGGTAATAGGATTTCCTCGTTAAAGTAAACGTTCTAGTAGCTCGTTCAAACTATTGCTTCCTTTGTACGCGGAATCAGAACCACGCGTTTTCCTCTCGATTATAGGGTCCAGACAGCTTTATTCATCCATTTTGAAATAATATCAACACGGTAATATTAGCAGGGTCGTTTTATTCCTCGTTGATCGCGGCCATGATCCAAATGTTGCTTTCAAATAGTCGCGGATATATGCGTGGGGATTAAAACGTTGTCGAATCTGTTGTACTCGCGAGCGCGATTGCAGCAATAAATTGACGATAACGCGAATACTGGGTTAAATACGAGGGATCCAATAAACGTGGTCGTTGGAAACGACATCTAATTTTCGAACATCAAACGATAGAATGATTTCCAATGTTGGACACGCTGTCTCTAGCAAAGCTATAAATCGACACTTTATTCTTGTGGCTCAAGGATTATCACATCAACAGATCGTAAATCTTCGTACGATTTGTGCGTAGCTCTTTAATTTTTTGCATTCGCAAAATTGTCGTTATTATTATTATTTATTGAACTTTATCCCCAACTTGTAAATTGTGTGATGCCTTATATACAATATATCCTAAAAAAATCGTGACAGTACAATTGGTATTCCACGTGCGAAGGATTAACAGCATCCGCCGGGAATTCTCCTCAGAGCGTGCAATTCGTTTCGCGTATTCTTTACCCTCTAGAACAAAATCCAATTCTTGGTAATACAGTGTAGGTGACTCTTTCATCCGAGACTCAATCAGCCCTGGATAGTTCGCACCAATTCATACATTTCCTTTTCCTTTTCTTTCTATTTGAAACTAGGAAGTCTTGATTCTAGCCATTTTCTTCTTCTTTGCCGATCGATGCTGATGGGATAACAGAAATTATCGTTGGGTGGCCTTTATCGAAGTGAAATTGAAGAGAAAGAAAGGTAATCGTTGTGCAGAGCTAAAAGCATCCTTGTATCGCCCGAAATGTATTCCATTATTCGAAGAACACTCAATCGCTGAGCGAATTCTGCGCGCAATGTAAAGAAAAATTGTGCTAAGAGACCCAAGATAATCCCCGCTTATACCGTTAAAATTTAAACGTTGTACCTTGTAAGTATTTGCATAAATAAATAAACAATTTAGTTGTGTGTGATATTGATTGCGCGTATTGCTTGCTTAACTTCATCGATGTTTTAATACGTTGATATTCAGTGCGTAGGAAATTATTGTACTGAACTGGATTCTCGTTTCTTAGGTCTTCGATGAAACGATCTTGTCTTATTACGTACGCTATGTTTACTTTCTAAAGATGAATATTTGAATATTTCCTTATGAAGATTTATTAATTACTTAGACCTAGAAATTTACGAATCGGATAATTGGTCGGTGCCGAATAATAACTTTTCGTTCATTTTAATTCATCGAGTCGAGCTTTGATATTCTGAAAGCGCTGCTTTAATTAGCCACCGTACTAAATTTACCTGGACGAGCGTTTGGCCTTTGCAATCTCCATTTTCCGCGCTAACGATTTACAGAAAATGGCTAAAGCAACGCAATTCGCGTGTAGACCGTTCGTGAAGCTTTGCAAATTTAGTAATACATATGAATTATAAAGTTTCTCCAAAAATACAAATTCGTTGTATAGTTTGTTCAGTGATAGACAGAAGAATGGAGTGGAAGATTTAAACACTGCGGTTTGAGGGCGTGTATCGGGCATACACATCGCGACATGAAAAACATCTTGTCGCGCCAAGTCCATCTGCATTAGCGTAATTAGAGTAACAAATCTCGGAGACAAACTGAATTACGTGTTTCTTTTGGGATTTATCGACTAGAGCAGAAAAACATCGCTTTCACATAGTTTTAGATAGATTTCACTGAAATATGTTTACGAAGAATATTTTATTTTATATTTATATTTTATTATATTTAAAATAATATTATACTTCCACTATTGCTGTAAAGAACTTGGAGCAGTTCGAGTATAGCATATAAGCTTTATACTTTCGTACAAAAATGTTGGAAGAATATTTTCTTTATTTCTATACAAAACTTGAATTAGTTTGCCCATAAAAACTTTCATGGGGTTCCATTTTTCTTGCGAATAAAAATAGGAAAGGGTGAGAGTAAAAACAGATGGGAAAAGAAGGAATATTACTTATCGTTGCGTCTGATGATTTCAGAATTTTTACACAGCAAAACTCTACAGAATTGTACGCATAAGATTCTTGATTCATAATCCTCCAATATGTCGTGCAATTTTCCATCAAATTTCTTTACTATACTTTCCTCCCCGACTGCCATCGATTAGCGTAGGGTGGATTCACCCGGTTGGAAGATTCATAGATCAATTCCTGCGAAGATCCTTTGGGGAGTAGCGTGTTCACTCTCCCAATTCGCTAGCTGACCAGAGACGAGAATTTCAGGGCTCCTAAACTGATAGTAGCAGTTAGTTACTAAATATGTGCCCCTAATTAATCGATGTGTACGGTGAGGCTAGGGTGTTCATTAAATATGAGCGTTTGTTGTCTTGACCTGTTCATGGGTAGAAACATCACAATAGCAGGTTTGTAGTCGTATACTAGCCAGGAGCCCTTGATACATGGTATGTTAATGGTTGTATGGGATCGATATCGCTGGACGCATACGACGTGTCTCCGGGGGATACGAGAGGCGAATAGATAACTCGGAGGACCAGCGAAAGAAAAAGTCAAAGCAAGAACTTGGCCTACGGCTATCACTCTTTCACGTTGCAAAGAGCCGTGTTCATCCTGTATCTTGTGAATATTTTAAAATTGACTGTTCATTGACACATTGGCTGTTTGTTATATATCTTCAGACAAAATACAATTCTAATTATGATACATCATTCTCTTAAATTTTTGGGCGCAATTCTGCTCGTCATTATTCTCTATTATGAAATAAAACTTTGTTTTTGAAAACTGTGTTTAATAAATTTGACCAACTATCGGATTATTAATTCCATATTCTCTTATCAAGCTTACAAATAATTTTCACCATCTTTACTGCGTGTTCTGAATTGTTGTATCATACGAACCACATATTTCTGTTTCCTTAAAATCAATAATTTGATTCCAAAATCCTGAAGCATTCCTCGATGAAACTTTCGAAACTTACGAGATTCGTGGCAACCCGATCAACACTGAAATGGTGTGCAGAGCGCGGAAGTGGTAATACAGGCGCAATCGTCTTTTGAAATTACTCTCGTTTCATTCGATATCCTGACCGGATATCAATTTTTCCAACGATCGAGTTTAATTTCCGCCTTTCTATTCACTGGATTTATACGAACTTGGAGGTGACCAGAAGCTGCATCACAACAGCCTCCGTCATTTCGCATTTAAATTACCGCGTGTTTTAATACCAGTCGCCTCTGTTGTACGCGTTTCGAAGCGTATTTGCATGCAACGTCGATATACACAAGCGAAAGGTGCAGTGTTATCGCGGCACGTGTGGCTTCGACCAGCAAAGGTTCCAGATTAATATTCATTGGACGGTTTATTAAGAAAGAAATTGCTCTCGCGTACGGCTATACGTAAATTCAAAAATTATTCATACGATACTCGCGCTACGTTTTTCGTTCGTTTGAAGAAGCGAGATTCACGAGGCGGGTCAATGTTTCACAACTATAGGCGCGAGGAGCAATTAAGCTTGTTACGTTCTCGCGTGGATACTAACCGTTTACCATTGTTAAGGTGTCAAGGTTTTCCTCCACTCATTTTTTAAACACTTCTCGCTTCTTTTTGAGCAAACCTTTATCTGTCTTTTAATTATGCACGCGTGCAAAGGAACGACCTGTTCCTCGAGGATTTGTGGCGTTTACTGCAACTTGCACACAGACTTACGGAAATGTGTCAAGAAGATTTTATAGTAAACGTAGGACGTGTCTCTTACAAGATGATGGGTACATGTGGGCTGAAATTGAAGCGAGGCCAGAGAGATTTTATAGTTCAAAGTAAGTCGAATATCAGGTATAACACAATTCCATTGAGAGCTTCGTAAAAAGATTGGACGTTCAGCCTAACTTATATAAACACTTTACTTAACACAGTGATACAACAAAGAAGTAAATAAAAACGTTATGCAACTGGGTATCAAGAGAATTAAAGAGAATTTCATCGCTGTTGCAATTCTACTGCAATAATCAACAGCCGCGGCGGTTCGCTGCGGTCAGGAACAAGGTGAAACAGGTCATCTCTTAATTAATCTCGTAATTAACCTTCGTTGATGACATGGATATATTTGCGTGTCTACAAAAATGGGCGGAACTCTAGCACTCGTGTATGAGTGCGTTGTACGTGGGAGAAAGATGAAGTTACCGCATGGAGCAAGCTTATGGGCTGCTAGTCTGGATATCTCAACGAAGAGAGCTTTGCGTGACTGCAGCGTTGGGCGAAAGATATTTCAAATAAGGAATAAAAAGATAACGAATAAAAAGATATGTGTTATACGTTAATAACTCGTGAATAATTCGTCGTTGACGTTGTACGGGCCTGTTATTCTGTGCTCCTACATTCTGCACTCTTTTATTGCACTGGGTTGTTGGTATCGTGTTGTTGGCTTCCCACGTTGCATTTGGAGGCACCTGTGCACTAGTGACAGTTCTCGTCCAATTGGCCGACATGGTCACGAGCTATTAAATATTTTATTCACCGTCCTATTTCGTTTAAATTTTCTCTCTAGAAGCTCGCTTGTGTATGCTCGATTCTGTTGCCATCGTGACTCTTGTCTGACGGTGTATAATTACATCGTACGTTTTAGTGTATTTTCAAGCTTCCGCCAGTGGCTATCATTTCCTTACCGTATTCTTTCTTCCATTATGGTACCTCCCAAAAAGTTGTTATGCAAAGGCTACGTAACTTCTATCGTAAGCTCGGTTACACGCTCTTCCTGTGGAATTTCATCGCACTCGGGTTCAATATTCCTGGTCCGCTGTTCTCACCCACGGCAAGGAGACACGCTCCTCGATTACAGAGAACCGGCAACCACTGACGCCTTCGCCTGACATTAACAAGGGTCTGCTGAATAAAATCAGCGATGTCGTCAATTCAAAATTGAAAATAATCGAAGATGATTTCATGATTATTCCGTCAAACATCGTGGTGCTAAACAACACTGCAGAATATTAACGCTAGGGAGAATAAGCTCGAGTCGAATACGAAGAACCTGGAAGAAAGTATCGTGGATGAAATCGCACAGAGGATTTGAAGATCGCACAACCTGATCTTCTTCGATCTAGAAGAAAACACCTCGCAGTTGGACATGTGCCTCGTTAGAAATATTTTGGACACCATTTTGCTCGGTTCCTACGATCCCGAAGTTACCGTTAAACGTTTTGGCAGAAGTAGCTTCGATGGCAAAACCAAAGCAGCTTGCGTTACGTTCAATTTGCCCGATGTACCGCTCTCGATCCTGAAGAACAAAAATAAATGTCAGAATCACACAAGATCAAACGGTTAAACAACGTGCCTTGCAACAATCTAAGATCTGTGCTACATAGTATGAACGATAATTCAAAGACGAGTGGTACATATATTCGTACTGTACGTAGTATTGGTTACGCATAATTAAAAAATTACGGCTACTCCTCGTTAGCGTATCACCAAAACGTCGAGAGATCCTCGCGCTAATTGTAATTCTCGCGTCGTCCGATTGCTCGTTCTCGCCAATCATGCGACGTTATTGTTCTTGTTGAGACATAGCTGCAAGCTGGTATTTCATATGCGGAACCTGGTCTGATCGGATTCAGCGTTTACCGTCGCCATAGATTCAAGCTTTCAAGTAGTTCTTCGAGAGGCGGTAGTTCTGAGTGGCGTGTTATTGAGGTTGTTAACCTATATCCCGGTGACCATGAGTTTATACTTGGTGACTTCAACCTACCCTGTATTAAGTGGGCTGTAGTCAGATTCCACTTTTGAAAGCTGACTGCAATCAGAGAAGAATGTAGCATCATCGTTGGAATATTTGGTTGACAACCTGTGCCTCTGCGGCTTAATCCAGACGGACCACGTATTCAACTTTCCTGGTTCTTGCAATGTCAAATATTGTGTATCTATACAAAATTTGTTTTATTTAAAAATAATTTTTTTGTCTGTATAAAATTATTCATGAATAACGATTAAATTCCAGCAGTGTCTATTTCACACATGAATGCGAATGCTGCGTCGCACTGATAGATGTATCGATGCGTGTAATCCTGAGTTTGGCAATATCGGCAACATCAGTTACATCAAAGGCGAGCTGAACATGTTTGAGAACTTTGGCACTTCCTTCCTGTTAGCGTTCCTTTCGAACAGTTTGATTTCGATCGGTATCGCTAATCGGCAAATTACGCTTACTACAGTACAACGAATGAACGAGTAACGAATAAAGGATTAAGAAATTGCAAGCGAATAATGAATGAACGAATAACGAATGAAATGCGATCGCTTATGCGTTATTCGTATAAATAACTTGACTAATGTCCAATTCTGTGTGACTATATGTCCCTCGTGTATGCGGCCTAAAGTGCATCCCACCTGTTGCTAGGCCTATATCGCGCGATCTCTCACATTTTCAGCGTCCTACTCGAATCTTTGGCATTCCGCTGCTAACTGGCGCCGTGCTTTATTTCCGCCCACAGGGGATCGAATTATCCAGGTAAATGACCGTCCTTTTCCTCTGAATTCGCCGGTCAGGATTCCGTTTTATCGATGGGATGCTCGCGATACGAGGAAAAATTAATTTCGCGCCACGACACCTACTCCTACGGAACCACCGTGATTAATGACACCACCTGTCCCGTTGGCTGTCTCCGCTAAAAAATGAAGCCAACCAGTGAATTTTTTCCCTATTCATTCTACCACTGCTTTAAATAATGGAGGATTCGAAACGAGAAATTCTTCAATGATATTTTATCTTTCATTGATGCGACAAGTAGCGGGATACCTGCTGATCTTCGATCAAACGATAATCGAGCATAAGTTATTTGAAAAGTGATTGATCGATCAGAAATCAACGAAAGATATGAACAGGCTGCGAACTAATGAAAACTCAGGGAATCCTGCATACAAATGAAACAGCATAATCGAAGATTCGTTTTAACCATTGAATATTTCAAACAGTATTCTACTTTGGATATTTTACACCCTTTTGTATAGTATGTATATTTTTCTACGATTATTTGGATTTCTCTAATTGTCTGACACTTGTGAATAAAAATATACGTGATAGAATTGAGACAATAATAATAGGAACAACAGGTACAAGTAGAATCGTACAGTTGCAATCAGACGAAGCAGGAGCGTCAAGCAAATCTTCAGACACAAACTACTTTAACAGACAGCTTGTTCCAACAGATATGGATGGATAAAAATGAAACACGAAATAATATTTTATGGACTGTACCAATCGATTTGTGGATTTTCGTGCAAAACAATATAATCGTGCTGCGAGTATTGTTGATATTTTACTGCGAGTGTTATTCCGGTTATCGTTCGCTACCAGATTTTCAAGAAAACGAAAGCTGAACGTTTATGTTGTCAGAGCTTGTGCCAGTTTTACCGCTGGAGTGGTTATAAATTGATAGACTTAGAATTGTCGCGCTTCTTTAAATATACACGGAAGCTCTTTGGCGAAGTTAAACGTAATATTTGCTCTCTGCTTTACTTCCCGCGAGCAACCAGCAGGATCCTCCAGTTTGCCAACGCGATACCGCGACGTACTATTCTCAAAAAAAAAAAAAAATAAGAGTGGAACGGAAATTACGTTCGTTCGAAACATTGCAAATTCCTCGGTAAATCTCGAAAAAGTTCCTATCTAACGGCGATAATAAACGTCAGCCGACGGATTCGAAAGCTTTAAACGATGTTGCGAGCTAGTCGTGCATCACTTCGTATTTTTCAAACGAAAATTCACTGCTCAGGTGTTTAAGAAACGGCACGAAACGAACAGCGTAATTGCTGGAAATTACGTTGGAACACTTTCGGAAGTTCGCTCGCCGTGCAAGCACTCGAAAGAGCCACGAGGATTGGAAAAGATCATTAAGCGCATTAATTGCGCGGTCATTAGTCAAACGACGATGCTTCAATAGCGACTACGAATCGCGAAATGAAGCCAATTTCTCTCAAACAGCATACTTGGACAGTTTTATGTCGGCCGAAATGTTCCTGGGTGCAAATTGCCGAATTTTAGTGAAGTTTATTCATGACGTGGTACTCGTAAAAATATTTCACACGTATTTTTTCCTACGTGCCGACATTCATATTGAAACAACGCCCAAGGGAGGGTTGGAAACATGTTTCACGGAATATTTCGCAAACCATTAGGTCTAGGAAAATGCTTCAAATATAAAAATTGCTTGCTTTCAAACAATTTCGTGAACATTCACAGTTCAGTGTGTTAACGATAAACGGCACAATTCGATAGCCAACAATTTCATATAAGAATAACCTGACACATACCGTTTCTCGGAATTTCTTGACGTTCATTTTTTATCTAATTTTGTTTCCCTATTTTCATAAGAAATTTCATTAAAACCAATGAGCGATCCTGTATCCCGGGCCCCTTTATCCCAAGTTTGAAAGTCTCGAAGCAAAGGCTACGTAGCTCAATCTCATTTGCCGTCGTATTTGTAATGAAGTTTCAGCGAGTTATCAAGCTACCATAGCAAGAAACCCAGGGCATCGAGCGGTTGCTAGGGGAACCAGTCACACGTGTCGGCGACTGACGGAAGCTGAGTAACTTGACACGCGTACAGACATTTGTTTCCTTTCCCTTGAAAAGTTTGCCACGGTGAAAGTCATCAAGGAGATTATTAACTTTTGTTCGTTCCTTTAATAAACCCTTGAAACTCTCGAAGTTTTAACGAATCGCAAACTCGATCTGGCGGGGAAAAAAAAGGACGTAATTAGTGCATTTTTATCTAACACGAAGGATATTCTACGAAAGTTTCATTAGAAAGTACTAACAATTGACGATCAGCATTTGAAAAGTCTATCTTGATGTTTTCATACGAAAATCCCTAAATGCATGCACGATACAACGAACGTGTTAATAACGCGAAACGTACGAAACTTCGACGAGAACATCCCCTAAACGCTGAATCGCTGAATTAAACACAGGTTTCATCGATCTAGACATTCGCGGCTTCTATTTTGAACGCAACTCGCACCGGTTTTAAACAACTTCCGCTTAAACGTAATACAGAATGTTTCGTAACAATCGAAATATACATACACACTTCGATGCTTAAAGCTACAACTCAGATGGATTCGGGGATTAAAGTGAACGAGACAATTTGTGGCAAATGGTAATGGTTGAACGGTGAATACATATTTCAAGGTGACGTGGATTAGCATCTTATTTGAAAAGGGAAGATGATATCTTCTCTACAGTTATAGGAGAATTATATGAAGGTTTCTCGAATCTCAATTTTCATTGTTGATCTTCTGGTGATCGAATCTTTTTAACTCGTGCGAAAAATTACTTTTCTCTCAGTGATTAGTATTTTCGTAGGAAGTTTTACAAAGACCTTGTAAAGAATCGTGTCTTGAATATTATGTTTAAATAATGCCAGAGTCTGTGAAATAATAGGGGCTGCTGCTATGAGAAACAGCGTAACGATAGAACAAGTAGAAGGACAGCGACGATATTAACGACGGACTTCTCTGGCCGTTTATCGAGTAGAGGCTAGATAAATATCTAACTGCACAACGTTATGTGCGGCCGGTGACACTGACAAAGTGGCTGTTCCACTTTTCAGTGGACTAAGGGCGTAGTTGCAAGTACAGAGAGACGCCATCGCGACAAGACAGAGAACCGAACGGAAGGACGACACAAAGACTTGGGAATTATTACGCGATATCACGATTATGAGATTCGTTGGGTCGCGCTGTATTCGAAAACACATAATATTTTCTCATCACTTTGTATTGCTTAGTTTTTCTTTCTTCAAGCTTACAAGAAATTCTTAATTATTGAGTTGATAACTAAGTGATTGCGGATTTCGTCATTAGGTGGTATCGACACTTAGTTGCCAATCCAATAAAACGTTATCTCAAACGCTATCTTCTTGGAAATGAAATTTACAGGAGAAAATAATAGAAACAATTCTTATGTGTGTATGTGTGTATATGATAATAAACTTTCAAAATCAGTTTTATCGGAAACGGAGCGCCCTATGAAAAAATTCCATTCTACACCTTCGATTTCTCCATTGACGTACACGATAACTTCCTTTTGCGATCAGGCAACCATTTAAAAACACCAGCATGCGTGGGTCGCACCGATAAGAAGTTACACAATCCCGTTTTATAAGACCTACGCAACATCCTATCGAACGAGGTGTCGGAGAATAGTGGATAAATAATTGCGGTCACGTGAGTCGATGAAAGTTGCCGGGATTTTGATGTACGAGCTTTCGCGGGCTGGTCACGGAAAGCAATCTAGCCGGAATAAGCTTTCTCTCACCGCTTTGGAGAAACAGAACGGAACACTCGAGGAAATATCAATCGCGTTGCCGACAGAAAGGGTCGAGCTTCTCACCACTTACGTGGATCTACTCCAGACCGAGAGTTTGCGGACGAAGCTTTTTCCAAGCGAAATAGGGAGGCGGGCATTTAAAAGAAATTTCCTGATATTTTCATGTTCCGACGATTTAGAATGCAGGCAAATTATGTGGAATTGCCACGAAATTTTCGTCCCATGGCGATGACAATTAAGAAGTACGAGCGTTGGAGAATATACCGGACAAATGATGTTGTATTATACCTTGTATCGATCCTTGATAGGAAATTGAAACTTTGCCGGATAAGTTACCGCCTCGCCGAGGTACAGGAGACTCTGCAATTGTGTATCGGTCGTCGAGCACTTTGTAATAGACAGCAGCTTTATGGTTGACTTTACCACTTGCCAGGCGTAATTGCTAATCGCGCGGTCCATTCACATTTTAAAACAGTAGACTATAAATATTCTTTTTCTTCTACGATTATTATTCACAGTTTCACACGCAAGGTCGTGTATCAATTATCGAATATTGTTCCTGAACACGAGGAATTCTATTTGAAATATTACTTGGCCCTCTGGAGACGTCGTATTTCCTCGCTCGATAGGATAAAATTCCTTTTCGTATGCATCTAGGTAAACGTAGAAGGATCTTTATGGTGAATGCATACGGCAAAGTAGAAGTACACTCTGATTCAAAAATCCTAGAAAATCTTTCATCTTTAATCTTTTGATAGCGGTGAAGCGAAGAAGAATTCAGAATGAATAATTTAGAGAGTAATCATTATTTTCTAGTATTTCTGTAGTGCGATATAAAATACATGTTCTTAACGTTGTGCAGGAAATATGTATTAATAATTATGTCACGTATGACGACCTTTAAGATGTGAAATTTATTACGCTATATTTACACGTTTTATTTATACCGTGAAAAAGGTTAATAAAACCCCAGCATTTGATGTAGATAATGAAACGTTAATGGATTAGCGCCTACTTCTTTTATTGCATAAAATATCAAGTTAAGTGATATTTTGATCGATTTGGTAAATTGGAAATGTCGAAAAAGTGTCAACGCTAGAAACATTATCCCTTCCAATTTATCTTAGAATTTACTACTATTATTTCTATCTTTTTGCAGCGAATGAATTCGTAGAAGTACAGCACTGCTCAAAGTTATTAGGATAGCTGATATTCAGGACAAATTAAATATTTTTCATTGTCGAACGTTAATCATGTACATGTATAATGAAATTAAGAAATTTCGAAAAAATTCAACTACTTGATCGGTTACGTCTCTAAGAGACTCGTTATTAAACCTGTCGCGAAAGTTCTGCGCGAGAATGTACATACCTAGCGATGCACGGAGTAGAGTGTCGAAATTCTTTGAAGATTCTCGGGGAAAAAGAAGAACGAGGGAACGTGAAAGCGGGAAAACGCGAAGACACGGGCATGGGAAATTTTGTCTGAGAAGGTTCCAAAGCCTGGAGAGAGCTGGAACTCGCACGCGACCCTTGACATTACCTGCCCTACATAAATGACCCAGATCCCCATGACTCCGTTCTTGCAATTTCTACTGGACAATAGTGTGATCCAATAACGACCATAGAACGCCATAGTCGATGATGATTGCTTGATTCGCGCCAGCTACTAACGAACTGATGCTAATAATTCCATGAGAAGGAATCCCAAAGTCGAGAGAAACTCTCTAGGGTCTCCCTTAACGCAATTTATTTGGGAGAATTTCTCGGAAGAATTTCGTTTGCGCGAACAAGGGAGCCGGTTGATGGTGAGAATTTACTTCTTGACCGAGCCACTTGCTTGTAATTCTCTTTCGTCGATCGAAACGTCGAATACAAAGGGAATACGTGAAATTGCGCGTCTTCCTTTAAATCTCGCTAGAAAGTCTCGTTCGAATTACGTCAAGTAACCTGAAGCTGCTTTGTTTATTTCGACTATTAATATATTTATAATCGAAATATTTTTTCAAGTTTCTACCCTTGTTCTCGTTAGTTTAGTTGTTTATCGTCGAGTCTCTTGGACTCGAGAAACTCGACTAATTCGAACGAAGCTTAACTGCTTTAATTCGAAAGCAACTTGAAGTTAAGAAACTCGAGTTCACGTAGTCGAAACATATACTGAAGCAAACTATCTTGTAACTTTTATATACTCTTTCGAATTAGTTTCATGCTTTATGTATAATTGTGTCTCGTTACAATGCTGCTTTAAAGTGTTTTGTATAACCCGTACGATATACATATACGTAAAAAGTGCTCGAACACTACTTTGCTGAAACAATGTAACTCGACTAATCCGAACGAGGCTTAAGGTAGGATTTACCATGGAGGAAACGTCGAAAGCTCGATAAACAAAAACAAGCTCGTGGCTGGGATTCATTTTCATTCTGCCGCGATCGCGTTCTCTTCCCTCAATCTCCCCATCTCCCCGGAGTAAACTAGCACACCAGAAAGCTCGCCGGAAGGTAATAACGCGGAACTCGTTTCGCAATAAATTCACCGCCGATTCGAAACACGTGTCCCGCGCACGACAAGTCCGGCAAACTAAGACATTTCGTGTTTTCCACCTTCGATGGTAGCTGATGGATTCCTTTTGATATCCGAAGTCTTTTATTTCACACTTCGTTCTTAGACAAAGGGGGTTCGGGTTTCTTTCGTTCTTCCGTTTTCACGGGTACAACGTTAATGCGAGAAAATTCAGTATTTCCTTGGCAAGAGCGCAAAGCGTGGTACAAACGCGAAAGGAGCGCGTTAAGGGTCGCTTTTCTTTGCTCGTCTCGCGAAATTTTCTCGTCCTATTGCCCCGTTGAACGAGATTTCGCGCTCTGCCGACTGGCGTCACACGGAAATTTCATGGTCGTACGGGTTTCGTGTATCTTGCCTCGGTTTTCCATTGAAACGACATCAGCCGGTTTCCATGGTGATTCCCGGATATGAAGCGGCTCGTAAAATCAATGGAACGAAGTCAAGCGACCGGTAGTCGGCTGGAAGTAATTACGGTATCAGGAACAACGAAATCAGTTGATTTGCACGGACTAAACTTTTTTGTAGGCCGGTCTCGATGACAGCCTCCTTTACGCGGATATTTATCGAGTGTGTCCCGCTCGATGTGTTTCAAAAAGTTGTTTCGTTAGCGGGGAAATAGGGTCGCTTTTTGAACCAACTTCATTTTTTTTTTTTTTTGTTTTTCACCTCTTTTTTTTTATACCCCTTATTGTATAGCTATTGGACCAGTCGATTCGTTCACGAGCTCTGAGGCAAATAAAAGCGCGATTTTACATTTTAATCTCGACGACCGCCAGAGGGTTGGGGTTAATACGTCCGCTTTGAAAGTAAATTGGCTTTCCTGTTGATCGCAGGATTCATTGGTAATCGCGCGCAAACCTAAATAATGATGGGTCGAAGGGAAAATTCAAGTGAAGTTAATCAAGATACCGGAAAAATTTCTCTTTTCAGCGAGACGAGACCAGACGAGTAGCAGTGAAATATGAACACTTTTATCAGCGCCTCTTTTCGCTCCGTGTTTCGCTTATTTTCCACGCCTCTCTGCTTCCAAAGATTTTTTTTTTATTAACAGGACTACCAGATAAATGCGTATTCGAGCGATTTGAACGCAGCAAAGAACTAGACGACTCTGTCAACCACGTCGGCCACGCTCTTGAAAATCCTATCGGGATTAAACGGCGACCATATTTTCCCTTGTATTTATGGTGATTCACGCGACCCCGTCAGCTGGCTGCATTTGTGTGCATGCAGTCTCATATAATAGACAATGCAGCATCACATGTACAAGCCAATCTCGAATGGAACACGCGTGCGCACAATGGTCGCTACTACTATTTCGACATACCAACACTAAGTACGCGGGCCAAGGCTCGCGGTTTATCCAATTACCGCGGATCCAGGCAAAATGTGGAGTAGTCGAAAGTTGGGAAGATCGCGTCGCGTTTCCTTCGCGTTACTTTGCGAGCTTGTCAGCCAAATTTTGCAAGAAAGACAGAATCTTAAGGACGCCACGCAATTTTCCAAACAGAGACCGATGTCTCGATGAATTTACATGACTCACGAAAGTATGTCGACACTTTTACGAATACATAGTTAAAACTAAGAATCATAAATCACATGTAAATTGGTCTTTCGAGAACTCGAACTTAATTATGCTCTTTATCACGATTATGCGTTTCAACTTCTAAATAAATTATCCACTCAATTTCGTAGTTAACTGAGTCGTAACTTTTCTGTCTGCCGAGATACGTTTTCATAATCTGAAAAAAATATATTGGATTTTCCAGTTCGTATTTATTTCCAACTGTAACCGATATACCAATTATCAATTATAACGGTGAAATAATCGTGAAATTTCGAAATATACATACTTCGTATAATATACATATATTGACAAAAGATTTTTCCAACAATTGGAATATTCTCGTGAGCTAGCGTATGTAAATTTGTTCGAGAAACGATGACGTTCAGAATTTCTTAGAGATTTTACACATACAAACTGAAAACTGGAAAAGAATAGAAGCTGGGTCATTCTGCATGCGCCGCGCGCAGACGATCGACATCCTTCCACTTGTTTGTCTTTTCTCACGGTCTTTTCCTGTTTCTAACACGCATTCATACATACCATTCTCTTTTATGATTCTATCTCTACCTGTCTGTATAATATTCTTTCTTGTGTTTCTATTGCACAGGCGCATCGCGGGCCGGCTGTCGTGCAGGTACAAATTTCCACGCAAAAATTCCAAATTCTCTGCACAAAGACACCTTAGGCGTCTATAGTTTATCTTATTGTTAGTCTCTTTCAGCTAGAATGCGCCCCATTCGGGGGATCAGTAGCACTTACTTAGTTACGTAGACGTCGCAAGACGGTTCATCCCTGTCTCGCTGTTAGTAGAGAGCGAAACAAAGCTTCTTAGCATTATCAATTATCTATTTATCAACTAAACATTATCGAGATATCCTATTAGCAAGACTGTTTACAGATAGATCGCTTTCATTCGACACCTATTGCGATAGCTGAAACACTGAATGCGTAGTGTTTTTGCGTTACGTTTTATTCGGATCTTTTCAAATTATATTCAAATTTAACACGCGAAAGAAGAGTAAAAAAGAAAAAAAAACGGTAGGGTGATTCGAGATTTTGTTCATTGCAAATCGGCAATTTCGTATCGACGAGTTACTCCGACTCGCCGATGTGTCTCTCGAATTAGAAAGATTACGTTTCGTTGATCCCGCGTACAGCATGAAAAATTCGATGATGCATGAACATTTTTCACCTAGTCCGCATGTCTCGTTTGTGTTCGATGCGTTTTACTATCGTTAGTACCATGAAACGCCACTTTAGTGCGATGCAAGAACAAGTTCGAGAAAGCTCGAGCGGAATTTTTTTTAACCCTAAACCATTCTCTTTTGTAGGTAAGTGAACCGCTCGCTCGATGAAGCAGTAATCCGATCGGTAAGTCAGTTTTTCTTGGAAACTTTACGAGTTCACGCGAAAGCTCGATGCGCTTGTAGTCGGTACAACAGAGCTGTCGGAAAGCTCCGTCCAATGGTATACCGACAGCGTCGGTACTTTGCTCGATCTATACTACTTGCGCCGTATTTATCGTCCGAACTCCTTACTAGTTTCCTGCCATGATCGTTGACGATATGTTTAGTAATTTCATGCGACTTCAAGAAGGCTGTTCCCATGCACCGATGCTTAATAATCGCTAATAATAGCAGGAAGACTTAATCAAAATATACAATCTTATCCATAGAAAACAAATACCGACCATTCAGTGGTTTTAATTAGGCGATTTGAACACGCTTCGTTTATTTAAACAAAACCAGTTAGTGCTCGATTAAATAAACTTCTGTCGACTGAATTCATTTGCCTGAACTACAATTATATTAGCGAAAAATTGTGAATAGTAAGGGGAATCAGTATGATTTTATTATATGAACTACTTGTCCTGCGATAGGTCCACGATGTTCAGTAGACGGCAAGTCCATTTTTATCCTTTTCGACGATTGAATTAAATATATCTCTTACACTCCTTAGTAGCAAATCGCAGAGGGCGTAAGAAACACTCTGATTTTTTTCAAGCTCGATATTCCAGAACGTAAGGCACGAGATTCTATGACAGGTTTATCGTGTATTTAGTTAACGAGCTTAAGTATATAGAATTGAACATATATAGATTGAAACGAAATGTATGCAAATTTCACAAAATGAAAGAGAGATCAATTTCCGATCGATACATAGAGAACGTAAATGATCGTATTTCTCTGTACTTGCTTCGTGTTCGCTCACGTTCCCGGAAAATCACCATGGATAATTTAGCGATTTCAACGAACTTGACTATCGACAGGCATGTTATACAAATAACTGTTGTCGACACGAGTTACAGATATTTTATTACATATCGATTTGAAAAAGTCGATACAAGTCCGCTCTGTTTAACCTGTATTCCTTTTACCTAACATTTATGCGTCGATGCGACAGTCGATGGAATTCGAGAAAACGTAAATAATACGATTAATGTTATATTCTCAAAAGAATACAATCAAATACAGTCGTGAATAAAAATACATGGACAGGTAGTAGAAATAGATATCGATAAAGTTCTCTTAAATACAGCTTCCATACATAAAACTAAATATCAATTCCAATTATTTATTAAATAATCTATGCGCTATAAGGATATGTAATATTTAGAAGCTAACCATATGTATGAAAGTATAGTACTACTAATTCGATTAAATTTCATTGATACCTACTTCCAGTATCTGCCCACTTGTTTTTGTCTCAAGTGTATATATCAAGTTGTCCCAAAAGTTTCTTTCGCTTTATAAGGAAATAATAGATGCACATTTTTTCTTTTATATTATTCTATTGAATTATGTACGATCCGTTTTGTCCAATCCAATAGAACGTTCATTGACAGAACATTACGATATGATCCATTTTGTTCTATTGAATTGGACAAAATGGATCATACGAATATACCAAGCCAAGTAGTAACCATGCGGTCGTCTGACCATCGCGGGCTAATACTACTGTCACCGTATCGCTCGACATAAAATATTCATTTCTGCGTAGAGGAAAAAGCGTTTCCGTGCCAAGGTCGCGTGCCAGGTCAGTTCAACGATGGTCTCGCGCTTCTCCATGTGATTCAACAGATATACACGCGCGCGATCGTTGCGATTCGCACGATTGAGCGGACAGACGCGTGAAAAAGTGAGCAACCGCTCGAGCCGAATTGCGTTAGGTCGTTGAGCCAGACGATCGTCTTTTTGCGGGGCTAAAAAAATTTTTTGATAAACGCCACGAAGACTCGCGTGCCTTCTTAGATAAAGTCACGCCGCATAAATCAGCGGGGCCGGTGATCTTTCTCCTAGTTTCTTATCGCGGCTTCAAATCCGAGCGGCTAGTGGAGCGCACCCGGCGCAGCAGAAAGAACATTCCGAGGAGCACACCGAGCTATTATTCCAAGCGCAACTGGCACCGGTATTATTGGAAAGCTGCGCGTTCAACATGCATAGAATTTCCAGAGGTGTCGTTCGAACGGTCAATTAGAATTCGCGAGGAATCTCTACCGTTTACTCCGCGTTAGAATCGCGATCGAATTGTCGAATTCCCAAAGCGCAAAAGTATTCGAACAGTTGTAGGAACCTTTTGCGAATGTATTGTGCGTGTTGCGCGGAACATTTCGATATTTCGTTAACGTTATAAAGAGACCAGACTATTGTCATTGTATTGGTGAAGTCTGAATCGAAACGAGTTTCACTGAGATTACATAAATACATATTTAAACGGTCAATTATTTATTATATTAACAAGTCTCTCTTTTGAGCGCTTATTATATATTTAAGACGTCTAAATATATGTTTGCAATAAATGTAGCTTTTATATATATTTTTAGGTTCGTTTCGAATTCAACCAATACAGGCATCACGGACGTATCTCATTACGCTGTTAATAAAATATCAAAATGTTTTACAATCGTGCATACAATATATGCACAAAAGTTATTCATATACATGTTCAAACATTTTAACGAATCACTGTGTTTGTCTGTCTCTGCGATTTTATGTCTAGGATATAATTTGTATATCAATCATAAATTGTATTTTAAACTTCGTTACTTGCTTTTAATATTTTAATTGGCTGTTGAGAAGAAGAGAGATTATTTTAGAAAAGGGGAATTGTATCGTATTTCTATAATCTTACACCGAGCGAGAATTACTAGTGGTTTTGACGTCAAATAATCGAGAGACCGTTTACCTTTGATTCTATTCACTTGTAATCGTTTTGCATTGCACATTGTTACGTGTATGAGCTAAGGGAATATTAATGTATCAATTGCGAGCATAAGAATTGTACGTTCCGTTGCATTCATCTTATCCGAGGATTAGATAAACGTAATTTGTTTTCCCAAAGACACAGCTGCATTTGGTTTAACCACACTCTTATTGAATTTATGATGAAGTTGTACGGGTTCTACCGCGTACCATATGAGTACGTAGCCGAGAATTTTATTTTCCTCAATAACGAGGTAGTTTAAAGCGGCCACTTTTCAATTCGCGAAAGAGTTTATGATCCACTGGTATCCCCAATTTTAATATTTTTCGCTTTCTACCGTAATCTCTCGGGAACCGTAAAAATATCCCTAGCCATTGTTTCTACGTAAACGCCTCGTAAATGGAATAGGAAAATTAATAGTTAATTTCACCGACATCTTTGTTGCTTCGCTCCTTTGAAATTTATTCTCGTAGCTAAACAGGCGTTTTAATTCCAATGTGATTCTCGGATTAGATTCATGAGAGAAGTTGTCAGCGGAAGTTGACCCGCTGGAACAGCGCCTACGCGTTGTGAAAATATAATGAGCGTATCATCGATGGGTTATTTCGTAAACGACGCTTTAATTACAAACCTCGTTTACGTAAATAGAATCAGTCGTCTTCGAGAAGACAAAGGATAGATAATTCGATTGTATGAATTACGCTGGTTTGATCTTTGATCGGATTTGACTTGTCTCTTTAACTATTACTATCAACATCGCAATATTCTCGTCAAGGGAATATTCGTATTACTCGAGGCAGATTTCGACACAGATCTTTAGTCGTTTTAATGTTTGATGCTGAGGAGCGAAGAGGTATTTATTTCGCTGCTGCCTTCTCCTGTATTTCCCGCCGCGCTGATGATAAAAGCATGCAAATTCGCTCTGATTCACGAAGCACGAGCAAGCGCTTTGGTCAGATTATCCCCGAGAACGTGATGCTCTCTGAGCTATCTGCTTTACTTTCCTTTAATCAAGGTCAGGAGATGAGCAGGTCGAAGGAAAATGAAGAAACTTCCCTCACCTCTTTATCCCACCCTCTCCATTCAATTTCGCAAACACGTGGAAAATGACACCTTACAACGTCCCTTTTCACAAGGATTAAACGACTTCTATTGATGTCAGCAACGCAACCTCGTTGCGAATGGATTCCAAACTCGAATACAAATTCGCCAGTGTTGCTGGTGAAGTTCTGCGAGTTGCGACAGCTCGCTGTATCGTCGAGAAACGTCGACTTTATTTATATAGCGAGCCAACCATATTTATCGATATTTTCTACCATGAGGAGAAATTATACGAACCAAGAGTTATGTTCGGATGAAACTTTTCGTTCTAGAGCGTTGTCATCCTTTTGCAAAGTCTCTGTCGATACGTGGAAAATATTGTACGGCATCGCTCATAAGTATCCGGGCACTTTGATCGATTTGCAGAGAAAATATGCGAATTTGATCAAAGCATACGATTAATGACGAATTATTTCCTTTTTGCGGTATCAACAAATTATAAAATTCCAAATTTCAAAAAATCACTAAATTATCTATTAAAAGTCGTAACGGTATTATACGATATTTTACTGTTTACTATGCAGAACGTTCATTGGTAAGCTTCCCACCAAAATATCTCGAAAACAATCCCTTTTGGGAAAAGATATTAAATACCACTATGATCAGTGTTCGAATAGTGAGCCATTGTAGTTACATGTACGAACAACGAAGCGCCTGAAAGCTTGCACGATGCAAAGATGATTAAAATCGTGCACGCTAAACAACATGCGAGAGGAACGCGTCAGAAATTCCGATACATCGACTGACGTTTAACTGAATTCTACTTGTTTGGCCATAGTATTGTGGAGAAAAGGAAATCGAGAGATATTTCATTCGACGTCGGGGAATAATGGCATTGGAGAGGTTCGTGGCTCTTCGAGATCGTTTGTGTAACGTACGTCAGGCAAACGCGCCGGTGGCACCTGTCAATAGTTTCCAAAGGAAGTTTTACAAAAGTTTCAGCAGCACGAAAGGACAGTCCGTAGCCGCTAACACGCCAGTCCTTTGACAGCCGATACTCTTCTGTTTATTTTTTTTCATCTCGACAGAGACTTTATCCTTTAAAAGGAAAATTTCGCAATCACGAGGGAAAACGTGTTTACCATTGAATTCGTTTTAACTTCGCGACAATCCCAATTAGTTGCACGATCTAACGTCGACAAATTGGTCGATGGAAAAACTTACCAGGCGAAAAAGAGTGGTTTAAATGGAACAAGCGTTTCGTAACGTGGCGAGCCGTCGTTAAGCACGCAGCCAGCCTCCCTTCTCAGATTCTCCAGAATTTTAAGATGCCGTAATTCTTGGAACGTCGGATCTTTAGTCATACACAATCCCTCGCTTACGTGGAAGATTTAGCCCCGAGGTCTGCCCGGGTTGTTGATTTGTAACAGTAATTAAAGTTGGCAGGGGCTCTAGGAGAAATTATAAAGCTACAAAGATCACGAGCCGCGTTGCTTTTACGAATTCTTACCTTGCGGCGTAAAATTTTACGGATCCCCCTCTTCCCACCTGACTTTCAACCTTTTAATTGCTTTCAATAGATCAATACAAGGTGTCTCTGAATTCGCAGTATAAGCGAAATTTTTCGGCGTTACACCTCTTTACCAGTCATATTCTCCTAATATAAAATACCAATTTCGGTCAAAAACCTCCGTTCGTTCTCGAGAAATTCGCTGTTCAAAGTTTCTCAAAAGCATGTCGTATTCAGATATTCGTAGAAGTAATTTTCGGAGAACCTTTGCGTGCTATCTTCTTATCTATCATATCCTCATTTAAAATCACAGCAAGATTGAAATACGTATATAAATTGGAGATTACGACAGGAGATTAGATCTGCCATAAACGCGTACACAAATGGGATTTAGTTTCACATAAAAGCACTGTCTAATAATTTCTGGTTTAGCATCGTGTATTACGCATTTTGTGTTTATTATCTGGCTTTCATCGTTGCGAAACAGAATTTGTTCATCAATAAACGATGTAACGACCATCAATCGATATTACAGAATCACGAAATGGGACATAAGCTAAAGATACTTACGAAACAGTTTGTGTAATAGTTGCATGCAACTGTTTCATGACTCACGTGTTCGTTGAAGACGAACGTCACTCGCAGCCGCTGTCAGCGCCATATTTTTCGAAAATGAGAATTTCCAAGCGGAAACTATTCGACTAGAGAGAGAGAGAGCACAGTGAAGTACATGGCTCTCTGATCCCATGAAGCGAAATCACCGAGCAAAATTACAACGGTAGTGTACGACTACGCCGCTTCGATCGATCGATCGATCCCTAGCTGTGCAATAAAGACAAACCGCTGCTTATTTTTACGTTCGATAGATCTTCCAGGATTGGCTCGTAAGAAATCCAACGTAGCGAGCCCTGGAACTGAATGGAATCTCGTGGAATTTCGAACGTTCCGCTACAACGCAACGTGACAACGTTTTCTCCAACGTCGTGCACGTTTTTCTACTAAATTTGTCACCGATAATTTGCCTCTCAGCGTGTCGTTCGAAGCTATTTCAGGAAGAAATAGAAGTGCTTCGTCGATGGATCCCGGCATTGGTTCAATGAAACGCTATACGAGACTGGATTCGGTAACGTAGATTACAAGGACGATGTTTAGTCAGAGAATCTTCGCTTGACACGATAACTGTCTCTTCCGTGGACAGGCTAAATGCCCTTCAAACCATACGAAGATAAATCTTGACAGAGATAACGATTATGTACCTTGACACGAGATAACGTGTAGTTTGGACACGAGTTGAAAACACGAGGATAAGTGGGAAGCTAAGGGAGAGACATTCACCCTGAGGATGGCGTACGTAAACGTAGAAGATACACGTTAGAGCACATTGGTCGTTGGTTCCGTAGACCAACACGGATGATGCTCTCGGGGGTCGGGACAAGCTCCGGAGAAGCTCTGATCGTGGCGGTCGTGCGGGGCTTCGAGCTTGCGCACTGTCTTCGAAATCGCAGAGTCGGTGCGCGAGGGGCGCGTGGCGGCACCGGGGGTGTCAGTCACGGCCCATCTGCCTACCATCGAGCACGTAAGTCCGCAAGCGGTTACTTTTTTCCCCCCTCTGTCAAACTGCTTCCTTTATATCCCTTTTCTCAACCTATTTCTTATCTACTTTATTTCCTTTCATCTTTCAGTCACCCCCTTTTCAACGACTCGATCTTTTTTCCGTGGTCTTCTGTCATCTCGACCCCTGTTACAACGTCCGATTCACCAACTTCAAATTATCTCCATCACGACCTTGAAGCTCGTTCAGTTAGCTTTTTCGAGGCAACGGCCAACGAACAGAAAGGCGAGAATGGAATTTCCCGGAAGTGTGTAAAAAAAGGACGCACTAGCCACGGCGGACGATCCATCCGCCGGCAGTTTCTCAGTGATTATGTCAAAAATGGCGGGTACCGTTGGCCGATTCCGTGACAATCACCAGCTTCTGAAAGTCTCCAGGGAGGTAGACTCGGTCGGGAACAAGTGCTCGTGGTTTCTTTTGTGCCGTTTAAGTGGCCGCCTTAAGCGCGGACCGTTTTTTTTTGTCGGAACGAATCGACGTCCCGTCGAGCGAGTGAGACGGTTTTCGGAAGTAAGGTGCCCTCTCTCTTCTCGTTCCGCAGGAAATGGATTTCCTCCATCGAATGTCTTTTTCTTCGCTAAAATCCTCGATAAAAAGATTGTTTCAATCGTTTATTGGAAACTTTTTTCCACGCACCGTGTGTTTCTTTTCGTAGCGTGATTCCCCACTCGTACGAATCGTTGACTCGTACTACTTGCTCCACTGACCTGTCATTTTTCTCGGCCCTTTTCAACGAATTTTTGCTGAAATTTTAGAAACGTACTTTTCATCGAAGTTCCATTGAGCAGTTTCCGATGATCGTTGACGATCGTTTAGTTGACCGAAAATTGAATCTTTTATCGCGCTACTCCTAAATGGTTCCGATTCTTTCGTAACGTTTCTCAATGAATTGTTCTTCCAAGAGGTGGAATCGCGTGAATCTTTGAAAAAAAGGTGACTTCAAAGTTTCACGCTCGTCGACGATTTCCCCTGTGTCAACGAAACACGTGATATACGCGTGACACGTTCAATTTTCCGCAGCGTATTCTCATAAAAAATGAGCTCTTCCGCCGGCAACAATCCTGCAAATAACTACGCCTTATTCATACAGCTATTAATAATTCGAGTAATAACGAAAACGCTCTTTTAAAGGTGTGCGATGTTTCATTAGACGATTGTTTTCGCTTTCGTGTCGTATACGCATTCGATTAATTTCTCAAAGTGAAACGCGATGACAAACGCTTTTCTCGCCGCTGTCCGTTGGCCAATTGAATTAGACGTATGCATGATGTCTCACGCAAGGTCAACTTGTTTCTTTCACGAGATTAAATAACATGATTAAATATGACCACGTGCATTGCAATCAGAGACAAAGACGAGCTTCCTGTACGCCTCCCAATACGTAGACTGTCAATCGAAGAAAGGCTTAACCTGTTAACCGGCACGTTTCTTAACCAGAAACGTTTCTAATATTAAATCGAAACGTATTAATTTCAATTAAATTGATTTTAATTCCCGCACATGGAAATATAATATGATCTATCTTTAGCAAATATTAGATTGGTAAATAAAGAAATTAAGAAATTCGTAACAAAAGCAAGCCTTGTCGATTATTTGTCATTTTTAGGTAATAACGCATTCCAGTAGTGAAAACCTAAAACTCGCTAGGCGTAATCTTGTTACGACCGCTTCGATCACTGTGTCTGAGAAACCGGCAATCTGAATAACGAGTTTGCCCGGTTAACAGGTAAAATTCTTTTACAGCAAACTTCGCTTTGTTACCGGGATTTGCATTTCATCGGTTTCCTAAAATAAATGAAAAGTACGAAACGAAGCAGTCCTTGCTACTTTCCTTTAATGTAGAAACGATTTCATCCACATGATAAAAAAAAAAAAGATATCGGAATTGGACGGTAGAAACAGCTGTTAGTGCTTTTATTATAGTTTCCGCTTAACGTAGAAACGATTTTAACCACTGTAGAAAAGATCAAAGTTAGACAGATTCGCTTGTATCCTACTCCCAAAATCCACGTTTCCTACGTTTCTTTGCGATCGAACCTTACGGTACTTTATATAAATCGATACGATCGATCGTCGAGGTTAACGTTGCCGTAAAGTCCAGTCCAGTGACTGGACCATTTCTGTACCGGTGTTTCCGATCGAAAGGTACATTTCGAAAGCCTGAGAAACGGAATACCTAGCAGGATCACTCGATAACGAGGGATCTCGTGCTGCCTGTCTCGTTTCGCGGAATAATAGTGGCCGACTATTATTCGGTCGTCTGGCCTGGGCGCTTAAACATTCCGCACGTTCACCATTTTACGTTGCACAGACGATCGACTCGGCGCGTTCAATCACAGTAGTGGATTCGAACGAGCGCCAGACCTCGCTCTTTGTTAATGCTGATTTGTTGCCAGTGCTGTATCAAAGTGTTTCGAAGATCGGCTCTTGAAAAAGCTGAATGAAAAACACGTTCGCGTCCATTTAACGCGGAACGTTATGGATCCGGACACGCGACAGGTGTAATCAGAGGGATACAGGCATCCCTGCGAACGAACGATAAAACCACGTCCGCGCAAGATTGATAGTGTTCCGATTGAAATTTTCGCCTTGGTATCCGCGACGCTCGTTCACAAGCGAGCGACGGAAGTATGCATTTGCAGAATTGAATTCCAACGTTGGAAACTTTTCGGCTGTTCTATCGCATAATATTCTGTCATTTACGGGCAGCTCGTAGCCGTAGGATTTAGTGACCACGAAAGAAAGTATACAACCGCAGATTTTTTAATAATACTATTCTTGTATTATACACAGTTGTAACGGTACGTAGATTTGGTCAAAGTGTGACGAATTAATAATTCACAGTAAAGGTTGAATCTGGAATGTGGCATGTCATGATTAAATTCTCTATAATCCGGATAACTGTTCATATTTCATAAAATATTACTAATTTACGGATAAATCGAATTGATATGATTTCATTGCTCGTGATCATCGTAATTACCTATAATAGGATATTACGGCGTGATTAAATCGTGTTCGTCCCTATCTTTAGATTTCTTAATTTCTGAATTAGAAATGGAATCAGAATTATGATCAGATTAATGTTCTTCAGATCAGATCAAATATTTTTCTAAGTTTTTCAAAATATAGAAAAATGTCAATAGAATTAATAATAAATTAAATGATAGGTTTACGAAGTGATACATATAATAAGCAGTAAAATCTATTATTCTTAGGTTTCTAAATCGTTAATTCATGATATCTATGAAAAATATGACTTTTTACTTGTTCGAATGTTTTCGTGAGCTACTTTAGATAACATGTAATATCGACGAATTACGAAATCACGTAACAAGGTTATGTTAAAACGTGCACGCCGAATAGAACAGTGCAGAGCGAAGAAATATTACATTGTCATTTCGCTCGACGAATCGATAACCAGGTTATGGAAGCCCGTAAACCTATAAAATGACTTTGGGTGTTAGCTTATCTTATCGCGTCGCGTTTCTTCCGTCATTTTCTTCAAATTTCCACGCACAGAAAAAGATGCTAATCGTCTGACGCATTCTCCATTTCGAGGAACCACACGACGAAAGTGAACCAGTCACTGATCAAACCTGTTGCCCATTCGCTCAAATTACTGCAATTAATATCCGTATTGCGTGTCGAACGTTGTTAAAGCTCGCGCGCCTCCAATAATTTTCCTCAATTTACCAATTATGCCTGTTTCTAAATTGACGCCCTCGAACAGAATACGTTTCTGTAAATAGCAACTACCAGTAGCAACGAAATCGCGAGACTAATTCCTCGTGTCACGTGCGAAAGATCCACTTTCTAAACGATCACCGCTATTAAGTTTGTCACGACGAAAGAGAAACGCACAGTGCCTTTGAAACGATCGCGAAGAAATTGCGGTTGCAGGACTCTAATTATTCGCCAGTATAATCGACCAGATAGATAAGCATCTAAAGAGTAACGTGTCGACGCGAAAAACGTATACGATGGTCATTGATCGCGTTTTGAGGTAATCGACCTTAACGTAAAACATAGGAAATGTAGGTTGACGTATGAACAAATTCTATCTTCTATGTTATCAGCTTATTTTTTCATGTAAAAGCACCCCTCTGTCTATTATATAGTTATCGAAATACTTTGTATATCGATTCAGTCAAGCTGTAATAGTCGCGTGAGTGGCAAGGGTTGATCTTCTTTTGCCAACGGTTATCATTTTCGAAGGTCTAAGTGATTCACGATAGCAAATTATTTTTAGAAACTTCTGACAGACAGACTACGTAGTTATTATTTCTCGTCAACGTTCACAGGGTTGGTATAGATCGGTCACAGGGAGAAGAGATTTCAGGGCTTATTGTTCGCGAAGTCGTTGCACCCTCGATAACGTTCCTTCATTTTCAACGATGATCTTGGTCGAAGGGAATTATTGACGAGGAGAGAAAGGACGAGAAAAGCTTTTAACGTTTAAATCCGTGCAGCCTGTTGGTGTATTTCTAAGAAAAACTTTTGTTTTCTAGGTATTTAAGCCACGAAACGAGCCTAATAAGATCGCGGGGATTTAAGCGACTCATGCTCCGTTCAATTACACGCGAGCGTTGTTCACGCGAGACTATGAAACATAGTCGTGAAACGAAACTCTGACAAATGATATTTGCGTAAAGCTGTTACACCGACGGCTCGCAAATTCTCGCAGAAATATTCCGCTCGCTTGACAAATGTCGTTGATATTTCAGTCAACTGTCTGAAAGACGGTCTCACGCGACATCAAGCCATATAACTTGAAAATCTGAAGAACTCTCGCTCTCGAAGAAGGAACTTACGGCTCGATATAACGGCTACGATGAACGGAAGAAGAATTTTCTCATTTTTTCACGATTACGTTAAAGATAAAGTAATATTGTTTGCATGATACACAAGATTGATTACTCTATGCAAGGACCACGATTAGATTAATTCAAACAATCCGATCTTATCCTAAGTTATAGTATCTTGATGACTTTCGTATTAATCGTAACGTTCTAAAATTAAAGTAATCTCGTTTAGTATATCGGAAAGCAGGGAGCTAATAATATCCTTCCTCAGATTTAAAACGCTATATTTCCTTTGATATCGCATCCTTCTAAGATTTCATGGCGTCTTGATAAACCAACGAACGAAACGCGATGTTCTTTATAAGGGGTTTTCGAGATCACGTTCGGAGAAAATAGAAGTGGCGCGAATGACGAATACGTCGATATTCCCGAGAGCTTGGTATGCGATTTCAAAGGATTTTTTTCGTTATTCCCGGAGGAGAGCGCGAAGGTTGTCAGGCGGCGATAAACGGGCGACCGACCTCGGTGAAATTTCAAGCGATCTTGCTTTTGGGCGGATATCGCTCGCCGAAGGAGACCGACTTGCGTGAAATAGGCTCGATTTATTCGGATAATCAACGACAATCGTGTTTCCTCGCGATGTATCTCCTTGTCGTTTACCCCTTCGTTTCCTGTCCGGTTTTCCGTTCGTTGTCTGCACCGTCTTCGCCGGCCGAACCCCTGACCGCTGGTCCCGCGTTTCTTCCGTATTTCGTGGCGCACGAAAACTCTCTCGACCATTCAGTCACGCGACCAACAACTCGGATTTTTCATCTAATCGAAACCCATACGATCGCTACGATTGCGCCGAGGACAATTCGAAAAGCTAGGGTCGTTTAAAATATAAAACATTAGTCAAGTTATATCGACGTAAAAACTAAACTAATATTATTCGTTTCTACCACTTTCTAAAGACACATAGTTTCGAATCTATCGGATTGTTCCATTCGTCGATCATTTCACGTTGAAATACTTTTGTTCAACCGCCGAAAGACACGAAGATGAGAAAATTAACGCATTCTCCCAGGATGTTTCCGAATGATTAGACTGTCTCGTCAAGCTTTCCAGTTCTTTACTTAGTAAATGGGTGAACGCTTTTCCAGAGCTGCTGTTTCCGTGTTGCGACCCTTTCCATTACGTTCCAGTCGATTACAGAGTCTCTTTCCGTAACAGAGATGGCCATACAGTTGCACTTGGCCATCGTTCAACTGCCTCTCCTCTTCGACGAGCAATTTCTCCGAGAAGCATTACGCCGTTGCTCTGCTAGAGATGCTCCTATCGTTAATTGGCGCAATTATTTCGATTATTTTCTCAACGAGCAAACCCTCCAGCCTACCATTCGTACTTTTCGTCATTAGCTTCCACCGCGACAGACATTACAAAATTACTTGGCCGACAATCCCAACCTTACCTGCAGGCTGACGATCGAACGGATCCCTTCTCATTATCGTGATTACTCTCGAATGCCCATTCAATCCGTAATCTGTTGCTCGCTGGCACTTAAACCGTCGAACGATTTTCCCGAGGAATTTCCCTCGCGGACCAAGCCTTTGACGAACGAAAGCAGAACGAAGGCGGAACAAAGGCGTGCGAAAACACGCGTCCGCTCGAGCGTACACAGATAAATAGTGAATGACAGAAACGTTTTGCGGGGTGCCCTGCCCTTCCGCAGTTCGATATCGTAAGTAGGACGTGAACCTGGACGGTAGCGTGCGCACGCGTACGCACGTGCACGATTTCGGCACGTAAACCCGGCTGGGTAAATATTCCGGAGCGGGCGACCGTTCGCGAGATTCCTCTTGGCCGACACCGGCCTGACACGTCGAAGACGTTGCCCCAAATTCGAGCCGTCACTCTTTCGTCCTGGATATGCCAACCTTCCAAGAGAGGAACCTTGTCCTGATCTACGTGAAAGTCTAGAAGTATTTAGTCATCAGGGATCTCTTACACAACTGACTTCTTGCTGAAGTTGTGCAAGATACGCGTGAATAATTATTAGCACTATTAATGGACCATTATATGGAATTAGTAGAAGGTTGATAACAATCAAAGAAATGAAATTTTAGAAGTCAATTTTACAAATTATCTATTATCCTAGTTGGTGTAGAATCGTAAAATTATGGAAGAGAATCGTATAATTATTATATCAATAAATAATTATACTTTGTAACTCGTTAGTTCATTAATAGTATATTAGTAAATTAACAAATTACGAGTTGTACGTTATAGAATTACCTTTTACAATTTTACAGATGGAATTTATCAAATGCTACGAATTTGTAAAATTTATATATATAATTACATTTAAATCATTACTGTATTTGGTACGTAGTAAAAAAGGGTTTATTAGCAGTGATGATTTCATCGTAGAAATATATGCGTGCTTCTTTGAACTGTATTTTATATATTCCCAATAATTTGGAAGTGTCGAAATACTCATAGACGATAGCGTAGCTGGATTAAAAATCGAGAGGCTATCAGGCTACATAAGGCGCCTGAAAGAGGGCAAACAATCGAGGCCCACGCTTTGTCTAAATATCACCGAATACTCAAATCGTGTTAATACAGGAGAACCTTTACCTCTTTGTATCTAAATTTTCGGCTATGTCAGCGCTTTTGTTCTTAGGGTATTTGATTAAAATTTCAAAGGATCATCAAGTACCACTTTGCAATTCAGCTGGTTAATTGCCTCCTCCGCAAAACGCAGGACTACGTGCAGGCGTTCGGGGGAGTTAAACGTAACTTTGATAGTTGAACGTAGCTTTTGATAGCTTAGAAATCTCCGATACATCGCGAAACGTGTCATTCTTCCATTGCACGAGAAGATACAAATAGCAAGAAATTTGATCTCAGCAAGCTTATACGTGGCAACAGGTATGCACTGTCTTCGAGCGTGTTACTTTTAATACACTCGCGAGCAAATTGTTTCTTCATGTTCCATCGCAATCTTCGAGACATATACAATCTTCCTTGACGTGACGTCAAGGGTTCTGGCTCTGGTGTTTTTTTCCTCGTGGAACAAGCGCTGTTCATCCCCTTCAAGGTGAACGAGAATTTCATTTACATCGTACATTGATACGTAGCGCGGAAATTCTGCGTCTGTGGCCTGGCGTCGAGTCTGGCGACGATCCAGTGTCGTAAGCATCGTTACGTTTCTTCAGTCAGTTCCACGCTGACGATTCCTATAAATCAACTGTCTCATACCACAAATATATATATATATATATATATATATATATATATATATATATATATATTATACAAGCCTTGAACAATGATGAAACAACGATTGCAACTCTGGTTGAATCTTGGCCGAAATAACGGAGCGTCATACAACTTCGGAAGTAACGTTTAAAAGATACGAGTGATGTTTTTCGCGTTCATCCCGATGGGAAATAATCGGGGTATCGTAAATCACGGCGGTCGAGCTATGGAAATGCAAAACGATATCGCGCAGTGGTGTATCGATTACGCAACGGAAAGCAGTCTTTGCCGTTTCGGAGCCGTTAATCCTCCATCCTCGGCGTAATATTCGCAGCGATTCGAAACGGCTGCTATTTTCACAGTCACGGCAGCCTGTGTGAAAAGTTCTCCCCGGAAAAAGGGATTTAGCGTGCGCGCACCACGCTGTTGGTTGCGAAGTGCCGGGGGCGGCTTACAAAAAATGCGAGCCCAGACGCGAAAAAGCAGCGAAATTCTTGCCTCCGCCATTCAGACCGGGATTACCAGATTTTTTTTTTTTTTTTTATTAGAAGGACGATCCCTTTTATGGGTAGCCGGTTGGTACAGCTTTTACCGGATGTTCCCTTGTCGGATCTGGTCTAGTGAAAAACATGACGTCAGATGAGAATCCGACGTGTTAATTCCGCTTGATTTTGGTTTAACACCCGCATAATTGAGACGTTAATCGAACCAGAAAATAGACTGATGCCTATATAGGGTGTTTTAAAAATTTAGGATCGAACCTCAGGAAGATATACCTAGTATCGATCGAAATAAATAAAAACGTTTCAATAAACGTTCAAGTATGATTAGCTTCGGAATTGCGAAACGTTTTCATCGATACGGTATCAACTAGCTCCGTTTACAGTACTTTATATTCATTTCAACATACGTTCCGCCGCGTTTCCTCGCAGAACCATTATTTAAATAATGTAAAAGTGGCAAATAATTGGCGAATAACTCAATACATGCACACGAACGCTACAATCCCAAAATGATAAACTATATATTCTTCTATCGTTGTTATTAAGCGATATCAAAGTACGATTACATAATTAATTATTACATAATTAATCTAACAGCGAAAAATTGTAATATGTCTTTGCAAGCTCACAGTTGAAAACTTCTTGCAACTTTAAAACTCGTTAACATTCGTACCCGTGTTAATTAAGATCCTTTTGCTTGTTTCGATGTGTGCTACATGTTCTTCTCGAGGTTTGACCCCAACTTTCTGAAACATCATAACAGTGTAAGATGTTATTTCGTGGAAGATACGATGGATCAAGGAATAACGATTGAACAAAGGGACGAAGAGCGTGAAGACGAAACGTGGAAGGTGGCAGATTGAAGAGGGTGCAGGATAAAGGACGGAGGATGCAGAACGGAGGATGGAAAACAGAGGTCGGAGGACGTAGAGGGTGGAGGTGGGCGCAGCATGGGAGTGATCAATACTACCTCCACACCAACTTCCCACGGGAGTAACAAAGATGGACCGGGACGCACGAAAGATAGGATTTCGGGAAAGGATTCTCTCCGGTGACCGTTTTCCGCGTAAGTCGATTCCGAACTGCGAAAGCTTAATGAAAGCGCTACAGATTGATAATTCGAGCAATGTTAATGGAAGTTTCGCCATCCTTGGCTTCCGATAACCAACCCTGCGTTTAGACGCTCTAACGAACTCCAACTACGTGACCCCATCGATGCCCCGAAGCTCTGACAGATAATCTTCACTATGCACGTTATGAAACGCTGAGCGTACCGCAACTTTGTCTATACGATTTATACTGTTTCGTATTTATTAAGATAGCCAATGTTCTTGATCGCGTTTGGCCAATATCAATCCTTTGCATTCGGAATTTTAGCTCTGCAGACAGGATTTTTCCAACGTTATAAATGGCAATGTTATAAACGTATATTACAAAATTACTGACCACGAAATCTGTATTCAAAGATATTCCCGTTTTCTAAAGAATATTTTCCCATGATTATTTTATTCTATGATTACGATTATAGAAAGAGAACAAACATCAAATTATATATGAAGCAATTCAACCTTGATTTCCTCGATAAGAAATTCATGGGACGTTCTATGCTAGGAAATAATTAATCAATTTTGAATGTGCCCACGGATGAATTTTTCCCGGATATTCGATAAATTCTCCCTTGTAAATCCTGCTTTTAATTAGAAAGTTAATGGGAAGGAATTCTACAACGTTTCTCGTTCCCGGTAAAGAATTAATATCGGTTTATAGTACTGGAAACTCGTACGTGGATGCTTAAGCGGAAGATAGCTGCGCACAGAATACCGAGAATACGGCCTACATCCGCACAATTTCTAGGAAGATGGATTGGATGAAACGATAAGCCATCTCGTACGGGTGTAGCTCGTCTGCAGCGAAAAATCTATTGCAACGACGAGTCCCGGAGGGAGACGAAGCCAAGGATCGCAGTGACGAGGAATTTTAATCACCGGTACATCACAGCGGAAGGTGAAGACCCGTGTCCTGCAATTTGATTCGCTGGTGGCGGCAGGTCTGGCGGATCGAAGCCAGGGACACGGCGTGGCCATTGGGCTACGCAGAGATCCTAGAATGATAAAGCGAGTTAAAAAGGAAGGACAGAGTGGACGTGTATCCAGAACGATGTAGCCGCGATCCGTTCGGTCGTGCGTGACTAGGGGCTGTTAACCTAAACAACGAGCCACGCCACCGATAGCCTAGTGACTCCATTTCTCTGCATACCAGCAACGTGCATACACACTTGCTGTTTCATCGCCAGACATACGGACGCCTGAAAAACAAACTGAAACATCCATCGAACATCGGGTTCGATTCTATTTTTACAACGATAGGTTTATAACTGCGGGTGCAGGTTAATGGGCACGACAATTTTCGATGTAAACGCGACGTAGAAAGGATGGTAACGTCCGCCACCGTTTATCCGATGTCACGCCCTTCCGATCTCGGTCACCATTCACGTTACTCGCAGGATAGACTATCGCGCTCTCCTATTTTATAGATGATCCTCTTACTGGTTAATTTAAAAGCGTTGCAATAGGATGATATCGCGAGAGTGAAAGCACAGTATATTAGAAATTAGAACAAGCACCGTGCTGTGTGCACGTTTCGCGTACTTTCATAAATTTCGTATGTGCAACCTGCGCGTCTCCGTAGTGTTAAGCTTTAGATAAATATTAGCAAGGACTCTTTGGAAGAGCTGTTGAAAATTAATTAGTTAATTAATTAATACTAGTATAGAGATCGTTATAGTTATAGTTTAGATGGAATTATCAGCATTGTCTTTGACTTAACTGAAAGGATCATTGTCTGTACTTTCCTTTCGATTTCTTCGCGAGTTGTCAGTCTTATTTAACGCGACGCTCGGTCTCGAATGCACGCGAACAACGCGACACTGACAGACGTTAATCCAGTTTCCGTGGCTTCTCGTCCGATTGACATTGCATCAGTAGTCGTTTAATCGAGTTTTAAGCTTCCGCCGGAGGCGAGGCCGGAACGTCAGCCACGACACACAAGCCTGAAACGAGCGGCTCGTGACAGGAGTAGCAACTAATTGTAAATTCAGTCTGTATCGTTCGAACGAGATAACGCGGCAATACGTTCTCATTAGAAGCACATTGAGGTATCGCGAAACACGTTGATTTCTCACTGTGTTCGTTTTTACCCCTCAGGACATACTGTCGAAACTTTTCGAATGATAAATCAAAAGCCTCGCGATAGGAGAAGCGGAGACGTCGATCACGTTTATCGGCGTTCACGTAAACAGCATTGAACCGTCTTCTTTTTCAAAGAAATATATCGTTGTTTTATTTTCCGTGAAGTAGGCCAGACTGTTAGATTAATCTTTCCCCGTGGACGTGTCGTTCCTTCAAAATCGACATAATTTTTCGTTCGTTGAAAACGAGACTTCCATTCGAGATGCGCATAATCTTCGGAATTGCTGGAAGATCCCTGTGCATCGAGAGTTCGTTATCGACGATTCGATTTCGCGGCTGGTCGCTCGCATTTATCGTATCGGTTCCCTCATTTTGGCTGTCGAATTTTTCGTGGACGTCATCGAACGGAATGACCCGGATACGATCTAGTTAGGAGGGGAGCAAAAATCGGCAATGGATCGGAAGGAATTGTTGGCGAGATACGTCCGATACGTTTGCAGGCGCGACCGAGACGTAAAAGGATGAAATCCGTTGTTTTGATTTCGAGAGGAAAATGACTCTCGTCCAGGTCGATACACGCATCCGATTAAAATCGTTCGCTTCCCCGAGAACCTGTTAGCCCTGGACAAGCAGAAATTGCAATTTTTCACTGAAACTGATCCTCGAGAAATCTCATTGGAGTTTCAATGGGCTGCTCTTATCGACGTTATTACTCTGTCGTTCGAACTATCGTTACCATCTGCCGTTTCATCGGGGGAAAATCGAATCTCTTTCTTCTCCACGATAAACTTCGTCGAAACTAAAAAATAAAAAACGAGAAAACTTGCTGGAAAAAATAACGCGAAAGAAAATGATGGGAATATCCCTGAATGTTCTCTTTTTTTCAAATCACTGGAAGAACGATTCGTCTGTTTGAAATACAGCCGAAATTTTCTTTTTATAAAAGGTAGAAGCATATTTTTTTGTGAAACATGTCGTACACGTTGTCGATATTGTTGTGTCATACAGGACAGAAATCGGATCAGATACGATTCGCGGAAACACGTTCGCGCGTGTCTGATTTTAGATTACAATGGCCCAATCGATAAAGGATATAATTTATTTAACCGTTACACGTGCACCGAGTAACCGTGACTACGAATTAAACGAACATTGTATCTCGACAAAATTCGTTGCAGTTATTTCGCTCGGAATATTCTATAGAAAATTCGATAGGTTCTGTGCAGCTGGGTTTGCACGCGGAATCGATTAAGTAGATTCAGACGTACGTTGCACGGCCACACCTCGAAAGGTAATCTGTAACAGCACACCGTTGGATAGCACTTTTTAACGAGACTTTTTACGTTATTCCTCAGATACTATACCATCTCGTTATAATCGTAAGAGGTCGTACTTTGAGCTTTCTGCTTTCTTATCTTAACGCCATTCAATTCTATCCTCGTCATTAGCTGATGTATGTAGTATGATAATTCATACGTACTTTTTAAAACGTTTGTCACTTCGCGCCAATATCGCATCTCGTTATTTAACGTAACGCGAAACGTTGTTTGAGAAATATTCTGCGATAAGAGATCATCAAGGAATACGTATATATAATAGATCAGGAAAGTACTTAAACGTTTATAAAAACGCTTTTACGGATACATGGAATTTTATCGAAAATAATTCCAAGTGGAACGATATCGAGCGCTGAATTTTCAAGGTAAAATAATTTACCATCGGTGGGCCCTGCTTTAGGCACGAATAACGCGACCCGTTGCATCGATTTAAACTTGCTCCATTTTCGTGGCATGTTTTGCTCGAGATGTGAATTTATCGTGGAATTTTCATCTCGTTAGAGCAAAACGCAAATTACGCGAACCGGACGATTTAAACGCGATACCTCGGAATCGTGGAACAGGAGTCATGTATCACTCGTAGAATCCCGGAGACGAAGAAATATTCGCTGTCCATCAGGGAACGGTCGGAAGACACGCGTCACGAGAAGAAATACGAGTGCAATTTTTGGCCTTATCCTTTCGTCGACAAATTTAGGCAAACGTATAATTAAAATACCATGTTTCGTACCTTTACATCCTTGGGACTTATTCAGAGAATTTCTAAATCACTTAATCAGTATCGTCTGTGCTTAAATTTCTTCTCGTCTATATCCGCTATGTTTCTCTTACTTTGGCTATTTAGCTATTTCTAGCACTCGTGTTATTTTCATTTTTCCACTGCAGTTGTTCTCATTAATACCAAACTTCGAGCCAGATCTTAAGAAAACTCCTCCAAGTAGCGCATTTAATTTGTATGAAAAGATTTCAATAGGAGTTAGGTTAGAACATTACGAAAGTTCGAAGAATAATTATAAAAGTACGATTTTTAATTCATCGTGTACCTCTCGTTAGCCTTACAAATCAATTTGAATGAAAAAACCACTATGTATTCTAATACTTACGAGCAGAAGTGTACGGATTTTTCTAACGAGTTTTCCTCCGTAAATAACTGGATAAATTATACGCAGTGTAATGCCCCGCCATTATCATGCAAAGGAAAATATTTTATACTCTTACGACGAGTGGGCTTTTGGTACGAGCCGAATTTTTTTTACGGCAAAAGGGTCGAAAGTGCGCGCAAGATTTACGCAAGTGGCTGACGCTACGTTTTTCCACGGAATCTTTATGCTCGTGTAAAACGCGGAAGCATACGGTGTGAAAAGGTTTCGTTCGAGCTCTCCTCGATTTCCTTTTTGTGCCTTTCACGTTCCTCTGCGAAATCTATCGAGGCGTTAGGCGAACGAATTTAATTAGAAAAGTTTCGCGGCTCAGGGCAGACGCAAACACTGCCCATTCTACTTTCGTTTCTCGTCATCTCCAATAGGGCTTGTCGACGCCTCTTCAAAAACAAGCCTTGCTCAAGAGTCGAGCCGTTCTTTTCCGTTATATGGTGGTTCGAGCGTTTTGCCTGCAAAAACGAACAACCGTGCAGGTGAAGAGATCATCGTTTGTACGTGGTCTGATGAAAAAGCTTTCTGAGCTTTGTGTATGAATCGTTTATCACGAATGTTAATTGCAATTACATTGAGCCACTTTCAATGAAACAGCTAGCCGTAATTATTTCGATATTTTATAATCATTTGTTGATTGTATTTGGTCCTTGAGCCATATCGAGGCTAACGTCCACTGGCAACAAATCAGAGAGAAAGTTAAGTCCTTTTTTAAGACATAATTTCCGGTTATTTTAGACGGGCGATCGCGCGAAAATAGCCCGACGAAATGACCGACAAGATGATGGCGGGTGTTTAATTATTCAAACGGGCAGGCTGTGCACCTCGTTACTTGGGTTTGAAAACATCGTTCGAGGATCGATCGAGACACGTAGGCGAGTCGTCCGCAACGGACCTGTTTCTTTTCAGATCCATGGCCATAATTATAGCAACTAATGACAGATCGATCGAGCCATGAGGACGCATCAGTTGCGGCTCGTGTCGCCTGGTATGTAGTCGTTTAGAGGAGAATAATACGCGCAAGAAGAAAAGGAAACAGAAGAAGAAAGAAGTGGAAGATAGAGATAGCGTAACGTTGCGTATATTTATCGAAGAAACGTCGCGTATATTTATCGAAGAAACGTCGTGTACGAAGAATCCACCGGAAATAACGGTGACATCGCGACAGGCAAATGTCCTCGTCGAGCTTCCGCGAGAGCCCGTCGACGAGCTACTCACGAGAAGCGACAGGAAACAGAGACACCGACGGCGACGCCAGACGTCGCTCCACCGCACGGTCAATTTCACGATAAAACTGCAAAGACGAGGAAGCTGAATCTAGTCAATCCGCGATAACCCCTGGCTGTGTTTATCCTCAAAATCGTAAACGATAGTGTTCAGCGATCTTTTCGCCTTCTCGAGACCGGTCGCGTGTGAAACCAATCGAAGAAAAATCGAAACCGGGCAAGAAGCGAGTAGAGTAAGCATCAACAACAAGGACGCCCGGCCCGAGAAGACGACGTCAATATTAGTTATAGTCTAGTGATATATACGAGAAGAAAAGGGAAGGAGAGTCATGTAGATATCGCGTAGTACAAACGTAGCGAATTTCAATTCACGTATACATATTCATACGTACGTCGTGTCGATTAAATCGTAGTGGTAAATTCTCGTTAATTCAACGATAATCCGTGTGATGAAAAAAAGCAATAAAAATAAAAAGGAAATTTAATTCGTAAGTACGCGGACTGGTGTTCGGCTGTGCATTATCGCGTGTGATCAATCGTTGAGCACGAGTTTCGTGTTCCTTATTCGAAATTGCTAAAGGGACGGAAGAAAGTGCATCGGCAGAATGGCGTTCGCTGCGGCGAGAATGATCCTGAAAGACAAGCGGCGGAAGGCCAGCAAGGAAGACTTCGCGCCAAGAAATAGGAGCAAGGTAATATCCACGTGATCCTATCGTTGCAGTTTATCCTTAATTATATAATTGAAATACATCTGATCAGAGATAAACGTGTGTTCAGGAACTTTGGACGGTAGTATACATATGTACGTAACAAGCTGATGGCACAAGATCGAATCAAATAATCAGGACCTTTTTGTCCAAAGAATCGCAATTGAATTTTTTGCAGTTTGAAAGAGAATAATCAGCGAAATGTAAAGCTTCGGATTTCGCATGTCATATTTCGCACTCGAGCCACATATCGTCCGCATGAATCTCGTCATTGCGTATTACCTGAATACAATTGACGATAGAAAATAGCGAGAAAGCGAAGCAAACATTGGAAACACAGGGAAAACGTAGCGAACAGTGCGAAAGGATTGCGAGCATAGGGTGCATACCAACGAAGTCGACCGTGTATCAAATTCGCGCCGTTTAGTTGAAATGTTTCTCATTTCTCCGAGCTTTTCGTGTCATTCCTGGTGAAACGATACGCGGTTAGAACAGCAAAGAGAAAATTTAGACGATTGAGATAAAAAAGTAGGCCTCGCGTCGGAGAAAAAATTACAGACGAATTTAAAAAAAAAAATCTTATCGAACGTTATCGTCTTTGGCACGTAGATGCGGCCAAATGGCGGTCTCCGTCTAACCGTTCAAAGTTCAGCCGCAACCAATGGGCATTGGATAGAGTCAGAGCCAAGCAGGAGAACGATAAGAAAGTTCATTACGAGGTTGTGTCCTATCGAGGACCGGAAATTAAATCCGCCCTTTGCCGGACGACGAACTTTTCCTAAACCCGTTGTTCAAGTGCTCTTCCCTTCGAATATACTCGACCTTTTTCCGCTTCCTGCTGTCGCCGCTAATTAAGAGCCTATCGACGACTGGCAGCGTTATGCCAATCATTTGCAAGTTGGTCGAAAAATCGGCAGTCGACGCGAAACACAAAACGCGATTTCTTCACTGTCCGATCTACAGACAGCTGTGCCTCTTAGTATTTTTAACCCTTGACCGATATCGTTGCAGTAAAGTACTTATTTTTCAAGTGTTTCATTTTCTCGAACTATATCTAAAATGATATATATTTTGATATTAAATAATGTAAATTGTAATTACTTATATGAGCCAAGAATAACAGTTAAGGGTTGAACTTGACGCAGACGAGTGAATTTTCCGTGTTTCAACAGTCCATTGCAATTATATCGTGCGCTGACGATGAAGTACGTTTGTCTATGAAAACCATACAGGAAAGACATGTCGCTAATTTCTTAATTCTCAATTTGTATGTAACTCGCAAGAGTTTAGATCAAAATGCTACTAGTACGAATACTTTTCGTAGCCACCGTGTATTTATATGTAGGTACACGACTGTCACGCATCTAATAACGAGCATTATTTTGTCACTGCGAGCGCATTGCTTATCTTTCAATAACCGTGCGTGCTCGCACAAGAGGAAAACCGCTCGTCTGCATCAGGCCTTATCGGAGTTTCTCCGCATGACTTTTTGGTGGATTAGCCAGCGTATCCTCTTGAAAACGCTAAGCCTTAAAGCCTTCAACAACGTGTAAACCAGGCTGGCATATCTCGACGGGGTGGCGTCCTCCATTTTATCTCGTTTATGTCTCGTTTACGTTACTGGGTCGTTTTGCTTGCCGTAACTTACTGTCGTTCGTGTTATCGGCTTGTAGAAACTCTATATGCGCGCTATACATACGTATTTTCCCACTGTCGGGATCCCACGCGTCTATTTTCAAAGAAGCAACGCGAACAAATTATCGAGCGGCTCGCATAGAAGCGAACGTAAAATGAGACGTCGTTAATAATTCAATTATTTAACAACGTTGCCGGCGATACATTTATTCGCAGCAGCTCGTGTCGGACACGGCACGTAGCACGCGCCACAAATTATTCCCTAGTTGCGTAATTGTTTTGCAAATTTTCGCTCGGCTCATCCGTGAAAATATTCAGCGTGTCCATCGCTGACTCCCACGGCGAATATCCAATTATCGAACATTTACGGCTGACTGGAATTCTAATGATCTATGGACTTCGGTGGGCTATGATTGTTGAACAACTTCGACTGCCTCGAAGTTAAACGAGTTTCTCGTGTGAGCTTCTCGTGAATAATTAAGAATAATTAACACTTTCACGTCCGGTTGCACCAACGTGTTGTCAAATGCAGACCGAATGGTAATGTCCGGTGACACTACGTTGATATCACGCGCAAGTCGATCGTTACGTAAAGTATACTTGAAATTTTTTACTAAGCAAACATCGGCTACTGATCGAAGTTATTAGTAGATTTATGCGAAAAACAGAGTGTTAAGAAATCTTTGCAAAGGTTATATCGAAAATGTCTTTTACGAGAATAACGAATATAGTGTGCATCACAGTAACAAAGTAGCCCAAGACATTTTGTTCCAGCACCAAATGAATACTATTAGAAATCGATAGTATCGTGGGTCGGTTTTTTTCACGTTTGCTCACTTTTTAATAAAACTTCAAACGGCACGTGTATATAAAGTTGTTCTTTTATTTATTTATTTTCTTAATTAAAATATATCGACGAAGTTTAATAAAAGACTAATAAAACTCGGCACATGTCAAAATGCTTCTCGACCGTACGACTCGACATGACGTTATTAATCAGCGTATTTCAATTCTCCGATAATTAAGCGAATATTAATTACGCGATGTTCGTAAGATCTAGTCAGGTTGAATCTTAAAGCATTCGATGTCAATCGTCTCTTTTTACCAGACGAATAACCATCACGCACGACCCTTTCTATCAGAACTTTAATTGGAACAACTTCAAAAAAGATTTGAGTAATTGCTCTTTGATCGGTCACACTCGTCGAATCTTACTCGTGCTCGAGAACGAGTTCGACTTTGTGCTTTTGAAACTGGCTACGTAACCCGAAATCATTAAAAATTAATCTTGTACAGACCACTCCGATAACTTTATAGATAAATGTGAAATCCTTTTATGAATATTTTAATCGTTACACAATGAACACTGGCACGATTTTTTTCGTGTAAATATTTTCGTGCAGACACGTTTATTACTTTTTAAATTATATTTGTTATTATTCTATGAAGCTATATGTACGATTTCATTGTTTTACGTAACTTAGTTATTACGTAGAAGTAAGAAATCTTTTCAATCTACCCTTCGTCTTGTCGCTGTGAAATAAAATATTCGACGTTCGTGACGATAATGATCGAACCTTCGCGAGATAAAAATTAAAACAAACGAATGGTGATGTTTGCGGAATGAGGAAACGAAGAGCGAGAAAGAAGGAAAAATGGAACTAGGATTTTCACAGGGTTAATAAGCGTGTAAAGATACGAACGTTAAAATCTCATTCGTCGTTTCGTTACTAGGACAGATCGAGCAGATTAATTGCGTTTCGACGATCCAATTAACTCATTTGACAGGACACTATTTTAAAAAGGTATTCTGAAGGTTTCATATCGAGCAGAAATGCAATCGAGAGCTCTGTAAAACCAGCAAATTAAGTCTTTCACCAGTCGCGCGTACCGCCTCGTTACCTTTGACGAACGAAACCGCTGTCCAATTAAAACGACAATGCCAACTCTCGAGCAACCGAGTAAGTCGCGGCAACGAAACGTTGCCTTTCTTCTTATTTCGCTTTTCCTTTTCCGAGACGAGAGAAACTATTGCTCATAACTGTCCACGAAAAATACGTGCATACTATCTGCGATTTATATTCGCAGCGTAAGTTGCCACGAAGCAAGTACAGACAAATTCATAGAAAATATAAATTTTCTACTGTTCTTTTTTATTCGCTGTATTCTTTGATTATTAATTAAAATTCTTTTAGACGCCCCTTTTGGACTATAAAGCGAAAGATCCGTCTGATCGAAAACATTTGCACGCCACTAGAGCGATATGATATACATATCGTAACGTTTTACATCGTAAAAGTTATTTGAAGTTAAATTAATACCGTTGAGTTTGGTCGAGAACTTATTATCAAGGACGGTATAATTATCAGAATTGGGATCAGTCGCAAGGCACGTATTAAGCTAATTGGCCCGTAAACATCGAGGAAACTGGCAGGAAGAAACGCGTGCGACAGTTTTCACAAGTTTGAGATTCATGCGGAGAACGCGGCAGTGGTGAAAACGCTGCAAGTACGCGGCAAGTTTAATCTGCACACGTTTCACGAAATGATCGACACGAACCACTTACTTTCTATTTTTTCACGAGATACTATCTTTCTCGCTTCTCCTAAACGCTTTGATTGTACAGAAAAACGAGCTACATATGACTGTGAAAAACACGAAAACTGGCCTCGTAATTGTTCAACACTGAGAACCCACGCTATGCTGTCGTATATGTTCAGTGTGCACTGCTGTTAATACGCTGTACTACCATGATACCGTGTTTACGAATTTGACAAATATCCACGAGCTCAGTTCACGTAATTGCACCAGCAGGGAAGATTCCATTTCGAGAAATAACTTTATACCTTTTATATGGAATGTCTTATTTCAATCTATAATCACAAATTACTCCTAAATTATTTGATGTATGGAAAAACGATCGAATGCTTTCGAGGAGACACAATCTGGTGCAATTAGCTTTAATTTTATTTATATGACTATTGTATGACTTCTACGTGACCATTTACAAAAATAACACCAGATCGTATCTTCTTCGAAAGCAATTAATTTTTCTTGGGACCATTTTTTGGACGCAACAAGCAATTCACCAGTAATTTGTAATTACAGATTATTCAGTATATTACAAGAGACATCCTGAAAAGTTTAGGTCTGTCACAAAGACATCTTCTCTGCTTGCACGTCGGACCAAAGATTTTTATCGTAACAACGTTCTTTTCCCTGTCTAGGTGTAACGCAACAAACTGACCCAAAAGTGTACGCGCGTACCCGTAACTCTGCAAATTGTCACAGTCATACTCTTATTCTTCTACTCTCTATACCATTCCGTGTTATATGTAACCACCTTACTATTCTATGTATCTATATTCTATAGCATATCTCTATTTGTACTTTTCCAACTGCAGTGTGTGGTGATTGGTGACCTGTACTGTACTTGTGTTTACAGGCCCGCAGCGCCAGTACAAGTAGCTTTAGAAGCCTGAGCCAGGTACATACCAAAATGACATAATCCACATATAGCTGAGAAATTAGTTAATTACTAGCTATTACTTTTAGCTGGAAATAGCTAGACACTTAGAATCTAGATACTACATGCTCGTGCGTAGATGCGTAGAGTGCGCGCGATCCTCGCGTTCCAATTTCGTGGAACACGACGATTAAACTGTCCAGTTTACATTCTATTACTACGATCATGATCATCGTCGGACCGATTAACGTTTACAACGAGACGAATAAACGCGTGGTCGGCCCTAGTTGCGCGATTAATCGACTATAAACGAACGCTTTACTACGGGACAGTGTAAACATTAGGCTGGACTATGACATGGTTTAAAGACCCTTCTAATCACATTTTCCAGATAAATATCCAACTTTAGTACACGGTCATGTATGGTACATGCATGTTGACGGTTTGTTTTGTCTTCCTACACACAGAGCCGCAGGAATGGTGAATGAAGCTTGCCGCCCACACGCACACCCTTTCTATACTTATTACGTATATGTATATATATGATACTCCTCACCGAACACCACTCAGTAGATCGTGCATGTCTAACTAGCCTGCCTTAGCGTAGGTCACTGATCTATTCGTGCATCCCCTCTCTTTCTTAATCTCTCTTTCTCTTTCACTTTCTCATTCTTTTCCTTCTTCTTCTTCTTCTACTTCTTGACACAATTCGCCGGGAGATCTTTATAAAAGGAGTTAACGTAAGTACATAGAGGAGAAAAAAAAAGGAATAATCCGATCGGTATTGCGACATGACCGTGCAATGGCGCTCGATTTGCAAGTAGAATTGGATGTTTCTCGACGAACGCGAGTTTCAACTTCTCAGACTCTGCGTCGCCTTGCTCAATACGGACGACTCGAATCGGCGACGCGGAGTGTGTTAGGTCGTGAACATACGGCAAGCAATGAACGGCGAGATTGGCATTTGGAACATCGGCATTAACTGTGCCATTACTTGTTTCGTATGTTCGCGGCCTTATTCGCGACGCACCGTGATTTACACGCCGCGTTAATCCCGTAGTATGCGCTCGTTACTTCCCCGAGAGCGAAGTTTAAAACAATTGCTCTGATGGCGGAGCAATTACATAATTTTTCTCGAAAGACTCTTTCGATGTTCTCGAGTAGATTGAGAGCTCGGAGAACAAAGAAACCGGGGACGTAAGTCTTTGACTAACGCCTTTTACTCTCATTCCCAGTCGCTCTTTTGGCTCGTAATTTATTCTTGCCTCGACTTTCAGTCATGAGTCGGTCCGCCCGTAGCGTTTCTCTTCGACTTTGCATATTAATCACGCGAACCGCGCCTCTTCGAGCTATTTAAACGGGAATCGTTTTATCTCGGAAATACTGGACTGCAATGCGAGCGACGGGGCGTGGTGCCACGGCTGCGCTTTTCGACGCAAATCGAATCTTCGCGAGATACCTGGTCGTTCCATTTCGAATGGGAAACGACTCTTCGCAATTTGGAATCTGAAACTCTTGCTGCTGAAACTGAGAGAAGAATATCGACAAACCGCTTAAAGCGGAACAAGGGTATACCGTCGATGGTGTCATCGATATTTGTCGGTGCATTTCATGGCTCATCCACGGCTGGACCGATCTATCGTTTCCGTGAAGCCTGAAACCGGCAGGCCAACGAATTCCTTTCGCCCGATAAAATATACGGGTGCCGGTGTCGTTCGAACAAACCCATTTTCACGAGAGAGCGGGAAGAGATCTCTTTTGGAAACAAATGGCCCGAAAAAGCCCCGGCATCGTAGATTAAGAGAAGAAAATCGGGTGAATGGCATCTTAGGTCCCTCGTTCGGAGCACCCTTCTCGACAAGTAGTCGTCTCGGATATAAAAGCAATAAGAGTTGGCGGCAAGAGTCTTTGAATGTAGCCGGGAAGGCAGTAGGTTTGGGTTGAGGATGGTTCGGGTTGAGAAGGACGATCGATAGCTTGCCTGCACCCTCGTCGTCGGTGTTGTCGTGGCCATTCCTTAATTATTAATTGCATTCACCTACTTCTAGTTGCTGTATCGTAAGTGCAGTGACACGTTCCAAGGTCACGAATCCCCATGTTTATTCACTCGATTCCCCTCCTCTCTTCGTCTGTTCGTACAAGCCTTTACACTTACCTCCGACGTTGTCGCGCGGTATTTGCGCGCTTCTTGTCGATGCTCATCGCTTCAACCTCATTGAAGATTCTAACGACAGATATATACATATATAAGCATTTAGCGTTATACAAAGTGTTTCGAAATTTGATTGAAACAGTTACGAGACACGAGTCCTGATTATTATAGTGTTCACTTATATGAATGAAGCAACGAACAGAGTTCAAGCAGTACTCTCGTAACTTCTAGAATATGTACATTTTCAGATTGCTTTCAAACTTAATTAGTATAACCGTGATAGTCGAATCTCGTTATAGCGCTAATGAAATATCAAACTGTTTCGTATAGCAGGCATAATACACGCATTCGTAAAAGATTTCTAGAACTGTCAGAATAATTTCACGAGCCACTGTAAATCTGACATACTCGACGATTACTGTAATGCTCCCGCTAAGTGTTCCAAAATATTGAAACGCGTTTCTGTAAATGCACTCTACGTTGCTCCAACGTTGCTTTCCTCTATAATTTTGATAAACCAAACGTACAGCTGTGAGTTGGCACCTGCTGTACACCGGGGCTGTTCCCTCGGGAATATGTCGAATACCCATCACTCTCGATGACACGCGTCAATCTATCGATACGATTTAATCGACTGCTACTCTTCACGCCTCGATGACTGCTCAGCCGTGAACGCTGGCTACAAAAATGTTCTTTCACGTTGGAATAGTATACGTCGTTCGGCGAGCAGCGACGTGGAAAAGTCGTATAAAACACTGAAAATAGAAACGTAACGGCGTTCGAGGTATACGAACACAATCTAGGTCGCACTTATTGTAATTGCTCTTCAGGGTTACATTATATTTTTCCTTTTGTTGCCCCGTGTAACGAGACTCGGCGCTTTTTCGCAGCGAAACGAGCTGCAAACGATTTTCACGTGAACTTTAAACGTTCGCAAACGCTTTCAACGACCGCCTTTAACTTCGGTTAACCTCGAAAAAATGTTGGCAAACGTAGTACAATCGTAGGAGAACTGATTTAGGAGAATATTTATTAAAGAAACGATCAATTAACTAGAAACTAAAAGAAATTGTAACATCTTTGTTGAAACATTTTTATTCCTGTTTCGTATCAACCATATGTGCGCAAACTGAATTGTTTATGTTCACGTTTAAGCTTTTACCGTTTTAGGGTTTGAAAGAATCAGAGAAAATGGGTGTACACTGATTCGATATTTTACTGAATCGTGCAACCAATTTTCAGTCAAATATTAAGAAGGTTTCTCAGAAAGAAACAAAGATTTGGGAATGAAATCTCTGTGGGTTGCCTATACGAAGGCTCCAGAATAAAAATAGAAATAAATTATCCTCGTACGAAAATAAAACTTTTCGGCTTCCCAAAGGATTCGATTATCGCGTGTCGCGATTAGTCCGAATAACCAAACTTCCACTGTAGCTTCGCCTTATTTGACTTGGTTTTGAACCACCTTCGATGCCCGTCGATACATCTGCATCGCTCCTTTGAATCTTCGATATATTTTTACGCGACCTACCAATCCTCCGGATCATCTACTAGCTAGGTTATAGCTTTTCAAGGACGGTTGCAGTCGGCCCCAATTATTGATCCTTTGAAAGCGGCTTCCGGGTCTCGCTCGCAAACACTCGGACAAAACTTGAGTGGGTGAAACAGCCGGGGCCGGACCTGGAGCCGTGGTGGAGTCCTGTGTGGAGAGAGGAACGGGAGAGCCGACTAAAATGGAAGGAAGGAAGTCGAAGGGGCAAAAGCTGAAAGCGGAGCATGAGTGACGGGTGGCAATGGGTGTCTCTGAACGTTCTCAGCGGATCCTCGACTCCTCGCTCTCACGCTTTTCCCAATCTTTTGGAGACAATTCTGACTTCCAGATCTCGAGATCGATCGTTCGGAATTGCTCTGTCAAGAAACCGGATTATCTTCGTTGTTCTGACGTCTATAACCTCAGTTTCCATTGGTTCGTCTTGATGTCTATTACATTGGCTTTCTTAATGAGAAACTATCAAGGATTATGATAATACGGTGATTCGTAATAAAAACGATTCTCGTCAATTACGTAACGCTTTCTAGTTGTCAGAAATAGGACACGATACATACGGTGGAATCTATCTATATCCTGACTTATTGTCGAATGAAAATTAACCGGTTTTATAAAAACAACCTTCAAAGTTGTTTCCTATCGTAATAGCTTTTGTCAAATGAACAGAGTTATTCCTGCTGGTAAGATAGTTATTTTAAAGTATACGAAATCGATGTTTTCTTAAGCGTTCACACGTATCGACGTAATTTACTCTGATAACAGCAGTTGAAGGAAACGTAGTTCAAATGACGGTAGGTTGTTGACTTTGCAAAGTTCATAACTTCATGATTTATGAATCGATTTAATGGAAAACTGAAATTGTTGGATATTTTAATTTCAGATGACATGCACAGCCGAAGAAAAGATCAAAGGATCGAGGCTTGTTTTTGACAATGAACTCTTCAATTTCTCTCACTGCAAATGTCATCTTTCATATATTATTCATTTGGAGTAGCCCGTAAAGGTCAGTCTACCATCACCAATTTCTAAGCTGGAAAAACCAAAGGTTCGAACTGCTAGGTAATTGTAAACACCGGTGAAATCGTATCCATTGCCTATACTGTATAACCTCGATAGTCCGGCTGATATATGCAGAACGCGAAGCTATAAAGTATAGAGACCTCGACCTTGCAGCAAGTCGATGCCCGAGTTGATCGAATAAGTGGCCTTCACGGAATTCGAACACGATCCTCCTGCACGCTCAGTGATTTGCTCGCCGGAGATCCTTGATGAATATCCCATACAAGTTTGCCGCTTTTAAGGAGACAGGAAATTATTAGGCGCGTCGAGCTACGAGTACCTAACGGGTGTCGGTTAAAATTTGGAAATACGATCTGTTCGTGCCATGACACGTTATGACACGCGAATTATACTTCGAAAAGGCGCTGTCATTTCAGTGGACGTGCTTTCAAGCGAATTATTAAAATTCAGCAGGGTCTCAGTCAGATCGGTCAAGTTAAGCGACTCGGGTCCTCTTGCACAATAATCTATCAGCTAATAACGTTAGCGAATCGACAAGCCACAGGTTAGAGGATTTTTTCTTTATAATTTTACAAATTTATATCTCACGTGGAATAATAGGATAATTTGTCACACGTGAAACTTGGTTGTAAAATTTCATGTGATTTATTATAAAGCTTATTATTATTATATAAGAAGATCTATCGATACTAGTGATTTATGAGTCGTAAAATCTCGCTAATAATATTAGTTCAATTGTGCAAGAGAGCCCTGAACCTTAAAAAGAATCGGTTTCACGGTTTCGCAGATGTCCATTCATCATACGAACTGAAGAATAATGGCCGTTCACCGATTCCTGTGTGCTGCTATAACTTACGTCGATCGTTTGACGTTGAGTATCAAACAAACTCGGATAGCGTTTCGCCGTTTTCGATTGGAGCGGAATAAAAATGGTCTTCTCGTGCGGTCGGTAAAGGCAACGTTTAATCGGGTACTTAATGATTTCGGTACACTGTGAGCGAACAAACACGCAGGAAAAAAATGATGTTCGATGAAGTCTCGTTGATCCCTTGCTCGTTTTTGACCGAAATGAATAATGTGTACCCGACTTTCTCCCGTGGAATTTCAATTTCAAGAGAGAGAGAGCTCCTCGTCCACGATTAATGAGAGTATCGTAGGAAGAAAATGCAGGCGTTCCTTTCACGCGAGATGGTGAATTTTCTGGTGGAGCTTAATCGCCGGTCATCATCTCCATGAATTCTGCAACACAAAAATTAATAGGATTAGCTTTCACGCTACGATGTCGTCGAACGATGCTACGTGTGTGGTCATTAAAAAATTCCATTTTGATCCACTTGCTATTAAAATTCGTTTTCCTTCGCTGTAGAGGTTGACGATGATATACACTTCGGTCATAAATATTTCGATGCGATTCTACTCTTCATATTTTATAGTATAAGGGGAACGGGAATAACTAAAAAATAAAAAATACTAACTACGTTCAATTTGAACTGAACGTCGGCAGAATTGCTTTGTGGTAACATTAAAAACGTCGAAAATTAAAGAATGTCCTTTTTCATTTGAAATTGACGGATGCCTTTCCATTACGTATTTCTTTCGGTATAATCGAAGAAATTAATTACGCAGCAGAGATAATCAAGAACGTTGGTTCGATGAAAGGGAGAGAGATCATGTTCAGCTGATACCTCTTTACAAATCTTATTTCCGGTAAGGGTTCGTATGGTCGACTGACGCGGGATAAGCCGAAATATTATTGCGAGGTAGTCCTTTTCATTTCGTCACAGCGCCAAGAAAATGCTTCTCCTGGAAAGCAAGTAGGTCGTATCCTTGATCCTTTATACGGCCTCCTCGGGGTTTTTTGAAAGAAGCTTTGGAACGTTGGTATTAAGACGTTCAAGGTTTAATCAAGCCCTCGTGCAAGCCATCGTAACGAGCTCCATAGATAGGAGAAGCTAGTCAAAAAGTTCACGTTGCCAATATCGTAACCATTTTCTCGAATCGCATTGACAGATTCTTTTTGTAAAAAAAAAGTATCGTGTGTAATTAAAACATTCTATGGTTAACAGTTTCACAAATTTGGTAATCACTTCTCCGTATCAAATCTCCTAATGTTGCTATTATTTTGAAATCGTAGCTGCAACAGGATAGTTCTTATCTAACTTTTTTAAGTTGTTCGATCGTATGAAACAAATAGCGGTTGGAAAGTTTTGACTCGCGATGTAACGTCTCTTGTATCAAGGGGCACGCGAACGACAGAATAGGATAATTTGAGGAAACGTGATACTCACCGTCAAAGTCAACTGTGCCAGAGCCGTCGGTATCTATTTCAGCGATCATGCCGTCCATTTGATCAGGTGTTATCTGATCATCCAGAGCTGCGAGGATCTCCCTGAGAGAGCTCGTTGGAATGTAACCGTTACCCTCCTTGTCGTAAAGCCTGAAAGCCTCTTTTAACTCCTTCTGCAGGGCCTCGTCGTCCTCCTCTTGGAAGTGGCAGGCCACACGATAGAAGGAGTCGAAATCTAATTTTCCGCTGCCTGAAAGCCCAACCCAGGCCACGATTAAAAAAAAAAAAAAATCCATCTCCAGATACTGTTCTCTCCTTCGAGGCAATTCATCGACAGTGTAAACAAGCTTCTCTCAGCTTGCTTTCCGATTCCGTTTCGCGGTCGCTTTTTCATCGATGGAAAAATATCCGAGACGATATACTTGGTAGTTTTCCAAACGCTTGCCGGGAATAAATTTCAAATTTATATCGGTCATAGAAATATAATTCTCATCGATCGACTAAGTTTGTGGGCGTGGATTTAGAGAAAAGAGAGCGGCGGTCTCTTTTGTTATGGGGGTGGACGGGAGTTCGAGCAACTTTCATTTCATAGAACTTTCATGGAACCTTCCGCAACGTTCGAGCTGCGTGTAGTGGTCGTTGGTTGCCTTCGTTCGAGTTTTATGACAAAGTACCAGCTGTTGAAAAAATACGTAGAAGCTAGAATGAAAGTTGAAATTCGATGAATCACTGCCAACAGAGGACATCGTTTAATTATGACACGCTGATTTTGATCAAATTTCGCAAATTCGTACTACGGATAAGAATATTCAACGCCTTTTAACTTCCATCTACGAGAACTGGCTATGGGGAAAGTAGCTTTCGAGGCTCCAGGTTGTAAACATATCTTTTGGAATATCTGAAAACCTACCGACGAATAAAAAGTCACAACTCTCAATGGATAAAACGAATCTCTATCTAAATTTGATTCCCTTGGTCGATTTGACACTGAAATTTGTATAATTGCCAGTTTAATTATGAATAGCATCCGACATCCGAAAGCACTAAATTTCTATCTCTTAGAAACAATAATTATTCCACGTGTACCATAAATCATTCGGTCGAAGCCCTTAACATCTAGCATAAACAGAGTATTTGGAGTCGTCATCGACACAATCGTACAGTACAATCGTAGTGTACAATTGTACAGAGCGAACGATATCTGCATAATAATGCGTGCTGATAAAGCTAGGATAAAGGATGCGATGTCAGCCACGAGCATTGTCTCGATTTCCGAGGCAATTCGACGAGCTTAAAGTAATTCCTTTCGGGCGACTCGGTGTCACAGATCGACGTTACGGTTAAGTATACTTCGTTCGAACGTTGTAGAGGCAAACACGGTGGCTGGAATAGTTCGATCGCGGCTTTCTTCGGCAACTTTTGCTTGTATCGTGGCGGCAACCGGGAGGGAACTGGCCAAGTTCTATTTGCACGAAATACAATTAACGTAAGTCCTCGTGCAACGATTCAATGTGCAAATATTTTTTCTTCATTGCTTGTTGCAAGAGTTTGCTCATTAGCAACTGAGACTACCGATAAGCTTTTAAACGGCATATCGTGATTTTGAGTAAAAACTTACATCTGTTGATGGCACAATCGGTTGATGAAAGACATGCAGCTTTGCTCATTACAATTTTTGAGCAACACCTTGAACACTTTGCCACGTTCGAGACATACTCATCGTGCCAATAATCGTATCACTCGGAGGTTAATTTTTATTGATACAACAAAATGAACGAGTTTTTAAATAGTTTACTCTTCTTGCAATCCAATTCTTTACGATCTAAAGTTACCACCAAGGTAATAATTCGTAGAGCTTTTAACAATTTCCTAACAACTTCTCAGCTCTACTTTGTTGTTCCATAAGCGCCTTACTACTTCCCAGCGAGAGTGCAATTGGTTTCAAAATGCCAGACCAAAAGGCTGGCTACTACTTTTAAGTTAGTCGGCTCTTTGGATCTTCTCTCGGATATGCACGCGTGGATAAGAATTCTTTGAGGGACGCACTGTCTGATTTGTTCCGGCGGTGACTCGATATATACGCGAATAGCGAAATACGAAAAAGTAGGCTGAAGGAGGAAGCTCCGCCTCGACCCAATTCTTTTTTGCTATAAAAAGGAGCCTACGACGAGACTTGGCGGAAGATATCTCCGTAGAAATCCTGAAAGGGACCATTCTTCCTTTTGAAAAACTAGTCAAAAGAAATCTTAACGTAGATATCAACGTATGATATCCGCCGTTTGAATAAGCCTGCTGATAAAAGAGGAAATTATCGCCAGGTAGTCTCTTTCGATTATTTCGCTCTAGTACGAGTCCATAACGTCAAGCAATCACCCAGAAACGACGGCACAGAAATAGGGGCTAGGGTATAGGCAGTGCCATTAAAATGGATTAGGAAAACTTAAACGCTGCGTGAAACAAATACCGAAACTGCCGAGCCCTGGGAAAAGTTTCCACGCGTTCGCGTCACTTAGCTTTCGTTACCTACACACGTGTTTCGCCGTTTTCTCAGCCATTATATCATGAATTATTTGGCCCCGTTCGGTCGAACGAAGGCATCGATCCGCGGAGTACCAATGTCGTTCCAAAAATTGCTATGAAGTTCGCGAAAAATACAATAGAATCGGAACTTCTGCCGCGTCCCAAATGCCCGTTACGTAAAAATTCGTAAAATCGCGATATATATAAGTACCTTCTTCGTCTTCTTGTTTGAGTAACACCTCGAGCTCGTGATCGTCGAAAGTGTGCCCCAGGGTGTTGAGGATTGTTCTTACTTTTTCCTTCTCGATCCGACCAGACTTCGTTGAATCGAACATGGAGAAGGCTCTCCTGAGCACTGTAAAATATAACGATTAACTGCTTCTGTATCGCTTATCGTTTACTTCGCCGTTATCTTGTTGGCGTACAGTAGCTGAAAGTATTCATACGATTGCCGTAGGAAATTAAGTGTACAAATTAACTTCGTTGATTATTTTCCCGTATCGATATAATGGTAATTTATATACTTGAGTAATTTTAAATATACAGGGTGGTTGGTAACTGGTGGTACAAGCGGAAAGGGGGTGATTCTACGCGAAAAAAGAAGTCGAAAATATAGAATAAAATTTTTTTTTTTTTTTTATTTTTCCATCGAGACAACGATCTACAGTGAGATCCGTTATAACGAGACGTGATAAAGTGCACGCGTACCGAGCGAAAATTCAAAGTCGATTTTCTCGAAAACAAAGCCTCAAACGAAAAATTTTTATTCTATATTTTCGACTTCTTTTTTCGCGTAGAATCACCCCGTTTCCGCTTGTACCACCAGTTACCAACCACCCTGTACACGTATATATTTGTAGCAAATATCTTCCAGCTTTCAAACTCTGTTTGATCTGTAATCGGATCTTATTGCAGTGTTAATGAAATTTCAATGTATTTCGTATGACACACGTAATATAATTCATCAGAGGTTTCTACGAATGTTCGTACCGTACGAATGTTACATCCGTAAGCTACTATATGTTGAATGCAGGAGTGGAGAACAAAATTTCAGGCATCTTTCATATCTCCTGAAAGATTCTGGACGCGTAATCGAAAGGCATCGGTGCTTCTATTTACTTAGCTGTATTTATTTACACGGTATGCCAACGGCGTATATTAAAATAACGAGGCCAAGTAAATCAGCGGTTTATTTCGCGATACAGAGTCGGATTGCGCAATCGGAGCGCCACGTAGTACCGTGACGCGTTCCGAAACTCTGTGGATAGAACGAGGGAAAAAGCGTGGGCGGAAACGAGAAGACAGGAGGTGTAACATTTTTAAGAAATTCTCGCGTATGGACTACGGTGTTGTTCGGTCGTCGCCGCGATAAATCGATTCGATTTGGCAGAGGTTCGTAATCCGGTCTGGCCACGTTGAAGCGACATATCTTAATGAACAACCGTACACTGGAAGGGGAAATGGTCCTTTGAAGTTCCGATGCCTCGCCAATGTAAAATACAGACCAGCTGCGACCTAAATCTTAAACATTCTCGACCTTCTTTCGACGAATAAACCATACTTGTTGACGCGTCTGGGATTTAACGAAATGCCGGCGCAGTATGCGCAGTGTCTATTTGTGCGAGCGGAATTCCGTTCCACTTCATTTTCGCCAGTTACGGCCGAGAAGTTTCGCCTGCTCGGTTTTACTTACTTTTCAGCTGTTCGTCATCCTGAAACAAAGAAGAAATAACGTTTCGATACAATTTCACTGTTGATGGTACACGAGAGAAGCACTTTTCGCTAACTGGATCCTATTCACTTCAGAAACGGCAGGCCGATCGAACGAATTTTGATAGAGTTTCTCGTTGGAGATTTAATTCTCTGTCTGTCAATTACTTCCGATATGGAAAATCGATCATAGAATCGCTGGCGTTGCGCCAAACTGCTCGATTTTCTGCCGTTTCGATACAGAATCCTCCAATCAATGCGTGCCCATGCAACAAACGTCACTATGTTCCGCGATTTCGTTTCTCCCCCACTTAATTAACAAATTGACTAACCATCTTCGACGGTTTCAAGCAAACTGAACACGATGCGTGTGTCCCTTCGTTCTTCCACACTAATGGTTTATCCGCACTGGATATCTTTTATAAGCTCAGCTAGAACGCATGGTAGGGGAGGTGAAGAATTTCTCTCATCCCTTCCTGCGAACTATCGAAATTCACAGCTTCTCACAGCGCAGACAGACGACGCCAATTCTCACTGCTATAATGCTACCTACGATTCGCCGTGTAAACGGTTAAGTAACATGATTGAAATCACCGGTAATTTCAAGGCCGTCTATCATTCACCCTAAAGTGTTCGATCGTATGTCCATCATCTGCGCGTTCTTCTACGTCAAAATTTCTACGCGCGTCTGTGAGGAAAAATATTTCATTCGTTCTGATCAAATGGAACTACTCGAGACAGCCTGAAATCAAAAACAGGGTTATCCGTGTTATTTGCGTTAAAGCGTTCCCTGTAAAAAATTTACTACGTGCGATAGAATGTAGGATACGCGATATATAACTCAAGGAATATTATTTAAATTACACAGTTATACGATTGTTTTCTATATGGTTGTGAAGGCCTGCCAAAAAGTTTGAGGGAAAAAGCAATAAAATTTTCGTAGACCGCAAACGTGTTGCGAGGAGGCGGCCGAGAACACAGCGGCAGCCAGTGCAAAGAAGTGGGGGTGCTGCTATTTCAAAACATTCCAGACTATGATACTACTGCTTTCCATTCAACCACCACATCGTCCAACGCAATATATCGCCGATTCTTTTTACTGGTTACTAAGAAATTTAATATCCTCGAGACCTCGTGAATTCATGGAATTATTCTTCGAAAGAATTATCCGATATCTGGCGCCTTATGCGATCGAACGAAATTGGCCAGTAAACGAAATTGTATCCGACCTACGTTGAGCTATCGACCGGAAGATGATTAAAATTCCTCTCGTTAAAATTCATGATACAATTCATTCAGCAGCCAATGATATTTATTATCGTTCTTCGTCGACGTATAACAGCCTGTAGTAAAGATTGCGTAACAGTGTAACCTGACGCATCGTAGCGTAGAGAAGAACTTTATTATTTCACGTCGAGTATGGTAAACGGTAGCAAAGTGCAGTTCTTACTGCGTTTTTTCGCTCTGCCCTCGCCAGTGATATAGTGCTTTTCGTAAGAACGCGGTAGACGGCAAACGCTATAATTATCTTGTCAGTCCCACCCACGCAGGGCATGCCATCTCTCCACTGAATTATTATTTGAATAAACTGGCGATATTTTTAGAATGTCCAATACCAATTGAGAGTCGCTCTATATTTATACCTGAGCCTACCTTACCGAGTAATTGGGCGAACGGTCGACGAACTTGCGTTAAGCCTTTCATTTCGTTAAGTGGTCCCTATGGATCGTTCACATTCTTCGATCTATTAAAAAATATCTGAATTCTTCGGCGAATCTTCTACATTTATTTTTATTTCAGCTTTGGTTTTTCAACCTTTCATTCTGAATGATCGTGTAGCCCAGATTTTTTTTTTGGCTTCCTTTTAACGTGACCAAGGTTCTTCCTCTTGGCCTCGATGGGGCATTACGCGTAGCTCGATCGGCAGTTTGTATCAACTAACTGGATTTATTTTCTCCCGGCGGACATCCGCGCCATCGGAATCCGACTTGGTTCCAGAGATTCGAATCTGCTCGATTGTTCGTCACAGGAACGAAGGGGCAGTTTGCAGGCTCCTATCATCCGTTTATTCCGCGATAACGACGATATTCGATTTACAGATTCGGTCCGTTTTCGATCTATCGCTCTTGCAATGTCTTCCCGAAGGTTTTTCAAACGAGATTGTACCATCGGCGATCATTTCTGTCTTTGTACGTGTTTATCAATCGTTGCTGGCTCGATCGTTACGCCGGCAATCTTTATTCGAGGGCGTAAAACAGGAACAAAAGGAATGGATACCTCTATCGAGATGTTGCGATCAAACGGATAAACGAAAACGCGTCAGCTAATTAATTCCCAGTGGAAAAGCGGGCAAGAAACTAAAGGCGAGACTCGTTGGCGCCGATGATCGAAATCTCGGAAAGTACCATGGATCGTTCTATTGCGTGTCATTAGCAGAAATCCGAGAACAATGGCATGGGATGTACCTGGACCTCGAAACGTTGACTCGACGCTTAGTCGAATTCTTTGCCGGTAATTAAGGATATTGTTCATCCTGAGACTTTAGATTTTTATCTCGGCGGGAAAAAACGAATTTTTATTCGGATCAGAGAGAATTGCAGGCTCCTCGATTATTCCAGAGCTCGTTTCTCGTTAGCCGTCGCCCGTATTTTCCACCTCTGTGCCACAACTATCCCTGTCCGAACGTATCGGAAAACCTTTTTTTCGATTAAATCATTTCACCGAAAGACTGAGAGACAGATTTGTTCGCAGATTAAACGACTAATTGTAAAATGTGGACAAAAGGTTGCAATAATTACGAATCACGGTTTGCTCGATCTGTGATACGAAAGACGCTCCATATAGTTCGACTTTGATGTATATGCAAGTTGCATCGATTGCATCTCGCGAGAAGTTCTGTCACGAAGAGAGATTTTTCAGTGAACGCATAAAAATTCAGACTGATCGGGCAGTCCGCATATTTTTGTATAAACAGATCGGAAAGGTAGATAGAGAGGTGAAGGGCATCAGAGATAACTTTGTGAACGGGACAAAAGAGATTCGTGAACAGCGATGGCCCAGTTTCGCTGTTGGCTATAACAGCGAACTGTGTGCTCGATAAACAACCGTTATTTTGCAATTCCTAATGTTCATTTTGTCCGCGTCCTGGCGGAGCTCGTAAATTCACGAAGTGTTTCCCTGCGAGTAAACGCAATTGCCAACGACCGTCTTCGAGACTGTCCCTCGAGCCGATGCTCTACAGAATTTTGATCCTTCTAATTATATCGCCTGTTTCAGCAAGAGAATATTCACCACAGAATATTCTCGCGATTGCTCTCGTTGCAGTCCAGTTGAAGGTCGATGCGGGAATTGTTCACACGTCCAAGTAATTAAACCCGGAGGAGGGATTATATAAGCACGTAATAACATTCGTTTAAAAGTCGCGGAGCAAAGCGAGAAAAAAAGAAGAAGATGAATTTCAGCGTGACCTCGCTTTCCGATAATTTAATTCCCGTTCGGTACGACCGAGCGGAACAATTCGAACGATGCTGCGCTTTGATTACCCTCGAAATTCCACCGATTCGTTTAAGTGGGAAGAAAAGCGCGGTACACGTCCAATAGAAGTATCTTTGTTATCGATAGTCAAGAGATCTAACAGTGGTGTTTTATGTCCGATAATAGGCTCGCAACAAACCAGCAGATGGAGTAGGCCATGTGAATCAAAAGGGCTCGACAGGTCAAAAAGCGCCATTGACAGCCGGGCAGAAGGTGGCGCCTGGTGCGAAAGTTGCAGCGAAACCAGCTCAGAAACCCTCTGCTCAAAAGGGACAAGTTAAGGTTACGCCGAAAGCAGCTTCCGTGAAGACTGGCAAGAATAAAAAGAAGGGCCAGAGGCAGCAGTACGACCTTATCGTCACCATAAATCTGGTGAGTAAGAATAATTTCTCTCCGGAGCGTTTAGTTGCAAGCGTCAGCTGCAGTAGAAACGGGTAGTCGTAGTCGGACGTGCCGCGTTTTACTCTAATACCGACTAGACAGCGTGTAGTAGAAACGGACTGTCGTCTACTAGACGCGTCTGATCTAGACCTTCCTCCTCCATTAGATGGTAGCACAGGTCGTAGAAGAAAAACGTGTCGAAAAAGCTGTATTTCTATCACGCTATCGTATCTTGTATATGGATCTTCTTTTATTTATAAGCAGATAGAATTGAGAAATAGGTGGTCATTTAACATCCGCGCGTGTCGCAAGCAAAGGTTAATTCATTGACGCAAGAGATACGATCGAATAGAACGCGGAACGAGTTTTCCATTATCTAAATTGCCTTCGTGTATCGTTATTTTCAAACGCGGGGCGCCAGTGTTTGTATCAATACGGAACGTCCGTAAAAATAACCATTGTGGCTGCATTTTAAGAGATTCACACGTGCGACAAAGCAGGTCAGGGTGTCCGTGATTTTTCGTCACGACGCTCCAGAAATAGTATCGGACACTTTCACCTTCTCCCTCGAGAAACTATACTTTCGTTGAGAAAGACGAATACCATATTAACGAAATACCGATTACGTTTGTGGATAATAGGTAGGCATTATTTTGAGTTCAAGAAACTTGATTCTCATTGGCAAACGGAACACTGTAACAGTCCGATTATGCAAGACCAACATCGTCCAAAGTTAGATCCTGCAAAATATTTGCCGCCATCTCCGTAATTGCAGTCGATGTCCGTTTAAATCATTGTTGATTCAGTAGACTAGGCGCGCCTTACTATTGGCAACCAGCGTTACTAGAGTCCTTTTAGTCGAGCAATCGTGAACAGGTGTAAAGCGAGTCGCGCGTAAAGGTACTCGCCTTCGCGACGACGAACGAGCATACATCCTTCCCCATTTTCGACAATCGTGTTTTCGGGAACGCGCATCGTTTGGCAGACTATGCCATCAACGCGAGCAACTTGCCATTAACGAAACAGGACGAAGGAGAAAAAAGGATGGACTGCGAAGTAAACAAGGAAAGAACTGCCAACCAATGGTCGAAGTCCACTGACAAGTTAAAAACAGCCGAAGGTTGTCGAAAAGCTCGCACTCTGCCCTAACTCGAATAATGCGACCGTAGATAGTTACGAGTATCAGTTTTGTGGTTCGTTCGAGCTGACACGAATGACCAGCTTGAGGTCTTTGACTCTACTCCACTCGTTTGCCATTCGGAATATGATTTATCACGGATGCGTATTGAAAAGTTGACTGCGGAGAGAATTAAGTTCGCGTAGGACTGCACGTGACATGGCGTTCGGGAGGGGAGAATCAGAATGAATTCGAGACGAGACGAAGGACCCGGCGGCACCAACAAGCGGTGACGTTACCGCTCGCTAGTCCATAAATATTATTTGTGTTCGGTCCTGTAGTCGCGCTAGTTCGATTGACGCGTGGCAGCCTCTTCGCAGCGAGAGACGGAAATTTATTCGTGCGACGAGAAAAAGTTTGGGCGAGGCTTTGTTTCTGCGCTTCTTATTTTAAAAGGCTCTAGTGAAATTAAAGAGTTTCTTTGGAGAATCTGAAAAAACGAAACATCGTTCACGGAACACCTCCATTGTCGGGGACAAATGTAAATTTAAAAAGTGCCTTGTACAGAGCCAGCTGTAATCGTGTTAATCGGTAAAATTAGTGCACGTGATCGTCCTCGATATGGCAGACGCGGAAGAAAAGTACACAACCGCCTATGGAAAACTGCGGAGATTGACGAGTACTATAGACGGTCAGATTCGACAAATAAGCGTGAGTAACGATTGCATTCGAACTACGCTTTGAACCCTGCGATTCTGTAATTTATTATGCTTCGATCTTGCTTTCATTTTAATGAGAGGAAAGAACTATTAGTATTCTAAGAAAATCTTTAACACGGAATTGGAACGGGTAGTAATACATATTAATAACGAAGCTCTCAGAAATCAAAGATCCGCTCCACTTCTTGCAAATTTCTCAATTTCATCGCTCAAGTACGCAATTAATGTTCAGTTTTCAGGAAAGGAATAACTTATTATCTTAATGTCACATTTTGTTCGAGCTTGATCGACATTGTAAATGTTGAAAAGAACGAAACAGAGTTAAAAAATTATTCTGATCGATCGTATACTTGAATTTACTTTTGATACGTTCAATGTACTTTTGATACGTCGCGACTATAGCATTCGACGCGCATTATCTTTGCCGGTATTAAATCGCATCTGTCGAACTGTTATCTATTAGCCGCGTGTTCGAGTCGGCGGCGCAGAATTCAAAGGAGTCGGGTAAATATATAAATGCAGGCACGTTCACTCGTAAAATCCAGCTGACTTTTCACGAGTTTATGCGAACCGCTCTCGGAACTGTTGAAAAAGGACGTGACCCAGTTGAATACCGACTCTATTTGCTTCGAAAGAGCTTCGAAGCATCGAAGCAAGAGCTTTCGGCTAAGACGGGTCCATTCGACAGATTCTCCTGTCCCACAGTGCTTACGATTACCGAGGATATCCACGGACGTAATCCGTGAAAGTCATTTCGAAGTGACATCGCTGAACGTTTCCAGAATATCGAATAGACAACCTGTTCGTTCTGGAATTCTCAATTAATGCGAAACCATATGTCGCGAAACAGAACGAGCAACTGATCTTACTTCGTCTGGCAAAACTGTATGGGATATTTCGAATATAACCGTTTATTTCGGTGAAAATTGCAACATCGTCGATTCGACTGTAGCTGTAGATCACTCGGTAGCTAACTTACAACCGAGCTTAACTGACCCATACTGCTTATAGCGTGCTTCATTAGCGTTCGGTTCGTGGAAACCATTTCTAAGACGACCGTAGCAACCGCAAGCGTCGGGGGATTTCTGCTTCGAGCGCATCGTAAAGCGATTATATTCAGCACGTAGCAATCGCGTCGAACATTTTCATCTGCTTAAGTACTCGCGTTATTTCTCAAATGAGACTGCGGTCGATCTTTCTTGTCGAGATACACAGTCCAAATGCAATCCCTCAGGGATGGGGTTAAGGAGAAACAAACGAAGCATGCACAGATTCGAGAAATTGTTATAAAAGTCAAAGTGACACGGAAGACGATCATCTAATTGTTTTCAACAATGTATACTCGTTTTACACTTTTTTGCAATTGCTCTCTTTTTAATTCGTAATCGTTTAGAATCGCAAACGTGAATCGATAGAATAATTCATTCTTATATATTTAATATATTTTGATAAATGTAATTCTAATTGTAAGTCGTTTAAAATCGAGTAAAGTACGATGCGAAGGAAACGATTCGAAGGATACACGCAAGCAAAGAAATATTTCTCTCGACTATTCTGTTCAGCGAACCCGTTAGTCTCTGTCAAGATGTATTTGGGGCATAAACGGCCTTACATTGGCAAAGTCACTTATACTAGAATGAACGTGCGGATGCTGATAGCGGTTCGCAGAATTGCTGCTAAGTCAATGTCCCTCTAATCGAGTTAACGGCATATGTTCCTTAATCTGCTGTCTATTAATGCCGATTTAACAATGTCGGAGCACAGTCGTCTGTAGAAGGCGGATAAGCCAGCAGCATGGTATTACTGCAGATCAGGCCATTAGTTAGGACAGGATTGTTAATTGTGCGAATTATACCTACCCCTATCAATGTTTACTTGATCGAACATTCGCTTAAAAGCAACGTAACCACTTGAACTATAGTCGCTGTATAAGAACCGAAAATTGTTGGCTGGCTTTATAGCTATGAGATACTTTCATTAGAGGAAAGTGACTAAATGTGGGGTAATCTTTCTAATATGGAATAGTGCACTTAACATGGAATGGGGCTATCTTTTTAAATCTGACAGATGAATATCTTTCAAGCGGCTATAAGCGACTATGTCACTCATTCATTTTAGTACGGCACACGTTGTGTTTCATAAGTCGATCGTACGTCGATGTGGTAGGATCGTTTTACCTTGTTCCTGTTCGAAATCCTTCAACGGTATACGCTTTGTGTAAATTTGACGTGTTTTTTTCGTATTTGTTACTATTTTATCATACTTATTTGCGTCTTCTGTTGTTGCTGATATATTTACTTGCGTGTGATAATTGACGAGTGAAATATTTATGAGCCGAACATCGTGTTTGTAAAATTCCAAATATATTATAGATACCCAGTAGTAATCTAACTATGAAATATTTCATATTTAGATCACTTCTTTCTTATAGGTTATTTTATTTATAAGATACTAGGACACATAGGATACCCCTTCTAGAATAAGGAGAAGTCAGCAAGAAAGGAGACTATGGACGAAAAAAATAGCCATGAAAGTGGTTCGAGACAAGAAAAACAGCAAACTACTTTCAAGTCACGAAAACCACCTTATTTCGACTTCGTGAGAAAAGACAGCCATTTTTTAACGTAATTCTTTCAAAATGTGATTTTATCACCAAGAGAAAAACAAGATAAGAAGGATAGAACTACTTTTTGATGACATTCGAAATATGAAATTTCTATTATTTTATTTGACATGACCTATTGATAATTGCGTTACGTACGATGATACTTAGAATGTGAAATTTCCTGTATTCTATTCGACAGTTCTCGATTGATACTTTTAAACAGTTAATTGTAATTTTGACCAATCAAATGGTATTCTATAATCCGATCTCATTACGCACTACGATTCGAGAAAAAATTAATAAGCCAATACGGCAATTACCGCGGAGGAAGCTATGCCATCGTTAATTTGATTAAATTAATGATACTTCGACTGGAATTGGCATCATTCTGCAAACAGGAGTACAACATGCGATGGCGGCAGCCACCAGTACATATTAAGTTTTGATGGGACATTACGCTGAAGTTTAAACCGCGTTAATCATTCAATTAACATCGAACATAAACGCCACCGGATCGTAAACTACTTTGACGACCCTCCAATTTAACTTACCCTGTGTCTTTTTTCCTTTTCAGTCTGAATATGGACTCACGGAGGATCAAGTGGCCGGTAAGTGGATCTTCGGTATCAACTTTACCATTCACGCTTTCCTTATCGCGCAGTAAAATGATTTTAACGCTTCGTACCTCTGAATACCAAAAGTGAACGCGAGAGATATTCTCGTTCGTTTAATATCGTGCTTCGGAAACTTTCCAACCGAGAATTCAAGTGTCTGTGAACGTACCGTACGTTAACCAGTAGAACGAAGTTTTTCACACGCATAATGCGTTTCCCCGCCACTCGACGTTTCACAAATTAGAGAAGCTGTTGATGATTTCCGTTCCAGGGAACGTGAAAAATTACTCGCTTGTATACAAAAGCGTGGTTTAATCTTGCCTCGGAGTGACGCGGCTATTAAATTAATCTGTGCTGAAGTATTTTACGTCTATGCTGTCGTTCGTAATTCTCGAAAATGCCCACATTTTCCTCATTTTCGCAAATTAATAACTGGAAGCACTGCTACCTTCTTGGAGAATCAGAATGTAGTTTAGTTTATCTGTATATGGTAGGAGTCCGTACATTCGCGTGTCACGACTGAATTAAATCTACTCTTGTTCGTTTCGTATGTTCCAATTACTATTGACAATATGTTTCCGCACCTGCAATATTTCAAGGGGTCCAAATTTCGTCGCCGGGCCTAATTTAGTCCTCTCATCGATCTTATATTTTACTATTATTTGTATTAGCTTTTATAAAAGAATTATTACGGATCGTCGTTATTAAGTGTTCAACGTAATTACACAAATTGTCTCGGATTAAGAAATTGACTTGCTTTTGGATAAATGTCGAGAAAGGTTTTAGCGGAACGAAATTTGTATCTAATCCTAGTGTCATATACACGTATACGGAGTGTTTTAAAGCGATTTTGAAATCGCGTTAAACGAAGACGATGTGGCAATTTTTTTAATCGCGTATTCACAGTAATTCGAAAGTGTTCAAATAGTTATGAGCGGTAGACTGTATAAAGCCACGGCAAGAGGTCGTCTAATTTGTGAAAGTAGCCTTACGTAAGTACATATCCTGTCACTCGAGCTGGTACGTGTTGCATAAAAGATCGTATTTTGGTCTCACGTGACTGCGATCATTGGCCTTGTGGTTGATTCCTCGGCGACGAGGAGCTTTTAGAATTTTTTGCGATGGCACGCGAGCGAGATATCGTTGATTGCGGCGCCTGGGAAACGACTGAAAGAGAAATTGCCCACTCGTTTATGCACATTAATGTATCGTCTGGTGTTTACGTGGTGATAAACGCAAGGTGAATGCAGACCGATCTATGCGGCAAACGATAAGATCAAACGGCGACGTCTAGAAACTCTTATTTGCCGGCTGCATACACGTTCTCGCCTACTTCAGCTATAATCTGCCGGACTTTTATGAATCGTGATACGTATTTGTTTCCTCGCGTGATTTATCGTGCAGCTAACGGAGCAATTGCTCGCTCTATAATTAAACGACGAACTCGACGTTTACCAACTCCATTTTCCCCAACTGGATTCCATCGGTATGTCAGACGACGATCGTGATTTTTCTCGTGGTCCATTTTTACATCGGGTGTCTCACTAGTCACGATACAACCGACAAGGAGACATGGAATAAAATTTGTTCGTGGAAAGTTTGGTTTTCGAAAAAATCTAACTAAATTAATTTCGACGTTAAGAAATAAAAAGAGCACGAGCTAAAGAGAACCACAGAGCTGTTTTTTGATCGGTGACAAGGATGTGCATTAACATCCACGAGATTCGAGGACACTCTTTTAAATCCGCTTGTTGTTTGACAAACATTCAACGGCGAAAAAAGAAGAAATAACACGAGGAACACGGTCGCTCGTGTTTAGCTTCGCGATACGCTTGCTTTCATTTCGACGTCCTTCGAGTTTCCTGATTTTCCAACTTCCGCTAGAAAAATGTGAAAGTTCGATATGCCGTTGTCATTTGCAGATAGAAAGGCTGTGTATCGAGCCAGAGGCAAACACTCTCTTGATGAATGAATGCGAGAAAGGAAAGGGACAGTAAATAGACGAAATGGGTCGGATAAAAGGTAAACGCGCAACAATGGCGATGGAAGCATTGTCTCGCGTAGATGCACTGATGAATCAAACAAGAGACTACTTTAACGAACGCATAGACTCGTAAACTATTCACGATCCTCTTGTCGCGCGTACATTTTTACCACACGGTGCTCGGTCCGGACGTTGTGAAAATTTATAACATCTCCGACGAGTCCGCCGTGGCTGGCCACTTGCCCGAAGCTCGCGCGATCTCAGCTAGTTTTGCACGACTTGTAACGCGTGACCGAACATACACACGTACGTACACGTACAGACCGCTGTTGATTAATAGACATCTAAATCCACGATTTCTCAACAATACGACGACAGGGAAAAGCATTTGTTGTATATCGTTTTATTGCCAAATTTCCGCCAAAGTTTTTCGTCCGTCGTTATTTACGGCTCGGTTGGACGACCCCTGGAATTTCTACAGAAATCGTCGCATCGAAAACGCAGGAAAAGAGAGAGAGAGGCAGGGAGAGAGAAATTATTTTCGTGCTTGAAAACTGAATTCCAGATGCATTCCAATCTCGAAAGTGCGGTAGGAAAACGAGACTAAAAGCACGTATAACGTTCGATTCAATCAAACTGAATCTGTTAAAGAGAAATTGCAACGCGTCGAAGATGACACTTGATCTCTCGGTTGCGCTGACAGTTTTAATATTAAGAAGGGAAAATGATCGAGATCAGATCGTTTGATAGATGATGATCGATCAATTTTCATCAACGACGAATTAACGCGCGATTTATTACTTCAGAATTCAAGGAAGCGTTCATGCTCTTTGACAAGGACGAAGATGGCACTATCACTATGGCGGAACTTGGCGTGGTTATGCGATCTTTGGGACAGAGGCCGTCTGGTAAGTGAATCGTTACGTTATTTGAAGAATGGAAATATTCGGTACAATATCAACCACGTGCCATCCACGTGTATCAAGGTAGACACGATCTGGCTAGAAGCCACGAACTGACGAAAAGCTATCCACTCGCGGCCGAAATATATAACGGTAATCTAAACCGCCAACCCAACCGCTGTATTGTCTATTAGCTAGTAACGCAAAAAGATGGTTCATGAAATTCTATACAGTCGATTCAATGACTGTTTTGTTTTGACATTATGAGCAGCGAAATACAAAGTGTGAGCAACATGTGTCACTTCACAGTTTCTTTCATTTGTATCGTTTCAAGTTTTCTATCACAGTGGGGTACAGCACGTGTGTTACAACCTCTAGTTTTATATAAAACATAACATAAAATATGGTATGCAATTTTCTAGTTAAAATATATCTTGTCAATAATAAAATACTTTTTCGTCGTGGTACATGTTTCGATGTACGCTAAAAAGAACAAAACGCTAGGAACAATCAATTCTAATATATCCCGCTATCATCGTAATATATCTTATAAAATAGCACTTAGTTCTTGATGAACGCTAAATATTAGGAATAGTAACGTGGTTTTTAAACGCTTGTCAATTGTACGAGTGCGAAGCTGGCACGAAGAGTTTGAAGCGTAACGCAAACTTCTCGAAAGCGGTTCTTGCTAAATTAATATCCCGGGCGGCAGTTTGAAGGTTTTCTAAAGACGACGAGAGTTAAATGGTAGAATTCCCGAAAACTAGACTGTGACAAGAGCTTAGGGAAAATTACCCTTCGGCCGATCCTAAGTCAGAAACTGTGACGATTAGGCGCACGTGCAGACGCGAGTAATTAACTACACGTCGAGTTCTTCTGTCTCTGCTCCTCGCCGGATCTACAAGGGAAATTAAATGTCTTCCACGAGACGACGATGAATGCATTACACGCAGGAATTAGAAAGAGGACATGGAGAAAATCGCATGTCGCGTTTAAGCGACAATTAAAGAGCTTAGAACACGAATGATCTATGTCTATGTTTGTCTGTTTTTAAGAAAACAAAAGGTTACTCTGGAATTACTCAACTTTTCTGACAAACCGTTCTTCGTCATATTGCGTAACTGCCATAAGTTATAATTATATTACAGAAGAATTGTATCTAAATCGTGAAGTCCTGAAACCTTAATAAAACTCGTTCTCGTAGAATCACTTGATTTTTATTCGATGATAAGCTTGGATATAGATTATTTTTCATAATATGCTGATTCCATCATGCTGCGAATATCTCGCAAACAGAATATATCTTCCGAACAGTAGTCGTTTCTGTTGTGAACAGAATTCAATTATTTGAAATTTTTCAACGAGATAACTTCTTGGTATCAAAGAACGTTCATGAAACTTTATATTTGACCGATTTCTGATTTTATAGAAACAGAATTACGAGATATGGTGAACGAAGTGGATCAAGATGGCAATGGTACCATCGAGTTCAATGAGTTCCTGCAGATGATGTCAAAAAAGATGAAGGGTGCCGATGGAGAAGACGAATTACGCGAGGCATTCAGGTATTTCCAAGTTCTAGAAGGTTGAAAATACTCTTGTAGGTCTATGTGAATATTAAGAGTGAAACTTGTGTGTCTCAGAGTATTCGACAAAAACAACGACGGCCTGATCTCATCGAAGGAGTTGCGACACGTAATGACGAATCTTGGAGAAAAATTATCGGAGGAAGAAGTGGATGATATGATCAAGGAAGCGGATTTGGATGGCGACGGAATGGTGAACTATGAAGGTAATTTATTCTCCTTCAATATTAACAAGCTATTCATACTCGTTTTCTAGCTAAATCTACTTAGCAAATATTTAATCAAAGACAGTCTGCCATTTATCTAACGTAGTACGTGTATGCATGTATAGCCTATTGTATCCAGAAAATATAATTCGACGGCCACAAACTATATTCGCAATATATCGCATGACTCATCATAAAATCATTAACTTTTGAAATGAATTCAATTTTATCGTCTACGAAATCGTCTCGCTCGCAAAGACACGATATGTTCACAGAATTTGTGACAATCCTGACGTCGAAGAATTAGTTCGATGGCCATGGATCGGACAAGAAGCTATCCAGCTGCCGGAAGTCTTCGTCGAAGAATAGAATCAAATCCCCGAAATCGTAACAAGATGGTCATCCTCTCGAACTCCGCCATCGGAGACGTCGATGAAAAGTCGTGAAACTAACAATGTGGGAAAGTAGCTGAAAACTCTTCGAAGCTCATAAAATATAAAATACCGATGTATGTTTGATTCAAGAAGGAAGACGAGCAAGCCCGTGTTCGATCGATTCGCGTGGCTCGCAGCTCTTTTCCCGCATGAGGGTAAGTCATATCGGAAGACTGAAAACTGTGTCTCGAACGATGGAGCAATGAGCGATGGTTGACGATGGTGGAAAGTTTGCAAGAAAGATGGAGAGAGTGTGAGTAAAGGAAACAGCAATGTGACTTCCGCAGTTGCACACGCATACACGCATACACACCTCGCTCCTTCGAATTAATTTTACAAGTATAAGTTAGCGAAATGACATTATACGTGAAAACGAGTGAGGTGCTCGCTCCCGAAACAATCAACTGAGCTTCGTTTAGCGTTTACCTACCTACTATCTATACTCTCTATTAATGCTATACAACGTCGTTATTGATATTGTTAGGAATCAATCGATCCTTCTCCATCCTTCGCCGATCTCATTTACACGATACTTCTGGCATGACGATCTCGTTCAACAGCGAATCGCTATCGATGGCCTAAAAATTGTACCGTAGAATCGCACGCAATGTTGATGCGATACGTGGCATCGAAAAGTACAAACGGTATTAGACCGAAGTCGTCTTGTTCGTTACATCAAAAGAAGTTACGCTGTTGGGACATATTTGCTACATGTTGCTAACTTGATATTTGACAGATGCATCGGTCGAGACAATTTTAACGTAACGCATTCGATCGATATGGACGTGTGCCGGGATTGGAATGTAGCGAAATTTTTGAATACCGAAGAATACCACAGTGAAACGATCGAGTAACTCGTCATTCCTCTTCACTTCTGTCGTTCGATCGGTATTGTTCCTCCAATTTTTGTAGGTTCGCTTGTAAACGAGACGAATCCTCCCGGCTCGTTGTCGAGTCGGATTTTAAACATTAATTGTCATAAACATTCTGGCCGCGGGACTCGACGCGAGATAGCTCTATAACGATCTGTCTTCAAATTTAGATGAGTGTCGTTGGCAAGTAGATTAGTTTTAACGATGATATACTCTCGATGGCAGAATTTTTAGACGCATGTTATGGCGACATGCCAACACAGTCGCTGGAAAGCAAGAATCAAAGCAACAGTAGCGGATTTTCCTTAAATGTAAAACACCAATCGTAGGGATTTCTCGATCCTAAATTTTGTCGAAGAAACTTTTGTACCAAATCTTTCTCATTTTCTTTTTCTCTCGTTTCCTCTTTCCTTTTTTCATTTCTTTTCTTTCTTTTTAAGCTCGAACAAAGAGCTGAGAATCTCGTGAGTGTACCGCTCTTGTTGTTAGTCCCGAATTCTAGATTTTCACCCATGTCGGCTCTCCTATACCAAACACCGTCCGCCTGAAACCTCGACATTCTTACCCACCCACAGGCCAACTGTACTACGTCGTGCACCTTTAGATCCTTAAGATAGGAAAGCCACAGCCGTAGATCGCGATACAGGATAGTTAATTAGCGCATAGAGGAAGTACACCTAATAAATGATGCATTATACACATACCTATTATATATACCTATACATGGTGTTACTACCGGAAATACTTGAAGTAACGTTATTATGGATATTCATATATATATTTAGTATATACTTATACATACATACGTACGTACATATATTATATATACATATACACGTTAGCGACGTACGTCGGTGGTATACTGGCATTGATATTTTTATGGTTTTAAAAAAAATACAACAACAAGAACAAATATTAGTGTCAGAAAGAGCGACAGAACGAAAGAGAGCGAAAATGTGAGCGTGAGTGAGCGAGAAATAGGAGTGAAAGAGAGCGAGAGAAAGAAATATCGGTTGGTCGGTCGAAGCGCGGAAAAATGAAGCGCGTGTACATAAATGAAACATTGAAACGGAAGATACGGATAAACGGGATAAAATAAATAAGGGGAGCTCTTATAAGCGTGTTATTACAAAAGGTGATTCGTTTTATCCTTAATGCGTGTCGAAGGATGGTATGCGAATATTACTATTGTTATCGTTGGTAATCGTTGGTCACACGAAGCGGTGATTTCACAAACGTACACACAACATACACATAGAGATAGACAATAAATTCTGTTCTTTAATTAAATAACACGCATATAGTTACATTGCGTTGTTCGGCTCGACCGCTGGGTAGGTAAGCTACAGATCTGCGAACATCATATAACGCGATTAAAATTTGGGAAAGGTTATTTTCAGAGAACTCGATGTGCTTACCTAATTATGCGATCGTCCTTTTTGGCTGCCTCATGCCGTTGCCTTACGGTGAAAAGATTAATATTTGCGATAAAAAAGGAAAATTTTCATAAAACGTTGCAGCTTTTTAACATTTCGGTTGCTTCGATTTTAAGTTTCATCGTTTTGTCTAATATTTTCCCCCTTTTCGGCTCTTTCATCTTTCCTTATTGCCGATGAAAGTTAAGCTCTGGGTTGAATACGTTCGATCTACGTTTTCAACCGTCTGACATTGGCGTGACGCAAAGCTACGCACAACGTAATCGAAAAAGCCGTGGACTATGCAAACTGCAAAAAGGAGGATATAAGGAAACTATAACATGCAAACATAACACAAGACGCTTCGACAGTTAAAACATAAAAAGAGCTCTATAAGTCGACAAAAAATAGTAATGTATAACGTCCCGAAGACAATATCTTTAACGATTTTATTAAAGGAAGCTATTCGAGATTTACCTCGAGAGAAGGCCTACGTTTTGCCACGTGTGTCCGAGACGATAGATTGTAGAAAGATTGTCAAAGAAAAAAAGAGAGAGAGAGAGAAAGGGAGCGAGAGAGAAAGGATGAGAGCGAGGATGAAATGATAGAGAAATGATGAGAAGTTTTATGATGCAGGAGTTACGAGAAAGGTGCTGTTTAGTTTAAACATTGTCGATCTATTTCCTTTACAATCATTATGCTTTTATCTTACTTGAATCAGTGCACTTTCTGTTACATCTATTTTGCAAACACTCAAATCCTTTTAACTTTTCTACATACTTCGTTCGTTATACACTTATTTTACGGACTATATGATACTTTTGTTGAAAGATTGCGACGAATGGATCGGTTCATTTGGATTTATGAGATGCACGAAATTTCACTGCACCCCATGAGTTATTATTTCGACTTTCCGTCTTAGAGGAAAATTATCTATAAGAATATCAACAAATGCTGAACACAAGTACAAGGAATCGTCAATATCTGTATATATCACTCCCAAAAATCGTAGCCGAATCAGAGACCTTGAGATCGCTGGGTCGATCGCCACATTGGTTCGGGCATGGAATAAAAGAGAAACTTGCAATTCTCCATTGGGAGTGTTTTTAGTTTGCAAGGCGACACTAAACGCACACTTGTCACGCGCGCTGTAATAGGTACCTCTTTCATTAATACAGATCACTCACGGTCTCACTAGGTCTCTGATTGCCTGCACGGTTCTTTTACTTGCGAACTTATCTCGCCATAAATCTCTGTGGCAATAAATATCCTACTTTCCCCCTCCCGGAAGATGCATTAACTCCGCTTTGCAAATCGCACTATGCAAGAAATCCTTTTGATTAAACCTCCGAGTACAGAGCTGTTTCTGATATGCCTTTAACCCTTAAAAGCTATTATTATTAAAGAAAAATTTCACCCTGGTAGATCTTTTTTATTTTAAGAATTAATAAATTCAACGATACGAATTAGTAAATCGATAATTTTGTATTACTCGATGTTAGACGAAAAAAGGAAAAGATTATTGTTCATAACGATTATAAATAACATTGCGAGATACAGAAACCAGCATGGTCATTCAATTTGATCAATGATAGCTTTTAAGCGTTAAAATATTTGTTTCACGCGGGAGTGGCGACAAGTATTATAACGACGGACAGCCCAACCCTATCATGATTACCGAAAAGTATTTTTATAGAATACTCTTCGAGCCAGATATTTACATCGCGTTATATTCTATTCTATATATTGTATTACATTAACATCAATGTATACGTGCGTGTACAAATTGTATATCATATTATATCATCCTACTCTGCTGGCAGATTTCATTGTAGTTATTATGCGTCCGAATGACGAGCCGACAACGTTTGTATTCGTCGCGAGACGGCAATTATGCGTTAAATTGATTATATATAAATCGTCCTTAAGAGGAATATGCAAGTCTTCCTTCATTTTAATCTGCACTATTCGAAGTTGGAGGATGTTCGTAGGATTTAGTTGTACGGCGTACCTGCTGATTGCGTTGTGTCCTCTGAGGGTGTGTGTTACTTCTACCCGAAATTATTTCCGGATAAAATCGCTCAACGACGATATTCTGTGTGTTTTTTGAACACCCGATAAGTCGAAACATTGATTCGCCTAATCGTGGTCGTGTAGATCTGTAGATCAGAGCCGCGACACGTTAGAGAAATACTCGAAGACTAATCTAACTGAATAAGCCGTGTTTTGTTTTACGATAAACGTTTCGAAAATTCTAAGAATAATTGTAAAAGTTCCACTTCATTTTGTACTTGACAAATTTTTTTACGAAATTATAAAAAATTTATCTTTGCTTGTTTTATTCGTATCGATCCTATGGTACTAATAGAACTTGAGAATGGCGTGGCAACGCGACATGTTCGAGATAGATACGCTTGTGTGTTATAATTTATATTGTGAACATGTGTCTATATTTTAAACGAGTAGTTGCGTTTACGTCGGAAGTAGACTGCGAGCGAACCGTAACATTTTCATAGAGGTTTGATACACCGCTGATCCGGCCGAAGTTAAAATTGTTATAGTCGAGAGTTGCATAGGATCCCTTTGTTTCAGAAAGATCGAGAGAATCTCAAAGATCGAGATTCTATGGATTAATTTCATCTGCCCTCTTCCTAAAATCCTATGCATTTCTTCGAGTCCTTCGCTTTGGTTGATTCCAGTTGTTCTAAAGTTTGCTAAAGTTTCTCAAAAAGTTTGTTCAATATTCGCAGTACATTATAAACAATGTCCGTAATCGAACTTAAGGAACGCGTGCTTGTGGCTTTTTACGAACAATGTGAAACCGGAGCCACATGAAGAATGATCAAGGACCGCGTAAAAGAACAGGGGAAACGAAAACTAGTTGATATCAAACGAGTTGAATGATGCAAAGGTAATCAAATAAATATATGTACATTGCTAGATACGAAAAAAAGAAACCTCATTAACTTAGGTGTATAATAATTGTAATCGTTAAATAAGTGTAACTATGTTGTACTAGTCATGAGACCGTCTCGTATCTTGATAAGCAACAGTAAGAAGTCATTGTACTCGAGAGATTCGGACTGTTGTTACGACGAGACGGTTTCTCGGATCGGTTGTTTGTTAGTGTAATTAAATATATATATTTTTCATCCATTGGCTGACGTAAAAGTACCCGCGCTTCGCAATGAGATCGAGAAAGATTATGAAGAATGATTTAAAAGAAAAAAAAAAAGATAAGTGAATCGATTGCGTGCATTACTCGCAAAAAATTATAAAAATCGAAGCGTTTAGATACCGATTGCATCGTTGAAGCCCGGAAGATTCACGATTCGTTGATTAGAGAATTTCTTGATCGAGAAGATTTGGAATTGCATGATCGTGCAACGCTTTTCCTAGGTTCGGAGTTCGTTACGTGCCATCGTTTAAAGAGTACATAAAAATGGTCAGAAACAAATGACATTAATCAAAGTGTCAGAGATGATGACAGAGACTTCCAAATGATACTCAATCATCGCATCGCGAATCCTTTGATTTGCCAACATTATGTTTGCATAGGAAATAGGCGCAAAGCCTTACCATCTATACGCGTTAATTCCGAGGCATCTAAGGAATTTTTTACAACAGCAAAAGAGATAGATTTTTAGGTCTATTTTATTCGATCTTCAGTTTACGAACCGTATCGATCAAAATTGAACTTTCCGAAAAGAAGAATCAAATTTTAAAACAATTTCCTTAGGTGTCCAGGTACTACACGCATTGTAATTCTTCCCTCGTACACTCGCTACTGCTGTCGTATGTATTCTTCAGTTCGCCTAATATAAAGCGAGCTAACATAGTAGCATTGCAGCTAGGCAGTACAATATATCGTTGGAACTCCGACCCAAACACAATGACGGTCAAGAATAATTATTGTAATAAGAAAATGTCTTTCATTACTTTATTAAACGATCACGAGTACAAGTCGTGTTAGTTAAACGAATATACGTGTGTATATCCAATATAGAAGCAAGTTAAAGGGAGAGCCATTCGATAGGTCTTTGGTTCTTCGTGGGGTGCAAATAACTTTAGAGGATAGAGGATACGGCGTGGAAATGCGTTAAGATGTAATAAGAATGAAAATTATCTTTGAGATGTATCAAAAAAAAAAAGAAAAAAAATAGCGTAAAAACTAAGTCAAGCGAGGTTACACCGGAGATATCGCACTGTGAATGAGAATATTTATATTTTTACTTAGAAAAATGTTATAATAACGTTTGTAATGTCTAATTCCCATCCGGTAAGGAATGTTCATAACGTTATTTTTCTAGAGTAAATATCTGAATGCTTATTATTATGTTATGACGAAACGTGCTCTCAAGCGAGATCTATTATTATACAATGCATTATTCGTTCATTGTAAATATTGCGTTTGCTTCGATTACTTCATTATCTTTACAATTTCTCTATAAGCAGTAGCATATATATATATATATATTACACTTATAACAATTACTATTGTTCTGTAAATCTCGTCGCGAGTGCTCACAAGGAATGTGCACGTACAATACAACTAATGTATTTCTCGTGGTGTTCATTACAATATTACTGCTGTAAATATTATTTACGTTTAAGTTGAAGGAATGAGTGAGTACCTCTATACGACTAATAGATAGGTGGCTATTATTTATCGCTAAAGTTACGAGAACATTATATTTCCTTGATCTTTTTAAAGTGTCATTGTCAGTGATTAATTTCGAGCTCATATTAAAAAAGTTCTACTATGAAGATTCTTTGATTAAAACATTCAGAGGATGGTAAAATTTGCCATCACGGAATAGAAAGAAAACATTGTAACATGAAACAATCTCTTTCCTTTCGCTTTATACCTTCTTACCTTCGCTTGAAAGCGATTGGGACATGAAAGACGAGAACGTTCTCAGTTAGTTATTATAAAACGTTATTATACGTCTTTTAACTTTACTGTCAATCTACTACGACCATTTATTCGAATATTCCTTTATATCTTCATAGAAGGTATTTTGTTCTCTACCTGCGGTACCTGCGATTGATGGTTCTTAATCAGATTTGCTCCACTCACGTTTCGTCGTAAAGTGGAAAAAAATGGAAGCGCTGGAAATTGTGGCGAGAGTGCAGTATGTATGGTGTTAGCTGTATGAAATCATGTTACGTGTAATGTTATGTACTGTAAGATTAGAATACATCATAAAATGGTGATGGCGTGTACTGCTGGAATGTAATACATGTATCGAGTTACCCCTAAATACAGCCATTTTATAATGGATGTTTATCTGAGATCCACTCCCTTCGCTATTTTTTACGTAGAATACGCTAAAAGTATATGAAAAGAAGATGCACAACACGGGATATTTAAACAGAAGTTTTAGATGTCTGACTTAGAAATTGTTTATTAACAGAAAAGTTAATACCATCATCCATACAAATTAGCTTCTTAATGATATCTTAGTACTATATCGTATGAAATATTATTATTTTTATTCATATCCAAGTACTTCAAATGTTAAAAATCGTCGATGTGTCGATTCTAAAATACTTTACGCAAGAAGCGACTCTTTTTTCCAAATGAAATGATGAGTTTCAAATTTGCACTCACTCACGCTCTATACCGAGATCGCGGCATTATCGAAAATCGAATGCGATCGAATGTTCCCGTGCGTTTCATTCGGCGTTTGCGACATACACGCGACTATCTTATTGCGATTTTACGTTGTGCTAGAAAATACTTCGTGATAAGTGATGAAAACGTATCAAAAGATAATCGCGTTTTAAGTGTAATGATTCATTACTTTCGTATCGTTTATTGAGAATTAATCTGGAGATCAATCTTGTAACTGAAAAGTATGAAATGATACGGAATAAAGAGCGTTATAGTAGCTACGGTGTCAACAACACTTTCAATAATGCAGAAACATAATAAATTTGATTATAACAAAAGCTACATTAATTGTAATCAGATGATTCTTTTTTGCTTCTTAACGATATTCTATAAATCGCGTTGCAAGTTGAAATATAACATCTATTACACGAATATTGACACTGGGAGATACTTAGATCTTTGGCGTTGATTTGTAATTCGATTAAGAATTATTACCGTTTTTTGTTATATTTAATAATAAAAAAATGATGATACAAAAAGCACATGTTATGTAAAAATAGAATAAAATCTACTATATATATTTCCTGCAATGAAACCCGTACAAAGGTTCCAGTTATATATATCGTGGATAATTTTTTTTACAAGTTAGGGTTTTAATGTATTGTATATAACATTTGGTAGAATTATATTCTTTCTTTGAAATTCTTAATATGATGTTGACCGCGAAAATTCTTTTCCCCATTTAAAATAAACCAAATAAGCATCTAATTTTATGACAATACTGTGTAAATGATTTGAAAAAGATATTATCACTACTATAACATTGATTAGGTTTTCAATTTAATAATACATCAAATTTGGATTCCATTACTGTAAATAACTGTGAATAACTAACAAATTGGATAATCGAAATTATAGAAATCTCAATATCCTGAATGATATTAAACCTATCATTACAGTTCATCCTTGAGTAATGTGTACCTGTTTTTACTAGGTGCTAGTTTCTTAAATGTAGATTCTGGTGGGGTTGTAGGCACCTTAATTTGTCCAATAACTTGTGGTACTTCATTACTACTAGGATCTGGCCCATAATGAAACTCTCTGTGTAACTTTCCTGAATATAAATCTTGTAGGAAACCCTTTAATTTTCCTTCTATATGAATATCATGGAAGTTTGGAAACAGGTACATATGTCTAAAACTATCTATGGCAATTAGAGGCAAATCTGCTGGAGTCTTTCCTAGATGATGGAGAGGATGAGCAAATTTCACCCCATTTGCAGTTAAGAAATTTACATTTTCTGAAATAAAATAAAATATTGTATTTGCTTATCACTTGGGTATTACCTTTTTAAATATCAGTACTAGTACTTACGTTTTTCATCAATTAATGTCCTCATTACTACATCTTTATACATTTTAACACTCTCAACATCGTCAGGAGCATGAAACAATATGAGGAAGGGTAAAGCTTCCTCTGTTAATTCCTCAGCATTTTCAAATGTGATTTCCCTCACCAAGGGAACACATTTCTCTTGTGCCCAAACATTTAATTCATCAAAGTTATTCAAACTTCCATGGTATGTTTCATCCTCATCATTAGAAAGTGCCTTATCAGATCGGAAGACAATTATAGGTTCTCCTGGAGGGTGCATAGCTCTGCTTGCATTCCTAGTTGTATTCCCAACATTTAAAAATTGTTTTGAATTTTAATTTGTATACACTTACCAAATAAGATTATACAGTAAAGTATTTGGAGACTAGGTTACTAAACATTCACATTTGTATATGTATATATTATGCAAGATTTAACACAAAGAAATAGGACAGGTCTTTAAAACATAAAAGAAGAAAAAAGGGGAAAAAAGAGGAAAATGCTGAAAGAATACAATTCTGTGAATAAAAATTTAAAGGTAAAGTAGTCATTTAAATCATGCTCAATATTTTACTTACAAAAAGTGAAAATGTTCCCCAATTTCACAATTCTGAGCTGAGCATGTGCTTGTTAGAGAAAGGAATAGAATAATTACACACATGTTATAGAAGCATTAAAAAAGATTTCCTTGGAGAACAAGAGTCAACATATGCGAATCACTTATGTATATATATAGCATTAGGATTCTTACCCAAACCCAACATGAAATTGGCAATCATCCTTTAGATTAGTGGCAACCCTTCTAAACATCCCATATTCAGGAACATCCTTTCTATCAAAATATCCAATGATCATTCTCTTTTTATCATCTAAGTTGGTTAATTCCTTTAAATCGTAAAATTCCTTAATAGGATCCTCTAATTGTTTTCTTATAAATTCTTCGAAAGCTTCTACTGATCGTTGACCTCTGTATTCTCGTTTGGTTGGTTGACCATTCCTTATTACTTTCAAAGTTGGGTATTTAGTAATGTGAAATCTTGATGCAATACCAGCTAGAAAATAGTTTTTTTAATTTTGTAATAAATTCTATACACATAAAGTTATTTTAATTCCTTATATATATTATTTTCTTTTTAATTCTACTCACATTCTCTTTCACAATCTACTTTTGCCATTACAACTCTTCCTGGTTCAGGAAATGCATTTCTTATTTTATTTGCAGCTTCCTCAAAAATAGGAGCTAACGAATTACTAAAACGGCACCATTGCGCATAAAAATTTATTAATACCAATTCATTTGTTGCTGAAACACACCATATAAAATCGTAATATCTTCGCCGCTAAAAGAAGTTATATAAAATTTTTATTTAGATCTTTATCGAAACAACTTACCAAGCGTCATATCGATATTTTGTTGAGTGAGGGATACCGCGCCTTCGTTTGCATTATTTGCTAAATTGTTTGGCAAAAACGTCTAAAAGATACAACACTCTATAATAATACACACTATCACTTTATATAATAATCTTAAGATACATCGAAATATACATCGTAATATATCATACGATATATATAGGGTAGTTCAAATTGGAAAAGATTTATTAAAATAACAGGAGCGCATTAAAAATTATATTATTTTCTAATATAATCCCTTAGGTTTTGATTTTCGTATATTGTATCTTGTATTTTTTAAATTTGAATCACTCACAAGAAATATGTACAATTATTATACTTGTATATAGTTTCAGTAAGTTTGTTTAATAAATTTTTGAGGTTATTTTATGAGTAAGTGTACAGGTTATACACTTTATAAACAATGAAATTAGGTTCGATGACATTAAAATAATACCAAACATAATGGGTTATGATAACGGGAAATGGACTTTCTAAAATCCTTAGGTTCTTAAATACGTGTCACACTGCGTATTCCTAGCGGTATTCAAAAAATTTGTACCACTTCCTTTAAGACAGTACGATATATTATTTTGATTAATACTCACCATTAAACAAGCAAATATAAGTACTTTGAAATCCAAAATATCACAGAAGACCAACATGATATGATCTTATAATATAAATTTGATCAAGCAACACCTATTTGAATAACCATCAGTAAGCAGCTGTCTATGTATCAAATGCCACGAATTTGCGGTACATCGATGCCTAGTAAAATATTCTCGAGGCATCGATTCAACAGGGATGGCACAGGTATCGCATAAATTCTCTATGTCAAGGTTATGCCTGTTTCGTTTCTTTGTTTAATGTGCTATCTGCTATCATTGTGTCCCATTCCAATACTAATCTCTTATTTCATTATCTTCATTTTCTCTAGTTAGTATCCTAGTATTTATGCGTCTAGGAACTTTTCGTACTGTTGGAAGCATTGTTATATTTTCCTATAAATTGACCAATCGTATTCTACTACGTTCGTACACATTACATTAAAAGTTTCTAGATCATTTGAATCTACGGCGATATCATATCTTGTGCTCGCTACAATCTTGAATTAAAAAGTATAGAAAAATGCTAGTAATGAGTGCTTACACAGAAAACTAATTTTATATGTGACGCATTTAATTTCTCTTGCGTATGTCTTTCTTCTTTCAAACAAAGTATTATATGACTTATATTTTTCAGGAAATACGAAAAGTACTTCTAACTATATGATGCATGTTATTATAAAATTACTGGTTTATAATCTTTGTAAAATTTCCATACATTATTTATACAAAATCTAATCAGATGGTTAATTCACAAAAATCAATTGAAAGTTAAAAACACTTTATACCGTAAACCGAAAGATAAATTCAGTAGATTATGGAAAATCTTGAAAGCATCTTTTATGTAAAACCGTTAGGATCTTTCCCCTTTGCAAATTTTAACTGGTTAAACATTTTAATTTACTCTTTTCCTTGACAACCGTATCCCAAAAAAGGGTCAACTATTCTTTCGTCCGTAACAAACATACATAACAGGATTCGTTGCGGAAGTGGATTAAAATAATCGTATATTCCTAATCTCCGTATAAAAATGAATTATTGGGCACGCAGAAAGCGACAATAACGTTCGTCGAGTATTTTACTTCGTTGTACGACCATGACTTCACAGATCCTCTTATTTCCGGACAAAATTTCGACTACAGCTGGTCGAGTCTTCGGTCCTCGACTAAATGTCCATTGAACGAGTACGAAGACTCTCTAGGAACTTGCTTGAACAATAGTTTATGACTGCACAAGATCGTAGCAAAATTGGTTTTACTGTCGTTATGGTTATACCACGGATTAACCATAATTTACAACAAAATCCAATTTTCCTAATTTTGCGTTTATTTTATAGCTGTACTGGCTATTACTGTATTTCTCCTTCGCAACACAGGTTGCACTGATGTGATGAAATCTTGTCGGCATATCTGACTTAGTTTAACGCAGTTAAATCAGGTATAGTTAGACGCAGTCGCTTGACATAAGTTTCCGTCAATAGCTTTGTTAGAATGGCAGTCGGAATGACTTTGAATTCGTAGGAACCTTTGCGTTGCCGACATTTTTAGTCCTCTCTGCAGGATGTATTTCGAATGTACCGATGTCAATCTTGTACCTGAATAGACCAGCCGCACGTCCATAACAGCTTGTCAAACAGTTGCTGGTGAATTTTCTTTAAGCTTCCGCGACAAGTAAAAAATTTCAACTCTACATTTTTATGTGTATAAGCATGAGTGTTTGTACAAATTGACTTAATGTAGATCATGATTAACTTTAACGCGTAACGGCGACACTTATTTGCCGGCATTCTTTGACACTGGATCTGCTGCACCGCTGGATACTAGTTGAACAAACGAGTCTGTTGAAAGATAAAACCACACAATGCGTCAAGGGACTCTGCATCCGACGAATATTTCTTTTCCGAGAAAAACTGACACGACCAAGGCCGAATTAATGTTTTTAAATTCGGGACTATTGATGCAGTCGCGGTGGCCCCCTTCGTAGAAAAACGGGGTAGAAGGGGGGATATTGAAATAAAATAAATTTATGTAAATATAAAATAAAATTTATTTTAATATACAGATTTAACATACAATTGCTTATTTTAATTTTTTTATTTTTACAAATGTTTTTCCAACCATATATAATATAAATGTACCGCATATAGAGTCCAGCCGAATAACACGTAGAAAAGGACATGAGGCGATCGTTTGAAAAATTAGTTTACCAAGCATTTTTTGCCTTTCGTTCGTACTCAGCTCCAGTCGTTAATATTCAACCCGTTACTTAAAGAGGTAAAATGTCCCGAATTTTCCCTAAACAGAAAAATACTCGTTTGGACATACATTGCTCTTTTAACTAGGAAACTTTATTAACTGTACTTTCTGTTCGCGACTGATATAAATTCATGCGATAAATTCGTAGTTAATTAATATTTGTAGCCGAATTAATTATTAATTATTAAACCATTAAATCATTCCATTTCGTTGCCATGAGTACAAGTAGATGGAGTTCTACTGTAATACTACTAATTGTAAGAACCTTTTTTTCGGTAAGCCGTTCATAAAATTGGAAGGAAAGAAAGATCTACAAGAAGCCAGGGCATATTCGCGAGGTCGTTAATTTTATATCAAATCTCTTTTACGATCCTACCTGGAACAACGTGGGTCTACTCTGGAAAGAAGCAATTATCCATTTTAATTCCTCGTTGACTTGACATGGGGTGTACACGGATGTGTTAGACTGTTTGATCAGTCCGGCCATCCGAAGTCGTTTGGGTTTCTCCTGATTCGTTCCCGGAGGTTGGCACACAAATCATATTCAGTCAGTCGTAGTTCAGAATTTTGTCGTTTCTTTTTTTAACTTTCGTCGATCCTCGCCTATCGTCCCCTGACCTGCATCCTTGCAACAAAAGCGGTCGGTCGGCACGATTGAGACAATAGAGAAACCAGGACTTGTGGCCTGCTAATTAAAATCTATCGATGAAAGATGGGCCGACGAAGGGTGAACGCCGACTCATTTTTTTCTCCAACTATCGTCGCTTTCCTCCAAGGTGTCCCTTTTGAAATTTACGCTGGCCACTTTGACTGCAGCGCAAATGCTTCTAAGACCAGCTAATTTTTTGACTTCTAACTGGACTGCTGCTAAATGTACGCTTGAATCCTTCGTTCCTATCATATTTCAATAATTTTCTCGAAAAATTACCCTTTTTTAATTCCATAGCCTCATAATATTCCGCCCACCCCCTGTCGTTTCCACCATAATTTTCGTCTCTCTACTATCCTTTATGGGTCGGAAACTTTCTGTTAGTCGTTTGCAACTTTCCCAACTCTGACCTGTGCACTGACACAACTGCTCTTTTGATACGGCGCGATCATAAATGCCGTGTTGCGTAATGAATCCGCGTATAATGTGACGGCTCCCTTTGAACGGTAGATATTCTCACGGGTCCCATGGTACCCCGAAGTTGCTCCCTGATTCTAGTTTTTATTCTGCCGTTTCTTTCCTTTTTCCTTCTTTCTTCGTCTCAAACGCAACAGGTCGTATTATGACGAGGGTGTTATTCCCTTCGAACGGGAGTACCGTGAGTGACCCCTACAGCTCGATTCTTCCGTCTCTAGAACGAAGCACAAATTTATGGACTTGGGATCGTCGTTTTGAGACAGGTACATGCTTTCCTCTTGTTCTCGCACCTTGCACATCGTTAATTCGTCCCCACGAAAATACGTTTTCGGCATCTTTGATCATTTGGAAACAAGTATGGGGTGGACTAGGGTTGGAAGTAACAACGCGCGAAACAAATAAATGAAATATTTTAAGGAGTAAATATGCCTACATTTCTAAGTTTCTTATTTCTTTATGAATATAATTGTTTCATTTATTGCATATAATTCAGTTGCATACATATTTTGAATTTTTATCTTGATCGACAATTTTGGCATTACTTATTCCAATGTTAAATCGTTATGATTTCTACAATATCAGAAAAATACGTGAGTTTAAGAGAATAATACTCTTGTAACTCTAGTTGTTATTTTCGATTCCAGCCTATTTTATCTATATAAATATTGATAATCTACCGGCGTCCATCTGCAAACGATCTGTAATAAATGATTATCGTAACGCGACCAGAAGAACCTCCTTGTAAGCTACTAAAACCGTTCTCTCTTCGTCAAGTGATTAATGACGAAGCACTATTTGGTATCCATTTGTCTGAACCTGAGCAGACCACAACGAACTCGTAAGCTAATCGGATTGTAAGAACTTATTAGAATCAGCCCGTTCTTTCAAGAATAGACTATTTAATAATAAATAAACAAATATCAGACATACCTATCCAAATATTTAACAGTAGCTAGGTAATAAGTAACACGGAAATATTGTCTGTTGTTAGAATTAGCCTGTTTACGTATAAGATTGTCACAGATCTTTGGTAAAGTCTAGACTCTTGTTTAGGACCTTGTAATCCTAACCCGATTATCAGCTATATATGTCAGATTGCGAGATAGATCCGACTAATCTTGTTCTGCAGCAAGCTACATGATCCGGTCAGTCTGAAATGGGCTTTCTTCTCTTACAGAGAAGTCGTGAGCGACCACGTTACGCCGATCATCGTGTGAAAACTGCAAAGTCTCGCTCCATTAGCTGCGAAGACTAGTTCCATTGTCGGGTCTATTGTCGGGGAACGTGGCCCGTCTCTTTCTTTCTCTTTCTCGTTTTTCCCTCGCCGTCGTCTATTTCGTTTTTTTCTCCTTCTCCTTTCTCCTATACCGTCTCTTCTACGTTTTCTTCCAGATCCGAGCATAAGTTAGAAACCCGTCAAGACTAGTGACCTGCTGATCCCGATGATGCCTCCTTCGGTCAGGTAAATCGCGTATAAAATTGGCCCGTAGTCAAGAAAGAAAAGGTTCGATTCCTAATGACGTCTCCACGAACAGGCCATTATCAGGAAAATGCCTTTCACTCATCATTCAGCGTGTAGGTGCCATTCGGAATTGTATGAGATTGAGAAAAAAGGTATTTTTGGTAGAAATAAACATTAATTCTTGTATATGGTATACGGTTATTTGGTTTATGAATTGTAATAAAATGTAAAAAGCCTTTCCTTTTCGAGAATATTAAATTTCGTAGCTCGCGATAGCTTACCTCGAGCCTTTAATCTTTTACAAAAGATCGTCGAAGACTATTATTGCCCAAAAAGAAATATATCGAGATTTACCTGGAGGTCTTTGTACAAAATAACGGTGCCGTTATTTTCTTAAACTCGCGCGAGTATTTCGATTCCTCGTGAGATCGACAAGTGGAGAAAAAATATCGATATGGAGAAAAAAAAGTGGAAGCTGTTGTTTCACGTACGGGCATAAATCTCGGAAGAGAATATAAGAAATCGGGGACAAGCGAGTTCTTATTGCGGACAAGCGAAATCTGACCTGCGTCGTCCTTCCGATTTGCATCGGTCCATCGCTTCTGAATGTCTCTTAAAAATGCGCGGCTTTCGCAGAAACATCGAACGTTCCAACGAATGCACAAAGCGTACTTTACACCCTCGCAGTTCCCTCCGCTTACCGATTGGACACACACTACTGTGTCCACATTGCATTTTCGATCATCGCTCCTTTGATCGTTAGTTTAAGAACCGAATTTTTAAGAAAGTCAACTAGATGTCCGACTTTCTTTGGTGATCGATAGTAAAAATATCGATTATTGTATTAGGTTCATGAATATAAAAGATCGTTTGAATTTGATAGGCCAACAGTGTTCTTTAAATTTTGTGTGAAACATGGATTTCAGAAAGAACGGGCTTATAGAAGACATTCTATTTGGGCATTTTTTTGATGCGTGAATTATTTAAAAAAAAGAATTGCAGTAGTTTTATCTTAAGAATTTTTCAATCATACTACTCGCTAATAAATATTTTCAAGAAACTACGCGAAGTTAAAATGTTATTCGAAGGAACATTTCGTATACGTCGACCTACCATTGAGGAAATATTTCAATTGAAAAAAGAGACGATCGAATGGCAAATCTTTGCGAACGATGAAGTACAAAAAATAGTTAAGAATGAAACATTTCTTACGAACGATGTGTTAACTTTGATGAATGAGTGATACACGATCGTTTGAATTTTTAAACATTTTCGCTTGTGAACCTCATCGTTCCGTTTTGTAAATGTTGTTTGTAAATGTACACAGGAAAAAGTCGATTATTTTGCATGAATACAGAATAATAACATAGCGAAAGAGAGAGAGAGAGAGGGAGAGAGAGTGAATTTTTAGAAAAATTCTCGTCCTCAGGGGATGATCGTTCACGTGGGAGTACTGTTTACTGGTAGAACAATTTATTTCTAGCTACGATGCTAAGCGGCTTATTAGGGCACAATAGCGAGCCTGAGCAGAGGAAGGTAAAGGGTTGTTCGGGGTGTTCCCGTCCTCTCTTTCGTTCTTTCATTGGGACATCACCACAAGATTTACGATGATATTGCAGTTGCAGCTTCACCAGCATTCGGTTGGACACATGTCAGACAATACTGTTCAATTTCCATGCTTTTTGCCAATACGATGCTTTCTGTGAACATGACAAACAATGACAAGTCCCCAGAGAATCTGCTTGTGGTCACTGGAAAATATTTTAGAAGATCGATGGTCTGGCATCTCTCTGTACACGTGACATCAGATAATGTCATTTCCTCGACGCCGGAAATTAATAATCTGTTTCCGGTATGCGTCTGACGCATCGCTCATGCATTTAATATCATTGTAACATGACCATGTCGTTGCGGAGACTTCATCAAAGTTGGACGAATGTCGTATAAAAATAGCGAAGGACCTATGGACTCGCGATAAAGCTTTAATATATTCGGTATTTGGTTTAAATTTATGTTGCTTTGGAGAGACGCGTTACTCTCGTAGATAACAACGTCCTACGTCAACTGACAAAAGCATCGATACCATCTAGACAAGTTGTTCCTTTGAAGCTGAAAAAACAAGATTCTAAGGAAGTCAAGGAAAGATTATTCGATAAAAATTCACCGTACTTATGTTTAAAACGATTGAATAGGACGTTGACAGAAGACAGCGGGTCGGTCGTCAGATCTAGAAAATATCTTTCTTTGCGAGAGTTATCTTTTACGCGCCAAGTGCAACGTTTTGTCCTCATTCTTGCGCCAGCAGATTTGTCACAGTACCTGCAAAAGGCTCCTATAGGCATTGTACATTCGCCAAAGCGTAATAATGATGGCTATCATTATATATACCTGGCAGTGACCAGTGACGCAAAAGTTTCATCACGTGGTCCTGCCAATAATCGCTTTACGACCACCATAAACCGACACTTTGACCAGCTCGCGTAGCTCACTTACAATTGATACGATATATTGTGAATGCGGTCTTCCAACACTGACTAAGATCTCTTATAGATTTATGGTACGACGTATACCACAAAGCGCACCGAAATCTTAGGAAACTGGTCTTCGTTATCGCGCGCTTCCGTGCATCGGAGCGATCGTCGCGGGTCTCTCCACGCTTTGATACGTCTTTGCAAATCTCGTCCGCCTCCATTCAACGCGGTCAAAGAACCTTTAAATACCGTAAAAATTTTACTTTGACTTCTTTCATCTAACTGCAATGCTTCGACTTTCCCAACCACTTGATTCTACAGAATTTCGTCGTTCTTGAATAAGTTTCTTTGCGAGACAACCCTACGTCGCTCTCAATTATTGTTAAAACGGCACGAGCATGACGAACATGTTGAAAAGGAAATTGAAAAGTTGAATGATTTTGTGAATTCCCTGAAGAAATATAATTTCTTTGCGCAAGTTTCTTTGCAACACAGTCCTACGCTGTTACCAATTATCAATACGTAAATGTTAAAATGGCAAAAGGATAATGGACTTGATAAAAAGGTAATTCAAGAATTGAATGATTTCATCGGAATATAATTGTTTTATATAAAGTAAGATACGACTTCTGTGTCCGACAATTTACCATTATATAATTGCGACAACGTGCATCGCATTCGACACAGAGAGACGTCGGCACGCAGGACCGCTAATTAAGCCCAAATTCCTTATCCACTAATTAAACTTGAACGATTAAGCTTATTCCTCCTACCGTTTCTACCGATAATTATTACCCTGCAGATCGACTGCTCCTCGAATCATGGGCGGTCGAAGCAATGATTTCACCTGGAGGTCCATTGCTATTTAAGCAGTGCAGTACGAAAAAAGCCTGAACGGTATTGGGACTACGTGAACGAATTCAAGAAACGTTCCTTTACCAAACAAATTAGCGATCTCATTTAACAATATTTGATATAACACGGAATTTATGTTATAGGTATATAAAAATAAAACGGATAAATGCAAATAAACAAGATAAGATTGAAAGAATGGAATCAGGTTACATAGAAAACATCTACAGTCTTTTTCGAGTTTGCCCATCAGAAATAAACAATTGTACGTACCTACTGTAAAACATGGCGAATCGTAGAAACTAGATGGTCTCAAGAGAATACGGTAGGATTCACGAAGACTTTTCTCGGTGGCATAAGGCAGCCCCCAGGGACGACCACAAAAGGTGCGTAGCCTCGATCCTCGATCCTCTATCCGCAGGGTTGATTTATGAGCGAGTGGAGGGGAGGGCGCATGCGCACCAGGCTGCGAGATTCACTGGGGTCTATCCCCACCTCCATAGAAAACCCGGCAGAGCATTCAGCCTCCTCCCTTCTTCGTCAGTTCCTTGTCCACTCGGTTATTAAAACCGAGGCGACACGGCGGGCAACCGGCAATTATCTGGCGAGCCTTCGAAGCCGCGCACGCTTCGATCCGCCAGATACAGCGTTTCTCAGTTTCCTTTTCATTCTCATTTTCGTTTTTGTTCTACTCGAGCGTGGTGGCAGTGATCAAAATCACGGAAATACCTTGTGTTCCATTTCACCTCACGATTATCCAAAATTAGCAAAGGATTTTAATATCATTTCTAAGGACAATACCATGGATACCAGGAAGTGAAGTGATGGCACAAGTGATACGGTATCAACAGGTCCGCGACAACGCATTCGTGGAAATATAGCGTATCATATCGGTGAAATTCTAGTGTCAAACGTGAAGATCATTTTCGATCAGTTCTGTGAAACGTTTATTCAGAAGTGACCGCTCCTGCATCATGCTATCATCAAATTATTCGAGTATTCGTTTGCAACATTTAGGAACAAGAAGCGATACTGTAAACTGAATTTCTTTAGCAGATACGGTTTTTATAAAGTGTTCAATTATTCATATTTTGTTTATGTTATAGATGTGCATGCCGACGATGGCGCCCATGTCCAGCCTCCCAATGCCGATGCACCAACCTGCTGGGATCGATTACAGAAGTTCAAATATTCGTTATCAACCGTACAATCCGACGTTCAGCAGTCATCACCATCAAACTAGCCAATCGGGCTACTGGTACTCTGGATCCATGAACCACGGTCAAATGACGGAGGCGTTAACGCCGCCGGCGTACACAATGGCAAATGTTGCTACCAGTACGACCTCGTGGGCGACAGAGACTCATCTTGCGCAACCTCAGCTCACGAATATCTCAGCGATACAACATTATTCACTGCCGCCGAGTCCATCAGATCTACCACCTAGTCCACAAAATCACTCTCCGCCTTATCAATGGCCTCTTACACCGCCGTCTGAACATGTCTTCCTGAGTACGGAGGATTCTGGAAAATCTGGCAGAAAATGTATTAGATGTAGATGTCCAAATTGTCAAACAGACGGCGCAGCTCAGGTTGGGGTCGACGGCAAGAAACAACACCTTTGTCACGTTTCAGGATGCGGTAAAGTGTATGGCAAAACTTCTCATCTAAAGGCGCATTTGAGATGGCATACCGGCGAACGACCTTTCGTCTGTCACTGGCTGTTCTGCGGCAAAAGGTTCACGAGGAGCGACGAATTGCAGCGTCACCTCCGAACGCATACTGGCGAAAAGAGATTCGTGTGTCCTGTATGCGACAAGAGGTTCATGAGAAGCGATCATTTGACAAAACATCTGAAAACACACGAGAACCAGAAAAGGAGAAATTCTACGAATAAAACGGAGTCGAATAAAGAGAATTCGTTGCCAGCTGTGACTGAACAGAATTTGTATCCCCCGGCTGGAGTACAATATGCTATAATTTAGGATTATAGATTTGTACAAGTATTGTACGTAGACGTTCGTTATCTATATAATTTCTACGTGGTAATGTAGGGAAAACTGGAAAGATGACTAATAGGACGGAGCAGGAGTAAAGGACAATATCTGATACTTTCTATTAATCTACTTTTTCGTAGTCTACATTTAGAATTGTATTGGGTTTATCACTTTGGTTAGTCATCTTTTCAGCTCTGTGTTACAATTGTGACCTTCTTTGTAAATAATGTCGTTTGATCAGTTCCTTACTGTTGTTGTATATATTACTATACTAATTATTGTATATAGAAAAACGATATATTTTTGTACAGAACATATCGTAGATCTATATTTAAATTGTGTAATCGGAATAAAAAAAAATAATATAATAACAATGATTTGTACCTTCTGATATTTTAAATTCGACGATACCAATCGTTACCGTTGCACAATCTAAAGCGAGCCAATAGTAAATTTTATGCGGACTGAAGCCTCGATTTACCGTGAAAATTCACATAATAACGAATCATCCCCTTGTCGTATATCAGGTTCCTCCTTGACATCTTCCTGCCATACGATACATCCCAAATCCCACCCAACGAGCATAATACGATGTAGGTACTTCAGAATCCAGCCCTTCGCAGTCCTCGATGATTTTCTACCTGACAAGTGGTCCAATGAAGAGAAAAAAATCATTCTACGGAAACTACCCCGAATATATCGATCAACTCTACGTAACGAAGAGACCTACATTTTGTGTCAAGCAGAAAATACAATTTTTGGACGTGATACGTGAGATCCGTGACAAAGCTTCAAGAGACTTTTCCCTTTCAAAAGTTTTCGAGGCAATTTCGTGGCATTTGGGGGAAATCCTTGAACCACGTACGGCACTGTAACGGGTTGTTTCATTCGTATTCCAGCCAAGAGATGGCTGCACTGTGAATGGAAAAAGCCCGCGTAGCCCTATTAAAGGGGCGGCGCGCCGTAGCCCCGTAGCCCCGTTGCCCCGGCAAGGATTCATGGCTGGCACGTAGAGGTAGAGGCGAAAGAGGCAGACGCGATGATAGAGGTAGAAGTAGCGCGAGAGAGGGAAAGCTAGATGGCCAGAAGAGAAAGAGAGAGGCGGTTCAAGAGGTAGAAAAGCGAGACGGTGGCCGAAGGAGGGCGCGTGAAGGGCGAAGGGGGGTCACGAAAATGGAATAAAACAAAAAGGAGGCAGCCGCGGAGCAAATTATAGGGAAAAATAGGGAGGGACGAGGCAGAGGAGGCAACACAAGCCCCGTGGTGTGGCACTCACGAAGCAAGACGATCAGGTGGATGGGTGGAAGGGTAGGAGGGGAGGAGGGGAGGAGGGGTGGCGCCACGGCAATTCCAGGCTCGCGTTCAACGTTCGCCGTGGAGTACCGCGGATAGCCGCGAAGTTAGTACGCAAGAGATTCAAACAGAGTCCAGAGTGACGAGACCCGTGTCTCCTGTTTACCGCCTTCTCAACCGGGCGACCACCACGAGGAACGGCAAAACCGCGCACCGATCGCCAAAGAAAGAGACACACGCGCGAGCTGAACGGCTTGTCGAGAGCGTGACAAAGCTGCACAGTTTCCTCTAAGGAGAAGAGGGAGAGAGGAAGAGAGAGAGACAAGTACACGGTACGCAGCTCTCTCTTACGTGTTACGCGCGGTCAGTGCGAGAGGCTGCAACGTGCCGCGAGCATGCGTCTGCGACGGACGGCCCTTAAGGCGGACACGCACCACGCCGACTCGTCGCCGTCGTCGTCGTCGTCATTGTCCATACCCGTGAATGCTCGCTTTTCACCATCGCTACCGGACGAATGCACGCGCTAATCCCGTCGAGGGGGCGAAGAATGGACGAACAGGTTCGTAGCCGCGCGCATGTCACCGATCGAACCGAGATCGGTCTCGATTCTTAACCGATCTGTTTCGCGATTCTCGCACCGCTTCGCTGCTGTCTATCGAGCCACGATCGCGTGTATAGCTATTTGAATCGTTCAACCCTCGTATTTGTCGTAAACGTTTCGAAACGCGGCCTCTATGTCGATCTATCGATATCTCGCAAACATGTCGGTAAATGTCAAACGAGCAGTGCTTCGTTATAAATTTTACGTGTTTGGTAACCCTGAACTGTACTTTATCCAATTTCCTCGCAATTCTATTGTGGTGTTAACCAATTAGTGCACGAATTCTGAGAAATGTTCGGTGTCGTAGTCGCTGTGTTTACTAAACTTCGAATAACACATCGTGAGGTTAAAATACACGAGTTGTAAACAAGAAGCCACGCACACTTTGTTTTTGCTGGCTCGATATTACCTCTTCGTCGTTTCGAAGGGCGACGTGGAAAATTTCTCGTTCAATTGAACACAAGCAGTGGCACGATATATCAGTGACTCGTGGAAAGAATGTTTCCGTATTCTGTTAACCGGTTAGTGATTCAAGTTTGTGACATAGTGTTCTTTATTGCTCAGTGTGGACAGTGGCGCATAGACAGACCGTTCTGAAGAACAAACGTAGTTACACGAAGATCAACGGAACCGCATCGACGCTCTTTGTCGTCATTTTTTGGATCCACGAGGTCAGTCGAACCGGCAAGCTGGACGCGGAGGTCGGAGGCGGCGGAAGCCGCAGGGGTATCAGCCCTCCAACACACCTCGGCAACATAAACGTGAGTTTTTATTTCACCATTCACATATAGTCCTGTTCATAAGTATTAGGACACTTAAGATAACCAAATATATACTTTGCTATCTGAAATCTTTGAAGATTGTTATCGATATTATCGATACTATTGTATATTATAATAATCTGTTCAAACGTATTTATCAAAATACCAACTTTCTATCATTTATGTTTATCGCGTCTTTCCATCAGTAATTTAATCAATCTAAATACTCGAATTATCGATTCTCTTATCACGTTTATTGCAGTGATTTCATAAGTCAAATTCAGATGCTCGATGTACTTTATTCTATTCGAATTTCTTATTCGATTTAATTTGAATTTGAATATCCGTGGGATTTAGATCACAAGAATGCGATGGCCAAGAAATATTTTATTCATCGCTATCTCATAATAGTTACAAATTAGTGCTTGTAAATATAATTGCGTGTTTTAAATGATTATCTTGCATGAATATAAAAACCTGGCATTCTAATCTCTTCTCTAATAATCTGTATCAATTATAGCGTCCTATACGATATCAGTAAGTGTCGTAATACTTATGAACGGGAATGTACATAATACATTTAATCTTTTTTAGCTGATATTTTTCGTATAAATTAGAATAAGTATGTCGAAATTTACAAAATGAATTTTTTTGGAATACATTGTATGGCTAAAAGATTATCGTGCCATATTATTACTATAAACGTTGACATTAGTCTAGTCACAAGATATACTCAAAAGATTATTACAATTTATTACTTGTGTTCTAACATTTTTCGCTATTATGTAATCGTTTAAGACACGTGTACAGAGGTGGAATTGTTAAAACAAGCTTGCAATTACGGTGAACGTATTATAAAGCGGGTAACTTATCCGCGTAGGTACATCGATCATCCGTTTATCGACGATATTTACCCACGTACATATATTTTCTCTCGCTTTTACTTTAATCGCGCTTGTTATTCGAAATGATGCATAATAAATGACATTTGTACGTCCCTTTATCCCATTGTAATTCTTTGGACACTTTCTACGCATGTATCGTGTCAATTCGTGACTTATGACAAGTACAAGATTGTAAAACTAAGAAGGAAAAGACGACGACGCGTTGATTTAATGCCCTCATCGTTTAACGATTCAGCATAAAGGGTTATTTAATCGCTTGATGACAGATAATTATCGAGAGGGAAATGCATGCGATGACAATACGATGCAAAGGAATTATTATCGTGTTTTCTTCCATTATTTATCCCTGTTAAAGCGTGAAACGTTACACTTTTGTTGGGACCAGGCACTCTCTCGAGATTTAATCGTTAGAGTGAAGATCGATATTGGCGGTATCGCCAAAGTTAATTCTACAGCTGCGGTTTGGTTGCACGAATTCGTCTGGAGAACCGCTAGACAATCCTGGCCGATATAGTAAACGTTACTATGTTGCTACACCCGTTTCACGCCCACCATACATCATGCGTTATGTTCAGACCTACCTGTCGACGTATACGTTGCTTCAAAGGTGTTACACGTGTTCTTGATAAACTTCCATCGTAAGAATTCCATACAAGGTTATTTTACCTCCAGCGTCGCTTTTGTAAAATATATCTTATTTGCAAATGTTATCATTGACTTAAATATAATGGCGATATAAAATGGACGTGAATATCTACTGTTCTCTATATTTTAATAATTCATGACTAGGTGCATAAACGAATTTTAGATATTCGAAGTAGAGTCGATTAGATACTAGCGTGACTAATTTAAAGGAAACCGGCTGGACTTTTACGCGAAGGAATAAATATATTCGAAGGGTTATGAAACTATCTGTAGATAGCGGAGAGTAGGCCATTCGGTCGAGTTGAAACGCGCGGCAGAGCAGACAGTCGTAGGGCAAGAAACACAGTGCCGGCACTTTGCTGACACACCTCCACACAAATCTAATTAATTTATATCCTGAGAGAGGCGCCACTAGGGATGCTAAGCCCGACAGGAAAAAGAGACGAGTAAAAGGAAAGGTACCCGTGGTATCGGCTCTCCCTTCTTACGAGTTACAGGAATCAAAGATCTTACCTTTCTTACGGCCAAGAAATCCTTCTCTTAAATAATCTAGGCAATATATATCAACTTCATTTATTTCCTGAATTAAAGTTTTGTTTAATCGTAGTATTCTTGTTTATTTAATCGCGAATGGTTAGCTTTTTCATTGTTGACGTCGTGTGTAACGAGGGGCGGAAAACTGTTAAGTTTTACAACTAGTAAGTTTATAATTACTATATAACCTTGTAATTAATACGTATTCGTCGTTGCAATTACATATCGGTAGTTATTTAATAGAGCATTGTGACGAATATAAAGCTTTGAGATAATATCCTAATTATAGTTATATAGAACAAGCTGGAAATGTGTTGCAATGTTTTTCAGCGAAGCATCAATATGTTTTTTTTTCTAACAAACGATAAATTATGATACTTACTTGAGGAACGCTAATATAAAGTGTGTTCTTATAATTGAGGGTTAGGTTGCAAAAGACATAATAATTACATTCTTTCGGTTCTTCAATTGTTATGATAATAGCTAAAAGAAATACCTCAATGTAGCGCAATTGGCAAAGAAAACGATTTGTTCGATCCAGAAATATAATACTATGTATTTCTATACAAATAGGTGATGTCATAATTAAAACTATGATTAACGTTATGATTACATGTCAATGTTTTTGAAATTGTTTTTGAACCAACGGATAAATAACTATGCGTAAAACTCGTACAAAACGATTTTCTTTGTTAGACGGGCAAAGTTTTCTCCTACACAATAATGTAATTCTTATCGACATCGTAAAGATTAATAATAGAGTCTAAATTTTACATTTTACGACACTTTAAAATTCCACGATCCGCGAAAGAACGCATAGATTGTCGCTTCCAGAGGTGAAAAAAAGGGAAGTATAATTATAATGTTGCACGACTAACGAGCTATCATTAATTGAGAGAACGAACGCGCAACTTTGAAGCATTTGACAACAACCGCATCGCTCTAAATAACTGTTGGTTACATTGTCAAGCTGGCAGGAATTATAGAATGGAACAGACGCGAAAAAGCACACGCCATAATACAGGACAGCGGGGTAATTAACCTGCCCCCTAGAAAATCTACACGCGTCGCGCACACGTACCACTCGAACCCTCATTAGCGGTTTACCCCGAGCGTCGCGTGAACTTTGCACCTGCAAATTGGCACCTCCCTGTTTTGCCGCGCGCGAAACGCCACCGGATCACCACGATCCAACTGTGTGTGTATCCTCCATTTCGGCCTGCCCATTTCTCGAGTGACTAGCACGGTTGCCTACCGGCTAAAAAATCGGACTGTGGCACCAGATGCAGACGATCCACCTCGCGGACAACCACCGAGCAAATCGCCGCAGCTGTTACAGATTATGCAACACTGTCGAGAGAATAAAGACATCGAGTCCACTTCTTTGACGGCGAAGACACGGGTAGTTTCGGTGGTCGTTATTGAAAAAACACGGTCTCCAAACGACGATCGAACACGATAACACCATAACGTTGAATTAGGGTCTTGCCGCCTAATCTGTTTATGTTGCATATTTAACACGTTTGCACGAAAATCAAAAATACGATTTATATTCCGGGAACTTTGTTATGGGAAAAGGTAATACACGGAAAACGTTATTACGACGTTACTTTTAATTAGAAAGAAACGAGAGGAAATGGCGAAAAGTTAATCAACCCCTTTACTCGTAGTAGGATACGCGAGATTAATAATTTGCAAAGGGCTGATGAGCCTTCAAACATTTACGGCTCGGCGAGAGCGCGTGGATGGAATAAAATAAGCGAATTATGCAGATGAGAATCCGATTCTGTCACTTTTGATTTACGGCCGCCTTGCTTCAAAGATATGCGAGGGACAGAGGGAAGGAACAGAAAAGAGATATCGCGGAGGAAGAAATTTCTCTACAGTAGGCAAATCCCTCCTCAACCACGAACTATTTGCGTTCCTCGGATAAGTGTACTATTAACTAACCTCGCGTTAATATCTACGTTTTCTACCTCATTATGATAATAGCGGGACCAGCGGCCCTCGAGGCCACGAAAAGGCATCACCGCGGCCTCCACGCTGCTTGTACCAAACGTGTACTTCTCGTGTATTCCTCCTTTCATTACATATTGTACATGCACGAGTCTGAACATCGTTTGAAATATTTCTCATTCGAATACCTGATTGATAAATTGTAGAATTTATTCAAGAAATTCTAATTACAAGGAATACGTTGCTCAGGACGATTAAGAAATTCGCAACACGAAGGAAAAGCAATCTGCCAGATGTTCTCCATTTATCGTACCGTGGTGATAACCGAGTCGAATCGAGTAATCGAATCTTCGATCGAGTACCTTGTCGTTCTTCCCTAATTCCATAGATAGACGTCGATAGATCTATTCATTGAAGGATGTTCATACAAAAGCGTGGACGCGCGAAGGTAATTATCTCGCGAACGTTTTAGCACACGAACATCCTTAAGAAGTAGCAATGCGATGAAGGTTTAACGTATCGGATGACGGAGTACGGTTGACGTCGGATGCATTTGGATCGGAGTAGCGCGTAAACAAGAGCACCTTCTAGAGCTTAGAACTTCTCGAGGTCACATCGAAGCGTTTCGTGCCACGGGTTCGACTAATAATTTTCCGCGTATTTGGAACGGCGCGACTGTTCCACGGGAAGCGGATAACGCTATGCCGCGATTATTACACACGGTGCATGGAAACGAAAAGAGAGCGGTAAAAACGGCGCCTTCGTTGCCCCCGGCGAAGACTGGAAGCCGTTTCGTAATCGCGGCCTGGATCATTTTCTGCACGACTGCGCGGGAAATTAGATCACCTACCTCTCATCCCGGTAGCGAGAGATCTAGGCAGGTTTCATCGCACGATACAGGAAGAGCTTCTTCTTCTTCTTTGTCCTCCCATTTCTCCTCGTCTTTCACCTCTCATCGACAGCTTGTCGCTGATAATTTAGCTATTAGTCACGATTTTTCCCTACCTTTCTCACCGAGGATAAATCCCCCTTCGTGCTGATACGTTTTTGCGTTGTATCGCTTAATTTCTTATTCCTTTTTTCCCTATCCAACTCCTTTATCCTCTATGCGTTTCTCGACCGTTATACTTACTTGTTCCGTTATCGACGTTCATCGAGCAGCTTGTTGCTCCTCGTTGATGCCCCGGGATTATCGTGGCGCTTAACTGTTTCCCAACAATATTACAAAATGAAGATACGTATAACGGAGCGGCTGCTAAACTTAGACAGGAGCCAAGTATAATATATTACAGTACCTGGCCATTGAATTAGGGCCGTATACAGAAATCCTATATTCCAACTGACATGTGTCATATACACACACCATGTTACAATGGCAAATGGTAATTGATCGTTTGAATTATCGTTAAATACGTAGATAAGTATGTATTGTTCTGGAAATCTGCGGCGAAAGTTAAGAAAGATTTCATTAGAATCGGATTTTTCGATAAGAAATTTCTTCAAACAGCTTCTACGGGTTTCTATATTCCGAAGTATTCAATTTCTTCTGTATGTTTGTCGAATACGTTTCGTAAAGATCACGGTGAATAATAACGTGACAATACTATAATCGACGAATGAGGCAAAAGATGGACATCGCAGCTGCTATTCAAAATTTCTCAGATAAATACTTTTCTTCCAAATACCAAGTCACACGTATCAGTCGATTACGCAAAATCCCCGAAAGGATTAACCGCGAGTGTATCCTATGGAGGATTGAACAAAACGTCTCAAGCGTAGGAACTCGCCCTCTTCTCCCGTTCTTTCGTTCCCTTCTTCTTAACTTTCTCCCTCCGTTGGATCGTCCTCGTCCTCTTCTTCTCTGCTTCTCGGCTCTGACTTTGCTTTTGGCTTGGGCCGGGTGTAATCGGTTCCCCGAAGCCAGGGCTCATTATCGACCCGTCGGCCTAGCAATTACCTGCGAAGCCTCTTTCGACTTCGTGTGTGCCAGCCAGCACAGTTTCCGACTCTCCACGAGGCCTTCCGAGATCCTTCCAGGATCCTTCGAGCGTAGAACAGAGAGAAAGAGAGAGGTAAACCGTAGAAGAGAGAACGGAGAGCAGAGAATATCCAGAGAAACGGCAGTCTGCTTCGATGTTGCTGCTGTTGTTGCTTCGCGAAACGGCCAACGCTACGATAATCTCGACGGAGCGAGGATACGGATAAACGACCGATGATAATTACTGGACGTGCCAGTAGTGCGCGATAATCGCTGAGGCAGCTAAGTTCGCACCAGTTACGAGGAAGAATCCACGTTGAGCAACGTGGATCGGAGAATTTTCTTTTTTCCACAACGACGAAGCTTTTCTGACTTTATAATTGTCACGGGAATGATGATGCTTTCAGCGTTCGAATGAAAAGAATGTCAATCTTCGGCTTATCACTGAGTGCAATCCGCTTTTATCCGCTTTAATAATTAACATTGTATCGTATAACCGTGTATTGAATTATTGCAAAAAACGAGTATATTTTTGTCGGTTACGTTTTGCCTGACCAGTTGACCGGCTGCTTCAACAAAGTAGCATATGTACACAGACACATATACATATCGCAAACAAGTAACGATAGTCATGGTAATTACGGGAAGACCTAATTTTACAATTTTATCGTGACGGCAAAAACATACTTCATCTATTTACCCATTTTCTTTTTCTCAACCGCTCTCGCATGGTACTAGAAGCATTGGACTGTGAGAGTGTAGTTTTTTGTCGCATACAACACCTCGAGTTTCTTGCTTAGCCTATAGCCAATTGGAATTCAATGTAACATCGGGGAATAATTTTTAAAAGTATCGCGGAACCTGTTCGCGTCTGTCGATTCGATCCATCGTGTTCCCACGACTAGCAGCAGAAAGGAAATTACCGGTGGAGACCGATAGACGAGAGGAAAAACAAGTAGACACAAAATATAATCGTCAGGTGATTATGACGCACATGTCGCACAATTGTATTCGTGGAGGGAACAGGAAAATCAGGATAGTGGAAACTGTCGTGAAACGCGATATCTGATTATAGTCCCTTATTAGCTAGGTTTCATAAAAATCCCAATCCACGCACATTGCTCTTTTCTTTCGCTTTCGTCGACTGATGTAATCGCCGAATGACACAAAGACGTATTTACGGAATTTTCTTGAAAGACGCGCATCTGCGAACGAGCCAGCTCGAAAATTGGCCGAGTTCGCGAACGCGGCGAGTCCAGTTCGTGGAAAAGCGTTAAGTGTATCTCGTGAGACCGCGACCTTAACGAAGAGGACGGGCCACGACAAGAAGCAATTTCGCAGATGGTGGCCCGTCAGTAGCACGGTCGCTTTGCCCCAGCGAAAGTAAGTATTTATGTACAAAGGTTCAATTGTTACGCCAGGTTTGACGAACAAGAAAAGTTTTTGGAAATCGTCGTTAAACGACGGGAATGTAAAATAGAGATCGAACGTAACATTCACCCCTGAAATGTCGTGGCCGTTTCTTATTAAGAAAGCAGCTACCAAGTTACATCGAAATTAGATCAATAAAAATGCATTTACGTTCATTTTTCGCATTACCCTTCTTTCGCGCGATCGTTGATTGGAATTGAATCGAGAAATCATATCTTTCACAGGAAGAAATTTTCTCAAGCATACAGTTCCATTGAAAATGATGCAAGAAATCTCAACAGGGTTGCTTTTGGCTCCTGGTGTTACAAACCCGTGGTTCATCGACTCCCGTGTAAGGGGATCGGTGTAAAATAAATAAAATCGACGAACGATCGCGCCACCATATCAATTCGTGTCATCGGACTCTGCAACGTTCCATGAATTATCGATCGTCTGTTTCCTTCGCGAACGGTATTAAACCGATGAGACTGAAAAGCATGTCGATCATTTTCCAACAACGAACCCATGGTGGAAAGATTATCCTCTTCCCGTCGTTAATGCGGTTTTACGTTGGATCCGACCAACAACCGATAGACGATCTTTCGACGAGCGTGCGTAGATTGAAGGAGTAGAAAGTTATTCGGACCAGAGAGTGGAAGAGTCGAAAGAAATATGGTTCGACAGGTTCTGTTCTCTCGACGATGTTATGCAATTTTACGACCGACATTCCTTTTTACGAGCGGTAGACTCTCCGTACGCGTTTGCATCCGCGACAACTTGGCCGTTTCGCCTGCTCGAATTAATTAACGCAACGGCCACGTGCAAATTAGCGACGCTACTGTTCGAAATCGAGCAAAGTCTCTGTGCAGAGCGGTGGAAAGTAATTAGGTGTCATTACCGCATCCCGGTAACGGGTATACGGCCTGGAGAGAGTCTGGATTCAGAGTTTTGTGAAGTGATTATTTTTATTGTCATTTCCGGCTGGTTTCTTGGAAATCTCGGAAACGGCACGTAAGCTCGTACATACACGAGAACCGTGAGCTTCTTCGCCATCTCTGACCCCTTTCTCTTTTTTTTTTCCACCGCTTCTTCTTCTCATTCTTCTCTCGTTTATCTCGATTTTCCATTCACTTTGAAGCGATCCACTCGAAACGTAATTAGCTTAACCCGCTCGAGGTCCATTTAGTCTAATCTTTTTCATCGATAATGGCGATAGTTACGCAACAATTCGACATAATTACGTCCGATTCAATTAATGACGCATTACCCATCGGTGGTGGTTAAGTATCGCGACTCATACCGCGGACACGACAGCCGGTAATTTTCGCGCAGTACATCAACATCTGCCAGTTTTTAATATCGTTCGGCACAGTATATCATCGTTTTGTTTAAGCCGAGTTCTCTTGGTACTTGGCTTAACGCTCGCGGTACGCCCGAAGCACCGTAAGAAAAGTGGCAGTACGCGTAACCGCAATAAAACTCGCATTACGCTCCGCGTAATACGTGCATAAAGTATTCGCGTGTGCAGTAACGCGTATAAAATGCTGAAGTTGTTCGCGTTCTCCGGGGCAACCTCGTTCCCGGCACGGACGTAATAGATTTATTTCGGAGAAACTGGCGTCCGCGTCCCCGTTGCGTCGATGGCTATCGTTCTTTCTTGCCCCGATAAAATTAAGAACGGCTAAAATTCGAAATTGCGGAGCTAGCGTGTCGAAGGTAATTTGCCGCTTTCTATTCGATCCAATTTGTCGGTACAAATGGCAGTGATACGACTTCCGTAATCGCTTGGAGAACACCGCACACGCGTAAAACGTGGGTGTGGAAGGCGCCAGCAGCTCTTGCTACAGCTGGATCGTGTTTCTGGCGTGGCGATACCGGTATCCCTTCATTCCTGAGTAATCGTCAGGCCCAAGGCACGCTATCCGCCATTTTCTAAATACGTTGGCCGAATATCGAATGTACAGGAATCGTGGGTCTGTCGAAACCTCGTGTTTCCTTTAAAATACCTGCCACCTTTTCCAAGATTGCCCTTTCCTTTCTATACCTCGGTTAGAATTTTAATAATATATCTAATCAGAAGTCGCGAATACTTATATAAATCTATACCTAAATAAATGATAATTACTCGAACATTTACATACGTAATAAGCAGCATTTTGGAAAATAAGGGTATGTGGCAACGCTTATCGTAGCCACTGTATAGTTTATTTTCGCCGCAGCCAAACAGTCGTTTATTATTAGCTTGATGTCTCGTTACGAGGATGCATTCCGGGAAGACTTGCAACCGTCGGGTTGCAGCCTTTGGATTTCTGGAATTCAGAGGTTGTCGCTCCGAGCTAATTGGTTAACGCAATGAATTTATTGAACAAAGCGGCGACGTAGCATATCTTCAACCGAGTCTGACATCCCCTTTCCGGAAACGGGAGAGATTAGCGCCTCGAACGTCTTCCGCGTAATCGCGCTGGCTAACGCAAAACAAAGACGATCTTAGCCTCTTAACGATCTCGTACAACAACCCAGTTGAAATTACGGGAAACGGCCAGGGAGAGAAAATCAGAAAGTCGTCTGGCAGATATTATCACGGATCGTGAGCTCGTCAGCGATTATCCGTCTCTTAAGAAAGGATCACTCGGCGAAACCAGCGTTAAAACGTCTCTACTCGGTCGATCGAAGAGGCTCGAGCAGATTTGCCGAGCTTTCTCATAACCAAAGGATTCGTTGCTTCAGGTGGACGTAATAACGAGGATAGGCTGATGCAGGACAGTTCGCCGGTCGGAGCATACGTGCATCAGTTAGGAAAGCTTAATCACCGTCGAGGGATCTCAAATAGCACTGACTACGTTTTAATTACTCGCCGCATCGCGGGGAATGTAGAATGACATCAAGATGCCCGGGGTGACGAGGAGTACGAGAGAAAGGAAGGGCGCGAAGGAGCGTTGACCGCATGTAAAAAGAGCTTCGCCAGTTTTTCAGTCCGCCCCTCTCTTAATCACGACCCAATGCAAATACGAATGACGCAGTGCTCGCGGCGCCGATAACAGCGCAGATAACAACACTGGATAACCAGGTGATCGCTCTTTCGAACGTTCTAACTTTATTAGCTAGAATTGATTGTCGAGTGCGTGTCGCGAACTTTGTACCCTCGTTCGTAACCGGCAAAAACACATGGAGTTGTTAGCGTGTTTCCTGAGATTTCATAGTACGGCAACAAGTGTCCCTATCGCGTTATTTGACCAAGAATTTCAGCGTTTGAGCAACTCGTCGAACCAGGGATCTTTCGTGATCACCGTCTTCTTCTTTACTTCCTTTTCTTTTTCTTTCTTTTTACAGAAAGAAACCTTCTTCCGTCTAGCTAAACTTAGCTCGCGAGGAATAATTCACCTAAACGCGCGCACCGTTTAAACATTCGCCAACACGAAATTCGTCGCTCTGTCTGAAAAATCTACCTGATCGCGTGTTCATCTATCGCGAGGACCTTGAAACGATTCAAATTAAACCGACGGAGAGGTCTAAATCCTTTCGTGTGACTTTTTCAATCCGTTCATGTTCGCTGGCTATTTCTTTCTTCCACGAAACTCGTACAAGTCGGAAATTATCCCACGATTATCCACCGACCTATCACGGATCGTTTAAAAATTCTTTTGACAAATTTCTTCGGCCATGGCGAAACCTAGTTTCTCAGAAAAAAGATAAGTTTCCCATTAATTCGAGACAAAACGTGTTTGATTAATTATCAGGCATCGGCTGTACAGAACGCTTTCACGCGAACCATCTTAAAAGGCCACCTCTCTTGGGTATTCGTAGCGTTTCCTAAAAGCAAGCGTTAGGATCGTTACTTCGCAGCCCGCACGACTAGCTTCGGAAGAGAAGTTCCCACGTAGTCCACGTCCGAACCTTCGCCGTTCCAGAGATCGTCGGCATGAAAACGGGGATAATTGTGGCTTCGTAAATACCGCTACTTAATACCCAGCGTGCTGCTCGTACACGCGTACATAGATTGTACAGCTAGTTGTAGCGCGCATATTAGCTCCTCCGTTGGTTCGTGGCAACGTCAGTCCGTTTAGAAATCGTTCCTCTCTTCGCGCAACATGTAGAAAACGAGGTAATTGTACGCGGCAGTTGTGTACGTTGCAGATATCCACTTCCGCCGCAGATCTGGCTCGGTGCAATTTCACGCCATTGCAGTCACCGATTTCCTTACTAAATCTTTGTTTCCTATTTCGATAAGCTTGCTTAATAAAAAGCTTCCGATATACAGCTCGTCATCAGGTCCCGAGCGTTTATGCAAATTTCTATTTTCCCGGAGAATCGAAGAAACGGAATCCAAACGTAGAATATGAGATGCGTTAGATATTATATAACTTTGGATATTTTACGTATTTTTGAAATGGAACAGAGATCCGTTTCATTCAGTAAATATCATAAAAGATGTTATACTTAGAATATTTCATATACATTTATGGTTTGCTCGTATCTTGTGCATTTTGCATACCTAAATCTGTCACGAATGCATTAACAAGCTGTATCGGATTACGTCGCAGTCTATTTATAAATGAAGGCAGACTTCACTTGTGTAAGTAATTTTTTTATCAAATAAATATGCGATAAGTCGAAGTGACTTTACGTTATTGTTTTAGTATATGGTAGGTCTGAACTGGAATCATTAACGTAATCTATCTAATAATCTCTTAAGTCTATCTCATTTTTTCCAAGTAAATATAGTATTTATCTTAATTACTTATAAGAGTTATAAATATAATGGAGTGATATTTAATAGAAACAATGTGAATGTCGAACCTATTATTTCCAATCATTTGTCATTCTTTTTCTTCGCAAACACACAGGAAGTGTCAACTCGTTATATTGAATCAATTGTAAAATCGGATAAAAAGGACTGTTGATTGCAGTCATTACGCAAATTGACCTGACGATTCATGGCCGAACTGATTTCTCGATGCTACGCACGTTCCTGTAAGATCGATCGGTCGTGTATCGAGCTTTGTGCCATTCGCGCGACACGTACGCACGATGATTATAATCGCTCTCGTCAGATCGATCACGATATCGAATGCACCAGGATCGTCGTATCCTACATTGAAATCGAAATCGTTGGAGAAGGCTTGGCCTAATCGGAGTCGCGAATGTGTTGAATTCACGTAGAGTTTTCGAAGACCTACCCGCTGCGGGATAAGTAAAAAATGTACGACTGTATTTTAATTGGAAATGTCATATGGATCTATGGAGCTTAATTGAGGTTAATTATACCGCAAATTACAACACGCGTAATTAAGAATAATGAGATCTTATTTCGTCTTATTTGCCCGAGGAAACAGGTTTGCAAACACGAGCACTTCGGACAAGCGAAAAAGAAAAAAAGGAACGTTGAATATTTTAATTTATGCCTCTGTTTGCTTGCAGCAAGAATGTTACACTTTCTGTATTTTGACTATCTTTCGCCGATAATAATTCATTTTGCAATCGGTTTACCCTTCAGAAATACATCCACGTGTGTTCAATATGAATACGATTGCTCATTGTTGAGTAACTCGAATGTAACTTCGTCGAATAATTAGCCAGTAAATTTAAACATTTTAAGATAATAAACGAATAGAATTGCGATAACCGAAGCACGCGAACACAACAATGTTCGTAGACTCGTGCATGTCATTGACAACGGTTGAAACACAGTGGATTAAACAAGTATTTGTACAACCAGGTTCTAACTACTTTCAAGAAAAATATCTAACAGCACCGACCTACGGCGAGTGATTCTCCAAGTGCGAACAAAAATATCGAAAGATTTAAACTAGAAACTGATCGAGTCTATGCCATTATACCATTATACAAGCTAAAAGGATGCAGACCAAATATTAATTGCAATGGGAATAATCGAAACTATCAATGGAAACAGTTATTTATTCGAAGAAAGACTAGGTGTACATATACTTTTTTCACCCACTGTACTTTGCAGCGGAGATATGCGTAATTTGTTTGCCCGATAATTTATGTGCCAGCGCTTGTTTTACGTAAAAACTGAACATGCAAATGATGCGAGATAGAAGTTCCGTCTGGGAAAACGCTTATTTATTATTATAATATTCTATGTATTATAATATATTGTATATATAAGATAGATATATATATATATATATATATATATATATATATATATATATATATATATAGAGAGAGAGAGAGAGAGAGAAGGAAATGCGATCAGTTTGATTACACAATTGCAGGGTTAATCGACCTAGCTCTGGAGATTAATCGCAATCGCTCGGAAACTTGTTCGTCCGTACAGTAGCAGTCTAGAAATAACGAAAAAAATATATATTAGAATTAGGAAGTTCCGTAGCTAGTATCAGCTTACGATCTCTCGGTGAAAACTTAATTGAGAATGCTCGTCTCAAAACGTTTCACGATAAGCCGAACCATAATTAATTGTCGATTTCTGCGGAGAGTCGTAGCTTTATCGCCACTGAGAACTGGTTTACGCAGTCATTTTTTTCGACCAACGAATATATACTTGGAGAAACGGGAATGCGAACGAACGGTCACTCTTCGCGGCGAACCACATGAGATTACCTTGTTCCTGATTAATGTAATCTCTGTTTGCTCGCTTCAATTCGATCGAATGTGAGAACAAAACGCGTCTCGAGGAAATCGCCCGTTCCTCTACGTTCATCGGCTCGCTAGGTCCGTTTTATCAAGCTCGGCTGGAAATCGAGTAAGCGGAAAAGAAGGCAAAAATAAGGAAAACAGAGCTATCGAATCCCTTTCGAAACGTTTAGCTGGCAGGCTTCCGCGTAACACAGCTACCAACGAATCGTGACTCTTTGCGAGGAGCCGACAGAAAATAACGTTATTATATGTCTTAAAGTCTCGCATACACATAGACCAGCGAAAACTTAAATTCAGCACGCGATCCACGGATTTCTTACCATGGCGCCACGACCTTGAGTCATGGCGCCAAAGATGCTTAGGGACGTATGGCCTCTGAACGTCGGAAATACTTATTTTTATTGCTTGTTCGTTTCTTTTTTTTCTTTTTTACCTTTACACAATCATCGCTTTATAGTAAATAGAACACCAGCTTCTAGTTAGATTTTTTTATCGATGGATTATATAAAAGATCTCTGCGTGCAGGAACACGCAGGAAAGACGAGCACGTTAGCGGATGTTGTTCGGAGTTAACAGGAAAGGAAATAGAACTTTGAAGCAAAGCTCGTGTGATCTTTTAACCGTGTCTTTTTTTTCTTTTTTTTTTTTGAGGTTAACAAGTAAATAGGGTATTTACCGGTGTTCGTAATTACCTACGACTACCTCATCGTTACTTTCAAACGCTTAGGGCTGTAAAAACTTTTTACGACGTGTAATTTAATTTTCCGTCAATTTGTCTTTGACATGGATCGAATGATTGAGATAAATGACGAAGGATCGGAAAGTAAATATTGCGACACGTAAAAAGATAGATGCCAGCGTAACTAATGTGTAGCATCATTAATCTTGACGATTATGTCTTGAACTCCTGAACTTCGGTATGTGTATGAGGCTGTACAAAAGTTTTAAGATTCATGCGTAACAATCGAAAGACGCGCATCTTGAAAATCGTGTATTATCTCGTAATAATGATCCCTCGACGATAGAATCATAGACAATGTCGAGATGAAAAACTGAAAATTAAAATTGGAATGAAAGAAAGCTCGAATGAAGAAGTTGTTTAAAATTAACAGGGAATTAAAATTATAATAACTCAATGAAAAAGATGGTTGTTGAATTAATTCCACGTAAATCTGCGACACTATACTATTATTTTCTTTATATATAGAGGGCTTGATGTTTGGATAATCGCTTCAATATCGTAATTACGATCGCAACTTGTTATTAGCTTGATATAACTAGCCTGGATCAGAATTGCAAAACGTTTTCGAATAATTATATCTACTCATTGTAGAGTGTTTATCTTCCTATTCCTCCGGCGGCGGATACAATTATTTGTTAATGTGCCATGATAACGATGTTAAGCGTGTTAACGTCCCCGAAATTGCCATGGTCATTGGCTAAGGGAACAGTTCTCATTTGCAATGATAAATTGGCCGATCGAAGTTCGCGTTTACTTGGAAGCAGTTCACACACGAGATTTTTCAAACGAGATTACTTCGGTTGTGTAACCGAACATTTCCAAAAAAAAGTTACATAAAACTCCGGTTTTATCTGGTCTCCGTAGTCTGATCGATTCGACGTACCGCTTGTAGAATAAAATACGAGGGCGATAAATGTTCGGTTAATGAAATTCATGAGGATAAAGTGGACTGCCGTGGCGGAGCTGCTGTACATCACTTAAGGATTCAAGTGCATTTTCATTTTTTTTTTCTTTTCGCCAATTCGATCGCGTGCTCCCCTCTGGAATAAGCATGTTCGCTCGCCACCGTGAAAAGGGACATTTATTACGTCGTTTCTGCACTTTTGCTCTTCCTACGATTTCTCTTCGGCTAGTTACAGCCAGACGACGGTTTTCTACTTCTATGACCCACTATTTTCCTTCACTCCTTCCTTTCTAACGTGTACAACGATCTTAAAATAGGGTGCACCAGAAAGAGGACGGTTGGGTCTCATGCTCGGATCTCGAGATACGGGTAAACTCGGCGATTGGAAAGCAACGCTAGAAAACGATAATATAAAACGGTTATCCGACGTCGCGTGAAAGACTTGCGAATTACGGAAACACTGCGTCAGCATCCGAGCGCACGATTTTCCACAACGTCCGCATCGATTCCTGCGGTCACGTCGCTCACAGTTCTCTCCAACCATTCCCGTTTTCAACCCTCCTTCTCTCCACCCCACGGAATCGAGTCCTCCTTCGCTGCCAGCTCTTCCTCTCTCACATTCACCCTCGAATCCCGCGGCATTTACCGACAGTGCCACTCAGGGAAACCAAGATGGTTACCGCGTCAGCACTTCAACGTCGTTTCATCCCTCGTTCGTCGTTGTACCTCCACTCTCGGTATACCAGGGGTGACACGGTATGTGCTTTAACATCCAGTGGTTTCGTCGACATTATTCTTTCGAAGATTGGATTAAAAATAACAAAAACGTATGATTTGGAAACAATGTTAACACTGCTAGGGTCCTCGAATTTTTGTATTTCAAGCAAACACTAAGGCTATCGTGACGATGTAATATGTTTGGTATAAAATTGAAACGACGAATCGTGTTTCGTAAGTTGTCCGAACGGAAGGAAAATATAACTTTTTAACGTTAGGAAAATATAATTAGGCGGGAAATGTTTAAAAGAATGTAGCAGGTTTAGTTCGTGGTCTAACAATCGAGTCTCAATTAGCACCTTCGTTCACGATTATGGCCTCTAATTACGCGTTCGTCCGTGCTTTCAGCAGCTCGTTCTTCTTATAATTGTAATTAAATAGCCAGAAAATGTTCGAGTTCCGTTCGGTTGCCGCGATAAAAGGCAAGAATTCTATAAAAAAAAATTGTAATCGTTCGTAATCGCGGACTTGCACGCCTCAGCGTGGGGTGAGCCTACGATTTTCCATCGTTCGCCGATCCTTCGTCGATGATTCGAAGGAGAGAGAGAAGGAGAGAGGAAGGAAAGGCGCGGAAGAAACGTTTAGACTAACTCTTCGTCGAACGAACGGATAATAATCCGTGTGCCATGTACATTCTCCGTTACTGCTGCATCCACGCTACAGCCAATTAATCCGGCAATCACGAGCGGTTCTCCGCTCCACTCCACCTGCTTTATTTGCCATTAAGAAGGAACGTATACCACGCAGGCCGCGCCATTGCGTCCAACACGAAGGAAGGGAAGAACGATGAAGAAGATGGAGGGTAAGCAGGTCGATTCTCGATCCGACTGATTCGATGTGGGCGTCGACTTTGCGAATGCGTTCCGACGACGTACGAGCGCACGATATTGCTGGAAATTCGGTAACGTTCTCGTATTCCAGCATCGTGATAGCAGCAATGATACGACTATCGTTCAAGTACGTCTCTTTCCCTTTTATTTTCTCAAGATTTTCCGCTCGTATAGAATATCGGCTTCGTTTGCGTTCTTATTTTCTTCGTTCTTCCCATACTCGTTCTTCCTTCCTTTTCTCTGCTTCTCTTTCTTGTTGTTCGAATCTTCTGCGTCTCATCCACGTCCGTTTTGCGAGCCTTCCACCTTGGTGGCCGACTCGGTGCGCACACAGATGTATCGTACCATAATATGAAGTACGAGTCGAACGTGTTCTCGAGACTCGTCCCATCCCTTCTTTTTGCCTTTGATTTTCTCTTCGTAAAATCTTGTACCTCCGAGGATTGGCTTGCTTAAGAGAACACAGAGATGGTATTAAAAGACTCACATTCGCATCGGTATTCTGCGATTTCCTGTTAAGCTGATTAACCGAAGGCATCAATCATTCGACTTTTACACAGCTGGTAATTAATTTTAAAGAACGTAAAGTATTTTTGAGAGTCTCGCCTTCCTGTGAAATTCAATTCTTGTACGTTCTTTAGGTCACTTCCGACGATCTTTAGGATAAGAATAGCACTCGTCTGTCGTAGAATTTCTTATGATCGAAGAAAATATTAAAAGATTCTTTGCAAGTTTCGACCATTACGATAGAACTTTGATTTTCTCCAGTTTCGATATGACCAATAAGAGATCTTACGTTAGCTAAGACAAAGAGTCAAACTGGGAATCGAAAGGAAGTCGGATAAAGAATTGAGCCTCCAGCGAGGCACAAAGTCGTGACATTTTTTTCGTTGCAAGGTGCATCTTCCGCATGTGTCGATGCAACGTGACTCCGGCTCGTGCTCGCCAACGAGGGGAGTAGCAGTTCCCTCTCTCGAACTATAAACTCCGTCACTATTTTGATTCCCAGCATTTGGCATGATCGTACGCGCGTCCGTGGTCCCCTCATGCAATATTGATGACCCGCCGCGGATCAAATGCCCCATGATAGCCCCCACCTACCATCTCCCTAACCGGTATCCTGATTGCGAAGCGGGTCAGAGCCACTGATTTTCAATGGATGGGAGCCGAATTTAAACTATGATTATACCCCCCGCGTCGTCTAAGTACGGGCCTCGAGGTCGGCCTAATGAAGCTTCTCCGAATTAGCGCTGCGTAAATTGCGCACACTTTCCAACAGGCTTAGATAACGACACGTGCCGCTATCACGAAATTAGCTACACATGAAAGTCGCGATAATTATCGTTAGTTAGGTAACTCGTAATTATTCCATGTACTGTGATCCGATATATACTGACACGAATTTTTCATTCTTTGCTTATGAGTATGTGCATTTGTAAAGTGACTTTTCTTGGATTCGACACGAGGAAAATGAACTCTTTCAAGCTATTGGAAATTTATCGTGACACGTTCTATTTCAAGGTAAAGACGAAGAATTATTGGATATTTCCACACTACCAATTGCGAGTCACTCTTTTCTAACCTGGTTCAAGGAGGGAAAAATTTCCAAATCTTCGCCCCGCGTTATCAAGCGTGCCGATGTCTATTGTGTTTCCGCGTTTTGGACTTTCATTGTAAATAGTTCGCATTTCGAAAAGCCAAGGCCCGTCTCGGATCGATAATGAAATTGGTTTTGATATCGCTATCGATAAGATGAAGAGGCAAAGGAAAGGGTATTATCTCACGATTAATATGGCGTTTCAAATTTTATCGTATTTAACTTTAACACTACGGAAACGCTTCAAGTACTATGCGAATATGGTTGAAATAACAATTAAAAGACACAGTTATATTTTCCAGTTAGCTGAAATCTACTTATTATTTCATTCGCACTATATAAATCTGTTATAAATTTCCTAAAAAATATAACGAGTCAGTGCTCTAATATTCTACGATCGGTAGTGCGTGAACGACTTAAAACATACTTTATACGACTTTCACAATAACCTGATAGTTGGGTCGGTTTCCCGCGAAACACGCCTCTTATCGACGAAAATCTCTTATTATAGGAGACTCGATAGCCGAACGAGATTCTCAATTTTCACTTTAGCGTGGCCAGGTTTAAATGCTGTTTAATTACCTGTCACAAGCACGTAGCTCGAATGAAAAATATACACGAGCAAAATTAATACGGCAATTAATCTTGCCCGTGTCAGACGCGAAAATTATGATCGCTTTATGTAGCGCTATGTCCGGCTGACAAGAACCCGCCGTAATGTCAGGGTTACTACATTTTTCCGCAAATGGAAAAAGAAACGAGCCACGGATTTAGCTCAGTCTCCGGGATGAGATAAGTTTTTTGCAAAGATACGCTATGTACGATATGAACCAGCAACGAGAAACGGGACACTCATTCTTACCGTAATATTCCGACGTCACTTCCAGAGGGTGTCCCTTTAATAATTTATTAGCAAGCCTGGTAACGGAACAGGGAGTCCCTGATTGTGTCGTGTCGTCTGTCCCCGGCATTGTCGGGCCAACTCGCCGCGGGTGGTCCTTGACACGATCCCGGTACTTGGATGCTGTAGCTGTTATTAATACCTGAACTGCCGATCAATTATTTATGATACGATCCTTGTCAAATTACTTCTTCCGATGACTTGCCAAAAGTATCTTTCTTCTTTCGTTCCACGTTTAACGTTAGAAGTGTCTTTTAATACGCTCATATGCTCATATAAATGCGTTGTTCATAGTTGAAATTAAAATGATACGACGAGGATCGATAAGTACACGAAAATCACAAGAGGAAGACGTAATAAATATATTTTTCTTTACTTTGTGACTTTAATGCCACTGTTCATAATTTTAACAGAATTTTAATATGACATATTTGCATATGTCTGGGAATTTCAGAAATGGGAATGAAACAACCTGTTAAGAATGTCTTTTAAAAATAATTGATGAGTTGAAGGAGTTTTATGAAAGGCAAAGGCAAGAAATACTTTAACGTACGCATAGTTCTAATAAATCAAGTATGTAGATCTTGGTGACATGGAATGGAATTTTAAAGATACTCTTCTACGGATTTAATCTAAAGCTTGCTCTTCTATAAAAGATAAGAAGAATGTGATTTTGCTACGTTTTTCAACCATGGCCTTCGTATGTAAATCATATTTCTGTTTCAATGAAAGTGAATATCATTAATCATCGATATTACTAAAGACATTTCCATGTTTGTATTAACTACAACAGTAGAAAATTATCGGACGTTTTTACTAACTCGATAATTCTAGCGATAAAATGCGTATTTCGAAATCGTGAACGCCGTACAAGAGAATTACTTGAAGTTTCTTTAATGTACACCGGCCATAGGTGAAATATTATGAGTTCGCAGGAACGATCATTGTATAGTAGATTCCAATTGCATCATCGATTATTAATGTCGCAGGAGACGCATTAATTATTTCCGCCCGTATCTCTCGAGTCGATCGCACACACGAACGTTCATTATTCGAAGCTATCAATTACGTGTATCGGTAAAAAAATGTTGCTATTAATCGGCCAACGATTCGGCCGTTAGTTATCCGGCGGTGTTTCCTCTTTTAAAATGTTAGACGACTCGATACACATACCTCTACGCGATATCTCTTTCACGCGATTTTCGCAGCCTACGCGATCGAATTTTTCTCGTCTATTTGATTTACACGTGTACATCGATTTGCGTTACTATCTCGATAAATCATTTCCACGAACGTTTATCTAAATATTAATTAAACGGTCGTTGGCCACGGCGAGATATTTAAATAAAGCGGAATATTTTCGCAAACGTTCGCGCTTATCGATTGATAGGGACGATCGCGCATAGACGTGTTACGATAAGGATCCTGGCTAAGGATAAGAAAGACGAAGATCGTCGGTCGTAAATCGAGTTTCGTCGTACAAGTGGCGCGCCTCCCATCGTCGTTCGCGATCGGGCCGCGTGCGAATTAATCCACCGACGGGCCGTACGTGTTCCACGGCGAAAACGTGTGTGCGTGAGTGATACATGCGTATTTCGGGCCGCGTATATAATAACAGGTTGCCAGTACGGGGCCCTCTCCTAACCCCTCGCGGCCTCTCAACCAGTGATGTATGCGCTAATTGTGAGGCCCTTCGCTCCGACTCGAACTCTTCCCCACTGTGTTTCTCTTCTTTTCTTCTTTTCTTCCCCACTGCGCGATTCCTCAAGAAGGTTAATATCGACTGCGATTCAATTTGAGAGGAGGAAAAGACGCGCGGTGGACTGCTCGATCGCGTGGCTGTCGTTGGTGCGCGTGTGATCGATTCCATCTTGCGGATGAAGATCGTTCGTTGGCCGGTTGTATCTTTTCGATGTCGTCCACGTTGAACGCTCGTTGCGTAAATTTATTTCCAAGGGGACGTCAGATAAGACGGGTACTCGTTCTTCCTTTCGCCCAAAGGGTTTCGACATCTGCCAGCGCCAGCTACATTGGCAGAATGTATCGGCCGGCCCGAAGCAGGCAATTAAGTAATTAAACAAATCTGTCGAAGGCGTTATGAATGAGTGGACGCACGCCCGTGAGCGTCTTTGTAGGTTGAAAAGGTAGAAACATCGTGTACCATGGCGTACGATATTTTTATCCAACAACTCTCTGTTACGTCTTTGTATACAGCTGCCAAGTAACTAGCGGCGAGTATATATTCGTTCGATGGGAAAGGCAGGATTTTTGTCAAGCTGCAGCTGTAATTCAGTGGAGGTGACAGGCAAACTACGCGGCCATAAAACACGAAAGCGAATCTCGGGTAGAAAAAAAAAAAAAAGAAATCAAAAACTAGGCTCTGTTTTACGACGCGTGTCGCACTCGCCATGTCAATTTCGTTGGCGCGCAATCAAGCGCAGACCAAGCATTAACATTGCTCTCACTCCCAAGTTTAATCAAACGCTAACCAGCGGAGATTTAATCTACCACAGACTCCCCCGGGTTTTCCCTACCCACAAAGCGTTTCCTCGTTCACCACGATCCTGAAAGCCTCGCGGCATCATTGGTATCGTCGTTGCTCGTACGTTCTCTCTCTTTCTCTCTCTCTCTCTCTCTCCTCGCCTGTTCGATTCGTCGACGTAGGTAATATAATCACAACACTCGGGGTGGCCTCGTTATTTATAGGCACTCTATTTGCGCCAATGGAGCTCGAATTTGGCGACGATATTGACTCCGGTTGCGATTAAGGGACGAGTCGTAAGCACTCGATCCCTAATCTACTCTCTCAGTCTCTCTCTCTATCTCTCTTTCTCTGCCACCCTAATGTGTCCCCAGGGGATGTTAAACGTTGGTTTTCTTAACGTTTGGTTTAGGAGCGAAACAAAGTCACCGGTTTGTCGATCGGTGGTTACAGGGTCGAGGAAACCTCGCGTTAATTGATCGGTCTCAAATGGGATTTCCGTTTCGCGGATCGTGATAAGGGACTATCAAACAATTTGCGGGATAGATAAGGCCAGCGTCAGCGAAACGAGCGGTCGAATAAATGCACGAGAAAGTTTGAAGCGAGGAGTATCGAGGATGAAAGAAAATTAACGGTGATACGATCGACACGAAGAGCAAAGTTCGCTTCCTTTCGTTTGTACGGCCCACAAAAGTTTCGCGACCCACGTATCGCCAACTTTACACGCCCACGTAATACCCCGTGTCAACGGCGACCAGGTTGCCGCAAGGAAAAAAAAAAATGCATGCGTCACGTGTGACTTCCGGCCGCGATCAACAATTGCAGTTTGCAGATAATACGTTACGAGACTTTGTCCTCGAGTAAAAATGACTAAGCTCGAACACTGACAGTTCTAGCTACTTGCAATTGCGACAAGCGGTGAAAAGTATCGTGGACAAGGAGACATATTGCGTATGTTTCGAAACGGGCCTTTGCTTTAATGTTCCAGACTTTGTAGTTACTTTACCCGAGTATCCTACGGAAATATTTATTCAACCCCTTAATTTTCACGTTCGTGACACATAAAAATAGTACGCAGAAACGATCAATCTGTGAAGAGTCATGATATGTGCAGTTATAGTCGGTATATTTGTTACTTGTTTGTGCTGAGACGTATAAAAGGCACGCGGAACAAACGCGAGTCCATTTCTGCTGATCTTTCGACGTTCTCTGAATCGATGTCTAAAAAATAAACGATATTAATCTGAAATAATCGAAGAGAAAAAATAACTTGGTAATTTTGAAAATAGGTGCAAAAAATCCATTTGATAGTTTCATAGAAAACAAATAATATACAATAATAAATCTTTCTCGATACGTACAAAATATTTAATCCTCGAAGGGATAAAGATGCCGCGAGGGATGAAGCTCGATAGCCGAACATCGTGCAATCATATTCGAGATATGGTTTTTCGTTGCAACAACACCGCCGCAACAATTTTGGAATCGAAGCACACGCGGTTCTAGCGTCATGCGATTTCCATCGGGAATCACAAATTTACAGACTGCCCGATAGCCATACGATCGTCGCAACATCGTTGATGACACGTTGCTGCGTTTCCTCGACGCTCGGAATATCGTGCAACATGCGTTTATGTGCAATAAAACTGGCCAACTGCAGACACCGCGCATCGAGCTGTCATCGCAAAACGAATGCATTTATTTTTTTATATTCGACCTACCCTGAAACGACCGAGATAACTTCGTATTCCGCAAAAGAAAAATTGTCGAAACGTATACGTAGCTTTTGAAACATTCCGAGCCTGTGTCGAACACGGGGGCAACCTGGGTGGTGGTTGTGGTAGGTTTTCGTTGAAAAAATTTCCCGAGTTCCTCGGGGCGGTAGATCGGTATCTCTGTCAAGGTAATTACCAAAGGTTGCGGTGGCGGTACGAGGATCCGACCAAAGATACAAATTTTGGCGCGTGGGCTTCTCGTTTTTCCACAGGTTTCCAACCGCGGAACTGTATTTGGGGTCGAAGTGGGATAAAAAGGTGCCGCCTTGCTTCGACGTACACCTGCGAATGTTTCTCAGAGTCGAAGTAAACCTAACAAGCCTGCTAATCGATCTGAAGAATAAAAATATTTCATTTGCTATTAACAATACTGCGTTGCTGAACTAACACGATGAAAAGAACAATTTCAAGTGGTTCATTTTCACTTTCACACATTTCACAGTTCGCGGTTAGATCTTTTTGTACAAACGAGATCCTGTGCTCGTAAAACGCTTACTCTTTGTCCGAACTTAAAAGTGAACGTATCGCGAGCAGATTTTACCAGTTTGACCGCGACAAAGTCAAGGCGAGACACAACTGCGATGCATCAAATGGCGGGTTGATAAAAAGAAAAGTTTGTCTGAATACAAAGGGTTAAGTTTCAGCATTGACGAACATTTCGTAAGCAACGAAGGGAATAATATATTCCGTGTTGTACTCTGTGTCTAATTGACACTTTGTTCTTGGAAGCGTATGGTAATACATGCACATTTAAATCCTGAATCGTATTTAGACTCGAAGTAGGCTAAAAAGTCTGTAGTTTAGTTCGTCATACACCTGCTAGTATTTCTCAGACTCGAACCAAGTTGTCATAGTAGTCGACTTACAGGGTATATCGAGTCTCATTTGGTATTCCACGCTGCACGATAGTGTAGTCATTGAAGGATACGGCTAGTACGCGGATATAGAACGATTAACAGAAACTGGCAAAGTTATCCACGAGAAAATGGAAGATTTACTTTCGCTGTGTTTTACTCTTCGCTGAATCGTACCGGCGATATTTTCCACGACTACGATCGTAGAGTCTTCCGAGAAACGAGTTAACCGAGCATATCGCAGTGTCCGAGTATTTTTACAAGCGAGAGCACTAATTTGCATTTTAATCGCTAGCAACGAGCAGAGGCGATGCGAAAATGTTACCTGTCACCTTGCAGAGAAATTTTAATAGAGCGCGTGGTACAGGATCGATATTATCGCCGGCGGTCTCCTCTCGATTGAGACATCGTCGATGATCTCGATACGGCGTCCGATCGATTTGTAGCGATGGGACAGTTTCATTTCTCGTCGACGCAACAGTACCAATAGGAGCCCTGCCCAAGAAGGTGGAGCTCCACTTGGCGCGAACTTGCCAATTACGCAATTAAATTGTCATATATCCAGCTCGTTGGCGTCATTACAGTGCGAGCGAACTCGGTCGAATCAATCGTACACCGCCGAGCATATTACGCAATTACTAGAATTCAATGTGTTTGAAATTCGAGGGACAAATGTACTTACATTTCTCTTGCCAGCTTTACAATTTTGTCCGCTGTACGATTATCTACAACGATTGCACGCACGATGTATCATCGAAATTGGCATCGGACACTTTGAGAATGTATCTGGTCGGACGGTGCTGGGGCACGGGGGGAAAAAAATCCCAGGCGATTGGTTGTTGGAGCGAGAGTCGCGTTGCTTGGGAATTAAAGGCTTAATTCCAGTAATCTTCGTGTCAGACTGGCTTCTGATCCAGGCCGGATGGCCCGAAGAGTACCGATGCTGGATACCCGTGGAGTCCGACGGTGCTTAGCTAGCCAGTAGGTGCACACACCGAATAATAATACACGAGTCGGAGAGAAATAAGGGGCGAAGGAGCCATACCGACCGAGTAGGGCAAAAGAGGAGGGCAAAGAAGGAGGAGGTAGAGGAGGAGGAGGAGAGATTCGATAATTACTACCGGGAGTCGTGGAGGCGGCCATGGAATCCTCCTCCCGCAACGAGCGCAAACGCGCAATTATTCCCCATCGCCATCCGACGGGATCTCTGATTCCGAGTTTCCTGCCCCGGTATAACGTGCACGCGCGTACGGATAAGGAGCTCCCGGTATTTGATCTTACGTAGCACTCGTTTTCCGCCTTCGCTCGCTCACTCGATCGGCCGAAGATAAATCTCGATACGATTGCGAGATATTCCATCGTTTCACCACGCTGGAATAAGCTACGGTTAGACGAGGCAGGTAGATTTTGATATCTTTAAATCGAACCTTGAACTTTGCATAGAATAAATGCTGTTTGTTGTACATTATGGGGCGTTGTTAGTCTTTAATATAATGACGAAGGAGCGAGAGAATATTGTGTACTTTAAGAAATATCGCATCGTTTTATCGCGGTAGGGTGAGATATGGTAATTTAACCAGTTAGCTGTTGCGACCGCTTTGAAAATTTTGAAGAGCGCGTACCTAAAGTGTGTCGGGAAAAAGCAAGCAACGAGTATACTCGTTAAACACAGAGTATATGCGGCTGTTGTAAGATAGAATTAAGCTGTAGCGAAGTGACTGTTTAGTTTTTTAATTTTATTACTGACAGGTTATAATACAAAATATTTCCTTTTCTTCGTGACGAGTATACTCGTCAAAACAGCTAACTGGTTAAGTTAGCTGAACTTCGATATACTTTGTTGAAATATCCTGTCTAGCACTTTTTTCCATAAATTCCATGTATTTTTTTTTTTTTTTATCTTAAATAATGATATATTAAACTGTTACAAAATAATTACCAAATATCTTAAATTGAACGGCGATATTCTAGCACTCTTTTGCTTACCTGTAAAAGGAAAAACATGGACAAGAGTCATCTTTCTTAGGAACCCTTCAAGTACAAAGCAAATTGCTTGAATTATTTTTACATTGTTTCAAATATCCTACTGACACAAATAACCTTATCTTAGCCTATACTTCTATGGCTCAATCGAGTTTTAATCGCCTTCCACCGTTAGGTCGGGTAATTTTCAATCGCATCCTTTAAATACTCGGATAAATTTCACTGCCAATGAAAAAGGAAAATTTCTCCCATGGCATATCTTTACGGCCTAGCGTGCGTGTTCGTCGACAGTTTCTCTTCTTCTTGGTCACGGTCTGACGCTTCTAATCGTCGCTGAATGAAGTTAACGCGTTCTCTCAGGATCTTCAACGACTCGAAACCGCAAGATTCGCTCGAGTATCAAGTCTCTTAAAACGTTCGCTCCCACTTCGCTGTAAAATACGATCAACAAAATATGTAATTGCTCGGTGGAAACGGCGCTGAAAGTGCGCGTGACGTTCCACCGATGTTTCCCGGCAACGAAGCGTGGCGATTTTTCTTTAGCACGTATTTCTGGCACCGGGGTGCATCCACCCTTTGGACATGTTTGCGATGCAAGACGACCGACATCGGCGTCTTTGCTCCGCGTCATGGACGAACGAGTGCGGTCGCGATGGGCGTGGTGGCCCGCAGTCAGAGAACCGTGACGCATCGAGCACACGCTATTCACGCGCACGCACGCACGCGTACACACGAGCACGGGCACGAGCATGACACGGGACACGTTTTATATATACGCATCTGTGGCGCGTGCGTCCACTTCGCGTTCGCTCGTCGCTTTTCCAAGATCGTACACGCTGTACGCGTAAATTCGTGTATATTCGTGGTATAATCGAATTAAATGGAAGTTAAATGAAAATCGGGTTGTACGAAGAATAAAGTCGCGCTGGGAGCTCTGATCCCGAGAAAATCGAATTTAAAGACTTGTCAGAGTTATACGCTGGGTTGTCAATGGTTGTAGATGATCTTAGAATAACCGAAAATATAAGGAGATATGAGAGCTAGGTCCTCCGAAAAGTTTCTTTCGTTTTATAAGGAAATATTCGATGCACAACATTTTCCGTTTTATATTATTTTCTCGAATTATCTACCGAATTATCTAATTATTACGTCGTTGTAAAAGACGCGTCTGTAAAAGAAAGACACTTTTCGGACAACCTAATACTTCAGTATCTCTTTAAGTATACGAACAGTTTAAACGAATTAATTTGTGCCAATTTCACGATTTCACGTGTATATTTCCAACATTTGACGCTCTTTTTTTTAAATCGGAATACGCACTACGAAATATGTATTTACATGGAACCATGAAATCTGGTCATAATGTCACTATATGCTACGGGTTTAAGTCCACATTGTGCAATACGATCTTTGTCGGACGGATAGAAGTTTTCGAAAAATTGCAGTTAATTTGCATCCCTCGGGCGAGAAAAGGAAGTCTCTTGACGCGTACTCAGGTTAGACACGGACAATTAGAGGTAGTTTGTCGAGGCGATCCCGTGGAAGCTACACGCGTACCAAAGTAATTCGCGATCCGAGTGAGCTCGATGACCGGTGATTTGCACTCAACCTTGGCAATTCTCTTTTAAAATCGCCGAGTGATGATGACGCGTGACCAACTTAATAAATTCAGTCGTTGTCAGGGCAAAAAGCGTCATTACCGATCGCGCGTAAATCCTTGGACGCATTAAAGATAAAACCGCGAGATTTGCCAGATTTTTGGTCATCTCGTGGACATTTTCTCTGTAGAAGGGAACGTTTCTCTGATAACGATGCTTCTTCGCGTTACTTCCATATGCGTATCGCCGTGATCGTCTCTGGACGTGTTTGCAGTAATTGTCCCACTGACACGAAAAGCAATTTCTGTAGTAACGGTATAAGAACGTAGTGTCGATTCGTTCGTTTCGTGACGTAAGCTCGTTAGTGAGTCCCTAACGTGCATGCCCCACTAGTGGCAGAATAATTATGGAAAATTATCGTCCCACGCTGGACTGGAGATGCTCGTGAGGCATGAAAAAAAAAAAATACCAGCTATCGTAAATCACGTAAATCGCTGCATCAAAGGAATACCACAACCCTCCTCAAATTAAACGAATAAATCCGTTACTTCTGCTTGGGAATCTGCTTGGAATACAATTTTATTTCGACGACTTTTTATGAAAAAATTCCAATCCTATGTACCGTACCCACTCGCTTAGGTTAAGCGAAAACGCTTTATTCGAAACTGTTACTTGCGATCCTGCATATCCGGTTCGAAAAGCCATGAAAAACCAAGAACCCACGCAGTGAAGTACGCGAGAATCGAGATCTTTATCGAACGAACGTCTCGACGACCGTACAAGCCCACGTTGTACCATCGAAGACTCTTCTCTTCAACTATGACTCGACTTGCGTGGAACACGCGTGTCTATTCAACTTACACAGGTGCTTTCGACCCGTCAAGCGCCTGTAAATCTCTCGACACACCTTGTTTCGTAAATTAATCTATAGAAATTCCAGTCCCTTTTTAGATATTAAAAACACTAGGTTCTTAATCTTCGTGCACATCAATTCTTTATTTAATTATTTGCTTGATTCGAAATATTTCTTCAAACTTCTACTCTCATCCTCTTCTAATCGAGTCATTTAATTTCAAATGGTATAAACCACTTGAACCACTCAAACGACTTTTAAATTCAAGTAACTCGACCGATCTAGACGAAGCTTCATGGTCCGAAAGCGTACTGACATTTACAATGTTGAAAATCGCGAATTTCTTCCCGTTTTGTCCAAAGACGAAGGTTTTTCTTCTCGCTTACCATCGTTGATGGTCGATCTTTAAAAGGGTGTTCGACACCCGCGGAGTCCAGCGACGTACCACTCCCAGGGTTGACTGGGTTCGGTGTCAGTCGTAAGTAATGACAATGCGATGACTGGCTGAGCGCTAAACACCTGCATTCACCACCTTATCTCGCGGATCCCGCTGTTAGGACAGGTTTTCGCTATCGTTAGCCGTCCTCGATGATAGTCGGTGTTCGTCCGGGACCATCGCTTTGGGTGGTCTCCCGGTCAATGGTACGCAACATTGACGCGTCTCACGCGTCCTCCTCTGCCATTGTAAACGACGTGTCTCACTGTCGACCAAGCTTACGACTCATCCCACGTTGAACGAACCGAAATTCGAATCCTGCTCCTTTCTTCCTTTTTCCCTCAACTTCGAGTGATCGCTTCTTCGATTTGTCGATGGACAGCCATCTGCAACAACGTAGCGTAATTCTAACTGGAATTTAATCGAGATTTTTTAATCGAGAAAACTAAGGCACGCTGTTGTAGCAGTTGTACCTATCTATTAAAACTAAAACTCGATTTAATTGTGCTGCACTCACAGGAATCGAATTTTAGTTACTGCCTTATTAAACGAACTTCTGAAACATTAATTAGCCTTCCTTATCCGAACGTGAACTCCTATTAGGTTTCTACTCTTATTAGCATATGAAACGTCGTTTCTTTGGAGTTTGAATTTGCCAATATTATTTTTACGATTCAGCTTCGTCCTATCGTTAATTATTAAGCATATCGAAAAAGGAGATTATAAATCGGTATATTCGATGTTAAGAAGATTTAGACTTATGGTGACATTAATGTACAATCAGAATATTCGCGCGATTTCCTTACGCGAACGCAGCTTTGGGAAGAGGTAAGGTAATTTTGGTAACGTGAAACTTGCTTTTAGGAAAAGTTAGCACTTTCTTAATTCGCAAATGATCTTAAAGCGATGTATAAATAAGGAAATTACAGCAGCTTCGTTCCAGAACTTCTTGAATTTTAGGGTTGATAATTTTTTTTGAAAGATATAAATCTACGATATTTTGCAGAAATTACGAGCACTAAAAATTTTATTATATAAAACGACATTTTACACGCACCGATCTAATATTATATGAAATGAAACATCGCTCCATCAATCATCGTCCAGAATCATCGAGCTCCTACCATATGAATTCTAGTTACGCTAAGTTCTAGCGTATTGTTTCTCGGTTCTGATAAATCAACTTTTGTCGTATAAGAAACAATTGCACGAATTGTCAAGCCGGACAATACGTTGCAAAGCCATCGAAATCGGCGAAGTGTACCTTATTCCGAATAATTGCTGCTTCTTCTTTCACTCGATCTTGGATTCGCGGCAGGAAAACTAATTGAGACAATTCGTCCTTAGGCTGATGCAAAAGGGAGGGAACCTGGTTCTCGAGGTACCCTCTCGTATTTACGGCATTCAGCCAAAAGTTTGGAGACCCTCGAAAGGCTCCGCTTTAATAGCGACACGTTTTCGCGAAAACGGAAGTAATTAACGGTGTTCCTTCGTTGAAGCGTCCCCTGTCGCGGGATTGACGATCGATATCAGCGACGATTCTGAATTCCGGCTCTCCCTTGTCGTCCCCCATGACGACGACACGCACACCTTCATCTTATTGATCTGACATCTACGTCCGTGTTAATTATACCGCGCGTTATCGTTCGGCCGATATCGTTGCTCTAGAAACAATTTGTTAGAGGACAATATTATACTTTTAAATTATATGTAGGAAGCACGCCGTCTCGATGTTATTAAGGAAGCCGTGCATGCAAGAAAAATGCAACAAAATCTTGTCCCTTTACCATGGGAATTTTATAAAAGATGTCTTTTCGAGTTGCGTCGTTCATTTTTCGATTATTGTCATTACCATTGATCAACTCGTTAATCATCGATCTTGTTTTTAACATTAAGATTATTAGAAGGAATTCCAGCAATTCGTTGAATATTTCTTACACATACTCTACGCGCTGTTACGTTTCCAAATTTTTGATAAATTCGCAAAAATCCTCCACCGAGCAAATTTTTGCTCGTCGTTAAACCGAGGAAGCGTATGGAAATTCATATTTTCGTGGTAAAACGCTGCTGAGTCTATGGACGAAATGGAATCTATAGAGAAATTCGTCCCTTTTACATCACGTCGAATACTTTATTATGCACGTTTTATTTATTTTCGCGTGTTATATATTTCATACATTTGTGCACCTTTAAATTACCCATAAATACATAAATGTCCGTAAAGTATTCGTCGTCAATTACGAAGGAACTACGACGAAATAATTCACTCGTATCGATGAAATTTGACGAGCAAAGATACGTTCACCTTGCGTTTCCTCGATTAATTGAGAGTTTTTAAACGGAGGAACGTCACTACGTAAGATTTAATGGCGTCAGTTTTTGGAGAATCGACGCGTGCGAACGTCGCAGGTGCAGTCGATTCGGCAAGCAAATGGTACGTACGTACGTAGCCGCAGGGACGACGACCATCGTCCGAGTTCACTTCCTGGGCCCGTTGAATATTTATCGACGTTCGTCTTGTTTGTAGTTCGTCGTGGCTTGCTTGAATTTAAATATCGTAGCTTTCCCCGTGTGTGCGAGTCTCCTTCTTCGCCTCCATTTTTCCTCGACTGGTACTCGCCAGCTAGTATTATTTATAGGCACGGCGTGCGTGTGCCGTTCGCCAAGAAACGTTCCGGCTCTCTTCTAGTAAAAGAAAAATCGCGAAAACATCGTGTGCCTGAATAACAAGCTGACAAGTCCAGCTATGTTTAGAAATCTCTCCGTGCAATGTAACGTATCGTCGGTGCACGTGACTTATAATACATACGTCGTCTGTATTTATTTGCCATCGAGCGTAATACAGACAACGCAAATGAAACCATCGCGACGTCGATAAATTTGAATTTTTATTTCATTCCTTTCTATCCCATCCGCTGTTTCGTATTCTCGTAAAGTGAAAAAAGATTTGATCGCTTGAGCAACCTCGGAAGATATCCCGATAGATTTATTTCTGCAAAACCGAACGACATTTTAAACAAATAGGATCCCTCCGAATTGAATTACTCGATTATCCAATTCGACCAACCAATCGTGAAATCACTGGATATTGCCAAAGAACATTATCGTAAATCGCCGTAAAATCTGCACGTACTTAGCAAACTCGATACGAACGTTTCAACAATTTCGTCGACGTTTTCCTCGCTTTTCGAGGGTCATGGAAATCATTTACCGTAAAAGCACCGCCGCACCGACCCTCCATCCTGAAAGCTCTTGAACAAAGCTCCGAAACCCTTGCAGAAACGCTGCCCTTTAAACCGGCGAGGAAACGCTTGGTCCTTTAACGACTAAAATTCCAACGGCAGGAATTGGTTCACTGACGCATCCGTTTTCTACTCTTGGAGAAATAACGAGATAGAACATGGTCGCGTAAACCGCGGGATTATTGCGCGGAATTTATACCGGGAGGAGCGTTGGCGCGGCGCACCAGCTAAAAATTTACCGCGCGCAGACTACCCTTGGCGCAGTTTCGCTTCTACCTTCCCCCAGCTGGGTAACGAGACGAGACGAGTCGGGACGCAGGAGCTCGAGAAAGGCATCGTGAATCGAGGCAAAGGCAAGGGTACACGCAACGGAGTTTCTTCTCCCGCGGGAAGGCGTGGTCGGGAGACGCGCGACGTCCATTTGTCTCGTGCGCCTCCCGCACCAGGAACGCCCTCGCATCCCACGGGCATCGATCACGTCTTCCTCTTACCAGCCGCATCGTACCGCGCCTGTGTACACTTTACGCGCACCTACCTTCCTACGTGTACGTACACGTACGAGTACTAGAACGTTCGCCACCCCTCTCGGCCCCGCTTCCCTCGCCTGCACAACGAGAGACCCCGACACATTCTGCCCTTCCATCCATTCGTCCGTCCACGACCGAGGAACCCAGCTTTCGCTACACTTTGCTCGGGATTTGCAGAGAAAAATACCGTGAAGCGATCTTACTTGAACCACTGCCGGCTCGATATCCCCGTTAAGCGTTTTAGCTTTCGAGCGAGTAACAGACGATTCTTCGGCCAACTTATTTTCATTTTTTAGCTACCAACGTTACTCTGGCGCAACGCTAATTTTAAGGATAAAGCGTAGAGAGAAAAGGAAGGATATAAGAAAGTCAGGCTTTTGGTGTTTTCGAGCACTGGAATTTTTTAATTCATTTTACTTTGACGATTTTACGTTTAACACTTTGCACTCCTATGTCGAGCGTAACTCGACATCAGTTTTTATCGCAGCAGCTCTTTTGTAGAGTCCCACTCGGCGTTCTTTTAGTCTCAGCTTTTTTTATGAAACGTTTTTTTATGAAAGAAGACCAGGATTGTATCCTGGAAATTGTTTCAAGATATATCGTACACTTAAAAATGACAAAATACGACAATGGTGTGAATAAACCTGGTATTTGAGTGGATTTGTTTCTTCCTTTGTTTATTTAAATTGTCTTATTTTGTAGTTAAAGTAAATTTTAAAGAAAACACTTAAAAGCGTTGGCAGCTGCTGGTAACGAAATTAAAATAAAATTCAGAGTGCAGAGTTAACACATTGCTTAACGATTAGTAATATTATCGAGTGCGTTGAATTATGTTTGTTTAAGTTACTATTGAAATTAATGTCTACTTAAAATTAGTAATAAGAAAAATGTTTGCATTTCCTCCAGAATACTAATTTAACGTAATTTCTGTTTCAGCCGGTGAGTAAATCAACCTTGCCACAGCCTGTGTCGTCGCCAGTATGTATAGGTTTTAAAATTTCTCTCTATTAATAAGGAATCAAGTTAGATTTCAATCGATAATATAAACACGCGAGAGATTATCGTTCGCAATTACTTCTTGTCACGCCAATTAGTAGACTCGTTGATCGTTGATCGCGTTTCCGGCGTGCAAGGTACGAAAACTATGGTATTCAGGTATGCAAAACGTCGGCACATATTTATACATACGTGCCGGCCCGTGAATATTCATGCCTGTACGAATGATATAGCATGGTTCGCCGGTTAAGCGCCATCGCGAGCCACTCGAACGAGACTCAGCGAAATTGCGTTATCGCAGAAATCGCAACGCATCCGGGAAGATACACGACGAGTTCGTCTAAGAAGAAAAAGAGAAACGCGATACAAAGTAGAATTGGCGAATTGATGGAGAAAGAGAAGGAGAGGGGAAAAAATTGAGAAGGGTTGAGAAGGGTTAGACCCGTGGATCAATCGTTTCCAACACGAAGCGTCGCGTTGTTTTCTTTTTTTTTTTTACCGTTCACGATGAGAAAGATTTCCCGGGAACTACTTTCAACCTGACCACTGATTTGTCGACGTAAAATATTCAACGACGCGTCTTATACAGACTCCTTAGCGTCGAGTCGAAGAATTCTACAGAGGAACGCGTTGGAAAATTGTCTCGCACGCAATATTTCGCGGAAATACTTACAACATAATTACAGCCGCGAGCGATGCAGGATGTCGCAGTTTGCGATTGCGTGCGAACCACGCGGCTCTTCAGCTTTTTGCGGAACTCGTCGAACAAACCAAATTCTATTCGTCCTCTCGTAAAACGCAATCCACGTTGAGTGATGGAATATCAATCGTTTCATCGAACGAGCAATCGAAAATCAATTATTTTCTTGGTGTCGTTAGATGCTTCCAATAAAAATATTGCGACAAGTAGACACTAAATAATCTCAACTTTCCTCTAAATATTACTTTAAACGTTATATGCATTCTGGACATTTGTGTATTTTTTAACTTGCCGTAAATGTATAAAAATACGCAGTTTAATAATAAGACTTGGTCATTGGATGGACTTATAATCACATTGACGGTCCTCTGTTACCTCGACGAATTAATCTCAGCGTTTGTTCACGATACTCTGGTCTTCCAGGTTAACATCTTCGCCAACGATCTCCGATTTTATATGATTACGGTATATGCGACTACGCAAACAGTATCTCCGAACGAGTCGATCTCTTCTCCGGATCATACCATAAGTTAAATCGATCAGTATTGATAATGTAACTTCCTTCGTCCATCTTCTTCCTTATGTATTTATATTCTTCTTTATTTTCTCTTCTTCGTCGTACGTTTCTTATTCATCGTTGCAACTGCTTTGCTTCCTTGTACCCGCACAGAGCTGGCGCCTGTGATTTGCCGAATAAGCGAATAGATCTTCAGATTTCTGAAAAGTCTGGCGGAAAGAAGCGGAAGAGAGCGTATCGAGAAGAAACTGGATCTCGTAGCGCGACCTCGATTTGGTCGATCGACTGGCGATTTCGGTAATCGAACGACGACGATTAACAATCGCACGGTCACGCATGCCTACACGCACGAAATTTATGCGTCGGTATTTTTCTCTCTTTCCTCGTCGCACACACGTCAAGTCCGCGCCGGCAAAGCATGGACGGGATGTTGCATATGCATGCCCCGATTGATATGAATGCATCGCTGCATACTAAACGGCCTCGCTGCTATCTGATCCCATTTTCCTTTCGGCTGCGAAAGGTCTCTGCTCGGTCGTCGGTTCGATCGCGACGCTCCGAGCCGCCTTCCACGCGGAAACGCACCGTGCGAATCTCTAATTATCGCTCATTCCCTCGTTCATTAACGCCCCGTTATTACCACGACCACAATGTGCGACGTACCTCCGAACAAAAGTCGATTTCCAAGTTTTGGATCGCGTTGCTGGCACCGATGGCCGATCAAGATGGAATTCGGTGAACATCCTGGGTACAGGTAATGGTAAAACGTACACAGCTTCGTTTACGAATGTTGGAACACGTCTTGCTGTCGTAATAATTGTCTCGAATTACGAAAGAAACGAGTAACCGATCGTAATTCCACGTTCGTAGAGAATAAAAACGAAAAGTAAAAATCATCGTTCGTAAGATTTATCAGAGGAGCACGACGAATTAACGAACGATTAGTCGAAGCGGAAATTTCGCAACACAGATCCACCGCTGCAGCCGATAATACTTGGAAAATTTCATCCGGATCGGCAACCGATACCTTTCGGAAGCGGAGCCGAAGTTCTTTTCTGGCGTCGAACTTTCTTCGCTTTCCATCTCGGCCGGTCTCTAATTTCGAAATATCGTTATCGACCGACGAAAGGCGCGTAGATCGAACTGGAAATAGAGCCGAGAGGGCGGCCATTATGGATATATTGGTCGGCCGAGCGAACCGCCGATTTTATCTGCGGAATTTCGAGGTCCGTCCCGAGCTGCGTGGGAGGATAATGTTTCCCCTTCTCGCGCCTTTCGCTTTTTACCTCCTCCCTGCAGCTTGTCTCGTTTCTTTTTCTACTTTTTTCCCCTCTTCTCTGTGTTCTTCGTCTTCCGTGCTATCTCCCCGGCTCGTAAACCGGACGATCTTGCATGTACCAGTGACGTCACGAGTCTCTCTCTCTCTCTCCCGCTATTCTTCTTTCACCGACTCGCGGTCTATCGGCATCGACCTCCGGGCAGATTCGCTTAAACGCCGCTATTAGTCGAATAGACTCTTATCGTAATACGTTAAATCGTCGGGACTCGTTCTTGCTCTCGAGAACATTCCCCTTTTTCTCGTCCCGTATCGATTGCGTAAAGAGGATTTCGCGACAGGTTATATACACGTAGGAAAGAAGACGAGCAAACGAATCGGCAACGAGTTAAAGACGGCAGCTGTATCAGCCAATAGCGTTTAAGGATGGATCGTGATCGGTGGAAACAGCTGCGTCCTAGCAGTCTCCTTATCGATCGACCATCGACGATAACGACGAGCTCCGATCCCGTTGCCAGCTCGTACGACACTCGCTAACAGCATCGTGTAATTCACCGGCTAGACGACCGGAGAACACCTTTTTGCTCGAGCCAACGATATTACGACTCGCTCGTATCTGGTCTGTTGGTTGCACGCATAGTGCTCGCATCGGCCAAGCTCGGCGCATTCACCCTCCGCCGCTTTTATCGTATCTAATTATCGAAGGAATTATCCGATATCATTGTCGAATCACACGCAGCTAACCCTTATTGCGATTATAATTATCTGTGACCATTTCTTCTCCATTATGGTCTCTATCCGTGTGTCTATCCGCGCTCTTTTTTACCTCTGCTTTTGCCACGCTGGTTTTATCGTATTCGGCTGGCATTCCGTGTTCTCGAGCAATTGGCAGTTTGACCGGCGATGAAACCGCGGCGGAAATCGTCTTCACACAGTGACACGTTGAGTGATTGATAACGTACATCCGTGAGATCGATAATTGAGATGCTAAAGCAGCCGAGCCAAGCCGGCCACTTTATCCAAGCCGCATCTCGTACGGTTATAGAAGCTATAGGAGTTAATGGGCAGGCATATCTATCGAGAAGATCGATACCTAATTGGGTCGACTCTCGCGGGGATGTAACTGCCATGTACTTTCACGTATCGGCTCTAATTATCGTGGAAATTGAGCGGTATCATTGACACGTACGATACGCTCGCCCCGATATTCCTACGGTTATGATGGTAATTGTGGTTTTCCACGGTAGGTGTTGAGTCCGATCTTTGGATCGTTGACGTTGAAAGAAAAGTAACTTGTTATGGGGGTTAATTACGAACGTGTGGTATTTAAGCTACATGATGGCTTTCGACATATCTTGACGCGTATCTCGCTTCTCATGGCACGCACTTCGATACACACGCCATCTCAAAGTCGACAAACTATCGTCGATTGTGTTTATACTGCATTTATTATATTCTTAAAGATATATTCATCGTGTAAGGACTCGAAACCAGATATTGCGTAAAATTATTGTATCGAAGTAAACGTTAATACGATATCCGAGTATCAGAGTATAAGAATGATTATTAATTAGAACTAATTAGAAATTTAATCAGGAAGAATCTACGATATCGGTAATTTCATTTATGTGATTATACAAATTATAGGATCATAGGATCGGAAAAGCCTAAGGTCGCGCTTGAACGTGTCAATACCGGGTATCGAAGTATTTCCCTTCGTCAACGAACGTACGCGATTTTGTTCTTAGACCGAAACCTAACGTTGAAAAGTCCGCCTCTGACGTATAATTTCGTGGGCCGTTCAAACGTCGAAACTCATGCTGGTGCCACGAGGGAGATATATGACTGAGCACCCTCGTCACTGAAAAAAATCTTGCGCTAGACTCGGCCGTCCGAGACTCGAAAGAGTTTTCGGCCCTTGGGGCCAGACGCGATCGTCTCGCGTGCACCATAATAGGCAACTTCGACGAGGTGTTATTAAAGTATCTTTTAATTGTTCCTTCATTCTGCACGTGGGAACCGGCCGAGACAGTCTGAAAATCGTTTCTTTACGTCGGACCGTCAGACCGTCTCGTTGCATACAGTTCGCAGTTTCACGAATGCAAGCTCCAATTAGATATTTGTTTCGAGGAACAAAAAGATGCTTGAAACGATCACGCCATCGAACGATTTCGAATGTATCGCGTATACTTACTATACATTGTATCTGGCGAAAGATCGACGAATCTCGGCAGCTTTGGGAGCAAGGAACGAGAAAGAAAAGACAGCGAGGAATCGAGCGGAGAATGAATGGACTTGGTAACGTTATACGTGGACCGGTAATTATGACTCCTCTAATCACCGACAATTACCGCAGTTACCGGCCTCGCGGCGTTATCTCGACCGGTCCATCTCCGGCTCGCCGTTTCGCTCTCGAGACGAGGAAGAGGAACGAGCGAACGATGAAAAACGAAGAGAACGCGGTACAGTTCGGTTGCTGTGCAGTCCATCATGGAAAGAGAGAAAATATTTGAAAAATGCCTATTATTCACGACAATTACCGGTAATTAATAACGATTACTGGTAAACGTCTTCCTAAAATCATTCGTCATATTCGTCGTCGTTGCAACCAATTTATGACAGTTTGTCATTTTCTCGCTTGAGTAATTGACATTCAAATTGGATCCATTAATTGTACAAATAGAAATGAAAATGCATACCTACATGGAGGATATCGGGCAAAAAGGAGATAAAGAATTGATAAAATAGGAAACAAAAGATTCCATGAATTACCCTTTCTTATTTCCGTGACCGGTAATTAGTTAGGAGCCGTGGAGGGGACGAGGTGGAAAGGAAACGAGACTTTCTTTTGAAACAAAGTCCAACGACCAACCGATAATGAAAGCGCTTTAATCTACGTTTTATCGATTACTTGCTCAATCTATGAAAAAGTGGTCGAGTCTTTCCTCGATTAGCAAGCTATACTTTAGTACCAGAGATAATTTCTTTTTCGAATAATTAACGAATGGTGAATAATGAATCGGCATTTACGACGACGTTTTACAAGTTAAAAATGCAGAATTACAAGCAACGAGCTGATTAGAAAACTATGTTATTACTTCGTAAGTGAATTTCACTGATCCGATTACACTACTTGATGGTGATTACGAAATTACGATAGAGATATCTATGTATAAACCTCAATTTATTATAATAATAAATGCAAGACGATGGAGATGTTGTAACATTTCTGATCGCGGTTATATCATCTTCCCGGCAAATCGTACAACTGGAAAATTTCCGGGAAAACGTTCTCGCAATCAGAATTCCCTTTCAATAGTCTGATTTTCTCGATGACCGATCGCGCTTCGAAAAGCCACTACTGGAAGTAACGCGATTGAATTCGTGTACGATAGCTCGAGGGCTTTTACCCACGATGGCTATCCATAATCCTGTAACGCGATCGTTCCCATAGAAAAGTGTTCGTTCGTTTGGAAACATTGCTGTCATCGAGCTCTCGTTACCAGTCTCATAACATACGCTTTAAAATGCTCGATCAGCGTATTACCAAAGATTTCGAGGAACTTTTTACAAAGAAAATCGATCGAGGAGATAATAAGCAGTGTTTGGTATTATAATTATTGCGTGTTAATTAGACCTGAATTGTTATATCTTCTCTGATAACATATACTTCGAAATTCTTATTCGACGTATTATCAAACCCTCCGTGAAATTTTCTATAAGTAAATTGATCAAAGATGCAACAGACAATCTTTGGCAATGGACGACTCGATGGCATGTTAATTAGACTCGCTGTCAAGATCGTTATATTTTCACGAATAACGTATGCTTTGATATTCCCGATCGATGTCTCGCCAAAGATTTCGAGGGGCTTTTTGTAAATAAATTGATCAAGAAAACGATAGAGATTCTCTGCTAACGAAAGACTCGATGGCGCGTTAATTAGACGCGCTGACAAGATCGTTATATTTTCACGAATAACGTACGCTTCGATATTCCCGATCGATGTATCGCCAAAGATTTCGAGGGGCTTTTTGTAAATAAATTGATCAAGAAAAAGATAGAGATTCTCTGCTAACGAAAGACTCGATGGCGCGTTAATTAGACGCGCTGACAAGATCGTTATATTTTCGCGAATAACGTACGCTTCGATATTCCCGATCGATGTATCACCAAAGATTTCGAGGAGCTTTTTTTGTAAATAAATTGATCAAGGAAACAATAGAGAGTCTCTGTTGGCGAAAGACTCGATGGCATGTTAATTAGACGCGCTGTCAAAATTGTTATATTTTCGCCAGTCATTGCGCCTCACGCAGCAGCGTTACATCGGTCGAGGAGATATCAGATCGCCACGCTCCGATGTCGGCTATGTAATTCGCTCGGGCGTGCAGGCCCGTCTGGTTTCGAGCAAGAAGAAGGGCGCAGGGGGACACGGGGATATTCAAATGCCGCCACTCTTGTATGGAAATACGCGAGATGTAAAGATGACGGTAAGATACGCGAGTCCCGTCGCGGAGATATTACCAGCTGCTAACGCGTCGACTAAATCACCGACCATAATACGATAGCCGACGGAGTTCACCACTTTCGCCTTGCCGACCACTTAACCTCGTGCGTATTAATTCCTATAATAGTCTCCGTAAACACACGTTTTAATGAAAATCTTCCTCGAGTTCATTAGAATCGGCCGGTTTCGCGTGATTTTCACGCCTTTCGTTTCACGCTCGTCTGTCGTTGCGCTTGGCGATGAGATCAAAGTCAATACGAGGGGGAAAAACACGATAAATCACATTTCCTACCTTTTATAGGCAGGCATTACAATCGTGAGATACAGTAGCAGCAGCAGTTTCAAAATTATCTTTTTATTCTCTTTCGGGATCTGATTATTGTTATTCGATATCACGTGAAAATTGGAAAGATTATTCTTTGGAATTTTGCAAATAATATCGCAATGATACGAAATATCTCGTAGAATGCTCGCAGAGTTTCGAAGCTATTCGACAAGCGTTCAGGCGTATAGTCTATTTAAAAATATCGTTTCTTTTTCTCCAGATACTTATAGAAGATTTATAGAATCCGATCAATCGATCTATAAACCTTCTTTTGCTCTAACTCGTCACAAGGTATAACGAGTTTCAAGTATCAACATCAGATAGCTTTACACGTGGCCGAGTAAACGATTCGTCCCGTTCTTTGTTCTCCCTTTTTCGCTTAAATTATCCAGATCTGGTAATTTTTCTTCTTCTATTCCCCGAACCCTGACATCGTCTAGCGAAAAAAGAAGTATTCGAGCTCGACTGAATCTCGACGAGCCCGTAACGAAACCACGACGCTGATTATAAAACCATCGCACAATATGGTCTTGATGAAGCCGGCTTTTCCCGCAGTCGTTCATGTGAGCTCGTTCCACGAACACCCTTACCCCTATTCAGCGTATAGCTACGCGGACGCGTGAGTTATTTCTGTTGGCCCCCTTTTCCTTGCCGTTGACGGCGACCAGCATCGGGATAGCGTGGTTGTATATAGATGTCGCCGCTGATGACAGAGCAAAGGCAATAATTATTGCAGTGCGCGAATCGCGATTACAGGGCAGCTGGTTGGCTCGCACGAGCAGAGTCGATCCGGGCTCGGCGCGACGCGATGTAGCGACTCGTTTCGTTCAGCGACATCGGTGCATCCAAGCATCGCGGATGCTAGATAGGCTGTGCGATCCACCTACGTACACATATCGACGGAAACTGTGCACGAAAGCGCCCACGTATACCGTCATTTGCACGTCGATATCGATGTTTATGTATCGATATATCTTGACCTGTCTGGAAGTCGATTCCCCTAGAGCGTACCGCGTCTCTCCTTGGCGTCGCCGTTACTTTCGCTTCTCCTTCCCCGTAGCCATAAATTTGCCAGTCGTATAAAACGTTTCGGAGAGTTCCTTAGAGGATCCGGACTTTTCCCGTGGACACGAACAGGGACGCGATCTACGCGTTGAATCGCGTTCATGCATTACACTTTGCAATCGTGGCCAGCCTTTCTGTCCTTTCGTCGACAGTCGACCTACTATATGTGTAGCCACTAGGTTGTCCTAAAAGTTTCTGTCGTTTCATAAGGTGATAACAGACGAAGAACAATTTCTATTTTATATTATTTTATCGAATTAGATGCGATCCATTTCGTTCTATTTCTATTATTATGTTCGTGTTCGATAAACTAATATAAAACTGAAAACATTGCGCGTCTATTATTTCCTTACAAAACGAAAGAAACTTTTCGGACAACCTAATACAACAAGGGACCAAAATATTCGAATAGTCGATACGTTGGAATAAAAGGAACGATATTTTCAAGTATATGTGACTGTGTATCGTATGAAACGCTTACGATAATAAATGTATATGTAATAAATGTATAAGCAAATACAAGTATATATACAAATATAAGTAAATATACAAGCAAATTAATTAATTATGTTACTTTGCAATTTATAGCAGGACGGGATTCGCGTTATGATGACACTTTATCGATATATAAATAATCAAATAATATAAGTAACGTCCGTTCATTAACATTTATTACTATAAGTGCCGGTATTACATCGTTTGAATACATTTAATAACGTAAAAACGTATAGTTGTTTTTATTTCTAGCCATAAGATTTATGTATCGGCGATCTTACCTTCGTTCGTCTTTTTTCTCCATTTTTGCAGCGAGCGAAGATAAAGATCGTGCGATTTGCTTGAAATCTGAAAAGCGCGCACAGCTCAAACTCTAAACAGGGCAAACTCGGTATCTAACACGATAATTATCGCACGCGCAACGCTATCGACAGAATAATTACCAGGGCATACAGTATAAATTCTGTAATGAGTGTAAACATCAATATTTATAACGCGGTTGCCAGCTCAATTTCCCACAATGTTATAACGAATACGATGAAGATACGTCGATAACCGACTTCTCCACTTTATTCCATTGCACGTAATTACGCTCTTACTCACCGACCATAAAATCCCGATCACGTGATCGTGTTGCGGACATCCGTTTTATATTTTCTTTTCTCTCTTTCCAACTCCCTCGGTCCTCTTTCTCCTCTCTCCATCTCACCATCTTTTTCTCCAAGCACAAGATCTGCCAAAGAAGGTTTTACACAGCCTTCCTTGGTATCAGGAAACCAACAAGATACGTACGCGTAAAGTGTTGCGAGAGATCACCGATCTCCCGTACCTTTCTCCATTGTCTCTACCTGAATCTTTAAAATTCTGCCGATTTTTTCATCTGTTTGTAAACGAGACGCGAAATTGGTATCGCGTTTCGTTTCGTTTCGTTTCGTAAGACCTAAATTTCATCTTCTCGATAGAAACAAGGAGAAAGGCAATGATTCGAAGGGTTTAGAACACAGACGATTCTCACCAATTTTTCCAACTTTATCGATAGCGATGCATTTCAGTAATAAGAAACGGCACTCACAAGATGACGTGGTCGGTATCGCGAACAACGATCTACCTCTTAATTGATCGTCCAATAAAAAAAATTAAGTAATTGTAGAAAAATAGACCTTATTGTAGATCCACAACTTCGTGCTTTAATTACGTGTAATTCTTCTGCCATGCAATTACAGACACAGTTATTACCTTTTCTATAATTGGATATTATAGTAGAGTCTCCATTATCAGAACTGCCATTAACGATTCGATCGATTATCGGAACATCGGTTAACTTCCGTCCAACGTTATAACGAGCATCGAGTGTTTTATTTCATAGCGATAGATTTTTTACAGTATTTATTTCAAGCTACGAACCAACTGAGAAAAAAGCTCTTTTACCGCCACGGTGATGATTAACGAATCAATGGAACAACAAAATCGTTCAATAAAACGATAATAAAGATCGATGGAAATTTCGAATACGGTTCTTTACAACAATAGGAATATTTATAAAATAATTGGAAATAAATCACCTGCTCTGGTCTAAAAACTAAGTTGCTCTGTTATCCGGAAAGTTTGATTATCCGAACAGCGTGCGTCATTAGTTGGCATAATCAAGATTCTACTATACTTACTTCAGAAGGCTACAATGCTCGAATGTCATAACTAGTAGCGAAGTCAACGATAAGCGTCACGAAATCTAGAAATTTTTCTACGGCGCAGGATCCTTGGAAACCAGGTTAGAAAAGATTCTCCGCGATCGTTCGACGACATGGTATTCGCGTTCCTGGCGCCGTGTCAGTCCACTCAGGCTCCATATTCTGTCGGACACGGCAGACACCTCGGCTAATTGTATAAATTATGTATGCGGCTTGGACCTTTGCCGACTCGTGTCGAGAAAATACCGTGTCTCGTGTTCTCCTCGTCGTCGGTGGTATTCTCGTGGCCGTGAACGACCAAGCCAGACGTTCGACGAGAAACCAAGGGGGAATGAATTCTCTGGAAGAAAGGGGATGTTGCACAGGGGGTACCGATTTACGAGCTTGCGCATCCGCTTTGCGCGAGCATTATTGAGATTAACAGGCGTCTGTACGGTTGCTCTCTCTCTCTCTCTCTCTCTCTCTCTCTCTCTCTCTCTCTCTCTTTCTCTTTCTGTCTCTCACCACCGAAATGGTTTCTCAATCGTCGGGCAACTCGGAGCCAATCCGCTCGGAAAACTGAGCGAGAAAATGCAGACAGTTTCCTGAATCGTTATAGAATGACTTATCTAGACCACCCAGCACGGTGTAAATAAATTAAAATAAATTAGTTAGAATGATAAATTGTGAAATTGCATAATTATGTCTTGTCAACTTATCTTTAGATAACATTGACTGCCGTTCGAACATAGAAGTCGATCCGTTTCGATAAAATATCTATAATTATTTCAAAGACGTGTGAAAAATTTTCATCCAATCTGTTAAGTAGATCTTAATACATTGGAAAGAGTTGGAAGGAAATTATAGCTTTTCGTGCCATTGTAACACCATAGTGCGTAATACGCGTTCTTCAATCAGATACTATCTTATCAATTGTTAAGGACATAGAATTCTACATAGACATACACACACAGGCATATTATTAAAATTATGTCGTTGTAAAAAATGCAACAAGAAATATTGATTCTTTCCTAATGTTTATCACCCCTGGAGAGTCGCCCCTTTAAAGAAGAAGCGGATCGGATGTTCTCGGCGAGAGAAATCCGAGCGTTATACGAAATACCGCGGATGTTAATAACCACGAGATAGAATCGCACGCACGCGTGTGTTCGTTGAAATTCACGACGCGAAATAATAACACGCGCGCGGCCACAACGAGGGAAATTTATCCTCGAATTACCAGCAGCAAATCTATTGACAGCCCCTGAACGGCGATCGAACACGAACGGTCGCAGTTGCCCTGGACAAAATATGAACCACGCTACCGGCCGAAGTGGATGATTTATCATGGAACCGTGTGTAGCGGGAAAATGATACAAAATGATGCCGACGATTCTCCGTCTTTCTCTCGATTGGATTTTTTTTTTCTGTATCGAAGAGGAGCGATCGAGTATCGACGCGCGTCGCATATCTATAAGACCGTCGGACGTACGTGTCCAAGAAAAGACAGGACGCGACGCTCGCGAAACGCAGGAATCTGTTTTCCAGCGTAATATCTGATAAACCTCACGTCGGACTACAAATGAATTTAAATGACGCGTATTCGTATGCGCATTGTTAAATGGTTCGCATAGTTGGAGAGACTGTAAGGCGCGCTTATTTTCGCCTATTCATCGGACGGGCTACGAGGTAGTACGATCTTGGATCACGTTACGGGCTTCGCTGGCCAGCCCTCTGGTATGGTTATTATCGAGATGACAAATAAAGCATTTTATACGCAACGCGATAATTCATCGCGGCCACGGTCATGGAATGTGGCGAGATGTTAAATCGATAAAGCGTTTCGCGGCGAAGAAAAGGAGCGGGCGAAAAGTACGGGCAGGGGAAGGGAAAGAATTATGAGAGTTATTATCGAGTTCGTCGAACAGTGTTATTTGTCCAAGCCAAACTGCCGGATCTTGTACTTTCGGCTTTCTCGAGGAAAAGTACATTGTCGATGTTGCACGCGTGCTTATTTTAAGAATCTGTCGACCGTTGCGACCGATTAATATTTAACGTTTTCACGAGGTCAGTTTGTCGCATTTCTATCGAAGTAGATCATGTTTTATTTCGCTCGGGTAGTTTCATAGAAACGAACATTAGCTCGCGCTTTTATTAATCTACCCATTTTATACTCCCGATGAAAAGAAACGAGGCACGACACAATGACGTAGAATTTACGTGTGAAACTATTCGCGATTACAATACGATGCTCTTAAGAAATAAAGCTATGCACGTTGACTGTGAATCGAAGATTGATATTGTTGCGCTAAGAATCGTGGTAAGGTTCGAAAATTTCGCTGCTGTACGATCGTTGTAACGAAGGAATCACAGAAAAGAAATGGAAGGTTCGTGCGGCGATAATCCATAACGGAGACAGGTGGTTTCTTAGAAATCTCTATAAAATATGTGCTGCGCGCGTGTGTCGTACGCGCATTTACGTAAGCGTCGGACATGCGAAGAGGGAATTGCAAATCGGTGAACGAGGGGAGATTTACGGATCGCGTTTATGCAAACAATAATGCGCCTTGGCTATATAACCGGTCTGAACAGAGGTACGCCGGTGTTCGAGTCGGCTGGCAAAGGATATCGACGTACAAGAATTGGTGCTGTTAAAGCTCGAACGTCGGAGGTTAGGTCGTTCCCTCAATGATTCACCGGATAATGGAGACGAATGCGGCCATAACTCCTCGTCTTCGTGCAACGTGTGTACTGAAAAGCCACGCTGTTCCTTGCCTATTGGCCCGGTACCGTTTACCAGCGTCCGAGTTAACACGGTTTGCGATCACTTCGCTCTAACCTTTTCGTTATTTCTTATTTTCCACTCATGGACATGTTGCGCAATCCGAGCAGCCCGAGTACGGCAATACGAGACTCGTTTTCAGACAGCCACGTTCCTAAATTGCCACGAAACGAAGTGGCAAACGATAAAATTGGAGCGGTTAACAGGGTCGCGAAGTGGAGACCGAAGCACGCTGAATAATTGTCCGTTCTTGGCACGAGCGATGATGTTAATAGGCGCGAGTAACCGTGTGTATTCCGTGGCGTTCGCAGTTCGCACCTACATGCACCTACATAGTTCGAAGTTTCCCTTTCCACATGGAACTCGGTAATTACCGCGCGCGCTACGGTGTAATAACGAGTTACGCCCGGGACACCCGCTATTGGGTCGCGAGTAAATACTATAATAATATGACTAATGGCGCGTTATGAATTACAAACCGGATAATGAATAAAGTATATATACGCGTTCGCGCTTTCCCCCTCTCCCCCTCCCTCCTCCTCCTCCTCCTCCTCCTCCTCCTACTGCTCCCCTGATCGTCCTTTTTCTTGTGCCCGTTTCAGCGGTATACCTGTTGCCCGTTATTGGCTTCCATTACGTGCACACACGTGGTTGCGTCTACTCGCGGGAACGCAGAGAAACCAAACAGTGGTGGGGGGTTGCAGAAAGGGATAAAAGGGGGATAAGAAGGAAACGAAAAAGGAACACAGAAGAAGGAGAGTACAGAGAGACTTTCGTCGAATCGTTATCGAAGGTCTACAGACGAGAGGAACCGATCGCGGACTGGCCACGTTTACCAGGAGGATAATCGAGCGCAATTTCTTGCCTCTTTGCTTTGGAGCGGTTTCACACCTCGGTCGCTCTTTCTTCTTCCGTTCCGACGTTCCTTCTCGGTCGGCCGCAAACCTCATCGAGAGATCGCGCGGCTTCGAGGTAAAAGGTTAACTTGATAACCACGCGGTAACCGCGGCCTAACCGCTGGCAAGCCCAACCGGACCATAGCTCGGACCTCGGCCGCAAGTCGAACGCGAGCCAACACGTACGAGCAACTACCGTAAGAACCCTCTCTGTAAGCTACGTCGTGTTTTCCCTTCGCTACTTAGAACCCGTGATTGCGGTCGCAACGACTTACCATGCCACTTTAAACGGCTGCATATTTCTCCATAATCGCACGGTCTGCGTCTTACCCGAGCAGTCCTTGGCACGAGATATCACTTAGCTAGTCAGCTGTGACGCGGTTCTCTGAAAATGAAAATTCGCGGAAACGAAATTTTGAGGATTTTGGTATTTGTAGAGAACGTTCTGCCAGGGTATCGTGGCTCCTGGTAGCTCGTTTCATCGTGAGCTTTGTACAACGTATAATATCGATGATCCGTGTTCCAGCAGAAAGAGAATCTTCTTCGTTTGACTCGTACTTGAGATAATTGAACAATTTGCTTCAAAATAGTCGCACGAACTCGAACGATCGTTAGGTAATACCGAAAATACAGTTAGTTTGTTATAACACGTAGTCGCAACAATGTTAAACAGCAAAATAATCGTACATTTTCCCCCCATAAACTCGTGATTGAATCCGACATCCTGTCGAGAAGAAACGAGTGTCCAGATACTTTCTAAACGACGTTGTACGCCTATTATAAGTTCACTCTTAGATACAGAATATTGCACGAAACATCGAAATGGAGAAAGATTAGAAAAGTTTACACGATGGTTCGCGCGTTAATGTAATCCAGATATTATCGAAGTCTGACCCGCAGGGGGTGAGTTGACCGGCATCGATCGAAAGAGGGACATCCTATCGAAGATCGACAGCCGAGTTTACTTCTCGCTTTCCACTTAGCGCCTACATGACCGTACATCCTATTGCATTAGCAACCTATTTGTAAAGATCGAAACCACCCGCGGCCCAACAATGCCGCGAAGGTGTGTTCGACCGGGAGGTGATCTTTCGCAGCATGCGCCTTCCCAGCGGGTGATCGCTTGTTCCTTTCGTCTCGGTGACTCTACAATACGACGTGCCATCTTTCCGTTCTCCTGATGCTTGTAACCGTTCTTCGACTTTGTAACTTCACGCCGTTGATTCTCATTCCACCCGAAGAATTCAATCTATCTATCTAATCTGCGCTGCTTTTCAACAACCTGCACCTCAAAAATAATACGTACGACCATAGAACTTTCGCTTTTTACATTCGTAATCGTGTCATCGTGATTCCGTCGATAAAATTTTGATTCCACTTTGAAACTGTTTAAAGCTCAGCGATCGAACGAAATTGAAATAGTCATCGGAACGATTCAAGAGTAGCGAGAAGAGATTTTCATTGTACGATCGAACCAATCGATATTATTGAATCGAATCGATATTGTCAATGTTATTAGCCACAAACAGCAACTCATCAGTATCGACCAACTCTCTTCTATAACCAAATGAAATTTTGCAAATTATAATTATCGTCCGATTATCAAAATTGCAGAGTTTTAAAAGAAAGGTCTGTAACCTATAACCCGTAACTTATCGATTCACTAACATCGTTAATTACTGAGTTATTGTGCAAGAAAATGCAGATTCGGTTTTGTTCGTATTATTATTTATGAATTTCCAATGATCCGGGTATTTTCTGCACTTGGCTTATCCTTCCTTTTTCTCTTTATCTACGTCGCTTATTCTCACAACATCCAAGCTGCTCTTTGGCGAGAATGGTTGTACGTGGGTACGTGCAGTAATCAATTAATTTACCGCAGTGCAGTACGCAGGCATCCTCCGACTCACCCTTGTACTCCGGCTCGTCGTCCGCGTTGATCCACGTTTACTTTGTGAGCGGGTATCCGTGTATACCGACACCAGCACCTAGCACGGATATTAGTCGAGATTGAGTCTGGAGAGCCGGGACGGATCACGAGGATCCATTAGCCTTTATACGCGCGTAGATGTTACATCGAGATAAGGATGCCATACCTTCTCGATCGGTCGAACGTCACGATAATTAGAAAATTAAATTGTCTGCTTGATTCGGGATGCTGGACCAGTCTTTCGAGAAAGGACCCGTGCACCTGCTAATTTATATTTCATCGCAAATCTTTTTTCGTGGATAACGTACACCAGCATGTAACACAGCGTTCGACTAAATTTACGCTTTATCCTACCTACGTACACAGAACAAAAAATGCTCGTCTTTGAATCTCGAATCGCGATTGCAAGCTCACGAGGGTTGTATTTTATCTTTACGCTGCGACGCTTCGCTACGGTCGATCGCTACCAGTTTGGTAAAAAGTCGGATTTTCCTTTCGTTAGTAAGAAATGGAAAAATAGCCGAGAATCTGTAAAAAGGATCTGTGTTCTTTTAGAATTGAGATTCAAAAGTAGTTGGGGAAATTAATTACGCAGCGTGAGAGTTAAAGTACCGGCTCAGGTATACGTAGCTTTGTTCAGGATCGACGTAATCAAATCACGCGCGTGCAAATTACACGTGCAGTGAATGACGTGTGGAACATGGTGATGTGCAGAGCGTCTTATCGCTAACCACGATACCTCTGGATGACACGAATCAATAAATGCTTGCTACGCTTTAATCGGACAGAATTCCTCGTGGCGAGATCTCTTCGAGAAAGTACCCTCCAAGAACGAGATTCTTCTTGGGAAAAAAGTAACCACCAAGTCGAAGGAATAAGTATTATAAATCGAAGGAATAAGTATCGTAAGTCGAAGAGATTTCTTACCTTGTTCTTTTTTTCGCGCCGCTATCGTGAAAGAGGAGAGCTCGTAGATTTACTACAAATGCAAAGAGAGTCGGTTGGAAAGCGGGGAGACTTGGCGATATCTTAGCCGGTCCACAGATAGGCTTGAAAGATAACCCGAGGGCTGGTGGGTGGTTGATTTAATGCCGAGGCAACGGACGAACGTGGGGTAACCTCGAAGCGAGGGACGAACGGGCGGGGGTGACTCTCTGATATTTTAATACGACGGGGGAGCGTGATGCTCGGTCATCCATCTAACGCCACGAGAGCTGTTAGTGCGTGTGCACGCTCGATTTTGCATACGCGGAAATCACGATGCATTCCGGTGGTAACGTGCACGAGGAAGAAACCGCCGGCCTCGTCTGGAACAGGAAGGAAGACAGTTTGTTACTATTATCTTCGTTCCTGTCTATACACTCGTACGTAATTGTGCCGCTTGATGAAAACAGGAAATGTTTGACAAATTCCGAACCAGGTGTATTCATCGGAAACACGAAGATTGTTAAACGTCGCGTTATTATTCGTATGAGAAATTTCATGAAATAAGTTGGGGAGAGACAAACTTCTTTTTTTTTTTTTTTAGGAATTGAATTACGTTTTTAATTAATGAAACGAAGAATTAAAATTAATGGAAAATTAATAGCGTAAAATTGAAGAAAACAGCGTCAGTTTTAACAAAAATGTATTTTTATATTTATTATATAGCGACTCATCTTTTGCTTTTATAATTTGCATCTTTCTGTCGCGAGAACTGCGACAACCTCCATAATTTAGTATCGTTTTACGAATGCACAAGATCTCTGTTCTTCAACTTGGTACCATTATTTTCTCGTACAGTCGTCAACGTGAAAACTTCCAGCAACACAACTTGGAAGCTATAGAAACATCGCTTAAACTTTCCACGGAAGACAAAGGTGTCCCTTGTTGCGTTCAAACGTGGCTCGTTCAAACGATTCGACCATCGCGTTGGCAAAACCGACTGTGAAAGGAGCGTGCGAACCAAGTAGGCAATCAGGGTAGATGCTCGTAGATCGCGTCTAGGCAGAAGGGCATTTTTTCTCGATTAGGTTCCCACATATTACCAAGCCACCCCCGCGACGTCGACGTCGACGTCTTGGGCCTCGCTTCGTACATCCTTGTGCTCTGTTCGCTCGCGCTGGCTTAAGCAACGTTTCGACGTTGTTTTTTGTGTCTGGCGGGCCCTTCGCTGGTCAGGTCCATGGTCCGCCACGATTTAGTGGCCTTAATTGCAGGGTTCAGCTATTTAATTACCGGGTTTGGGGCCCTGCCGCGGCCATCCCTGGCCCCCTACACGCCCGGTCAAAATGCGAGTACATTCATACGCGAGCACACGTAGATGCGTTTCGGTCAAGTCCACCCACAAAGAGAGAGACCAGATCCTTTCTTCCGACGCGAAACCAGATTCGCGACACAAGTGGGAGATTTACTCTCCGATCAATCCGCACCTTTCATCCTTTCTCGGGGGTTTACAAGTTACGTTACGAAAATGTACTCACCCTCGTGTATACATCGTTTTCGATCAGGTACTGGCTTCGGTATATCCATTGACCAGCCACCATCTTACTTTACACCCACGTATCACTTTACGTGCCCCACTCGTCGCCCGTCTTCCTACCACGAAGCTGCATCGCGGCATATATCACCTTTGCTCGCACCTCGGCCCACCTTCTCGCAAACCTCGCCGCTGTTAAGATGCCAGGAGTCTGCGCCATTTTGGTACATCGTTCTGAACCCAAACGAATCTGTTAAAATGGTTCTTCGTTACTTCCCTTCGGATTATTTCTGACGAATCGATTTTTACATCTTGATGAAAATAAATTTCTGTAACCGAACCAAAAGATGTGTCGCAGGAAACCATAGAGTGGAGTGTACGTCTTGCACGAAATGCTTGGTGTAAATTCATAGGAATAGAGCTCGTTCGATTCTCACCTCGAAATATCTCAATTTCCATAGATCCTACGAATCGGTTTTTATATCCTGATGCGATACCGATGGATTATGATGACCGAAGGAAAAAGAATCGCACGAGATCGTCGTCGATCGCATCGTAGGCGAAATGACCGGTGTAAATTCATGTGAATGAAGCCCGATTCCTCCTGACCCCGGAATCTTTCAATCCTCCCTAATAACAGGCTACAAATCGGCAAGAAACATAGGGCAACTCTCAGCTCTCTGCACGGCGCTACCAAATGATTGATAAGTCCATAAAGCATTCGCTGCATCCTGTTTCTCCGGTGGTTTCCATTCGGTGTTGTCGATGGTGGCGGAGCTGTTGATGCCCAAAGAACGTGCACAGGGTTAAGGACGTGCGTGCCACGATTTTTTGGCCGCGGGTGACGCGGTGACGAGATGATGACCGACCCCGAAGTTGGAATCATCGTGATTACCCCGCCCGCGTAACCCGTAATGCGGACCAAACCACCGGAGCAACTGCCACCGTGCCATGTACTCGTTTCTCTCTCTTTCCTTTTTTTTTCCTTCCCTGATCCTTGCCATTCGACCGAGTACCATACCTATTTCCGATCTGTGCTCGCTAATTTATATTATTAACCCGACAGCAACTGATCACCTCCATTTCTCACCGCGAGCCATGCCACGGTCCCGGATTATTCTCCACGTCGGCAGATAAGGACTAGATTTCTCTCCTGGCGTGAACGAATTAATAGGATCTCGTCTGCCTGTTGCAAACACCGATTAATCTCATCCCATTTCGTTATCTTTTATATCGACGTATCGAGATTCGTTATGAAATCGATGTTAAAAAATATAGGAATCATTTACGTTTCGGTGAAAACCTTCATTCGTCTAAGAAGAGGAATACGTTTGTCTTTGACGCGATTGAAAATACGATGCTTCGTTTCCCTCCGCGAAGAACAGCACATTCGTACGTTTCGAAAGAAAGAAGCATGTCGTTTCACCGTGGAAACGAGTTTTATATTTGACCAACGATATAACGTGTTACTCTTCGTTTGCAAGACGGTGAAACATGCTACTATTCGTAACGGGAGACAGGATACACCTTTTTTCTTGGATAGCTGAGATATGCTACGTTTCGCAACTTCGCGTCCATCCAAGCGACGTATTTTACGTTCGATACCAAGTACCCCCGTTTCCCTATCTCCGGCTTTTTTCTCATGTTCTTAGCAAAACGAATGTTTCCCTTTCCGGACGACAGAAAAGAGGGTTCGATCGATGTATTCCGGAAGCACTCTAACGCGTAATGCTCCCTGAAACCGGTGGCATTCTCGATCGACTGTTATTTTCCTGGAATCGTTTGTACCCACGAATGCCGAATAAAATCGCTGGATCGTCATAGACGGCAAGGGTGGAGAGGTTGGTGCACGAGAGCTGGACATTGAGCGAGTCGATTAACCGGCGCGCACCAACGAGAGCCCTTCCCGCCCTTGGGAACGCGCGAGAGTTTTAATTGTAGGCCGCGGCCACCATAGGGGGAGGCTATTATTCTTTCTCTCTCGTCGGTAACTCGCTGTCCCGAACGCCGATCCGTTTCTCTAAGACTCGAAGAAAAGAGAAGAGAAACGAGAAAGGGAGAAAGATATAATAACAGAGCGCTAGAGCCCGCTCGCGCACGAAAAGAACGACCATCCGTTCTTTTCGTCCGTCCGTCCATCCGTCTGGCAGTTTCATATCCGAGGGAACACACGAGTCTCCACCGGCACAATTTTTCATCGTGGATCCCGTGTGCCGCGATTCTACGCCGATACGCCTCTTTCCGTCTACTCTCGTGCCATCCCCCGGCCCCTCATTCATCATCCCTTAACGCGATCGGCGTTTACGTCGTTTCGGAAAACCTCGTTGGCGCCACCTGGTCGAATATCGATAGATCGACCAACCTCCAACCGGGGACGTTTACAGGGGGCCAGCCTGTACAACCACCCTCGATCAATCGTGCCCTTAATTAGTCCAACATAACTCATTCGTTAAACGAGCTAAAACGGTGGAAGTTTAAGAAATCATTTGGTTTTTCGGGGATAAACCGATCTTCGATTTCTTCGAACGTTAAACATCCTTTGATAGGGGAACGTAGAATTCGTAGGCGTCATCGTTCCGCCGAATCGAACGAAGAACGCCCTCTGGTGATGCAACCGTACAACCACCCTCGATCAATCGCACCCTTAAGTAGGCCAACGTTAACGTACTCGTTAAACAGGCTGGAGTTTCAGAAATCATTTAGGCTTCGGTGAATCGCGTTTACTACAATACTCCGCCATCGTAAAACATCGGATTTATAATGTGTATGCACTCGTACGTCACTGCATAAGTATATATTTACCGATATTTCTTAACAATCTATTAAACTATGTCTCGATTAATCAATCGATAAACGTATTTTCTTCTCTTTTTTAACTGGTTTAAAATATCGAAAATTGAACGCGAATCGGCCGTAAAATATCTCGACGAGGAAATCTAAAATTACCGAACGATTAAGGGGCGTCGGTACTTTGTGACGTCCGATGGCATTGAAAGGGAACAGGAGGGTGGTGGTATCGTGTGCACGAGAGGCGCAAAATAAAAGTCCGACAATCGACTAAGTTTAAAGAGCGTCGAAATCCCTTCAACTATCCCGCTCGGGGAGACGGAAGACTTTGTCGGCGAGGGAAGCCGCGGTGTCAGCGAAGCAATCCTTTCGGTCCTTCCATAACATTCTAGCCGGTGGTGAATGGAGATCACACGCGGTTCCCACTGTATCGAGTTACAAGCGAAGGGAGACGAAGAAAGAGCAAGAAGCACTTTGGCATTATGCGTCTGAGGGAGAATACGAATCCATTCACCGGCAATCATCCGTTCACCCAAGCGTTCTTGCTCGCCGTCTCGTTCATTCAGTCCTTGTCGCTGTTAAACTAGCTCGAGTAATTCACACTGAAACGGGGAACATCGGTCGTCCGAATCATGGAAGAAAAAAAGAAGGAAAAATATCGGAACGTAGTGCTTACTTTCGAAGCGATTTCCAGGCTAAAGATCCTCCATCGAGTTGAATAATCGCGAACGATCGATCGAGCATCAGCCGAGCCTACGAATGGAGAAAGTCGAGTCGTAGTTTGCGGATTAAATGTCGCGTTACAATACGTGGCGTTTAAACGAGCTATTCTTCGATCATTCTACGTCTTTATCTTCTTTTTCTTTAGCTGCAAAGATCGTAGTATAGTAGAAATCCCTGTTACAAGGGAGATAACAGTCCCGAACTTCGTATTATATAGATACAAGCAAGAACGCAGCAAGTTACAATTAAATGGAACAATTCGTCTTGCTTTTAAGCAATAAAGACGTAACGTTATCCTCGTAGAATAAAGCGAAGTGGCAAGTAAAATCGAAATCCGAATACTATGGGAATCGCTCAAAACCGATATCGCTTTTCGGGGGTTGCTACAGTTTCTTCGTTGGTTGGATTCTTTTCGACTTCAGAATTTGTACGTCCTTTATCTGCAAATGTTTCTTTCGACGATTATTTGCTCAAGAAAGCACAGCGTTGTACAATGTCCTGTACGAAGAGCGTAAAGGAGAATCGATCGATTTTTAATTAAAGAAAAGGATCTGTTAGGGTTACGTAAAGATAACTAAGAACGATCGGAACTGGAGTACGACGGAGAATGGTCGTGTTCGTGGCACGATAAATTCTTGGCGAGTACGCAATATCATTAGCGTGTACGATAATAGGTTCGATCCCGAGGCTACGATCGTTATATCTGTAGGCTGGCGGAGATCAAACGCTAAAAAACGGCGCGCATCGACGCGCTAACGTAAACCACGAGCATTACGGATAGATAGAGCACACTATCCTGCTATTACGTTACGCTGCGAGTTACTTTATCGCATTAATCTCGTGTACGTGCTGGCGGGTTTTTCTGAAAGTTTCTCACCTGGTTTTTAATTGAAGCGATAACTCAACGAGGACCACATATATCAGGGCTTCGTTGTTTAACTTGCACGACCGATAGCCGGCTATTTTCTAAACGCGCAAAATTGAATTAACCGCGCGAACGACACGCAGCGACAAATACAGCCACGGCGTTTCGATAATTGAACTTTAATTGCCAGCTTTCGCCAATGAGTAATCGCGTCTCGCGTACGCGATACGTTTAACGCATGCTTCCACGACCCTTAAACAGACGATATCTCATTAACGAGATTGCCGCGATTACTTTCCACCGGCTTATTCGAGGAATTCCATTAACGCGCGCGCGCCAACTCCTCGTATGAGAAATGTCGGAGCCGGAGCGTTGGACGCGGCAACCCCATCGTTGCGCGTATACCGTCCCTGGAACATTACCATTGACTCCGTAAAATCGAAAAACCTGTTCCACGACCGTAACGATATACTAATATCTCGGACCTAGTCGTCGTTATCTGCCCATTCGCCTCCCACGCGCGTGACCCCGAACGAGTATCGGCACGGGCACGAATGGTACAAGAAGAAAACAAAGGGGGTACTGGCGAAAGGCGAACCGGCCGAAGGGGTGGCGGGTATATGGAGGTGGAGGACACGGAGTAAAAACAACGGCTACAAGGATAAAAGCGAAAGCTAGAAGAGGAGGATATAAGACGACGGGACGAAGGAACGCAGTCGAAGCTGAGAAACTGAGAAAGAAGAAGAAGAAGAGGAAGACGACGACGAAGAAGAAGAAGAAGAAGAAGCAGCAGCGGTGGTCGCGGCGGTGAACCACGTGATCGCAGCGCGTTTTAATTGGTCGGGAGTGCGGTCTACGGTGCGATGGAGGGAGGACGAGAGACAGACAGGGAGAGAAAAAGAGAGAAAGGGGGAATGGAGAGGGTTCGTTAGGGTTGCCACAAGGATTAGACAATCGCGAGGTTGTACGAGGAGGACCGTTGCGAGGGCGGGCGCTGCTTCTGCCCCACCAGTAACACCTTCCAGGATGGGTACACACACTTGTGGGAATTCCTGCGGGACGTGGCCCGACCACTGGCGTTTCACGCACACCGTCGACCTCCCTGTACACGCATTCGCGTATCCATACGAACACCTATTCGTGTTAAAAGATGTGAACGGTGCCGCGCTGTAGAGAAACCGAGAAGGAAGAGGAACGGTAAACAGGGAAAGAAGGAGAGAGGATCCGCCTCCGTAGACGCGTTCTCCTCTTCTACGTGGGGGACGAAAAAGCTCAGTTATAATTGTTGCACGCCGCGAGCTGCACCTCCAGTCCCTCCGTCTAATTGTAACCTCCTTCCGCATCGCACCGGACGCATCGCAACGACCACGCGAAACGTCCGCGTTTCCTGCGTCCTCGACCGACCTCCTTGTCGACTGACCTCCTCTGGTTGCCTTCTGTGGCCAACAGCCACAGAAATTACTGTGATTACCAGGATATACGAGGGGCTACGGCAACCTTCGAACGGACTACCGATGCCGTGGAGCGCTTCTGCCGCACGATCGACCTCCACCGACACCAGATTCCCTCGATACTCGAAGGATCTGTAACGGCAGCTTCTCCTTCGTAACAATCTTGAACCGATTTCGCAGCGATCCGTCGTGAAAACGATGATCATTGATCTGTGTGCTCGAAACGCTCGTTCGCAGTTAGTCCGTGAGATCCTCTGACTCGACATTTAAATGTCACTTTGTGCATGGTGCGCCGCGGTATCGTCGGTCGATTAAAACACAGAGGTTTCGTGTAACCATAGTGCACAGACTCGTTGATATATATTTTTATATCTATCGCAACATAGTTTGTCAAGACTGAAGGTGTTTCAACATGAATTGCGCGTATCAGTATTCGCATCCTGCTCATCCGCAGAACGTCATGACCATACCGCCGACGGCTGTCCAACAACCACAACATTCCACGGATACCGAATATCTAGAGGTAAAGTTTGTCAATAATTATTTGTAAAAATTAGCGTCGTCGAGACTATGGTGGATTAAAGTAGTTTATACTTTCTGTCAAGCTGCCAGTAATGTTTGACAGAATCTATCAACAGCATCTGCTCCCTTCTGCGACGACATCCTGGGCGGTCCAGCAACACCCTCCCGTTAATTGTTCATCTCCCAGTAGCGAAAGAGGCCAATGCGAAGCCTCACGCACCCTCGAGTCTCCTTAACGCGTTGCCAATTCATCAGCGCTCGTTGAGAATTCAATTTGCGCGATTGCCAATCGGATCTCGCAATTGAATTTCACGATCCACGGTCGGGGTCATGGAAAAATTTGGCCAAACATGGAGAATCTGTATGGCAAACGCTTCGTTGCTTACGCAGACTCGCTCGTCAGCGATTGTACAAAGTGACGCGACGCTCGCGCTCTGCCACGTGGAAACGTGGTTCGAAAGCTCTCATTAACCAGCGTAACGATGTTCGCAGCAATAATAAATCGGAGTTGATCGGTTCGCGTGAAAGGTTGCGGAAAAAAGTCTACTTTCACGAGGCTAAAGGCTTCACGAACGAACCAACGAACGAACGAATCGTCGCGGAAGAGAGAGGCGCACGAGAAGGAGAAAGAGAGACGTAGCTGGGGGATATTAATATAAGGGCTCGATACGTAATTATAGTGATTACCGTATTGCCAGGGGGCGGACGAGGGCGTCCCTCAGTTTGCACGTCATTTTGCAATCTCAACTTCCAACGAACATGCGCGCGAATTTGTCGGCGATCCTCCATCAGGCTAATTGTTTCCCCCTTTTTGCGCTAATTCTTCACGCTCTCTTCGCTCCTTTTGTTCAAAGTACCGCGTGTTCCGGAAGAAAGCCACCGTCGCCACCTCACGCTTTAAATACTCGTCATCATTCGCTGACATGTCTCTGTTTCGCGCGAATCCTGTCTCTTCAGGCTAAGATAAGATAAGTTTGTCTACTCGGTAGAATATCTCGCTACGATATTTGGAAATTTGACAAATTCTGTTATGAGAATTTTCGCGCGATTTCTGCCTGAAAATAAATTATCCCATTGGTTTTTAGTCGCTTGGTAAACGGTGAAATATATAGTTACATTGACAGTTCGACGATCGTAATTTTCTACTTATTAATTTCCACTCGTCGAAATGTAAGAAGTTTGTTCAGTCAGTGTTAACAGGATGATTACATCTGTAATCGTCATAATTCAATGATCCCTATATCGTACTTTATCTTTGGAAGATATTTTGTGGCTTACTTTATTAGTTCTTGCACGATAGCTTCTCACGTATTCAAATAGATCTACCATATGGTTATACGAATCATTTCCTCGTTTTTCACATCTTTTCCTTCTGTATTCCAATGTACGCAATATTTGTTCGTTCTTTCGTTACTAAATGAAAGATTGATAGTCACGTAATGTAGAACAAATTTGATTATTCTGTAGAAAATACGAGACAAGACTTTTACGATGTCGAAGCTCACTTTACCGTATCTGTGGAACGTGGTGTCGTTCATTATCATTACGATAGCATTCCACAAACGATCTATAATTATTAGTTTCTTTAGCAATTACGCTAATCCTTTCGTATATTATCAATTGCGACTGTTTTAAAATTAAACAACGATTTACGCTATTTGCAGAACAACGTAATTTGAACTTAATTGCTATGTCGTCAAGCATAATGTTACTTCGACAATTCGCCTATTACGATTATTCGCGTGTAAGTAGTCGATTCCAGCGCGAGTTCTGTTATTCTTCCGAGCGTTCGTGAAAGCGGCGCGAGTTCCTTGTTTGCGGATTACGCGCCGACAGAAAACCGAGTACCGCATGAGTTACGGAGGATCGGCTTCTCTCCTCCATGTGGAACACCCCATAAATCTGGCCAAGAGCGTCTCTCTATTCCGGACCACGATACACACGGAACCGCGAGTTGTACGCCAGCCTCGGCCCGGCCAACGAGTCCGTAAATCAGTCCTAGACAAGTTTCTCTTCGCCTTGTTTCACGGCAAAACTAGCTGCTCGACCTTAAAAGCCTCAAAGAGACGCTGCCGAGCGCCTCCTCTTCCAGCCGTTCGTTCGCAGAGACGAATCGTCGACAACGGTCAAAACAAGCCACGCAAGTATTTATTTGTTCGTGGCCGGGGTGTATCGTCACAATTCTTTTCGACGATTAGACTATGGCACGTCTGGGCCGTTTCGCGCTAAGAATAATTCGATCGATCAATTTTATAGATTTCTCATTCAGGTTTGGATGTCGTAGGGAGCGAAGAGGGACCCTCGGACGATCTGCACGTATCGTCGATGTAACGCTAAGTCGAAACTGACCGTATCGTGGAACGTCGATATTTATTGACAAAGTTGAAATATTGCCAGTATCATTGATCGCGTTAGGTTTGATACAGACAGCCAAGTGTCTCGCGTTCTAGCGGCCGCTTAAATACAAATTATCGTTCTGCTTAAATCAAGTGCACGCAAACGTACGCGGCGTAAGCATCGATAATAAAGTCTTTGTCTCCGATGTTTGGCATAAGCAGGATCGTGAAAATGCGTGGCACAGAGAGTTAACAATCGCGTGCAGCAAACGGAACATTGTAAGGCTATATGGTCGAAAGAATGTTTGCACGTTATCAACGCTCTTCCATTACATACTTCACGCGAGTGTTTGATTTATGAAACGAGCATTGAAACAGGTTGACACCGTGTGCCCGTGCTAAAATACTGCTTTTTAACTGCACTCGTTGCCCGACGCGCGGACTATCATTACACCCTACGAGCTAAATATTTTCAGAGTCACATTGAAAACAGTCCGCAATTATTACGCTCTTTTCTCATTATCACGAACGCGATAAATTACGAGCGTGTTGTATACGCGGTGCTTTCATGCCGGCGGTTTAAATCGCCTTTTTTACCAAATTTAATCGGCTGCTTCTTCTCGTCAAAACCCGATAGCGATAGACTAAACAGGATACGGGGATCGTAGTGGTTATTAAGCACAAAGCACCTTTTCGTGGGCCAAGCAGCCTGCTACGTAGCTGCTACAACGATAGCTACACGACTCTGGCTCTAGTCTGCTTTGGTGAATCTTCATTTTCGACGGTCCCAGCCGCTATATGCGAAGCTGGTTCCTTGGTAATTATTAGTCCATCAGCATCTCCCGATGGCCACATGGCCGTATAAGAGGCAAAAGGCGAGCTGGTTCCAACGCGGACCATCTTAGCATCGCGAGGCCGCCCTGTCATTATCCGCCCCCGTCAGGCCCGTGGGCCCCATTTCCCTTTCAACCCTGTTCGCCTCGTCTCTGTGCCAATCAGCGATCCGTCATTTCATAGACCCGATATCGTTCGATCGTTACCGAGAAAATCAATCGTCGCTCGTTCATCGACTTTTCCCATCCGATCTTTCTTCTTCCTGCTTTCTCGTCTATCTCTGTCTTTCTGGAAAAAAAATCGTCGACTTACGTTCGCGTGTACGTGATCGGACTACTCGCGATGCTCAAGCTAATAAATAAGGTGGCTGGTTTTTATACAAAAATCTAAAAACGTGGATGTTGGAAACGAAGGGAAGAGAAACATCGATCAGAGAGACAAAAAAAAGAAAAAACAACTGAACACCCCTCGAGGAGAATCTCGCACCCTCATTTGCACGATCCAATGCCGTTTCCTCTTTCAAAGGACGTTAACGCCCGATTCTGCTCCGGTTCATTGTAAAACATCCCTTTTCTCGCTTCCCATAACAGTTGCCGTTATCCTGTGACCTCGAGAGCGGGTGGGGTAGATCGCACCTTTTGTTGCCCGATTGCACGCGATCTACGCATCATCGTCTCCTCGAATCGGTGGGGGATGACCTCCGATAATGCCTCGCGTTCCGCGAAATATTTGTTCGTCGATTAGAACTTGTATCGATCCTCGTAGTCCTCGCGAGCAACCAGGTAGAAAATTAAGATTCGAAAGGAACGTTTCTACGTTTTACCGCTAAACGTGAGGATTCCGAAAGAATGTGAAAGTTCAGGATTGAACGCGAAGATTCGGGATCGAAAGCGAGGGCACAAAATTGGATACGAGCATTCGGAATAAAACGCGTGAATTTAGAACCGAAGATTCGAAATTTAACGCGATTCGACGCCATTTCATAATATTTGAATAAAAAGGCAACGCTTGGAATACAAAGCCATATTGCTTTTTCCACCTTCTCACGATCTACGTTGCGCATTTTACTTCAATAATTTATTAATCAATCGATCGAAAATTGCACCTATTATCAGAAAAAGTGAATCCAAATTTCTGTGTATTGTATCTTCTTTACAAAACCGTATGAAAATACTATTTCTACTATCAACGATTAATGTAAAAATAATCTTTCTCGCAGGATAGAAAAAGATTCGATCCCGAAAGAGTTAAACGTAAATCGTATTTATCCAAACGTCATTATTATTATTATTTACAATTAATTAATTTCTAAGAGCACATATACATCGTTAGCCCATAGCCAAACTAGGAATTGTTAAGAATAGTTTTCTCTCCACGTATATACCTACCTAGATTATTCGGAAGGTTAGGAAATCGATGATCCTTGCGAGACGTCAGCTATAAATTAACCGCGAAAGTCACGAACATGGCTTAGAAAATACCTTGCTTGTCCCAGCGACGAACGACGAGGAGCAGTTATGAATGGACCGCGATTAGACGGTCGCTTCGCCACAGTGGCGCCTCGATTCTCTTCCATTATGGAAAATTAGGACCTAATACGATCCCAACGCGTCTGTTTCTACGCTAACCATTGGCGTAGTTTCTCTACGTTAGACCGTATCAATTTGTAATCGTATGAATCTGCATTATGCACAATGACTAAGCTGGCTACTAAAAAGATGATCGAATACGCCACTGGGACCAGGAGTCATAATAGAGCCGCGTTCCTTGTTCGCTAAAATTTTATCCAGTATACAGCGGGTTGCTTTATACGAGCAAGTCGATAGCATTTGAAATTCAAACTCCTCGATTAAAATCACATTAGACGCTCGTAAGACGGTATTCTCGTGATCTTCTTGCGTTCCCTTTTCATGGATCTCGCCAACAACGTCATAATGCTCCGAATCTAACCGCGGCTCGCTCAAATCGTCGCAAATGTCGTTGTAGATTAAGCGATAATTTATTTCACCGGGCAAAAAGTCGATCAAGATCCGCGCACTTCTTGAGCAACGTTGCTACCGTAAGCAGAACGAGACGCGTTCACACAGACGTCCGTATTCCCTTTGTCTACGATACGACGTTCGTGGAGCGATGCCTCGTCGATATGCGCTGTCAGTCATAACTATTACAGTTAAACCAACCACTTTGTTACGTTCATCTAACGAAGAACAAACTTTAGTCTACTCGAACCTATCTGACGATCTTTCGGTAATTTCTTTTCTTCGCAATTTCTTTAATTTACGTGAACACGTAATCAGCGTACGATTTTCGAAGACACGAATAGCTTATATCTGCAAGCTTATTTATTTATCGCAGCAGGATAACGTAAGTGATGGTAAATCATCGGACAAATTTCAGAAATATTCTTTAGTTTCCTCTCTCTTTCGATCAACGGGGTTGATCAATATGGTTTCCGAGCAACTCTCCAGTATTCTTATACTCGTAGCCGGTAGCGCATATTTTTGGAAACGAAGTTGCGAAAATTAGCCAAAGCGCAGTTCCGATCTGTGAAAGTTCGGAGATGAGAAAATACCAGGCCCGACGAATACAGAGGAGCGTGACAAATCGGTAAAACGTACGGTTTCCGTAAACGCGTGGATTCGATTTGTATATCAATTACGCAGCCCCGGTCGATGAACTTTGCTGGTTTCGTTGGTATCAGATAGTGGCATGTTGGTATTTAAATACCGGCGACGTGCATACCGTTACGTCAAACATCGAGGCTCGAGTTAATACGACAACTTTGGGTCACGTAAGCCTCCGCTTGGAACAGGAGACGGGCGTAAGAGAAAGAGCGAGAAAGGGAGGCAGAGGTAGGGACAAACGTGGAAAGTCCGTGGTGGATAGAGGTGAAACGCCGAGAGGGCACCACCAAAGTCGTCGTACGCGTGCCTCCTCTTCGTGGCGATGCGGTGCGCGCGCATTTCACGGTTAAATTATCGAGGGGAGGGTTACGGATTGGCGGCGGCGGAGGTTGAAGAGAGAGAGAGAGACAAAGAGAATGCTTCGGATGGAACATGAGGAAGAGGGACGGCGAGAGAGTTGGAGGCAGAGAAATGGGGAAAGAGAGAGAAGAGGAAAGAGTGGGAGGAAAATCGGTGGGGATAAATAAAGCGAAGAGGAAGCGGACACGGCACGGAGGCGGTCAGGGGCGGTAACTGGTTTTCCCTGGGTTCCGCCCAGCAAGCTCTGCCCCTTTTTTGCCCGGGGGCCGAAGTCCTGCTCGCTTCCCTACTACCATTCCCCTGTCTGGTCGGGGCAAAGCCGATCGGATAGCCGGCAGTCTGTCACGGGGCGAAGAACGGGAACCACGTTAACCGGTTTGCCCGACGCACCACGACGTTTCCGATCCACTCGCTTTTTTATCCAGCCGACGGCCGCGGACACTGCCTCCGAGGCCTGCGACTTTTCCAATCTTCCTTTTAACCAACGAATTCCAGTTTCGAATCATCGAACCGTCGGTGAACGCAAGTGAAGTGTGCATATTGGACAGAGAGAGACTCGATATCTGAGAGAAAGATAACGTCGAGGACCGCGTCGTTCGTCGAACTCGCCGAAGAACAGCAGACAGGATTCCGCGAATTGACGAGTATAGCCGTTGATACGCGTCAACGAGATGTTGACTGACATGACACCGGCTGCGGCTGGCCAACTTTACCCGCAGCTACAGTCGATCGCCAAGTCACCGGTGCACGGACATGTGGTGAGTCCTCGATCATCAATTTCATCGAGTTTCTTGCGCAGATAGTTGCTCGTTCGCCAAGCTTCCTGCCACGATCGTTGTGTTCAAATCAACGTTATTATTCCAAAATTCTTTCGCTACGATTGGTAACAAGCGACGCAACCATCGAGACTTTCGGCCTCCCGATCGCTACTAAAAATAAGACGCCAAGATTAGAAGTTAACTAATGGCCAGATTTGTTCCGCGACGGTGGTCTTTAAAATGCAGGCCAGCCGTCAGAGGCAAGGGTAGCTGTCAACCTCTGATCTCCCTAAGGCAAGGTCAATTACTCAGCCTCCTTCCAGATAGGGATCTTAATCCGTTCAGGTAGACCACGAATCGTTGATCTCGCAAATCAGGTGCTACTGTTCGCCTTGTCACCTTCGTCAGAGCTCTTTCGGTGGACTAGCCGATAAAATCGAAGGTCCTGTTGGAAGATCGACCAAGCGGAGAATTAAGCGCACTTTAGACAACGCCGTCGGCATCGCCGCGAGACTTTGAACGCGACTCGGAATTTTATCTGTCGGGTGATCATCGTGTAATTTTCAATTTTCGGATCGATGGACCAGGCGCTTCGAGAGGCATCGAGCAAATTTTCGAGGGTTAGCTGCATCTTTTATGGCATAGGTACAGTGGACGCAGCGAAAAATACGAGCGACGTCTTGGTTGCGCAGATGCTGGCCGTTTCCGCATCCGCATTGTCGCTTGTACGCAGCGAGCCTTTCCTTGACATTGTCCGGGAACTACCTGCGAGCATTATCAGCTCTGTAATCCGTCAGATTATCCGGGATAATCTGTCCTGTTTTGACAGAAGCAGCGATCTCCGTAACCGCGAGCTGTATCCGATAGAAACCGTTTCCAGCAGCTTTTGTGCCTTCTCTCTGGCATAACACGTGTTCCACTCTCTTCTCTCGGCTTTGGGACTTTTTATTTTATGACTCGGCAAGAAGGACGCCGTTGCTCCGCTGGCCTCGGCGAGATGATTTACGAGTCGATGTAAAAAAGTAATTAAATCCTCGGCATCGAAAAAGAGACGCGTACGAGCGTTAATTAAGTCAGCAGAAAAGTTTCCTGTCGGTGTGTCGTGCCGAAAATTAATCTCGGTGAAAAGTCATGTGCGTCGCTCGTTCCAGCTCTCTTCCTGCTTCGTTTCGAACTCCGCTTCGCTTATTTCGCTCGGTATACTTGGTATACCGCGATCTGATTTCCATAGCTCGCTGTGACTTTCGAAACGAGAGAGCACAGGTTCTCTTGGGTATTAAAACATCGATTCGCATTGCTATAACCGAGAACGCCGAGACAAATATAAAGCTACTCGGCAAATACTCGCCGTCTCGTCGACGCGACGTTCAGAATGTTGCGACCAGTTTATTTTTCTCTTCGTCCCTTTGCTTTCGTTCGCGTTATTGAAGCGCCCAATCCCAATGTATCGAGTATCCTTGATATAATAGTTCTTACGCAAGGTTCTCAGGGATCAAAGGGACTGGCCTTTACCTGTGCACCCAAGGAGCCAATTATTTGTCTGCTGCTCTTTGTGCACCAAGAGGATCCACTTGACAGGATGCGTGGGATGGTAACACGATACCTACTTCCTCTCGTCACTCGATCCTCGTAAACGGGGATACGTGACCAAGAATTTTCTCTTTCATACTTTTGTCGTTATCCTCTATGAACGTTTCCTTTCGTTTCTGTCACAATGATTTAAACGTTCGCGTTTAAATTGTCTGTTCTTAACAATAGTAGTATCGTTTACTAGCAAAAGTTCCTATCGAAACTTTTCATACCGCAGCGCGATGGATTTTCATCGATTCTCGGCTAATTAATTAATCAGGCGACGATGGAACTTTCTCTCGTCAAGTATCTATGTTGAACTATAAGTAACGTAACTGGTGACTAAGTCGCGCAAGACTTTATTTCGATACATACTACATTGATCGGCGAGCATTATCAAATATTCATCAACGAAACTCGCTGCACCCCGTCGCTATCCAATGCTACACATATTTCTTTCTAGTTGCTTGTGTACTTATTACTTATAAACCTTGTACAATCAGAGACTGGCCATTCTTATTCTTCGATTTGCAAAGGCGTATTACGCAAATTCCTTTTTTCAAAAATAAACTGCTGCAATTATAGTATACATGGTTGTGTAACACGAGCAAAAATTCTCCAACGAAACGTCGGATTCGATCGCTGACCTTCCAGGTACTCAGGCGATCAAATCTTCATTACACGAATACGTGCGCGATTAACGTTCGCGATTGACGTGAACTCGAGAAACGAATAATTTGTTTTCATAAATCGATCCGTTAAAACAAGACGACGCGAATAACGATACGTTCGAAAAGGAATTTCAAAAATTAGCTCGTTTCTTTCTAGTTGCTTACGTACTTATAACTCCTTTATAATAAAAAGCTGACCGCTTTTATCCCACTGCGATTTGCGAAGACGCGTTACATGGTTGTTTTCTTTTTAGAAAATAAAGTAGTACAATTAGAATACAGGGAGGTTCCGCTCGAAAATCCTCGGCACGTCGCTCCACTTCACTTCCACGCTGGTAATCCGATAATCCGATTGGCAGGGTAAAAGTGTCCTTTTAAACGACGCCCCGTTGACATTTTCAAGGATGACAATGGACTGCGAACGGCCACGGTATACACCGTTCGTCGCAAAAATACGTCGTTCGTCGCGCTGGAGGGGATGAAAGCACGGCATGGCCTTTTTATGACCTAAGAGGATTTACCTGGAGCACCGGACGCGACGACGATGTCACCCTAATTTGTCTTTTCTGAGAACGAATTTTCCGTCGACCGGAAACTTCCATTCTTCGAGCGACCACAACGCTTGTCTTTGCTCGATATGGTTTTGCCCGATGACGAGCAGAAATGCTTGGTTTATATCACTGGAAGAAATAAAGATGACAGAAGGAGTCTCCCCTCGATGGAAAAAAAGGCTTCGTCGTTCATTGCTCGACGACAAAATCCCTTCGAAATGGCGTCACGCCTACCAAGCAATAGGCTTTGCCCGGGTTTAATGAATTATTTTTGTGGAGTACGTCGCGAGTTCCCGACGTGTAAACACCCTTTCGAAAACTCGTTCGTGTTGGTTGGAAACGCAGGGCCCGAAAGTGGCAGATGTTCGGGGTGACAACATGGCCGCCTGCTCGATGTGCACGTCTTGGAAAACCGTTTTTGCGTATGATCGATCAATTTCGTGGCCCTTGGGATGTCCTTTGTCGAGCCAAACATTCTTTTTCTTTCTTTCTTTCTTTCTTTTTTTCTCCAAAGTTACGCGCTTGCGAACGGTTCTCGATAGTCATTGTGCGCGTTGCTCATGCAGTTTTCATCAGGTTTAACGACGTTGCCGAGCTGTTTAAAGCGAGTTCAACGAATTAGAGTGAATGCTTTTTCCAAGGAAAAAGATTGCTGCAACTGGCCGAGCGGTTCTCAAAGGTACGAAGCGTAAGATATTCATTACGGTGCGCTCTCGGTTTTCATTAAACGGTCAAAGATGCAATTTCGTAGCCTCGGTTAGGGGGTGTGCTCTCGGTAAAATGCACGTACGCAAGTTGGCTGGCATCGTTATCGTGCAAGGTTCGATAATTGAAAACCCTAGCCTCCCCTCTGCTTCGTTCGCGTACACGGTGTTCCTATTGCTCGCGCGAGCAGTACCTCGAATTATCGGTCATTATTCTCCATACAGTACCGTCGTCGATGGAATTATTCATCAAATAGAAACGTAGAATTCCGCTTCGTATTTGAACTTTTCCACGAGTGAATGGGGGAAGAGGGGGGGGGGGGAGCGGAACAATTAAGAATGCAGGGAAACGCTCGGTTTCTTGCGAACGAGGACATTCTAAACACGAAAAGACGATTCGTGCGATCGTCTCGTGTGTGTCGTATGGCGTGACGATAGAGCGCCGTGGTTCGAGGCTGCAATTTGGTAGAGAGATGCAGCCGGTGCGTGTGGGTTTACCGGCGCCCGCTTGTGAAGCCGCTCGTATGTGTGCGTTTTCCATCGACCATCATCGTATCGCTGGAAGGTTCGATAATTGAAAAGGCAAGACTTCTCTTCTCCGGGGTTGGTATGGTATCGTCGTTGTAAACAATATTCCTCGTAGAGCGCGCACGAGCCTTGAGATGGTACGTCGAATTACCGGCCATTATCGTGACGTATCATCGCAGCCAGCGTCATTCACCGGGACCATCATGGGAAAGATGAACAATACTCGATCTGGTCAACACCTCGAGGCCTTAACGTGCGCCACTCGACTAAAGTGGAAGACGATTATTAACGACTCGATTCTATTAACCCGACTACTTTCCTCCGCTAAACACAATGCAACATTTTTTCCACTGTGAAATTGCACGCTCCAATCGGTTCCTGCGCTTACCATCATTACGTTAGATATATCCTCTTACGCGGGGGGTTCCTACGAATTTTCTCTTAGCCTTTCTTTCTTTTTTTCTTTTTTTTTTTTTTCTTACGTCTTTCAATCGCCAATCATTATCGTACGCGCGTCAGAGCGCCGCAAACTGGCGCCCTTCTATTTCGCGTGGCAAACACCTCGAGGCTCTCGATCCGATCTCTCACCACGGATGGATCCACTAGGAAAAGAAGCGTGGCAACAGCAGGGAACCCCCGCAGGGGTGCCAAACCCCCGCGGAGTCGGAACCAAAATACCAAACGTTGGCTCGGCTGTCCACCGTGCTCGATGATTTATCGACTGCATATTATACGTGCCATGAAGCGCGAATTTTTTACACCAGCGCGATAGTATAGCCGTTTACCGAGTTCACGGTCAGAGCTCCAGAAATGATTTCTCGCTCGTTAACTATCCTTTTAGAGAACGCTTATCGCGTAATTTATTAGATAGATAATATCGTGGCAACGAAAGAAAGCCCTGTCATCCTTGATGTAACGCTAAATAACGATAATCCTACGATATAATGGCGGCTGTACGATATCTGACAACAAACTGGTACCCTGATAAAAATGTTGGAGAGTTAGCTTTTTATAAAAGACGCGTTGACTCGTTTTGCCGCGAGTAATTATCTCGAGTTCCAGTTCTATCCGCGCTCAAGACGGAGACAGGGAGGCCGCTTCTGGAAAGGCAGATTACCTCTCACGACCAGTATAGAGCAACGACCTTTTCCAAGGCCCGTAAAAAACTTCCGGTATACCCTGCACGAGAAACACAGCGGCGATTTTCCCTTTAGCAGATGCATATGACCGAGCTCGGAGTTCGTTCGCGCCTCGGAAGATCGCGTGTTGTTCGCGGCCGAAAGAGGAACCGGCGAGTTTTGAGCGATGCCTGGGATAATTGCCGCAGTTTACGCAGGAATGCCACCGAATCGATACCGAGTCGTCTCTCAGACTGCTAAAAAGAAATCGTAAAATTATGTATATTCGAATTGGACGTACGACGTAGACACGGATTTTGGCGAGGTCCGTACAGTATGTTCGAAAAGCTTCTGCGCTGATGATTTATTATTTCACGTTCCACGTAGAGTATCTCTCGATACTTTCCCGATGCTTGCCGAAAACTTCTTTTGGGATAGGAAAACTTCTTTTTTATCGACGTTAGAAATTGCAACGCTTCTTTTTCAGCGAGAAGAAATATTTCTCTTTTCTTAAAGTCGCAAGTTCTCGGAATGAATTCCATGCACAATTACTTTCAACCTGGAAAAGACGCAAGATTTGCAAGGTAACTGATTCATGAGATACGAATTGGAACGCTATTGCTTATGATCTTTACATCGCTTTAATTCCGATTAATATCACATAACATATCTCGGTGCGTAATAGTACAATTTACCTCCTCTCTAAACAGCATCGATCCACGAATGTTCTGGATACACCGTGTACATTATCGACCGGCGTAGATATATACCGGAATAAAAATATCATAAATATTTCGTACATTCGTCTAGACGTCTGCAACGAGATAGTTCAGCTGTATCCAACAGCATCCAGTTGTGCACGTCGTAAACAAGAAACGTCGTAAACGACAAATTATTGCAACATCGATTTGCTCGACTTTCATGGTACCTATTGCCTGGTGGTACATTGGAGCAAGTAAATTTCCAAACGTGTATCTACGATCAGACGTTGCGTAAGGACAAAACGCAGTAGTCGAACGAGCCAGGAAACCGGAATAGCGAACAGTCTCAACGAGATCGGCTCAATTTTCTTCATTTCGCTCTCCCCGCGTCCTTGCAAACGGGATAATTTGCATTTCGGTGCCTACGTCCGTATCGCTATCGCGTTCCTTCCCTACGGGAACGAATTATCCTCTTTCGACGCGTTGCATAACGAAACCCGCGTTTGTCCCGTTAGACGTACAGATTGGACGCTTCGTTAAACCGAACACGGAAACCCGCTGAATTTATGGCTAACCTTCCGAAAATAGCTCGGCCATTAAACACGGTGTCATTGATATTTCCTCTCCGAACGTAGTTACTTGGTTCACCCTTTTTCATGCGTTTGAAGGGGCTGCTGCAAATAACAAGACAGCTAGATTTTTCAGTAATTTAAACAAGCCGACAAAGAATCGATTTAAAATTAATCAGCATTAAATCATTTTTTTCAAGCGTAAATTCGTAATTCATAGTGAACCGAACGTCTTAGAAGCAAAATTGATCGACTCCGCTTTCGTGAATGTCAATTTTATTGCCACAGATATACGATTAACGACCAATTCCCAAGAAACAAACGTTATTCGATACCACAAATTTATCTTTTCTAAGAACGTGTAATAACGTGTAAGTTTCAAGGCAAGTTTTCAAAGTTACGTTCGTAGCTTTATTTGTCAATTGGCGAAGTAACGTCAACATGGTATCTAAACGATCCAACTGATATTCGTAGTAGAAACTTGTGCACTTTTGAACACGAAACCTATACATTTTTTTCTCTTCCAATAAAAACAATCTGTTTAGCTTCCGTAAAACTTTCTTAACTTACTAGCTATCTTTAAAAGACGTGACACGCCTCTGCAATTAACCGTATCTATCATGACCACGTCTTTGCACCTAACGGATAGTTTTCGTTTTTAATTGCGTCAATTACGTACAACGCGTCATTAAAATCCCGCCGTTCATTCCTACAATTACGTTACAATCAATAAGAAAATCAACGAAACCGTGCTATAGCGCGTTCCTTCCTCTGTTCTTCGTTTGAAAAACGCGATTCGTCAAATCGCTCGACCCACGCATGTAGACTCGAGAAGAGACTGTTACACCGACCATGAATTTTTATGGAGGGGAAACGGTTTCCGAGTTTCATGGGAATAAAGATGGCCATAAATCTTGCCAAAGAGCAACGCCTTTCTCTTTAAGAAACTGGATCGTCGTCGTCTCTCGTCGGTCGCGCGATTCGTACCTGCGACGAAGGTCAGCTCTAACGATCTCGAAACCGAACGATCCGTTCTCCGGTGATCTTCTGGTACTCGCGAGTACTTATACGTTCTGCTGCCTCGACCTGATGGTGTTTTCGTACGGACGATAATTTATTTACGAGTGACGAGGGTGAATATAGAGCAACCACAGCAGACTCCCACGGCTCGCTTGGCCACTAAATCGCGAAACAATAAATCTGAGAGCGGAGTCACCCTCTTTATGGGCCTCTTATACGGGGATGATGTCCTCAGGGGGTTGCCTAATATGTCACAGTCTGTTGCAGTACTCTCTGCTATCGTCGTGAACGAGGGTGGATCCGCGCAGGACCACGATTCCTGAGGGTTACGCCCGCGAGGGGTTAGATACGCTTCTAATGGACTGATTCAATAGCGACGATCTGATAAACTGATCCCGCGGTACACGCGTCTTCGACGATCGAATTAAACGGATCGCCGTTTTTCAATTCATTCATAATCAACACCCTCTGCGGTTTAGAATCAGATGGGTGAAGCTTGGATAATTTTCAATTCAGGCAGAAATAGTTTGATGAATGTTGAGATTCAACGACGAGCAAACAATAGAATTTCTAATCAAATTGGCAAGATCTTAAATTAACGACGAAATTAACGACGTTGTATTAATCTGATAATTCATTTTCCACTCTTTTTCCATTACATCGTCGAATTCTAGTTTTCGATATTGTAACTACGAAAGACAATTCTTGAGAATGTAATTAATATCGTTAGATTGTAGTTCTTTTCCTTCCATTTAAGTACTTCAATTTTAGGAAATTTAAAGGAACCGAAGTACTTACAGCGTTATAGTAAACTATTATTTGGTATCTAACGGGTTAGAGAGGGTTAAACTCGTAAAGTTCGAGTAATTTTCAACGGGACGAATAGTGAGGTTTAGCGACGGGCAAATAACAGAACTGTTCACCGAATCGTCAAGGTTGTTTCGCAAATTTTCCATGGCACGAGTACGTGGCAAATTAAAGCAGCGATCGTATCGCCGCGAGATTACGTGATCCTCGGAGTTTTGTCACGCGTTTATGCCTCTTTCATCCCGTGTAACTCCTTTTTAATAAGCCATCGTCCAGTAGAGTCTAAACAAGAGCAGTCTGCGTGCTTCCGTGGAACTCAACGGACTGTTTAAGTTAGAAACGATCGGGCTTCGTGTAACACGTTTGCCGTAGAACGACCGCTATCGGCCGGGAAATCGCGATCATTACAAACGAAACATGACAGCTGAAAAGTTATTATAATCTTTGGCGGTCGGGTTAACACTGCACGATTTGCATAATCTCGGTACGTGGTGTGGCCGAGCCGAGGAAAAGCTTCTCCTCGGTATAGAGGCATGCACGCGCTTGCGTACGTCGTGAATTTACGATATGAAAGCACGATGAAGCTATAAATCGCGCGGGCTCTCGTAGAAGACACGCGAACCAATTTACCCGAGATCCGGCTGAACGCATCGTTTCGTCGATAATCGCACGCCCAACCGATATTCTCGCGACACCAAACCCGTGTATCAATTTTCAACGCATGCGAAATCTTTGCCAATTATCGCAAAGACGCCATTTCCTTTAACGCAAACGTTGATTAATGCGCGCCTCCCAGAACCAGATATCGCGGCAATTTATCAATCATTTCTATTATGCGGCATTCATAGCATTCGCGAAAAACGAATACGAGCTTCTCACAAGCTAAACCGATCAACCGCGTTCTTTATGAACTCGTCAATTTCATTATCCAAACACACGTATAATGATATTTTGAAAAACAAATTTCTAGAAATTTATTTAACTCGAGGTTATACTTTTACGGATGGAAAAAATAAACCGCAAACGACGTTTTTCCTTGTCTTGATGTCTGACGTTCTTTTTTTCTTATTTACACGCTGTATATCGAACATATCCGAGCAAACGATCTCGGACATCCTTTATTCAGAACAGCAACGAACTCTCAGCTGCAGGCAATAGAGAAAACGAAGACTCGATGTAGGTACACGGAAAAGATAGGAAAATTGGCTGGGTAAATTACGCGAACGTTTATCAAGCATGTCCACGCGGAGCAGGAAAATTAAACAGTCTCCGTGGTCCTCTTTAGCGGTTTCCAGCAACGCTCCGTCCACGTAATGTCTATAATCGTTACGCGTGTAATTCATAGTCGGAGAAAGCGCGCGTTTCGCGTCTCTTCGTACGGCGTGGTCGCTAGCCTAACTGTTCTTGATTTATCCTTACGAAGCAAGTAGTCGGATAGCGATTAACTTGTGTAAGTTTTCCATGGATTTCGAGCCGGAAGCATTCCATCGCAAGGTAAATACGATTAATACAAGCGATATAGCGAGGTTACGTTGTAAAATTATTAACAACGTAGTCACTTACACGTAGAATCAAGTGAATAAGAAGAAGACGAACAAGCATATGCAATGTTTCAGCGAAAAGACTCGAAATACAAACGAATGTGCGAGCAACCAGATTAAAAGAACTTTCGAGAAGAAACAATCTGATATTTTAGTAACAACGATACCAATTTGCCGAGCTTAACGTTTCGCTTTATGAACTTACCGTATCTCTATGATCGAGCATATTTTCCGCGAAACAGCGCTACCAAGCACAGAGAGAATTCTATCCAGGAAGATCGCATCAGGGTTATTTACCTTGTCGAATTATTTGTAAGGCCGATCCGGCAACCGTTTACTTTTTGCGCAAAGCGTATTACAACCGCGTGGACGATGCGGCGGCGCCGAGATTGGATCCTCTGGAGCGGTTCGCTTTAGCAGCACCTGCGTCCGACGAGATGAACGGGTTCACGGTCTGCCAAAGGTGATTTAGTGGCAGTTTGTTGGCGTAGCGCCGTCAGTAACACTTCGGACAAGCCAGCAGTGTACGTGTATTACACGGGCCGCGCGTACACACGGATGTACTCTGGAGAGGATTCTGCTAAATTGCCTCGACCAGCCGCTTAACTCGCGCCACGTCGCTCTCTCAGGCTTCTTTCCAACCGTCAGACCGAAGGCCGATTTTACGTCGCGGTTCTGTCGCGTGTCGACCCGCTCCACGCGAAAAGATGGACGCTGTCGACGCGAACGATGGTTATCGAGGACCCTCGACGAACGCGTATCGATTAACTCTTTCGATGACTGTTTATTCCACACACAGCATTTTGAATACGCATGTAAGATGTTTGGCGCGTGAAGATCGTGGAAGATAAACGTGGATGGTTTTAATAGATATGCTAATGGTTTTTAACCATCGGGTAGCGATCAATTACTGTTAGTGACGTTCGAACTGGGAAAAGTATATTTTCTCGAATATAAATCATCGTTATTGATGGGTAAAGTCTGCGGTGTAAAGTTGACAGTTTACATTGATAAAGTGCTTTTATAAAGCGACGTTTATCGTTTTATCATAGGTTGCGAGAGCCGAGTTATAGCTAACCAACGTGGTCGAACTCGTGTCCTTTGAAATTTCCAATAATTTGCTCGATCGGAACGTCTAAATACAAAAAGTTACGATTGATCGAAATTTGCGATAGGTGTTGAAAATTGTGGATCTTAATCGCGGAAATAAATATATAGGAACACTTAGATTACACTTGGAATTGATATCAAAATAGTTTCAGATTTATTTAATATGTGATGTACAAGATCTTCGTCGATATACATTTGCGCGCCTCTCAGCACTCCGTCTCATCATCTTCTTATACCACACTACTAACGGAACAGTTACATTCATCTGTTTTACGAGACACACACTCTACTCGTACACTCGTACTCGTATATGTGTGTCACTACTACGCGACTGATCTAGTGTAGCACGCAAAATTACACGTATCTCAATAATAGGAAATCAGTTTTTCCGAATATCTCCCTAAACGCGCGACGTGGTTCCGAGAAGCTTCGATAGAAACCATAATCCATTTAATACGAGCGATTTCCCTTTGATTCGACGTATCTGTCTCGTTAAAGCCTTTCCAAAAATTCGGACGTTTCTCGTGACGAGGGGACGAAATTGGCAAAGCCACCGTGAGGACAGGTGCGCGACCATCGATTCGTGTAATCGACACGCGACCACTACCTTACATAGTCTTTATTCCTTTGACGAAGCGGAAGGCGCCCGTTTCATTCGTATATCGGCTAACCGTGGAAAAAGAGTGGAAAGAGTCGTTGTTCTTGGTCGTTGAAAGACAGTCACTGACGCTGAAACAGTGGACGAGCAACTGTATCGTCCAGGTCCATTTAGATTTAGCCGACGTTAGGTGTTTACGAGTTTTTAATTGAACGTAAATATTCGCAGGTGCAGCTGGTGGAACCGCTCCACAGCTCGTCCACGGATCTCCGCCGCAATTACGAACCAACTTGCGTATATATACGTATATATGTATATCGAGCGTATCTTGCTTTCAATGTAAGCTTTCGTCGTAAAAGGAGCACTTAGGTTGTTAGAAGTATGCCGCGCGGTGTAAATTTATCGGCTCGCGCGTTCGCTCGTTGGCAAATTTCGCCAAGTACCGTTCGCCTTCTTGGTCCCTGCGCCTCTCGTAAAACGCTGCGCGACTAAATTACGACAGGCACTAGCTGCCTAAGACCTGTATCAACCGGCGTTTCGCGAATACCGCGAATAAATAATATCGAGCTCGCGCAGGTGAGAGCCGCGTGTGTGGCCACCTGAGAGAAGCCTGCCTTGTTCCATCCTCTTCTCGCGATTCAACCCCTTATTCTCGAACGATTGATGCTGCAAAAGCGACGTAAATAGCGAACGACGGGCCATTTTCACCTACCAGAGATTCCACGTAAGCATCGTGGAAAATAACGTTTCGTGCCAAGTTTTCATTGTATATTGATACAAATCAATTTAATGAAGTTTGAGAAAATGTAAGGAGTAATCATCGTTCTTCAAATAAGATACTTAGTTTCATGTGCAATGGTATCAGAAAAATTCTGACAATCCAATCACGTTCCTAACGTTTTCTAATGTTCCTAATATATTATCGCTATTAATATTACATGTAGTATAAATATATTATATAGCGTAGTACGAGTTTCACAAGCAGTATCATCTTCCTGTTCACCGCGACGCTCTTTATTCTCGCAAAATAACAGGATCGTTGATTCGTAAACAATGAAAGTTGAACGCTTTAATCGTTAATCCGGCATATAACCTGGAGCAGCGTGTAAACGTCGATTGTATCAATCTGAGAGGTCGTAGGGCGATACAAAGGCTCCATCGTCAGGGCGTTCGGTGACAGGCGATACAAAACCATCGTATTCTGAACGATGGTCGAACGATAGGTCCGTGAAAAGGTTCATCCATCAGTAGCACGTCGTATCGTAGTTGTCGAAGACTGATGATTCCCGCCAGATGTTGCGCGACATGGCACAGCCTTGGATAGACCCTTGCATGAAACTTTTCGCAGGTTTCGTGGGTCCATCGAAACCCTATCAAAATCCTGCTTCAACCGGTGGATCATTTAAATGCTAATATTCGGTTAATTTATCGTTCGTACGATTGCCCCTCTCGGCTGCGCGGTGACGCTACTTACTTAAACTTTCGTAATTGAAAGAAAGCCGCCGACTAGGACCACCGTGGCAGTGCTGGTGATAAAACGTGGAATATACGGGAACGAGAAGCTCTCGGAAGGCTGATCTAGGAGCCGAATAATGTATCGAACGATCGACCACGCTGGTCTACCTGGCCGAACAATAAACACGACTATCCGACCCCGCCCCTCGCGCGACCTCTGGACGCGAGCGCGAAAGATCCTCGGACAAATGGCGTGGAAAATATTGTCGTTATAGCCGGGCCACTTTGAAATATAGGCGGTTCGACTTCTACGAGATGACTGGACGCGACATCGATTAAGGCAGAGGTTGCCGTTTCCTAAGTTGGATGAAAATTAACAGCGGTCCCTCAGGCTGTTGGTTTCTTCAACGAGTCGCGATTTCTGTCTTGATTCGATGGTTTCCGTTATGGCTTTTATAATATGTACACCCCCATGTGCACATAAGTATTAGGATAGTTAGAAGATAAAGTAAGCTTGAAATATCATTAGGAAGTTATTTCAATATAATTAAGGACCTTTGAGAATTACCATCTTGTTCGAAGACTTAGATTAATTCATTATCGATGTAGTTCGTTTGCCAGAAATAAATATTTCCAAGGAGTTTTATATTTATAGTGCTTGAAAGCACAAGAAATCTTCATGAGGATATTGTACAGAGAAAAGTAAAAACAAAACGTAGGAATAAAAGGTAGATAGCAAACGGGAAAGTACTCTGCTCGTTGATATAAAATTCGTTTGCGTATCTCCAATAAAAAAAAAAGAGAGAAAGAGAGCAAACGAAACGAACGACAAGGAAAAAGAAAAAAAGAAACGTAGGGCATCTTTAATATCCTCGTAACGTTAATTTAATCGAACATTGAAGCTGGTTCCTCGAGCAAATGTAAAGTTTTACGTCCGTCAGTCCTTTAGAACGGCCAGTTAAGTTTTGCTTGCGCAAGAGGCGAGCATCGCCTGGAATAGGAGAAGAGTAAAACTGGCCGTAGACACGGAGGAAATGAAAGACGTTCAAAACGGGTCACCTTTCCGAAATTAGAAGCGTTCTAAAAGGAGTAAACGACTAGCCGGGCGATAGATCGGACACTTGGCCGCTAATTGGCTGCAGAATTTTATGTACCACTAAATTACTCGATGCAAATGCGATGACTTCCTTCCCCCAGATCCCGGAGATATTCCAGAAGCACGCGCAACAACACGCCGCTTCCCGTAACAGATTTACGCCAGCCTCATTATCCTAATGAAGACGTAACGTCTGAAAAACGAGCCGCGATTTTTGTCGAAAAGCAATTGCTCTATCGACAAAATTTACCTCATTGTCGCTGTCTTCGGAACAAGTGGATACGCCTCGGTTCTTGTCCGTGTGCGAATCTACTTGCAAAATGAACTCGCGATTTCGTGGAATATACCGATACAGTGGTTCGACGAAGTATCTGTAAACTTACTATAGAAAACTCGTAAGTACGTATCGTGCGGATTATATAAAACATTTTCAAATTTCATTCACGCAAATTACATTGATTTGAAAATCTGAAAATCTATGTAAAAATTAGAAGGTTTTAGTTGCAGCATACATTTCGTAGAAATCGTAAACGTATTTAAGCAATCAATTACTCCTTCTTCAGTTATCCAATTCAATTGATTCTTCTTCCTCTCGATCGATCCTTTCTTCTCAGATCAGTCCTTTCTGTTTGTTACTCAAACGTTCTTCTATTTGTTCTTTTATTCTAATATCACGCGTCCCTTCTGTTTCACTGTTTGGATCTGTTCGCTGATTGTTCGATTTACCGACAATTTCACGAAAACTCGACGTAAATAATTAAAATCCGTTTCAATGGATTATTACCCGTGGATATAAACCCGTGGACCTCGATCCCATCTCCAGAGCGAGGAAAATCGAGAGGATCGATGCTTCTCGTGTTCTTTGATGACATTTAGTACGATCATTTTCTCGTTTCCTCTCGAAGACCGAAGTCAATTCGATTATACAGAGGAAGGAACGCTGTCAGCGGGAAGCTATTGCCTTGGACTTCGGCTCCGCTTTAATCTGTCGTCGAGTTAACACGAACCGGGCGCGAGTCCAAGAGGATCGAAGCTACCGACGCAAAATCGCTGGGTACCGCAGGCGATAAAGCGTTTAGGGCGGTCAAACATGCTCCGTTTCTTCGTCAAACGTATACTCGACCGAGGATAAACGGCGTTAACTGGCTACGAATTATAACAAACTTGTAGTGCGCGATTAATATTCCGAACAGCGAGGGGTGACAGATTTACGAGTGTTAATGAATCGGTAGCCTGGCCATTTTTCTCCCTGTCGTTTCTCTTCCCTGCGCTCACCGACCGATTTCGATCGTGGCAACGTTCTCTAAGACTTTCGCTCCCTTTGCTGCACTGCCCTTTGGTTACGTGGGTGCCCCGTTCTATACCCGGAAATCATTAGGTCCAAGGGCAATTTGAAATTTGTCGAGGGCCTATACGGAGGCCAAAAAACTCGGTGGCGAGCAACAACACGATGGAAGAGAAAAAAGCGAGGAAGAAGTTGAAGAAGAAGCAGCCTTCTCTCTGTGTTCCCTCCGGTCGCTCGATAGCCGAATAAATTTGGGCAGCTCCCTGTTTTGGCCCCGGGCCACGGTTACAGCGAGGTAGACTTTTTCGGATATACGATCGGACCTTTCGTAACGCGCGGCGCGCACATCGGACAGACGAGGGACGCCGCGACCAGGGACGAAGGGCGAAACAGAGATAGCCGAGTCGCTCTCTCACGATGGATTTAATTAAAAAACATAATTTAGAAGGGAGGATAACAGGTAGCTGCCGCCTGGTGGGAACTAACGGAGGCTCTTCTTGGTCGCGGTGCAGCCTTGGTTACTCATGAATAAAATTATTAATCCCGTCTCCCGACCAAAGTTTCTATCGTGTCCGATGAGCTTCTCTATGTTTCGTTTCCCAATAGCCGTGCAACAACGTCCACGAAACCTGATTCCACGATGTCCGATCATGGAAATTTACCCTCTTTCGAATTCTCTGAAGTAGACTACCACGATCCGCCATAGTGAATCTACCATAGTACATAAATTTCTTCCCTTAACTTTAACGTAAGGTATAGAGAATCGCCACTGACACGCGATCAATTACGAAGGAATTCGTTCTAAAAAAATTCATTGGGACAGCGAGATGTAAGAGCCGCTTGAAAATCAAACACGCGAATCTCATCGATTTTGATCGATCAAACATAATGGATTCGACTTAAATTCCCCTTTACGTATCGGTAAACGTATAAACGTGTAAAAGACGTACGAATTTCTAGTTAACGTTAAAGAAATAGAATAAAAGAGAAAAAAAAGACTGCAGAATGTTCAAAAATAGTGAAATAATTTCTCGTTCGGTCGATATGTACACGTAAACAGCACTAAATATATACAGTGGTTCACATTTTGCAAGGAAGAATTCTTCTAAAAGTTTCTACGTTTCGTTTCCATAGTATCAATACCGAGTGTTATATAAATAATATTCGTGCAATCTCGTCGATCGATAAATACACAGTTGAGGACTCTTGAGAAATCGAATAGGAGAGAACAACGGTGTTTTCGCGATGGAGAACACCATCCGCGAAGCAAATAGTGTGTAGGAAGGAATAATAAGTTCTCCGCGCTCGTAGAAGGGTTCGAAAGCGGTAGCGGTGTTTTATCGGGTGAAGTCTGCGTGTCGGAGCAGTTGCATGCGGAGGCCGATAAACAAATAATTAGCATTAGAAACGAGGCACGATATCATGGCGATCTCTCAGCTCGCCACGTATCCCAAAGGGACGCGTCGAGCCGAACCAGAGCTGTAACGACGCCGTTTACCGCCATCAACCGCTGTATTCGTGGTCCGTACGCGTTCATCTTTTTTTCCTCCTGTTGGCCGGAGGAAGCAATTAACAGAAAATATGAAAATCTGGCGAACGACGTCGGTCGCAAGCGCGCGTACGCGTCTCGTTTTAATTTAATCTCTCGCGGTCGCTTTTACTGCCGCGCCAAGTTGTTACGGAAGAGCTTATTTTTACAACCCCGCGCCAAGCTGCTTTTATAGGAACCAGATCGATATTAAGATTGCGTAGCAGTCCGTTTCCCATGGCGGAGCATAGCACAGAAGCGAATCGTTTGTGAAACTTTACTGCACGGTTTATGAGTACTATTTCGCGAGCGAGATATCAGTCCAACTGCCAGCAAACGAAGATAAGTATTATAGCGACACTCGGAATTCATCGAGATTCGAGAGGAAACTCGAAACTATGCGCTAGTTTTGTGACTCGAGTTCGAAACTCACGGGATTCGAGCGAGCTGTAATTCGGATAAATAATTTACGATATCGTGGCGATGTAAAATTATTTTTATGCACCTAACTATAATACCGTTGAATTTGTACTTAGCTTGGATGTATTTTACCAGGTTAAGCTTCTTGATAAAATAAAATAAAAATTTAACCACGTATTATAGTTCGAACGGCATCACGCGCCGATGCAAAATCCCGATGGATCGAGCATTCCTCTAATAATCTTGAACGAATACCGCGATTCGTAGGAAATGGGAAGATCCTACGGTATTGTCGGTATTGATAGCCTAATACTCGTAAAAACCAGACGAGAGAAATATGACAAGTTTACTTTTATGGATTTTCCCACTTCTACGATACTTAGTGGTTAAAAAGAAGTAGTTTAATACGAAGTAATCGAAGGAGGAAATAATTTGATAGATCTGGGATCTGGTAATTGCTGTTCTATAGAAAATGACCAATACGACTTATCGTATTTTTCTATTTTCATAGTCTACGCTTATTCACGTCGTTGAGAAACTCTCGAAATCTGCGATTCGGAAAAACGAGCGTACCGTTTGAACGATCTCTCTAAAGAGAAACGCAGGTGGATCCAATCAGAAGCAGCTCGAGGCAGGTGCCAGTGAGGAGCCGGTGGTCAATGCCTCTCGAAAACGACCGACGCTTTTTACACGGAAACCAGCGAACACCGCCGACTAATTTCGCGTCCAGCTCTATTACCGGACCTTCTTTTTCGTTTTTCTTTTTTTTTTTTTTTTATTTTTTTGCCTCGATACTTTAATTGTCTTTTCGGGATAAGAGAAAGAATCGTGTCGTTTCGATCGGAAATATACGAATCCTTTGGAAATGTATTTGGATAGTGGAACCAAAAACGTCTCCATTTGTGGTTTGATGAGGAGAGAGGGAAAGAAGGTTGACGCGTAGACGTCGGATGCGGTTTGCCACACGCCCAGTTGCTTCGACACCCTACGGTTTACCGGGTTCGCACCCTCGCTTCAGCCGACCGTTGTGCGAACCCCGCGTTCAGCTGTCGCGTGGCTCTTGCTTTCGCTCTGACACCCACCGGTTCCGTTTTGTTTCAGCCGTTCACCAACCCTGTCGCTTTCTCTTTACGTCGTCTATAGCCGAGCGATTGACTCTTTTCTTCTATACCTTCAATTATGTGTGAGAATGTTATAGAATTGGAATACAATCGCTGGTCATTGATTTCGGATCACGTAAAACGCTTATCCTCTGATAATCTACACATCTCTATACATTTCTATAGCTTGAATTATTAATAACGTAATATTCTAAATGGCAAATTTTCTGTGACTGATCGAATTATTATTTGATACATGGACTCGCATAATTTATTATCGTATACGACACCGTGGTATTTTTATCGTTTCTTCGAAGAACATTCCCGTGCTCTCGTAATTAGACAATTCATGCAACTCGAACGTTATGCAAAATCTATCAAGCCCGATAAGATCGTTCGCTTACTCATCCTTCCTCGTTATATTAGGTTGTCCGAAAAGTTTCTTTCGTTTCATAGGGTGATAATAGACGAACAACAATTTCTGTTTTATATTATCTTATCGAATTAAGCGTGATCCATATCGTTCTATTTCTATTATTATGTTCGTGCATAATTCAATAAACTAGTATAAAACATTGCGCGTCTATCGTTTCCTTATAAAACGAAAGAAACTTTTCGGACAACCTAATGTTATCGTTCGATGATTCGAAATCAATTTTTATCAGAAATATCAAGCGGTTGATAAAATGACGAGAACGTAGAACGTACGATACAGGCCATATCTGCAAGAACATAAACTATGATCCCTAGACAAGAAAAACATAAATGTAATTATTAAAATTAAAATTATTATATATTGCATTATATAAAAAATTCATTCAGCGTGTTCAACTCCACCAAAGAACTTGGAAATGTCAAGAATTCTACATTAGTGTCGATTCCCAAAATCTCTCGAGCTCGTCTACTCCAGGATATCGATGAATCTCTTCGAACACGTGATGAATTCCTTTCGTTACACACGTCGAGCCAATTCGACACGCCGTCCCCTGTTCACTCGAACGTAAGATTCGCGCGAGAAACATCGACAAAGTCTACACTGTACGGCAAACGTACCGACAAATTTTTCGTTCCCTTGGCACTCTACTTTCCTGTTTCCTCGAAACGTTTGACCCGCTCATTGTCGGAACTTTACGACGACCTGCATCTTCGAAAGGACTCGGCTGGTGTTACGTAGTTCTCGGAAGATTGCCAGCCAAGAGAGGCGAGGAAGAAGGGAGACGACGACGCTGCCTGGTTTTAATTTATGCGCGGCACAGCCGAAGGCGTTATTAGTCCTAGCTGGCTAGGATGGGCGTGACGTCACGCGGCTAAAACAAAGGATTCTAGCCGTGCCCAACCTACGATGGCTCTCTTTCAACTGTGCCGACAGCCGGCCGCGAACCTGAGACGGATCTCGCTCGCAATCCCGCGCTATCGGTCTTATGCAGACGAGCGATTCTCCTCTCGCGCGTTGACGCTGCGCGAAAGTGGAATTTTTCCTTTCGACGCTATACTATGATAATTGTAAGTTGCAAAGTTGATTTTTACGTGAAAATAGCATGGAACAGGTGATCGAATTTCTGTAAAAATCCTCCGTTCAACGATAACGAGACTGTGGACTTTCATGCGTTTGTGGGAGATTTGGCGGTTCCAAATTGCACGCAAAAGTATGCGAAATATCGAAAGCGTGGTACTCGTTACGATATCTAGCAGGTAAAGCAAACTTCTGCTTAGACTTCGTTCCTCGAATCATATTCGTAAAAATGTGACTGAAAGAAACGTCCGACCGGCGAGCAACGAAAACGCGGCAAATCTCGTTCAGTTACGATCATCGTACGCGAGACTATCGCTTCTTTCGTTGCCACGATTCTACGATTCCTTCTTTCTATTCGCCTCACCCGTAAAGCTGTCTAATACGAGTCGCTCGAGTTCGCTAGAGCAAACGAAAACGTGGGCGCGCGAGCCTATGTCGCCTGCGTGCGTAACATGCATAAAACATGAACGATTGGCGAAGAATCGCGACGATCGAAAGACGACAGGTATAAGCAGAGACGAGCGAGCGGAAGGTGTATCAGCGACTGGAAGGCGCCTCGCGCTCGTGCATTGCTAGCACGAAATAACGACTGCTTTTCGTTCTGCGCGATATAATTACAGACCGGTGTGCCAGTTAATATCGTCCTAATCGATAAGCCTATTAACGCGCTTTACGCGTTCTCGTTGATCTGCTATCACAACGATCGTCCACCACGATATCATCCACTCTTCAAGATAAGAAGTCTGACATCGCGAGCAGATCGATTTGAGAGGCGTTGACGCGATATACATGCATCGTATCAGAAACTCGTGACCTAAACAGTGGACTACATTATCCGGTGTAAGTGGAACGAGCATTTTCTCTACAGCGGTCGCGGAATGAGCGAGGATATAGAGTGGAGAAAGGAAGGCAGAGCAGGCTAATTGAGAGACGTCGTTGTCTCCACCAGGCCACTGTCATATCGTTCCGCCGGATCAATACGTAGCCTGCCTACAACCTGCACTCACGAAGCTCGAAGAGGGCGTGGCTCGTACACCACCGGCCGAGAGATACTCTCTCCCCTTCATCCTCCTACTTCCCTCTCTTTGACTCGTCCTCTCCTTTCTCTCTCTCTCTCTCTCTCTCCCTTTCTCTCTGGTGCCTCTTCCTTCTTCAACCAGCTTTCTCACCCCACAGCAGCAAAGAGCCGAAAGGACGAGGTCGTCTTCCACCCCCGTTGCGGCGAAACCGCGGCGAGCAAGCGCCAAAGTTCGTCGCCACCTTGCTATTCGTCGACGCCTCGAAACGAGAGCCATCGCGTTCTCGACTCTCCCTTTTCCAGGATTGTCCTCCGATAACGCTGGGGATCAGGGGGCCGACGAGAAGCTTCGGATGGAAATTTTGAAACGACGCTAACGAGGCTCGATACACGAGCTCCGTCAAAGAGTTCCGACATGGTGAAAGAGTCGACGACCCGAGCCACAACGACTCCGAGATTTTTTTAAAGAGCGGAACAGGAAAGGAGCTCGCCGTTGACCGCAACCGTGGTTATTACCCTGGCAACCTTGCCCGAAGTTACAGCACGGGGTGACCACGGATTGGTAGAGCTCTCTCTGTCTCTGTCTCTGTCTCTGTCTCTGTCACGGTGTTGCTCTTTGTCTGGATCGTCGAAGGGTGCGCGCACCCGTTGTCTTTGGTCGGTGTTGGTGCAAGGTTTGAACCGCGTGGGGGCGTGTCGCCTCGATGGCGCCGGCTGCTAATGGCTGCGCGGCCCGCCAGACTTTAATTTCCTGCCGCTTCCGCGGACCCTTTGCCTTTACCTTTCCACGTCCGAATCCGCTTCGGACCCTCGCCAGCCTCCAGCCTTTCGGTAGCCACCGAGGCTCGCTCGTCTTTCCTTCGCTACTCGAAAACGACGTCTCGATAATTTCTGTACGATCGACTTTCGCCGTCGGAGCGGCGTTGGAGTTGGAAAAACGCGAGGTACAAAAGTCGTTAGGGTATAGGGCGCGGAAGATTTCGTAGTTGTTGTTCGTGGAGCAAGGGAAACGAAGGTAGACGGTGGAGTGGAGCGGAGTCGGGCTTGACGATAGTTTCGGGTAATCTTGGATCTCTCTCCTAGGATAGGACCGGCAATTTAGTGTCATTATATATCCTCGGGGGAAGCCTCGGTTCCGGCGGCCGGTGGCGAGCGAGCGCGGTTTCTTTTTTGGGTCGATTTAGCTGCGATTATGGCCGCATCGAGCGTCCGGTGGATTTCGATATTACGAGCTGCGTTACCTTGAGAAAGCGTCTCAATCGAGCGGGCGATTTCGCCCGGGATCGATATACACGCGGGCGCCTAATTCGCGAAGCCCGCCGAAACTCGTTATTATCGGCTTGCGTAATCGTATCGGAAGAGTGGATCGTAATTCCGAGGTAACACCTGCTCGGGAACGCGTTTCGCCGTAATAAAATCGTGGCCAGCGTGCCGTGCTGTACTCGATCGATCGATCGATCGAACGAACGATCTACCGAAGAGGAATTGGACGGAATCGAGTCGTGATCCGTTGGTTGTTTTTTCTTGTTTCAGGATCATCCAGGTTTACGAGGTACACCGTTGGCGATGCTCGCGGCTCAGTGCAACAAATTGAGCAGCAAGAGTCCACCGCCTTTGGCCGACGCGGCGGTGGGCAAAGGTTTCCACCCGTGGAAGAAGAGTCCGCAGAGCAGTGGCAGCTCGCCGCAGCACTCCGCTGGAAGCGGTGGCGGCGGAGGCGGAGGAGGTGGGGGAGGGGGAGGGGGCGGGGGTGGAGGAGGAGGTGGATGCACAACGACCGGAGTCAGTCAAAGACCGGCGGCGACGAGCAGCGCCGGCAGCACGACCGGCGGCTACGCGAGAGCGCCGGTGACTTCCTGCGCGTCGACCGCGCCTCAATACGGCAGCGACCTGTACTTTCCTGGAACAGCGAGCGCCCAACCGGCCGGCGATCCGCATCATCATCAAAGCAGCCTGCTCGGAAAGGTCGAGGGAGCGACCTTGGGCTCGGTGTACGGCCGACATCCGTACGAGTCGTGGCCGTTCAACGCGATGCCGGGCGCGACACACGGCGGTATCAAAGCGAGCGACGGTTGGTGGGACGTTCACGGGGCCGCGACAGCCGGCGGATGGCTGGACGTCGGCAGCACGGTCGGCGTCGGTGTGCATGCCGCGCAAATGGCCAACTACTCGGCCGACTACTCGACGAGCCTAGCGCTCGCGGGCAATCATTTGCTGACCACCGCGACCACCGCCGGCCACAATCTCCTTCAAGACACGTACAAATCGATGTTGCCGGGAGGCCCTCCCGGGTTCGGTCTTCACCATCACGCGGCCGCGACGGCGAGCGCGAGCGCCGGTGCCGGTAGCCCTCAGGGGAGCGGCGGCGGCGTCGGCGTTGGGGCAGGCGGCGTTAGCCAAGCCCCGTCGCCGCGCTCCCAAAGACGCTACACCGGACGTGCGACCTGCGACTGTCCGAATTGTCAAGAAGCCGAGAGACTCGGTCCGGCCGGCGTACATCTCAGGAAGAAGAACATCCATAGCTGTCACATACCCGGCTGCGGTAAGGTCTACGGGAAAACGTCGCATCTGAAGGCCCACTTACGGTGGCACACTGGTGAGCGACCGTTTGTTTGCAACTGGCTTTTCTGTGGCAAGCGGTTCACACGTTCGGATGAGTTGCAGCGGCACCTTCGAACCCACACCGGCGAAAAGAGATTCGCCTGCCCGGTCTGCAACAAGCGGTTCATGCGCAGCGACCATCTCGCGAAGCACGTCAAGACCCACAGCAGCAGCAGCAGCAGCAGCGGCAGCAAGGGCAAGGGGGGAGCGGGGAGCTCGTCAGCCGAGTCCTGCTCCGACAGCGAGGACAACGGGAGTCAGCAGAGTCCCACTTCCAGCTCGGTGCCGCCGCAGCCGCAGCCGCCGCCGCCGCCGCAGCAGCAGCAGCAGCAGCCACCGCAGCAACCGGCCCAACCGGCTCAGGCCCAGCACCAGCAGCAGCAGCAGCAGCAGCAGCAGGCTCTGGTGGCGGCGGCGGCGGCGGCGGCGGCAGCGGCAGCGGCGGTGGCGGCGGGCCAGGACACCACCAACAACACCACATCCCAGACCACCACCACCACCAGTCTCGGCCATCAGCCGACAACGCCCATGACCCCAATACAGATGACCCCTCCACCTCTGACCCCACACCATCCCCACCACCCGCATCTCCCTCCTCTAATGCACCATCCGCATCATCACGCAACCTCCGTCCCGGCGGCGGCCCACCACCCGCACGCGGGGATGAGCATGCACTGAGCCCGGTGGGGCCCGGAGCCGGTGCCTGCAGTTCCGCTGCCGCAACGGCCCTGGGCTCCCCCCTATCCTACCCCCTCAACCTGAACCTCGTCCAGAATCACGCCGCTGCTCACCAGACCATCGCTCACCATCACGCCACCTCCACCTCTGCCTCCGCAAACACAGCTCCTACCCATCACCAACACCAGAACCATCATCACCATCACCACCATCACCACCATCACCATCAACACCAACACCAACAGCAACAGCACTCGCGTCAAAGTAATTCCTATTCCGTGCAACAGAATCCTGGCACGCCGGGGACCGCGCAGACTCCCTCACCCTCGTCCCCCGCGCCTGTACATAGTCTCTAGGTTGACGCGTCGCCACTCTACTAAGCCCTTCGTTCCATCGGCCGCCCATTCTCTACCGCCCCTGCTACCTGTATTTTCCCCTTCGGTAGATCGGGCAGCGATCCTCTCGAACGATGCTTCGACTAAACGACGCTCGTTCCCCCCCCCCCTCTCGACCTTTCGACTTTTTACGCTATTCGTCGAATCCGATTTCATTCGATTCTTCGTCTTTCCGCTCGAACGAGTCTCTCTGTACAGTCGCGATCGCTGCCTCGTCCACCGATTCTCTTCTTCTTTCTCCCTCGTCCTTTTATCCTCGTCCCCTTTTGTCCACAGTTCGAGCCTTCACCCACGCACCCGAGATACTTACCGACTCTCCGTTACTTGTAAATACTTATACATAGCGCGTGAGAAAGATATTATATTAATTATGCGGTGTAATGTTAAGCGGTGTAAAAAAAATTCTATATAACGCACTGTCGTCCTGTATCATACACTGATACGTTCGTAGACACACACACACCCATACACACTCGCACGCACACACACATACACACCTACACACATCCACGTACACACATACACACGCGCAGAACAATTAAATAAAATGCATGAAAACGTGTTGCGCGCGTGTCGTATCGTTCTCGTGTTTGTCTTCAACCCCCCCGAGAATTTTGGGGGGCGTGCGATCAGAAAACCGACTCAACGAACGTCGCGCGTGCGATCAGAAAACCGACTCAACGAACGTCGCGCGTACGATCCTCGAATCGTACAACATTCGCAGATTTTGCTCCGAGCAGGTTCCAAACGTTGCGATTCCTGAAAAACCAGGCAGGTTTCATCGTATCAAAGAGAGGAGACCGTAAAGTCCTATATTACGGTCGTTTCCCCCTTAGATTGCGTTTGGAACTTGAATCTCGGACGTGATTCACGCGTCGATCGACGAACTCCCTTCGATCTTGATATCACTATATTATGAATTAATTATTATGAATTAATTAATTGATTGATTAATTAATTATTAATTATTATCATTAATTATTATTAATAATTATTATTGATGTATTATTATAAAAATTATAAATTCATTTTAAGAGAGATAAAGAGAAAATAAACGATGCTTTTGTGAGTAACGATGTGCCTGGATGATTCTCTCTTCGTGATCGTGTTTCTCCACTAAACGTCTATCGTCCCTTAGCTCTGCCCCAGCTCCTGCTGCTGCCACGCTTTGGTGAACCCGTAACGCCGTCCGCGGAAGACGTCCTGGTTGCGTATCGCATCCCCCTCGCTTTCCATCGACGAAGGATGCACCTTCAATCGATACGGTTCTATCGTAATCGGCGACAGAGTAAGTTCATCAATTCCAGTCGTTCTCATTGCCAGCCCCCCTAACGAGTAACATCTGACTTCGCTCGTTTTCGATCCGTCGAAATACATATTCGATTCGCAGATGGCGATTTCCGAGGAAAGTGGAAGATTTTCGGGTCACCGATTACGTCGAAGTTTTCCGCGTTGGCAGAAAAATCAGACTTCAAGCGAAGAAATTTCACTGTACAATGTGGCAATCCAATTTCTCCAAGTTGAATTTTGCAGCAAGAAAATTTTGGAACAGAAAACTCAACGAAAGTATAGGAATCTATCGTAGAATTGGGAATTGAATTGTAATATTTAAAAGAATTAAGAGAAATATCGTTGATTGATTATTTTCGATTTTTCAAACCGATTTTCTCAAAAGCAAAATTCCCAGCGTCATTTTGTCTATTCTAATTTTGCATCTTACTTCGAGCCCTAACTGTTAAAATCTCTCCCCACGAATGTCTAAATTGTCTAGGTAGATAATCAATATTTTTGCAAATATTATATTTTGCAAAGTATATTATACTTTCGAACGTATTTTCTAAAATTACAAGAACCAGAACATGACCAGTAGTAAAGACTTTATCTCTAATCAACTATGCCAATCAACAGACTGTTGTTCCTCATTAATATATGTAATAAAGTTGAGTCAATACGTTCAATAAGCAATAGAGCGACACGAACAAAATATATCTGTAACTTGAAAACTTAAGGCTCAGTTTATTCCCGTACATACGATGTTTCTCAAAGTGAACAAATGTACCGCCGTACATAGTTTCGACTAAATCGTTGATCCGAAGGTCTCGCACTCTCCTCGTTAACGCTCTACACGCGTTCGACGAAACAAAAGATTAATAACTTAGTTGCACGCGCAATTTGCATTAAAATTATTAGCCAGCGGTTTCTGCCTTTGTCGGTTCGCGAACGAAATCGGCCGCGGCGGTTCTCTTTTTCTCCCGACGATCTCCTTACCGTGATTAACCCGAAAAGGGTTTTTATCCACTCCCCGATATATTCCTGTTGGCCTATTTCTGCCGGTCCAAAGACCGCTCGCTACGTATCCGAGCACTCGCCGTTATTACCGAGGATGACTCGGCTTGTTCGAACCCTGGCCCGAGCCCTTGCTTCGCTAATGCCTAAATAATGACGTATATACGCGACATGCAGCCTTATAAGCTTCGATAAATTTAATTACCCTCGGTTCCCGACCGCTACGTCCACGCGTAATTTACTTTTAATCGCGTGCTCGAAGAAAATCCACCGAATCGAACTACATTTTCTATAGCGGAGCATGGTAAAAACGGATCGCGCGATTCTTCGTGGTTCGTTCGAAAGGGACAAGGTAATTAGACGATAGAGAATGATCCGTGCGGAGGAAATTGAACAATCTGACAGTGACAGACGGTAAAACCTCGTTTACGTTAATTCAAGTAACTTTGAAACATGATTTATTTGAATACTATTTATTCGACTCGAAACATTCCAAATTCTTTCTCTCGTCCTCGTTAATCAAGTCACTTGTCTTCCACTACGTAATTTGAAAGACTTCGCTAATGTGAGTTTCTTGTTTTACTCGAATTGCAACGTGCTTGCGAGATTCAAGTAAAATTGAAGCGATATCAACCACCTTGAAAGGAACGGAGCTTGATAAATTGTTATTTTCAGTAGCGTTTCGTTGATCGATTAAGTATCGCTAACTGATGCCAACTTTAACGTACTTCAAACTCAACATTGATCAAGTACGTAAATCTTACCAATAAGTACGATCGCGTGCAAGTACTTTCCGCAGTCGTACGAAATATATACTTTGCACGTTCATCTTCGTATTCGTTGCAAATTTTACCAACGACAATTGTACCGTGATCGTACGCGTCGCATACGAATCTCTCGTACGATATGTCCAAATAATATTCCTATAAACGTGGAAATACTTAAACAACCGTTGTTTGACTTTGAGCGAGGCATAGCAGAGTCCGGTAGCGAACACTCGTTTTACGGTACGTTCTTTAAATCGGATCAATATGGCAGAGATTACGAAATAAGATCGTTATGCAAAGCAGTAGTAGAGGGTTCGAAGCATAGAGACGCCGCGATCCGCGGGGGGTGCGGTTAATGTTCGAGCCTTATACAAGCCCAGGGGATGGCTTTTTCGGTAATTTAACCAACGAGGGTCGAACGTTTGTTATTCAATTTGCGACCCCCTCGGTACCAGCCACTGCTCTCCTTTTCTACCCACAGATCATCGCGCCTTTACGACCTTCGCTCTTCCAACTCGACGATCATTTCTCCTCCGTTCGGATACGATCGCCGGTATGTTTGCCATCCTCCTACGTATGCACGCATTCGCTCGTTTCCTTCGCCTGCAACCACGCAGATTATCCCTAATGTTGCGCCATTAAGACTACTAAACCAGATGTACAGAAATCCACACCATGACGATTTTCAGCTACGGAGAAGGGGAATTGTAAATCGAAGCAGAAATCGAAAGGTAAGCGAACGGATTTACATATTTATATTGAGATCGTGAAATTTTAGATATTCTGGGATTTTAGACGGTGCAGATGCATTTAATTTTCAACGCTTTATTTCGTTTCTTGTATATGGTGAATAATTAGCATAAAGAAATAAATGAATAACTTTGGAAGGTAATCACATCTGTTTCTTTCTGCCACAGATTCCGACAAATAAATCGAGTTCCTATCTACACAGACAACTAGGCATTTTGAAAATCGATTCGAGATAACATTTTTCTATTTGCTTTGATATCGTCACTAGAAATTTGATGTTTCTTTTTCTACTAAATTCTTGCCATGTAAAAGTGATTCGACGAAATAAACTATAGATAAATGATACAACGTGTTTTTATTAACAACCCCTTTCTACATTCTCTCCTATCGCTCCACTACAGAGAAAGAAAAAAACAATAGCAATCGCGATCCAACGCACTAAACGATTTACTTAAAAATCCATTCCTTCGCGTCCTAAGAGCTTTAGATTTAAGAGAACTTTTAAACATGACCTATACCCACGTATTATAAAATATGCTGATCCGCGAGAAGAGGTAAGTATAATCGAGGTATATGACAGGTAAGTAACGCGTAGCATTTATGCATCAGGAGAATGTGATGTGTAAAGCGTCGAGACATAAAAGCCATTCGACAAATGTCTCAATACGATAATTGTTGGAAAATATTTCGAATGGAAATTTTCGAAATCGTTTTTTTTTTTTGTTTCAAAATTTAAGGATTTGTTTTGGGAGAACAGAAGCGAAATCCTCTCATAAAACGATTCTCCTGATACAGAGCACATTTTCGAAAAATTTTTCAGGTGCAATTTCTCGGACATGAACAAAGACGTTTATCCCAAAATTGAGTATTTGTATCAGGGGAATGTGATACGTAAGGAGGTGGTTTTTGACTCTAGTCGTCAGCATGCAGTATGTTTCGTTTTGTACTTATCTGTTAATTATTGACCTGTTTATATTTACCTGTTAATTATTTATCTGTTTTAAATTGCACGTAAATTGCGATATATTATGGGTATTCGAATTTTGTAAAATTAATTTACATCCAGCAGATTGAGGATATTCACGAAAGCTGTCTTAAATAATGAACGCATTTATTCCATAGAAATACAGGTGTTTATTTAAAGTAATACAAAGTTCCATAATTGCTATAATTACATTTTATGTACGTATATAATTGTGTTAATAATTATATGTTAAACGTTAAAAAAAATTATAAGGAATGTTACATATTTTATTGCGTAACGACAAATGGGACAATTATGGATATTACCTTTTTACATGAATTCCTTACGGAACGAGATTCGAGGAAATACTAATTTTAGATCGAATGTTGTTCTTTCAAGTCTTTATCCCTTTTAATGTCGGCTACAAGCAAAACAGAATCAAGGCTTAGTGGCCAGAGAACTAAGAGAAGTAGAAAGGACAATAATGGTCGTTAGTCGAGGAAACAAGTCGAGAAAATTTATACAGATTCGTTGGAACGTTGGATGAAATTAATTTATTTCATTCATAGTTTAAAATAGGGAAACATTTTTGTTTCCACACTTTCATATTATATCGTAAGTTGAAAGCTACGCGTCATACTTCTAAGAATTTACGGCCTGTCAGCAAAACAGGACTTAGAAGGTTTAGTGACCAACAAAATTGAAGAGGTGCAAGGGATAATAATGGTCGTCAGTCGAGGAAACAACACGAGAAAATTTGTACAAATTCATTGGAGCGTGGATGAAATTAACTTATTTCATTAATACTTTAAAATAGGAAAATATTTGCTTATTTTTATTAGTTGAAAGCTACGCGTCATATTCCTGAGAATTCGCGGTCAGTTAGCAAAACAAGACTTAGAAGGTTTAGTGACCAGCGAAATTGAAAAGGTGCAAAGGATAATAATGGTCGTCAGTCAAGGAAACAACACGAGAAAATTTGTACCAATTCATTGGAGCGTGGATGAAATTAACTTATTTCATTAATACTTTAAAATAGGAAAATATTTGCTTATTTTTATTAGTTGAAAGCTACGCGTCATATTCCTGAGAATTCGCGGTCAGTTAGTAAAACAGGACTTAGAAGGTTTAGTGACCAACAAAACTGGAGAGGTGCAAGGGATAATAATGGTCGTCAGTCGAGGAAACAAGACGAGAAAATTTGTACAAATTCACTGGAGCGTGGATGAAATTAACTTATTTCATTAATACTTTAAAATAGGAAAATATTTGTATTTGCTTATTTTTATTAGTTGAAAGCTACGCGTCATATTCCTGAGAATTTGCGGTCAGTTAGAGAAACAAGGCTTACTGGCCAGCGAGCCAAGGAGAGTGGAAGGGATGATGGTCGTCAGTTAACGAAAGAACCGAGAATATTTACATAGATTGATTGAAACGCGGATAAAATTATTTTATTTGATTAATAGTTTAAAATATGGAAATATTTGTATTTCCTTATTTTTACATATTATATTATTAGTTGAAAGCTACCCACCATACTTCTGAGAATTGGCGGCCAGTTATCAAATCAGTGCTTAGTGGTTAGCGAGTCAAGATGAGTGGAAGGGATAATGGTCGTCAGTTAAGGAAAGGACAAAAGGTCGAAAAAGCCTGGCAGCAAGTATCTTTGACCACCCTACGAGTCAGCTAACAAACCTCGTAAAACTAACGACTCGATCTGGTTCTCGAGAATATCATGGTTTCGTGTTTACAAAAGCTGGCCCGCCTCCTTTGCTTCTCGTTCCTTTTGCAAACTGAACAGGGATGCAGCGTGTCGTTTCTCCCATTGCGACAAACATTTGCAAATTTAATTAAACTACCTTCTTTCGTATTGTCTGCATCTCCTCTGGTTGAACGTACGCTCTGAGTTGCTGATGGAATCCATGAAAAAACTGAAATATAAATTGGGGGAATTTCTGGGGAAAGGATCCACGAAACAAAATTTAGCATCGAGCATATTTTACAGTAAAACTTCCGCTTCTACTTTTCTTTTTTGATATTAGGCAAATTTTATTCGATAATCATAATGCTTCTGAAGGAATTTTGCTCTCTTTATATATGCAAAATAAAGAAAGATCTTCATAATAATTCACGCGTTTTACCATAGAGTATACCTAACTAGCAATTAGCATTTACATACATACCTCATGATTTAAAGATAACTGGACGCACCTTGTCTTTTTTTCTTTTTTTCCTTTTTTTGTTTAATTTAAATACAATAAACATTAATCCACACTCATCTAGTCATTATTTTGTAATAACCTGCACATTATACAAATCTCTACATAAGAAGTAAAATATACAAGGAAATTCTCAAATGTTTCAATTTATATACTTTAAGAAATGAAAAGGTGTTAGACAAAGGATAGTTTTACTAACAAGTAGGTGGCAAGAACTGCGAAATCTCGAATAAGTTGTATAAGTTGAATGAGAATGGCAAGCCAGGCCCGAAAGAACTTACCTGCAAGGACCTTTGTTCCCTAAAGTATTTGGATATTCATGGACGATAATATATTTCCCATAAACCTAGACCATTTCTTCAGCGATCGTATCCCAAATTCCCAGATTTCATCTCGAAGTCGATCATTTCCAAGTTTCCATGGCGCGTTATCGAGCAACTAACGCGAGTATCTGCGAATCTAGGATGAAACGGAAATTCTGGCGGGTAATCTCGGTGGCGCGTAACGAGCGAACAGATTAGGCTGTCGTAGGATCCTGATACGCGGCTCAACGACGTACCTAATAAAGGAGACTAACGAGAGCAGGGCATGTGGTTAACGACGATCTATCCAGGCCACCGAACGAGACTACGAAACACATGCGTTGTGCTACGCGTTTTCGAGAGGAACGCACACGCGTGCACGAGCTCGAGATACACGCGCGCAACTTCTCAGCGAAGGGCGCACGAGTAGTCTTGTTACCAAAGTGCCGCGGCCTCGTGAAGGACCTCCGGGTCCAAGTTAAAAAAATTCGGTGTCTTTTCAACTTTCCAGCCGTCGTGTCACGACCAAACAGATTATCACGCGGTTCTAGATTAGGTTACTCGAGTAGATCACCCTCCAACTGATCGCTCAAATGTCGTGTGAATTACGACCGAGCCGTTCGTCTTTATGCGCATTCATATTATTACGAACACGACTCAAGAAATATGTAGAACTTAAATAGAAAGTCGTTTTACTTGTTAAAAATTCTAATGGATACTTTACTTTCAACATTTGAAACATTTGTCCTTTTTCGCATCCTAAGTAGTTTTATACTTGTGTGTTTAGCTATAATTCATTATAAGTCAAAGAAACGTTTCTCTTTTTATTACGCCTTATCAAAAAGTTAAAGTTGTATATATCTTGCAATTATTGCAAAATCTTTTCCATCCGATACTGTTGAAGATATAAAAATTCCCGACGACAAAATAATATGCAATTATTTCTTAAACCGTTCGTTGGAAATTCTTCGTCATTTTGTTACACCGCATCGAAGGATAAAAGTTACATAGATTCCGGATGATCCAATTGCGGTTTAAAATCGTAGAAAATCGAAAGAGAGAAGCGATCGATTACGCGTTTCGCCCTAACGAACGTGGACAGAGAGACACGTTGGTCTCCGCTGTAACGCAAAACCGATAACGTCAGCCGTCCGATTCCAGCTAATTGCTCGTCGTTAAAGGTCATTAAAGTATCTGGTTGGTTCATACGACACTCGCGTAGGGAGCCGACAGTGACGCTGCGATATTCCTCCTGGTCAGGCCAGTGAATCAACATCGTCCGGCAATAACTTCGTTACGGGAATTTACCCTAATTGAAACGGTCTGCCTAAACTAATTACCAGCCGCTGCTGCCGATTCACGATCAAATTATTCCAGCTACGTTCCCGTGTCGCGTTCATCTTTCAGCGATCGCATTCCACGCGAGATTCGTTAACCCGTTCGCTTTCTATGCATTCGAGCAGATTGCACGGGGAAAAGCCTTTATTTCTCGTCTTTCGAACGAACTATGTTTAGAATGACGAATAACGCCGCCGCTCCGATGTCGTGCGACGCGTTTAAATCGCTACATCATATTTCTGTAACTCCGACTCTGGTCTGCCGACGTCGTTTTATCGCCTGTCAGTTCTGAAGATTTAACATCAAACGTGTTCCGACAACCGCTGGACGGTTTGTGCCGCGACTGATTGTGGTAACTCGTACGTTAGCTTTTCTCTTCTATTCCTTACAAATCGTTCGAACAGAAGCATTTCCCGATGTAGAGTCTATTAAAGTCGAGACGCAGAGTCTATGAAAAATTAAAGGAGGAAGGGAAGAGCTGGGAAGAACGCGAAAGAAACGTTACGTAGAGGATTAAATTAGTAAGAAAGAATCTCACGTTGGCGCGATATTTCAATTTCCTTTTAACCAACTTTATAGGTTTCACTTGTTATGTTTTAACGTTATGATCGCGAGATGCAATGTCAAGCATTTGCTTAATGTTCTTTTTGTATTTTACGTTTTCGCACAATGTTTTACATTCACATACAATTAGTTCGTACTTTATCGCTGTATCGAGTTATCGTACGATTAAGATATCTAGATTTCATCGTTAGAAGAAGTGATATTCATTTTATAAACTGCAAATTCGATTAATATTTGAATTTCGGACGGAGAAGAAGGTAAAAAGTAGCACGAGATATCCGCAACGATTTATCAACCGAAGATCGAATCGTCATGGCATCGAATACGATGAAACTAAAAAGAATAAAGAAACCCGTACGAAGAATACCAAACGTGCGCTTTAAGTTTCAACTTATTTGGACACCTTGTATACCTGCGAGCGTGGAGGATCGTAGGATGACTGTCAGAAATCAATTCAATTCCGTCCTATATCTGATTCAATAATCTGAGCGGGACGAGTGGGCGAGGAAGCAAGGAACGGAGAATGTAAATGCGATAAACGGAGCCTGGGACGGTACGCGCAAGAAAGAACAGAGGAACAAAGGGCACCGCGACTTCCGGCTGACTCGCATGGTCGACTCTCGGCGGCCATAAATCGTTCCGACGAACGAAACCGACCGGCTGGCACGCGGTCGCTCGTGGATCTGACAAACGATCATTTCGAGGCAAGTCGATTAACACCTCGTACGCGACCGTGTCGCCCTCGACTTGTGAACGGTCGCGACCGATTTCGATTCGCAGTCATTTATCTCTGCTCTTTACTAGCAACGATGCTGCTGCTGCTGCTGCTGCTACCGTGCTAAATGGATCTTCGACTATTTCATCCGTAGCGCGGTTAGACGAGTGCAGCAGAACTGCAGTTCATATCCGGTAGGATCTTGATCGAGCCAAGTAATCGTGATTAGATCGTCTTTAAAGAAAGCCGCATAATTTATTTTGTAATATACTTTTTATACAGGGTGGTTGGTAACTGGTGGTACAAGCGGAAAGGGGGTGATTCTACACCAAAAAAGAAGTTGAAAATATAGAATACAAATTTTTTTTTAATTTTTCCATCGAGGCAACGATCTACAGTGAGATCACAGTGAGTATCTACGAGATACAGTGAGTATAACGTAGTGCACGCGTACCGAGCGAAAATTCAAAGTCGATTTTCTCGAAAACAAAGCCTCGAACGAAAAATTTTTATTCTATATTTTCGACTTCTTTTTTCGCGTAGAATCACCCCCTTTCCGCTTGTACCACCAGTTACCAACCACCATGTATATTTGTATTGCAATTTATTTATTCGATACGTTCAACGCAAAAGTGATGTAAGTTGGTCTTTTACCTATTTTAGTTTAATTACACATGTCGAGAACGTAACCTTCGTCCAGCTTTTGCGCAAAAATCGTGTTAGTATATCTTCGTTAGTTTCTCGGTGGATATCAAAATAAGGGTTCAGTGTTCGAGTCATGTATCATGTTCAGTGAACAATTCAGTGTTCTTACAGAATGTTTGCTTTATCCATCATTATCCGGTAGTCAAGGTTTTTGCACCACTGTTGCTTTACCAAGAGCCTAATTCCAGATAAGTCGAAAGGATGCAACGCATGTATGAATAACAGCGAATGTATTAAAGGGACCAAGGGATGCGACGAGAAGAAACCGATCGTTTCACAAGTTCTCACTGTCACGTTTTGCTAAATTTCTTAGGACGATTAAGAAAAATAAAAATGTAGGGAAAAAGAAATGTCATCTACGTCGTAGCATCGATGTTATGGTTTAGCATATTTCACAGAAAGCAAAATATAGAAAATTCAGCTAACTCTCCGAATAGCAACACCCCGTCCTTAGAGCGAAACTTGACGCGAGCTTGCGACAACCCGCGAAAAAATCCAATGCTCGAAAGTGGGACGTTTTTGAATAGGATAGAGAGACGCGAGAAAGAATGGCACGGTAGCGGAGCTCGGCTATCGGCCGATAATTTCATGGCACATCGAGTAGGTATGTGGAGAATGGATGGAAATTAGTCGAGATGGCCGTCGAGTTCCGCAGTTAATTGATACGTCTGCGCTCGGAGCGGCGCGGCAGAATATACACACAAGCTGCCAGAGGGAAAGAGAAACGAGCGGGTCGAAAGGGAAGGGTCGAAGAAGAGAGAGAGAAAGAGAGAAGGAGAGAGAGGCAGAGACCACGCGTTGGTAGTTCGCGCGTAGTTCGGACCGTGTGCGTGAATTGGTTCTCGTATTGGTGACCGGTCTGCTCCGTTCCGGGTTTGTTCGTATCCCGCGTGATTTAGCGGCTCCGCTTCCTGGCGATCTAGTTAACACACGTACGAGTCAGGCTGCATGAAAAAGAGAGAGAGAGAGAGAGAGAGAGAGAGGAAAGTTGGACGGATACACGCGCGCTCCTCTCGAAACCCTACGGGCCATCGCAACATGACTAATACCCTTTCGGCCGTATTTTTATCTCGCCACGAGCGAGTGGCTGTTCCTCGTGTTACGGCACTGCAACCAACGAAAAAGAAGAAAGGGAAAAGCGAGATAAAAAAGAAATTGCGGACGGATGTGGCGAATGGATGTTGACATCGCGAGCATCTTCGACGATTCGCGACATCGGTATCGTGATTTCCCCATCATCTTTATCATCCACGTTGCTTCTTCGTCCAATTTCCATGGATATTACGGATAATCATTAATTCAGGAGTTATTGACAGACTGCGGATTTTTATAAAAATTCTGATAGAAAAATTCTAATGGAATTTGAAAAGTGGGGCTAATATCAAAAGCCAATACCAAAGCATCTTTGTCGCTGTACATACGTTGCGTCTAGTTAGATTATTCTACTTGTTAGAATCTCGTTGTAAGCAACTACCGTGTTTTTAGTTTCGTGCGTTTCGATGAAAAGATTTAGGAAGAGCGACAAACCATTGAACAGCGTGTTACAGTAGTATTGGGTTGTCCGAAAAATGTCTCCCTTTCACAGACACGTCTTTTACAACACAAAGGATATAACCTAACAAACACGAAGATGGTACCCCGCTGGGGGTAGCCACCCACATGATAATCAAACAGCCAAAAAATTCTACCAAATGTCCAAATCGGACAAATTGTGAATGTAAACAACTAAATAAAAAAAAAAAAAAACGTCTTTTACAACGGCGCACCTTTATACAAACATGAAACCGAATCTGTCGAACATTGTGATCTTTATCTTGATAGAACAAAATGGATCATATGTAATTCGATAAAATAATATAAAACGGAAAATGTTGTGCATCCATTATAAAACGAAAGAAACCTTCCGGACTAATAGTACTGTCATTTGGAATAAAAGTCTGACCGATGAGAAAGACGAAGCGTGGGAAACATCTCGGACATCCTTATGCATGGCGACCGATAGCATTGCCAATATTTCAAAGTTCTCAACGAAGATACAGTTTGTCGATAAATGTCGACAACGTTGTATCGACGATAATTACACATCGACAGCCTAAGGGCTCCTTAACGACGCTCTGCTAAGTACGTTACATTATATGTTCGTTAATATTATATATCCGACAAACATATTGAAAACGTTGGTAAAACATTGCCAGTCATCTTTAAAACGTCCCTAAGCTATTTCTTTCCTCTCTGTTACCAATTTATTTCTGCGTATTTCCAAAACGAAAGTCATACCAAGTCCAAAAACGTCACGACGCGAGTCCACGATGTTCGTCTGCCAATTAAATCGTCACGGACCTGAGGACGTTCTAACGAGGGGAAAAACAAAGACGTCTCGACGGATCGAAAGGATATCGGAAGACGATCCATCGTTAATAAGCTCGGAACTCGAAGGTAGTTGGCGTTGAAAGCGCGTTAGGTCGGCGGAGGGAGCACGTGTCTGGCGTCGAATGTCGGAAGGGCCACGACCCGCCCCCCTCGGAGCGACCTTAACGATCGTCGTTATTGAATAAATCCGAGGCGTTATACGTTGCCGAGCCGACGTTGCGCGTCAACCTCGAGGACCTCCTTCGTCGAATGTACGCCCACCGGACGAGTGATCGATTCCGATAGACGAGTCTCGTATAATGAACCGTCGTCGAGGCTTTAACACGAGGAAGTACGTAATACAGCGTGAAGATACCACGGATAAAGAAGCAACAACGCGAACGAGAGGAGAGAGAACGGGACTTTGGAATAGGAAACTGCGTAAAAAGTATCGGGTCCGCGCTTCGTGGACGAAGGATCGAAGCCAATTTAGCGAAAGAGAAAGACAAGACGACAGATAAGAAAAGGAGAGGAAAGCCGATTCGATCGTGGTTTTCACAGTTACTCGGGGATATTGCCAGACGAGGACGATTCCAGAGATCCGTTTCGACTTGGACTTGCACGAAATCGGTTCCATTAAATCGGTGATTCCGTGATGGAGAAGCGGGACGTTCGAATCCGGCGCTGTCGTTGAACTCTCTTTGGACGGTCGAGGAGAAAAAGAAACGGGACGCGATCGTTTTTGCGATGCCGGAAGAAAGAACCGACTCCACTCCACTCCACTCCACTCCACTCCACTTAGACTCGACTCGGATTCGACTCGACTTGGACTCGACTCGGTGAGTTGCGTGGAATGGAGCGCGGAGCGGAATGAAACGAAGGACGAAGAGGAGAAGAGAGCGAGGTGGTGCCGGCGGACGGTAGGACGACGCGCGTTATATCGTGTGTGCGTGGCTCGCGGTTCGACAGCCTCGAGGCCTCGGGCCGATCTGAATTCGCGACCGCGTGTATGAATAAGGCATTGCCGTGACAGAGGCGGAACAACAGCATTGCACGTTACGTCCGCCACATGCGAAACATCTGGCATTTTTCACGTGAAAGAGAAAGACCGGAGAGGCCTGACCCAAAGACGAATTTCTGAAACCGTGTACGCCCCCCTGTCATGCTTCTCCGGGGAGACACACGCCGAGACCCCGGGGAATTTGTATTGTCGCCGCCGCTTTTATTCTACCGGACACGAGAAATTATATCGCGATTGTTCTTCCATCTAACCGTTAATTAGAAATCAATGAGCTCGTTCGTGCGTGCAACGTAGTTTAAACCAAGCGATTTGCCGCCGGTTTACCACCGCGAGATAAATCGCGATTGTGCCAAGGCGTTCGTTCGTTCGCCAACGATACCGCTTCCTTAAACGATATCAACGAACCGTTTCTAATCGCCGAACAAGCGCGCCACGCGCCATGCGTTACGATCTACGATCTTACGCGCATTGCTCCGCCCGACCCGAGCGTTTCGATTTAGAAAGGATACACCTTTGGTTCGGTTATGTTCGCTCGTAGAAAATTTACGCTCGAAGGAAGACACTTCGAAGAAGGAAGAACCTGTAAAAGGATTTCGCGCGTAATTTTTTTTCTCGGTAAGAACAATTTGCCGGTAGCACGGGCCACTAATTGTCGGGCAATTCTATTGGTCGTCACCGACATTCACTCTGACCAGTCGGCGTAAGTAATCTGCTAAAGCGCAAGACAATGCGTGAAGGTGTGGCACGCAGCGGACTCATTGTTCAGCAATTAAAAGCACTTTTTCTTCTTTGTACTTCGCCACCTGCCGCTTTTGTTTGTATTTTCGTCGCGATTAAGCCGCGTCACCGCGCATTTCGCAACTCGCTGGCCACGTCAGAAAACGTTTCCCCGAGCCTCGAACGATTCGATGCGACAGCCTTACCGAAAACGATTTCGCCATTTCCGGCCTGGATATCGGATTATGCATACGCTAACGCCGATTACATGATCGAGAATATTCACAGGATACAGGTAATTAGGTTCGCGCGATCGGACGATGTTATATTCTCGATAGAGCGACTAGATTGGCTCGATAGAACTCGATGAAAAACACTTTGATCGAGTTACTTTGTCAAGCGAATCGCATAATACTCGTGGACCTTGGATGTTGCTTCTGTTATTGCCGTTCTCTGAAACATGGAATTAGTCCTAATTGAATCGAGCTTGAAACGCAAAAAGAGAAACACGCGAAAACGTGTTAAGGCAGTACAATGACATTTTAATAATTTTAAAAACATCCGAATCCTACCATCAATGTGCCAAATTAATTTTACAATCAGTGATCTTAATAAACTAACGAGATGCAAATTGTAATTTTATAATTTTGTACCGGATACGATAATCGAGTAACTCGTAGTTTAAAAAATTTCGTTTCTTTGTAATAAGATTCATCAATACCAACAGCTTGTCAAACTAGAGCTAAGACTTTTGTCGCAATTTTCTCAATTCACGATACGCTTTACTCTGTGTTTTCTTTTCAAAAACACCTTCAATTTTATCTAATCTGTTCCCGAGTTAAAGATTTTTGTTCGTTTAATCGTGACAGACGTTCGGAGTAAACCTCACGATGCACGTTGTTTCGCATAAGCCGAAGCAAGGCTATTCAATTTCCACGCTTTCCTAACAGGGAAGAACCTACTTTTGCGAAAGAATTTCCTCGTTCTGTAAAACGCGATCGACCAAACGACACGTTTAACGTGTAGCTGCAACTTTGCACGATGAAATTCCTACTTCGCGACGGTTTCGCCAAAACGAATCGGCAAATTGAACGGCGAGCAGTTATCAGTCGACGCAACGACTGTAATTTCCCAACTGCGCGCGTACTTTCTCGCTTCGTGGAAAATGTGCTTCGATTTTCCCTTGGCCGTGTAATACCAACGTGGAAGAATTGCTCGTTTGTTTGCAGAGGCGGGCAAGGGTGGTCGCACAGGCAACTTTTACGTCTCGCGTTCTACAATATCCGCCTTTGCTTCTATCCCACGTAATCGTTCGAGAGACGCGGCTCTCTCATTTCGCAATGGAAAAGCATGGCTAGTCGAAAGGTACGCCCCGCGTGTGAATAGGAAAATAATAATCGACGGCCAAAAACGATCGCTTTCGCACCCCTCTGGCTTCGCGACAAATCCCAATGATTTTCCTACGATCGTTCTATGAACAAGGGGCGTGTACAGACACCAGTAATATACCAGGACATGTGTTTGCTTTCGATCGGTCTCTCTTAAGGCAATTCAACTGTCCTTTGTAGTTCGTTACGCTAAACGAAAATATGGATAAAACGCGAGAACAGAAATCGCTTTTATTCGAACAAATATACACTCTGTTCGAATCAGAGGAACGTATACGTACTCTAACGTGTAATTTTTATTTCACCGTTTTCCTATGGAAACGCCACCCATAATCTTTTGTAATAATTTTGTGTTTCGGATATTCATCGTTTGGTTGAGAACTTTTATGTGGACAATATAATTATGGAAATTAAAATTGTTTTACCCAGCTACTGGGTGCTAAATATTATAGAAGATACTATACTCCGGATATTTCATACTTTCTTGCAAATTACTTGAATTTTCCACTTTGCATTTCTGCACTTTCAAATTTCTCGTAAACGCATAAAATCCCCAGTCTACTTGTGACTTCTTGTAAAAAGTCAAGTATGTACTTACTTGGTATTATACTTAAGTATGTACGCTTAGTACGTACTTATCAACGAAGGCGCATATACCAGAAGAGGAAACTTTTAGGCGAGGTCACTTGCCGAAGAGGCTCGTCGCTAAGCCCGAGAGTATTCACGCAACAAATTTGTTTGGGTCTTCCTATTGGCCTCTTTTATTTCTAGACCCACCGGGTCGACTTTCGAGAATACTTGTGTGGTCACAAAGATGCGGTCGCATCCTGAATGGTGGTCGCGTTACAAACCTACCGAGAACGACGTCTTTCTACGTTTGTTGGAAGTCGATAACGACTTTACCCAGATTCGTTCTATGCTTTGTTCGACGATGCGCGTGAAATGTCGTGCGGCTGGATGCACGAAACGAGCACAACCCTGAATCCGTCAGATCTCGTCGTATAAATCGTTCATAAGGTTTCGCGTGCCACGATTGTGCCATCGAACGACATCGTTAAGAAGACGGATTTTCTACGAACAGATTGCAAACTTCTATACATTTGTACGCATACGATCGGAAATTATGGTTACGTGTCGTTTATTTTATTCTTGAAACTCGATTAAAACTTAACACGAACGAATTTCCAAGTTCTGGTCAAGAGCGTAAATATCGCAAACGAGAAGATGCAGTTGGAGGAAGAAAAAGATCGGATCGATTCAGATCGTTCATTTTCCAGCATCGTTGTCAGAGGCCGTATAGCAGTTGGTGGACGACGCGAGAAACGTTTCCTGCTCGGTTTCAATCGGGAAAACGAGCTGTTTCGTATTTTCCCGCGGTAGGTTCCTACCGGTACCTGTGTCGGTCCTAGGAGGTTGAAATGAAAACGCGTGTGGAAGCGGGCAAGCGAATCGTTCACGACATCCGAAGCACTGCAGCGCAACGTGTCATTCCGGTAATGCGGCGCAAAGTACGAGCGTAACAATGCCGCGCATATAGACGTTTAATTATCATAGAGTAATGCGTCTAATGACATACATTAGTCCGCGAGTCGCCATATGGGGACCCTTTTGTTCGCCACTATATACGGTATATAATAATAGTCGCTCACGGAAAGAGTTGTGCACGCGCATGCGTGGCGAGGAGACCAGCCTCCTCTTCCCTTTGCAGGTCTTTCGGTCTTTCCTCTTTCCTTCCATCGCGTTTCCATCGTTTTCTCGTTTCCTCCCTTTCCCATCTAGTCAAGCCGACCTCTCGCTTTCTCGCTCGAGGCGCGTCCTTATGCCACTGTGAATCATTCCGCGTGCGACTGCGTGCCACTGATTACCGTAATCAGTCCGTTCCTGTTCCGGTATATCGGCCACTAATTATAATCATCGATTCGCCCGACGTCACTTCCTCGTTTTCGAGCTGACCGCGGTGCCTAGCTCCTCTCTCGCTCTCTCGCGGATATACGGCCAAACGGATTCAACGGAAAGCCTGTCATTCGTCCACGTCCACGTTCATGACTCGACCGTGTACGCCGGAACTGCGAAACTAAGTTTGCAAACCGACTTGGGGCTCGTCCGATGGTTTAAACGTGAAATTTTCTATGAGCGTGACGCATATCGGATTCATAAATTCGTAATGCAATCAGCCGCGATCCTGTTGCGACGTATGTAGTTATTAGATACACTCGCAGCAATCGAATCGTTTCGCGTAGAAGAATTGAAAAGTACCGAACAGATGTTTCAAGATCTTTTCCTTGTTCTAGAAAAAGACTGTTTTTCCTACGAGCCTTTTAATTGTCGTTTAAACGCCACGCAATTATCTCGTGATAACGTCCGCTTCTAATGTAATCCGTCGTATAAACACAGTTCTTCCACGACATAATTAGACGTACGTCGCAGCAATTACGTAATTTCACGAATATTTCGACTCGAAAGAAATTGAATGAGAAACGCGAAGGGCAAAAATGGTCATATATAACGTGAAATATCGAACGAAGAATAACATTTGTTTGGACTTTTCGATAAATATCCGATGTCTGGATATCCTCTGGATGTCACGTTTGACTGGAGACGCTCAAATTTTGGGGCAAATACGAACGATACGAAAAGATACTTCGAACTTGATCCGTCCGAAAATTGTAACGTCAACTTTACACGCCGCTTCGACTACGCCACACAACTTTCGTCCGCAACGCTTTTTCCTATCATTTTTTCCGGATATTTGAGTTATGAACGCGTACCGTATATGTACGTGCTACTTCGAGACGATGGAACTCAAGGCGTAGAGGAACGACGTCGAATTCAAGGAAGAACTTTAATTCCTGGGCTTTGTGCATCGTGGAAAAGTTCGCGACGATTCGTCCGGATTGTTCGCGACGGGAAAGTCGTCGGAGTGGTTTTAGCCGACAATAGCCGTGGAACTTTTCGTTCGTTTTGGTCGAGCCGTGGTTAAACGAGGTCAAAAACTTTCGCGAATGTACAAAGTTCTTGGAGCCCGCGAACAGAAGAGAGGCGGGCACGAAGAAATCTGTTGTGCCTGAACGACAAAGAACCGCGCAATTATAATGCTATTGTCGGCGGTCCTATTTTGCATTAAATGCGTTCTTTCGTTGGAACCACCGGGGACAATGCATCGGTCGAACGGATCGCTCGAATCTAAGAGATGAAAGAAATTCGCAAGGGAAATGAGGTGAAACTGGCGCGGAACGGCACGGCAGCATTGAAACGGAAGGCAGATCGGCGGTTATCCAACTTCTTTTCTGCTTCTCGAATTCTGGAGCGAACCGGCGCAACTGGGTCAGATGCGACTAAATACAGGATGCAGCAGCAGATCTCGCATGCTCTGCGGTCGCGCATATGTGTATCAATTGGTCAACTTTCGCTGGTGCCGCGGTTCTTCGTACTCTTTTCCATATCCTTTTACTAACCTTTTCTACTCTTATCGACCGGTTGTACGGTCTGTCGGTCGGGTGGCCTGAATGGTCGCGCGATTCGCGACTCGCCGCATCTGCAGCGTCGTCTGCCGCGAAACCGCAACGTTCGTCGCATCTGTTTCCTCGAGGTCTGGCAATCTCGCGATGCATAAACTGCACGAGAAACACGTACCCCCTCCGATAATTGCGATCGTATCCCAGAAACGTAGCCATCCCTTTCTCCTTTAAGCTTTATTTAACAGATCGTAGTCGACCCAGTTTCGATTATTTATTCGCTCGTTTTTAATATCTATAGCCGTGTACGTATCAGTGCATCTGCCTGACGACCCCTGTGCGACACGGGGTACGACACGAGTGAATATTAGGGCACGTAGATCGGGGCGTGTCCGATGGTGTCGTTTCCTACGTGGCATTGTACGTCCCGGGACGAGACGCACCTGGGAGTGAACCTACCACGCCTCTGAACTATGGCCATGTAAGAGGTCTCCGTCGATGTACCCATAAAGGTACGCATACACATACGACGTACACGAGTGCACGCGTGCATTCATACCGTACGTGTAGCTAGAATGCATTCACGAGACACGATTCTCTAGACACGATTTCCCCGTGAGCGTGCTCGTACATTCGACGACTCGCGCCTATGACATACGGGATCGTGCGAGAGCTACGCGAGGAGACACAATACGGGCTGGTCATTACGCGCCCGTAGGCATTGTTCGGGATATATAACGTCGGATACGCGGAGATCGAGGAAAAGTAATGGCGCCTCGAACCAGTCGCCGATGTCTAGCCCTTCGTATCTACGCAGCACGTTACGCGTAATACGGTTTTCGGTGATTCGGCGTTCCGTGGAAACGAGAGGGAAGTTCGAAAGGGGATGGGATTACGATATATCGTCGCGTCTTGTTGCTAAACGAGTCGAACGATATCCTGCGGTACCGTGCAGCGTTCGCACGACCCGAATACGCCCGGGGGCGGCTAGGGCGGAGGCGATTCCGCCCCCAGGTGGGTCAGGGTGGCACCCGGCACATCTCATTCCACTTGTGCATAAATAACGCGACTAGGAGGATATCGGCCGCGTCGTAAATCGTACGCTTAAATAAGGAAACGTTGCTCGTGTTTGTCGGCCTGCTTATTGCATATCCTTTTTACGTCTCTCTTGTTTTTCAACATGGGTACTCATTAGTACACACGCTTGCAAATAGCGTTTGCATACAGTGTACGTAACATGTTTGCGTACATTTTACGATCACTCTACTATTTTCTCAGCAAATCGCAGACGGTCAAAGTCTCTGCGAACTGTACGCGAACACGAGCAAAGATGTAGTTTTAGAAATCGGATCGAAGAAACGTCGGAAGCGGATGACAAAAGATACCTTATGGCATTTCCGCACCGCTGTTTACGAACAATTCGTTACGTGTTCGCAACCTGTTTGCATATTGTTCGCGAAAATGATCGTTCAACGAGTCGTTTTTTCTTCCTAACATTCGAAATTCCCTACTCCAAAAGCGTCGATTACACGACCAACATGCGCGATATCTCGAGGTATACTCGTACCCTAATAAAGCGAAATTTCGCGAGGATGTCGTTGATATCGCGTGTCTTCGCTACGTATCGATTGTGTACGCGCATACGACCAGTTCAGTCGGACAATCGCAATCCTCTGACTTCCTCTTCGTTCGTGTATCTTGCGAGAAGGTTTTTGTTCGCCGTCAGGCAACAGTAAGGTAACTGTAATTCTCGGAGGGCAGCGCAGGCGACGCAATGGCAACAGATGGGGAAACGCGTTCGGCGTCCAATGTCTTCGGAAGCGTTTCCTTTGAATAGCTGTCACACATATGCCTGAAGGAATAATAGCACGACCGGTCGATGGAAAGAGAGTTATACACGCATGCAACCGCAGATAGGCCTTTGCGACTCGGAATCCTCCTTCCGCTTGCGAATTGCGCGTATCGTCCTGGCGTGTTCGCGCGACGGAGCCAGTCCACCGTCCCACGGATTTAATAATCGACGTAGAACGATCGTAAAAAGTCGAAAAGATTAGTCCGGTCGCGTTGTACTAACGACCACGGACAGATGGTCCTCGGCTACAGCTATAATCCAAAGATGTATTTCATTAAGCGATCGTTAAACATAAATGATCTCGCGGTAGTAAAGATGAAATATAATACCTGGAACACACAGGTAGACGTGTAATTTGCGAAGATGTGTGCGTTATTCGTTGAGCGAAATGTATCGATACGAACGTATGAAGACGGTACACAAAGGGGATGAATCGTCTTTACGTGCAATTAATCGGCGTCGTTTTGTACAGGATTGAAGGAAACTTTCGAACGATCATCGATTGTAAGACGATCGGTCGGTCCGTTGCACGTGCTACGCGGCATTTAACAAGCGGATCGTAAAGCGCTGTTTACAAGGCGACGCCGATAATAGATGACAAATATTGGCAGATGCTCGAGCGGAGAGCCACGAGGATGCCCCCGAGCGTCTAACTTCGTCCTTTATTGCCGCCACCAAACGGGGGTACCAAAACGCCGCACCCCAAAATAGAGGATGACATTTCCGTGGTTTCTTTTTCGGCTCGGTGTATTGTCGGACTGCTGGTTGGTTTCTCCAGCCCGGACCGGAATGCATAAATCAAACTGAATCGGTGCGAAATGCCGAGCAACAATGTTCGACGCGGATCGCTCTCCCTTTCGAACACACAGAGAGGATAGAAATTCCTGACCGCGGTATTTTCGTGGCGTAGAGGCGCGACCATAATGCGCTGTGATGACAAATGGTATCCCTGCGATAGTTCGGGCTGGAAAACCTGCAAACGGCGTACCTTTCGTTCGCGTCCTCGTAGGAAAGAGGACACGACATGGTTGGCCATTGACGAGTCGAGAAATCTTTCGAGTAGCCGAACAATGCAGCCCCTTTTCACGCGGCTACACCGTGTCCTTCTCATTCTGTTGCGGTAATCTAGCACACTGTATACAGTGAATAGCAGCAAGGAAGAATCGAGAGAAAAGAAGAAAGAAGAAATCGAAAGAAAAATCGATCGACGCTTCTACCACGTTGCATCGCGGTATTTCAGCAGAGTCGTTCGTCAAATCGTGGCCAACATACCGAACGCATTCCCTATTGGCGTATAATCGTGTGTTCAAGCACGTGAGAAGCCTCGGACGATCTGGAAGCTTCCGTGGCTCGCACCGTTGCCGAAAATAACCGATCGGGCGTCTCCGAAATCACGTAAAAATGTCTCGAAATGGGTAGAGGCTCGGTACGGTGTCGCTGGTGTGAAGAACTGCTCGTAAGAGTTACGAGTTCACCGGGCGATAAAGTTGGCCCTCCGTAACGCCTCGACCAGACCCAACCAACGGATTTCTGTCTACGCTAGGCTTATTTTATGAGTCGGTCGGGAGACCGTCAGGAGGAAGCGCGTCCTTCTTTCTGGTCCATCTGCGCTTTACGATCCTTTAAGGAATTCGACGTTGAAAAGACCGATGACGAATTACTCGCTACGCTATTGTCAAAAACACACGGCGATCCTCGAAAACAGCGTAATCCGCAAAATTTTCCAACAAAGAAAGACCGTGTCTTCAGTTAGGAGAATCTAATTCTGATCCGAACGTTCCGATGGCGATACGCGTTGGCTTTTGAGAATCGGCTCGGTCGAAGGGGGTTGGACGTCGTGCAGAAAGAAACACACGGCGTCGAGGTCAGGTGTCAAACAGCTCGACACCGTGGAGAATTCGTCGGACAAGGTTCGCAGGCAAACGCGATGGTAGCGATGGATTTCTGGCGATCCGAGAACGGGGTTTACGGCCTCGTCGAGGCCCAAGAAGAAGCTTAAGAAGATTCCTGGAGGAGAAGAGGGGGGCCGTAGGTGTCTCCGACAGCATGTGCTCTGGGCGTGGACCAACGCGAAAGAGATATACTGCTTCGCCCGAGTATTTATGGCATATCCGCACTTCGTCCGATATATATACATCGGGAGCAGCGCGGAATGCGCGAACAGCCATCCCGAATAATTGTTTCTGGAAGTGCGAACTGCCGAGCTTATTAACGACAGAACCATCACGTTTCCCTTCGTCGTCGTGTTGGCGACAAAGCGCGCGAACCGAGCTTGACAACACCTCGGAACGTTTATCGAAAGTAAACGAGGATATTCTTCTTTCGAGCGACGATAGGATCGCTGTGTGATTTAAAGAAGCGTTCTTTCCCAGGCAGGATCTGTTCAACGAACGAATATCTGTTTTGGCGAGGACAGAATGCAATTAACGGCTGGGGCGGAGTAAAGATAAACGCGTACCGCGATTCTTTCAAAGTGACTGTGCAGTATAACGCCGTGCACGTTCCGTGCTGTTCGTCCGTTGCGCCACGCTACCGCTCTCTCGCTTCAGCCAGTATTTTTTCCTGTTCTTTCTTTCCCCCGCGTCCTGTCGTCTGACTTCTTCATCCAAAAGACGATAAATCATCCGGGAATATATGCTTCTTTACACGCAATCCCGTATATAGTACGTTATGCACGTAACAAATAACGTCGGAGCATGCATCTCGCGAGCTGCGATTTCGACTCGCTCGCCGTGCGCCGGTGTGCTTTATCGGCTCCCTCATCTGCGAAATGATCATTAAATTGCACACTGGCGACAGAGGAATCGCCCAAGGATGCACGGACAACCTACAAAAACCAGCCATTCCATCGACGATTTTTATCTCTACACGCACGGTGCTTTCGTTCGGGAATTCTCTACTGGAAACTGGACGATTACCACATTTGTCTGACTGTACGCTATACATGCAAACACCATTGTGTACGATATTCTTGCGTCGTTGACGTTTTCGTGTTTTTATTGATAATTACGTCCACATAATAGAATATTTCTACGTCCACGAATTCTATACGGATTGAGCAATCGTTGGTTCGGCGATCGTAGCGGCGTAGATCAAAGTTTCAAAAATTTACGGTATACAAATTTGAACAGCATATTACGCACTTCAATTTCAGATGGACGCATAAAGATCAGACTATTCATGGATCAACGTGACGCTTATCCGTACGATATGGAACTCGTACGTGACACGTTCATTACAGATAGTTTAATAGCGCACTTAGGTTCAGCCCCTTCGTGTAATCACGACTTCTTGCTTCGCTAATACTACTATAAGTAATACTCGTTCGAGCAGACTTGCCACGCGTACGTTTCTACCGTAACCTGCCATATAATAATCATGATCCGTGCAATTAGCTATCAAAGCTATTTTTATATATCCGAAGGTAAAATAGGTTACGCAAACGTAACCCTGAAAAGATTGGATGGATAAAAGGCGGAGAAGGGCAATTAGTATCGAATGTCGATAGGTGGCGATACGTATAGCAACCCGTAAGAATTGGGACTACGAGTTTCTCAGCGGGGCGCAACCTGTGCGACTCGCAAGGATCGAAAAAGAGCGACCGTTCATTCATCTGACCAAGCAGGACGCTAATAGCTCACCTTCGGTTCATTCAGAACGAACCGTCGGGGATCCGATTCATAGGAAACCAAAGGGATTAAGCCGCGTTTTTTGACGCATTGCGGTCTCCGACAATCATCCTCTGAAAATTATCTCCGCTAAGAAGACGCGAGATTCTTCGTGGTCGTAAATAAAAATTGGGCAACCTTTCCCATTCGAAGGTATCGACTTTGCCCGGGAAAAAGAAGTGTTTTTCACGGTCGTAAAAAAATCATGGATCGTTGCGAGCCGTTTACATTTTCCCTGCGGTTTTCCTCACGGATAAACGTCCGTACTATTTTCACTTTATGACCACTCTGTGGATATTATTTATCGAGAGGCACAGACGCGCGTGGACCACCCTTGGGATTCGACCAGACTTCAGATTTGCCCGCACGATAAATATCATTCGTTCCGATACTCGAGGACCCCTCGGGTCTCGCTCGAGTTCTCTGTGTAACTAAACAGAATGCCTGTTTATCACCATGTGTTTCCTTCCTTCCAATGTAAGCGTATTTTCGAGGCATGTACGAGAGAAACGGTATGAATATCGTTGTAGTACGCAGATACGTCGATATACACCGTAGGTTCACGAAACGTTGTACTAACATTACCAAACAATCCTGCGTATTCACCTCCGCATATACTCGTTTCTACTTGAAACGTTTCATACCTGTCAGCTCTGTCCTACGACTGCAAAAGTATCGAGTTGTATTTATTATACCATTCACGTACCGATTAATTAGATCAACACGAATCAAAGTTCGTATCAGTCGATAATAATCTCTCTCGTACGACTACAAATATTTGATATGGCGAAAATGAAATGTAGAAAAATAATTCCAATCTTAAGCTTGATCGACAATCAACAGTGTGTATCGATGGTTTTCGTAGCCATTGTATTTCCTGTTTACTAGCTCGTCTCGTAACAAACACGATTGCAAACCAATAGAATAGTTGTTGCTCGATAAACGATCAAATCCAGCAAACGCTTCTCTGACCAGTGCAAGTAGGTCGATTCAAAGGTCGCTACAACGAGAGAAGCGTTCGTTACGATCTCTTGCGCAAACCTTCTACTTGGGTCCGTTTTTACGACCGCCTACCTCACCCCTTTCCATTCGGTAGAAAGTATCCTTTGGTCAGGATAAACGTAACGATTGCCGAAGTCGGGAGGGTCGAATCCCTCGTACTCGGCCGACCCTCGGCAACTCGTTTCCATCATTAGGGAGCGGCTAAGTGGCCACTACTGCCCAAGGCCGTGGCAACCGGGTACTTGAGGTGGACGCTCCAGAAAATGGCTGACGATAAACTGGACATTCTGGATCAACCCCGATCTTACCAAGCTCCGAACTATTTCCTGTTTGCTCCAGGCCCGACCACGCCGCATACCTTTTCACCATAAGGCTAATACGTCCGCAGGGGTCGTGAGTAGGGTGTCGCGCGATCTACGAATCACCGATTCATCCCTTGCCCTTCTCCCTGTTCCGTACGTGGCTCTCCTTTCACTCCATTGTCGAACAGTACGGATATGGTTGAAAGTTTCTGACAAATCGGCCACGTGCCGACGACACACGCACGTCGATTTCCATCCACCAATGATACTTAAAACGGAAGGAAGCTGTAACCAGGAGACGATAAAACTTAGGATAAATGGAACTCTGTTCGAAAGGACACGCATGTTTCGAAATTATCAGATCGTGAAATATATATGTTCGTTCTGTTTTTACGAATATTTAGATAAAAGTCAGCGATTATATATTATGATAGATAAATATCAGCGATTGATAAGCCGTAGCACGTTTTGCGAAATTGCAAAGACATCGGGAAATAAAGAACATTTGCATCGTACGATTCGCTTCTCCATTATGGAAACAGCAAATAAAAAAACGTCTAAAAATATTAGGGAAATCGTGTCAGACAGAATCTAAGTTTCACGATTCTGCCCAAAGAAGTTTCCTATGCCTTCCGTTTGAATTATCACGACGAAACGTTAATAGCGAATCGACAACGATGCGAGAATTCGTTTCCTGGAAACTGGCGTTCATTGAAAAGAAAAGACGGCGTAACGACGGTTACGTCCACGAAGAAGTCCAGCGATCCGCGGAAACATTGAACGCGTTCCGAGGGGAGAAAGATCGGGTTCGTCGTTCGGTCATAAAGATAAATAGTTAGCCGGCAAATTTACACAATTTGTAGCGAACGACGGCCACAGCGAATCGACGAAGAAAAGAAAGCGAGGCAAGATCGAGAGCGAAGAGGGGGACGGACAGCAATCTACGGAAATTGGCAAGAACGACGAACCAATTTCCGAAAGAGGCCCGCAAATACTGGCCCAGGGGTCAGTCAGGGTGAGGGTTAATCGCCGATGAAACGATCCTCGTTAACGCGTTCGACCGATACGCAACAAGGTTGTGAAAACGATGGGCATTGCTCTCGCTACATTTTTTCATCTCCACGTTACTGTTCCAATATCGCTTGAAACATGGTGTTCGTAGTGGACACGAGAAGCGGGAAACGGGGAAAATCAGCAGCGAACATTCGCGAGAAGGATAACTCGAAGATACGCAATGATACGCAACAAGGTTGCAAGAATGATAGCTGTTGCTCGCGCTATATTTTTTCATCTTCCACGTTACTGTTCCAATATCGAAACATGGTGTTCGTAGTGGACACGAGAAGCGGGAAACGGGGAAAATCGGCAGCGAACATTCGCGAGAAGGATAACTCGAAGATACGCATTAATACGCAACAAGGTTGCAAGGATGATAGCTGTTGCTCGCGCTATATTTTTTCATCTTCCACGTTACTGTTCCAATATCGAAACATGGTGTTCGTAGTAGACATGAGAAGCGGGAAACGGGGAAAATCGGCAGCGAACATTCGCGAGAAGGATAACTCGAAGATACGCAATAATACGCAACAAGGTTGCAAGGATGATAGCTGTTGCTCGCGCTATATTTTTTCATCTTCCACGTTACTGTTTCAATATCGAAATATGGTGTTCGTAGTGGACAGGAGAAACGAGAGGAGGAAGAAATCGGAGCGGACATTCGCGAAAAGGATAAGTTTGAGATGCGTAATAATACGCAACAAGGCTGTAAAAACGTTGGCATTGCTCACGCTACGCTTTTTTATCTTCCGTGCTACTCTTCTAATATCGCTTGGAAGTAGACATTATATTTCGTACTAAACGGAAGAAATCATAGGCAAACATGCACGCAATGGATGATTTTAAGATACGTAATGATACGCAACGAGATTGCGAAGACGATAGAAAGGAAAACTGCTACGTTTTTTTCATTTTCCATGGCATTGTTCTAATATCGCTTGAACCTACACATTATATTCTATAGTAGATAGAAGAAAAAAGAAAGAAACGGAGGAGATCGTCAGCGAACATTCGCGAAAGGGATGACAATGTAACGAGTGTTTTTGCACACTTCGTACGCTCGAAAATTGAAAACGTAAAGTCGATCTCGCGGACCACCGGCTGACTCGAGGATTCTCGACGATTAACATTCCCAAAGCAATTGCACCCACGACGACCAGGGCAGCCAATTTCTTTTCTCCGGCTCTCCGATTACTCGAACCTCGCAGCTACGGTTCGAACGCGGAGCTGAGAGATGGCAGCACCGCTCGAAAGCCGCATCTGCACGCGAGATCATCCCCGAAGATATTGTAGGGTCCCATCGCGTAAAAAGCGAAGGGCGAGGGAAACGATAAGACGACGAATAATTGAAAATTCCAATTTTTCCCGAAGAATCGTTTGCCATTTCGCGTTAAAGTCTCAGACTGGCGAGTTGTAAATGCGGTTTTGAAAGAAAAAGAGAAACGAGAGGGAAAGAAAATTGTGCTTACAGGGGTCGAAGGGAAGAGAAGCTATCAACGTTGCTTCTTCTTGGAGGACACGGTCGTTTGCCAAGCCTTCAACCTTGATTCGCGCAGACATTTTTGTCCTCGAGTGTCGCGATCGAGCGGCCTCATCACGCGAATTACAGGCTTCGCTCGTGTTCGTGGGTGCCTTCGAGAGTCGCGTGGATAGGCGGAGAAGCCTGCAAGAGTACAACTGCTTCGGATGAATTGGCAGGCAACCTCCGACAACCTCAACCTGGACTGCCTTTCAGAGAAAGTCCGTCTTACGTCTCAATCGGGCGCCACGAACGATTCGTCGTATTTCCTTTTACCATGTAAGGCCGCCTTTCTCTATATCTATATATTTTTACGGAAAAATTGACAGAATCGTTTCCAATTCGATCGATTGGCGAAAGTATAGAAGTAAATCGTTCGTTCAGCAATAAAACAATGTTGCCGTCCTTGCGAAGTATCCCAGGCGACCGAGAACGAAGAATCGCATCGAGTGTGCGGCACGTCGCATGAAATGAGGAGCGGCAATGGCAAATAAATCGCTTGGCTCGCGTCACGTCTCGATCCGCGCCGAGAGACCGAAGGCTCGCGAAAGCTTATGATGGACTCGCACGAATCGTTGCCGCGGCCTTTGATGTTGCCGCCTTGCTCGTGAGCCACCTCGGGTGACAGAATCTGATCTTTCCACCCACGCTACGCCCGTCTTCCATGCACCGAAACGTCCATCTCGCGATCCAAGTCAGCCGACATATCCATGGAATATCGTCTCCTCTGACCGAAACCGGATGCGGTTTGATGCGCGATAAACCGAGAATCTCGGTAATGATTCGTTTTCCTGTTTTGCATAGATTAGCCGCTCGTTGCACAACTATGAGTAATCATTTTCTATCACGCAACAGTTTCGAAGAACGCTCCTCTTCCTTTTTTTTTTTTTTTTTTTTTCTCCCTCCGGTGTAGAATTGCATAAAACGCGGCGGCGGTCCGATCCTTTTTTTCCTCCGTTCCGCGAGAAGAGATTTCGCTTTATCACGATCTTATCGAACGAGTGGATGGTGTGCGGTTGCTCGTAGAAAATCGGTCGACGCGGCCCGATAATTCCCCCGGGAACGAAAGAACCGCGCGCAAGTACGCTGTGCACCGTAATTGAAATTTGCTCAGCAGCGGTGCACAGCGTAATCGCCGTATACGTTTCACCAACATAATTGATTATCGACCTGAGCCGCTTCGATTCACCCTCGACTTCGCGAGCAATTCGAGAACGAGTTCGCTCGTTACGGTAGTTCGTTGGCGAGGCTCGCGTTCCTCCAGCGAACGATCGTCATCGCTCGGCGATCGTTCTTCTTCCCGCGTTTTACATGAATTTCGTCAAATCGAGCGGCCGCCTCGTCTGGAAACCGCTTTATCGGTCTCCTTTAGGCTAGGTTCCGCAATTATTTCGCAATTAAGGAACGTTAACGATGCCTCCTCGACGGTCGTTAAAACCTACCTTCGCCGCTTCTCCGTTGAACGGAGGTCTGACTCGCGAACGCTTACTCGCTTTTTCACGACAACGATCGAATACCGTGGCTGGAAAAGTTACGTTCAAAGTCACGCCGGCGTCGCGTGTTGTCGCAAAAGCGCGATCAAATGCGATCCGTTCTTTTTCCGAGCACGCTGCTTCCCCTCCATCTCCGGCATCGTCATTACGTCCTTTCGCAACGAAATTATCGAGCTGTTATTACCCCGGTGGCGAATCTAATAAAAGACCATACGCGCACTCTAATTCATGTGATGCGCGTATCCGTTGGAACGCCGCACCGGCAACGTTCGCCGGTCCTTCGAACAACGACTCTGCTACCGATCGTGATATCCGTATAAAAGGTGTCTTCGAGAATAATCGTGGAAACCAACCTCTTCTCCATTTTCACTCTCGTACGATAATATCTTTCCTGGACGCGTGAACACGATCGATTCGATGACCGATCTTCGCCTACGCGACCGTCGATAGCTATTATCAATTGACTCGAAATAAGATCTGGGCAAGATAAGAAGTTCCAATAAGATTTGGGCAAGAAATTACAAAATCAATATTCTAATTCTATACATAATTTCTACAAACGATATGTAGATTTTGGATTGTCATCTTACACGAATACAAAATTCTGATCGATAACCAAGTTTCGTACGAGACTAATATGCGTTTTAATCGTTACGCATTACGTTAACGAACGTTGTAAGCATTAAAACACTCGTTACGTTAGTTGGAAAAGATTACAGCAATTTTTGCTGCCAAGCACACAGGCACGGTACGCGTAAAGCGCTAAGCGATGATAAGATATCTAAAAAAGTATTTAAAGTATTTAATTCGTAGGAAATGTCAGGAAGTGTCTTGATACCTACGAGTACATCCGATGTATAATACATCGTTGACACGAAACTGTGCGTAACTCGCGTACATCTCGATGAGAAAGTAACCAAGTTACCGAGCAGATGTTTGCGGAGAATGTAATGGTATAGTGGCACTCGAGTAAAGCGCAGTACCTATGCAGGCGGATATAGCTACATTTTTGGCATTTCGCCTCGACCTGCCTCTCCCAAGGAATTCGACCTTTTTTCCTCTCCTTCGTTCAGCCTTCCGCGGTCTATAATCGTGTATGCAAATCGTCACACAGCGGCAGGGTGAAGCAATCGTCCCGCAATCGTGTCTTATTAAGTCGTTCCGCTGATTTTCTGTATTCGATCGGCGGGAACCCATTGGCGAAGGCCTACCTTGACCCCGAAGCAGCAGGTCGCCGAGATCATCCGTGATCCGGAGCCACTGCATCCAGCTAGCCGACCGATGCGCGTAAAAGTCTCGTAGACGGAAGCTATCGTTCGTTCGATCAGCCGAGAATTATATCGATCGTTTCTCACAAACTGGTTTCCTACGTCAACGATATCGAGACATTCGTCGTTTAAATACCGGACATACGTACATACAGTTACAAAAAATACATGTCACTAACGGAATTCGGTATCCAGTTATTCTACTTTTACCGCGAGGGTCTTAACGATACGGTAAACCTATGCAGTCCACACGGACGAATTTAGCCGCGCTTGGAAATGAGTCGAAGACAAGTTTCTGGTTCGCTCTTTCCATAACAACTTTATCCCTCGATCGTACAAGAGTAACGTTTACCGGACTTCGTAAAGTACCTAGCGATTTTCACGTTGTCTGTACTTGAGCTGAACGATGGATTCCTTTCAACCATACGGCAAAGAACACATTTCGCCTCTATGTTTCAAACGAGCCACCTGCTTCCGCAAATTACCGTTTACGATTCGGATTAACCGCACTGAAAACATCAGCACCGCTCTCGATACGAAGGAAAAAACTCGATTCCTAGGCAACGACTCCTTCTCGCAGTTATTCGCAGTTCCCTTCTTCTCTTCTTAACTTTTGCTTCTATCTCGCGATAGAGGTAGCCGCTTCCATCATAAAACTTTAATTATCTTTAATCACGCGCGCAACTACAGCGACTGATTTCGAGGAGACTGAATCTACGCGCTTAATCTACTAAACTTGACGCTAACGATGCAACGTTATTACGTTAATGCGATACGTTCGAAGCCAGCGCCTCGTCCTTTCCTCTCATTATCGTGCAATCTTCTCCTAGTAAAATATTTTAGCGAAATGTTTTAGTAGGATGATCTAACGACCGACGAATCAAAGCGAGAAACGTTTTTAGGCATTGCCTTCCCCCTCTAATAAGGCTAATTTAGCTTCGTCGAGCTTGGTAGTCAGACCAGGCGATTTTTTGTTGGGAAATCGAACGCCGGCCTTGCAAGATTAGCCCGATGCAATTCGACACCGCTCTTATTTCTATTGCGTAGAATCTACAAAACGGAAAAACCTACATCGGAGGAGCTCTAATAAGCTGTAATCGGAGAAACTCGTAGCCGCTGTGCTACGAGCCTGTTCCTTTTATTCGGATTTCGGTCGGGAAATTTTTTAATACGTCCAGGCTAAATGAATTATTACGTCACGTTGGTGAAAGATCTTCTCTCTTCTACTAAAAGTTCGAGCAAACGGTAATTTCCGTTCGAATAATTCGATTCCATAACTAACTATTTACTATTTCAGATTTTGGAAAATCATTGAATCTAGGAAACGCTGTCGAAGCAAAGCTGTCACAGATTCCTTTAAAATAATGTACGCGTTGAAAACTTATTATCGCGTATTATCGCAAAGGACGAGACTTTTTAATCGACAAAGGACAAAGCTTATCGACTACCCTGACAAATTCGAGCTCTGAAGAAACGTTTCGTACGCAGCCTCGCGATAAATTCTGGCGGTGAATTTCCATGGATTTCCATGGAGTAAACGACGTCGCTTTTACCAGGAGGATTTGATCGTGAATTAAAGGAGACGGGGTGTTTATCGTGATGCTGCACCCTTCCAACGTGGGAACCTGGGAAGAGCAGGCCTATGGGGAGCCTATGAATCCGGGCACCCCCAAGCTAATCGCTCGGTCGCCTCTCGGCGTTGACAAATTTGCGAGACGGTGATGGATGTTATTGACTACTACGCGCGGTATACGCGGTATACTCTGTTGATCATCGAATGATCGAGCAGCGATAACTTCCTATTGTAAATTTCCAGTCTGATCCGTTAATAATTCACCGCCATAGGTCCTGGCTACCCCAAACCCTTTTAATCTGCTACTTAATTAATAGCCTGAAGACTTTTATAAATACGTCCAAAGAAATGGGATCTAAATAGAAATTCTTTCATCTACTGAATATTATAACGAGTATCGTGATTTATATTATAAATTCATATTTTTTCTCATTGGAAGAATAATTAGATATTTTATATATTTTTGCCTAGATATTAATTACGTTCTATACGTTATCGCGATACATTATTGCAGCTTTAAATATCCCACAAGTGCACGATCATCCTCGGTCTATCAATTAATACTGCGGCCATTCGATTACTTATGAAAGTCGCATGCCTGTCGGATTACACCTTTGGAATTTTAACCGCAAAGACGCGAACCTTTGCTACGGAAACGCGTTCCAAGTAACAACGAGGAGAGTCGCGAGAGTCTGAAACGATTCTCTAAACGCGCTATGGCTTAACGGATTGGCGTAGGGTGGCTGTAGGGTGCGAGAGACCGTCACTTTGATATGTAAATACACGCACTACAGGGTGTATGCGTACCACCCGTTGCACACAGACGAATTGGCGCGGTGTGCACGTATACGCGAGCGACCAAGTATCGAAGCTTACGTATGAACGCGACAGTCCCATCCAAGAGCAGCCGATGTGCATTTGCTCCACCGAACATGCCACAATGGCGCTCTGACTATAAAGGCAAATCTAGCGAAACAGGGGGTAAAAGAGCGACGCAAGGGGCGAAGAGATTCGTCCCGTTTCTCGAATCCGCCGGAAACATCCAATATCTCCGTTATCCCTGTTCTGCATACGTCAATATTGACTGGAAGCGAGTTCTTCTTCGTTGGAACACACCTTTGACTCGTGCACGATTTTCACGAGTTTCCAGACGAAGCTAGAGAATTCTAAAGGACTTTGCGCATAAAGAATCGATCGTTGGCGTTGGTTGCTTTTTCCCTTTTTAAAGACAGCCAAGTTCTCTTTGATCGGCGGAATGTGTAATCAGCGGTGAAAACGCCGCAACACGGATTGGAAATCGAGCAGCACGATGTGGAAGGTAGGCGGCGGCTATTGGGAAAACGATCGCTAATACACAGCTAAAGCCGGGATCTCGCCTCCGCGCTCGATATTAGGCGAAACCACGGTGGCGATGGCAAATAATTACCGTATGCTGGTCTAGTACACGCACCGTGAAAGGATAGGCGAGCTAATGGCGTTGTATTGTGCGGTAATCTCAAAGTAATCGGTTCTCGTTTTCTTTTTTTAAATTACACCCCGAGTCACACCCTTTTCGAATGGAACGGCTCGAAATGATAGCGCGGTCGAAGCGACTTCTATCGTCGCATGCCAAACAGCAATGTCGTGGAGAGACGTGGTGCGCCTCAGAGACGCCGACGTATCTACGTGCACGTTCCGAGCTACGAACGTTCGTTTCTACGCCGCACCGGCACCCCTGGGAGTCGTAACCGGCTTGTTGCACATGCACGCGACTGTTGATCCGAGCGTGTATTGGTAGCCGCGCATAATGGTACCCATTTAATGTTAACGACGCCATTTTCTGAATATGGATATCAACTGCCTTTGACTTCAGGCGCTCATGAATTTTCATACACGTTAGGGTTCCACGCGTTCCTCCGCGCCACGAAACCTTCGCTGAATCAACAGCCATTCCCTTTAATTCTCCAGCTACGCACCGTCCTTCTTTTTCCACCGACGAACCAATCAATTTTCTTTCGGGAAAAGTCGTGAAACTGGTATCGATTTCACTCCACGTCGCTAAGTTACGTACGCTGGTTTACACGTTGCAGTAACATCGTGCAGCTACTTTGTCTCTTAATATACGTAGCAACGATCGACGCGATCTATCGATGCATGACAGAAAAATGTCACAAGACGAGACAGTGTCTCCGACAACGTTTACCTGGCAGGAGTAGCGTGACTTTTGTGACGTCAGTGCCTGGTAAGTCTTGCCCCCACTATGAAACGCGTTAGTTGCAGGTGAGCAGGCGTGGTCTTTTCTCAACCAATGGTGTTCACGGGGCAGGACGATACCTGAACAACCTGATAGCTCACCTGAGACGCGCGCACCTCTTACTCGTGTCGAATCGCATTCACGATGAATCGTGACACGCGATTGCACCGCCAGTTTTATTAATTTCGTAACGCTAATTATCGTCCGTTCTCGCCACCATATTGGCGGATCGCTCGCCGAGTAAATAAATTTTAGCTTCAGCCTTCGAGAAAAAGAGGAGGAAAGTAACGAACAAGATTCTCACTGATATTTGAGATATGTTGGGGGAAACGCGAACGCGTTATCGGTAGCGGTGATGGTTATACGCGTAGGGAAGAAACGACAGAGAATTTTGTCGAGGAACAATATGTAAATACGTCGGTAGAAATTCATCGTTATTCGACAGGGATCGTATTCGACGTATAGCGTTCACGATGATATAGCGCATCGTCGCAACGTTACTGTACGTAATAGGAAAATGGCAAGGTAGAGAATGTATAGCCGATGTGCAATCATTTCGAGATATCTTGGAAAACATACAATCATACGCGGCAAATAGGACAAATAATGGCAGAGGGAATTCACGTAAAAACGAGCTATCGAAAAATGCTTGTCCCCTCTGCAAGTTATTCACCGAGTGGCACGGTACTCGCGTACAAACAATTTCGATGATAATCGAAAGGCCGGCCGCGATCGAATCGCGGCTTCTTACTCGTCGCGTGTAACTCGTTTTCATTTCGAACAATCAAGATAATTATACGTCGCTGGATATGGCGTAAACGCGTGGAATCGTTTTCGAGACGTAAAACGTATTTAACAGACGCGAGGCGTGACAACGGTGTCTTCCACGTTCACGACGTAATCTCAATTATAGACGACTTAAATAATAATACAAATTAGAAGAATGGACCTCCTGAGAAGATAATTTCGCGGTAGCGGCCGATATTAGATACGGCTGAAGCGAGGAGAGTAGCAGGACCTCCCAGCTGTCCTCCCACTGCGCGCAGATTACAATAATTACCATTCTTATTTACCTTCTCTGGCTCTGCGGGGCCCTCGGCCTTTCTCCGCGTCAATTACATCCGTCAAAGTTTCTCGCTTTAATCTCCAGATTAATCGCGGCCCTCAAACTGCGCGCAATTGCAGTTTCGGCACGTGGATGTCTTATCCAACGCGAAAAGATTATTTTCGTCGCCGATCGTTAACACAGCCGAGGCGAATCGGTTGTGTCTCGAGCGTTGCGCCATGGATTTCTAGTAAACGAATTGGCAAGATTCGACTCGTGGAGAATCTTTATCGGCTTCTGTGGTGCACAGACGTTATTGTTCTGGATCTATGATTTTATGGTTCGCGATTTCCACTCGCTGATTCCGACACGCGATTTCGTTCCATAATATGGTTTGGTTACGTTGTTGCGAAACAAAGTTATACGCTGTAAGCTTTCTAATCTATTAATTCGTTAATCTTCCTTCTCGGCCCATTTAGCTACCTACACGAATTGAATTCTATTCGTCGACACTGTGGATCAACGCGAGTGGACAAGCTTCTTTCGATATACTAACTTTGGTTCGTTATTTTTCTTCTTCTTAATTTCTACTACATATTCCGGATCGTTATCGCAGGTACGTACTTCTGATCCGATCATTACATTCCATGCGACTAGAAGGTGTCCCGATTTCCACGAACGGCAATATGTATACGCACTCACCGAGTCAGGTTCTCGCGTACCTGATCCGCTAACGACTCGAAGCTTCGCCGCGTACATAGGATCGTATATAGGGGAATAGTATAGACGGGAATGCAGGAACGAGACGCGTCGGTCGACGTAGCAAGGTGTGAACGGGGCGCTAGTAAACCGAGCAAACAACGAAGACAATAAGTTGGCAAGTCTCACGGTGGGACGTAGGCAGGCGGTCGCACGTGCTGAGAGGAAACTCGAGACACCAGCAATCATCGCGGCGTCCACTGTTAAGGGAAGAGAGAAGCGAAACGAGTGAAAGAGGAGGGACAGTTCGGTGCGGCACCTCCTGGGACGATAATTCGATGTAGGGGCACCCTGAAGTACCCGGCGTGCCCCATCGGCAGGAGGTCACCGGTTACGCCCCTGAGATATGCGCAAGAACTGTACGCGGCCACCCTTTGCTGCTTTGCGGACCCGCTACAAACGTTTTCCTCTCGCGCGCTCTTTTCCCTTTCTCTTTGTGCCTCTTCTTTATTTCTTTCCACTCTTTTTTCTTTTTTTTTTTTTCATTTCTTTTCTTTTACCATGGGACGTCTGCAACTACGCAGCGGAGGGTTGCGCGCGTTGCATTTCGGCCGGTACCGAAAGAATCGCGAACCCGTTTTCACGTGAACGCCCACCGGAAACAGCTGAACTGGCGCCTGAATGGTCCGTCGATAGAAGATATAAAAGTACTCGGATCCGATTACGAGGACACGCGGTACGTTGGGTGACCGTTTCTCATTGAACGCGTGTCAAATCCTTTTGAGACATTCCCGCTCGGCCTTATTTATTAATCGAAGCACGACAGTCGATCGACTATACCCGCGGCTCCAACGATCGGCAGCCGTTCCCTCTTTCGATATTTGTTTTCTATGCATCATGCGAGAGTCTGACAGAGATTAAACGATTCGTTACGGCGCTTAACGAATGGAAGAAATATTGCATTTCGAGACGGGGTTCCTTTCGGACCACGTTTCGACCAAACGGATGTCGGTAGAACAAAGGAAAATCCTTCGCGGTATCCTCGCTGGATGAAACTCCGCCTACTCTACCCTTATTACGACTTCTTTTCCGTTGCTTTTGTCGGCGAACTGAAATTCCTCAGGAAGCTATCGCGATCCCAGGAATAATCAGACTTTTATCTCAAGCGCAAATATAAGATTGGTACTCACGTTGAGATTTGAATCGAAGAACGAAAGGTGTCGTGTTAAACACGTGTTAACACATGGTGTCTCGATTTCCCGTGTCACGACGACAGACCGCAAAGGAGCGGTCCTCCAGATGTTGGAGATACGGTCACTTCGTTATATTTTCTGTGGAAGACGAGCATCGTCATCTGGGAGGCAACAGTTGGTCGCAAAAGCACGGTTTTCAAAGCGTCAAGTAAAACGGTTCGTTATAGTCTGGACCAACGATCAATGCGTCGCTCGAAACGATCGATTAACGAACAGTAAGTTCGATAGATCCTAGTCGGTATGCGAAATAAGGTTGAAAGCACACGGAAGCATCGACTCGTTGGAACGTCCCATCTACCATTCTGATGTCCAAGGAAGCTAAAGTTTAATCCTTTTCAGCGTGCAATTTAACACGAACCTTACCAGAACCGGTGATATAAAATTATATAAAGTACTATAAGAATTTACGTAAAGTTAGACGAACAAAAGGAATAACGACGAATATACGACTGTAAATTAAATTTTGAAACCGGTCATTTCACCGGACCTGATAAGATTAATGTCGAAATACTTGGTCATTATTTCCTGATAGTCTGTACAACATAAATCTACTTAAAAGATAGAAAGCGAGGAAACATCGAACGTTTCAAAGAATCTTAAAAGATGAAACGATGTTAAATAGGACACGCGATGTGTCCTCGTTCCTTTTGGTTACTATGCCGCAGAAACTGATATCTTATAACGCGCAACAAACTTGATCATCCCGTACCAAGATCAGGATAGAATTTTGAGACGTCAAAGCTAAATGTCTAAAATCCTAAGTCCGGCTTGCTACGTTATAAATAAAGAGAGCAGAACGAAGGTAACGCGTGTCGCCGTCACGCGTTTTTCCTCGTTCGGTCTGCGTTGAATGTCGAAGGGCAGTCCAGGGGCACGCCCTCGCCCCTGCGAGCATAATTCCGATTTTGGCTGGTACATGCGCTTCGTAGAGCGACGGGTGCAATCTTTATCCACGAGTGAATGACGCGTGTAGAGCTACCGGCTCCAGGGAAGTTCTTACAGCACGCGCAGGGGCGTATCAAGGACGCCTCGTACCAACGCCCCTGTCGACCCCTAGGTGGTCCAGGGCGTCACTGGGTGGTACGCTTTAATTCCAGACCAGCGAGTTCTTCCTTTTCACTCGTTGAGAGCCCATTCCATCTCGGTTCTATAGATTCTCCGTTACCGTCGTAAATATTATTTTCCATCGAGATGAACGCTACGATTTTAATAACTGACCGCGATGTTAATCGTAATTCGTTAGACGGTAGAGGTCGCATCACGAGGAACGAGTCGACCGCTTCTTTGATGCGGCCTTCTTTTTTTCTTTTTTTAGAATGAATTTGAATCAAGTGGCATTTAATAAATTCCAATTAACGATGGGACAGGGACCAGCAGGATCCGGTAGTCGAATCGCAAATCGTATAAACACACACACGGCTCATTAGCCACATGGAACAGGATCGGTTACCTTTTATAGTCGAAGGTGGCAGAAGACACCGCCTTCTACAGCAGGAGAAAGAGCGCAGGTTTACGACAGGGCATAAAGTCTATAGGCATCGGTCGAAGGAATATCTTCCCTGTGGTCCTTCCTTCTTTTTTCCCCTCTTTTATTCCGACTATGATTTTCACGACGATACGCCACGCGGGTTCGTTATCATTTTGCGATTCTAAAAAGAAAAACCACGCAAGAATACGGCTTCCGTGATCATAGAAAGCCACGGATTTTGTTAAAAGTTTCCATATAAACGCAAATAGGACAATGACGTGGATCTTGGTGGTGGACGAACGGCGCAGAGTGTATTTTTGCGTTAGTCGCGAATAACTGGCGAACCGAAAGTAGCTGAATTCCTGTGACGAAGAAAACGAGGCGGAGTGTTTCGAGAAACTGAGATCGAATTTCAGAAGCGCATAGTATTCGCAAAAACGAGCAGAAAACGAGAGTAATGTTCAATTTGCGTAGTAGATTCGGTCGATGAATCGTGGTACGTATCGCTGTAATTTTAATTTTCCGTAGAGACAAGAACGGTGACTGCACCGGTTGACAAGTTTGGTAAGATCGATACACTTTGAAAGGGCTGATAATGGGAAAACCGATGTGGTCTGAGCGTACCTTCACGGCGATAATGATACGCTTACGTTTACAACTCCTCAACGTAGGGATCTACCACTTCCTTGTGTATACGATTCGTAAGCCTTGGCCCGTGAGTAATAACAGACTGACAATAAGTAGTATCGATTGCGAGTACAGATGTTCAACTAGAAAAAAGTTTTTTTCTTTTTCTTTCTCTTTCTTTCCCCTCTATCAACCAATTATCAACACGGAAGAATTCTACATATGTACGTGGCATCTTGAAAAATCCACGTTGAATATAAACTCGTAACGAGTCTTTTTTTTTTTTTTATCCCTTTCGCCTTTCCTCGATAATTATCCTTGATTTCCAAGTAAACGCAATGATATGATACATAACGGTGAAAATGGCGCCACAAGTGAATTTATGCGTATCGAGCCTGGCACGCGAACAGAATCGAGAATAATACAAGGAGGGTTGTTAAACAGAGTTGAGATAATTGAAGCACCGAGTCGTCCCATTTTCGATTCCCATTTTCCGCGGCTGGTAGCAAGTGAATTCTAGTTTGCAAGGGAGGGCTGTGATGATTCTCTACGGTACCTGCGAATCACGAACGCGCGCAAGATAACTGATAGAAAGACAGAGTAACGGTAACGGCAATTGAGAAATCGAGGAACGGGTTGTAATTAGTTGGCATGGAGCAGAAAGCAAAGGGCGTCGAGCCAGCGTCGGCGGTGGCGTAGCGGCAATTGCGCGTTTGTAATTAATTAAATAACGATATAATTGGCTCATAGAGCAATTAGTTGATTGATACGCGAGACTCTGACGAGCGAGGGAAGAGAGAGGTGGCGTATAGACGGGACAAGCGAAACGGAGAAAGAGAGGAACAGGGAGCGATGCGAAGCCAGAGGGAAATTGTTTCACAGAAGTTGCATGCCAGTCAAACGATGAATAGGGGTGTAATTTATTTGTAATTTGCATTCGATTTACGTGTGAAATTTATCGCGATTCAGTCTGCCTCGGGGCAATAAATTAATCGTAAATTAAACGTAAGGCTACAAAAAGTATCTTGTATATAATTCATCATTCCGCGAATTCAGCTAGGAACTGAAAGAAACTAACGATCGTTGTTCCCGAGCGCTAATAGTCTGAGAAAAAACGATTAATTGAGATCGAAGATAAGTCAAGTGTGAGAAGGCAAGCCAAGAGTGAAAATAACCTAACAGTGGTAAACACGAAGAATTCTATCTGTAAGCGATCAATTTGTCGCAGAAGAGATCGTTCCTTCGATACGCGACAATTCTTTCACACTCTGTACCTTCTTGGCATTCGCCCACTTATCTCCGTCGGAGGGAATTTTCCGTGCGAAACAAAGGAATAACAACGTGTAAAGTCCGATGTAAGTCATCGTGTAAGACGTCGACGTGGTTCTTCGGTGAACGCAGGCGGCGCCAACGAATCCTTTGATGGTTCGCCGCATGGTCGCTTTTTCAGGTAGCCACAGACGCATTAGTCACTCTTCTCGTTCTCTTCGCTTGTCTCTCTTCAAGGGAGAGGATGCTGAGCACACAGGTATCTAAATGAGCTGCTCAGAATTGTTAATAGGCGCTACAGCCGCGAACAACGCGTGTCTCATCGACGTGGATATTTCCTTTTCATACCTGTATCATCCCCAACCGTGTCACGTTCTTTCAATTAAGAACAGTCGTGCCACGTCGCCGGTCAAAGAATATCGCCAAGTACGAACGGTCGAAAGTTTCGCGAAGCTCGTGTAACAAAATGTCGAGGGGAAAAAAGAGCAACGCGACAGGGACGTATCGTTTTATTTTTCACCGAAAAAGTGGTTCATTCAAGGCCCAGCGTCTTTGTTCTTTAGGAAATCAAGTATGAAGCCATCAAGCTGCCAGTAAATCGCGAGCCGCGGCACAGCCTCTGTTTTTCTGTACCTCCAATCTCGGCGCCAGTCAGAAAGCCAAATCATGGCCTCATTATAAAGTAATTAAAACCCATTACTAATGCTATCCTTTATCGAGAGAAGCAAAGGGCAGAAGCCGACACAATGAAACGGCAGTCAGACCCTCGTCTTCTCGCCGCGGCTCGTATCTAGAACCTCGATTTTGGCTGCATAATCCAATAGTAATACGAAGCACGACAGGACACCTCAAAGTCGGACCCTTCGATCCGTCAATATCCGTCCTACGATGAACTTCCAATAGGGTTTTCGCATGTTTTAATAGAATTTGCTCGCCGATGAACGACGAACGAGAAACGTCCGTTGCTGTGGTGGACAAGCTTCTCGATGTACTTTCATTTTTTCCTATTGCACGACGATGACTAAAGAGTTTGAATCTTCTCACAGCGTAGCGCGACTCGTTTCGTTGGATCGTTGCGAAGCTGTATTTCGCGAATGTAAGGAGGACAATTTTACGAGATACGCGAGAACAAACATAAGGAAGCTCGTTATCGATTTAAGCATAACTGGTATTAAGAAACTGGAAGTAAAACTTGCACTGCGATTTACTCGATCGTCCGTTTCGTCTTACGGAAGCCCATTTTTCAAAAAGTCGCACGATTATTATCGAATTTGAATTTTCGTTGGTTCTGAATTTTCCGCGATCTTATCACGTTGTCGAAGAATTAGTTCGCTGCGAAGTCACCTTTCGTACACGCGGAACGTCGACGTAATTAGAAAAATCGACCAATCAGCTTTCAGGAAGCGACAGCGACAAAAAGTGAGCTGGAAGAAATAAAACTATGACGAAGCCAGTGGCGCCAGGGCTCCTCCAACTCATTACTCGATTCTCCTCGCTAACCCTTCATCAAGTTTCGAAACTGAGTTTCAAAATTTACTTCGTGCACTAGTTAATATATCGTACGACGAAAAAAAAAAGATTGTTTTTTAGAAGACCGTAAATGTCGCAATTAGGCGACGCATACCGATCGAAACGATTCGAAACGAGTGGAAATCCGGATGGCGTTACTAATTCGTTCTCGATCGAGGGAAAGCGGCGATTTTAAATGGGATAACCTCGCGTTTGACCGTAGCGAACGAAACGGAAAGAAGGATAAACAAACGGGAAGGTGTTCATCGATCATCTTAACGAAGGGAACGAATTCAGGTATCTTAAGGGCCGGTAGAATGGTCCGAACAATCGAATTCCAAGCCTTTAAACATTTCCCGAGAAGACTGATAATTCGCAAAAGGCATTCATTTCGCCCGTTAAAATTTCCTCCTCTGGAACGAACCTTCATTTTCTCCGACTGGTGAGATGGTTTGTGATTAGAGAGGTGCGACATTTTCGCGATCTTATCAACGAGTTAAGTTTCGTAGTCCGACAAAGCCGGCTTGGCAAAGGTACTTGCGATGATGGGTGTAGATACAAATTGGGGTCGAGAGAGTAAAGGTCCAATCAACCAGCAAGAGATCTTATCCGTCTAATGGACAAAAGCCACTGCAGGCAAAATCAAGAGTCGCTTGGTTCAAGATGTACGCGCGAACTAGTCGCTTTCTGAAATTGAAATTCTTTTAATCGCCTGGCTACATTCCCCGTGCGATTCGTCCTTACGAACGTGGAAAACAAAGGAAGAGAACGTGGAGTGGCTGACAGAGGAGGATTAAAAGACAGTTAATTCGATTCGAACCGTCACCTTTTACCATTTACGTTCGTCTCGTTAATCCGTAAAAAGAAATAGAAGCTGTCAGGGAACACAATGGCATCGAGAACGAAGAGGTGACTAGTGGGAACTTTGGCCGACCAACGTTTCCATCATCCGATCGATTACGAAATACGTGAGTTAATTAGCCACTTTGCTGGCCAAATACCATTCATATTCCAAACCGAAAGGATCGTTAGCCACTTGTACAAAATACTTTCTGTTCGATGCCACTGATTTCCGACGATTATATACCATCTGCTGGAGACTTGAAACGGCATTTCTCTGAAAATCTAAAATTCTCTTTCGGTGACGACGAGAAAGCGAAGAAAATAGTAAGAAAGCCGGCTTTGCCAGGAGATTATCGTGTAACGTAGATAAAAGAAGCGCGGAAGATGAATCGGTGTGCAAGAGAAATGCCTTGGTCCTTTATAGATTTACTCACGCCCCCGGAACCTTGTTTACGTGGCCGTAACCATCCGTCGCTAAACATTTATCGTCTCCTTGAACAAAACCTCGATAACGTTATTATTACCATTATACTGTACCCGAGGCGTTCCCTAAGTGCTTTTCGCTCTGAAGTATCGAAAGTGCTTTTTAAGATGAGATCGCGCCTGGATCGAGAAGCATCTCCCGTTGCATCCGGGATCGTCCGAACGCGGTAATGCTGCAACCGTAAATTGATGGACGTTCACCGTACAGTAATTGAAACTCTTGAACTTAGCAAATGAAATCTCGGACCGGTGATTGGTATTATTATTCCGGACAAACGTTCTGGCGAAATTATAAGCCTCGTACGCGTAACTTTATCGAAACTCTTGTAAAATTCACGGTCCCCTCTACGCATATGTAATTGCACGTATTTCTGCGTCCTTTTATTTGCCTTTCCACCATGTTTCGCTTAATAAAGGCGTATTCTATAAAACGCAAACCGTCGTATCGTAAAGTTAGCGCAACCATAATCCCTGCCGTTGTCCAGGTTGTTCGTCGTTGACGAGGTGTTAAGAAACCATCGTTCCTCGCGTGGCTATTTACGCGGACCGTGATTTACAGCATCGTATTCAACGTCGCGCCGTTTCTAAAGACTCGTGGATCCCGTTGACCGAGAGTAGAAGTTTGAAACATCCTCGAGTTTCACGTTCCGCGTTTTACTACGTTTCCCTTTGGAGTACGCGCGGCGGCCACCACTTTCAACTTCCACGTCCCGATCTTTTATAGGACGAGAGAATCGATGCTGTTTGGTGGACCCTCGTAAATTGTACGCAGGCTGGAGCGTATTGTGCTCGGTGATTTACCGGTGCAAGTCCATTAGTCGTAAAGCAACGCTCCTCTCGCCATTGCTAGATGACGGACGATAAGACAAACTGCGTTTCCAGCGTATAATACCTAGCGGCGGTCGCTCTATGCAGCAACGACGCGATCGCTAGTGCCAGCAACGGTTCCAACTTCTCTTTCATCGACAGTCGAAGCTTCGCTCTTTTTCTCCGCCGATCTCCGTTCCACTCGCCGCCGTAATTTACGATCTTGGCCTCGTCATTACGAGTCGAATGGCTCGACCTTCGTTACCGCTGTTCGCAGATAGGCAAAGATAAAACCGACGAACCCCTCTCTGCTCGGTAATGCGCGTTATAACCCTCCTATAACGAGCTGTAGTATACTACGAATCGTTGAAACAACATAATCCACGCTACCTGTCTGTGTTTGTTCCTCGAACGTTTCGTGATTCGTAGATTTCGCTTAATAAGAGTATCATACAACGAGAATTATTTATCAAGCAAATACCAGTTCGTTTAAAACATGCCGCGTGCAAGAAAAGTTTGTAATCTTCGCTAATAGAGACAACAGCGATAAAAAGAGATGATTCGGTTCTTTTGATAGATACCGCGGCGACGACGTTTAATCACGCGAGCGCGGAATATTATTCGCGTTCTGCGATCACCATCTTTCCTGTAAGCGAGATTTTAATTAAACTCCGAGCCCTATTCGCTGCGTTGTAACGCGCAACGAAAATTTACAACAGCCCGTTTTGTTTGCCATTTCGATCGTCGCTCGGTATAATTATCCGCGTAAGACGTGGATAGCATATACCGGTGATTCTAATGATAGCCCGCGATAGACCGCTTTCGTAGCAAGATTTAAACACATTTTACAACGTGACGCGGCAAGAAAACGCTCGAGTTCTTTCCACCCTTGCCGCGCATATCTTATGAGAAGGCAGGGTTCATCTGGACGATGAGGCAGATAACAAGGCTCCTGCACGCGTACACGGTAACCTCGATACAAAATCCTCATTACGCTCCGTGGAACTCTATTTTTGTTCGACAAATAATGGTAATTACGTTGGTAGCGAGCGATTAAAGACGCAAATGAGGCAGGATACGCGGGCATCGCGCAGTTTTGCCAACGTTCCGCCGTGCAAAATCGCGTCCGCGGAAAAACTGGACGATAGGCGAACGCTCGTCCTACGTGTAATAATTGCCACCCCGCAAGAAACCTAACGAGATGGACATTAATGTACCCGTTGCACGCGCATACCAGAAAGGATGTCTACGATTTTATGAGATTTTGCACGCAGCGCGAGATAACGTTCGATGCTGATACGTAAAACCAGTATAGGCATAGTAATCGCGATTTTAGTTCGATATACGCGAAACACCTAACATCGAAGTAGGCGAAATACGCGAAACGCACGATTGTCCGTGTTCGTGGGCGGTCTAACGTAATAAGAGTATGATAGACGATGTTCCCGTAAATGAGCGACAGAGATCTATTATGTGTATTATACATCCTTCCTGTGTGGTTAATTATAGACACGATTGCGTCACGGCGCAGGGAAACAATGAATGCCACGAAACGACGGTCTTATTATTCAGAAAGGATGTTCATTTACGTACGTTTGTTGGTAAAATCGACGTTATCGAACTGGACTCGCTATACCGGAAAATAAGGGTGAAGCAGGTTTATCCAAGTCAGCTAAGATTTTATATCTCAAAACTCGGTCTGCAACTTTGCACGGAATAATCGAACTCGTTGTACGACGTATTTTCAAACGATCTGCGTCGACTGCAAGAAATATTTGCACGTCGTTGTAACATTTATATACCGATTTGGTGCAAGTTCGTTAAATATCGTCTTTGACACGCTCTCGTGTCGTATTTAGCGACTACGAAAAGCTTGCCACTACGAAAATGAAATGCAGAATCTAGTGAAAAAATCGTCAAACTCGGCTAATCTCGACAAACCTATATATATAGATATATTTCTCGTAATTGAATTTAACGAATTACGAGATGACGCGAGTACCAAAGAAATATTTCGCAGCTTTGGAAATCGGCGTCTCGAGAAATTCAAAGCGAATGTAACAGTACTCTGGAATCGCAGCTAGTGAATATATTTACTAGTCTGGTTTTCTTTGTGATGCTGCATTTCCGTGACAAGCGACGGGTCCCGTTCTTATTGTATCGATTTTCCTAGTCGGTTTCCTAGATCAGAAAAAGTCCTAACAGGATCGCGACACAATGTTCCGTCTTGCTATCGTACCTGGTCCGAGAAACATAATAAAATTGTAAAACGTATCGGACAGGAAGCGTCCGTGGGCGTATCAAAATTTGTATACCGTGGAAAATATATATCGTTTTACGAGAAGCAAAGGTGGACATCGAATTGCTTACCTAAATGACTAAATCGGACAGATTTCACGGTAACTTTTACCTCTGTTTCTTGCAGCTGTGATTTAAAGATACGCACGAAGTTTCTATCGAAAGATGGAAAGTTGCCAAGTGCCAATTGCTTTCTACGATTATCAGAGATACACGTGGCTTTTTCGGGACATCAGCTGCCGAAGGATACCGAATGGTACACACATACTGCTTTAGAAAACAACATGCTTATTTCGTGATTCGATCAGATACCATTGTATCGTTGCCGATGATTGCAGTCATTACGTGGCCGATGCCGCATTAGAATTCGTACCGGTAGAAGAATGATTATTCGGCATCGAAACGTACACGGCCGGCAACAGATTTGTAGGAAATTTGATCAGATGTATTCAAACAGAAGCGAAAGACCAACTACCGTTTCACGAACTATCGTTATTCTCGGTTATTTAATAAATGGTAATAAACTTTCACTAGGATAAAAATAACATAAATCGCAATGGTCGAGGGAAACTTTAATAATCTGAACTCGAGACATCGATAATACGATAGAAACCGCTTTCGTTGTTCCAGCAAAGAATCGTATATCTTAAAATACTTATTTAACTTTTTGTTTGATAGAAGGAAAGTAAGATATATGAAAGGTGTACTGTGCGAATAATTACGAACCGCGCTGTAGGCTTTTCAAAATATTGAAAGAGTTGGTAAATGAATTCCCAACGTTATACGCACAGACGATTAACAGGATCAGAGATAAAATACTAAGAATTATAGCGATGTGAAAGACAGATTGTGATTTAAGCAGTCTGTAGGGGCATGAGAATTAATTAATCTTCGAGGTATCATTAATCAGTTTCAACGAGAAAAACAGGTTAGTAACAGTTCTTCGAGATTCGAAAGATTTCAGGTTAAATCCGTTCATTGGATTGTAATTAGTAGATTGCGGATGTTTATGCAAATTTATACTTTTATGAATAAAACTGAACCAGTGTAACCTAAATGGAGATTTCTTTCGCCATTTAAATATTACTTTAGTTGAACATTTGGTATACTTCGAGTACGCTTTTGCATATTTAAATTGTCCACAAATCAGTGAATAATAACGAATAAACGTTCCACAGTAAGGAATAAATGATCACAGTGTAATAATCATGATCGACAACTGTCACTTTTCCCTTCCGATTTGCGGATAGCGAGCCTACGACATTTATATTATATTTTCTCTATCCATTATAATTATGATAAAAACGATTGTAATATGTCGTATAATTTGAAACGTTTTCTTTTTTTTTTTTTTTTAATAGCGATTAACATACTAGATATTTGATTACGTTGAGAGTACAATTATCGTTGCCAAATTTTACGGCAATTCGTGGAAGCAAAGGAGCTTGACAAAGTTCCATGAAAGGAGCGCAAAGCTCAAAGACGGCTAAATTTCCTCAAAGGAGCCGGAAGTCTTCTGAAAACGGAGAACACACTTTCTCGTTTCGTTCTTCCTGTCACTCGAGACCCTTTTACCAGCACCCTAAAAACCCGCTCCTCCCTCCGACGCACGTTAATAGCTGATTCTTTACCTAATGGGGTTGCTGCTGGTCGGCATTCGTCATTCTTCTTTCGACGCTCGCTGTCGGATGGAAGCGCTTATTATTTGGCAACAGGACCATCGGTTCTAGTGGGAGTCGACGGTCATGCCCATCGCACGAGTCTCGATATATTGTATTTTTAGGGCGTGCACGCTTCGAACCTTAACCTCTGTTTGTCAATTTGTACGTACGTGTCACTGCGCCATCATCGATGATCGTACACTATCGCTCAAAAGTACGCGGACACTTGCTTACTTCTCCATAGAACGTAATTTAGTTACAAAATCGCGAATAGAAATATTCGAAACGATTTTATCCTATGTCAGAGCTATCGTAGATTATTTATTTATTTACTTGTTCGATCAACGAGTTACGCTCTTTGATACGATTCGTACGGTAATATAAAATAACGAGCGAATATAAAATACACGCGAACACAGACTCGACGAAATTTATCTTTAAATGCTACTGTATAAGAAAATGATCGTTGTCTGTAAGAAATTTAGGAGAAAGCGGCAATTAACGCTTTCGATCGTTAGCTTTGATCGCTGGTATTAATTCGTTCGTTTCAGTAACATTCGCGTACGGTTAATGTATTGGGTTGGCAACTAAGTGATTGCGGATTTTGTCATTACCACCTAATGACAAAATCCGCAACACTTAGTTGCCAAAACAATAGATCGATCAAAGTAACAACACGCGAGAATCGATCGTATCACGAATACAGTTAGTAAAATCGGATAAACAGTCTCCCTTTGCCACGAACCAAAGAGAAACCTCGAATTTCCGCACAAACTGCGTTGTATCCATATAAAATTCTACTCATTACGCAAATTAATAAATATTTCTCGTTCACACTTCTCTGAGCGTTATACGAGTCCGGTATAGAGGACGCGTGCAAAGTATGAGTGTGCAGCTGCAACTATCACGCCCCCGACACACCCCTAAGGATGCAGGGGGTAGCACGCGTTATTCGTTTTCGAATAACAGTGTATTCACGCGAACGCGTGCTCCCTTAGCACTCCCTCGTCTTCTATGCAAACGAAATACACGGTCGACGCGACACCTTCGAATTCCAAACACAGACTGGCTAAAATTTCACAAATAGGATCACCTTAGCTCCGAAGCCACCGATACCTGTCATCGAGGACAACCTTGAAGATATATAGGATTACTCTCTCGCTAACATATACAAAGTTACACGTCGAATCTCGTGTATACTTAAAAACTGCCATTTTCATAACCCGATATCTTTCTACTCTGTTATTTCAATTCAAATGATTCCCTTTATTTTTTCTCGCTACGGTGACAACTTACGAAGCATTCAAAATTATCGACATCGGATTATACGTCACTGAAAGTCTAGCAAGTTTGACCCGATGCTTCTTTTCGTAGAATTTCATTCGTTCCATTTCATACAGATTATGTTGGTCAAACTTGGAACTGATCTGAAAATAGAACGTGGAAGACGCAAACGATTTACTGCAAATATATATTTGGTAGATAGTACACGGTATGAATAGCCACCTTAAACTATAACATTGAAGAAAAATATTGAAACTTATTAACCGTTTAAATGCTTTCGCCATCTCTTCCCAATGTCTCGTAGCTTCTACGTGCGATTTCGAATTTGTTTCAAACTTTACCGATATAACTACGATGCGACTAGGATATTCGTTACAGTGCTATTCTAATGAAATTTCAGAATGCTTCGTACTACGTGTAAAAGATGCGTACGAATGTTGAAATATTTTCACGTACACGAACTGTATAGATACATCGACGAAACATCGAAGAAGAAATGGTACGATCATTGACGATGTCAGAGTTTTCCAGTGAGTCTTCTCTATCCAGCAGTGTGGTAGATCATGAATGGGTGGGGAACCCTAAGGGTCCGCCTTTCGAGTAAACTACTACAACTACCAATATCGGTACCAGCACTACCACCTCCACCGACGCCGTGGCTGCCACCCCCGGGGGCAGTAATCTCGCATGGAGATCCGGCTTAAACGATAGGCCCTGTTTCCAGCGCCGCCCTCGTACGCGAGACTCTTAATTTCCAAGCAAAACGAGTACGCCGCAGCCACCACCCGATCGCTCGGTTTCCACGAAAATACTTTGCGTCCAGTTCTTCGTCGCCGTTTACCGAAAGAACCGCTCGATGCCATGTTATTATACGTGGCTTGGATATTTCCATATCGCGCGACTAGGCGAGGTTAATGCTACCATCAGAACCGAGCCAACCCCTTTTTCGAAGATGGCGCGCTATTAAAGAGATTCCCTTTTTCTTTCTTCCTCTGGAGAAAATGGTCCCATGTCCCTAGCACCGAGTTGCCAAGCTACATAGTATGGCTACATGCTGGTTATGTTGCAAATTCGAGCGACTCGATGCACGTATCGCTTAATCGTCCATGTTACGCACACGGTGCATCGTTGCCTGGCCGATCCCTCGATATCGACACGAACCAGACGATTCGTTCCATCGCACGCAACGCGCCAGAATTCCTTTTGTTCTGTAATTAGCGGAGGAAAGATTGTCAAAAGTATATACACTGTAGAGCGTAGAGCGAAGGATGAGGTTAAACGCGATCGCGTGGAGGGAAAGAAGCATCCGTTTACACAGAGAAGAAGAGCGAAATTGCGAGCGAGGTGGAGGGAAAGAAAGGCAGAAAGGGACGCAGAAAAGTAGACGGCCATGATGGTTTGATATAGCCTGGAGGAATATAAAACGAGGAGAGATATCATCGCGCCGGTGAGTCGGAATAAAACTATAAACCGGAGGAAACAATTACCCTGACTGCTCGGTAGAAGATGCGGCTAATGATAAGTGGTTGGCTGCTCTCGGGCCCTTCCATAGTCGCCGTATTGCCTTTGGTCGTCTCTTCCAGCGCCATTTTCACCGCGCCGATAGAAACCGTCCTCGCCTCTTTCTTCCTCCGTTTTCTCTTCTTTATTTTTCCCGATTCGCGTAATCATTGCGCAAGATCGTTGCAACAACGCGAGCGATTATTTTATCAAGGCAGCCGACCTACCGGTCGACCATCTCGCCGAAAGCCGGCGTAACATTTTTCCGTTTTTATACGCGCCGAGATCGACCGGCAAATCCCGGTCATTTTCAAGATTACACGGACAGGTGACACGTAGGTATGTAAAAAGTAAGTAAAGGGCGGCCGCATGAAAAATTCATGTCCACGTCCGAGATGGAAAGCAACGTTTCAACCGCGACTAAGTCGCAAACGAGTCTATCCGCAATTACATCGATTACGCTCGATGTTTTCCGTTTATTCCACTTTACCGAAGGAAATCCACGGCGAGTGGTTGATACGAACACGTGCAGAAATCATCCGACGATGGACTCCTCTCCTCTATCTGCACGTTTATGGTTTCCTTTCGGCCGCTCGTATACCGACGTGAAATCGGAAGAAAAAGAAACTCGCGATCGGTAGAACACGGTGCTCGCGAGAGCACGAGCAAAGCGATTTTCGTATTTCAATTTCCTCGCCTGACCGGGCAAAGTATGCATCTTCTAAAAAGACTCGGGAGCTTTGCACACGGTCGTTTTCTTTCGCGTGGCGAAGATCACAGTGTTCACAGAAGGCATCTAATTGCCAACCTCTCGCATCTCGCGCTCCCCCATAAACTTAACGACCGGCTTAACGGTTGGCCCTGCCGGTATGCTAAAGAGCGTTTCTTCGGCTATTTCGCGAAGTACCCTGTTAAAGACTCCGATGGGCCGTTGTAACGTTTGAACGGTGTAAAAGACCGCGTTCTATGCGAGACGCCCGTTCATTTGGCCAATGCGGAATCGTAAAATCGTGAAATTAATACGTAACGGACTCATTAACGCAACGACCTATCGTTTTGTCCCGGTGTTTCGCGCACGAAACAGGCGAACGCGGTCAAACAAAGACACCTTTCGTCGAAGGTTTCTTCGCTACGCGACGTTTCCACGGCCGCGAAAGTCGATGATAAGTCGCGGATGCCGGCCGTTCGCTGCGTGTTCCAACCAGAGCTGACGTTATTCGATTTTTGCAACAGTTTGCATGATTCTGATTCGAGCGATTGAGAAAAAGTGTAGGGTTTGGAGGGGGGTGCAGACGGCGGAGGGTCCGTGATTGGCGGGACATTAGTGTAATGAGAGTCTTGAGTTAAGGGGTAAAACGTGGTAGCAGCTACCGCGGCGTGTATCCGCCATGATTAGAGCCTCTGCTGCATTTTCGCCGATATCGTGAGTTCGCGAAATCGCTCCTGCAATTTTAATCCGGTCTCGAGACTCTTCTTTCGTCCAAAGGGGAAAAAGGAATGTCGGTGGTGTACGATGGACTCGTACAAGCCGGCAAAAAATAAAAAGAAAGGCTGACTGAACGGAAGGCAGATCCAATCTTGCCAATCGACAGGCAGAGTTATATACCGATGGATATTCGTACGCGCATCTATCAAAGTACATTAATCACCAACACATTCACCGCGCGCAATGTGTGTGAACGATGAAAACGTTGTACGTTGCTATCAATATGATTTATGACTCGACGTAACGATGTACTCCTGGCGTCGCAACACGCGCTACGCGTTTGCTGCCGTGTCACGTTAACGGAGAACGCCGCAATTTCTGTATCATTGTATCTTTCCGAGTCTATCTTCTCGTGAATATTTTACTAAGGTTCTACGTCGTTTCCTAGTTCCCGTGTATTGCAATTTGCCAACCTCGTACAATCCACTTTTGCCGTACGACTTTTTCTCCAGCCGATTCCTATACGTACTTACACGCACGCATGCCTCAGCGGTTGCCTGCATTTAGGGGCACACGGTTCTCGCGAACTTTACGCTTTGTCCCGTAAAACTATTTTTACCCCATTATCCTTTCCTCTTTGCGATAGTCGTATGCAAACGATAAGCAATGGCAAAAAATTCGGAACCTTCGAGGCTATCGGCGCTAACCATGGGATCGTAGTCGAACACGATAAGCAGCGTAAATTTTGTAACAATGTTTCCTTCGCAGAAGAGGTTGTACCGAGGCACGATAGTCGTTGTAAGTTACAGAGTTACCCTCTAATCATAAACGCGAGTCTGACTGCAGTCCGGATGCAAGGAAGCACGTGTTGTGCCGGTTCCGCCAGCAGGTCGGCCAGTCTCGTCCATGAGCATTACGTATTCAGTGGCCAGCGCCATTTTGCCTCAACCATTTTTGCCGATCAAATCTTAATTGTTGGCTGGCGGCTGTCTAAGGAGGCGTGGCCACTGGTTGGTTCAGTTTCTGCCACGCGATGCACGAACGCGTTGCTTTTCTTCTTCTTCTTCTTCTTCTTCTTCTACTACTTCTTCTTATAGCTGCACAAGGAGCGCGATACATCGCGACTTTCGAATCGTTTTTGATCCGCTGCTGTTCACTGGTTAAAACTGCTCAGCCCGTGCTCCAATCAGACCGGATCGTTCCAGCTATGCAAAATCAAAGACCGATGCCTCATCTTCATTCTCGCGTAATACTCGCGCAACGATGCACAAGCAACAAAACCGTAACATCGCGAACGCGCACTATGCCTACCAATGTCGAAGATGTTACGTAGCGTCAAATATGTCGCTTTCTTTTAACATGTTTAACTCGTCAGGACGAGTCGTCTCTTGGGTAAAATCGTTTCTTTCCTTTATCAATCCTCTACTTTCTGCTGCGTTCTTTCATTTTTCAATTCAAATTAAATTACACGAATAACGTTACTTGTAAATGTTACTATTTGAAATTGATTTGTCTGCATTAATTTTGAATTTCGTAACTATGGAAATTTCTGTTTCTTCTTTTTATTTCTTTTTTTGCTCTGTGTACGTATATTGCTCTTTAACAAGTTAGCTGACAGAGCGTAAAACAAGTTTCAGGGAAAAATATCGTCGCTCTGATTAATCCAAATGTTGGAAAACGTCGATTATCCTAAAAGAATCGCAGACATCGTTTGCGCGAATTTGCAACGAATCTGCAGGAATCAGTTTGTGAAAATATGCAACGGCAAGAGAGTAGATCAAGTATCTAGAAAATCTCGGAGCAACGATAGGCGGTGAACACGTTCGCAGACTGAAACACCGGATTTCTGCGCTGTAAAACTCACTGTTGCGCCATCGTATGCCTTGTGTTAATTAATTTTCAACAAATTGTCCGTTGAACAGCGACAGTTAAAAGCGTGTTAAGAAACGAATTTTCTCTGTGTCTCACTAATTAATTTTAATCATTGCGCGCGTCCAGATATAATAACAGGTGTATACGACTTGCGCGCGTTATAATAACGCGAGATAATATTTTTATAGTTTGTTCTAATTAATAGCATCAACAGCCTTGAGATATTATTAACACCTTATCGATTAATCCCAGAGCTGTAGGATATTATTATATCTACGTTGCTGGTGGGACAAAGCAACGTATCACACTCGCTTACTAACACAACGTATCGTAATCGCAACGTATCATAATCGCGTAACTATTAACGCGATATGGCGATCGTTCGTGATACTTCGACGAGCAAAGCATCGACAAAAAATAATTAACGAAACTGTAAAACGTATTCGTTGCGTTGGAGTTGACGCGCGAGTAGAATGCGAACAACGTGATTACCTGTTGATAATTATCCAAATTAATATTGTTGTCGGGGCAATCTGTTCTGTAGGTACATGACAGAATGATGGTTGTGCGTATTGCTGCTAACCTTCTCGCTATAATGACACGTATTACTCTGATTGGTAACAATTGGTAACAATTGACGGGCGGAACCGAGCCTCGGAGGTTCCGCTACTTTGCCCGTGTTGTTTACGACCAGAACTTCGAAACGTTACACCTTAATTGCGTGGCTACATGCTCGAAGAATTATCAAGGCTTCTTTACGCCCCTATGCAATTAGTTATTAGGGATGTTCTTCTAGTCTATCTCGATACAGTGTTTATAATCTGTTTCATCCTGAACGTGTATAATTTGAAAGTTCTCTAGGATAAAAATCCAATGATTTCCACATTAACGTGCTGTTTTTCGATTTTATTTCGCGTTTCCTTCCTCTCCGAAAGCATAAAAGCACAGCAACGTATAGTAAATTAGAAGACAGCGTTGCTTCCTAACGAAGAAGAAGTCGAAGGCAAAGTATTTCCACGATTCTAACATTTTTTAGACAATCTCCGACGACTCGTTGCCTAACAAATTCTTTCTAATCGCTCCGTATCTTCCTGCGTAATTTTCCTTTTCCTACGGCTAGTCATGTGCCGAATATGGTTATGCAAAGGAAGAAAGGAAACGGCGAGTTATAATGCTCCTAAACGACGCAGCAACAGCTGAGAAAAGCGAGAGCGGTCATTCTATAATCTTCAATTTGCCTCGTAAAAACATGAAACAGCGGATGCAACGTGGAAGCAGCATCGTATTTTATGAGCTCGTAATGCAGCCAATGAACCGTTTCTAGCGTTTATCCGACTTGCTGGCAAGTTATTACAACATCGTTATCTTCCAGCAACATTTTTTTCAATTTTATTCGCGTTAAGTGGACCAAGTCGCTGGTTAATATCGAGTTATTGAATCCACTTATACGCATGATTCTTGAAGCATCATGTGCGATCATGTGTACAATGATAGGTACAGCAAAGGCTTCCCATCGAAGCTAAATCAAGTTAAAAGTAAAATTACCATTTTATACATATAATACGTGCCGCGTAAAACAAAATGGGATAATTTTCCAGTTGCTTATCGTTACGCTTTAATAATTTTATGTCTGTAATTATCATGGTTCAGAAAGCGTCAATGCACTCGCTAGATCTAACAATTAAAGTTTCGTACCAATTACGTATCAATTTACTTGTTCAAATACCATGCACGTGTAAAGTTTGACATTTGACCGATTTTACGACCTTCCTATATCATAGAGATTATCATACCTGTCGACGGTAACTCGCTTCTTGCCATAAATCATCTTATAAATGTCTTTTCTCTCTACCTGGTTTCCAATACCGATACGAAAGAGACGAGAAACTCGAGAATATGAACGTCGAATTTAAAGCTAATTGGTAGTTTCATGCACCTACTTTTCTAGTTTCGAATGTTAAGTAAGGATATCAATTAACGTAGACGTCGATTAAGTCATCTTTAACGGTGATTGCAGTGCGCGTATTATAGCGGGATACGAAACAAAAATTTTATGCGCCGTCTAATTGGCCCACGCTCGATAGTTTCGATGTTATTTCCTCGTAAAGACGAGTCCTGCATGTTTCTCATTAAACGATCGTTTTCTACATTTATTATCTACCAATGCAAACTCTGTTCTTATTTCTCGCACCCTGTTATTCGGTGCTCCATTTACGGTCCGTCTTCTATTTTTTCTAGTAATAAAAACACTCGGTATATTCGAGAACACCGCGACCAAACGACTCACTGCACGAATGTTACGGTGTGCAATCGCTTTTTAAGTAATTGACAGCCCGTAAGGTGTGTACTATTTGAACAGATATTAAATGCCCTTTCTTTCTTCGATCTTTCCGCTTTCTTCGAGAGACTGCTACCTTGAACGCTGCTTCGAACGGGCAAGTTACTTATTATTTACCACAGTATCGATTTTATTGCATTTCTTGGCTGTTTGCTTCGTAACTTTGCCATTTACATTTGCTCGTACCTCTCGATTAACTAAAAACCTAATAAATATTGAATGTTCCGAATGCTTCTGATTCAATGACCAGCTATCGCGGTTCGAACAAGTTACGATTCGCTTTCTTCGTATTTGCGTCTTCCAGAACATGGTTTAACGCGAACATGATTCGGATAGAAATTTCTTACGCAACTACATCGCAACTAAAAACTACAAACTACATCACAACTAATAAGATTATTCGTTCGTTGCAACCCGGTGGTGCATCGTGGTCAAATAAATCTTCGAGCAACGAGCAGCGCGTCGGCGTTTTCGCCGGAATTAGTAACGCAATCCTTCAATTCGGCGCATATCTAATCTGCCGAAATTCCTATAATTCGCCAGGCTTTAATATGCTTTTCATCGAAATTGTCGAAGCAATAAGAAAGGGCAGAAGAAAGAAGAGTTTCGATCGTGCGCTACGCTGGCAAGATGCTCCAGTGCACCAGTGACGTCAGCGAGTTTGCGGTCTTCAAATTACAATATCACGAAAACGAGCGAGTTGAGATGGTACGGACTACGGGGCCGAACAGAGGTAGGAGAAAGGTCCTTTCCGCCAGCCGTGCGCTCGTGGAATAATAGCCTCCTGATTATATGCATTATATGGGCCGAGATTGATACGGTTCGTAATAAAATAATTGAAATAATCATACGGCACAAGGTCGACACAATGTTAGAAATCTGTTCGCCAAATGAAACATCGGTTAACGCAATATCGTGCTCGCAAGAAATATGTCTGTGACGTAATTGAAATCTCACGAAGTTATGCAAATTACATAATACGTTCGGCTTCCACGGTGAACGTTATGCGTTCTTGCAATTAAAGGGAAATTAAGCAATTTTGGAAATTAAGAGAGCAGCACGAGGAAAACTCTTCTCGTGTAACGACCATTTTCCTTCCTAAGGTAGGAAACGAATTTCTCGTTGAAATACAATGTCCGTGTCAACGATCGTCGCATCCTTCCCTGATCCAGTCTCACGGCGCCAGACATAAAGGCACGCATACACGCAAACATCTGCATACTCGGTTATCCTTTTTTCTCCATTCCGAGGCAATCTTAATATTATCCTTCGAATTACGGCCCTCCGGTGATCAACGGCGTGCGTTCCCATCACATACGCACAACGTCCAATTAGACTCCAATAATCGCGGTCGTATTTCGGAGCACAACACTCCTCGTTGCATGGATGTTGCGTTACGTAACGAATCACAACTAAGTTAACGTTAGAAAATTGTTGAACTCGTGAAAGCGAAGAATAAACCATGGCATTTGCAGTGTTAGTTGGATCAACGATAAGGTTTAAAAGGCGTTTTTATTCCGCTTGAACGAAATCACAGTTTTACGCTATGATTTCAATCACGAGTATTTTTTAACGTTGAAGTGGTTTTGCACATTTGTTTGGGGAGGAGCGTGCGTGTTTATGGTTTCCACGAAAGCATTGCAATCAACCCTCTCTGATGGCCCCTTTTTCTCCCACGGATTAAAGGTAGCGTTTCATTCCACAAAGCTATTCCTAGAATCATAATGAACTTGTTTGCGAATAGATACTTCAGGATCAGATCATTGAAACGAACGAAGAAATCGTTTCAGAAAAAGCAAGAAGTAATTGAATATCAAAACAGCGGATAATAGTATACAATAATGGAAAAAAAAACAAATGGAAAAAATACGATACTATTGTTCGAGATATAATTCAAAACGTATTTGATTACTCATTTTTTGTTTTAATTTGTAGCTTCGTTGTTCTTTTTTCCCTTATTTAATCTTCGTTTATCCAATCGACAAAACTCTCGGCTGGTAATATAGATATCTGTTTCGCTACTAAAGGCCGGTCGAACGTGTGACGTCGACGTCAGTGCAGTGCTGTGTTCCTATCTTTGCCACGCGTTGTGCAGTGATATTTACCTAGGAACAATACGAAAAATACTCGAGGTATTTAATCGATACTTAATTATCTAATCATCTCTGTAGCGGGCGAGAACAGCGTTATTCTCGTAGATTTTCATATTTCCACACAAGCAGGTAACGTACGTGCATGCAAAAATGATGCAACGTTTGTTGTGCTGATAGAAACATACACGTGGCTCTTACGTACGAACGAACGACTCGAGCATACTGTAAGAATGTTAAAAAACAAATAACTGGAAATTGTTAAAGTTAGCAATCTATAAATAACTCGCTCTCCTTCTAAAGTAAGGTTAAGATCTGGTGTGCATCTTGCGTTTGGTTCGAGAATCTAGTGCTACGTGGCAGCACTGTACAATACACCTAAAGCTCGAAGCACCCCCAATCCAGCCGATACGGTACTAAATATTGGCGCCTCTTTCGAATTTCAAATTTCGAAATTTATATCACGTACGTTTTACTCGATTCGTTTTAACTAGAGAAACTATCGCCTTTAATAAAGTATTGTTATATTTCTATCGAGGTAAAGGTAGAGGAGGTAGAAGAAGCGATCGATAAAGCGGAGGCAACGATGGCGAGACAATGTCGTAAAAGCAGAGGCGACGATGATACCACGGCGCCAGAGCGGCTGTTGAGTAGCATCGCGGGCGGGTCCTTTCTTCTCTTCCATTATCGTAATCTGCAAATTTCGTGGGTACCGTGATGAAGAACGGTTGGAGGTGGCGCGGTTTCGAGTTAAACTGTTCGAGAGAGTAGATAGTTTCGGGGATAGACGGAGAGGAAGAGGAAAGCCAGTCGGGATGGCTGATCGTGTGAAAAGGAACGAGAAAGGAAGGGTAGAGAGAGGGATCCGAAAGACGAGACAGAGGAAGAGGAATCGCAAAGTCGGTGGCGGATTGGCGGCCTAAGGCGCGGTTGCAGATTCCCGGCGTGATGCCGGTGATTCGCGGCTTTGGTGCCCAGTAATCGTCGGTCCCCTTACCCGACGTATTCCTCCTCCCTCGCATCTTTGCTCAGGAGAATCCACCTCGTCCCTTCTTCTTTCTCGTCGAATTCGCTTCTCCGCACTTTCGTTCGCCTCCCTTTGCTTCCCTTGGCCTTCCCCGGGCCTCTCCCTTCGCCTCCCGTAGGCGTCTCGTACCTGTTTCATCCTTTTGATATGGCGCGGGCCCCGTTGTACAGCGAGCGAAGGATGAAAAGAAAGAAGGGGGGCAATCTTGCGGTAAATACAGCAATCGCTTGATGTGCCGTCCGCATTAATATAATTAGTCACCCCGAGCGCTCGAAAGCGACCCGATGTTTGAGAAGCCGACTCTCTCGACTCTGCTCTCTTGCTTCATTCTACTCCGCTCTGTCCGCCGTGCCTTGATTCTGTTCGAAGTATCAAGAGGCCGGGGGGCACTGCGTGCATAGGTAGGTGAAACATGGTGGACTGTTAAAGATTCCGAGGGTTGGAGGAACAAGGGCGTGGCCCATGTTGGATCATTTTCATTTCTGTCCATGCAAACTGATATATCACCCCCTCTCTCCCTATAAATATGCAGACCCGGTCATTTTTGCATGCTGCGTTAGTACGTAGACAAAGACGAATCGGTAAACCTGGCCATTGTGAAGCGAATAGCGTCGCTGTGGAAATGAATGGAACTTCTCGAATCGAACCGAACCTTCGACAAACGTGTTACAAGATTTGATTCTAATCAGTGTTGGATTCTTGAAATCGCGATACGGTTTCATATGAATGTGTGCAATGACGATAGATTTATGTTTCTGTCATAGAATGGCACCAAAGAAAATCGAAGAACCTGAAAGGAAGCCGCTTATTGGCCGCGTAGGTACCAATTTGAAAGTTGGCATAGTAGGCATACCTAACGTAGGAAAATCAACCTTCTTCAACGTTCTCACGAAAAGCCAGGCTGCTGCTGAGAACTTTCCCTTCTGCACCATCGATCCCAATGAAAATAAGTATTCATATTTTTTTCTTATGCATGTTTATTATATACTGCGGATTTCTGTGCAAATTTGTACTTCTGCGAGTAAAGAACAAAAAGAAAGTAAAGAAATGGAACTTGGCTGGAGACTCGTTTCGTTTACTAAAAGTTACGACGAGCACTTTGCTTTAGAAACTTTCTGTATATTTCTATATTATATTAACTTTACCTTTAAATTTCATCTATGTTTGCATATACATTCGCAGTCTAATAATCATAATAGCGATATCGTGTTGTACGTGATAGAAAATATTTTGTACAGCACGTGATATAATCGAATTGAAATTTAATTCAATTTTTACTATACAAAGCAACATTTTTTAGATGCTCCGACCTAATAACGTTAATCGTACTTCGCGTCTGCCACTGCAAATATTTAACCTGATATTAAATCGCATGTCGTTTGTTTGCAACTCTGTGTAAAAGATTTATATAGTAACCTAAAAATGAGATATATCCAACGATGTGTGATAAAACATCGCGTCCCAAGATAAAAAAAGAGCACGAAGATGAGCACGAGAAGTTTTACGCAGATGCATCGTTTATTATAAAAAAGAGTTTCTTCCGATTCATCAAAGGATATCCTCGCCAGAAGTATTCTCCTTCCTGGCCCGAAGCTCACCAATGTGTGTATCCAAAAGCTAACTCTTACTACGTCTTCCACGAAGATACAAATCCATTTACTAGATTTCCCGCCAAATGCGAGTCCAGAGAGTATGGAAATATCCGAGCACACTTTGGACCCTCTCAGGAACCTCACGAGATTCGCGATCCCTATGACGAAACCGAAGCGAGAAACAAATATCTGGCAAACGAACCAACTTGCTTCGTCGTTCTGGGAAAACCTGACTTCAACACTACGAAACTTGCGACTATGATCGCGGACTCTTGGAATTGCGTTTTGATTTCTCCGTTATCGCTTATGAAACAGGAGATCCAGCAAAATAGCGAAAAAGGTAAATTGATGGCAGACGTGTTGAAAACAGGTGAATGTTTAGGTCCAGAAATTATCATGAATTTGATAGCGAGTCGTCTTAATAAAAGGGACGTGTTTCACAAAGGGTACGTTGTAGAAGGATTGCCGTTAATTCCAAACGAGACACTCGATTATTCATCTTACCCAAATATTTCCACCGAGGAGCTGGATCCAGAAAATGACGAGAATTTTATGAAGATTTTTAACACGTCGGTTCCTAGAACCTGCGATACAGCGAACGAAGAAGCGATCAAACATCACGATGTGTCGGATAATAGCAAAGATATTTCGACTTCTCGCGATCAAAAGGTAGAGAATCAAGTATGTGTCGTACTGGGAAATCCACGTTACGAACATTTTATTTCAAGTCAGATCGAAGATATTTTCGCAACGTGGCCCATAAAACCATCGGTAATCGTTTACGTAATGTGTCCTGACGCGGACGCGACGATAAAGCGTGCACATTTTCGTATAGATCCGACGACTGGTCGCACCGTAGACACGAGTTTCGCTGGTATGAGCAGACATATTGAGATGTTATTTTCTCATAACAAAATGCAGAATAACATGAACGTTTCCTTTGAATTGTATCAAGAGTTGACGAAGGAAGAACGAGTTTTAGACGAGAACCAGGGGAAATACTTACTGAGACGACCTTCTGACGAAAGATCCAACGTAGAATCGCAATGTGCAATGTACAAACGCGTGGCACTGCCTACGATCGAGAAATGGATCTTGCTATACAACCCACAGAACATAATTCGCGTGGATGGTCGTACACCTGTATCGCTAATGTTTCAAATTTTTATCTCACGGCTACGCACATTGCCAGTACCGCGTGTAATTCTTCCGCGAAGATTCGCGAATTACGCTGCGTTAGAATTCGAGGGTGAATCGCCAGTGATACCCGTAACTGGCGACGAATTCGAAGATAAGTCGAACGAAGAAGCGTTTCAAGATCTGAGAAACAGAGAAACCGTTTCGCCTCTATTCCCTTGGAGACTGTCGTCCTGGAATTTTCTTTGTCCCGTCGAATTAACAAAGGGAAGGACCGCGGAAGGATTAGCGAAACACGCCGTTCGATTTATGAACAAAGTCTTCTTTCTTTCGTCGAACGAGGCTGCTGATTTATTTATCGAAAATCCAAGAACTTTTATTTCTCCTTTGTCTCCGCGACCGACCTGCAAAATCGTAGTATTTGGACCTGACTATTCTGGCAAATCTGATCTCTGCGACGAATTGGCACGAGTGTTAAGAGGTACGATAATAAACGCGAAGGAAATTGGAAAATCTTCGGCGAACGTTAACTCGTATATTTATTCGTCGGATCATGCGATTGTGGAAGCTATACAGAGCGTGCCGAGAGAAGAAATCGATATTGAAATATGGAGAGACGGAGGTTACATCGTGGATGGTATGTATCCCAATATCGATTCTTGGAAAACAATCGTGGAAGATTCGGAGATTATCTTCGAGGATGCGATTCTTTTGTTCGACGAGGATCCTTACGATTATTTGATATCAAACTGGCGCAAAATTCGTGGCGTCGAAAAGGATGGGCAATTCGAGGAAAGCTTCGAAGACCTTGGAGATGAAGAGGGCGAGGAAGAGGCGCAAGGTCTGGTCGAATATATTAGACACATTCAGAGGTTTGAATCGGATTGGGAAGCGATACGAGAAAGAACGATGGATACTTGCAGAAATCTTATTACCTGCGATGTTGGTAAAATCACCGATGTCTCGAAATACGTTATGGATCGAATTAAGGATCGTTATATGGATAAAGCAAGAGTTATGACTGACGAGGAGAAGGAAAGAGAAAGAGATCTTGCAGAATATATCGGCATGACCGATGACACGGAAAATATCGAGGAAGAAGAAGAAGAAGAAAAGGAAGGTGAAAGGGAAACGGCGGAATTATCTTCTAAGGAAGATAATCGTCGCTTTGGAGACACTAATTACTACTGTCCAGTGGCGTTATTAAGATATAATATATTTTGGAAAGGCAAAGAAGAGTTCAGCGCTATTTTTATGGATAAGATATATCATCTATCTAGTCTCACAGCTCTCGAGGAATTTTTACGTGGCCCGCAAAAATTAGGTCTTCCATTGAAAAGGCCTTTATCTTTAATTCCACCCCTTCGTATGAGTATCGTTGGTCCATCAGGAAGTGGGAAAAGCACGTTATCAGACGCGATATCTCGAGAATATGGTCTGCTTCATATAGATTACTTTAATTGTTTCACTACGTACATGGGATCCCGTGGAATGCGACCATTATCCCACAGAGACGTTCTTGTTTTATCAAACGAACTTCCCGATGAGGTAGAATTGCCAGCAGATCTGAGCGACGAGAGATACAACAGCGACTCCAATACAATTCTGACATTTATTCGAAGTTATTGGAGAGACGGCAGTGTGCTTCTTCCTGAAAGAATGCACGACGAATGTCTAACGCGATTTTTCAAAGGATTTTACAGCGAACCCGGTGCCGTGTTCGATCAGTTTCCAAGCTGTCCGCAAGACGTAGAAACTGCTATAAGAGAGTACACGGTGCCCGAGATAATAATAGAACTTCGTTGCGGTAGAGAAACGGTATCGGACAGAGTAATACCGGAATTACTCGCATCGTGGGAACAGAATTTGGAAGAGAAGAAACGTATCGAACAATTACGATACGCTACGCAGCTTGAAAATTATCGAAGAGATCGAGATATTTGGGTGAAAAGAATGCTGGATGAGACGATCAGTCAACGATATATCGGGGAAGAAGAAGATAACGCGGAGCACGAATACAAGGACGAAGACGACACACTCATGGAGGAATACATGCTGAGCGATGATACGGATTTGGAAGAAATGGAAGTGAGAAGGTTTGAGTTAGAAGAAACGTGGTATCGAGAGAATCCTGAGCCTGTGCTGTTCACCGACTGGGAAGATTTTGAAACAGCCAGACGAAGAATCGAGCAGGAATTTTTCAGCAAGTACGAAACTGATTCTCAAAAGATAGCTGCTATTCGGAGCCTTCTAGAAAATGAATCGATACCGTATATCGTAGTGGATGCCGAAGCAGATGTAAAAGACGTTTTACTGCGAATTATGAGAATTCTCGAGCCTTACGTTCGTCGAGATATTTCTATCCTGGAGAAGATCTATACCATCGATCTTGAAACAGCCGACACTCTGCTTGATTGCGGCTATTATCTTTTAAGCTCCTTTGGCCGCTGGTGTCCTGTGCAGTTGCGTCAAAATAACGTTCCTCTGCAAATGTTTCTGCCACTGGAATCTGTGCAGGAGATTTATCCCGTCATACACAGACAATTCGTCTACTTCTTCGGCGGCAAAGACGCGCAGACCGCATTTTTAGAGAGTCCGTTCGAGTATCTCGAACGAGATTCTTGCGCACCTATTATTCCATTCCGGCTCTCTATCATTGGCCCACCGAAATCCGGCAAAACGACTCTTGCACAACGATTTGCCAACAAATATGGCGTAAAAGTGATAACGCGAGGAGCCGCTCTACGTTACATCGTCAAATATTTTCCTTGGACAGAGTGGGCGCAATTGACGGAATCTTCTCTTCGTGCAGGTCGAACGGTTCCAACGGAATGCGTAAACCGTGCCGTTGAAATGTATTCCATCGATCCTAATGTGATTTCTCAAGGCTTCGTGCTCGATGGTTTTCCCTTAAACCGCAAAGAATACGAGCAACTGACGTTTCTAGGTCTTCAACCAATGATCACTCTCGACCTGAAAGCGAATCTAGCTTTTTGTCTCGACCGTTTGTCTCGCGCATCCGACGATCGAACGATAAAACCACCTACCTTCTCGAATAGCTTTTTATCTCGTCGCTATGCCGTTTGGGAAGTCGATCAGGGACACTTTCGAACTTGGTTGAAAAGTTTCACCCAGAACGTAATAGAATTAGACGCGACTAAATGTATGTGGTATGTGTGGAGCCAAGCTGATCGACGCGTATGTTCCAGATACACGATCATCAGATCGTACTTTCGTGAAAGTGACTACGATAAAATTCACAGCTTGAAATATATGAGCGTCTCGCCGTACGAATTTAGGAGACGACAAAGCCGGTTCGAGTCCTATTGTCCTCTTTGCTTGTACTACGAGAACACGATGAAGACTTCGGGACCTCCGGATCATCGAGGCACGATTCAGTTTAGGGAACACTTCTACTGGATTTGTTCGCAACATACCAATGAATTTATTCAACACCCGCAAAAATATCTTCCACCAGCGAACAATGCGTATCCACCGGCAGATCGTCCGCGAATTTTAACCGAAACGATCGACTTGGAACATTCGTGTTGGGCTAGACGTTTGCAGGTCAGAGGATTTTGCTTAGTAACGTACTTCGATGGATTACCAAGTCGCAAACTTGTACCTGGAAAAATAGTTATAGCAGTTTTGTACAAAGACAATTTATACCTGTTCTGTACGGAAGATTGTCGCGATAAATTTTTAGCGCAACCCGATAAATACGCGAACGTTCAAATAAAATTTTTATATACGATGCCAACGATCGACGTAAAATCTCTGCCAAATGTTGGTTTCTTGGAACAAACGGTTTCCAAGTTAATAATCAAAGCTGTAAACGAAATCAGCGTAGATCGGCCGAAATTACCAGGTTTATCGCCTTCGGCTACCGCCGCCGTTTACATCGGCGTATACTTAAAGGCTCGTAACACATGTTGCGACTTAAAAGAAACTGAGTTGTACAAAACAATTAGCAGAAGAATGTACAGTCGTGAAATGATCATCAAAGCAGCGACCCGAACGATGAAGAAAAGGATAAACCCTTTCATACATGCACCTGTATATAACGATCAGGTTAATCCTACTCACAGATTCACTCGACAATCGTCTATGTTATCTCGTATATATGTATCTAAGTCTACTTCGATTACGTTTCGTCGAACATCACCGACACAAATTTTAGCCGATCCCGACGATAAAAAATCGGCGACAGTAATAAACACATTGTGAATAGATAATTTGTCGTATTATTTTCTATTATAAATTTTATCGAATCTCGACGACGAATCATCGGCCGAATAAATTAAATATTTTGTACTTTAATCGTGTCTAAATATTATTATAAAACTTTATATCTCAGTCTAATAAACACTTTGTAAATAGACAATAAACAACGTATAGATAATCTACTGTCTGACTGGAATTTCTTTTTCCAATATCCTATTATTTTTTTATTCCCCATGTGAATATACGATGACGCGTGTTATTTGTTAAGAAAAATTGACCGTATTTGTCGTCTAACTAGATTTTATCTTTCAGCACGTCGCGTACCCGTTCCTGACGCAAGATTCGATTACCTGTGCGAATATTTTAAACCAGCTAGGTACGTATCAAATCAGCTACTACATACCGGTGCAAATATTGTTCGATCGTAACGACAAATAACTGATACGCGTTATTGTATTATCGAACAAAAGTGACGAGTCTACCAGAAAATGCGCCCTCGCAATGGGAAACGAGTTGGAATAACCATTGACATTTCCATACTCCTTTGCTTTTATTTTCACAAGGCAGGGATAGGGAGGAGAGAAAGCGGTACGTGATCTGCAATGCAGATTCGACAAAATTCGTCTACGCGACGTATAACTCACGTTGAATACCAGCCGACTTCACGTACGTTTTTCTTTTACTCGCTCGTGGCATAGTATTATTTAAGATAACATTTCGTAAGATATTTCTAAAACTTAGATTTATATGCGATATTGACTGGATTATTTTGCGTTAGAAAGATCAATGTACGCCCTCCGAGGAGAGGCTAGAAAAGATTAATTAAAATTTCACGTGACACTCGAAACTAATCAAACGCGATGAAAGTTCCACCGAAACACATGGAAACCGCTATACGTGCTGTGGTATGCATCAACTTGTCGATGAAAGCCGTGTTTACCGTGCCTCGCGTTATCACGCTGGCTCGTTCACACGACGAGATTGAATGTACAGAGCAGCAGGAAGATTGGAAAGCAAAGCGTATGTTCGGTTCACGGTAAAATATTCTTCGACGCTGTTGTTGCTGGTAAACAGTTAAACTTAACCATGGCAGAGCGCAAAAGAGAAAGAGAGAGAGAGAGAGAGGGAGCGGCATAGAATCGATGAACTTCAAAGTATAACAAAGTAACGAAAAATTATCGAGTGAAAGACGAATCGAGTTTGCTTTGCGACACGTGCTTTCCTCGGAATTCAACTAATTTGAAGAGATTAAAACTCGCTACCGTGTTAGATCAAAGAGCGTGTCTCGCATCCTGGTCACCCAACTCCGAAACACTGTCACCAACGGCCAACGACACTGCAAAGTCCGAATGGCTGTCACGTGTCAGATGATTCAACGATCCCTAATGAAAGCCACCTAACATGGCACTCCCCTTCTTGCTCATTTTACTAACGCCTCTCTTCAAAGGCTAATTGTTTAATGATGCTACTTGCATTAGCATTTAAATACAGCTCGTTGTCACTGCGACACCCTCCTTTAAATTCTAGGCGCGTGCATGTTACAGTGTAAATACATCATCAGTCGTCGTATTCTATTCGTACTTACAAGAAAAAGTCGCGAATGCTCCCCGGCTTCGATTTGGATGAAACTTTGTAGGAACGAGGAACAGCCGAAAATAGTAGATATATCTATATATATGTATATCTTTTAGCCGCGGTGACTCAGGTTCGAAGGCTGAAACCACCCTCCAAAGTTCGATCTCTTAAGAGCAACAGAGTTCGCGACTTTTGCTTCTTGAACGAATCGGGAATCGCGATCAGACGCGTCCTTATTTGCGGTTTCAGCAAAGTTCCAGCTTTCTTAAATGTCGTGGACATCGCTGGCTTGGTCAAAGGTGCCGCGGAGGGACAAGGCCTGGGAAACAATTTCTTATCGCACATCAACGCTTGCGATGGGATTTTTCATCTTTGCCGTAAGTCCAGCATAAACATTCGATTCGATACGAAGCTCTTTATATAGGAGCAAGCGACGACGTTGCTGTCCCAGATGAACAATAACTGATAAAATCGATTACGTTAAAGGGAAGGTAGCGTTGCCAATGAGATCGAGAGATTAGTTTATCATCGTGTTTGCTCCTTCCGTGCATTGCACATGCAATCATGGACACGAGTTTATCTTGCAACACGCACGAGTAGCTTATAGACGTAAGAGTACTATACCGTTATAGCTTTCGTTAACAGTTTTCATAGAACTGCATCGATTCTAGAAAATAAATTTCCCAAGCTAAGCGGATTAATATCGTATTTTATTCGTAGGAGCGTTCGACGACGACGACGTTACTCACGTGGAAGGAGACGTGAATCCCGTGAGAGATCTCGAGATAATTAGCGAGGAATTACGGTTGAAAGATATCGAGTTTTTAAATGGTCATCTGGAGAAGCTGGAGAAGCTCGTTGTCCGAGGAAACGACAAGAAACTAAAGCCTGAATACGTAAGTAGTAATTTATGTTTGAAGATTTGATGCGTTTTAACGTCGTTAACCCTGCACATCGAAAGAAATACATTAGGGCGTTTAAAGAAACTCGTTCTCTTTTGACGTTCGGATTGAGAAACGAAGGAAATCATTGTAAATGTAGGCATATCGTAGAGCCTGAACGAAATTACCGAGGAAATTAAGAGAGCGCGGTCGGTACACTACTTCCTAGAACGAATCAATCGAATTACCCTCTTTCCGTGGATTGACCCACGGCAATTTCCGATCTCTCCCCTCGTTCTAGACTTTGCAATTTGCTAAAACTTTTCGAGAGTTCCAAGCTACCTCCTCGTCTTCTCTCTCGGTCAAAGTAATAGAGAGGCGTTTCGTTAGTGTACAATCCTCTAATCACAGTTCGATCTCGGGATTATTCCACTTGGTAGAGTACTTACTTACGAACTTACTCGTTTGGCCGACTATTATCGTTAGCGGAACACTGATCTTTTTCGAATCCAGTATTTTCGCACGGTAGTGATAAAAAATACAATCTGTTGGAGAAAGCTAACGCTTACAGATATAATCGAGTGCTTTTCTGTGCAGGATACGTTATTGAAAGTGAAAGGTACAATGGTGGATGAAAAGAGGCATATCAGGTTTGCCGACTGGAGTGCTACTGACGTAAGTTAATCGTATCGCTTTGCAAATGAAAAATTTTAATGCTATTTCAATGTTATTCTGGTCGTTCGTGTTTTTAGATCGAGGCTCTCAATAAATATTTATTCCTCACGTCAAAGCCAGTCATTTATTTAGTTAATCTGTCCGAAAAGGATTACATACGTAAGAAGAATAAATGGTATGTATATATCGTTTATTATCTGGGATTTATATGTATATTATCATTATTTGACGCTTTAAACAAACGACAGTCGATCATTAATATATTAATTAACATACGAATTTTTCTTATGTCTTAACACTCACATGTAAATTTCAGGTTAATCAAAATCAAAGAATGGGTTGATAAGAACGATCCAGGAGCTATTTTAATCCCATTCAGTGGGACTTTCGAAAATAAACTTTTCGATATGGATGATGCAGAGCGTGCAAAATATCAAGAAGAGAACAAAGTTACTAGGTGAGTAATAGTGTCTATAATTCGTTACATAGCTTTATCTGTATCTTTTAAATGAACGCGAAACTATCTTTATACTTGCAAATGAAACGACCGCCAAAATAAGCAGTGTGTTGCGTGAATTTAAAAGAAAAGAAAAAAAGAGAAAGAGAGAGAGAGCGTGAGCGAAAGGAAGGGAGAAGGACGAACGTAAAAATCGTAAAATTCGTAAAGCCTAATCCTCCCCTGCTTTAAAACCTAAGAAAGTCAGGTTCCCATATTTAGCTATGCACCAGGTTATCTACTAATGGTAATAACAATGGAGGGCTCGGTTTAAGCGTTTAGACTAGCCCTACTTTCATGTAGGGTGACCAATAAAAACTGCGGCATCTTTACTGTGGCGCATTATATTTTTACGAACGGCTATTCAAATTCTTGCAAAATTGCATAAAAACCCCTCCTATCCTCCCGGGCACACCGGTATAACCAGGGAGACGAGTGGAATGAGGATCAACCGGTTCAGTTGGCTAGTGGGTCATTCGCGAACAAACTCAACCCGTGTTATGCACGGTAAACTCGATCAAGTTCGCGTACGTTTTCAACATTGTTATACTGTAACATACTATATGTTATACCGATAAAAGTAATCGACGTACAGAACTATAACGCGTTGGATAAAGAAAAACTTTGTTCGTTATATAAATTTATGTTGCAATTATTTTGGACCGAAGAGGATTGCATAATTATAGCTAGCGTGGAAAATATAAAATCGTTACCAATGATACCTATAATCTGGTATTGATGGTTAGAAATCTAAATTCTTCGGCAAATTTTGTCGATCCCTCGAAATGATCGTATAAGGTAGGTTCTCTTGGTAATCACAGGGGACAAACGAAAGATTTCTAGATACCGCGATTTTATTTCGAGACCGCAGATAACCAAGGCGCCGAAGTAGATCTCGGACAGAGTTAGAGTGATAAAATTGCGGTATTAAGTCGTTCAGCTTTATGTGTATTCTCTGAAGTCTCGAAGTTCGTCGGGCTCACGGAACAGGATGGCTTCCCTTCTTGTACCCTGTCATTAGACGATATTCGGCTCGAGACAATCATATTCCACAGTCCTGTTTTTTGGCCACCCCTTCTTTGAACCAAGAATTCATTTTTTTCTGCCCCCCTCGCCTTCTTTTTTCTAATACGAGTTGGAAATTTGCTGTTTCATCTTACGAATCGTTTTTAGCGCGCTTGACAAGATTATCGTTCAAGGATACAAAGCGTTGCAATTGCAGTACTTCTTTACAGCGGGACACGATGAAGTGAAAGCATGGACGATCCAGGTAAATCAAAGTGATCCTTTTCAATGTTCTTTCATGATCTTATCCGTGAATCTTTCGTTACTTTAGAAAGGTACAAAAGCACCTCAAGCTGCTGGCAAGATTCACACAGATTTCGAGAAGGGATTCATCATGGCTGAAGTCATGAAATTCGACGATTTTAAAAACGAAGGATCGGAAGCAGCGGTAAAGGTGAGTATCGTACTGTGTCATATTTAACACCAATCGAATGCTTTTCATTGTTTTTATTTTCCAGTTGTTCTATGTAAATGTGCCTATATTAATCTTCTTTTTTTCTTTTTACTATAGGCCGCCGGAAAATATAGGCAACAAGGACGAAACTACGTCGTCGAAGACGGAGACATCGTTTTCTTCAAGTTTAACGCTGGTGCTGGATTAAAAGATGCAAAGAAAAAGTGATGGCACGTTTTACTCATGTTGTTGCTCGTTCATTTGTACATCAACATGATCGCCATGTTTTGTTGCACGCGCGATTTGCGCATGAAACGATCAAAATCGCTTTCTGATACTCCTTAATTTCACTTTTCGTTCAATTTAAGATCGTATAATATCATAGTTGGTATCGATAGTAACGTTTTTATAGCAAGATTTCGAATTGTACTCAAATAGATATTTTTATATGTTCTATTACGCTATAAAGATAAAATATCCTATGCTTATACGATCAAGGTAATTTGTCAATTCTATCGTATCAATGTTGGTTGATATACTGCGTATAGGTAGTACATACACCTTTTCTTTTATTTTATACAAGATCTTAATGACGGTAACTTGCATTTCTAAACAACAATAAATGTAAATAAATGATAAGAGCTTGATGATATAATACGCTGCTTTCTACCACTCGGAATAACCAGTAAACCACAAAACGATCATTGTACGTTTTCGAATGTTTCTTTGTATATTTCCATATTTATTCTAAATATATTTCTTTAAAAGATAATTATCTAATACCTTCTCCCTCGAGAATAGTAAAACCGTGTTTGAAGCTTGCTTTGTACATTTAAAATATTACGATTATAAAGATAACTATCTAATCCAGCTATAATATAGGTATTTTATCGGATTATGCGTCGTACGAGCTGAATATCAACGAAATATCCTCTTTATATCATGCTTAAAGGGGAAAAAGGCTTAGATTCTTATACTTTTAATTATACGCTAATAAATGTAATTAATATCAAGTTTAAACAAATTACTATAGATCATTGTATATTACAATAACAAAAATTACGTATTTGGAACTTCACATGACACAATTTTTGTACGTGCTGTGATTATTCACAATCGATGATCACTGCTCAATGAAAGTTTCGATTGTTATCTACCCTATGAGTATTATCACAGAGAAAATTTCTACCAATGCATCGAAAGACAACGAGGATACTTTAACGTAGTTTACACGTTGAAAACAACTATTATAGAAACATAAGTGTAACGCTGACATGAAAAACGTATAAATTATTGCTACCGTTACAATAAATTTATAATAAAAATGTAAAAATTAATAAATTATAAACTATGAAGATTGAAAAGTAGTTTCTTCTGTATATCCTATATTTTCTAGGAATTCTCACTAAGCAAAAGGAGTCGATTCTAAGCAAATGAGATGCATATCGTTCCTGTGCAGTATTCTAATTTTACAGGAACTAAAATCCTGAAAAAAATCAAAAATTTTGTTGCGCTCTGCACAATTTAGAACAGTACAATACATCTATCTGTCTCTCGTTTATACCATAGTAAAAATACAAAAGGGAAAGAATCCGTGATCATACCTTTCTTCCTAAAAAAATTTTTAATCAAATTTATTTCTGTATAAAATCATTATTATTGGAATATTTAATATCTTTGGTATATTTTGAAATTAGACACTTATCATCGTGTAAATTTCATGGCTTTAATCAATGTCGATCAATGTTTCGTTCAAAAGTCGATATTTTAACCATTGATAAAATTCTATCTCATCCTCAAGAAGCTTAAATAAAATATCTCTTTCTCGTGCTCTTAGCGTAAGTGTTGGATCAGAAAAGTGTCTTTTTCTCGGCTCTAAATAAAATGAATTGAAACTAGATTGAATCTGAAATCTTACCGCCTAATTATACTTAATTATAATTACTTACCAATCTTTCTGTAACTACGTTTAGCACCTCGAAAGAAATATGGAAATTTGTACTCCAGTACATCTATGGATTGTTCCATGTAATTTAATATACCGACAACAGGGTACCATTCAACGATATTTGCCTTCGCTCGTTCTAACGCCCATTTGTTATTTATCTTTCTACAATTGATACGCGATACAGGGAAATACAAAAGTTACCATGTGCTACAAAGGTGTAATGTATTAAATACTCACTCGCATCGAGGATCTTGACCACAGAACGTAGGTATGGCTCTATGAAGCATGTCACTTCGCCTTTCACGATATCTGAAAAGTAACAAATACATCTTTAAGTATAATTAATAGTTGTGTACCACGTAAGCTTATTTACATTCATAATATGCCAGTAACAATTAACAAAATACAAATAAAACGAAAAATCCTACCGAAAAGAAATTTGATTTTTACCTCCGCAAATTATGCGCACACATAGGATTTCTCACTAGGGAAATAAACGTCGGAGACTCTCTTCCGAACTTGGAGAAGTTCAAAAATCTAACATCTCCGTCGAAACTCAAAGGAATCGCTTCCTGTCTAATGATATTAGTAATTTCTTCTACTAACAGTTCCTACAAAATAGTTAACCAAAGTTATTTATAAACTGAGAAACGCCGAACAACCGGTTTCTCCTGTATCGTCTAAAACTGCAAACTAAAAATGTCACGATGATTATTTACCATACTGAAAATACATCGAATCTTTTAACATTTATCAACTTTCCTATCGTATTTCGCGCAGTCGCGCCACCTCTATCTGGCTTTAGCTAGACTTGCTCCAAATAGGTATTTCCGACACGGCTACTTTAATTGGAAAGATGAAAGTGGCACAACTTCGATTGCAACACTGAAAACCGACTCTGACATGAGCGTAAAGTGCAACAACCACTACATGGTACTATGATTAAATTTTCCCAAGATTTATGCGGCCAATGAATCAGCAGCTGATTCATATTTCTTACGTTATTGTTCGGCATTCGATCTATGCAGTTGCCATTTGAAATAGTACTACCATTATTTCGTGTTATTGGACGAGCATTAATATCGAGAACGGTAATTCAAAAACTATCTTATGAACGTCGTGTACGAGATTATACCTCTTGCAGAGTTGATAGAAGCCCATGATCACCAGGTGGTAATCGTATATGTTTAAACGCGTTGTAACCCTGCAGACGTTGTAGAATCAAGACTAACAATTCAGCTCCAGCATCAGGTACACGCGTCAGCATTAAAACATGCTGGTTCATTTTAGGCAAACTTCCACGAGCACCCAATTCAGCAAGAGAAGGTGTAACGTATCGATACGTCTGCACAGTAAATCATATTAATAATCGTTGTATCATAGCGGCTGCAACAAGCTAATAGTTTAAATTAATAAATAAACTGACAGATTGCGATGGATTTATACATGCAAATTCGAGTTTACACGAAAACGGCTAAAAGAGTAGAAGCTAGACAATGATTTGTTTTACTTAATTTTTATGCATTTTTTCATCTTTTCCCGTGAACGTATAAAAATCTCTAGTCCATTAATAAAATCAACAAAATGTGTAAAGTATTATACGTAATCAGGAAACTCCAATTCTCTATCATACGCAATAAACTCGTTTGTAAATCGTAAAAGGGAAAGATCGCTTTCCAATAATTACATCGTTCACAGACGCACTTTCACTGCACTACAATCTAAACGCGACCAGTATCCTATTGGGAAAAAAAACAATTCTCAAACAGTACCATATCAAATTGTATGGAAAGTCGAAAATATTTCATAGAAAATAAAAGATTTCACGGTATACATACTTTGAAATATCTAGTTCGCCTTCGTCTGAATCGTTTAATTGGATACAATTTACCTGACCTTTATGGACTTCCTGTTCTCCAGCGTAAGGCTTTTCTATGCTACTTCCTGTATCGTTTACAATTTCCACTGTTGATTTCGAATTTAAAACAATGAAGAAAACTGTCAAGCAAACAGCAACACTAGTTAGCAAGCCACGATTTCGCCGCATCTCAAAACGAGACTCGACTGGTTGTGATCCTTCAAGATGACGGCTATCTTTCTTCTTCAGATACTATTTTGCTAATAATCCTGATCACGAACATCGAAAGTCTGAGTCACGAATTATCAGCGTTTGTTTCTACCAAGTAACTAAAGAGAATGTCAGTGGGTCAGAGACTTCGTACTGCTTGATCCCCACATCTTCACCTAAACTCCCACCAATAGTGGATCTCACGAAAAGCGAAACTTAGCTTTTCCAGATGCATTTATTGCGTTCACTGCATGCATAAACCGCGGTTTCCAACTAAACATCTGAGAGGTTTAACCTACTCGACATATCAACAGAATAGACTAGAATACAGACGTTTATGCATTTTGATATCCTTATGGGCATAACGAAGGAACTGCGAGCTAAATAAAAATTCGTTTCATCCGCTAAGTATTATAGAAAGTACATTACATTGAGTATATTATACATTTTTGGTTCTTATATGCATTAAACTTTTGTACCTTTAAATTCTCGGGAAGTGCGAAATAACAAATCATTTCCATACGACATTTACAATGTAGATCTATTCCTGTTCAACTAGGTTGGATCCTTCGTTTCTGTTACAAATTTTGTAGTGCATCCATCGACATACATATTCATAAAGTGAGATAGCAAAAACGGTGAAAGGCAGCGCAACTCTTTCATGCTAAATGATGATTCTACTTCTTTGCTATTCGATGCTTCTATCGACCTTCGTAACGCCGTTAATGTTTGTTCGATACGCCGGCATTTGCTTAACCAGCAAAAGAGGATGTTCGACTGAGAATTGGAAACGTTGAAATTAAGCAGATTCACACGATATTCCAACGTGATACTGTCTCTGCCAGTGAAAAAAGGTAAAGTGTCTTGTCAGAGGTCGGGAAAAAGGTTTTGTTTTAACGGTAAATATAAAAAGGACAGAGATATAAAAAGGATAGCGCTAAAGTAGAGAATACTAGAAAAAAGTGGCGCGAGCGCCATTAAACGTTTCGAAGTTCCGTGTTTGACCGCTATTCAACCGGCCGGCGTAGTGGCGCAACCGTCCACGTGGTACAGCGATTCGCGATCATTCTACTGCGACTTTATTTGTAAACACTATTGGGCTGAAAGATGGACGCTTACGACATACATAGGAAAAATTGGGAAGATTTAGACGTGACCAAAGAAGAGCTGAAAAATTTGACCGAGTGCCTGAAAAAGGAGGAGTTCCGCAAGATGTTGATCGAATACGTAGAAGAGGTGACTGATCCGAAAAATATGGAGGTCTATCAAAAAGAAATTACGTTGTTAGAGAAGAAACGGGGCGTCGACGTTACATTCGTTGCCCCACAGCCTAGTTACGTCATAAAAACCAGCATAAACGGAGACAAAAAATGTTTCCTAAATATTTGCACGAGCGAACTTACAGATCCGCCGAGCAGTCAACCTTCCTTCGAACAAGGTCATCATGGACAACAATGGTCTATTCCTTACTTGTTAACACCACCTCGTGATGACCTTGACAAAAAAAATGTACGTTGCAAAGTCTTCGATGTGATATTTCATCCTGATACCATTTTCCTATCGACGAAACACGCAGAACTTCGCAAAATCGTTAACAACACGGCTATAGATGGTGTTGAAAATAATTTTAATGTAAGTACCACTATTTTCTTGGATCATTGTACAAAGTTACTTATCTATTCGTCTTTATCATTTGATTTTTACTGAACGTGTTAGGTCAAATTGGATAGGAAAAATATAAAGTTTCCACAAATAAGATACAAAGGAATATGTCATCCAACTGTGATCAGAAAACCATCCAAGAGTCAACCTGAAGAGGAATTGGACATAGAACCAGAAATCTATCAGAAGCTAATGGCCAGTTACGACAAGAGCAGACAACCAAGACCCAAGCGTATGGAGAAAGTGCCAAAGCGGTCACCTTCTACCAAATATTATAACAAGAAAGCAAATAAAAGTACAGACACAGATAACAAATTTACCACACCAAAATTTTCTATAAAACACCAATCCGACGTAGAGCTGGAAGATTTTAGCACTAACAGAAATGCAAAAATGAATGCTACGGTACCTAAGAGATTAATCATCACTATAGATCTACCCCTACTAAAAACTGCCACTGATGCTTCTCTAGATGTACAAGAACGTTATCTCAGCGTAAAGAGCATAAAACCTGCAAAATATTTATTGGAGCTTCCTCTACCTTATCGTGTGGATGCAGACAGGGGTAATGCTAAGTTTGATGCAAAACACAAGAAGCTTGTTGTTACGCTACCAGTTATACAACCAGTGGTGTTGGTATCTAATACCAAAGAGGACAGTGGAGTAAATAGTGATCCTTGTAACTTTGGTAATACTGTGCCGCTACTACTAGAAGATTCCACAGAAGATTCTCCTAGTCAGAGTCATAAGAGTAACTGTACACCTAAATTAGTTGAAGAATGTGAAACAGTGCTTGCAACTACAAAAACGGAATATGAAAGCGAAAATGTAGAAGATTCTAGTGATACAACACTACGGACTAGCAAAAAAAATATAAGCACATTTTTAGATCCTAGTATTAAGTATTCACTGCCAACATTTATTTGTAATATATATAAGAATCAATTAACGATTACTGTGAATGTAAAAAATGTCAATCCAGATTCTATTCGCTATAGAATTTTACAAAATAATTTAGGGATACACACTTTACTAACATCTGTAGGTACAGGATTTTTTCCACAGCACTATTCGTTATGTTTAAAAATAACCGAGAATTCTGTAAATTCCGATTCGGTCACGGTCGAACCGTGGGATAACAATGTTGTATTTACTATTACGTTAGAAGATATGGAAAATTTAGCACAGTACTACGTTGGTATAGATGAAGAGTTCATGGAACAGAAACATTTTCCTACCGTTGCGTCTTTCAAGAATCAACTAGAAAAATTAACGGTAAGTATTTTAAATATCTATAAAAATTAAAGCGAAAGATTATCTTGTACTCATCGACTCGTGCTTTACAGACTGAAGACGACGGCCTCGAGGCGGAACAAAAAATCAACGTACAAACAGAGGATGGTGGTGTCGTTATAAATATTAGGCGGAACCATTTAGATACGGACGATGAAGCTGAACAACACAGTACAACATCGATGGAAGAACGACCAAATCTTTGTCATACTGTAACAAAGACTAGATCTGTTTCAGAGAGCAGCGGAGATGAGTTGATAAGTAATAATATAACAGGTACATTCCCAAAAAGTATATTAAGATCGCAACGCAATCATAATCTTTCGCGTTCAGTATCCGAATCGAGTGCCGATGAAATTGGAACGGCTGCATCGTCTATAGATTGTCATTACGATTCGATACCGGATCTAAATTCTGAATTAGATTGTTCCAACTTAAAAAAGACAGTACGATTCAACGACGTAGTATCAAGACAACTGTTCAGGTACTATCACAATAGCGATTGTATCGATATTTTCTTTTTTAATAATCATGTACATCGATCAACTTGTTTAATTTTTTAGATCGAATTCCAGTATTCTTGGTCAGCGTAAAAAGAACCAACGAAAATTACGAAATAAAAGGCGTGCTTATGAACGTAGAATGAGCGAAAGCGAAAATTCCGAAACGGAGGAACGTGATAAGTACAAAGGAAATCAAAAAAGTACAGAAGTCTCTGAAACTGTAACGAGTATCAAAGAAGAAGTAACGAGTACGAATGAAATTCGTTCGAGCAACTCGGATGACGCTGCCAAGGACGAGGTTAAAGCACAATTCAAGAACGACTTGATATTCGACCTTGATATGTAGATTTTGTTAATTCACCAACGGAGGCGTTTTGTAATGTGTATGTGATAATTTTTTTAAAGCGAATTTGAAAACTTTGAAAGCTTTTAAAGCGAATTAAGATGGTTTATTGACCGTCTTCGAGGAATTAGACAAAAATATGGAATCTACTTAGAATTATGTGATGATGTCTTGGTGAAATTGTATATTCGTACTAATGTAGAAGGTTCTCAAAGAAACAATCCTAGATAGAATTTTTTCGTTCGATAGTTCAAAAACATCGACCTTACTCTATATAATACTTTATCTTCTATATTTATAAAATATAATGTGAAAATAAGAATCTTTTGAATGTTACTCGCGCGATCTATTTTGAATTTTAACCATTTCGTATAGAAGAAGTAAAAGGATCATGTTTTTTAAAATTTTTTGGGAGGAAATCTATTTTATAAAATGGAACGTGCGTAACGAGTACACCTTTGCAACAATCACGATATAATCTATGTCACGATTACAACATGTAACTCCATTGTCGGAGTAAATAATGCACTTGCTTTCTTAGTGAAGCGTTTGCCATATCAGCATGCACGTAACACAATACTAGCATATTCTACTCAACAGAGAAATGGGAATAAAACTTCACGATACGATCGACTTTAATTCATCGTTTCTATGAAATTTGATTCCAAAATTCTCAGACCGTACTATCATTATGAGAAACGTTTACAATATATTTTAAACAAATAACTAGTTGATTTTATTCACCCTATTTATATACCAAGTTATTTCCAACAGTGAATTTTCAAATTTTAATGAAACATCCGATGATTTTCTGTGTTTGAGAATCCTTGCCTCGTTGCTAGGCATTGTCTGTCCCGGCAGAACCGTTTCTATTCGAAACAGTACAAGTTCGCTTATCGTCGACAAGCAGTGGCCGTAAGGTGCGAAACAACGTTACATCGTAGTAGTAAAATGCGACAGAAAAGTGGGACAGCCAACACGGTGGAGGAAGTTGGCCCGCGGTAGGAGCTGCGGATGTGAGGTTGCTCGGAGTTGAAGCCCATCGATCCCGCTACCTGCGGGGGTGTAAGGTCGTTACACTCGCGTCTACCTATGTACGAGCTACATCGCATAGTTCCTCGTATTATTCCTATTGATGCCCCGCCACGGGAGCGAGACAGCGACGACCCTCACGAATGCAACGTTCTAATTTCGCGGCACAGCCCCCTCTGCGACCACTACCACAGAACCATCGTGGTTCGCGACGACGGAGACGGGGTCGCGGCCTAATTCGCAAACACTCTAAGAGACGACCTAGAAGGACAAGGGCCTCTCGTCAAACACTACGAAGGTACTACCCTCTCTTGGGAATGAGAGCTAAAGAGTAGAACACATATCGCAAATCTGTCGACATCTCCAAGATTTTTTTATCTTCTCTCCGTTTCATCTTAGTATCGATAGCATACGTTAAGATATAACTAAAAGGATTCGGTTACGAAAATATTTTAGGTACGATCAGCAACGAATGAAATAAAAATTAACCATTATCGCAGAAGATCGTTCTGTTTCGCGTTTCCTCGGACAGCTCGATTTCAAATTGATTTAAGTTTGATAAAACTCACGCGATCAAATCGTGTAATAAATTTCGTGATTGAACCTGCTGACGAGATAAAGGTGGTAGGCCTGACTAGCACCAGGTCGATAAGTCGTCCACCTCTAGAGAGAGTCAGAGGTTGGCGTAGGTACACGAGGGTACACGTACCCCATGTACCGTAGTTACTGTAGACACGACATCGGCAATGCGGCAGCCGTTACGTCGTTATACCGTCCGGCCATCGCACCTGGCACCACTGGAAAACACAGACCAGGCCGACCGGTATCTAAAAGAGAATTACAGATGTTAAACGTCAGCGAGTTATTTGCCACAGCGGAGATTTTAGCAACCTCGTTCACCGGTAGAGATATTCGCACACCAGGATCACGTGGAACCAAAGAACTTATTGATAGATATTTATAACATAATCCCTCAGCGTGGGTGGTAGAATCACAATCGAATTCAATATAATAGTAGCGGAGCTATCGGCTTCAAAGACTTATTAAAAATTTCTAATGTCTCAGACGTTTAAGTAATAGGAAATTTCTGTCTGCAACGATCGCGTTGTTTGTACAAAGATGTAATAACTGCTTTGAGCTTTCAAGAGGTCGGCTAACCTCGGAATAACTTCCCTGCGACCCAAAAGCGCATCCAGAAAGCTGCCATACATTCCGTGCTTAAACTAAAATAAACGTTTTGAGCATGTACTTTTATTATAGCGTATACATTTATATAATATACATTTATTCTGAGCACAATTCTTCGCACAAGTCTTTTCTCGCTGCGAGAAAACTACGGTGCAGGAATATGTCAGTTTCTCGTTCAAAGGTAAAAGAAAAGTAAGGGTTGAATAGAACGGGAGGTAAGACGACGGAAAATGAACTCGTTAATTTTACCATCGTTCATGGTGAAATTGTTCGTACGACTTTTTGTTGTTTCGAACATTCCTTGGGGAAGCAAGGAAGATCCTTCAGTAAACCGGGAGGGAAAAGAATGGTAAGTATCCTTAGAACCTTCTTGCCTCTTTTTTATCTCAATCCGTCTCCTTTTCTCCATCCCTCCCTACGGAGTCAGGTATTCGAAGTAGTGGAGTATCGATTATATGGACCCTGCTTCGTGACCACGCGCCGTCTATACGCCGTGCTGCCCGGATAACCCACTGACACTGACAATTTTCGTGCAACACAGGCATTTTTTTATAGATTATTTTTTCTTCAGTCTATCAATATCGCGTTTTTTGCTACATATTATTCGGTATTACGTTCCCATCTTATATAAGCAGGAAACATTCATTCGCTTGTATCATGAGTTGATATTTCTCTCGACATGGTGAACAATTGTAAATTCGTGTTTGAAATTCCACGTTCGTATCCGTTGTAGCATGTACGATAGAAAAATAAATATATTTTCCACTTCGTGAAAGATTTTTAGTCTCGCGCACCTTATAGAGACCTTCTGGCTAAGGGAACCCTACTTGGATTATTATAGAAAATGTATCGAACACCATTGTGGCAGACGAAGTGGGGTTCTATAAAGTAGGTGAAATCCACTTAAGAAGAAAGCTGAGAAAAAAATTCGAGAAGAGATCGAAATAGACTTTCGCGAAAGTATCGAAGGAATTGACGTATTGAAATTTTTTCTATGAAATGGGGGATTACCAACTGATTGCAAGCTGATATGTTACCTCCAAGCGCTACTCTCGCAAGTGCATTGACGTCGCTGCTGAATTCGTGCCTGAAAATAGGCCGACATGTCGGATTTGCCTTTTACGTACATCACGTTTGAAGAAACTCTTTTTCGTTCGAGCAAAGAATATTTAACTTGCATAGATGACAAACGAACGGGAAAATTTTATTACAGACGATTGAAAAAATGTACAAATAACGGAAATTAATATAAAAATGAAAATGATACGAGGACGATACTCTAATTAGACACCATTGATTCTTCATTGGTCTGAATCTCCTGACTCCTGCCGCGTCTGCTATGTCACATACCGGTTCTACTGTCCATGTTTCGCTAAACCCATAGACTATAGAATTAAACAGTCGAAGGGGATTTTTTTTTACAACGATCTATATCAGAGACGCCTACAGATTGCATGCTCTGTTCACGATGGACTAACACGCAAATACAGTCATCGACCCTCTTCGGTACGGCCATATTATACAATACTACGAAACTGACCTAAGTTAACGTTTCATTCAATATATACTCATACGTACAATCACCACAAATACATATATCGAGTTGAGGGAAAAGTCGATGAAACGGTGCATGAAATCACAACGATGGTAATTTTCTGAGTTCCCGATCTATGATCGCGTTTCATTTATTACGGTACTTTCTACTCGCATATATTCCGTGGAAACAGGTTGATTGGAAAAGAAATAACTTTGATCTAAATAAACACGGATATATAATATAGTGGCGGCATAAATAGGTACAATAATAAGTACAAGTTCTTCTGATAATTTAACTGAAATTATTTATTTTCGTTTATACGTTTCAGCCTGAAAATTATGTGTTCTTTAAGTGTCCGCTATAATTGCGAATAGATAGTTCTGTTCCTATTTATGCACTTAGAATTGTACATCGTGTTGCGATTAGCCGATAAACGACAAAATCTTCGTACCGAAACTATCGAAGTAAATTTAAATTTCTCTGTCGACGGAAAATCGTTGGAAAATTCACGATACCGTGATAAGAAGCAAATTCATATATAGTCTATCTAACATGAGCTTTAAAGGAACAATGAATTCCTTTATAGGAGCAATATGCATATGTGACTATAGAATATCCTACTCACTAGAGGCGGGTATCATACATGCTACGATATTACCATTTGCATAACGTTTAGGATATTATGTATATGATATTTAATGCTATCCACGCGCTGATTTGTTGCGTCTTTTTAGAACGAAAGCTAACAAAATAAAAATCTTGCTTCGTTGCAAATCCTAAAAGAAGACACGAGACATTCTAAGTTATTTAAGATAATTCTAAGCAAAACACGTTCACATAACGAGAAGAAAAATTCGCTGAAATAAACGGGACGTTTTCAAAGTCGTTGCGAATCTTTCGAGCATCTTTTTCTTTTAAATAATTCGTCCTGGATTCCGTATCGTCTTTTCTATAAAACGGTATTACGTTAATTCCTATAATAACCTTTTACATAAGTGTACTTCTGTTCAAGAAACTAATACTACGCGATGACACTATTTTTTTATCCTGTCTGCTCTACAAAACACAATAACAGTTTAATTAGTTTCTTTTCATATGAAGAGGTCAAATTTTTTTACACATTGCGTTTCGCGTCGAAGTTAGGTATAAAATATTAGATTTCCGCAATTTCATTCTATAAATTACATTCAGGAATTAATCTAATTTTACCTCGACGAGATCCTTTAATCTTTTAACGTATCATGAAGAAAAATTCCAGGCCGTGTTTCTATCGTTTAACCGTTACGATCTTCGAGTTTCTACGTCTCACTTTCGTTTCTACCAAAGAAAGGACTTGTAAGAAAATCCTTAACATAATATTGAAACGAGAGATCGCGCAATGACGATTCTACCGATAAGAAAGTACGACCCGAAAATGGCTCAAAGAACGCGTGAGGCTTCTTAATTTCTTATTCAATGCATCGTAGCCGATAAATCATACCACTAAGTAAGATGTATTTGAGGTTTCGAACGTGATCAAAAAGCTCGTATTTACATCAACGATCGTTCGATTGTTTTCTCGAACAGGACACGAGCCATCAATCATGCTGCCTGAGATAATCATCAAAGACTGTACAACCAGCATGTTTGATCCTCGGTTGAAATCTTGACCCTGTTTTATGGCTCGCGGTACACACGCGTTTGGAAACGATCAACGCGCGTGCGTGTGCAGGTTACACAGTTTCGCATTAGTGTACTTATCAGAGTACACGTACGAACCTGCTTGCATGTACAGAGTGGAGTAAGTGTATAGGTGTATACCTTCAACGGTTTACCACATGTTGCGCTTAGGTGCGCGGAGCGCAAGTCAGCCAGGAGCCCGGGCCATCAGGATAGAGAGAATTTCTCCCCTCGGCTCGGTCAGTTATGCGAGTACCAGCAAACGTTCCGCGTGTTTCCCGATATCTTCTGTGATGTCGCGATAAAGCCTCGAATCAGTCGTAACGGGACGAATACGCGATTCATACGAATTTGTGTTCAGTGTACATTAGTGGGACACCTAAAGCAGAGGATACAAAAATAGGTGTAGTGTTTACAATACAATGCCTAATATGTTCTGCCACTGAGGTAGAACTTTTTTCTCGATAAGGTCTGTATCTGTCACTGATTCTACTTGCTAATTTCAATACTCGACTATTTGCATGCAAATTGAACAACAAGATGCAATCTTTTCCGCATACATAAACGTCATTTTAAACGAATCACTGCTTACCTTAGATTCTTTTGTCATAATTCTATAAGACCGTGTTTTGTGTCTAAAGACTGAAATGAGCTTCGTAAAACTGTACCTAGTAGCTTGAAAATGTTGAAACGATGGCAGTGTTGTTCGATCTATTAGGCAGCAATCGGTAGATACGTGTCGTAACCGATGTAAACGGTGATCCTTGAACAAAAGATCCTTAGAAAGTAGATATTTTTTAGAATGTTTCGAATCAATTCTTTTAAAACATTACGCTCAATTTTTTTGTAATGAAGTGAGTAACTGAAGAGTCGTTTGCCAAATGAGTCTATTTTGCACAAGAGGATAAACACGTAATGAATATATCCTATACCGCATCCTCTTCTCACACCTGTTACATTGCCCGAATCGCTATACGGATATATAGATTTGCTTTATAAATCAATCACACCTGTTTCGCGAATAAATGAAATGCTAGCGTTCCAGCTTTTTTTTTAATTTTCTCGCAAAAAGAAGCAAATAAATTAAATCGCACGTTAATCTTCAGACGGGTTATTTTATACAAAGCCGTAGGTTAATTGCACTTGCTGGCAAGCAAGTCAAAATGAATGTTTCCACGCTGAATAATGACAAAAAGCGCAGAAACGAGCATTAATGCTTAATTGGTTTGCTATGCATTTTTAATATAATTCATATATATATATATATATATATATATAGTGTTTCATTTTAATTCTTCATTCGCGAATCATATTATTGTTTATTTACAAATAAATAACTCACCATTAAAAATTGACATCCCCTCTCCTTTTGATTTATCCTCGTTGAATGGAATGAATATTATTTCCAGCGTTCTCAGAAATAATCAACGAGTTATATCGAACCTGTAACCAAATTTTAACTCAGTATGTAGAATATGTTTCGATGGTAGCCGCGTTTAAGATACAATGTTATGATACGGTGACATGGTATCGCGATAATGTAAATATGAGATTCCCTGCAAACTACATTACTATAATTATAAATTAACGACCCGTATCCATGGATAATTCGAATGAAAGAAAAGTACAACTTCAGTTGGATTAATTCCAGAAATCACAAATACCATTGAAGAACGTGAGTAACAATAGAACTGTCCAATAATGAAAAGCTATGAATATCACCGACTTCCACGCTTTTCAACGAGATCCCTGTTGCTGCAAATGCATTTCTGCGTCTACTCATAAAATTACACGAACGAGGAACGTGTGTGGAATTCCCTGTCAAAAAATATACGACTATTTCACGGCTTTCAAAAACATAATTTGCGCGTATACATCTGAAACGAAAGAAAAGATTAAAGTCACGCTGAAAAGAACCACAGAGAATCGCAAAGATCGACGTGTAAAAATAGAATAAGAAAAAGATCGAAGTACATATTCTGTACAAGCTGTGTGGCCGCTTTCGGAACGTGTTAAATTAAAACTCTTGTCTAAAAATAACTTCATTCTAGTTTGCTTAAACCGCAATCATCTATCACTGCAACTACCGCACTACACGCAATCCTTTATTTTCATTGGACCACTGACCTACCTATCGAAGACTCAGACCTTTTTTCCTCATGCATATATTCCCAAGCTTTAGGCACGCTTATGCATAAAGCACAAGCGATCTCAAGCTTTATATCCGAATATGCGCATTTACATTTTACGTATGTATAAGTGTGTGCATACATGTCGAGCGCATAATTGGTGCAAGAATATCGCATGACTTGGACTGAAACAAAATTCTCTTCGCTATTTTACAGATTCGAGCGCCTGACAGCGCGGCGGGGCGGCCCCAATGCCGGTCAGGAAGGGCCTCCTCGCCCCACAAAATACTTTCTTAGATACTATCGCCACTCGTTTCGATGGAACCCGTAAGTATATTCAACAAAATCATCTGATCAAATCAGCTTATTCAATTATTTAGAAAATAGACGAATTGAAAAGCTTCAGTCACTCGTACACAAGTTATGCAAGTTGTCAATGTTAATAGACGTGTTTGCTTCTTGATACACGTAACGAGTTTAATTAAAAAGTAAATTTCAGAAATCACAAGTTACGCGATTATGCCATTTCACAAAAAAGATTATGAAATTCCAGAGAGATGTAACTTAACGCCGTTTACTTATTCATCCGTATCTCGCACGCAATCGAACTAACATCATTAGCGGAATTTTACAAGTCACGAATCTCAAGCATTAATTAACTGTATATAATTCGCTAAACAAAACAAAAGATAAAAATCTGATTATAGAGTTTCATATGAAACATATCTTAAATCCACGTTTACGATATCATGTAGTCTAAATACCGACGCATGGTAGTGTATATAGAAAATATCTATATTAGAAGTATGAAGATATGTCTCGGGCAAGATGGATTGACCCGAGCATAGCTGCAGGAAAATATTATATAATAGAATTCCAACCACGTAACAGAAGCACATACACATAAGCTTTTTAGGGGCGCAAAGGAACGAACGTAACATCGTACCATTCGATTAGGCTCAATCCTGACGCTCCAAGGCGACCCTCGTTTACGCGTCGTTGGATTAGAACGAAACGATTTGTCAATATAAAAAGTCTTGAGCGGGTCTGGTGGTTTGCGAAAAGGAACGCAACGCGTGACCGATTACCTGTGTACTGTCATTCGATCAGACATGTATATATATACACATATCTATCTTTCATCGAGACGTTTCGTTTGAAGAAAGAATTTGAAATTTAAAACAATCTCGAACTATATCTGGTTGTATAAAATTTCATAGGTTACAACGTGTTTGCCTTTGTCTTATCGCTTCCGCTTTCCGACACGGTGTTTAATAAGTTCAGACTATCGGCACGTGTCTCTATTTACCAAACGCTCGATCAAGCTGCAAATTAATACAGAAGAGTCTCTCGGTACATACTTGCCGCGCCTATTGACGTTGTCGTCGTTAATTCGTATATCGATATTATGCCTAGCAATGTTAATAACGCGCGAAACCGAATTGTCTCTGGTGTATTGGAGCCCTTGTAAACTTTCATCGTGATAACCATAACGTGAGAGTGCGCACAGTTTGACAGCAATTCGCAAAATAGTAGAAAGAAGGAATCGAACGAGATCATCTTTCGTAACATTGGCTATTCCGTAGCTTCCCCTGAGACACCAACTTGATTATCTTCAACCTCTCCCTTTGTCGTACAAAGATAGAGTTCTTGGGTCTAAGAGAAAAGTAATCTAAACTGAACGTGTCGTCAGTGCCTTGACGCGATCCCTTCTCTTTAACTTCCGACTTTCGATAAAACAAACGAGTGCTTACGAGTCGCTTGCGACAGAGTGGTAGACCAATAAGGATTAAAAGCTACGCGTTTACGGTTGCTGTTATTGAAAAACACGTAGACGATTAGCGTAGTGAAAACAGAATTTGGCGCACGATCGCATATTTGAACAATAGCATCCTGCAATCTTTCGGAACGAGTTTCGCATTTAAGATCACTCGCTTAGGCTCCCTAGAGGCATTTCTTCGGAAAAGATTCGTGCAATGGATACGAAATTAGAAGCCCGCCGATATACTGATAGAAACTTCGGGCCTACGAGCCAAGAAAAACTAATTACGAGAAAGGAGCTACGAATCGTCGTCATCATCTTCGTAAGAGAATTACAGGAAAGTTACGTCCTAGGAAAGTAATGGAATCGCATCTTTTCCCTCTTTCGAGATGCTGACGAAATTGCATTTCTATCTATCTAACTAATCCTCGGCGGTGCAGTTTGATTTAATTGAGGGGTTTAAATCGGCGACATTTACCTTCAACCAGATAGTGTACATATTACATACACGTATTTGCATAAGCCGTTATTTTCAAGTCTTAAAACGTGTCCCACTCTACCATACATCGCAACACTTGCGTAATATTGTACTAGCATCTGCGTAAGAATTAATTTTACGGTAACACACAGTCCCTAGGTCTAAGACGATTAAAACTACTTAACGTATTAAAACAGGAAACTCCATTTTCATTCTAGCACTTGTGAACCATAAGTTGGAGCCGCGGATGTTCATACACTCGTGGAAAATTTAAAAGTGTAGATACATATAATATAGGCATAAAAATTATATTCGTATAATATGCATATGATATACAAAAAAAATAAGTAATATTTAAAACAGCTGCGAGTACGAAATGTTCAGCGTAACAACAAAGTTTCTTACGTTATTTTAACCCGTTCGTTTCAGTGTGATTAATACAGCTTTTTCGAATAAAATGATCCTACAAACTCGCATTCAGAAAAAGATGATATGCCTTGTTTTGCGCTTAACACGACACACAGTGGTGAGAATTTGTATAAAACTCCACGGTAAGAAGAATAAAAGCAGGTAGTGTAAGTAGGTAGTTTTTCAATTTGTACAATATTACCAGGATATGTCCCATTCCATGTTTTCCGTAATGAAAATCCATCTTCGAGATAAATTCGATCTTTTCTTTTTTTTTTTTTTTTTGTACGTGAAGAAATCCTCATGGACACTCCGCTGCTGCAGTAATCGTGTAACAGCAGAGTAGTGTCGGACTCCTACCGACTAAAACTCCACGATGACCATCCTACGCGTGTGACAGGGGTGCTCCAGGAACCTCTTATGAATTAACTTCCGTTGCATCCCCTTCTCGCGTCCTCTTGTTCGAGCCAGTTCTAATACCTCCCGGCTATTTAACTGGCGTAAGGGGGGTCATTGCCTCTAGCACTGTCGCTCCTTCTAGTCGTGGTCCGTTGAGACGATGATGGGCCGGCTCTAGGTCGTCTGACTGCCATCCTTCTCCATCGTCTTATCCTGCAAGGGTGAGAGTTTTTCTTTCTCTCCCTTTCCGCTCGCTCCTTCGCAAGCATAACTCGCTCGCAGAAGAGGCGGACGGCCTCGTATTCCTGTGACCCTCTCAGCATCGCTTCTACAATCGCTGAGGGAGTCAGAGTTTCTCCTATGGTATGCCGAAGAGTGTAGCGGGGCAGTTCCCACGCCGGGCAGAGCTCCAGGCTGTATCCCTGCGCTGTGTCCCTGTCCTCTCCGCAGTGGTGACAGATGTCTGTCGTCTCTCGTCCGATTCTCCTCGGGAACTCGCCGAACACGCCGTGTCCGGTGAGCACCTGGATCATCCTGAATGTGAGCGGGAGGCCGTGACGGCTTCTCCATGCCTCCCAGTTTGGGAGGACCGCCTCCGCGCCTCGATGTTCGCCTCCCTCGTTGATCAGCTGGGATCGCCACAGGTCCCACGTGTCCTCCTCGGCGGTTCCTGGGTCGTTTGGAGCCGCCTGCTCGGTCAGATCTTCTCCCGGGTGCCATACTCTCCGGTGGGTGTATCTCCTTTTGAGCGCCAGCGCCCGGAGCTCTCACGGGGGGATGCGGCTAGAGTGGTCGCCGACGCGTGGAACACCGTCCGGTATCCCCTAATGATTCTGATGGCAGTTACCCTGTGCAGCCTCCTCAGGAGCAGGATGCTGCGACGTCTCGCCATCAGATCGTCCGCCCAAACCGGGGCCCCGTACATCACTCGGGACCGAACGACGCCCTCGTAAAGTCGGCGCACCGCGTCTCCCACCCCGCCGATGTTCGGTAACAGGCCGCACAAGGCATTAGCAGCCGCCGACACTTTCGGAATCAGGGAGTCGAAGTGTGGCTCGAACGTCCACTGGCTGTCGATGATGAGACCCAGATATTTCATCTGCGATCCCACCCGGACGGTTTCGCCTGCCATGTTTATGCATAGGCCGGACGGCGGGGTCCCTCGCCTCTTCTTATCGTAAAACCAGATGGCCTCCGATTTCGCAGGCGAGACCCTCAGGCCCAGTCCGGGCACAGCACGGGTCGCGCAGGCCGTTGCGATTTCGCCGATGCGCAGCCGCTTCTGGGGAAAGCGGTGTGAGCGTCGCAACGGGGCCTCCCCCGCGCGCCTAATACCACCGCTTGATGGAGCGGTGTGTGGTCATTGATATTTAATTCAACTCAAGGAACATTCAGAGCTGAAATATTCTGCTTTACTTCGTAGAAAATCGTACAAACGAGGAATGACGTTTTTTAGTCGGCTCGTAAAACCGATGGAAAAAAGAGTGGAAAACAAGGTGGGTTGGAAGTAAAGGGAGAGAGGATGGAACAGTGACGTAGACCGCAACTATCCATTCGTTCGTCATTTCTAGTATGCCTTAAATATTAAATAGAGCTTCCAGCGCGCCCGTAAAAAGGATTACTCGTGGCCTCTGTGCCCTCTGAAAAAAGGGAGAACCACATACCTCTGTGGGCAGATGTGTGTTTCTATGCCGTATCAAGATTTTTCTACTCCAATTGCGAAGAAGATTAATTTGTTGAGTTTACGTTCGTTGATAAATTCGATCTACTCGATCACGCGCCAAACTATGTTTGCGTTAGTTCAAATAACTTAGAGTACCGATCAAGCACCGGGCACTTGCTTGTTTACCACACTTGCGAGGCGATCGTGTCGTTATAGTGCGATGCTTCGTCGCTTCAAGAGGATACGACGACCCTAGAATTATGCTATTACGCTCGATCTTGGTGTTCCATCAAATACTACAGTTTCTCTACAAACTCGATTTCTCGCCAGAAAACGCAAACAGTCTGTGTTCGCTTCTTGGTGAAATAATTAGTAGAAATAATAGCATCGTTAAGACCGAAACACTTAACGACGTAATAGTATCTGTCATTCAACTTGGTCCGAAAAAATATCGTGGTATTACGTAAATGAACTCTGGCTTTAAAGATTTAGGACAGTTATTACATCAACTTGGAAAAATTATAAATTAACAATCTTTTAAATTATAATGGCATGCCCATTTAACTTGATACTTGGTGCAACGAAGAAAGCAATTAATTAAAATATTACTTTTTACTTTAATTTTAACTTAAATTTACTAGAAAATTCATGTAATTCAAGGATCATAATTAACATGAAATAGGTATCGAAGTTTTATTAAAAATAAAAAATAAAAGATTTTTAAACGAGAACGCGCATCCCAACCTTTTAAAAGAATAAATTTTTCACGCGTATTACAGATTGATCCGAAGGATTTCAATCAGGTGAGAGATCGGTGAAAAAGAAAATGCGTTTGGATCGAAGTTCGTGACATTCCCATTGTGAACACGTTGATTTCGACGGGAGAAAAGGGAAATAATTGCTCGTTAACGACATTCGAAGTACCTATCCGAGGATATTTTTGGCACTCTCTTTCTTTCTGCGAGCGTGTTTGGCGCATCGCCAACTGGGGTAAAGGATGGTTGACGACTGTTCAAACACTCGTTTGTCTTTGCTGACCAAGACTCATGGAGGACCGATCGGAATATTCGTTTTAGCAAAGATTTTTTCACGTCTATCTGCATCTTTTTTTTTTATCGATTCAAAAGAACCACTTCAGCAAAAAAATTTCACCTTATACAAGAGGCAACAGAAAATATCGCGTTATCGAGTACGTTCATTTGTCGTTACGTATAAACCTATGTATATGTTGTATCTATTCAAAACCAGCAAATCTATCCAGTTTAACGACCGTGTATATTCGTATACGCACCAATAGCCAACCGTAGAAGCCTTTGAAAAGGTTTTCGGTAAAAAATTGAACTTTGATCTTTTGTATATGCAAATGCTCCGATACGAAGTATATAGTTATTTCATTTTTTATTCAAACTTAAAATAATTTTCAACAGCGACGATGTATAGGGAAACTTTCATGCAAGTTCAAGTATAGCGAACTCCGTGACAACACGGTGTTCCAACATTCAGTTCGCAAAGATGTACAACCCTCTTGGCCGTGGAATATGAATATCCCCTAGTTTTATTACAGAGTCCGTCGACCCCAGACAGGGCATAGAATATTAATCTAACATCGACGCCGTGAAAATCGACGTTGTTCCCTCCCCTACGTACATACTTGCTTACAATCTGATTCTGATAAATTCAACTAGACGTTCGAACGAAAAAAATATTCGACTTCTTATCTGTTTCTTTCGTTTTCCATTTCCTTTTGTTCATTTTTGTAAATTATATCAAATCAAATTTTATAACACTTCGAAAGTAGTTTTGTTGTAATTCTAATCAGAAAGAAATGCTTCTTATCTCTGACTCGAGAATATCCTTTTGCAATATTTTTACAAATACATTCGTAAATTATATATATATATCCATAATTATTCTAATAAATATATAATCCGTAATTCTAGAAAGTATTTCTCGAACCTCAGATGACAAATAGTCTATATAAAATTTTTGTTCGACGATACAATATGTTACAGTATATCTGAAGGATATTTATAAGACCGATTGTAAACATGAAGAAAACGAAGAATTTTGATGTACAAAAACATTGGCTGAGTCTCGTTTTTCAAATCGTAAATAATTTAATTTTGCCCTGAAAATCCCTGCATACAATACACAAGTAACATTGTTGCGCAGTTGTGCTAAATTTCCATGACCTGAGATATATGATATTTCCCTCCTATAAGAAGTATGACGGAAATTAATTTCACTTTCTTCGATGTAGAAAAAGCGCTCTTGTATTTGAAATGAAAGGATGTTTTACATTTTGGAAGAAACGCTTCATACAAGTTATAGAAAAAGGCTGCTTTGTTTTACGGAAGAAAATAGCCCATTAAAAACGACCGAGTAACAGTAAATGCCGAGTGGCGAATAAGTGGGAAATAAGGGAGGTCAAAAGAGAGCTCCTCTTTGTACGGATGGCCTATTTATTATCCTAGTGATTATCATCAATCATTTGCTTAATATCATTCCTCGAGAGAAAAAATTGATGATCATCTTGTACCGAAGAAGGAAAACAATTTTATAAGAGACGGCTGGAAACTTGCAAACAGCAATTTTTCCAGCGACGTGTGATTCATCTATTACCTCTGCGTCGCTTTTGCTTCTCCCTCGCAGACCCTCAAGCAAATTTCCAATGCATTCATTATGAAAATTTTTATTAGTTTCGATACTCCAACTATTCAACTATGGAATTATAATGAAAAATACTTGTTACTTAATCTTCGCAACTCGTACAGAGTGAGTCCCATCAACGATAATTAATCAGGAAAAAAGAGTTCAATTAATAACAGTTCTTGCATCGTAAGGGTATCAAAACCGTGCAATATTCCTACAAAAAGGAAGAAATGGAAAATGTATGGAAGAAAATACGTATATGTATCTCTTTTTTTTAACGATTTGGTTTGTAACACGCCGCTTAAGGGTTAATATTTACGAAAATTACCTTTCTCTTCCTCTGTATCGCTACACAACGTTGAAACCCGTTTCTCTGAAGTAGTAACGATCGAGTAAACGCCAGACAGAAAGTAGAAACACGTGACACTGCTTATTTAGCAACGATCTCTAATTACGACAGAAGCATGAAAAACGAATGTAAAAGTTAACAAGAAGAGTGCACAAAAGTACGAAGGAATTAAAAACGTAACTTCATTCAATATTTCTGACAGTTTCGAAATTCTATGTGAACGCTACGTATACGAATATTTCAAACCACTATACATACCTGTCACGACATTTATACGCGCGTATAACAGCGACACAACTTGCACACACTTTCATCGAATTCGCAACTGCATATCACAGTATGACCTCAAAACATTCCACTAATAGTCAGGTTCTTCACAGATAAATGCGTCAAATGACAAGCGTTTCCAACAGACTTTTGTATCTATTATATATATATGGTGTTTGTAATAAAAATACTACCACTGCTACTAATGAAGTAACATTCTTATAGTTGAGAAGCTTAAGAATTCTTAAAAAAAAAAAAAAAGAAAAGTAAAAATAATTGTGAATTAAAAAGATGTTAAACACCAAACACGCAACAATCTTGCAACGAAGTTATGTACATTTTGGAAAAATTTTATTTTGTAATTTCTTGCTGCTTCTTTTTACGCGTAATAATATTATTTATTAATTTATTAATTGTCGAAATTTCTATCGAAATTCAGACAATTGAAAACCTCGTGGTAAATATATTTCCGGGGCTAATGTTTTTGTTACGATACGAGCCTCTCAAAAGCTCTCAATTGCTATCGATTTGGCAGCTTGTACAGGAGCGCGTAATTCCTCTACGTACTAAGAATTAATTGCAATGTAGCGTCGGGCTATGGTAAATTTCACAAGCTTCGCAAGTGGATAAGCATGTAACTTGTCTAGCAACTGTGTTCAAAGTTAGGATTGATACGGGATATTGGGTAAATGAGAATTCGTACGGATACGTAAGTCTAAAGGCGAATCAACTTCTGAAGACAAAACTAGCTAGAATCTCGTGCAAATATATATAGTGTGAATGTATCCTAACATAAATTACAAGCGACGTGTGAGTAAATATTGTAGTCCATCTTTAACTTGTAGGTTACGCTAACTGCGTGATATTCTTGCCGTGAGGAAAATTTAGGAACTTTCATGAAAGAAGCCTACGGAACCATGCTAAACGTACATTTAAATGCTCGGCATATTTTCAAATGAAATAGTCGAATTGTTATGAAATTTTCGTTTATTTTGTAAAGCTTCCAGACCTAACAATGACATGTCACTTTCATTTTTCGATATTCCTTTCTATCTATAAGGTGACATTAAGAAATAAAAAAAAATTCAGTTATTGATCGGCGCGGCGATACCTAATGATTGTACAATATCAATGACACTTATCTTATCGTGACACTCAACATTGCGAGTAAAAGTAACGACGCAGGGCGTTTCCCAGAAAGACACATACATTTATCGATTTAAGTTATAGTCTTTGCTCAATGAAAGTATATCTAACCGCATAAGTGGTTCGAACAGGAATAAATCGTTTATGGTTTACGCCGTTTATGGTAATAAAACGATATTGCATAGAAAATGAGACAACTAAGAGGCAATTACAGAACATTGTTTCTCCAGATGTGCCACGGTTTATGAGCAACGGGGAAATCGTCAATTATCGTTTCATTTCTTCCATAAAACGCATTCATCGTTCAATAAATGAAAATCCTTTCAGGATAGTCTTAAATGAAAAGACGGTGGGCAAATTTTTTCAAAAGGTATATGGTTAAGCTACTCGATAGGAAAGCTTAATCGCTTCATATTCCGGCTCGAGAAAGGTATTCTAAAGCAAAGGGAGACCTAACTTGTAGGGTAAGAGAAAATATAGCAGACACCATCGAGTGAATAGAAATCACCCTTTATTTCAAATGGTGTTTCAAAGAAAATTTCACTGTTACTTTTCTTTCTCTGTTTTAACTACATAGCTTTGTTAATAAAGAATAATGTTTTTAAATGATATATAGTAACGAGCATACAAAAGTCTGGCAAAAGTACTTTGAACGCTCAAGATGGAAAACTTTTCTGAATATATTATGTATGTTATACAAAACTTTTTGAAATTTCATTAACACTGTAATTATATACGACTAGCGATATTATAAAATTTCTATATTACATTATAAAACTTAAAACCAATCTAAAAATGAAAGTTTCACTTTAATGAAAGTTAACTTTAGCGATCCCACTAAATGTCGTTACTTTTAATACAAAGGGTAATTAACTATATAAGTAATTTCGCCATTTCAAACTCTATCTAACCTAATTCGTAATTATTACTGGAAGTAAATATTCGAAAGCCGTTCTACATTTATTCTCTTCGAAGCACAAGAAATGTATTTTTAAATCTCATACTAGAGAAAAGAAACGAAAATAAAACCTTTTACGATATAGTTAGCTAAATACTTATATGTTCACCAGTCTATACTCGAAGTAAGACGAAGTAAGTGAAATTTTATTAAATTATAAAGTGAAGATGATATTTGAAATCTCATCCAGTTGCTGTTTCCACGGGACATACTTATACAAAGGCAAGTATTGGAAAAGATATGTCTCGTAAGTGGGCCAGTTCTTTGCGTCTAAGGGCAATTGGTTTCTGGACTATATTGGACTTTTGTGTTTCCATATTCCGAGGGAAAGTTGCCTACCCCTGGAGAGACTTTTGCGAAATGAACCAATTTAAAGCACGGAACAAGAATCTAACCATTCCATTTGCTTCACAATTCCACGTATTCGAAATTTTGTAGAAATCTGATTAAGGGGAGCGGTACACTACGACCTTAGTGGAAATTGCTAAGTTATCATCGTCAGCGACCTCAATCATGGGTGATAAAGTTCCACTGGTAATGAGACTCTCGGCCTTCCTCGTTAAATCGCATCGAAGAACGAAGAGTATAAATATGAAATGTCGTTTCTAGTCGTGCAAAAATTTTCGACAAATTTCCAGTATAGATCATCTATAGAGAACAACAGATAAAAAGTTCCTTGTATTATTTATAAGATCGCTATGCTATATATATATATATATATATATATATGATCCTGAAACAGAAGCCCCCACTATGAAAAAAACGAAACGTAACACGAAGATTTTTCTTAGATACAGAGAAGATGTGACTCATCTTACAATGGAGGTCGACCTTTGTCACAATCCTTTCAAGAATATTACGTCCGTAACAATACTTGCAATTTTACGTGATTACAAAATGTAACTGATCTCGTTCAAAAACAAATTAAAACTCTCCTTTCCTCTTCGAAAAGAAAAAATAAATCATGTTGAATCTTTAAATACAAAGTTGGATTAATTGATCGTGTTTCGATGATTCAAACTGCCGGTGTCGATAATACACGGCGGGTTTGTTGGATTAAAGTGAAAATAATGTTAGTTTTATGGATATAAAAATGAAATAATTTACCACGACGTAATTATTTTATTTAATCCAATTCGATACTTATTACGTTGTACGATTGTATTCTACCATCTTCGAAGTTTTTCCGTATCGTCTTCGGAGAAGGAAATCGACGTTGCTTCCATACCGCCAATTCGATATAAACGACTACTTTTTCCACGGGGAACTCTTAACTGTATCGAAAACGAGTCGATATAATTTACTGCTAGATTTTCTCTACCTTGCCCGATCCGCACCGTAATTTCAAGTTTGATTGAACCACTTTCTTGTATTTTCTACAATTAATGTCGTATCGGAATTGTATTGGATTCATCCGTTAAACGTTCAACTGCTACGGTCTTACCTGTCTTATTACGAAGAAACAGTCCCATCGAAAATGTTACACGAGCTGTAATCCATTAAGACTAAAAATGAAAAAGTGATGATACTCGGAGAAACGTATGAAACGCAAGTTTCCCCTTTATTTGCAAATACTTTGACAGAGTCCATGATACGTGATATAAAGCATAAGGTCGACATGTTTGAATAATGCCATTTAATCCGCAATGGCCACGATATCGTCATAGTTAAACATAAATGCGAAATTTTCATTACCACGCGAACATGATACGTTCGACACGTTCCTAAATTTACAATAAAGTATCACGTTTTCTTAATCCCTTTGTGAACTCAATCTGTTTGTTTTACGAATGAATTTTTATTAAAAGCTTGATTAAAAGGTTACGCTTTAGCTCTTGATGCGATCCTTTGAATAAATATGTAAAAGTATATAAAATATCCAAGATATAAAATCCTCTATAACATTTAACAGATAATTCCATTCCTTTAATTATAGATACTTATAAATATTTCAATTTGCACTCCACTTATGAGGTCCGCAGCAAAATTAACATTCAGCGTCATCAATTCGTGCGTTTCATTCATGTGGCGTCACCTCGAAGTGCAGTGTCGGATTGTGTTAAGTTTATCTTTGTAGGAAAATTAATTCCTAGAAAAATTAATCTTTCTATCGATTCACTATAATATTAATTATCCAACCGAACAATTGTGTTCAATTTGTTCCTTCCTCAAAATACCTGTTCTTTTTTTATATAAAAGTCAATAATAATATGCAATTTAGTTGACTTCAAAATACGGCATTTTCATATGTCGATTTGAGATACATCATAAACGTAGATTGCAATAAAATTGAATGTACAATACAATATATCTATATTTCATACTTTTCTTCATTTCTACCATCATCACCTTTACTTCATTCCACTCCTCTGTAAAAACTATACAGGAATCGGTATTGTTGACGCATCCAATTGTTTGTCAGGAATTTCGCGCATTTTTAATTATTCAAACAATGTGCGCTATATTTTAAAGTCGTACGAATAATTATGGCAGACCACCCTTAATAATAAGGATAGGATAGATTATAAATATAAAACGAGGAGAGTTAAAATTAAGATCTAAAAACATGCGTTATATCTACAAGTACAAAATATCCAAATCGTCTCGAAATAACGTAAATGTTAAAAGCATATAGCTGGACGTAACTTTAGCTGAATTAATCACAATAGCTACGGTAACACGTGTGTCGTATCCATTTAATTATTCTGCGGTTACTGGGAAATATGACTAACAACTTACGATGTAGTTATAGCTTTTCAATATGAAAACATGAAAATTTGCATGATCTCTTTCTCTCTTTTTCTCTCTCTCTCTATCTCCCTCTCGCTGAATACGCTTGCGGCTTGAAAAATATCCTCTGACCATTTGATTGAGTTTTAAATCACGGTTTTTTATCGATTTATCCTGAAACGCAACGTATCATATGGTTCTTACCGCTTCAAATTTGTGCATTCACGTTCAATGATATTAGGGCGCATAATGGTCGCGTACGAAACACGATAAACGACCTAGATTATGTGGAAAACGACTGGAATTTTAGTTTTGCGTAGATAACGGTTCAAAATATAGAGCAAATTTTAACGAAAACTGTTTGCAAGGATTATAGGACAAATGATAATTATACATAATTAACAAAGTTGATACAAATATGTGGATTTTCTATAGCTGGAAGTTTCAAACGATGCAACGATTTTTGAAGATTTTATGAATCTTCTAACGATTATTCAGGTTTCTAATTGCACGTAAATATTCTAATGCCTGTGAAAGGAGGCTGGTATATTGCGCAAAAATGGCCGGAAAATTATTTATATAAAAAAAGCACATTAGGAAGTTTCTGAAAACAACGCCTGTAACCCTACGGTAAATCTATAGGTACCAGGTGTATTTTCTAATGAACTACTTGAGGTATTATAAAATTTTTATCGATTTCGAGAATGTAAAAAGAGCTATTATAACAATCCATTCGAACGTAGCCAATAATAAAAAAAATGATGACTGAAACTTCTGACATAATTTACTCCTTTTAATTATTTTAACTCGTTCGTTTTTTTACAGTGCTTACTAATTAATCAGTTGAAGATAATACCATATTTAAAGATAACTGACCATTACACGGAAAATTGAAATCCCATTCGGGATAAAACAACGCTTCCTATTTCATAACGGTTTAATTGCCCCTGAGTACGTGCTTATTTTTTACATTTAATTAACACCCAAGCGTAAGAAATACATAATATGCACCAAATACACGTTCATAACCTCTGGAACCTACATACAGAGAAAACTCGCGATAAACAAACGTTCGAGATATTCGCATAGTCGAATATGACTCTCGCATATTCGACAAAAGCAAGCACAGCTTCTCTCCCTGTTTGTTTTTCTCGATGCAGATTTTCTCCCATGCATAGCTACCATCATAAAATCTATATTTATTTAAAATGCACTTTTCATGGTCTACTGCTATTTTTACCGTGCTCCTTCGTTATTTACGACGTTCGGTTTATTTACTAGGATTACGAGTTTTTCCTCGCACGAATTTAGAAAACTGCAACAAACTCCTATTTACATACGCGTCCTTGTATCGTCATCAAGCAACACACAACTTAAAGACAGCCGTGTCTCTTGTTGCTAGCGATCCGTCAACGTGCGAATTCTTAAAAGAAAGTCAAACGTTCTTTCAGATTTTCATTCCTTAGAACAAAGAATAGAACATTTTTCTGGCACTAGTTCTATGCTCCATATGTTCCTAAGCGTAAGTAAGACAATCGACTCCATTAGTCTTTGTCAAGATCCGACTGAAACTGTAGCGTGTTACGCTGCTTTTAGCAACTGATGCGATGTGATCGTAAACCCTGTCGTTCTCGTAGCCGACAGTTTGAACGTGTTAGTGTACCTGTGAATAGTACAGCTGGAAATTCGAACGATGATTTCGTATTACGCGTATACGTATGTACATGTTTGTGTACCTGCGTGCAGCAGAACTGCAAATTCGAAAGACGATTTCATACATATTTATTAGAAATAAGTAAACATAGCCGAGGAGAAAGACACATGTAATAAGGTCTGTGAAGAACGTTCGTAATTAAAGAGGAACTGCGAACCCGCTGTGTCTGTCGCTTAATTATCCCTCTCATCCTGTCTGCGATCGTAGAAACGTTTGCTTTATACGATACTTCTATATATATCAGATATAATTACAATTTATCATTCCCATGACAAATGCGTAGAAATCCTGACGTTTTCAAAGAAGCATTGGCTCTTTAATCCTATTTTGAATCTTGGTCAAACGTACATGTATTTTCTCGAATCAAAATTAGTTTGTAATTACGAATTCTACGAATTACATTTATTTGCGCGTTTTTAATCCTGAGTTCTATCGTTAAAAAATGTCTTAGGTGTAAAAAGCTGCAGACGAATTCGAGAGAATTTAATCTTAATTTTATATGGAAAATTCTCTTAAATCGTTAGAAATCTTTTTATACGGTGAAACGAGAACGACGTTCAGACATGAAAACTCGACTGCAGCAGAATTAAATCCAAATGAAATCAAAGATAAAAAACACGATGCGAATAAGAAAAGATGATCAGCAAATTAAAATAAATTAATATTTAAACTTTACCCCTAAATCATATTTTTATCTTACAACCCTTCGTAACTGAACTCCCTACCGAACATGTGACAATCACTATTTTCCACGCTGCATAAAGGGTGGCTTAATCGTCAATCACCATGATCCGTTAAAAAATTGCGCGAGATTGTTTAGACGTGATCGTTCACCGAAAAAAAAAAGTTTCTGTCCATGCATTTATCTCGAGCAATTCACCAGTATACTTTAATTAAAAATCCAAACTTAAATACACTCGTCGAGGAATTAATGATAATTGCATCAAGATGAAATTGGACCGAACCCCTTTGATAAATAGACAGTCATTGATTTTATTTTGAAGAAACAAGGAAGCGTCGGGAGTTGAAGTCTCACAAAAGGCTGTGGGAAGATGAAAGTGTTTCAGGGGTGAGCGTAAAATTAAAAATAGCACCGTCGTTACCCTGAAAGAAATTATGCGTGACGTCAGTGACGTTGACAAAGCTATTAACCAATGAACCACCATATGATGCAGGCGTGCATTGCGTTCACGTAATCATCGAAATCTTGTTTACTTTCCTCAATTTCAATAACTGTATTCCGGAAGAACGTAGTGTGGCGAAAATATTTGAACGATTACGTATCTACACGTGTACTAATATGTGTGCTATATGAAACATTTTGAGACTTCATTAGCATCGTAATCAATTCGTCGTAATTATATCGACAAAATTTTAACTCAATCTGAAAATCCACATAGAGATTACGAGATATTTATTGCAAACATATATACATATCGTGATCTCTACGAAATATATCTACAATAAATATTTTGTAACTTTTGTATACATCTTTATATTTGTTTGAAACTTTGTCAATGTGATTATGATAATTTTATCTCGTTAAAGTGCAAGTAAAATTTCTAAATGTTTCGTATAACATACGCAATATAGCGAGGTACTATAACTTTCGTCGAATTGCTTTCACCAACAAATTCGACGTAAACACACGTATCACTTACTTCTTTGTGCTTATTTAAAACTAATCGACAGTTCAATCAGACTTCTCCTTTCTATGACGAAATTGTGAAATAAAGAGTAATCGAAAAAATAGACGCGATGTATTGAAAGTTAATTGGCAAGATCCATGTTCTCGCCAACGGGAAATAACAACGAACACATACAATAGAGGGTACGATATAAATAAGTGCAAGTTTTTCTGACAATATAACTGAAATTATTGTTTGCTCGCAAACATATTTTTGCCAGAAGTGCTGCTGTGTATCGTATACTCGTCACCATTTTATGTGAAATATATTCTCGGTCCAAATATCTTGTACCTTTTATTTGCATAAAAGCTTTTGCAGATTCGCGCATTCTGAGATTAAAACTTTTTTTTACTAATACCGTGCGCCATTAGTAACAAATGCTCGATTTAATGCCGCGACCCGATAATCCTTGTATTCAAAAAGATAATGTTCACGATCATGGAGAGACCTCTATTTATACGCGTCTTGTGCAACTTCGCCACGGGTAGCGAACGAACTGCGATTTAAAATTGTTTTGGCTCGAACGTCGCAAAGTTCGACGACGACAGTCACATAGATTTACACGTTAATCTGATTAATCTATGACTAATCATTACGTTTAACTAATATTTTCTTTTTTCTTTTTCGAGCAACCGTTACCCGATTTTAGTCTTCGAGTCTCGCTGTAGCAGTAGCAGTAGAATTTATAAAATATTTCTTATGATACACATACTGTATTCGTAAAAGAATACTTTGCTGACCTACTGTATACGCTCGACGTATATAGTTTATAATAAAAACTCGAGAATAAATAGATAGTTAAGTAGAAAAGATTAAATAGAAACCACGTTATCGTAGTTGTTTGCTTTAATGGAATATTCGCCTTTGTTCGCAGACAGCAACTTTGTGCTGGGAAATGCACAGGTTCCGTCGCTCTACCCGATCGTTTATTGCTCTGACGGTTTCTGCGAGCTGACAGGATTCGCGCGAGCGCAAATCATGCAAAAGGGTTGCGCTTGCAAGTTTCTCTATGGCCCGGAAACGAAAGAAGAGGAAAGAGCGATGATCGACAAGAGCCTCGAGAGCAAAACAGAGCTGAAGATGGAAGTCGTATTCTATAAAAAGACCGGTAAGCTTCATTCGTTCTTTCTTCCGCGTTAGAAAACGATCCATTTCAATCACAGACATTCGATTTGCCAAGCAAGGAATTGAGTGATTACCAACGTTTAGCAATCTAACATTTGGTTACAGAATAGAGATAATTCTCCTAATTAATGGTAATTCAAATTGATCCCTTAGAAACCAATTTGTGGAATATCCTGGCAAAACCAGGTTTCACTAAATATGACATATTACGCACGAATAGATTCGTTTTAACGCCCTAATAATTTATTATTTAATTACATTGAAATTATTTTTCGATGTTATTATTACTGAAATTTTTCATCATAAAAATCTTCGCATTGTACTTGATTTTTCAACGATTGGTACAATACATAGGCAAACGTATAGATTGTAACTCGTTTAATGAAAAATTCACTAAAAGATTCATAAAATTATTCATGTAAATATATTTGAATAAAATGTAAAAATACTATCTCGTGAATTTTATTCGCCGAGATTTAATATCAATGTTGCTACATGAAATAATCGTATGATTTATAATAATGGTGAAAAAGTGCGATTTAACGTTACTGGTCACAATGGTACGATGTAAATGCATGCAAGAATAACACAGGTGCAGCAGAATACATTTAATCAAGATAATCGATTGGATCAAATCGGTTCTATCGTGTTTGTACAACACCACCTGTCTATGTTTCCGATACGAGTTTTACTATTAGCTTTTTGCGTTCAAACCATTGACAGTAGAAATGAAAAATTCATAGCTAGGATTAAAAAAAGAAGGAAAAGAGAGAAACGAGAAAGAAAAGCGTTTTTGCTTATAAATTTCAGATGATCGACGTTTTAATCGAGATTTAGAATGCGACTTTGATTGCAGGAAGTCCATTCGACTGTCTGCTCGATATTGTTCCGATCAAAAATGAAAAGGGTGACGTCGTTCTGTTTCTGGCTTCGCATAAGGATATCACCCACACGAAGAACCTTCAGCTGTGTGAGTTGCACGATAGTGGTGAGTTCTAGCCAAGCTTCGCTGCTGAACCCAGTCTGACGAAACGATTTTCTCTGGAATGCATTTCGATCGACGTGACTGATGAATTGCATTCCAAAGTATCCGAGCACGGACCATACATCGGGTATGGATTAAACGTTCCCAATGTACATACTTTTTCAACGTATCTAACGTTTCGTGCTTCTTACACCGCGATCACGCTACACGCTGCACGTAAAATACTTAATGCAACGATTATTATGAAAGCAGAGACACCAAAGAGCACAAATCAGAAGCTTCCAATAGTTTGCTTTTCTTGTAGAATTTACGCGTAATGGCATTGCACGTATTAGTCATTTACAAAATTGACCTAGAAAAGCTACGTATGTACGTATCCCATAGGAATGGGAGATATTTTTACGGTGTACGCTATTTTTCCCGACAAAAAAAATTATCGAAGATCAAAGGAAAAAAAGTGTTAACCGATACGACGTTACCGCTTACATATAAATAATTAAATATAAATATACATTCTTCGTCGACTCCTTGATTGCATACAGCGTACAGTTTTAAACTGTACAAAGGGTAAAGTATATACGGCGATGGTACAATTATATTTCAGATGCAAATGGCGGTCTCGATCCAGAAGCGCCTCCAGCTAATTATGGCAGAAGAAGGAGTCGCGCCGTCCTTTATCAATTATCAGGCCATTACAAACAGGACAATAAGCACAAAATTAAATTGAATAATGTAAGTGCTGCCATTCCAGTTTTAATCACTTCTAAGAACAGCTTGAACCATTTCGTTTATCTTGGAAATATTTACGCTTATATTTACATTCACATTTAGCGGTTCACAAAAATATCTGAATATTTACCTACCACAGAAGGCTTTCACGTATCATGTACTATTATTATAGAACCTTCTGCATTCCACTGCACCACCTTTGCCAGAATACAAAACGACGGGAATCAAAAAATCTCAGTTCATCCTAAGCCATTACGGTGGCTTTAAGTCTTGCTGGGACTGGTTAATACTCCTTGCCACGTTTTACGTGGCGATCGTCGTCCCTTTTAACGCGAGTTTCATTAACATCGATAGGCCTACGATGGTTAGCGACGTTGTTGTCGAAGCGCTCTTTATAACCGGTGGGTATCATTTCTTCAACTTATTTGTCTCATTCGGGACTGATTTAAAATATTGAAGGACCGAGGAGAGAACAGACCTTTATCGTAATCAGCCTAAAATTACTAATCAGAGACAGTTCGATATATCGATTGGCGATGCTTTTAAAGTAATTCAGCCAAAAAGGAACGCGAATGGTACTCTTCTCATCCAATCGGTAATTCGAGAAGCTCGTTAAGTTCGAAAGCAACGATTCCTTGCTTCCCTGTTTCCAATCCGCTTTATACCTGTACTACAATCGTTGGTTTCAACTACTAGCACCATTCAGTGCAATTTTCTTCGCGCGAATGCAGAGAAATTTAATTTAATCTCGATATATTTGTTTATTTATTCATATAAGACCAATATACAAAAGAAAACAAGAAGTTCTGTTACCGCGCTAGTAATATTGGTTTTATTTCAATTTTCGTGATGCAGCGAATTCCCCTCGAGTCAGTTTTCGCAAGTAATGCGACATTCGCTCTACAAACACTGAATTGATTTATATTCAAAGCGAATATCGAATAACGATGTCCAAAGTAAGAACTCTTCACTGGTGTTCGACGAGATCGTATCTCTTCGAGGATAGAAATCATAATTTTATTTGTGAGTACAATATAGGGCAGTTTAAACTTGTCCAACTTGATTTTCTCAGAACGTCCAGTTGAATAAAAAATCGTGTTATGTTACGTTCATGTTATAATAAAATTTTCGTATTTCGTATTTATATCTAGAAAAATATACTGATGAATTTTAGATAGAGAAAGTTAAAATATCCTGTGAAAGGAGGATTTTATCAGTCGATGCGTATCGTTCCTCTCATCCAATTTATCTGTATTCGAAAACCTAGTATTCGTATGCATAACTCGATATGAAATTACTTGCGCTCGTTTAGCCAATTCGTAGATAAGTATGATGAGCGAATGTTGAGATAGAAATCCTGTCTGCTAACAAGATTAAAAGCAGTTCATCCTGCGGAAATAAAGTTCCTTAACGCGCTGCATTTTCGCGTCGAGAAACTCAATAAGGGAAGGGAAGGGATCGCGAGAGTACTTTGTCTCTTTGATCAAAACACAAACAGAGGTCCGATGTTTCTACTCGCTAAAATTTCTATTCTGTGGTATGATCAAAGTTTGTAGGATTAGAATTAATTAAAAAGTACAAGAGAGAAAGACGATAGGTCACGTTTTACATTTTTTACAGAGCAACAGTTTTAAGATTCGGTACATTGTCGAACAATTTCGTGTTACCAAAATCGTCTGTCTATTTCATTTTAAAGTTAAACGCGTGATTTTCACCATTTTATCGAATTCTCCTCCTCCGGTCTTCAATTAGAATTATCGAAAACGAAAGCAATAGTTAAACATTGAAAACAATAGTTAAAGTCACACATCTTTCCGCAGATATCATTCTAAACTTTAGAACAACGTACGTAAGCAGGAAAGGCGAAGTTGTCAGCAACAGCAAAAGTATAGCCGTAAACTATTTAAAGGGTTGGTTTTTCGTCGATCTTGTCGCTGCTTTGCCTTTTGATTTTCTCTATGCTTCTGACGTTTACAGCGGCGAGGTGAGTAATCCGTAACTATTTCAAACTATTTAGATAGCTCGACCCTGAAACTTTTATACTACGCGTACTAACATGCCCGTGTTGCAAGCTGCAAGTTAACTTAAAATTACCTTGTAAAATCCGTATCTCGATTGCGAATAATAAAGTTTCCTTTCTAATTCAAAATCTCTGGATGTCCTGTTGAGAAATGTAAGGAAAACACGTGTACGATACGCTATTTGTACATTTGAAAACGAGTTATGAATGAAGTTCATTTAGGAAAGGTCCGCGTATTATTAAATTGAACGACATACCGATTCCAAGCTTCGCGTTCTCTCCGGAACACGGTCACATATCAGCTTGAATCGAACGACATATCTCGACATGAATGGTACAATCTAGTCGTCGTGAGTCTATAACGTATGTACAAGAATACGTAATTAACGTCAGTTATTATCAAAGCGGATATTTAACATATGGAAATCCAACATCGATTTGCTACAATACTATTTTTTCGATAAATTAGTATGTACATATTTAGTATCGAAACGAATTACAACTAATATAACTTCGATTAACGTATTTCATGTTTATTAATAGCGCACCTTTTATCATAGGAATCGGGACATGGTAACATTCATTTAGTAAAGCTGACAAGATTATTAAGGCTCGCGCGGTTACTTCAAAAGATGGATAGATATTCGCAGTACAGTGCCGTCATTCTGACGATGTTAATGCTTTTTTTCATCTTGGTGGCACATTGGTTGGCTTGCATTTGGTTCGTTATCGCGGAAAAAGAAAGGTTGAGAAACGACGATGATTGGGATCTCGGTAAGTTCGATCTTCGTATAATAATATCATTTTTATAAGACACAAATTCACCAAACTTTTACAGTTGAAGTTAAGTTCAATGAAACGCTTGAATATCTACGAGTCGAGATATAATCCCTTCCTCTTTAACATTTATATGGACAAAAGAATATTCGCGCAAAGAGGTAGTTGTAAATTTTCCTTAACAATTTTATACGTATTCTCATGAAAATCAATACGAATATTACGAAATTACTTTAGAAATTATTCTTTCCAACTTTTTACGTCAATTCGCGTCTAACAAATAAAAATTCGCGCATAAAACTTTAAATATTAAAATTTCAAATTTATTTACGTGCTTCTTGCACAAACACATACGGTCTTCGGCATTTATGACAGCTTTTTCGCGTTTTCATACGGTTTTTAGTACGTCGTGGATCTGTATAATTTACATAAATAAGATAAGGTTCCGTTTATCGCATTATTGCAGTAGAAATGTGCGAGTAACACGAGCGAGCGACTCTAGCGTGGAATTCTATTTCACCCAAGCTAGCAGGCGGCGTTTGTTAAAAAATCAATTCGTCGTTAGCAGACGTAACTTTTTACAACTTTAACCATCAACGCTGCGAACGATAGTGCTTTATAAAACAATTGCTTCTTTCCCGGCTCGCGTTTATTACATTCTCTAATAACTGCATTATTGATCTTTTTAATACACTATTCAATTTTATTGCAATTTTGTGAAATGATCAGAATTTTCCAAAGATGCCTCCATAGCAGGGCAACGTTGTAACGTCAAGTATTTTACCGCTCGAATCGTTTAAAATAATATTTGATAGAATTCTAAGAAGGAGAAATAGGAAGTTTCTGAAATGTACGAAAGTCGAATCATCGATACTTATCTAATATATCTGATAGATATTCATCATGCGTGAACAGTTTGATTGCCTACGCAAGAATTAAGCAACAACCGTACATTTTGAACAAAAAGCTCCGCGTCTACATATTTAGATATACAGATTGATCTTGCATGATTCGATTCAAGGAATTTTATTTTGGAGAGCACTACGTTCTAGATGGAATCGATGCCCGGAGAAAGTTGAAACTGTATTCGTATTAGTCTACAAACTTTTCTCTTACGGGAAAGTGTACCGCATAATTTAACTGCAAACGTTTGCCTTTAGGAATACTCTCGTAATACTACTGTTTAATACACTACTGTTTAATCTGTTCGCGTAAATGAATAATATCCGATTAAAAAACTCAAAGAGAACATACGAGGCAATTATATCAACGCGACAATTATAGATCTATTCGACAGAGAATGAACTACTGACATTCGAATCGACTTTGATCGGACGTATTTTACAGGCTGGATTCACACACTGGCAGAAAAGCTGAAAATCTCCGTGGAGAACGTAACGCACGCGGAAAGTTACATCACAGCGTTGTACTTTACATGCAGTAGTTTAACATCGGTAGGATTTGGAAATGTGTCGGCCAATACATTCTCCGAAAAGTTCTTCTCCATTTGCACGATGCTCATTGGTGGTCAGTAATCATCATTGATCAATATGTTATATATTATTCCGTAAGGATTATCAATTAATCATTCAAGTTAATTAACCAAGTATTATTATTTGCTGCACGCGTATTTAATCGATATAAGAATTTGCATACACGTGTATTAGGGGGAAATAATATTAATTAATACGGAATAAACATTGAATGGAAAACTTACGATAGAAAATGTTTCCACATTGTACATATCGTGTATGCTACAGCTCTGATGCATGCCGTCGTGTTTGGTAACGTGACAGCGATTATTCAAAGAATTTACTCTAGAAGATCGTTATACCAAACAAAACTGCGGGATCTCAAGGATTTTTTCGTATTGCATCAGATCCCCGAAGAACTGAAACAGCGAATGCAAGACTATTTCCAAACTATGTGGTCTTTAAATCACGGTATCGATATACACGAGGTAAACCACGTAAACGCTATGATTCAAAGGCTTATAAAGAAAAAGATTCTTGTTCGCGTTTCTTCTTTTCCAATGAACCAAAAGAATACTCTAACGATCTGTTGTATACGATATCTATGCAGTGTGTTTCGATCTCTGTTACCTAAAAGATCGAAAAATCTGACAAGAGATTTTTATTATGAGCCTTTCGATTACGCTGTATCATATAAAATTGCCAAACGTATTGTAATTCACAATTAGTCACGATTACGCGAGACTTACTGCTTTTAGACCTTGAAACAATTTCCCGAGGAACTCCGGGGTGACGTTTCGATGCATTTACATCGCGAAATATTAAATTTACCGATATTCGAAGCTGCTTCTCAGGGTTGTCTCAAACTGCTTTCTCTTCGCATTAAAAATAATTTTTGTGCCCCCGGCGAATTTTTAATTCACAAAGGAGATGCACTCTCGTACATATATTATTTATGCAACGGCTCGATGGAAGTTGTGCAAAACAACATGGTCGTCGCGATTTTAGGTACGATATCACAGTGTTCGTAGTTTTGATTATATTCAAAAAACGAGGACCGAAATCTTACACGGTGTTTGATTTCGTTTAAAGGCAAAGGCGATCTAGTAGGTTGTGACATAAACGTTCATCTGCAACACGGCAGTAACGGTGGTGGAGCAGGTGGCGGAGGAGCCGCGGACGTAGTAGTGAAATCAAGTTGTGACGTTAAAGCGTTGACTTACTGTGATTTGAAATGCATAAATATGCATGGATTAGTCGAGGTACTTCGACTGTATCCCGAGTATCAGCATGAATTTGCAAATGATATACAACATGATCTCACTTACAATATACGAGAGGGATACGAAGCTGAGGTAACTATTAATATTTAATATCAGAGTGTCGGTAATTGAAGAGCTTTCTGAAAAATCAACCCATAAATCTACTTGTATAATAAATACCGGTCAAAAGTATCTGAACATTTCCATACGTTTCTTGTAACAGTAAAATATCAAAATGTACAAATTAATCGCAAATTATCGACTGAAACAAACATTACGTATACTACCGTTTTATAAACTCTGTTTCCATGAAGGTTCTGAAATCCGATATTCGTATTGACAGCATGAAATAATAAGAGTAAAAGCAAACAAAGATTCATACGAATGTTTCTTAATTATCTGCCTTTAGCAAGAGTCAGATATGAACGGACCATCGTTAACGTTACCATCGATTAGCGAAGACGACGAAAATGTGCCTGACGAAGGGGAGACTTCACCTTTGTCACCACCAAATAAATCGCCTTTACATACGACGAGTCCTAGACATGCCAAGTTCAGGTGAGATATCACCACATTTTTTCACTCTTAAGAAATTCTTCAAATATCCTACATCGTATAATAGGGATGACTATAGAGAAGCCAGAAGAACCGGAAGAGGAGTTCTAGTAAGAGGGAGAGCGGCTCAGGTAATCGCTCAAGAATCAATGGAGGAACATATTCGAGGATCGGTGGAGAGACTCGACACACAATTTTCTACGTTACACCAAGACGTTGCCACGTTGAGTTACGAGGTAAATATTGCGGTAAACGTTCGTTCCACTCTCAACTGGTCTAACGTTCCCGATTGTTTCGTATAAAAATAGGTGAGGAATGCCATTCAAGCTCTGCAAATATTAGCGTGTTCGCCTCAAAGTAATCCAAATTTGCCAACGCCCGCGAGTCGTGGGAGTGGCGTTTTGGCGAGAAGTTCGTCTCATCCGCCCGATGCTATATGTTGGGACCCACCTAGAAGAATGTCAGATGCATCCACGCAAACCGACTGGCCTGTGGATCTGTTCGAGTCCTGGATTCGAGCAAATCCTCAACGGGTTCTAAGGATCCTCGAACTCGATCCAGATACTCTTTTGAGACAACCACCGTCTCCTACACCATCGCCATCTTCTCCTCCGCCACCGCCATACGAGCCCTTGTCGCCTATTGTCGGAACACCGCCGCAATCACCGTCTCTCGCACAAGGTAACCATTCGAATTTAATTTCTTTTTTCACTTATTATCGAAAAATGTGCAAACACTTAAAATATGAATTCTACGGTATTCTTAAAATATCGAACTTTCCGTCGTTGTGATTAGAAGGAATACAATTGCGACGAATGAGCGACAAGAATTGTAGAGTTGAATTTTTAGATTTAGAATCTTTTGAAAAGTTGTAATATACAGGAAAGTTATTGTTTCAGGAAACGCTGATTTCGTTTACGGTAATAATCATGGAGATCGACACATTCCTCGTTTATATAAACCAACAAACTCTACGTGGGATCGCGAGAACAAGTTATCTCACAGATTTAGTGCCGGCGATGCCGAGAACGCGTCTTTGTATCCAGCGTTTAGCACTCTGCGCCGACTTCCTGAATCTCGATCGTTGAAATTCGATCCTTTTGATAGCTGAACGTTTCCAGAAACATATCAGGGTTATAAGCCTTAGAAGAACATGTAACCCAAGAAGGCAAAATGTTTGTACACGAGACAAGAGCAAAAGACAAATTTCATGACTAAAATAGAGCAACGAGAAGCAAAACCACTCATTTTAAGTGTTCAAATTCGTTCATTTTTTATCACCTGTATTTCGACTCCTATGAAATCTAGAATCAACAGTTTGGTCATTTTTTTACGGATTGGAATACTTGAATTCAATCGATAGTTAGCAACGAACGATCGACATTGTCTTCATCCCAAAAACAATCCTACGATAATTGAATAAATTTCTGTATAGTATAGCAATGATATAAGAATTTTTTACGACACGAAACATGTCCAAAGAGAGAAAAATGAGAAGATCGCCAGCATTGATAAGCTATAAATACACGTACAAGTATATCTATCTATAACCTTGCTCATCCGAGAGACATTTACATTTATTTAGGGACTCGACATCTCATCGTCTGATCCGATTCTCTAGAATGGAATGAATACGTGTACAATCATAAATTTTAATCTAAAAAATATATCGTATGCGAAGTGAATCGTTGGTACATTTTTTCATGATCTAAAAGATATTTTGAAAAGATATTTTTTAACTAATTCCTATATTATTATCGAGGATGTTTAAAATTCGGATAACGATATAAAATATTGGAAATCTACTTTCTTTTATAGAAAATTTTTGCTTCTCTCATTCCATACGCATACGTGTCGCTGTGATTGATTATACCTAGTTAGCAGAAATTATGTCGTTTATTTAAAGATGTTCTCTTACAGTAATTTTGCTGTAAATAAATCAGCAAAACGTATTACTTAAGATCATTCGTGTTTTCACTTTCACATATGTGAGCAGAACGTTCAACGTTCAATATCGCAAAGTCTTCGCTTCAAAAGACTTTAAGATCTATCGGGGAGAACGAAGTTTTAAACTTTAGCGTAGCAATAATATGCACAACAAATTTCGATGTATCCGCTGACGTCCAAATTAGACAGTAGTTATTGTAAAGTAGTATTTATCATCGCAGTAAAGATGTTGATTTCAAGGTAGGTAAGACAAGTACGTTAATGAAGAAGGTTATTCAAATGATTAATCTTAAAATTAATGTATCATACGAGATTATTACGCGGAAGATGTATCCAATTGTAAGTATTTCTTGAACAAATTCAATGTAAATATTATATCGCTATTAAAAATATGTGATAAGGCACGGCTTTGGCCATGCACAACAATTGTATTCGTTCATCTTTCATCGTCATTTGTGAAACATCAAAAAATTATTCGTCTACTTATGATATCGGGCACCCACGATTCAGTACCTACAATTTGATTTCAACGAATATAAGAATTGAAACATAAGATGATCAATCGTTTAACCTACTTACATTCTCATTCCTTCAGCGCACAAACAATGATGCAATACCAATGTTTTCTAAAATAATCGTTCGAATATATTACGTCATAGAGATAAAACGTGTAAAGTACGATGTTTGTATTTATTATATCATAATTTCACAAATGTCAATGAAAGCAGCTGTTTTATAAATATTTCATATATTTTGTTATACTATTTCTATGCTCCTCACCTTATAATTCAAGCTAAACATATTGTAATATTTAACCTACTCTCACGTATTCTACTACTTTTTACACTCTCTGAGAAACTAACTACGAAAGAAACATTTATCATCTTAACATGTATGAAAATGTCAGTAAGCACAAAATATGATTATTCTTTAACGCACATTTCACTGTGCTCCAAGTTGACGAAATTTAAGGATCACGTACTAAACCGTGCAATCACGGTACAGTATAATAATTTTAATTTAACTATTAGATTGAAAGTGAAGAGGAAAAAGAAAGTTGTTGTTTATGTCTGATATGATACAACATAAATTTATGCATCTAATGTATACATGTACGGATACATGTATACATACAGGCGTATGTATACTATCACCACTTCCCTGTATGAACTTATTATTGGTTAATAAGTTTATGTCAAACATAGAAGGAAAGAGATATCAAATTATCAGAGATATAGCTAAATTTAATCAAATTTTTTATCCTACACTTCTTATCCAATCTAGTTAGAAAACTTTAAATCAACGGCCTTAAAACAAAAATTTATTGTTCTCACTATTCTTGCATACCAAAGATAATCTAGAATCTAGGAATATGGTTTCTACGTAACTGACGCCTATGATTTTCCGTATACACTTGGTATATCAAATTACAAAACACCTCTGAAAGCCACATTCAGATTGAATCGTGAATAAAAACATATACATACATACTGTCCGAACAAAACATTTTACATCGTTTTTATACCTAATTGTCGAGTGCAATTTTCCAGGGGCGTCAAATATCGAGTTATGTTATATCAATCGCAAATATAAATATTGTACAGAAAGAGAGGCATATAATTCGAAAATGATAGAATATATTTATAATTACATTACGATTGATGGGATCTTGAAAATACTAATGTTAATAAATAATCTTCAAAATGTCTCTTTTAAATAACTTGGCTAAAATACGTCTATCGTACACGTACGAACTCTTCATCAATTATTTCGAGAGGAAAAATACTATTAATTTAATGTGCATATTATTCTTTTCGGTATAACAAAAAACTGAGCAGCAAATACAATTAACAAAAGAAGAGTCAACCTGCTAAAATCTTTCAGACGTTTGTAAATATTGTTATCTGCTTACTGTACAGTGTGTATCGTACAATTGGTTCTTTGTTCACTCGTCTCATTATAAAAAAAGAAGAAATAAAAATAATTACAGAAGTGTTTGGTCTAAATTTTCTTTCGTGTAATCACATGTTACTTTTGAATCTTATTTTATATTTTTTACATATGGATTTAAAATATCGAAATACTCTATTCCATCTATTATAATCTATTCTAAACTCTATTCTAATCTCTAATAATCTATTCTATTCTTAACTATCTATTCTAAACTCTAATATTTTTAGAAGATACATTATCTTGTTATTTAGACAAGTAACGGAATATTTTTCAATATGGCTTCCATTCGGTTTTATGAGTGCAACCATTTTACGCCATATTTGCATACCGTTGTGAATCAACGGTACGATCTCGAATCTCGACTATATGTACTTACTGTTACCGAGACATGTTTCGATACAAAAGGATTCCCGGGTGCATTGAAATAACGAATCAAGTATCGAAAAAGATCAAATGGCTACATATAGAACAAGATTCTTAAAAACATAATCGATATTCATGTACATAAAAAGATTTCGATCGTAAATCATACACATACATAATATATATGTATGTATACATTCTCCGAAGTATGCATATGTTAAAAATTTTCAACTTCAGTACTATGCTGTAATATCACATTTCAAAAAGATACATTAATATTACGTATAGCTCTGTATATTTTGTATAAATACGTCAAATTAATCATTGTTTGAACAAGAAAGCCACATATTACAAAACAAAGTAGGAATCATTGGCGTCGCACTTGCAACAAGGATCATGGTATATTCTACTCTTTGATCGATATATATATATCAATATTTTCTACTTTACACCGATTTATAACCATATTATGTATGTTACGTGATTGTACTCAACTTACTTGTCCACGAAAAGAAGCTTTTCTCAAGTGCTTTTTGTCGATCTTGTTGCAGCAGCTTGTCATCCCTTTTTTCCAATCACACTCACAAATCTCTCTAATAAAGTTCGCGTCGCGTCGGCAGGTAACTGCACACGTACGTTAGTTTAGGACGGGTTACTATCTAAGTCAACAAAGTTCATAAATTATTAAAATAAAAATTATATAAAATTGAATAAACATAAAACTAATGAGAAAAATACAGTTACATTTTTAATTTAATTTTTTACATTTATAAATATCTCTAATTCGTTTTGAATAATCTTTTCCATCGAAGTGTTCCCTACATTTTCATATTTTTCCACGACTTTTTGAATGTCACACGTAGTGTTCACATGACCCCACATTTTCAGTTACTAATTCGGTACGCGACTTTTTCGTCTCCGTAAATTTCTTAACAAATTGTTTAAAAATTTTGCAAATTTGAAATACATAGTGTTCGAAAATGTGAAGAAAACATGCAGTACATGGAAACGAAGTGATTGTGGTAAGTTTTTTCAAATATTCAATGTAATGTTGAAAAATATTTAAATATAATTTCATTATGCGAAATTCTCATTCGGAATCAATCATTCAATCATTCAATTCAATGCGGAATTCATTATGCTATTATGCGAAAATTCTCGAAATTTGGCGTGCCTATGCCAACAAATTTTTCTGCTTCATAATTTTCTCTCTTCTATTTTTAAATACAATTCTCATTCTTCGTTCTTCACTCGTCTTTCAAATGACGGGTTCTCACATATAATATTAATAATTTATTAAACTATATCTTTTCTTCTATGACAGCTATTTAGGATCTACGTCTCTTATGGTCACTACCTGCAATAAGAAGCTCTCCACGAATGGTGAGTTTTCTGTTATTTTCTATCACTTTTTTTTACACCAAAATAAAGGGAGTGAGACAGTATTACGAATTAACTATCGTGTTTCTAGAAATTCTGTATGGGTATATATATAGATTCGTTTAATGATAAATTTAAATATAGAAAGACCACTTCATGATAATTAATAAGACAAAATAAGAAATACTAAAAATTTAATTTAAATTCATTTAAATTTGAACCAATGGAATATTCTTATTCATTTATAATAAAATGTAACAAATTAAAAATTACGTAATATCTAAATTATATTATTCATTTTTATACACGTCTTAATAAATTTTAAGACCATCTTCTTTTCATGATTTTATTATCTCTTTACATCTGAAGTAACCGTCTCCCTTTTCTCACTCTCTTAATACATATATAAGTAGGTACATATATAAGTATGTACATATATATGCATGGATGTATGTTATTATCGATAGTCGACATTCAAAACTTTTTTGAATATGCAATTTAAACAATAAAATTTTAGAAAATTAAACTATCATTATTAAACTAATAATTAACAATTTTTACGTAAAATAATTTTGCATTATCGGCATTATTTTATCATCATCGTTATCACAGTCGTTATTATCGCTCTAATTCAGTGATAGTTGAGTTTATCAAAATTCTTTATCAAGTGTGGTACATATCACAAGTAACTTTGTGCTACGAGATGTCGCTAAAATGCAAAAAATTGATAATTCAGTATGGGCTGGTATGGGAAAGGGTAAACGAAGGATGGAATTTCTGGGATATTTGATAATCTTCCATTTAGATCATTTAAGTGCTCACAACAAGTCTATATTGAGCTGGTGCTTATTTTTCCGCTTTTAAAATTTTGTAAATATCACGTTTGCGTCTATAACATTTTAGGCAACATCTAATTTAAAAATTACCTTCTAATTGTCAATATAAGTGTCATACAATATTGTTAAAATGAGTAATCAAAAGACAGTGCCAACTTCAATAAACTTCCTTTTTGGGGGAACAGCAGGGTTTGTTATTTTTATCATCTTAATTCATTCATTTGATTAAGAACACAATATACATTGTACATAGACATTCTAGGAAATTCAAGCAAAAGACAATTGTCTGAACACTTGCTTTGATTCAAGTATTAATTTTAGATATCAAAAATAAATTTAACATATTTACATATATTTTCACGAAATGTTTGTATCTGATAATATTTTAAAATAGATATTACAACTTACATAAGAGTCTGTATTAGCTTTCATATCTTCCTATATAGGAATAGTTTCACGGCCATTTTATTATCAATGATTAGAAAGCTAAATTTAATTGATTACTTTATTTTAGAATGGCTGCAACATGTGTTGTTCAACCATTAGATTTAATAAAAAATCGAATGCAACTAAGTGGTACTAAGACGTCAACGATAAATGTAATATCTTCAATCTTAAAAAATGAGGGTGCTTTAGCTTTATATGCAGGCTTATCTGCTGGTTTATTGCGTCAAGCTTCATATACAACTACAAGACTTGGTACATATGAATGGCTGTCACAATTAATTTCGTGAGTACATATATATTGAGAACATAGCCAATGTAGAAGAAGGTATCATGTACCAAATACAGTCATTTAATATTTCTTGTGATATTTGTTTAGAAAAGACAGCCAACCAAATTTTATAATGAAAGTATTGATAGGTTGTACTGCTGGTTGTGTAGGAGCATTTGTCGGTACTCCAGCTGAAGTTGCCTTAATTAGAATGACTGCCGATGGTAGACTACCTATTGGTACGCTCATTGTTAGTTGAATATTGAACAGAGGTTTTCCAATTCTTAGCAATGATGTATTTTTAGCTGAGAGACGCAATTATAAAAATGCATTTAATGCATTAGTTCGAATAGTCAAAGAGGAGGGCTTTTTAGCATTGTGGAGAGGTACTATTCCAACAATGGGAAGGGCTATGGTTGTAAATGCAGCTCAATTGGCATCATATTCTCAATCTAAAGAAATGTTACTTAACACTGGTTTGTAAACATGTAGATAAGTAAGAATCAAATGATTAACACTGGGATAATGTATTTTTATATATTTGGATAGGATATTTTGAAAACAATATTACATTACATTTTGTAAGTTCTATGATATCAGGTTTAGTAACTACCGCTGCCTCTATGCCAGTTGATATTGCTAAAACAAGGTAAAGTTTCAAAAAAAATAAAATAGTGAAACAGTTAATGAAAGCGCTTTCACACTTTGCATTATTAATGACTTGCAGGATTCAAAATATGAAAATTGTGGATGGTAAACCAGAATTTAAAGGTGCAGTAGATGTTATAATTCAGGTGTGCCGAAATGAAGGAATATTTTCATTGTGGAAAGGTTTCTTTCCTTATTATGCTCGTCTAGGTCCACATACTGTCTTGACATTTGTTTTTGTAGAACAAATGCGTGATTTTTACAGAACATCTGAGACACTTTAATACACAAGCATGCAGTGAATTTTCAAAATGTCTAAGCAGCATTTTTGTTTATATTTCATTTTATATCTAACCTTTTCCAAGTTATATGCTTAGACTGAATGTTGACTCTTTCAATATAGCTTTTGTTTGTGTATTAATATTTGATAGACATTATACATGTATCTCGTACATAATGCACGCACAATAATTATTAATTTTATACTTCAAATGTTGGATACCTTGATAACTTATGCAAACCTCAGCTTAAAGTTCGTCAAAGATTAGGTTATAGTACATACGTACGTAACAAATCATACACGTGTTTACATCGATAAACAAATCTTCTTATTGCTTTACGAAAACAATACATTCTACTAACATTCTTCGCAAATAAAGTATCGTTTTATATGATTTTTATTTTTTTATTTGTTGTTATTATAAAAACTGTATATTTTATTACTTTATATCTACACATATGTATAAAAATTTAATATTACGAAATTATAAATTGTTTACAATAAATATCATTTCATAAAATTTGAAACATAAATATAAATATAAGTATAAATATTAAGTAACGAGTATATAGTTACTATCAGTTTTACATGTATATATATACTACTTAAATTGTATATATAATTGTTTAATAAACGAGAAAAGTTATTTTTGTGTATATTAATGTGGTCTTCAATGAGAGATAAATAAATTTTCTAATAACTCTCCCCAGAAGAATCGTTTGAATCGAGCGTTTAATACAAGTGGTTAATATGTAGACAGCGTGAAGTGATTTATCGTTACGTATTATATTTATCGCAAAGGTTGCAATGTTACGTATAATATTGAAAACTAATTAATATGAATAATTTCTGTTCTATATAACATTATATTGTCAATGCTATTTAAATGGTTGGTTCGTGTATTTAAATTATGTTCAGAATGTTCAACAAGGTATTTCATTTGCATAAGGTTATATGGGAATGAATATTTTTATCAAATATAAAAAGTCGGTGTATATACATATGGAATACGATAATTATATGATAGTTTCATTTTAAAGAATTTCATACTCCTGTTATATGATATAAAATTTGTTATAATGTCAAGAAAAAGAAAAAGCAAAGCTTGGGGGGAAGATGGATTTGAAGATTGGGTATGTAAAAGACACTTAGAGCTTTTTAATAAAAGTAAACAAATTAAATGTGAAATAGAATAATGGGATAATTTTAGGGTGGATACATGGCTGCAAAGCAAGCGAAATTAGAAGAACAATTTCACAATGAAGCAGACAATGAAATTAAAACATCTAATATATTTGAAGGAATAGCAATTTTTGTAAATGGTTATACTAATCCAACTGCAGATGAACTTCGTCATTTAATGATGCAACATGGGGGCACATATCACCACTATATGAGGCCAAAAGCAACAACTCATATTATTGCATCTAATTTGCCATATTCAAAAATAATGTTATATAGGAAAAGTCAAAACCCAATTCCTATATGTAAATCTGAATGGATTATGGATAGTATAAAGGCTGGTAAAATTTTAAATTTTCAAAAGTATTTGCTTTATTCTCATTGTACAGATGTACAACTACAATTAAAGTGTGCAATACAAAATACAGGAAATAAAACAAATGATACTTTTCAAACACATAATGTACAAAGAAATAATGAAGTAAATAGTTTAAAAATGGGTAATAGTAGAACTGAAACAATAAAACATACTTCTATACAAGAAAATACCTTCAATCCTGTATTACCAATGAGTTCAAGAGATACTCATTCAACAAAAAATTCAGAATTCATATCAGAATTTTATAATAATTCACGATTACATCACATTGCAACAATGGGAGCAACATTTAAAGAATATGTTAATGAACTGAGAGATAAAAATAACGGAGAATTTCCAGGTCTTATTAGATTAAAAGATATTAGATTGAATAGATCATTATTTGGTTCTCAATTAGAATTTAATATTGTCCCGAATGATTTACAAGAGGAAAACAAGGTGATAGATAGTCAAGATTGTATTATAATGCACATAGATATGGATTGCTTCTTTGTCTCAGTTGGTCTTAGAGATAGGCCAGAGTTGAGAGGCTTACCAATTGCAGTAACACATGCAAAAGGCAATAAGGATGGAGAACACGGTTCATTATCAGAAATAGCATCTTGCTCTTATGAAGCAAGGAAAGCTGGTGTAAAAAATGGCATGTTCTTAGGAGAGGCATTAAAAATATGTCCTAATTTAAAACCAGTACCATATAATTTTGAAGGCTATACAGAAGTTTCCTACATGTTGTATGATATTGTAGCATCATACACATTAGATATTGAAGCAGTTAGTTGTGATGAAATGTATGCAGACTGTACAAAAATATTGGAAGAGTCTTCTTTAACACCAATGGAATTTGCAACTATAATTCGACAGGAAATAAAAGAGAAAACTGGCTGTCCTGTATCAACAGGGTTTGGAAGTAATAAATTATTGGCAAGATTGGCAACAAGAAAAGCAAAGCCAGATGGTCAGTTTTATATACAACAGGAACATATTAGTGATTGTGTTAGCACCTTCAATGTGCAAGACTTGCCAGGTAGGGTATTTTGGGGGTTAATTCAGTTAATTAATAATGCTATGTATATTCTAAATTTGTTTAATAATCTTAATTATTTAAATTAGGGGTTGGGTGGACAACAACACATAAATTAAACAATCTTAATGTGCGAACATGTGCAGAGTTGCAAGCAATCTCATTGGCGACGTTACAGAAAGAATTTGGCAAAAAAACGGGTGATATATTATATAATATGTGTCGTGGTGTAGATCATTCAAAGCTTAATCTAGAACACGTTAGAAAATCTGTTTCGGCAGAGGTAAATTATGGAATAAGGTTTGAAAACAACGATGATGCAATAGACTTTTTAAAAAAGTTATGTCGCGAAGTATGTAATCGATTAAATAAAATTAACGCAAAAGGTAGATGCATCACCTTAAAACTTTTAATTAGAGCAAAAGAAGCACCTAAAGAAACTGAAAAATTTATGGGACATGGTTTATGCGATTACATAACGAGATCAAAAAATCTTATCTCTCCCATTAGCGATGTCGATATTATAACAAAGTAAGTCAAAAATCGTTTTAATATTTCTGTGTAAAGCGATAGAATAATTTATTCGTGTTTACTTTAGGGAAGTTATTATACTTTGGAATCAAATGCAAAAAGTGCCTGAAGATGCAAGGGGCATCGGTATACAAATATCTAAACTAGAAATATTAAAAAATAAATCCCGTGGTACGACTTTATTAAATTTCATTAAAAATAAACCAAGCAGCACAGTTCAACGAACTATTGAAACAAATAAAGGCAACGAAGTTCAACCCTTAACACATTCGGATGTTGTCGCAGTAGTTTCTAACGACGTTAATAATGAGCAAAAATTGCACGTTCCATCCGGTATCAACGAATCAGTCTTTTCCGAACTTCCGGAAGAAATAAGAAATGAAATTTTGTGTCCTAATAAAAGTAAAGAATTATCAGATGATAATAAAGATGGAGGTACTGTTAGCGTACAAAATACGAACAAAACACAGCCACAGAAAAGTGTGCAAACGCATCATGAGAATTTTTTTAAACAAACAAAACCTGGCATTTCCAGGCCAAAGGTGGAAATGCCACCTATTCAAGAGATCGATATGTCTGTTTTAATAGAACTACCTGAAGATATACGAAATGAAATTCTTAATGAATACAGTGCTAACAAAAATCAAAATCAAACGAATGCGAATACCAATAAAAATAGTAAATCTTCAACCAGTGAAGCAGCAACTTCTACAGAAATTAAATGCGATGAGCAAAATATATCTTATTCACAAGTGGATCCAGAGTTTTTAGCTGCATTATCGGAAGATCTAAGACGCGATGTTCAAATGTATTGCACTGCTAAAAATGCAGAATACAATTCGAAAAAAAGAAAGGATGGGATGAATAGTAATGGATTGGTAAAAAATAACGAAAATACGAAACAGATTAAAAAAGGGGAACCTAATTCTAAAAATAAAAATAGCAATAAAAATGGCAAAGCGACAAATTCTAAAAATAAAAAAAAGAACGGGAAAACATTAAACAAAGCATTGAAAAATGTAAATGAACTTGAACAGATATCGAAGAGTAAAACCAATACTGGTATTGCAAAATTCATAATGCCTCCCGTGGAAATAACCAAATCTGTGAATGATCGAATTACTACGGATGATACGGAGGCTATTCTTTCTCATAATCGTACTATCTCAGAAGATAATGACAGCGCGAACCAACATCAAGATATTTTAATTGACCTCGTAAATCGTTTACTTAATCTACCTCTGAAACAGGTAGCTGTTATTTATCACTATAGATTATTTTCTTTCTTTGATACATTTTGTCGGATAGATTAAAAAATGTTAAAACGATCACATGGTATTTAATTTCAAGCAAGTCACTTATGAAGGACCGAGTGCTCGATATGCATGCTTGATAATTCGGCTGGTCATCATGTCACCCGTTTAAACATAAATTTTGTAGAATTAATGCAAGTATAAAATACACGGTTGCAGGTAAAAATACAAATACAAACGTGGATCACTAATTCTAAAATCGTGAATGAAGTAGACTTTTTATCGCTTGCGACATTTCTTAGCATGCTCCCGGAGAAGAGACGCATCGAAGATTTACATGTATTATTGAAAACCATGCATAGGTAATCTATTATGCAAATGTCATACGCACACCCTTGTAATAGGTGGATATTGAGTAATATAACACAGAGGATTCAGGGAATAGATATTATTTTACTCAGTTATGATTGATAAATAAAAATGATATTAAAGATAATACATTAACTTATTTATGTTCGTATTTTTAGATGTATGACAAAAACTGGAAATTGCATTTGGCATGGGACATATAGGAAAACAGTAAAATACGTTCAACATTATATGCAAATTGAATATAACAGTAACCTCATGGTACCACCAATCAAATGCAACCTTTTGCAATGTAACAGTGATGTTGTAATGTAAATTTTTCGAAATTTAATAAATTAATATTTTTACAATGAGGTTAATAAGAAACCTATTTACAAGCAAACATGATACTTACCTTCAATTTCATTGAACACAGTATCAGTATTCTTTAGGTAACATATTAATTTACAATCGAGAACATATTTTTTTCTGAAAGAACTATGCTCAAAGGTTTCATATAAATCGGTAAGAAGTCATAAACTTCGAATTCGTACGTATTTTTGTAATATATATATATATATATTTTTAAATATATTTTTTACTTTGTAGTTGTTACGCGCTGGGAAGGTGAAAAAATAGAAAGGGGTGAGTTAGAGATGAGCGTTTACTACTCCCATTCGGTAGTTCCTGGCGGTTTAGATGTTAAGTCGTATAAAACACGCGAGATACCGGGTATTGAAGATATTTCGGTCACCAATTTCTTCACCACCTATGGAAAAAAAAGTATACACTTCTTATGCTCATATCTATTATATCGAATATGTATATATGTATCATATATCTATCAAACTTACATGTAGTGGCAATTCCTTCCCAGGAATAGCTGGTGTGCCAGTCATAAAATCATTAGTAACGAATGGCCTAAGAACAACTGAACGTTGGCATGAGGGTATTCGAGAAGCAGCGTCGCGATCGAAATGTATGGGAATTAAAACTACTGGCATTTGACTGATTGCTCCCATACAACCATTAGTAGCTAATACTAAGTTTGCTACGTGATCTGCTTGTCGAAGCGTAGCTATCACATTCGATGTAAGATGAGTTGGTGTGATATCCGTTACAGAATGATGTAGGTGAGGACCAAAAATGAAGCACACACGATTTACATTATGACATACTCGCGGAATTAGTTTTGCGAGGAACAATAGATCCTTCCAATCTATACCCTCGGACAAATTTTCTTCGCTAGATAACCCTACTACATAGCTGTAACTTCTTCGATCTCCCTACATTGTACAGTAAATGTTTTAATCCTTGTAATCAGTCAGGTGGGTTTATTAATCAGATTATTCGTAAGTGATGAACATTATACCTGTACTCCTACACTGCGTATAGGCAAGAGTGTTGCAGAAATATGTCGGTAACTTGAAAGCTGTCGTAAATATTGGCGTTCAGATTCACTAGTCGCACCTTCTACACGATTTAGTAATCCGTGTTTCTTTTGAAGCATTTGTTCGTATTCGGCCATTATTTTAACTATCACCTTGGATCGAATTATTAATTTGTTATTTTATGGATTTTTTATGGAGAAGGTGTTCTTTATTATTCATTTTATCGATACCGTGAAAGAAAATACCTGTGTTTCTGAAAAATCCTTATCCATATAAGGTTCATCTGCACATAGAATGCGTACAGCAAGTCCAGGACCGGGATACGGATGACGAGCAACTAATGATGCTGGTAATCCAAGATCACATCCTAATTGTCTTACTTCATCCTTATGAAAATCTTTTAAAGGTTCTACTATATGACCTTGTGCTCTTAGTGCTCTAACGAGTTCACTGTCATTGTGATGCGTTTTTATCGCATCTGCTTTACCTGATAGAAGTGTTTATATTTTATGTAAATTTGTTGCTTCTAACAGATATGAAAGAACAATGCATTTACGACTATTAATTTACCACTAGCTAATGCACTCGCACTTTCTATAAGGTCAGGCCTGAGAGTGCCTTGTCCAAGAAACACTTCTTCTGGCTTCAAACCCATCTCTGCCATTGCTTCATTGGCTACTCTCACAAAAACATCTCCTATGATTTTTCGTTTCTCTTCTGGGTTGGTTGTCGCACACAACATTTTAGTTAATCTAGTTCTTGGGCTAGTTGCTGTTCCACATATTCCTTTGTTGTTTATAGTATTTGCATTGGTTACTGGAGTAACGTTATCCAAGGGTACTGATGTAGTTCCTTGCATGAAGCAGCGACCGGCATTGACGACTCTTAATCGAATTCCCAATTGTGCTAAACTTTGTTCCACAAATTGTGTCTCTCCTTTCCGCATAAAGCCATTATTGATATGCAAAGCTATGACTTGTTCCTTATTTAAAGCTTTATGTAATAGTGCTGCACATACCGTAGAATCCACACCGCCACTCACTAATAACTATGATTGTTTTTTTCTATTTTAATTGACAATCACATTTTATCATACATTATACTACGTTTTTTAAATATTTTCAACAATTTTACGAATCTTTTCAAGGAATACGAATTCTAGTAAATTTCTAATAAAATTACCTAAATGCTGATTATATAAACCTGTATCTTACCAAAACTTTTTTGTTGCCAACTGTATCTTTGATATACTGGATACACTGTGCCTCCCGACCACGCAGCGTATAATTACCAGTGAGGCCAGCAATACCAAACAAAAAATTGTGTAACATTGTTTTTCCATTAGGTGTAAGATCTACTTCTGGGTGAAATTGTACTCCATACAAATTCATTTTATCACTTGCTATTCCTGCTATAAAGTTTGATGATCTCCCAGTAATATGAAAGCTATCAGCCACCCTATCTATACTGTCTCCATGTGTTAACAGTACCATTTGCTCTTTCTCCAAGCCCCTGACAAATTATTCATTTTTTAAATATCTTACATTTAAAGGTAAAAGCACGGAATGGATCATTTGTTTCGACTCACTTACTTAAATAATAGGCACTTGGAGTCTATTTCAATGGGAAACTGACCATCTTCTCTGCCTTCTTTACTTATTACTGTACCACCAAATTCTTTATTCATCATCTGCATTCCATAACAAATACCTAGTACTGGAATTCCTATTCTGAAGATGTCTGCATCATATTTAGGTGCATCTTCTGCATATACTGAACTTGGCCCTCCAGAAATTATGATAGCTCTAAAAATTTATATTCAAAATATAATTAGTGTTTGTATATTCATATATACATATGTATATATATATAAATACCCGGTTTCTAATATAAAAACAGATGATTTGTGATCTTACTTATAACCCTTTTCTTGGAGAGTGAATGCAGATGTATCCAAGGGCAGAATTTCACTGTGCACATTTAATTCACGAATTTTTCGATCTATCACTTTACCATATTGTGCCCCTGCATCCAGAATGGCCACTTTTTCATCGACACATGCCATGCCCAATGTTGCTTCGTTAGCTCCATTATTTCTCTCTGCGCGAAACAATAATCCGTCCGCGCTTTTTTCCATTTCAAAATTTCTTGTATTGCTATTGCTATTGCTATTGCGGTGATTTGAATAATCCTATAAGGATGTGACAAATTCAATGAGAAATCAAATATAAGTAAACAAATAATAAAATAACACATAAATCTATTTTTAGCTTCCCTGAAAGTATACTCAAACTTAGCTGCTATAATGTAACAAAGAACAGAATAAAGAAAAATTTTTCCATTTGTTAAAATTAATAAAATGTTGTGGCAGAGGAAAATTATATGATTGTAGTCAATAATAAAGCAAATAATTTAAAAAAATTATCTTTTATATTATCATTTGAAGTTAGATCAGCAGTTTATTAGGAAATAATTCTAAGGTGCATACTACCTCAAGTTCATTGTTTATTAATTACTGTATCATTTTCATGTTATTGAAAACAGATGAGCAAAATTGGATTACACACTACAATTACAAATGTAAAGTTTTTTTACTATATGAAACTGATGTTATAAGCTTCTCATTTTAACAGATGGAAAAGATATACAAACAACCCTGTTACAAATAATATCTAAAGATATCGCTGCATGTAAATGCTATTATAGTATGTCACAACCCAGTATAAGCTCTGACAACTACTGTACATTATAGATATTTGATTCATATGGGAAATTTATTTGAAAATATATACGTGCATATTTTATATTATTTAACGAATGACCTAAATGATGTTCTGAAAAGAACCATTAAATATGACGTTCAGCAAAAAATAAATAACCGGCCGTAAATTTTATGAGCACGTTTCTTAGAAACGAGAGTACTATAATAGCATATCTACTACATGTATCATCTTTTTAGAGACCAGTAAAATGCATCAAAAGACTTACCAAATTATACGAGGCACAGAATATTTCACGCCTAAATCACCAACTAACGTAAAATTAATTACAGCAAAACAGAATGTGCACTCTTTGGACGAGGCAGCCATTCAATCGCCTGCAATAGTCACAATGCAGTGACTGCCTTCAGCTTGAAAGTAACTTAGGAAACCAACAGTATAATCTAAAAGTTCCTAGCAAAATTCAATACTTATTACATTAGTCGATCAATTTTTTAAAAAATATCATCTTATATGGTGAATGATGATTGCTACTTCGTGTACCTGCTGACACTCTACGATTTAATATTTTTTCTTCCACGACTATTTCTCTAATTATCAAGCTTGCCTATGATCCGTCTAGTTTTTTCGTGGAATAGGATGAACACGAAAATAGTAAATTCTGTCATTTATTGAGCAGCATTTTTTGGGCACGTTTAAGGATTATATGTGTTTATTGTTTTTTGTATATTTACATAACAAAGCATACGTGTAAATATATCACAAGGTCAATTGTGATCTGTCTCTATGATGTTTAATTGAATGTTAATTCAATACTTTTGACTATCTCAAAATTGCAGCAGTCATATTTGACGTGTTAAAATAAAAAAATTATCTTATCGCGCGAATGTTTTCTTCATTTAAAATGTTTCGACATAGTTGCTTAACATTGCTTTAAAGCACATGTATGTATGTATACATATTTATTTATTTATTTATATTATATAGTACATTCAAATGAAAATCACCCACGACAAATTTCAGTAAAAGGGAGAAAACGTAATAACGGATATGGCAGATTTTGTAAAATGTCATTTGTAAGCCAATCTTATTTGTTGGAGGAAAAAGATATTTGTAGAACTAGTAAAGATTTTACAGATCACGTATCCAAGGCAGTCAAGTATTTTCTACCGACAGAAATTGCTGTTCATAATACAGAAATTGATTGCTGGATTTCGTATCATGACGTAGTGTATGATTTGACTGATCTTTGTAAAATTTGGGCGAATAAAAGGGAGATCAAACCAATATTAGCTTATGCTGGTAAAGATATAAGTCATTGGTTTGATCACGAAAAAAATGACATCAAACATTACATACATCCTGTTACGGGAGTATTGGTACCATATTGTCCTCATGGTCCGATTCCGGATGTAACACCTTCCGTAGTACCTTGCAGTACTTGGCGACCCTTAGATAAATGTCCTTGGTGGCTCGATGAAAAATATAAAAAGGGATACCTAACCAAAAATGCACGTCCATGTAGAATTTTAAATGTCCTCGTCGGAGTACAAGTTATTATAATGGTAGAATATTAGATGTTTATCGTTCAAACAAACGGATCTTTATTTTATTGTAATAAAACGTGTTTACAATCGACGTGTTAATGAAAGAATTTCGTAAAGGTCTGTGAGGAAGATTCCATTAGGCGTATTCAAGAACGTGCTCTTATTTATAACGAAAATGGAAAGTCTTATACGTGGAAGTTTGAAGGGAAGGATTTGAATATCGATTTAACTTTGACAGAAAATGGTATTCCAGATGAACGAGATCGTTTTGTCGCTTGCGGCCTCCCTGAAGATTATTATATTCCATGTCTCATGTGTTACTACAATGAAAAATCTAATAATAATACAGATGAATAGGCAGAAATGGTGGGAAAAATTCTAGGGTCTATACATATGTATATGAAAGTAAAATGAACATGAATTATTATTCGAAGAAATGTTTCCTACGGTATCATCGTATAATAGTTAAGGCAAATACAAAAGATGGCACCACGACCACTCTAGTCAACATAAGTCAGCTAACTTTCATTTAAGGAAATGAGAACTTTATCTCGTTCAGTAGGCCTTTATAAAATTTAACGACAATGTTTTCACCTATAACGATTCGTACTTTTCGAAATTTGACATCGCGAATTTCTCACGGCAGATATTTTTATCCTCTGACTAAAAAGAATGCTTTTCAAATTACTAGTACACAAATTGATGCCTTCTCTTCGAAATCTATGAAAGTAGCTATTTTGGGTGCTGCTAGCAAGACTGGTAATTTAGGTTACATTCCCTTCCTTTTTCTACTGTATATTTTACATATTGATTACGTTGTCACGCTATAGGGAATAGTCTTTCACTGTTTCTGAAACAGTCACCTCTGATCGATGAACTGGCAATTTTCGATAATAAATGCGTTTATGGTCTTGCGGTGGATTTGAATTATATCGACACGAGGTGCAAGGTTAGTACGTGTAATTGTCCTGAAACGAGTCTCGAGCACACGCTCGAAGGAGCGAAAATAGTAATGATCGTAGCAGATGACAGGATCAATGAGAACCAACACGAAGTCTTGAAATCTAATGCAGATACGCTATCAGATCTACTGCCGAACGTTATTAAATTTTCACCTCAGGTAACGAACTAGACCGATTATGTTCTTTTTATTATGAAAGAGTATCTCTTAGATATTTTACTCGTGAAAAATACAGTCACACATACAAATTTTCGTACACCTTTTAAAACAGACCTTTTTCTTTTCTTTTTTAAACGAAGCACATAACGACGTATAATAAATGTTTCTTAATACAGGTATAAAAGAGCAATGAAAAAGTTATTAATTGTTTTGGTATAGAACACATTTACTTTGCAGTAAAATTTTGTAGCATTTTATTTCAGTAATAAATGGATGTTTTATAGGGTATTTAGGCTTATAACTGAGACAATAAAGATGCGTTATGGATTCGTATAATGGCCCAACGCCATGTTTTCTAGATGGTTGGCCGCTGTCTTTTTTATATGTAGTAGCTGACCTCGGCTTTTAACGCCCTCACAGCTTCATCGATTACAAGCAGGTTGTTTTCGACATTCTTCGTGACGATTTCAGACAAGGACAAGGATATTTGTCTTTGGTCATCTACATACCATTTCCTTTATAGCGATGTCGATGATGTGTTCCTTTTCGTGCCTTGTCTATTTTATTTCCGACCAAATTTAGCTTTGTAAACCTTTTTAAGGTCCGATCTGCAAGGCATCAATTTCAATGTCGACTTCTATGGCGAATATCTTTGGCCTTTTTTACTTTAGGCTATGGTCGCAGTCGTAATGAATCCGATAAATAGTTTAATACCTCTGGCAATGGAAATGTACAAAAAGGCTGGAATTTACGAGTACAATCGTCTTTTCGGTGTAATTAATTATAATTGTCTTAGAGCGAATACCTTCGCCGCAAAATTTATGGGTGTTGAACCAGAATGTATGATAGTACCTGTAATTGGCGGAGGTTGCCCGAAAACGTGTATTCCACTTTTCTCTCAAGCAAAACCTTCCACCGAATTATCTCAGGTTGTAAAAATTTCACTAAACGTTTCAAAGTACCTTTCTGATTATCACCGAGTAATCGATTAGTCCATTAATTAATTAGATAGAGGCTAGCAGATTGACACAGGCTGTAAGAATACCCAACGAAGAGTTACTGACATCAAGCAAAGTTAAAGAGAAAACGTTCTTAACTCTGTCTTTTGCGGCTGCAAGATTTTGCATGTCTCTTTGTAAAGGTATTGTTACACTACCGTCCGTAAATTACAGAATTCTTAGTTTATCTAACAATAGATATAAATGAGCGTTGTAATTACTATTGCCATTAATAATTATTCATTATTATCGGAAACAAGCTTTTATTTACCAAGTTTTTCAAAGCCATTCTTTATCACACGGTTATGGTTGTTTTTCATCTCATGATGAAAATTAGCAAGTGTTTCCTGTTTCACATCAAATACGCAATATTTTTCATAATTAGATCTAAAATTCACATTTCGTTATTGAATCATTTAGCCTTACGACACGAAAGAAACGTTGTGGAATACGCATATGTCAGATCATGCATGATACCACAACTGACGTATTTCGCTGCTCCCTTGGAATTAGGTCCTAATGGAATTCAGAGATATTTGGGTATTCCACCTTTGAGCGATTACGAATGCGAGCTTCTTAAAGCAGCTATACCTTGTTTAAAGGAAGCTATTAAACTTGGAGAGGTAATGAGATAAAAAAAATTATTGAGAAAACAAAATGACATCCTTAATTCTTCGCAGACTCTTGCTCTTGGACACGAAAACATTTCGTCCGAAGTATGCCTGCAACATACCGATTCGTGTGATCAAATAAATTCGCCTCGTACGTCTTCTTAACAAGCGATAATCGAAAGTATCAAATATTATCTTTCTTACACTACTTTGTTTTTATCAAAAAAAAAAAAAAACAATCATCGAGAAAGTGCATTGAATCATCGTAAAAATGGCTTCGATCAAATATATGTATAAAGTTTCCGAAATATATGTATAATGTTTAAGAAAGTACGGTTAAAGTTTCATTTAATAAAACGACATTTCATTTGCACCAACCTAATGTGAACGTTTACTCTATGAATATGCTTGTTCCGTCTTATACTCTATCGACGTTATTATCGCATATGCGCATAGATATAACGGTGATGCTCTAATTATAACAAGCCCGTTGGTTTCGTTTCGCGAGTCTCGAATTTACTCGTTTGTTGTAGTTGTGTATAGTAAGCAACTTAACTAGCGTTGCCTAAACAAGGAAGTCTTTGGATCTGATAAGGACAAATACAACCCTGGTCTCAAAGATTCTAGAAGCGAACGCGGTTTTCGAAGAGCCACCGCATCACCGTGTCTCAGGTTACCAGGTAGATACGTGCAACAAAAGTAGAAGAAACTCGTCCTTTCCGCATTCCCGACACGCCATGGTGTTCCCAAGTGTGCGCGGCGACTGCAGACAAGATACGGACGACTGCAGCTGGCAACTCTTTGGCAGAAGGGATTATTGCGAAGTTACCAAGAGAGGGAGAACGCGCGGGTGTTACCTATTGCAAATCTTCGCTAAGCAAGTCTTAAACTCCCTACATTCCAGCGCGATTCAACCATAACTACGGCGAACAGCATAACAAAAATATAATAAATACAAGGTAGAAAACACAAGCATAGCACAGTGATCCAGGAGGTTTGGTTGCTCGATGATCTAAAAAGCATAATGATTTATTAGCTTATAGATTGCATGCGGCTATTATCCAGTGAATTTAATTCAAACGATAATATATAGCTTTCAGGCTTGAAAATTGCATTATTTTTCCAATGGTTTCGAGGTTAAACGTACCTATTTAAAGAGCCGTTGTTTGGTCCTGTGTGTGCTACCATACCTACGCACCATCTTCATCGAATTGTACTGCCACGCAAACTCGTTCCTCTTATATCGTTATTAACACATGCTCGTCCTTTTTCATCGTACGTCTCTTATTCCACTTTTCGTTTTTTTCGATTCCATTACGCCGATCCATTGATTCGAGGCATAATCCGATGCTTTTAATGAAACCTCGATTGCAGCTAATGCACTGCTTAAATAGCTTCGAGTAACTATCCATCTTTCTGCTATAAACACCACCAGTCGACCTTGATGGTGTAAGCGATGAGAATCGTTCTGATGGGAACGATGAGTTTCAACGTGCTATCGACGCATATAAAGCGGTAAACCAAGTGGAAAAGAAAACAATTAAAGATAGATACGATTGTCTTTCTCGTCGATAAAAATCTCGTAGTAGATTACATAGTAATTTTCAGCAATGTAAATACTAGAATTTGTCATTTTTTAATCAGATGGATTATCACTGGCGGAAGTTTGAAAATCGGATGTTTCTCTGATTCGTCTTTGACGGAACATCATCGAGGATGTGTACGCTTTTACGTGGTTCTTGCTACTGTAACTTAGGTATGTCGGTAACGCCAGCAACTTGCGCAGCAGGAAATTAATCGCATAGTTTCTCACGACATAATAGTTGCAATACCCATCTGCTAGTATTCTCGTCTCCGCAATTTGTGTCCATCATGCGCTAAAAACTTGGTGTCTATCGATAATTGCTTTAATTACAACGATGTTAACGGCTTCTGAAATCTTAAAAATACACGTACAAAGTTTTTCTCGCCTAATGAGAGCGAACTTACGTTAACTGGTATATTTAACGACGGCCGTTGGTCAACTAAAATCCGGGGTTCGTTTAGAAATTCCATTCACATACCGCTGCTTCGTACTGCATTTTCGACGTATACTATCGTTCAAAAGTATTCGCACACACACGTTTGCTTATCCTCGATAATACGCGATTTAATTGCAGAACCGCGAATAAAAGTTAGACGCCGGGAAATAAATGGGAGCAGTATCAGCGTATTAGTGTATTTCTTCGATCGGGATTCGATATTTTTACGATGCAAGTTGCGTCGACAAAATGTTTTAATCGATCCGACGATCCACGCGATCGTAGGTATTCGTATAACTGTCAACATCGATCGAACAAACTCAACGATTCTACCATCTAGAAATACATAAGCTTGTTGGTATTCGAGCATTAGAACGCCTCACACGATCGCTTTTTCTCCGGCAAGGCTGGCGCCGTCTGGCTCTTTCTTGTTGAATTCTTCTAATCAAAGAGGTTATCGAGGATTGCGTAGTATCGATCGGCCGTTCTTCTGCTCAAGGACGTAGATTGGAGGACATACATTGCGATTAAGAAGAGAAATCGCTCCAAGTGTAATAGTCGAGAAAGAATCCCTCTTAATGTCACGTTGAGTGAGAAAATCCTTTGAATCCCTCCGACCGTGTCACCATACAGTACATTTTCTCTCGTTAATCGCTTCATATGCGTTTTCCTCCTGGTTTCCTTTCCATTACGAACAATGTGTTAAAGAAACTGGTAAATACGGAGTACCGTATTACCAGTTAGTAAGCGGTAATATTTTCGGTTTAACGCCGGTGATACAAATTCATTAGCGCGATCGTAATTTTTCATAGCCTCTAATTCGTCACCTAAGGCGTTCGCTTGAACGATCAACGTATTCTAAGGACCGGTTATGAGGATGTATTAGGAAGATAAGAGGATACAGCAGAACAAATGGGCGGGAGGTGAATGTCCGAGCTGAGACCATTTGCTGATATGCCAAGTATCAGCGAGTTAAGACGCTAATCGTATCAACTGACAGTCACCCTACATACCTTACCTTCGTTTCTATCTCTTCGATTTTCAATCGGTTTCAACGTACTTGCGAATCTCGGTATCATTCGTTGCGGTTACAACGAAAAGTCACGGTATCGATAGGTTACGTTCTAGTAGAATTTTTGTGTCGGTTGGTCGAAAGTATAGGATCCGTTTTCCACCCTGATAGACTATATGCTTCGCCGGTGATATGTATAGTAACAATAGTGGGTATTGGCTATGCCCGAGATAGGTAGAGGAAAAAGAAGAAGGGGAAGAGCAGAAAAAGAAAGGGATGATGGGTGAACGGCCGCTGAATGGCACGACCTTCCGAGGAGGCCGGCTGAGCGGCCGACCGGCCGTACGACGTGGTTCTGCATGTGCACTCCCCCGCAAGAAGCTTCCGCGTTCGAAGAAGCACTTGAGGCTAGATGCGCGGAATATCGTGAGGAGCTTACGGTTTTTCGATGTAGGATAGGGCACAGACCAACGTACCATTGCTCGACATCGGGAAAATTCTACGAAATCTTTGCGCTAACGCGCACAGATGCTGCTCGATGCTTGGGAATACGATCCCGGATCATCCATTTCGTTCGTATATTCGCTCGATCGCTCGCTCCGTTCTGTCTCTCGATAAAGCGAAACCGAAGTCAAACTGTGTATCGAAGAGAAATCGATAGATCGCGGGGCAGTTATTGGTGTGCTTCGAGGCGATATTAAGTCGATTCGTTACGGCGTTACTCGCAGAGTTATCTGCCGAGTTGCATAGCGCGGCAGAAGATAGTGTGCCGTCAGCGTGCATACCTGTCCCTACAATCCACATAATCTTATTTAAGTACGGTTCTAATAATAGTTCGAGCGAACTTTTTACCCCGTCGGTATTAGCGGACGGGGTATGTATATCCTATTTTCTCTCATTGTCAATGAAAAATACCTCGAGCCAGCAAACCGGCTGTACTCTCGCGGCAATACGGCTGCTCGCGTGGAGCTCTCTCAGCGGTGCGCAACGGGGCATAGGAGTGCAGTGACTTTGCACCGCGACTGCGCCTAACCTCGCAGATCGTCCACTAGTTTTCTCTCTTTTCTCCTTTCACTATTTACCTCCCTCTTTCTATCGTGCATTCAGATCCACCTACATCACCGCCATTGGCGCCTCTACGATCCTCCGCAGAGATCCTGCTTCTTGGGCCAAGGCGAGAGCATTGTTGCCAGGAGCTTTTAAGGGCAAAGGCATAGTTCATGCGTTGGAATCGCACCAAGCGTGGCTTGTTTACGATGCCGTGGCAACCAGATCGGCTTTTTCTCCTAGATTGACACGCATGCTTTCGATGTTTCCACCACTATAGAAATCATAGTCGTGGAATTTAAAGTTAAATGCGATGTATCGAGATGTCTCAATTATTTTTCGATACACCACACGTTTGAACTTAATTCCTTGTTTTGCGAACTTTTAGAAATTAAAAAGTCTGCTTTTCTTCTAGATCGATATTGAACTTCAATTTCAAACGAATTTACATTTGATTCGATACAGAGGCATTTCGAATAAATTTCTACACCGTTTTTAACCGTAATACTTGGAATCGTGACTTTTAGAAAAATTCTAGCAAACATCTTGGAAAAGAATTCTTACCGCGGCCTTGCCTTTACCGAAACACGTTTCATCGTTTAATACGTACATAGCGAGGCAATGTACCATGCACTTTTAAAACAATGTGCGTATCTGCTCGAGGCATCGCTGCTCGAATCCTTAGATACGAGAGTGGAACTGAAAGAGAAGAATCTCTTTCTTTCATGCAGCAGAGCGCGGCTGTCTTTAGTGAACCTAGACCTCGGAGGCATCCTTGAACTTGACGATACTCGTGAGGGCTGAGAAGAGAACTACGCGTTGCCACTCGAGGCACTTGTATTCAGTTATACGTGCATACTCCTATTTTCACATACTTCGCTTCGGTTGAAATTTTAGGGTAAAGTCGCAAGTGTCAGATGCTTCGTTTCTTAGTTAGTTCGTTTTTCTTAAGTGTTGAGAAAATTAAACTTTTAATTAGCAGAGGAATAAACGACGCGAACTTATTGGACAATTTAACGGAAACCGTGGAACGAAAATGATTAAATCATCGTTTTCTTCTTCAAAATTCTGCACGACTATCGGAGTTGGTAGCAAACAAGGTATAAAATATTCCGCTACGAGACGCCTGTTGCATTTGTAATAGCGACGCGACGTTGTAAACAAGCTGAATGTTAAAAATGAAATAATAAGCGTATTGTGACGTCGAGGATTCATCGTTTATAACGTTCTGTCCTGAAATCTTTCATCTTTTCGTGCACGGTAAAAACATTCAAGAATAATTATAAATTATGATAGTCATGGGTGTCCCTCCGTCAAGAACTCGCGTAATTTAAGATCAACACAAGGAACCCCACCGCGAATACCAATTTTGCATAATCGCATATTCCACTCGGCTCTTCGCTATATCGCGGCAGGGATTCACGCGTGCTTATTTTAGAATGTCTAGGCAATATCTTTGTATAATGGCCAAGATGCATGGACAACCGTAATTGTGCAGATTTAAATGTAAATATGAACAATGCTGCGAGTATGCTAAGTTGGAAATCCGGTAGTTTCACGGTAAGAAGAGGCGTTTTGTATCTCGTAAACTTGCACTTAACGCGAGCTGATATTCTCGTTTGGAGACGTCATATTTAAGCGAGTTTTAGCACGAGAAATTATTAGATAATCGTGGACTTAGAAACTAGTTATACAGTGTTGAAGTGGTCACCACTTCTAAGAAAACTCTGTATCTGGTCTTTTTAGTTTTCTCAAGCACTGAAGCCATCGACAGCGTATAAACAAAAGGCTGCGACGAAGGCAGACCATAAACAGTAGACAGGCGACGTTGGCTTCGGGGTTTTCAGTTATAGGGTAACACAGCTAGCGTGCGGATCTGGACCAGCTCAAATTATATTCTTACTTATAATTACACTTCTGTATTAAAATATATATTTTCTACCTTGCAATTTATCCACGAGTTTCTCTGTTTATACATCAAGTAACCTCAACATATAGTAACGTATGTATTACACCTACGTTTAAGAGTTCTATTTTGTTTTGATTGCTTCGATGAACTTCAACTATTGAAAATCTTCGATGTACTTGAAAAATAAGTACGTTTCCAGCAACAAGTAAAGTAGAGTTTTTTTAGTTTGTTCGAGATGCAAGTTGATCGACTGTCGTTCCTCTAATACTTTACGATTTCAATTAAAAAATAATTCTTCCTTCCATAGCGATGGTGTTATAATCTCACGTGTTTGCTTTATTCGGAATGGAACACCGTCAAACACATCGGTTTATCGATATTTGGTTGATTCGCGAATTATAATTTCTCACGAGGAACCAGATTTCGCCCAGGGACTAAATCCGCCGCGTGATCACGAGATATTCGATTCTCTATGAACATTTAGCGAAATATACAGCCATGGTTACACAATATCTTTGGTAACGTGGAAAGTGTCGCGTTTCATGACCAGTTTTCAATCGTAATACTTCTGCGGCTATAGACCAACTACGTTAATGAGATCTTTGTAACGGGATGCGTTTCTTGCCTTGATACTGGTGCTGCTTTACGGAGAACAATAATTACCATCAACCGTATCATTCGTTAGATAACGAATTATAGAAAAACATAACGAATATCGAAATAATATGAACGAAATCGTCATGTTGTAGTATTTACCGCGCGATAAAATTACTTTCTAGTAAGCAATTTTCGATCGAGATTTTTAAAAACCGGGGCTTTCAGAAGAAATTTTATGAGACTAGGATTACGACACATCGTTTCGATAAGTTCAGGTTGCATCACGTCACATTACGACTACATACTGATATACGTTGTTAATGAGTAGTCGGAGCTCACGGTACTCTGCGGCTTACCGCATGGATACCTTCATCAACTTTTTGATAGCTGCTGAGATCCGCTATAATAATACCGATGATGATGATGATGATAATGATGACAATAATAATATCATCAACAACAATAATAATAATGGTAGTATCTAATCGTAACACGAGTAATATTTTTCTGCAATGAACTTTCTAATCGTTCGTAACTAAGCGTAATTCCTCTACCGTGATCCGTGTATATTTAACAACGAGCATTAAACGACCATTAACTTTATAGATGTTTTTTACGCTCGAGTGCTGGGAAAAAGGTTAAGAACCTGATATATCCATAAACTCAGGTATCGCGAGCAGCAAAGGAATATACAGAACTTTCGTTTTTTAACTAGGGTAAGAACTTTCGTTGTCTTTAAATGTAACAGGTTGTCTTCTCCTTCGTTCTTGCAACAAGATGGATTTATCGCGTTTATCTCATATACGCTCTTCGTGTAAAGGCAATGGAGCCGTCGCTTTTCCCTTTTACGTTTGAAATACCGATGTCCGAAATGCGCCATCTCACCTATATTTACTCTAATTATACTTGTTTTATTTCACAAATTCTATCAACTCGGATAATATTGTTTATGATCGTAAAATCGATCACGCAATAAACACGAATTACGTAAGAGTAGAAAACTCGTCGTAGCCTCAGCGACGAATGCACTGCTCTGATTTATATTTTCATGGATCGATGTTAGGGTGTTTGGCGCGCGTTGAGGACAATCTATACGTATCTCTCGGTGACCGCTCTTGCGTATAACGCGGTAAACGAAGACACGCGAATGTGGTTAGATACTCGACTGAAATTCTAGATCCACGCGTGTTTTCCTGGATTATAAATTATTCCGTTCTTCGGAGAAAAGTCGACAGATTTTCATCACCAATTTTGAAAATATAGGCATTGGTCGAGATTCGTCTTTTCGTTCGTGATTACCATTGCCCCGAATGTAAAACTTGGTCCACTCTCGGAAACATTCGATTATATTGGATGGAATAGAACAATATACGTATACGTAGTAAACGTTCCTTGACAACAATGGTCCCAGTCATTTACCATAATGTCACATTGTTTCCGAGTAGCATGCTCATGGAACACACCCACGATTCTGTTTTGCCAGATGGTAAAAAACGGATACAACAGATAAAGCGTACAGCTTTGATGATTATTATAAAATCATTTTCCTTTCTACCGTGCCACAAATCTTGATTTAAAGCAGCGTTCCAGCATTCAGAGACACTCAATTCTTGTCATTCTGAGAACGATAGTACAGTTCAAAATTATATATTGCATATAACGACTTGAGTGTATTTAGCGATACATGCGTTTTAATTGATATATATATATAGGTCTGATAAACGGTTCGATTTGATATCGTAACGATAAAGTGCAATCGTATCTATGTGTTCTTAAGTATTATATCACTGATATTAGATCATTCAATACCAGACTATAGATAGATCTATATACCAGACCATATTTTTAAAGAAACGTTAATGAAAAAAATTTATTAATAAAATTTTTCTATAATAACATTAGCCAAACTACGCGAGAGACGTCTCAGTACCTCCGCGTACTTAACAAATTTCGCGAGAGATTTCCGAAAACAGTGATTTCGCGAGCGAAGGGAGGGAAAGGAAATTCACGGCGGGAATATGATTTACCTTCGACTTTACAATTTGCTCGTTTCAAGTCCAACCGAGAAACGAACAATTTTTTTAGCCGATTTATCTTGTACTTGTTTCCATCTCGTACCGTAAATCTTAAAAAGGAATACATGGGTCTTCGAAGTTCGCGTTGTAACGAGAGAAACGATCGTTGGAATCCTTTCCACGGAGATCTTCTACGAACGATAGCAATCCAGTGTATACAGGTTGAAAATAGAAAAAACTTTTTTCATACTAAAGTACGGAACTGGATTTTATCGAACATGGCGAAATTCAGAGTAAATTATGCAATCGTCTTTTCCCGTTGTGATCGTCGTCTTCCTAGAGAGATTGTTCGTCTTGTTAACCGCCTCCACGAGCTACCGCGGTATCGCGGATATATCCACTCGTAGAATTGCGAAGCGGAAAGATCGCAAAGAGGGAGAGAAGGGAAGCGAACTCATCGTTAACTCTAACGGTCCCTCTGGATCTCGGTAGTCCCGTCTCTCTATGATCTCATGACCACGATCTTTGTGCTTTTCCTTAGATTCAACCACGCTTCTCTTCCTCTTCGACCGATCTTTCAAATTTGCCCTTCGATTCTATTCGCGATGTACGTTCTCATTTTAATATCAAATGCCTCGAAACTTTTTCTAGACAAAATTACAACGTCGAGCAATATAATAATTATACGTTTGCAAGAAAAACCCGATATAAGGTACATTTAATAGATAATATATAAAGTAAAAATCCAAATCGAAATGAATTTAATTATAGCTTATCTCGTAGGATATAAATTTTGTTTTATCTCTTATCTAGTTTTCTCGTTCCTTCGATGATCCTTCTCTTTCTGTCCGCTTATTTTTCCTCTCGCACGGCTCCTTGGTGTTTTACACGCTACGTAATCAGAGTCGTGACTACCGTTCGTTCGCACGATGGAGCCACACGAGGGATTTCGTTCGAAGCTGTTATGGATGGAGCGAAGCTTAACTCCCGATCAACTATCAACCAAGATCATAGGTTAGTTGGGGTCGGTACTCGTTTAACGCTCTTACCTTTGCCTAGATGTACTGACGGATATCTAACACATCGGCTTAAATGGGAAAACCGTTCTTAGATGTATTCCCTTCCTGACATTTTCTATTTGCAAGCAAAGAGAACGAAAGGAAATGTTCTTACAAATTACCGATTCCATCCTCCTCTTAACGAATAACAAATAATTTCGATTTATAACTGCTTAACGGTCGTAAGAATTTAATACCGTGAGGTACTGTCAGCATTTCGACATTAATGGCGTAATAACGTCCATGAGCGTTGCTTTATGACACCACGTCTAATGATTCGTAGTTAGATTATAGGAGCACCAACCGATCACGAAGATGAAAAGTACAGTGACGAACAAAAGTATCCGCACCGAACGTTTCTCTGCGAGATATCGTACGGTAAACGTAGTTTTTTAAACGTTTTAAAACATCTTTTATTGACTCCAGTTAGACTATGATATAATTCCTTTCCTTGTGAATTTTATACCGTCTCAACAATATCTAGAAGCAACACAATCTCTTTTGCGATACCGTTCTATAGCTGTATACGACTATACCAGTTACCATGATGTGCACTGACACTCCCTCTATCTAGAGAAAGATTTGCCGCTGCATTTATCGTGGGAATAGAAGAATGGACTCAGTGTTTGAATTCTGCATATCCCTCAACTAGCCACGTTTTATTTCCCCATTTACGTTTATAATATGACAATTTATCACCGTAAAAATGTATAAGATGGTAATTCGAGAAAGGGATTTTTAAATACGATATTAACCTATATGGTATGACAAGTGTTGCTTACGTTAGTTGAATACGAAACGATCGAAGAACGCCAAAACATAAATGGACGCGTGCAGCATGCGTTTGTCGGTGAATGATTAATAATTCTATCGCGTCCGATGGCTGGTTCCTCGTAAACTCGTTTCACTGGAAACATCGTAACGCTGATCTTCTGTATCCCTATGCGTTTCGCAAACAATCTTTGTTCGACGACTAAAAAAAAAAAAAAACGTTTCTATTGCGAAATCCATCGCTATTAAAATTTGTACGATCGAAATTGCACCGATATCGGTCCCGCTATAAGCCGGGCTAGATCCTAGATATTAACGTTCGATAGTATTACTTGGCCGTAAAAAGTGTCTGACGTTTTATCTGGTGAAGTAGGTTACGCTATTACTCGGTGGAAAAAAGTCGATGGAGCGAATGGTGACTGCAGGTCGGGTGGTGCAATCTCGGCAAAGTAAAAATTCCGTAGCCTGCGCCTGCGTTCCCTTCCTTGGCACGAAGTTTAAATGTTAGCTACAATAGCGTGCCATGTCAGCAGAATCGTGTCGAAACAAACGGGCGAGAGGTTCGACCGACGGACCTTCTATTCGAGTTAAACCTGCTGTACAGTTTGCATTAATGTTCGTTGGAAAACTATACAGAGCGAAATGTCTAAATCGCTTATCCGAAGGGAATTAGTGGATGCATTAAACCGAATCTGTGTTTCCTCCGTTCGACATTCGCTGTAACTGGCCATTACGTTGTTATTCTTGCCGTTTCTCCGAATCGAGATCACGAATTTTATCGTAGTTCTTTAAAGTCTCGTACAGAATAATGTAATTATCGCGGAGCTGAACTAATCGGTGCCATAAGTTAGCGTGAATCACATCGTTAGGTTTCGACTCCGCCTCGGCCATTACCTAACGGAACAGCGAGAGTTTCATTAACAAGGTTGAAAGTGCAATTGAAAATCGTTGTTACGATCGCGTTGATTCGAAAGCGAAATTAACGCGTTCTTCGCTATATCGCGGCAGAGGTAGGCAAGAGTTACAATTAACTGTAAGGATTACTTTGTCGGTGGTCCGTCGTCCGCGATTCACTTGAAGGTACTTGAGATGAAAGAACAGCTCGTAAGCCCAACAGTCGATGGTTTCAGTGTTACGAGTTGCATTCGTTAGTTCGATCGGAGGCGATGTAGCGGTCAAAGCTATTGCTTGTAGCCAGCGTTTCAACTGAAGTAGATTTGTACACATTTTGTTTCATCGAAGAGAGAGAGAGAGAGAAAGAGAGAGAAAAGGAAACGCGTAATTGCAAGTGCAAGGAATTTATGAGAATCCTTACGGTCGTAGTGTCGTTAATGAGTTTCACTACAGCAGGTCTCATGATATCGATAAGTTTCCCAATAATCGTGGTGTCTTTTTTTACCGTAGTCACGTAAGTCGAAAGAGAGCTATTCCAATTCGGCGGTCCACATTGTGCGTTTTTCAACTCTCGCCTTTATAAAAAAAAGAGTATCCTTTAGTTTGCTCTTTCCGTTTAATTTCTAATACTTCTCGTTTGTACCTACTTTTGAAAGAATGTTGGAATTATGTTGTCCATGATGTACTGTGACGGAGTAACGACGATTTTCTTTGTACATGTCGCCAAGCTGCTGACTATAAATGCTAAAAGTTGTCCAAGCGGTCCAGGTCTTCGACGTACGTTACAACCAGTTATACCTCGCGATCGATAGTATTTTCTTTTACAGATTCCATGTCGCGATCGATTGCGATCGCACATCGAGAGAGAGTAGTAACTGGAAACTGCAGGAATCAGCGCAAAAGTCCATTACGCGCGTACACGTGACTTGTATTTTCATCAACCCTTAAAGGCTATCACGAGTAAAATTTCACCCCGTGCGAATTTCGTTTTAGTACTATCATCGTGTAATAATACCACCGCAAACGATGACGTTGTTTACTCTTCGCGTAGTATCGCGAACAACGATAAAAGATTCGATTCCATTTGGTTAAACCTGGTTAATTTCTCGATCGAAATGAATTTTCACCCGTGACAGCCTTTAAGGGTTAATAATTACCGCCGAAGTCTGAGATGCTACTTAGATCGCAATTTTTCGCGGTGGAAAGCGTAGATTGGCACTTGACTTCCCGATCGATCGCAGGTTCGTTGAATTTATTATTTCTAACAGATTCCGGCATGTACTCGTTGACGAAGTTATTCAATTCGATGATCTTGTTTGGAAATGTTTCTAAACAATTAAAAGCCTACACGGAAATACAGTAAATGGTATAAGGGTTAAGTAGAAAGGGATTGTTGTATTTCGTACTTCTTGATGAAGACGCTGGAGACACGAGGCCTCGCCATCTATCTCGGAAGTCATCACGATGTTTCGCAAATAGTTGGCTAATAGTCGTAATTGAATATCTCACGTAAATTTGGACCAACGTTCATCTTGGCATCCCCGTAGGGTGAAAACCAGCGACCGCGATTATCGACTAACCTGCAAAGAATTCGGAAAATTTTCGACAATGAACGATCGCGATCTCCATCGTGGTTATAAGTATGAATATAAGTACGAATGTACGTGAATCGATGCTAGCAACGCGAACTTATTAACTTTTCCTTACCTTGGAGCGAAGTTACTGTTTTATCTGACCGTGATAAACTTGTCGTGAGATATACACGTGATATCTTTTTCTACGTGGCTCCCATTTGCACAGATTTTTCGAGAACGGATCTACGAAAGAGTCAAATGTAAAAAAAGAGTATCTACGACTCGTAACATGTAAAACTATATAAAATAGAAAGCAAAGTGGAGTAATAAACGAAATAAATCAATATTTAAATTCCATTTCTATAGACGTACTCGTAAAAAAAAAAGAATATGAAATTACATAAAAACTCGTAGCCCGATAATGATATTTCAAGGGAGAGTGTTGAACGAACAACGTTTAATAGCATATTTTTCATAGCGTTGAAAAGGTAGCTGATAGATTCCACAACAGGTATCACGCATGTGGTCGTGTTATTACGACCACGAGTCTGTTTTCTACGAAACAGAGGCTCAAGATAAATAGTGTAACGAGCGATTCGCTGTGCGGTGTATAGAATGTATTCAAAAGCAGACGGTTAATGAGAATGCAATGGGCGCCTTAACTCCACCTAACATCGGCTAGCTGGAAACGGATGTGCTTCCAGATTTTTCCTAATTAAGATGTGGCCGGTGCAACTCCATTACGTAAAGCAACCATCTTGATTTACCGTTCGACTCGACGGCGATCCGGCTGCAACAAAACCTTTATGGTCACGAGAGAATTGGAAGGACTCGAAAAGGTCCGCGGCTCTTGTTCTACCTCCTTCTTCTTCTCTTTCTCTTTTCTTCTCCATGCTCTGGTTAGTCGTCGTCGTCTTCTTCTTCTTCTTCTTCTTCTTCTTCTTCTTCCATGTCTTCCTCTCCTCCGCTGTTCTTTCCCTTCCTTTTCTTTTCTTTCTTTTACGTTCGTGTCCGTAAGTTTTGCGGAGGTGCCGAGGTGAGATCTCCTCAAAGATCTACCTACGATGCACGACCACTATTACTGGCACTGGCAAGGGTTGCCTGGAATGTGATGCAAATTTTATACGAATCAGTTACAGCGCGGACCGTCCAATACCTCTACGAATCTAAACCTTTGATAGGCTCGGTTAAGATCGTTGAATGGCAAGTGGCGATCTTCGGTATAAAAGCAACAGTTTTCATAGGAAAAAAATTCTTCGGGTCTTATTGGAAGTTTTACAAGAAGATAGATAATACAGCAAAAAGATTGCGCTATCTGGAGTGTAAAGACTGATACGGATGTCGGCGGCTGACAGTGTGACCAAAGACGGCCTCGAACAGAATGAGAAGTGGAAGGAAGGAAAAGAAAAACAAGGAGAACAGCCAGAAGAAGAAGAAGAAGAAGAAGAAGTCAGGAGGTATCACGGCCGAAGACATTTCTATGCGCGCCCACTGTCAGCGAAGATAACTTACGACTTGGCGGAATGGTAATGACCGTGGCAGACATTCCGTCCTGTTGCAGATTTAATAGACTCGTCCTGATAGGGGGGTACGAAACATGTCACCGCTCGTGACCAACCGAGTCGAGCCAATGATTTATCTCGATGGACACGTCTTGTCAACACCATCACGATTTTGAATCCCAACCGGGCTACGGAATAGATTTGCTATCTTATGGTATTTCTTATCGCATGTTCCGAAATACCGATGTCATTCACCAGATCTGTTTTCGTAATGTCCTTCGATCCTTTTTAGAACAGACTATACATAAGGACTATACATATTCGATCCTATCGTCGAAGATTTCTGCAAGTAAACAGTAATTCTTATATTCGAATTTAATTATGAGAAATTTAAAAATAACTAAGTACGTAGATTGCGATAATTATAGGTAGTAGACGAAGCAACGTTTGCCAAACAGGTATCTATCTGGTGATTAAAGTACAAGGCGTAAAAACGAATATCACTGGTTGAAGAATCCACTGGTCCGACCAAGATCCGCTTAATCTCTTTGCGATGTAAAATCTTGTTCTTTCACGATCGAGTTCTTACGAAGACGTCTGCCATTTTTAATTCAATTAACCTGTGGCTATCCGTTCGCAGGTTTGTATAATACGCGCGATCAGTCGGTAAATAACTCTAAATGATTCGATCGCGTATTTGTGCAAAGTATGTAACGCGTTGATAGCCGAGCAGGCAGCAGCTCTAATGCAACGTGTTAGCTTACTGGAGCACGCGATCCTGTTGGAGTAATCGTCATTTGCCGCTGTGTACGTACCATCTTACGTGTTTCTTCGCGTAATCGCATGCAACTTACTTACATTTACGTACACGCGTGCAAACACAGATACAGCGTGACCCGTTCGGTGAAAGCAGATTACAAAGATATATTTAAATACAAGAAGCACACCTATGCAGGATTTGGTATAAAACCAAACTTATCGTTAATAATTATGGTCTTTTTATTCCCGCTCATAAACAAGGTAATTGTTAACGATAAAAGCGGTCCGAGGACTGCGATTATAAAAAATGGCGATAAAGGATGATGTTTGTTAGAGACACGAGTAATTTACTTCGTGCAGTAACGAGGTCGACGGGGACCAGCGTAAACCTCAATAAAGATAAACTTAGCCCGGCTGCTAAATAGCTATATTTAAGCTCGCGTCTCTTTGTTCGTAATATTGTCGCACTTACTTAATCGGATTGTTCCGAACGCTACGGACACGGTGTAATTCATGAAACGAATGTGAATAGATTTCATAATAGGAGAAACTCTTTAGTTGCTTTCTAATGGATTCTAGCCAATGAACCGACGTTGTAAAGGGATTTTCGAGTTCCTTTGTTCGTGTCTCCTATTATACCGGCAATTTTCTTAATTCGAACCACACGCCTGTAGAAGGCAGAAAGAGGGAGAGGTAGGAAAGAAGTTAAACGATTTATCGTTGTCGCAATCGCGTTAATTGAGTTGGCACTGAACGCGTACGCGTTGACTCTCGATGAAGCACACGTCGCTCGGTCATGGAAGATTAAAGATAACACACGCGCGTTTGGCGTAGCAACAGTTGGGTTAGGTTTTTCCATGGAATCCGGCAATGCTACGTTTCGTCGTCGAGTTAAAGGACTGACGTAACGAGACGTGAGCTGCAACTCGATAAAGATAGGTCTTTGAAAACAACGGAAGTTGGACGTGGTCGAACATTGACAGCGATCGGTAAGAAGTCGATACTGTTCTACTGTACGCAAATATAAGTGCGACTGGGAGGTATTAGTATTAAACGAAGAACAGGATGTATAGATTACGGGACATCCTTGTAGAGTAATAGGTTTACCGTGACGTGAAAAATAAAGGGGAGAGATTTAACCGAGTTAGTTTATAGTCTCTTGATTATACCGACCCGAGGCGAGTAGTAGCGCGCGTGTTTCAGAACGGCCTTAGTCCGACCATCTGTCAGCACATCTGCTGTTAGCGAACGATTAGATCATTTCTCGATACCTTTTCATGCTGCAATTACCTTTTCGCAATGTATTACGCATTTGTATCGAAAGATTTATCGGCGCGTCGATCCGTGAATCTTCGAATAGGAAAATCGTTAACACTGTTTTGGTTTCTATCGTTGCGCCGATAAGCAGCCGCATGACTTATTATAGGAGGAGCGTTAATACGATGTAAAAGCCAGCCACGGATGAATAACTGGAGGCAGACCAAGGCGAAGATTGGTATGTCGTGAGCTTGCCGTAAAGTTGCAGCGGTGTAACGCCGTGGCGAATCTCCTAGCACCTATCTGAAATGGCATCTGGATTTTTGCAGACACTCGTGTCCTGCGAGCCGCGATATCGCGTATTCACGGTACGTTAGAGGCTCTGCTTCCACGCAGTGTCTTGCACGCTAATTACAACGTATCCGCGGCTGAGATTGAATGCGGGCGATATTTCATATAGGACAGAGCGCTCTTGCTTGCGCAACAACGTCTAATAACGATTGCGAAAGCGATACGTAAGCGAGGTTCCCGCAAGGGGATCGAGGCCGAAGAAAGTACATGCAGTCTGCTTCGTCCGTACAGAGAAAAAGGAGAAACGTATAGTGTCGCGCGATACCGAAACCGCATTATTCGCCGGATAAAGGACGATTCGAAGCTTCCTTTTGCCATTAAAACTTGATAACACGCGTCCTATCTTTTGTATTCGTATATAGCTCGTTTGTGATCGTTCTACCTTCGATTTTCTATTCGATTCGATAACATAATTGCCGTAATTAAGGAATCGTTGGACGCGAACAACTTACACAACGAAGTAAACAGCAAGACGTCGCGTTATGTATGTAGAAAACTCACGACCGAGAACAGAGGCACGATCGCAATTGGTAGTGCATGTGCCTTTCTAATTTTCGCATGGCGCAACACGCGATTCTTCCTCTTAAGACCGAGCCGATTAGCATTTCTGGCTAATCGCGTTTCTACGAATCTAACTTAATTCCTACCACCTTCTAGATGATATGCACGTTAGGCGCGGCAATATTTCAATTTCGATTCACTTTTCATTCGATGATCGAGCAAAAGGGCATATCGAACGTATCAAAGACTAATGGCTCCGTGACAAAAATATTTTTGCTTTCTTCCTTTTCTTATACACTCTTGTAAAAGAATATTTAATTTCTATTCGATACAGTGCAAAAAGATTTTCTCAATATGGCGATCAGATTTTACGTGGTTCGTCAGCTTTCTCATTGATGATTCTTTATTGCGATTCTCGTTTGCTGGCGAGATTCGTCTTGATGGGCCTGCGATTTCAAGCCACCTTTATTATAGTCGAAGATCTAGTTTTCTCCGGCTTATCGCGCGGCAACCATCTAAACGTTGTTGTCACGTAAGACCCATCGGGTAGAGATCCACTTACGACGGATGCGCCAACTCGTCCGAGGCATTGTGCACACCATGCAGGATAACCTGGACCTTATACGAGGCTGATTAACTCGAGGAACGTTCTTATTATCAGCGAACGAAACTACGTTACGGGTTTGCCGAAGCATAAACGTGAGTCGCGATCGTGCTCGGTTCCGACTTTTATCATCGATATCTCGAAACGGTCGAGCCTTGATTTATCATTATGATCGTCTCGATATCAACGACACGGCTTGCCAATGTCGGGAAGTCGTTTCTTTTCGGTAGATAATTCTAAGACATATTTCTCGTTATCGCGGAAGAAGTTAATGGCCAGACGCGAAAAGTTCACGCGCAAAATAATCATCCGTTCCGCATTCCACCCTCCACGATTTCAGACGATGGTAGACGTGATTCGTGGAGGGTGAAGTTTTGGGACGCGGGATACGCGGAAAGGTACTCATTTGTGTGTCCAAAGTGACGCAGCCGCGGAACACGCTCACCCAGAAGCAGGAACATCGTGTTCCTGCCATTACGGTTATTGCGAGCCGTGACAGAGGCATTTAGATTCAGCTGGAATGCAGCTCTGTAGCCGCAATAACAGGTAGACGTAAGGTAGTAACCAGTAGGAATCTCGCTTAAGGGGGTCGGTGTCTTTTCCTGTCTTTTCTTTGCTCTCTTTCTACATAGAATCTCGTGATTCGAGTGATTCGTGTGATTCACTTTCTACAACAATTACAGCAATGCGTTCCTTCCGCTCGGGTAGCATTTCAGATCGAAAAGATAACATGCCGTAGAAATATATCTTGAGAAATGGTATAGCCTTTGTATACAAGATCGAAAGCACGAAACTATAAATTTACGCGTTAGAAATGCCCCATTTAAATAGGATAAATGCGTGCAAGTGGTGGAATATAATTCTTTACGGATTCAACTCACGGCATTCCTTTAAAACACGACGTAAACATTATGATACGATAAAATACGATACAAATGACAAATGCACTCGGTGGAGCGCGCAGGCCGCTAATTATGCAGATTGGCACCTAACGTAATGCTCGTTAATTAACCGCATTGCCTATTTTATATGTTCAGGTGGGACGGAAGGACGGCCGGGCACGGCGCCATATTGCCACACCAGAGCTGCCTACGCTTTAAGCAACGTCGTGTGAAACGGTGAGTCGTTTACGATTTATTGCAAAACCACGCGCGAGATCGTACGCTTCGAACATTCGTGTCTTTCGGTTATCGAAAAATATATAACTTTCGATGATGGGTACGTGGCTCAATGAAACGTCAAATTTTCCCCTCGTTGGTGAGATTATTTCAAGACTTTGGTGGATCGGCAAGGATTTACGATACAACCGTGAATTCATTGTCCTCGAAGGACCGAAAGGTCGGGCACGAAGGTCGAGACTCGATACCGTGATGACCTCTTTGATCGTGGCTCGTCTTCGGAGGTCGAACGGTTCGTAGGCGTTCCAGGAAGTCGCGATGATCTTCGAAGCCGTGTATGAGCGTGTTGCGCATCCCTGCGGTACTTAAATCGCTCCTCACCTATGCTTGATAAAAGCCTAGGTTCCAGTGACGTTTATCGTCGGTGCATATACCTTTAAACGCATACGAGCGTACAGTGTACAGTCTACGATAAGAGTTTGCGCTACCACCGTCATCATCGTTTCCTAACATCGGTAATTTATACTCCATTGTAAGCCCGTCAAGTCCTGACGTCTTCATCCACCAAGGGTGTCTTCGATAATCGCGGTATCCACGCCCACGCGAACGTATCCCACTCTGTCTTTTCATCGGTATACGCGTGCTATTCAATTAAAACGACCATGACTGAGAACATTAACATCGGACATTAACTTTTTTCACTTTTTCATGGGTACGAGTTATTTCCCCGTAGGAAATTATGGCTACATAATGCACAGAATGTTCTCTATCCGGTTCAAAATTCAATTAAACGCGTACGTGATCGCAAAAACAAACGAACGAACGTCTCTCTCGTAACAGTGGATTCGTAGCATTATTTATGGCGCGGCTCGCTTTTGTCCCTCGTCTTTTCTTCCAAGAACGCCGGTTCGTGTTATGCCAGACATGGTTCAGGGCGTGCCATCCACGTGGAGACGCGACTATGGGTTTGACGAACCTTGATAGCCTCTTCTCTCAGAAAGGATATCCGATTCGTGAGTCGATGAATTAGGAATTTGCATTAGTCGATGAAATAGCGCGCGTATGTACGTATACTGTACTATTAGCACTCGATCACACCCGCAGCTTCATCAAAAGGGTAAAAGATGACCAGGGACTGTATCGTATCACGATCTCCTCGCAACACGTATAAATTCCGTGCTCGCGTGTATCTCTGTTCTACCTGTAACATCTCTATTCTTCGCGGCAACATCGATAGCCTGAAAAACGTTTTATTATACCGCCGATTGTTCAAAGAAGGGACAACACTCTGGAGAAAAAGACGAAGCGTTTGTCTCTCGTCGACGCGGAGTCACGTGCCGAGATAAGTGCTCCTCAATTTGGAGACAATCGAATTCCTCCTCTGCATACAATTCTCGGGGTAACGGTGAGACACAACGCGTGACATCACGTATCCCCAGCTGGGTGACCAAGGTAGCTTGCTAAACAGGTGGCCATTTATTTTCTTCTCTCATTTCTTCTGTTTACCCTGCATCGATGTACTCGCGCCACGAACACGAGAAAAAGGCAGCTGTTTTCCTTCCCTCCGCAGAAAAGCGATAAATTTCCTAATCCTTCCTTTTTCCAAGTTCTAACGTTACGAAACGGACGATACGTGTATAACGTTGCCCTTTCTATAACTCAGGTTAGGAGAAGGTGAGCAGCGCGCGATGGTCGTTTTAAAATCTCTCGGGGTGGTGTTGGCGAAAAGAACAACCACCCTCGTGAAGAACGTCGATTTGCAGGTATAACGTGCGGCAAAGCCTCGTGTAGGGTTTTAATTACTTTAGACAAATTCGAAACCGGAGACTCTCGCGACGCTGGTGGCCCTCTCGTGTTACCTTGGCTCGAAGACTCGCGCTTGTTAGGTACCCGCCACGCGGTGGTATGCACTGTTGTCGGTGGTATACGCTGCTGTCGAGACGTTGACTGGTTTATTTGGTGGTATCTTAAGTCTTTGCCTGCTGGCAAAATTGAAAATCGAGGATGCGCTTCTATACGCCCTGGTAACGCGTTACCACGGATCGTGTTTCCCGGTAAATCGCTCTTCGATCGATGCTGCGCTGCCTGTCTTCTCTCCTAACAATTTTTTTAACCACGCGGGAGTGTCAAAATAATTGCTATGCTAATCGCAGCTGCTGATTTATCAATGGCTTACTTTGTGGATCGATGGCACGTGGTAGAACGTAGATTCGCTTGTTTGTTTATCGCGCTACTTGTACACAGCGTATGAGAAGCTAACGTCGCATTACCATTGATTACTCGTTTGATCGTTGCATTATACAAACATGAAACGCGATGTCCCGAGTAAAATTACAACGGCGACCAGTCAGCAAATACTTCGTATCAGGATTTAGGGATGTAACGTAAGGTTCTGTAGACACGTGGCTCGAGTTCATCCCGTGTAACACCAGGGTGATGCCGTAATAGAGTATCGGTCTGATCATCTTTACCCAATGATTCGTTGGATCTCGAAGCCGTGTGTCTTTTATTACTCTTGCAAATAATTTTTGCAAATTCTCGGAGCGTTATCTTGTACGTCTTCGCTATAAAGTCAATCGATTAATGGTTTCCTTGAATCAATTATCGCGTGTTCTATGAAACCATGTGTTCTAATGCTTCTGAGCGGATGTATTATGCATGCAGGTTTATGTTCAACGTACGATAGAAAATCTGGCAAGGTTTTTAAAACGAACAAGTTCACGTCATTTTGCGAAAAGTCTCGGATACCTCGAAGGAACTGACGTAATGCAGCTTCGAAGTTGTCTGTATCTTTGTGTCACGTTCCCTTGGGGCGAAAATCACTCGTTCACTTTCAAATATGCAAATCACTGCGCGCGTTATGCGTCAGTGAACAGAGGAATTTCGAGCGGAAGGCTTGCGAATGAAATATGTTAGCTTGCTCTAACGATATAATTAGTTGCAAATACCCGATAAATATAAACATTTTTTCACCATCTTGAACAAAGATATTCGACTTACCCTCTGTCAGAATCGATCGATTTCCCTGTAATTTCGGGCAGTTAGTCGACGATCTCTCGTAGTATCGAACGTTATCCGAATATTCTTGCAAACGAGAAAATAATTTCCCTTCTCGAGCTACGAATACAAATTGGTATCGAGTATAGACGGGGCAAAGCTTAGTGTGCGCAAGCTAATGGTTCGAAAGTAATGCCCGCGAACTCTGTGTCCTGGTAGTCATAAAGTAGCGTGCAACAGGGCCCTAGCTTGTTCTACGACTTCTATTTGTAGGTGTTGCTCAAGCGCTGTATACACCCGACGTGTATTATGGTGCACCGCCACTGTCGAGGCAAGTTAATGCTCTATCGTTACTTATTGGCCGCCCGTTGTTGCTGCCGTTGTATCGCGGTTTCGTCCCTTTGATTCTGTCTATGGTGGGTAGAAGAAGATTCGCTGGATACGCGCGAAGGAATGCCAGACATTCGTATTAAATACCGGATCTAGCGATTTGTGGCCAGAAACATTGACAACGCTTTATCCCCCTTAATCGAATATAGAAGCAAAAAACCAACAAAAATGATTAAAAATTATCTTAACTATCTTCCTCTCGTAAGAAAAAAGAAGAGTTTTAGAGTGGTCGAACTGCTTCGTCATTAGCCACATTTCTACGTTAGATCCTATCTATCGATGACCTTGCGGTGTGGCCGACATGTAACGCGAGATCCGTGTCCCATATGCGGGTGTAACATTTTATTTGACACGGCTTGTAGTCGAAAGGACACGTATGTATGTCGTTCATCGAAGACTTCGTCGTGTTTCTGTTAGCAAGGTAAGGTACAGCCTAGTGCATTGACGCGTGATCATCGATCTGGGTTAACGTTTTTAGCGTCGAGTTTTGTCCGTCTGTAGCTTCGTTACTTCGATCGAATTCAATTAGCTCGCATCAGAAACTGTGTATGCATGCAGCTATACTCTTGTAGATTGCAAGATTCTTGTCGTTAATTTTATTATACGACCGTGGCACTCCCATCCCATAATACGTAACGGGTAGTTTACTTTTAGAATTAGTTTTTACTGATATCTCAAAGATTGGCAATTTTTAATAAACCGACGGTATCGTTATTTAGTGAATTATCGTTTTACGAGATTATCCCGGCCTGTTGAAAGGTTCGGTACCACCCGTGCGAAAAAGATATCGACCGACTCTTCTACCTTCTCGAACACGAGATTCTTCTTTCAAGATTCTCTTTGTTCGCCTGCCGCCATGTAGTTTGGCAAGGTAGAGAAGATGAAGGAGTAGGAGGACGACGAGCAAAGGTGGGATGGTTTGAGAAAAAAGTTTCAGGCCTATCCTATGTATAGCAACGCGAGAACACGAACCTCGGGGAAAAAGTTTTATGGTCGATCTCGTGCAAGTCTGAGAATCTCTGCTTGTTCGAACCTATGGTGGCCAAAAATAAAGGTATCGTTCATGGATCGCGATTGGTACACGAGATCAAGGATAAAGGGAGGTAGAAGTAATAGCGCAATTTTCAATTGACCCAGACCTCATCGGCGAATTCATAAATTACAGATTCGCCTCTTTGCATCTCCGATAATTCCACGGGATTGCCACAATGCAATCGGAAGAGCATGATCACGCATGCATTGTCCACACGTTGCAGCGTGTTAATCTATTATACTACAAGTTCCGCTAGAATTCTCTGAACCATGACTAACTCGAATCTCTCAACTATTCTTCAACGAACGAAGTAAATCGTTAAAAAGTTCCTTCTATACAGGATGCTTCGTTCGTTTTCCATCCGAACAGATTGTTCTAGCGTTAAATCTCGCCACACGTAGCGTAATTACCGATACATATTTATTTCCTATAGGAAGCAGAAATTATTATATCTTCTATATTTGATATCGAAGATACATAAAATCGTGATGATAAAGAAACGACTAGCTTTTAAATCGTTCGTTCTAAACTCTTCGTGTTATCCTACGGTGCTATCAAAGGATTAAACAATAGATAAACGAAACAAGATAAACGAAACACGGTGTTGGAGTGTGTTACTGGGTTTTGCCAATAAAATTCAGCGGAATCTTAAAATCGAAAGTATATAGACAGAATGAGAAAATGTCAGGATATGTGTACATTGCGTGAACCTTAGTAACGGTTTCCGCGAGAAACGTCGCGTTGCGCGAGAACGTAAGGAGATAAGGAAAAATGAAGCGTCATTCTGTAAACGCATTACACGGCAACGAGATTTCTTGAACCGTTTCCAATAGCAATAAACTGCAGGAAGAACTGGGTGTGCGCGAAGCAGCCGCTTTTATAGCAAGCTGACCATAAACGTGGGTAGCCTTTGTCCGAGTAACAGTACTTTTGCTCGTTCTTCCCCTCTCTTTTCCCTACGTTCTACGATAAACATTACTCTTACTCTTATTCTGTTTTCCGCGCTCGAACCTACGTATGTGCTTGCGTAGAACGTACACGACTTATTCGAAAATACAGCTAACAATAAGCAAATAAAGCATAACGATAACGATCTCGATAAGAAATTGGAATTTGAACGTATTGGATCATTCTTCGAGATTCCACAGTTTCAAGCTATCTATTTTAATGAAGCATGACTTCTTTCAAACTGGACGTTCCTATCCTTTAATTTTATTCAGAAGCAGGGCAATTTCCAGGCTGACCTGATATTATTATATTTCTAGAGAGCTTAGAGATTTGCCGGTAACGCATTACTCTCCGTCATTAGTGGAAAAATGTTTGCGCAACCTGAATACTCTAGTTAAATTCAGACAGGCTTAAGGCGGAACAGTCACACGTAAATATCTATCGCAGCCGTAGGTCGATCAGTGGAGTAGGTAGACAACTTGGTAGGTAGAATCGTCGCGATCTACAGTGGCGAGAATATAAATAGGTATAAGTAGGTATAGAATATAAATAGAATATCAATTATTTTTCGTTTAACCACTTCAAATACATTTTTCCATGAAACACTATGCGTTCTTTGAATATTCATCGCGGTATTACGAAAAATCTATAATACAACGACGTTAACTTGGAAACAAATAGCAAACGTTTCGTACCAGCTACGAAAGAGCACTTTAATCAAGAAAGCGTGTAAAGTAGACGCAAAGAATCGTTCGAATTAATTTTGCAAAGAGCAACCGTTGCATTCGTAGAACGAAACGTCGATCTTTTCGGAGTTTGTCCTTTTGTCGAATTCTATCGAATTGTTTGGCCGCTTTGTCGTAAAATTACGATCGAATTGTGGCAGGTTATGGCCCACGCTTGGAACGCTGCTGGATTCGACCTCGATAAACACCACGAAACGTGGGTTGCGCAAAATTTAATAGACCAGCAGGAAGGAGAACCGTGGCAACGATACGATTGTTCGTGGTCCATTCGATTCGATCGCCCGCTGCACGAAATGCAATCCATTTTTACGCTGTTTCGGATATCGCATTGAATTTTGCATGAACTCGGTTGGAAGAGAATACGACAATCAAGCGTATCCAGGACACGTCGCTATACGGCTACGTAATGCGATATGCAGTCTCTTATTAAACTGACCACACGTGTGCATCGTTCCAAGATCCAGTGGTTGTCGATCTCGACTTTTCTTCCCTGGCAAGCCACAGATCACTGGTCTATCGTAAGTACAGCTCGAACACCGCTACATTCCGCACTCGGACGAATCTTTGGTCGATCTATCAAGTCGTTCGATAATTTCCTTCGCAATTGTATGAAAAATACGAAACACATTTTACAAACATTCGTTGTTTGGTTACTGAACAAATCTTAGAAAATAATCACATCTGTCAAGAACGATTGCCATTTTCGACAGACAGATTTCATCTTTTCTACCATCTGGTTATCGATACTCGGATGGTACATGGTAGTAATTCGATGAACAGCGTGTATTTTCCATTTCCTTACTTTCACCTTCTGCTTACCTCGATAATAGCGATATGCGTGCCATAAATCTCATCGATCAATCTTCATGCCGACCAAAACTTGTACGATCCTATACAAACCGTACGCGTGTATAACTCGCTAATCAAGTAGAAAAAATGTTCCTTAGCATCGAGTTATAACGCAATAAGTTACGCAACTTTGCAGCAGCTTGATAGCACATAGTAGGATATTTCTGTACGATCATCGTAAAAGAGAAATTTAATTAGCGCTTCTAAAGCTTCTAAATCTTTTCGACTCGATTCGGTCGATCAGCTTGACAGAGTCAATTTTAACCTTTAATTGGTCAGAATTTATTTCCTCTGCAAACGCAACATTCGATCGATAATCGATGGTAACGCGTCAACGAATACGCGAATATAAATCAATTTGGCTAGACTCGACGGAATTGTCACGAGACACGATCCGCTGCGTATCGCGTTTTGAATATTTCACAATTACTTTTGGTCCTGACGATATTTATCGAGCCATTCCACGGACAGATAGCTTCTATTGATTCGAGTTTATGCGAGTGCTACTGACCGTACGCGACGACGTGGCAAAATCATTGTAACCATTGTCGCGTGGAATATCTAAACAATCGATACCGCCAGTGTGCATTTATCGACCTCGTTTCTTAATTGCTATTTCTTTTGAAATATAGTAGAACTTTCAATATCGAAGTTTATTTAGAGTAACGCGAATTGTTTGAACGACGTTCTGAAAAATGATCTTCAAACGTTTCGCTGTATATATCTATATGCTATTATTTATACATACAAGTGCTCGAGTCGATAAGGTGCAATTACAAAATGTTCGTTTCATAGAATTCGATATCTAATCTGATGCTCATCGAATACGAAAAGAGAGATTATTTGCGCACGTAGGCCCCGATACCTTGAATCGTTTATTTTTACCCTGGTTATTTATCAACGTGTAAAGCATTGTTATTGTGCATTCGCACAGTTCCCTCGCTAACTTCAGTTTCAAGTTGACGCGTCGAATAAGATACCGATGATCAGTAAACTACGAACGTAATATTCGACGGAATATCTTGGCGAGAATATGCATTATTACAGATATAAATTAACCTGCCTTGATTTTCTATTTATTTGTCACCTTCAATTCTATACGATATTCATCGTTTCTGTAAGAAACAATCGACCGAAATGAGAATGGAGGTGGTCTCTTTGTCTCTGAGAGATCGCAGGTGGAATGCATTTTTCACAGCCAACTTATTTAGTTTATTTATTTGCGATAAATCTTATGGGACGGTGTGAAACGAATAGGCGAACGATTATTCATTTGTCGATTAAAAAATTGCTACAGATGCGGTCAACGATATTGCCGACAATAAAAGTCGTCCCGGTCTGGGCACGCCCTTAGATACCTGATTCTCAGCCCCAAGGCTTTCAAAGCACCTACACGTAACACTTTCGTTACGTGCCGTAATTACAGACCGTATCGAACCTCGAGCTGCTTCGAGATTTATCAGGTCGCGAAGATGCCTATCCGGAATATTTCTTGCGCGCATTAACAAATTGCAACTGGCTCTCGATATATCTGGTGTTTAACTTATTCCACCACCAAGAATATATTACCAGATGCGTACGTAGCTGGTTTTTGTGCTTCTTTAGAATCACTGGAATATTGGGAGATCGATGAATAACACGCAGGAAAAGTACACTTAATTAGACTTTTACACGATTTCTATTCGACATGGTTTGTGCAAAAATCCAATTCCTCTTTTATGTGATTTAATTTGATCTGACATAGTTCGAACGATCTCTTTCTATCGTAAAAACGTCTTCTTTCGATTTAACCCTTTGCACCCTAAATTTATTATCGCATTATCCTCTATTGGATTTTGTATCGTACATTTATCAAATTAAAAAATATATTCTCACGCGGGCGCGTAATGTGTTCGTACGAGTAAGATTCAATTAGAGATTTGTTCGAAAACAATTTATTACTTATATTGGCTTTTTCGCATCTAGATTCAACCTATCATGCTTCCATTTTTTCAAGAACCTATCTACAGAAACATAATCGCTGTATCGATAATCTCGGTGTCTCACAATCTTTGCTACGTTCGCTGGTCGTCAATGCGCAAAATATCAATCTGTCCCGCTGCTACTAAACGCTGGTTTGCCCGCCATGTATTTATAAAAGCGCGATTCATGCGAATGACAACGGTATAGTCGATCGATCGGTATCGACGCCCACACTTTTCAGAGTAGCAACCACTGCGCAACAAGCCACAAGTGCACATGCACATTTCTGCCAGCGATGAAGCACGAAGTGGGCCGCATGAACGAGTGCATTGCGTGGCGTTTGCATTCATAGATTTGCGCCTACTTGCAGCCGTGCAAATCCATTACGTGCGTCACTCTCACACACCTACGAAAAGTCACGATATTCTCAATGGTCGAGCGGAACTTTTGTAAAATTTCTCATTCACTGAACCGTGTTGCGCTATGTTCGTATACCTGAAGCGACCTCGGTACGTGCCAAACGCGAGCAGATTTCTTCCCAAAAGCTTTGCACAACCAATGGACTAGAGGTTGAGGAATTCGATGCGATAACATTGGTTTACAAAATATCTCTTACTTCTTCAGAAACGAGTTTTAATATGTGACTTTCTGTGTATTTTTTCTGCTGAGTCGAAAAATGCAACTAGATTGTCTTTCTTACGTCAGATTTTTTTAATGACGTACAGCTCATACCAATACGCTTTTTGTAGCTTGACGGAACAACGACTTATTGAACTCGTCGTTTTATTTTTAACGATGTTAACGATGATATTACGTTTACGCAATTTTTACACATTATGTCACAGCTTGGTCCTTGATGGGTTAGTAGTTAGTGATTCATATAATTTCACGTATCTATTAACCAGTATTCTGTTACCTAGAAAGCGATAATCGACGATGATCTGTCATTTCTAATCGGCCATCGTATCACAACTTTACTTGCCTCGATATCGTTTTTCCATATCCAAAATATATGAACGGAGTCGTTCGTCATATTGGTCGTTCACGTTAATCAGGTTTCCTAGGAAAAACATTCAAGTGGAAATTCAGAAAAATGATTTCCAAACGTCATAACGTGCTACGCCTGGAATCGTACGAATTACATACATATAGCATTATTAACGAAATACCTATGAATCCGATAATTATTAAGCGATAAAAAGTGCAACCACGTAACTCAGCATGGAAAAATATATAAGGATCCGTGGAAATATCTACCGTTAATAAAAACCTTGCGAGCCAGTGTAATTAACGTCTTACGCCATTAATGCGTAATATTTACGCGCAAAAAAGGAATTCTCGTTTTATGTAGGAAGAAAGACATTTATAACGATAATGAATAAGTAACGTCCCTGTAAAGATTGGTTTCGCCATGTATGCGAAAACCTGATCGGCACCGAGCGACGTTAATACGTGACAAGCATGTAACGTGTTATTTTACGCAACGAACAATTTTGGAACGCACATATTTATGAGCAAGGTTCATCGACTTTTATTTAACGCTTTGTCGTGACTGTTGCGTGCTAAACAAAGGAACAAACAGCTTTCTTTACGAAGTTGTCCTGTAAATGAACGTTCATCGACGTTCCAAGAAGACGTATAACCGTACGAAGATCATTCTCACCAGACTTATAGGAAGCTCAAACTTTTCAACGTTTCCACGATACTTTTTCAGTCATAACGAACCGTAAATCGCAAGCTGAAAATTACAACGACGTGCATCAGAATTTTGAATTTATCTAAAACTTAAAATCATCTAGCTTCGCAATTAATCAAATTACAACTTCACTCCCACATATTGTCATAATACATTTTTGTGACACGAGAAGCTATACTACACGTTGTAAAATAATAAACGGAGAACTGTGTTTTGCAACAGCGATTACCTCGCTTACACCGCGACGATTCTCAGCTAATCAGTTTGAAAAAGCCGCTATGCGCAAAAGTTAGTTGGAGTCGTGGAAAGATTTTCCAGCGGAGTTTTACACGCGTGTGAAACGGACGTAGGCAAGTGGATAGGTTCGATAGGAAAGGTTTGGCTTTCCACGAAGTCGGTACCTAGTCATTGTCAAAGGAATTAACTCGAACCCCCGGTTTTCTCACGCGATCTCGCCGCGCTCCGACTCTTATCCCGGCCTCGGTTAGATCGGAATGCAGGATGCACGTTGGTAACTACACTCGGCTAGGTGAGACGACAGTTTTCTACATATATAAGCAAACAGGATGGGTAGAACGCATGTTACATAGCCTCGTGTAACTGGCGAACGTGTAGACTTGCGGACGAAGGATCGGAAAGGCTGGATGGATGCGATGTGTATAGATGGGGATGGAAAGTGGGATCGGGAGAGGAATCGAGAGAGGAATCGGGATGAGCGAGCGAGAAGCATGCCGAAGCGAACGAACCGGCCAACGAAAGAGGAAAAGAGGTTGATGAAGCAGAGGGAACGAGAAGCACAGCGAAAGAGAGAGGCTCGATTCTCGGGCGTCGGCGGCCGGCCTTGCAAGGACGTTCTCCTTTACTTCTTGTTCGTGCTTGGGCGACCGTCTTCGCAGTTGCCGTATTGCCGTGTTGCCGTGCAGGCAACTAACCCACCCGACCGGCCCAGCAAATAAACCAACCGCTAGCCAACGAATAACTCGACAGCCAACCCGGAGAACGAAATCTTGCGTAACGATCGTTGGATCTTCGGTCCTCCGACCGGGATCCTGTCCATTCCTATCACTACCGTTCACAAGTATTCCGACATTCGTCTCCCTTCGATAAGATTCGTATTTCGATTAGAAAATTGTGATCAAACAGCGATGATTTCATTCGTCGTAGTTACTACAGACACATATGACGGAAAATCGCGATTAATTTTTAAGTTTAGGTCGTTCGAATTCAGACAAGTAACCCGGACCAAGTATAGTTTTCCCTCATCGTTGAACTATGCTGCTCTTTTATTTTATCAATGTCTGCCAACTCTATGTACATGCACGCGGCTGAGATAAGATCAGAGACCGGAATTAGATCAAAGAGTATCGCTTTCAAATATATTTCGTGTACTTACGATAGTCTTCATCCGTCGAGTTACTTGCAAGATACTTCTCGATTAGCATATTCGAGAGATTCTGGTTCGGTATATCCCTGCGTTGGGAATCTTTGGTTGATCGAAAGCCTTTATCCGATAGCGAGCAGACGAAAGCACAGAGAGCCATCTTAACGCGGTATCTACGGTATTCCGGGGTTAGTTTCATCGTTAACCCCGAGAATACTCTCGACTAAGTTCATCCGCCACGTAATTACAGACACAGGCTATTATCTAGCCGAGCTTCCTCGCGGAGTAGTTACGCCGGAATGGAAAGGAACACTTATTAGAAGTTAACGAATATTTATGGAACGGCTCGCGTCTATCCAACGTTCGTGCGACTATCGTACGCGAGTTGGCGAGCAAGGAAGCGAACGAACTTGGAATTCCTGTTTTATAAACGATCACGAAGCTGGAAAAAACCGCATGGCGATTTTTCGACACGGCGAAACTCGTTCAATTTGAAATCCAATTAACCTTGATGGCCGAGTCGACGCGATCTTCGTTTTGTCGCTACCAAATTCAGTTGTGCTTGATAGACGTACCGATCAGACGCAGTTATTCGTCCTCCTACGTCGACTACGTAGATCATCGCGCGTGTATAAAGTCACGCGCCAATTCGTACGTATATTCACTCGTACAGAAACGTACCTCAAGGACGTCGATCGGCCTTGCTGACGTCGTAATTGATAAGGCTAGCCGACGATAAGCTCTCATCGTGATGTTGTGATTACGTGAATTTATCGCTTTATCTACACTTCGTCTATCTTTCGCCGGCTCGAGTACGCTGAGGATACACGACTGCCGAGTGTTTTATACGCTCTCGGGAATACCGATCTAATAAAATAACTTCGTCTTCAAGCTATTTCTAACTGTCTATCTTCGTTAACCAAATCGTCAATCTTATTGTTTCGTTTTACGAGAGACACATCTAATAGCGAAAAGTATTTTTATGTTCTAGGAAAAGTATGTTTCATCGTATAATTCTCTGATAGAATTTATAACGCTGTTCGCCAAAAATATCGCAACGTTTCAAACACAAGGTCGCACAAAAGTGTTGGAATTTTCGTTGACGAGCAGCGTGTAACGTTTTACTCGTAATAAACCCGACAGGATCTACGACGTCTCGATCGACGTTGGAATGCAATTCTTTCACGAATCCCTGTGTTCAGCCGATCGATTTCGAGTTCGTAAAACTAGACGAATAAAAGATGTCGGTTTCCATGAGCTTTCTCCGTATCGTATCTCAAGCGAGATCCAACCCGTGGAAGCAGCAGCTCGAGACGGTCCAGAGGTAAGCGTAACGGCCTTGCAAGGTTCCTTTCAAGGTCGACTCTAATGTTCTCCCCTTTTTCCCTTCTTCCGTCTCCCCTTTCTCCCCTTCGTCTCCGTCACTCTATTTCTTTTTTAACTCCGCTTCGGAGCCCGTCACGCGGCTCTCTCTGAACCTCGCTTCCTCTTTCTCCTTTTATCGACCCGCAGCCTCTCTTTCTCCGTCCCTTTCTCCCTTTCGGCACTGCCTTTGGCTTTCCTCAGCCCTCTTCTTCCTGTTGCCACGTGAAAGTATGCATCCTCTGTGGTCTTAGGCGTTCGGTCGAACAGCTCCGCGAGCTCTGGCGAGCAATTACGAAAAATCGAAAGGTATGCGGCTTAAAAATATCTTCGTCAACGAGCCAGAGACAACGAAGAAACCTCGTGAAATAGCATTTAGCGTGAAAGTTATGTTCGCGTGAAAAAGGTATCGGCGTCAACTTAAACGTTCGCTTCTATAGATCTTTATCGTTCCTAGCAAATCGTTACCATCGAACAGGATCCGTAGTGTAGAGGCAGTCGATCTGAAAAGAGGTCGCCGATCTTTTGCAATCGGCGATCACAATACCTATAAGGCATTGCCCACGCGATCCAGAGTTATGCCAGAGAGAAATGTACACGCGCTGTGCCCAGCTGCACGTGCTCCGACATGTGTGAAATCAGTTCACGTGCAAACCTATTTTCAATTGCGAGCTTCGTGCACCTGTACGTTAATTCAGGTCGTACATCGGCTGTTTGTTGTTGGGACTAGCACGAAAATTTTTACGATTTTCCGTTCGTTACGAAGATTACTGGCGGGAAAAATAAGTAATTTAATGGGTAAGAAAATGCACTTCGATATGATGTACAGTGATTTATGATAATATTTGAACATTCATTTATCATACGCGTTATATGAAACATACGACTTAGATTTTTACGATTTTTCTACGATTTTTATGTTTATGTTAGTAGAATTTGTAACCAATCTTGTTATGTTTCTTCACTCTGATCTTCGATCGCCGTCGTCGATAATGCGTCGATATGCGTCTTTTATCAATGTTATCAATTGCTGTTCATCCTATTGGATCACACGTACCTGTACTTTGAGCTTGACACTTGTGAAATATAAAATTCGCTCGTAATTGTCAATACGGACTTTATGCCTCGTCTTTTTATTTCCATTATCGATCGATCGATGTTCGTTTCTAATGACTACGCGTTATCGGGCCGTTAAGTTCTTCTTTACTCGTAATTGCGCGTCAAAGAAAAGCGAAACCGTGGATTAATCAACCACGATTTCGATAGAGTTCAATAATAACAAGAAAACAAAATAAAAATAGGAAATAGAAAAATTATAAATGAAACGTTGCGTTTATAATGCAACTCTGGTTCTAAACGCGTTAACGAGGTCGGAGGTTATTACTGTGGAGTGTCAATATTATTGCCATTGAACGATGCCAAGCAGTCTAGAAACAAAACATTATCGGAGAGATTTGAATTACGACTCGATGATAAAAGGTCAGATAAGAGAGCGTCGTAAAATCGAAGATTTAAAGAACGTTTCCAAGAAGAATAAATCACTCCCCATTGTTTTCTTCGGACGCTATCTTTTTCGTGTTTTATTTAAATTCAATTTTAATGGCATATTCGAAAGATATTTGCAGTTGGGTGAATGGCCGGCGAAAAGTCAATCGTTGCAGCTCGGCAGCTCCGAGAGAAAAAGTCTCGCGTGGGAAATTCCAGTTGGAAATAGGAAGTGGAGGCAAAGAAGGCTCGACCGTGTGGCCCCGTGAACCAACGGAACAATTAATTAATTAGAAAAGCCGATTATATACGAAACAAAAGGGGCTCTCGTCACGATGCGAATTGAATATTTATCATCACGGTGTTGTCACATCGTGCAGAAGGGAAAGGCGGGTCAAAGGTGAACGATACGGAATCTGCTTGTTTGCCAGCGAAAGTGATATCACCCGAGCGACCTACAAAGGTTGCGGATCGTATCACCTTTAACCATTTTGCTGATCCGTTCGAAAGTCGAATTCGTGACAGCGTGACAAAGCCTGTCTTCCCTTACTCTGTTCCGTTTGCTTCCGTTCCATAGCTTTCGCGACATACCGCTCGCTGTGAAGAAAATCGGAGACAAAGAGAGACGGAAGAGAATAGTTGCAGAAAGTTTCTCATTTTTCCAAAAGATTCGTATCAGTTGTCGTCTTTCCAAAAGAATGATCGAGCAATAATTTTCTTATATTTTGCGACTGTTATATTGCTCCTTACGCAATTCGATATTCTTTAGAACAAAGGAAAAGCAACGCCACGAAACAATTGCAGCACCTATCTGCGTCGAATAATCGACTTGGATTTATCGCGTCAACGTTGTAGATTTAAATTTAATCAAGACGAAATACGTATTGCTGTACTTTAAAAAACACGGTATCCGACTTGTAAAAGTTAGTGGTTGATTTTGAAAGAATTCACAAGCACGCGTTTCCCACGAATAGAACGCGCGAGTAGCGGATAACTGTAATTACCGTTGAAGCGAAAGATTCTATAAGGACGGACGGCGAGGTCGACATCTTCTAAAAGAACTGTAGTCTCTAACTAGTCTAAAACTAGCTGGCGCGCGTTCGCCTTATGAATTTTAAACGCTAAATTCCATCGCTCGTTATCGGATGTATGGTAACAACCGCGAACGATTTAATCCCGCTAATTGCGTCTGCTCCGAGAAATCGCCTACATTCTTGGTCGGGTCACCGAGTATCGTCAACTCTAACTACGTATGTACTTTGTCGTTTGTCGCGATAGCATCGACGGACGGGTCGTCCCAGAAAGCGTGGAACGCGAACTCAGAATCTCGTTAATCGCAGGATACGCGAGCTAGTTTAATAATCGCCGCGGCGATATCTTATTTTCCAAGAAAGAGCCTCGTCTCTTCTCGATTAATCGATCGGTACATTTGCATACGGTACTGGTACAGAAACAGACCAGAACCGGCACATAAATTATCTCCGACGATTCAGATCCAGGAAGTGCGGCGAAAGCGTGTTGTACTCGACTTAAAACGGCGCGCTATGTCCTTCGCATGGGAATAACGCTCGCTCCCTGTGCAAAGGTAGCTTCACGGAGGCCCATGGGACAGGTCATTTGTCACAGTCATAGCGAAAGAATGAAACCAGCCACGTGGAATAGTACAGCATCTACGAAGATCGCTTCTCTCTCCGGTCGTTCTTTCCGATTACGCGTAGAAAGAGGCGAAATAGCCGAACGAATTTTAGCACAAGCCAACTCAAGGCCTAACGAATTTGGGAAAGTCTCGAACCTGTGCAAAGAGACGCAAAAAGTACAACGAGATACGCAAGGGTACGAAGAACCAGCCGGTAGAGTAAGTCGTTTCTACCAGGAAGAGGAAGAGGTCCGAGGTCCTGAAATAAATCATGTCTAATGATGCAACGGGAATAGTCGTACGGTTTACGCTGTAACGCGAGCTTTAGTTCCATGGATGCGAATTGTTTGCTATAAGTCACTCGTCGGGACCTTGGATTACGCGCGTAAAAGCCAGCATCAACGGCGTATCGGAGAGAATTACCGAAGTGAATTTTTCCTTTTTGTCCGTAAAGTATTCGTATTCCGAATATAACGCGATTGTACACGCCTCCGCTTTCACCGCGATGATCGATATAAAACTCATCGAGGCGACAGCATCTCTCGAAAACTTGCCAGCCTTCGGCCGAATGCGTTCGTTTGTTCGTCGAGTAACTCGATCCCTTCATAAACGAAATGCTTTCTCTTGCTCGCGTGTTTTTAACGCGCCTGCTTCCTTTACGAACGTCGTAAATCTCTCTTGGAAAGGTGTTGGAAAATAATCTGTCTGTCAAGTGGCCGTCATACAGACGGCCTTCCCGTTGACAGAGTACGATCTCTAACAAGATTAGATAGATAACTCATTGACTTATTGCGTTTCTAGGAAGTAAAATATATTTGCCGAAGTGGAGCTTCGGTTTGCGATATAATGCGATAAAATACAGTATATGTAACTATGTATGTAGAAAAACATAGTTGGTTATTTGTAAGATTTGGACGAAACTTCGTTGCTTTGAATAACAGCGAAAAATAGTATATTTAGATACGTAGGTCTAAAACACATCGAAGAAAGCGGGAAAGGAACGTCTGTATCCAGGAACGCGAGTGAACCAACTCGAAAAACCGGAGGTCTATTTGCCGAGACTCGAACGTGCAATCAACGAGCAAGGGAGAAGAAGACGACTCCTCGGAGAACGAATCAATGCGTGAGACGAAATGGAACGCCTTCGTTAAAACGACGAGCAATTTACCGAGACTCGCTTTGCCTGTGCGCGAAGCAAACAGCGAGATTCCATGGAAATTGCCCGATAACTTATTACCGTGAACACGCTGTTACGCGTACGCAGCATCTGGTTCTACGAGAATTTCTAAAACCGGGGTTACTAGCTCGAGCCTCTGAATTCGATATCTATCTCTTTCTTTACGGCCCACATGGCTGCGAGTAATTACATACGGTTCTTCTGGTTACAAATAAATAGATACGGACAACAATCATTTTTCTTACGATTTGAACTCAGATTTTTGGTAAACTTTATCGAGAACTTTTAAAACTTAATTCGTACAACGAGCATTTTCAACGAGACAAATCTCATCGACAAATCTCCTACCCAAAAGTAAGAGTTTGTGAATCTGAACGCGTAACGTATTCTCAATTCGTCGAGTTTCTCTCGTCATTCTTTAAAAATAAAGCCAGTTTCTCTTGTAAAGATCATCTCGCAGAGGAAAAGCAAACGATATGTGTCATGCACTCAAGTATTGTCCGTTAGATGGTCGTTGAATCGCAACGTAACGTCGTTTAAAGATCGATTAACGAGCTAGACTGCGAGACTTCGATCGAGGACGATCAACATCTCTTATCTGTGGTTCGATTCATGCGAATTAATTGGTCGATATCGAGATGCGATACACCATGTGGTCAGGCTGTAGTATTCTTTGGATCGCTTTGATCGTTAAACATTAACCAGATGTCGTAACGCGGTTCATCTGCGTCGAACGAGGTTAAATCTCGATGCAGCATTACGTAAATACCAAGCGAAAGAACTTACTTTGTAAACAGTGCGAGTCGATACACGGAAACATATCGTCAATTATTTATATATAAACGATTATATATAAACGTATTAATTCTACGTAGCGATTCGTTTACGTCATAGCAAAATTGCAAGTAGATGTCGATTATGAAACAGTATCTAAGCGCGTTAAGTTGTAGGAAAAATTCATAGAAACGTCAATTGGGAGACACACCGTACGATGAAACGTTGCACCAAACTACATGGTCTTTGACTTTTGGGACAATATTTTTAATAGACGTATCATTGACGATTCGAGAAATCGGTCGACTCAAGCAATACAGAGAACACAGAGCATGCAGATTAAAATGATCTCAATAAGTCAAGGCGTATTAATTGATGGCAATTAAACGAATCTCCAAGAAGCTCGCCTAGTTGCGATCAGGTCGCGCGTCAGCGTAATTGTCGTTCCAGTAAAAAGTCGGATCGCCTTGAGGTCGGATAGATTACGTCTTATCGTACGCATCTTCTCTCAATTGGTTCGAGTCGCGAAACCTTCTGAACCGCGACTTATAAACTTTGTCGATCTTTCGAGAACCGATATCCAAACAGTGTCGAACAGTATACGCAAGGTAGCTGCTTACGTCCGACAATCGTGTTCCGGTGGCGTACAATGCCGGTTCGATTTATCGGAGGTCGTTTCGATTTGCCACGGTTCGTTCGAACGTACGCGTGCGATTTGTAACGTGCAAGCAGCAGCTCTTTGATCGAGTGCAACGTTCGACTGGGCAACGTTCCTCTTTCTTTCCCTCTCACCGGTGCACCTATTGCGACGCGCGATCCCGTCTAGCTAGGAAAGAATGCGAGTTGTTCCGCGTGTTTTCCTACTAGGTCGTCACAATGCGGCTCTCTGTAACTCCGTGCACACAGCCCTTTCGCGTAACAGACACTGCCGCGGAACACAACAGACGGCGACTCGCACAGTGTACAGCTTTGTCTTCGCCTAACAATAGGTAGCTGCGTAATTTTTGGTAGTACGTATATCGATATATTTATTACACTACGCTCGCGGGAACAATCGGCTCGCCTTTCTAAAGATCCGAGTCGTTCGAGACTGCTAACTTTCACAGGCTCTCCGTGCACTTGCATTGGGTAATGGATTAAAAAGAAAAAAAAAGAACATCGGTAATCGTATTACGCAAGGGACGCAATACTCGCTCGATAGATGTTCGTGCAATTCGCAAATAAGGCCGTTCCGCGAATGTAAACTCAGCCCGTAATCGACGCCGCAGGCTATTGCGAGAAACGTCACCTCGCCAAGGAACTTTTCCACCTCGTACATGCTTAGCCTCTCACTTACCAACCGCTGCGACTCGATCGGTGAATGACGAACGACCAGAATTCACGAAAGAATTTATTTCGCGTGCCGAATCTCGTCGAGAGTGCGAGAACTGTGATTCGCGTTAACGATACATTTAATTAACGAATCTTATTAAAATATACGAACGCGACAACAGAAACGGAGCTTAACCGGAGATTTCTTTCGCTTTTACATATTAATAACTTGGTATAAGTTACATATTAATAACTGTATTAATAACTTTACATATTAATAATTTTCGATATGTCGTACATTCCTGCACGTTTTAAATATCACGTGAAAATCTCGTGAACTTGGTAGACACGCTCCTCTCGGTATAATTCGAACCAAATCGAGGAGAGAATAATCGCTTATTGTCGGTCTGTTAGGCAAACGATACAGTTTCCTCGTTCATAAACCGAATGTTTCGAACGCGTAACATGCGTGTAACATATCGCTAAAGTATTATGCGAATCGTTCGCGTCGCCGTTGGCAGCGTCGTGTTGCAGGTTTCCAAGCACGAACAACAGGTAACACTGACAATAGCGACAACATGAACAAAGCTGGCAGCGTTTTAAGGCCGTGGGCGAAGTCGGCTTTGTCGGTGCGTTCAACTGGCTCCATTAGCTAGTCGAGCAACAGATTCAAATTCCTTTGCGTTCGTTACGCGATCACTCGATGTTTTCTACCCGTCATTCTCATTGCATGTACTTGGTAGACGCATTGCCATCCGTATGCAACCGAAACACCATTACCGATCTAACGAAAGTAACCATTAGAGTTGGAGAAAACGTACGCTGCAGCTTGAGCTATACATGGTGTCCTAGGTTCTTCTTTGCAAAAACCAGCTAACGTACGAAGACTACAGATGAAATAAGTCACGTAACAGCTAAATTAAACGAACTATTATTCGTTTCTTATAAAACATGGTGGATCTATCGCTTGTTTTCAAAAGAAATTTATTTTATTTCATCGCTCGTATTAAAATACTTCTTTTTAGCGATTATGCAATATAACTCGTTTTCCTGAGAGCCGTAGCAACATTTATTTGCTCTTTTACCAGATATCGATCTAAAGCAAGAGAATTATAAAAATCATCGATCTTAACAGGGTAACCTTGTCCAAACGACGGTCTTACGCTATAGATAGCGCTTTATTAGCTTTGCAGATTACCGGGATAGTCAATATTCCAATAATTATAGGTTTCTGTCTCTCAATAAATCGTAAATTTTCATGGATAACCAGTCGAGGATTCACAGAATTCATTCGTTGCTCTAAACTTTCTAACTCTGGTGGGTATTGTTAGAATTCTAACTGCCATTTCGGCAGCGTGAAAAGCTTCGTCAGTGGCTGCGTTTTGACCTGGTATATAGTTTCCTGATATTTTTTGTTTGCTTCTTTTCAGAAATGGTTTACTAAAAATAGTTTACGATGGCCACTAAATGTTCGAAGGCTACCGTTCCCAGCTGAGTAAAGAAAACGTGAAGTCAATTGACAGGGAACCTGCAATATGATTTACGGAAATATAGCAGTATCTTTGCAAGGGTAGTATCTTTGATGCTTAATCTGCCCTACAACGAATGTTGAAAACGTGTTCTTGGTTTGTGCAACAGTTCGTTCTTCGATATACTCCGGAGAAAGAAATGCGAAAGATGTGAAAAAATTAGTAATCTTGGTGATTAAAACATTTTCCTCGTTAAATACACGAGCTGTCGGCCATTGTTCTCTGTTACATCCAAAGCAATGTGATCGATGGTTATTCCCATCGTTATCCGATGATCTCTCGCTACGGTTTCGGTTCCTCAAGTTCGCGTAACGATTAGAAACTACACGATTGCATGTCCAACTAATTCCCTGCACTACGCGATATGCCGATGAAGCTGCGTAAATAATCAGATCCTCCGGCAATTTACCAACCTCGATCTTTTCTTTTTTCCCTTCCAACGTCCCAAGTGGTTTAGTCGTTGATTAACCTTTGTGATTAGACGAGGACGAGTAGATTCGCCACAGTTCAGGCTTCGTTGTAGTGTTCGAGAGGATGGCGAGAACAAATATTTAGCATCAACATGGAATGGCAAGACAGTTTTAACGTAGGATCGACAAGGTATTGTGTTAGGAATGACAACGTATTGAATATTAAGCGACGTGAAAATCCATTTTGTAGCAAAAACGTGGAACACCCTGTATACCGGCGGATCGACTAACGTCGAATCGATTCGAAAGCGAATGTTGGACGTCTATTTAGATACGAGCTATCTGTTGCAGATCTCGCGGATAGGTGAGCTCTTTTCATGCAAGCCCTTGCGTAATCTGGTGCCGGTCTATGAAGGTTCGATATCTACCGGCGAAAGTTAAGTACCTTGGTAATTCTATATTTTACTAGAAGCTATAGTTTATTAGAAGGCAGCGTTCACCTTGGCGTAGAAATGGAAAGTACGAATTTTAAACGGTAACCGCGTCCTCGCTGCAACAACGAGGAACTCTCTGTCGCCTGGTCTTGCATATTCCAAACAATATTCAACAGGTATCAACTTGTGGAAACATTCTGTACAGTATTAAAAGTACTTTTGCGTATAATTTGCAAACTGAATAAGATGGGCGGCAAATTATATACACCTGTATAGAAGAATTATTCGATACGTCCACCTTGACGACATACCTAGCTCAATTTCATCAAAATCGGTGATGCGTTCTGTATTCTAAACGATTGCCAAAGTTGTTGCTGCTCCTTGTTGTTACTACATCGAGGACGCAGATTTACAGCGCGCCGTTTATTCGCGGTAGAAATACAAGCGCACTTTACAATTACTCGACTCTGTGTCGTCGTGACTGTGGAACGTTTAACGTCCGCCTCGCACGCGCTGCAGTTTTATCGTTACATAATTCGCGTAACATTACGTTAGCGGAGAACGCAATGGTATCAAAGTCGTTGCGTCGCTTCGACGCTGATTCAAAGGCGACACGTGCGACTGCATGATCGGTAAATCAATCGTAACCGATCGAAGCGTTTTAATTATGGTAAGACTAGGAGATATTGAAAAATGTAAATGTAGGTTTGTTACGCACGCCGTTTATGTCAAATTACCGCATCGACCGTGTCTTGCATCGTAATCGCGCCGATGAAAAACCTGCACGATATTTTCCATGCGCATTCAGAACGTCGTTTGCTCCCTGTGATTAAACCCGGTGAAAAATTCTGGATATATTGTACGGTGCGCACTGTAGTTAGGAAGCTGCCCGAGGTGGAATATTTTTCTTCCACGGAATATATTTTCTAGGTACCGCGTTTCAACTTGGTACACGGCTTACTGATGTCTGGTGCATAACAATTACGAACGAATGCACGAATGTCGTACGGCCAACGACCTTCCTTCTAACCGGCATTCTTTGGCATTCAGCCTGAAACATTGTCATTATCCAGGGGGCGCCATTGTACATCCGCTCGGCATTGTCATTACTTCTTCTTATTCCGTAAAAAATGTCCTACGGGGGCGTTGAAAGGTCGCCTTCTACTTCTACCTACTTGCCGATGACACTCCCTACAGCGCGTGTTCAACCGAGTCGAAGATATAAATTATCATTAATATCTGGAGTCTTCGGAGACGATGCAGGAAGAAAGCAAACTGCGATCGTAATCGACCTTAAAGATGGTCGAAACGGGAGATTGAAATTTAGTGGAAATTTATTCACAGGCTTTTCGTATAAAAATGAGAGACGACACGCAGCGGATATCTCTCGGCGATATTGCGAAATAATTTTCAAATAATTTTTCAATTCGCTTGTAAGCTCTCGAACGTAGTACCAACGAAAGTAGTAAAACGCTAAGAGACATCCTTGAAGGATCAGGCCGTTCGCGTGGAAAAAAATGGAGACCGTCATTTGGCGACCTCGACTCGTTTGGTTCGTTGTTCTCCGTGCAAAATATTCGAAGGGTCACGGTTGTATTACCTATATGTGTATCCGATAGCCTTGGTTCAAAAACATACGCGCCAGTATGGTAGTTATGTTTAATGTCAACGACTCGCCAAGTATCTTCTCCCCGGATACTTAGGAAGAACGACAATCGTGGTTGTCCTTGGAACAATACGGATGCGTACACCCTCGTACACAAGTACCGAGATATACGCGAAAAGATAGGATAGGTTCGATAAATCGTCGGAAAATTATTAAAACTTCTTAGGAATTATTTCATTCGAAATGGCATTAGATCATAAAGAACTCGTATATTCGTCGTTGTAAAAATAATCTCATCGGTTTGGAATAATATAGTTGTTCTTTTTCTCTCTTCACTAGCGTACATTTTTTGAATGCAAAATTATTCGTCACTGCTTGTTATCGGAAAGTTCTGGCAGTAAAATAAAATTCAACATCGATCGATCGTGGCTTCATCGTGACTATGTTTTATTTATCAGGATACTTCGGAGTTGGGAGCCGTTCGTGTTTGCGCGTCAACGACGCGGCTGGCCACTCCACGCTTTGATCTGCTGCTTTAATTATCTCTATCTTTCGATTCTCGTTACCATCTAGGCTGTATGACAGTTTCCGATAGTCTCGATATCCAGCAATGTGACAGATAAAAAATTTTCAGATTCCACTCTCGCAACGATACGCTAAAATACGTACAGGTCATCGACGTGTACTCGGTTCACAAAAGTTTTCCACGTTAAGCGTTGAAATATTTTAACGAGTATAGTTCGATCTTTGTGATAAATTTGACAACGCGAACATAATTTTACGCTGCTAATATCTTTGAATATGTTTTCTCGTACAGAAGCTGTTGTTATGTATTTAGAGGTAGGATGTTCACACCGTTCTGAGCCGAAAAACCTTTATTGCACTTTCTTACATGGACTAGGGATAAAAACAAAAGAACCTATTTAAACCTATCGATTATATCTAGAACTGTCTTCTAATTACTATTTATTATAACTAGCGCATCTGTATATGGATGGCGAGCACGAACTCACGTTGTTATCTTCAACAGAAGCGAAGAAAAATAACACCTTCTCGCGAGTCTATAGATACAGGATATCGTATCGTGATTCTCGACTCTCTTTCCATTTTCCGTTACTTTTCCCTTTCCTCGTTTTTCTCTGTCTTCGTTCCGGCGTAAATCGCGTTGTGGTTCGAGGGGTGACTGTCTGACAACTCAATCCTACATTGGGAGAGGCATTTCTATTTTTATACACGGTCGGACAGCGGATTCTATCCGAGGCTCATAAACCGGATTGGTATCTTGGAATCTAAGGGGGTAACATCGATGGCATATACGCACACCTACTCGTGAACCCGTGCTCGCAAATGTACACAGCCGCGCATTCCGTGCGTTTGGCTTATTTCCACTTCGCAACGCCATATCTCACCTTGCTCGCGGTAATAAATGCCCGCTACGGAAGACCGATCGCAAAAAGCGAAATCCTCGATTACTCGCCAACTCGTAAAAGTGGGTTCCATTATCGAGCTGGAGGCATATATTTCGTGCTCTTTCTTCGAACGCGAGATCGACACCTCTATTTGTTGCCAAGTTCCGTGAAAATCATTTTCTCGTCAAGGTCGAAATTCAAGACAGCCATACATTGCTGAATCGACTAATAATATTGGTAAATCGAGATAAATTACAAGTGGTAGATAGCGAATGTAGCGTTTGTCATTTTCCTTATTAAAGCATAGTCCGGTGATTTGTAATTCGCGATGGAACGTAATTTATGTTGCGGAACGTCCAATAATAATATTACGATTCTCAAAGTTAAATAAACTTTGAAAATTTGAACAGTTTCCCTATAATCTGTTAGGTTTACCTGTTTCCTTTCTAATTATCCTAATTATGAACGGAGGTGTAGATACATCAGTACCAACGTCACGAGATTACACGGAGAACAATAAGCTCGATCACCTAGCCGAACCCACCTCGTTGCACGACTAATCGAATGATAAATGACAAATGGATGATCAAACAAAGGCGCGTACACAGAAAGCAGACGATTCCATCAATCTCTATTTCCAACGTAAAACACTTCACCGAGCCCGATCTCTTCGTTCGCGATTAACTCGCATTATCGTAAACTCTACCGTGCCTCCTTCGTTCGCTCTTATTTACAGGAACGCGATGACGATATATCCCTCGTAATTAAATTCACTTTCTACGAATATGAAACTTTCTCTGCATCTAAAAGATAAACGAGCGTATCCAAAATTACGGGTACAAGTTGCTCGCTTTTTACACGCGTCGAAAGCTTAAAAGCGATAATTGATACACATATACGCGTACCGTGGTTACGGTTATAGTCGTTAGCCTTCAACGTCGAGGGTTCCCTTTCCGGTAGAAAGTTCATCTCGTTGCCAATCACGCGGATGCATACGCGCATGTACCTCGTCCACGTCGAGCATCGTCGCGACGCAGTTGGGAACCACTTTTGGCGCCAGACGTCACCTGGAATGCGGTTTCAACTCCTCCGGGTGGACTTTTCATACCACGTGTATCTCCCACGCGACACACGTGCCTCTCATAGCCGTGGAGATGATACTTTTAATATTCACGCGTGACCGGCCAGAGGCTCGCGGCTGAAGATGGGATCAAGGAAAATAGACGGGGACAGTGTCCCCGTGATTCCGACGATTTTCACTTTCTAGAGCCTGCAGAATCTCGCCGAAGAAGTTAATGGCGGAGAACTTAATAAGTATAATCCGGTGTACGATCGGGCAGGCGTGTACTCGTACGGATCGTAAATACGGTTCACGCGCGTGACACCCAACTTTATGAAGAGTAATATTCATGGGGATAATGCCGGGGTCCAAAGCAAACGTAGAGAAGTTCGACTCATAATCGTTATCTGGCTAGGTATCGAGGCTATTAAGCATCCGTTTATAGAGTGCGCGGACCCTCGAGTGTTACGCGTTGCAAAAGAATTTTCTTCGCGACGATAAATTAATAGACAAAAGGAACAGCAACGCCACAGCGTTCACTGCCATTCGTGCTGTACGAAGTCGAACGGTAATAACATAATAATACCATGGATGCCATCTGGCTAATTTATTCGCGATCCAAGCGTACCAGCTAAAAAGTTAAATACCGGCTTAACGGTGAGAGCTGCAGCGATCTAGACGAGTCCGGCACATGTCGCGTCACCGTACACTGTCCGAGTGCTCGGCTAGCACAATCCTTCTCTATTCGTTTTGTTTCTCGTATTGATCGAGAGAAATGGCCACGACTCGAAAGAGCAGTTTACAAAGAAATTCTGACTTTTTTGGTTCAAATGTCTTATCTAACATTTTTTACAAATATTTTAAATTCCACGCCTGTTTTCCCCCCTTGACTCCTTAAGTATCGGTATATCGTCGCTGTATGCAAGAAAATGACAAGTCTAAGATAGTTTTGTATTAACGACTAAACGTTTTAGATTGGACGAAGGAAAACAAAGACGATAGAAAGGAAGAGGGTGTTTTGAAACGATGGATAGGATATTTCAAGTAAAGACCACGCGTAATTATCTTCTTCGTCTGTATTCGAGGTGTGTATTCCTAAAGCGTTTCGTGAAAAGAGATACGAGACAGCAGGGAAAAAGAAAGTGAATCGGCCACGAAACGTAATTTAGGTGTCTGCCGTGTGCTTGAGAGCAGAGCATCGTTTCGATGTACACATATACCATCGAGTGCGCGAAGGACCTGGCTCCATGAATGGAGTAAATTGCATTTTGTGGTGGAACCGTCCGAGCAATTTATTTTCACTTTCATTTACGACCGGACAGCGTACAGTTGCACCGAAATACCAGCAAGCCGTATATAGTTGCTGCGCGTATGTCCTTGAAACTTTTCGCCTTTCCTTTTCGGCATCGATAACGAATTGATTTTTTTATCTATCTCCCAGGGTGCGAGTAATGTCTTTTTGGCCCGCGAATCCGATTCGTCGTGTCAAGTAATTGAGTAACTAGTGGGTTTTGGTGGTTGTTAATTCTTATGTTATATCTTGTTGAAAATTTTGGATCTTAATTGCCAAAATAATGGTATAGGAACATTAAATTTACACTTAGAATTTATATTAGAATAGTTATATATTTATTTGATAAACGATTTCAAAGATATTCATCGATACACACTTGCACGCGTCTCATCTTCTTCTATACCAGACTGTTAACGAACAGTTTACATTTCTTTGTTTTTGAGACGCCGCACACACACACACACATACTTCCACACACTCATATTCACATACGTGTATCACTACTACGCGATCAATCTAATCTAGCACACAAAATTGTCTATCTCACGTCTAGTCATTGCTATATATTATGTATCATATATTCGTTTTCCATTAGTAATTTAACACAGAACAGTCATGTTCTAGCGAAAACTTAATATGTCCGCGTAAAAGGGAAGAAGAGATCAAGTTGATGTAGGGAAAAGTTAAATCGCTCGAAAGAAACGAAGGAAATATTTTATCGAGACACGATTTAAGGTATTTCTAATATGATTATTCGTGGCGATGAATCGCTATAAAGGGAAATGAGCAACTCGAAACCCAGAGAGAACGGCGCATACGAGTAATAATGAGATTCTATGAATATGGTAATGGACTTTTGGTCGCGATTAGGTGTCAGTCAGAGCAAATGACGTGTCCCGAGCTACGCAAACGAGAATAAAATTGCCATTAACCGGTAAGTAAAGTACCTCCCGCGTTTATAACACACATAGTTCTTAAGCACTATAGCTACTTTAACTAAGCAGCTTTGCATTTATAATTGGATGTTTGGAGAAAGATCGCGAAACATTACGAAGAATTATTCATCGACATAGACGTTTTAAATTTTCGTCTTTCGTTTAAACATGGCCAACTAGTTCCAATAATTTTTCCATTTCTTCAACGAGCACGAGGTCTGTTTAGAAATCCATTTCTTCTAATTATCATTGCAAATTTAACCGAGGTTTTACCTGCCTTAGTGCACCATTAACTTTTTGCCACGATACGCGACGTTATCAGAAGAACGAGAAACCTACTTATTAATCCATCAACTTCGATTATTATTCCATTGCCTTCCAGCTTTTAATCGATACTTTATCGAAATGTGTTGCCGCGATGCGCATTTAGAGAGTTTTCCAACGATGTTACCGACGTTAATTCGATGACTCGTTGGACAAAAAACGGTCACGATGGGAACGATAAATTATCGAATAACGAAGTAATTAGGAATCCTCTGATACACTTCCATGTTTATGCTGGAACATGTTTCTAAGTTCTACCATGCGAATAATATTCCGTAAGACGCGTAAGCAGCGAGATATCTCAGAGGAGAAGTCATCATCGTCCAGGTGTTTCTCGATACCTACGTACTCGAGTCGACTTTTCATTGATAGGAGCTTAATAAGCGGTAAGATCTTTATTGATTTCTGATTGCAATTTTTTTATAAATTTCATTTCACGCTTTAATTAGACATTCTGCTATATCGCCAATGCTATTATAATTACGAAGCACACGAAGGAAAATTGATAGGGTATTATCTCTATTATCTCGCTATTGTCTCTTTGTAAAATTTATTTCCATCGTTACGCACTTGTTGACAAATCGCGTATTATGATAAAGATAATTGCAAACAAAAAATCAAGACGGCTCATCTTTCGTTTAATGACGAACCTTGAGATTGCCGTGTGTTTATCCGTGCAGTTCTGGCCTCTTCTTCCACGATTTAACCGTCTTTCACAGAGAATTCCGATAGTCGTAGGATTCTCATCGATTTCCATATGCAGCCGCGAACTACGATTCACTGTGCGGCCGAAGCAGGAAGCAACGTGCTCGAGCAGAGGAATGTCAGAATCGTGTGGGAAATCCGTACCGTTATTGGGGCCAACATCTACATACTTGGCCAACCCCTTATCTAGTTATCGCGACTGTTATCTCGCACTGCCCAGTATCTCGACTTTTACGACAAAAGATGCTCTCTTCCGAGAATGAAATTGCGTGGGTCGATTCGTACATCTTTCGTACCGTTCTACGAACATGGTCTTTTTTTCCCTACGGGGAATCCACGAAGAACCGGAAGGGAGATCGGGAATCGACCAAACCGAACAGTTATCCGTAGCAAACCTATGCGATAAAATGCATCGCTTTGTACCGTTGTTGCGCAAACCTTGTGAACCACGGGCTGCGTCGAAATAAAAATCGACGTCGTAAAATACGGTTTCTTGACTCGCCTAAGCTTCGGCAAACTTAAAATTCAATCTTGAGCTTTGCATAGAAGGAATAACTCTGCTTCGAACTTTTTATCCAATGATCGAACGTAATGAAAAAGCGTCAACTACGACGAGAAACAACGATACGCTCTGATAAATTAGATTTAATTTCGAACTGCGAAAGTAACGCTAGCCACGGAAACGGTTTTTCTGAAACAGGTGTGGTATTAAAAACGGGATGTTCGCAGCATGATGATTTGCAGCTTGGCCGTTCGATGATACGAAGGACCTTTGTCGTACATAACGGAATCGGCATTCATTATCGACACGCGATCAAAGTCGATGCCATTTCTAACTGAAACTCGACGTTGCTTCGATCAAGATCATGAGCAGTCGCCGGAGGAGAAACGGCCGTTGATGTTGAGCTTCTTCGACGATCTTCTCGATTGTCCGGAAGGATCGCCTCGACACGACGATATCGAGTATCTGCGATCGCGAGTGAAATTTCCATGTGGCTTATCGGCCTAGAGGAGACACAAGTGACAGCAGTTCTCGCGTCCCGGAGGGCACGACCCAGACACCTAGCTGTGTAAAATTTATATCTCACTTTCTTCTCCTTCGTTTTACCATCTCCATTACACACAATAGCTGCACAGAGCATATGCACATTACTGTATTTATTATGGTGTTTATACATTACATAATATTACATATCAACGAAGATGTAATAATATGGTAAAACCATACTTATCGATCTCTTTGTTTTTAGGTAGATTTTTGTGGTTTCAGCAGTAGGTTTATTTTCGATACAATATACGCACACCATCTTGCTCGATGATCTTTTTTCGTTGCATTGATTTTATCCAGCGAAAACTTTTCCGATCCTGTACAAATAAATTTATCAAGATTCTCGATCTTCCTAAAATTAGGTACGATCGTTTGAAGGGATAGAATTTTAAAAGAAACGAAATCGCCTCGCGTTAGTAACATTATGCAACAGTTACGGAGCGGAGATTTTTGCCACGGTGGAAAGGGTCGAGGTCACGGGTGCCTCGAGTGTTTGCAGCGCGATCTCAAGGGAGGTTGATGCGTCTGCCCCGCTGGGATAATTAATATAAGCCTCTTCCTCCCCGAGGTATCGCTTATTTATCGCGAGGTTTGAAGCCAATGCTAGCGTGTAATACCAGGCAGTGAAATATAGTCGCCATAATGTCGAGTATTTTATACTCGCGACCGAGTCCGGGCAAGCTGTAACCTTTGAACACGGTTCCGAGGCGATCGCTAGCGATGATGCTTATTAAATCGAGTACCCCTCGAGCCTAGTAAACGATAACCGTTTTTGCTGTGAAAACGTTGTAGAACGTACGAGAGATGACGATTAGCGAATTCGTGGCCTCCAGCATGCCAGATATCCACGATAATGCGCACCGTAGCTCGTATGCCAGCAACGTTAAGTCTTCCAGATTTTATCATTGGCTTATAGACGAGTTTTACATTCTTGAAATTCGACGAGAGACTAAGACCAAGAGTAAGCTTGCGACGAGCACAGGACGCACGGTGTCGCGTCCAATTACTGTCATTGGACTTTCCTCGAAGCGTGTCGTTGCTCGTCATCCCTCGTCAACGTGAACGGACCACATCCGAATCCAATTTAGTCAGAGGAGGAACTGGCCGAATCGTGGCCATTCACCTCGCAAAATTATCCTACCTCGTTCTGCTCCTGCGGACAAGAACGCGATGCATCTCGTGCGACGATCAAACGCTGTCACGAAATTCGTATTTAACTCGTCCAGTAAGTTCGTGTCATTTATCGCTCTGTTATCTACAAGCATCCGTCTCTACTATCGTTCCCATTTACGTCAAACGTCAAAGGGGTATTTTTTAAATGTCCAAGTTTTCGATACCTCTTGGGACTGATAAACTTCTCCGTACACCTACCAGATTACCAATTCTCTTTTCGTTTTTACGTCAGATATACGTGTGTATTAATAACGAACGATAGTGTCTTTTTCTCTTGCTTCGATTTATAGCTCGTATCTCTACCGATTCGAGATAGCGTTTACGCGAAATTTAAAGGTTCAAAGATTCACGGTATACGCGTAATATGCAAAATGACCTAAAACGTACAAGTTATAGCGCTTATAATTTTTATTTCTTGCGTTCGTGAAAGAGTAAGTTTGCATAAAAGTCCGTAGTTTATCTGTTGGATTGGCAAGTAAGTGATTGCGGATTTTGTCGATACCACCGAATGACAACATCCGCAATCACTTAGTTGCCAAGCCAATACGATATAACGATGTCGTAGACGTCGATCTTTGGAAAGAGAATTTTCTAAACGTGGCGCGTATTCTACGATCGATGATTGTACGCGTTCGGAGAACGCAAATTTTCTTCTAAATCCTCGGAGGAGAAGAGAAGGATTATCTAGACGCGATCGAATGAAATAGAAGGGAAGACAGTATGCGCGTTCACGATCGTACGTACCCTCGCTATCCGCACTTAAAATATCATTATCGCGTCGCTTACGTTACCGCGGATGCCGGCATTTATCAGGCAGCATGGTAAATATTTTATCGTAAATTGGACTGCTGTAATAGTAACGTGGTGTTGCAAGCGGGACAATAAATTCCTTCGCGTGCAGCGGCATCGGTAAATGGCCGGTTAAGTAGGTGTCTACGCAGACCTTTAACGATCCTCTATTATTGCTTCGGCTGTTAAAACCCAATTGAACGGCCTCTCTTATTAATAGTTCGTCCAGCGGGGAACTTATTTCTCGGCGTGTGAGCGTACCGCGATTGTCGACCGCCGCTATCGTTCGTGAGCAAACGTGAGCATACAACCCTCCGAGAGCTTTGACGAGAAAATAATTGGTGGAAACTACAACGGGAATCGTTCCTGCCATCCTGTAACAGATGCATTTCTTTTTGTTACGAGTACCGCTGTGGAACCCCGATTATTCCAACTAGCCGTGACAAACATTGTTCGGATAATCAAATAACTTTGCTTTCAAATGACAAAAGACCATTTATTTTATTTAACTTTAACGTAATTTTACTTACGGGTCTGGACCCCTTACGCGTGAAATAATCCATCATACGAAATAACGTTGTTGTTGAAGCGAGAATGATATTAAGACGAGATTACGGACAAACGTATAAGTATAATTTAGAAGTTGGTACAATACACGAGATTCAACCATATTACGAAGTATTTCCTACATACTAATGTTAAATAGAAACGACAGTTTTTCAGTTAAAATACAACGATCTCGCTGGTTTGTGCGTTCTAATTTTTCTTAAATATTATCTCGAAATTATCAATTAACCAATGTTTCCGGTAAGTAATCGTCCTGATAATCGTATTACAATATGATAATATTATATAATATTCGTAATAATATATAATATTATCTGTTATGTAATATGTATTACACGTATGGTATGACAAAAATTCGAGATACGAGTTTCGTTCTTTCAGCATTCGATCGTTCGATAAAATCGAACGAGTTATCTACGTCGAGGCCCGATTACTTAATCTGCATCGTGATAAATGTCGAAAACGTTTTTTTTTTTACCTTATTCAAGGTCATCGTCCTTCGATATATCCGAAAAAAGAAAAAGTGTCAAAAAAAACTCGTAATCTCGGTGGTCAGAGAAGATTGACGATGATTCCCCATCTTCGAAGAACGTTCTCCTCGTGTTCTCGCACTCTCCTACATGTGCTATTGTCGGAGTACAATGCACGATACGTAGAACGACCGCATCCGCGATGCATGTCCAACTTCTTTTCAGCAGAGCGCGATGTTCTGACGAAGCTGCATAAATCATGAAAATCCTGCAGTAAATTCTCGTAAAGCCTTGATCTTTTCGGTTGTCTGTTTCACACGCGAAGAACGGAAAAATGGATGATCGGTTGACAGCGTATCGGATGCTTGAACCGTCCTTCTACAAAAGTCGGGATACGTGTTATAATTTCCTGCGGTGAATCGGTCAGAAGCTCATTCTCTCGCGATTGCCGACAGTATAATTGCGACAACGACAGTATGTACGCGGCAACCGGTTCGAATATTGTACAACTCGCTGAGAAAACCGTGGAAGCGCTCTGTAATTATCCAGGTAATCGCTTGGAAAATACGGAGCAAACGTATTAAACGGGGCTAAGTCGGTGGAAACTCGGTGCGTCCCTCGTTTCACGATACTGTAAGAAAGGGACAGAGATTTCCTTTTAAGAATGATCATAACAGCGTGGTTATATTGCCATCTAATCGGTCGCGTAAAAAACAATCGTTTGCAGGTTTCCACGACGATTTAAATTTGTCGGTAGATGCGGTAATCAAAGGCTTTCCTTATCGTTAGGCTCGGTCGTTACGCAAATAATTATATGTATAACTGGCGTACAATGAAAGAAGGAACTAAAGCGTAAATTGCGTGCACGCAAAATGAATCAGCTTTGCGATAGATAATAACGGATGGAAGTTTGTTGTCTAAAATGTTCGTCGTAACATACCGTACGAGTGGTAATGTAAAAGATATAAACAAAAAATAAACGAAATAATTCGCTAGTCCATGCAATATACGTAAGTTTAACTGGCCTGTGAGATCTCGCGTTTCTCTGCCTCTTTCTCCCCTCGCATCTTCTTAATTAAAGAACTAGCGTAAGTAAAGAGCGTCGTTAAAGACGTTTTGCAAGTCAGCGCTGGGACAGAATAAAGGAATTTCAATAAGAAAAGATAGCGTAGTCGAACGATGCGGTATTTAAAACGCAGTAGTTAGTTTCTTTAATCTGGTCGACGGGACAGATGCGCGTCTCGTGCGATTTTCGTTCGAATTTCAGAGAAGCCAATCAGGCACGCGGCCGCATAGTTCCACTGAACAGCCCTATACACCGCACCTGCACCAGGTGCGTTGAAGGATTGCTTCGATTATACGAGTTCGCGAGGCAGGCATTCGTTCAGCTTTAACAGTCTTCGTATCGTCTCGTGCCATAGAAATTCCACGACTGTTTCTTACCAAACACATAGAACGTATATTCGAACAAGAAGGACGATGATTCTCGTCTCAGGTTACCATATTTTTCTCTTTCTTTTTTTCTTTTTTTAATCGAAACCGATCAACTTTCCCCCATAATTTCTTCCCTCTTAAGAGAGAAACCTGCAAATACAGTGACAACGCGCGTTGATTTACGTTTGGAAAAATTCTAACGGATTTGTTACGCGGCGCATCCGTGACCGATCTTCGTAATTACCCGGCAACGGCGAGTATAGAAACGCGTCGCGGGCTTGGCTCTCTTGAATCACCGCGGTTAAGCGATTCGCATAAAATAAATATTTATCAGCCAATGAATCATGCAGCAAGCATGCAAAATGTCGTTCTTTTCTCGAGAAAAATGTGAACGATACGCGAGAAAATGCGACGACTCGAAGGTTCTTTTGTCGAAAGCGATCACCCCTCGTCGATATCCCATTGATATTCGCTGAACGTTCTGTCGAGCATTCGGAAATATCGTTTCATAGCGACCCGTGGGACTCGATCGAGATCTCGCGTTTGATTTATACGTTTCTTCGACGTCCTAAAAGCTGCGTAGGCTTTAAAGTGGTTGGCAATCACCGGAAACTCGAATGCGTGATCGGTGTTACCAATATGGCATAGAGAAACCACCCAGGAAACCGGAAGTCAGCGTCGTTTCGGCGTTTCAATTTCCTAGAATTCTTCTTCTTCATCGCCGTTCATAAAATAGTGACGATTCCGCGGCTTTCATTGATGCTTCTTGTTGCTATCCAGACAGGATTTAAAACACAGTACACACACGTCACGGTTAACCGGAGTCGTCTGGTTGGTTAAACGAACGATCGATGATATATACCAACTGTGTATCGTTTGTAAGTCAGGGTTTCTTCATTTGCAAATAAAAACAATAAATCGTGTTTATTTTATTTCTACCGTACAGGATCCATCGATGCAAATTAACAGAGAAAGGTATAATAAAAGAGAAACGTTGCGGTAATACGTGCGATAATGCAACAATGTTAGCCTGTGCTTTAATGGGTCAATGGGTTTGATTTAATGGGTTAAAACGGGACCGGATTAGCAGGAATCGACTGTACGAGCCGGTCGTGTAGGAAGAAGCTGATATTTATGTAATAGAGGCTAGTTCGACACGAAACACGAGGTTAATAGAACTTTGAAAATACTTGGCAAGTACGTGGCCTGCCAAATAGTTGACTAAAATAACTATCTACTAGGTACTCGTGCCGAATGTTCTATGATTCGCTGGCGTTTAAGACGTATCCACGGCGACTGTTTCTCTCCTTGCGACGATAATCCAAAAGCTATTGTTTTTTTCGTGGGAATACTACGATTCGTACGGTTGAGAGAAGTTGCCGGAAGCAACGTTACCGATACGTTGATAGTCACAACAATCGTAAAATTACCGTGACGACGAGCAAAGCATCGAGTAAAATTCTTACTTTCCTCGTTCCTACACGAGACTTCCTCATGAAAGTTAAGAGGTATCGCGCATCCCGTCATTAGAATTTAATCAGATGTTATAGCCGTGTTTTTATTGCGTTTTCCCGTTCGGTAACACGCAATACGTCCCGCAAGAATGAGAACGTTAATCCATGTACGTACAACGAAATGTTTTTATCTGGCCCGTTTAAAAGTCATGTTACAAAAAAAAAAAAAAAAAAAAAAAAAGAAATGGTCGAGCCAACTTGCGGATATCGGTTTCGACGGAATGCGAAAATATCGGTAGCTGCTGAGCGAAGAAATATCCCAACGGTTTCTCTCTCGCTGACCAATAACTTCGCTATTTAAATTCGCGTTCTGAAACCCACGATTTTCTATTTTCACTCGCATTCGGTGAAAGCGTCGGTGGAAATAAGATATGCAAAGTGGCTGACGTATCCGAAGATCCTCGGGGTACGTAACGGGATAAGGACATCGAGAGATCAGCTGTTTTGCACGCGGACGAGCAAGAGTTAAATTTAAGAGCAGGAAGAATAGCCCGCACGCGATTAACGACGCGATACCAACTTTGTCTTTCAATAATTTTTTAACGAAACTAAATAAATATATATCTCTCGTCGATAGTTTACCGAATCGTTTCGATCGTATGTGAAACATGATATTTCGATAATACTCTTCGTGTTTCTCGGATATTTTCTCCTTTCAATCCATCGCAATTTCCTGACTTTTCAGTATTGTTCTTCGACTGCTCGATTACGGTCGACTTGGTCCCTAAGGGAAAGAATCTCGTGCCATTGAATCGAACGATAACGCAAAGGTTAGCGATCGATGTCGCTGTTTCTTGACGGGTTGAAACGTTCGGTTTTATGGATCGATGGTAACGTTGAAGAAGAAGCGAACGAAGGGAGATTCAAAGGGTGTAGAACAACACTTCGGTGAAAGAATACGGGCCTGGCCCGCGAGTCTCCTTCTATTAACGGTCACAAACAGACCGAATGGACATCACAGTTCGCCCGAAATAGAAATAGAACGGTTCTCTAACGGACAGCGCGGTTAGGTCGTGTTTCTCGCGTTCCACGGCATGAATCACTACGCGAGAGCGCGTGAGTGCACGCTTGTCCTCGACAACTGTGTACGTGTTTTCTCGAGGGTTCCATCTTATTTGTACACCATGGTGCATCCCGTGTAACGCACTCGTGGTCGGCCCACGTATAGGTAGGTAGAGCTATAGGTAGGTAGTGTAAAGCTCCCCAGCGAAAGAGCTCGCCTTTGGCTCTGGCCCTACTTCTGGTTGAATCACCTCGCTAAATACGGTTGCGTAATTTTAGGTGGGACGATGAGTATGTCCGCTCAAAATCTGCCAGCTGCTGAAATCGGCGCGACCGCGGCCGTGGATCCGACCACCGATGATACACCGTCAACGCTTAGCGTCCAGGCGCACTTCCTATTTAGGTTGCGTCGCCGATTCCCCTCTGTGTCTTTTTTCGCCTCCTTTGTTAACAATGACACGTGCTTTCCTCTCTTCGGCATCGACTCATCAAACACGAATACCACGGAAGAAAGGATGACAAGTCTATTTCCGTCGGTTTTCTGACTTTTATATCAGCCGCGTCCTTCTTGTAGCTTCTACACGCGTACACGTTCACATTGCTTCCAAATATTGCCGATACGTTCACGATGATCGCGTCTCGTCGCAGAGATTGGTCCCATTAGCGAAATGTGAAAAGGTTTCGTGTAACATATATCCACTATAAGCCTTTTTAACCGATCGAATACTTTCTCTTAAGCCACACTGTACGTAACGAATGATACTTATTCGATTATCTCGACGCATTTGTTAGAAAGCTATTTCTGAAAAAAAAAGAAAAAAAAGAAAAAGCATCATTCACCGTAATAGCCTAAAGCGTTTCGAGGATTTCGGGAAATCTTCCATATACTCGGGCTAAGTGTTGACACTTTTATAATAATAAAAAACGAAAGGATCTGGCTTTCCCTTTGGATTTGAGTCACCGTGTCGAAGGTCCAATGTGATATAAGATTTAAAACACGATGACTTGGCGTTGTGAATCGGGGAAGACGCCTTATCGTAAACCAAATATTATAACATCGTGTTCATTCGCATACACGCCAAATGACGTTGTCACACGGGACAAACGAAATCAATCGTTAGAATAGCCGTAAGATAAGCGCACATCGAAGAAAATGACGGTCTTAAAGCACGAGCCGGGTGATTCAGACGCGAGATATTCCCGACGATGCATGGCGCCATATATCCGACTCCAGCTTGCTTCCTTTGCGAGCCGCGCGGAATTAATAGGAAAACGAGCCGAGTGACAGGGAGCCGAGTTGCATCGTACACCGGCGCACATGCTGTATGCTGTATGTCCTCGGTCTAAGTCAGTAACCGATCACTAGCAGCCATAGACGAACGTGGAATGCCTAATGTCTGGCGCCTGTGGCTCGTGCGGCCGGAAATAGATTGCGCCGCTTATCGAGAACACGTTGCAGACCCTCTTAAAGATCCTGACACGCTACTTGGGAACACCGATTCGTGATAATGATTCAAGAACCAGCAACGATACGCTTACGATCGTGATTTACGAACGTGAATAAATGTCGCGACATTCTAATACAGCTTCGATGGATCTACATAGATGAGGAGCGGATTTTAACTTCTTTCAGATTACCATCTTCAGAATCGCAGAATCAGTTTCCCGATACTCGAATAATCTGCCAACTATCTTCCGACCAAACATCGTATTCTCTTCCTTTCGTTTGTGACAAATCAGTGCCACGTTACTAATAGAGTATGGTAATGTAGCTATATTAAGAGAGGTATTAAAAATCTTCAACTAAAAATACCCGCGCCGGCCCTTTAGAAAACGTTCTGTGGCCCTCTTCCATTAATATAGAATCTGACAGAACTTTTATCCACACCCAATTGAAATTTAGTGCTTTCACGACGTCGCCTATTGTGTAAAAAGCGTGTCGTCTTGTGCAATCGCGAGTTGGACTGCCGCGATTACATATAGGCGAAGAGATCCTGTTACGGACACGTGGAGCGGATTACGCTGCGCCAGACAGAGCACAGGCTCCTCTTATTGTCCAGGCAACGGACGACCTCGAGCTATGCATTCGCACGTGCAACATCTGTCGTCTTGTCTAATATCATCGCGTGCCGCTTAGGTTATTTTAAGGGTGCGACTCGACTTAAAAATACACTTTCACTAAACCTGGAAACTATATAACGATTCGGTAATGGCAGTGCGTCATGCGTCGGCCAATTATGATCTCCGATGTAGCAGAAATCTTTCGGTTTCACTTCCGTTGTATCTAATAGAGGCCTGTAAGCAAGTTACGCATGCACGCGTATTGTTTCAACCGATTTCTTTCGTTGCGTCATGTCGCAACTGCGACGAAGCAGAAGCGTCACGTCCTTCGCGGAGGACTAATAAATCACTTTGTTGTTACACAGCGACGGCTGGTCGTTTCATTTAAATAAGAATAAGAAACGGTGATTTCCTATGAGTCTTCGTATCATGTCAGAGATTTCAAAGTTATGGAATATTATGCTAAACGGAACTTTTCGACGTTTTTGTCATATTAAATACCGCTGTGTCGTACACTGCCGTACGTAAGTATTTTAAAATATTTAGAAGAAATCGGATGAACCTGGATAGTCGTTAAAATATTACCAAACCCAAATTTCGATATGTCGTTCAACTTGTTCGCGCGTGTGTATGTGCAAACAGTCCTTCTTTAATTTTTTTCCATTCTGATGACTTTGTAACGATACGCGTTGACCAAACCATACTAATCGTAAATCAATAGAAGATAGAAAATATTCTATAATTTTCCAATTTCAGTCTTTCGTCTCGTTTCGTAGTTATAAAAGCCAATATATGTACGAGCGTTGTTCCGATGAAACAAGATTTCTTTTTTATTCACGAAACATGTATTTATGATTTTTATTTTACGATATGTAATCGCTCTACGGAGTAGAATATCGTACGAGGTTACGAAAAACAAAACAATAATGATTAACGAGACGTATACTTAACCGTTTAACCGTCGTGTATCAGTGCATAGATTGCTTTTAATTTAGCCATTGATTATTTTAGCCATTGATCTTTATGGATTCAAACTACGTCTTACCATCTATACATTTTATAAAAATGTATCGCTAGTTGTTTTTTTATTACAAAAAAAGAGAAAGAAAAAACGTAATCATTCTTATTAATAAATCGAGGTAAAGTTTCTGCCTTAGGGGATTAGTATTAGTAAAGAGATATACATATACCACAGAGAATACAATAATTTTACGTTCAATTCACTGCTACGAACATCGGAAAGACAAGCTGCGGTAAAAATAACGCGTGTCGCCGAAGTTAACGGAAAACCTTTAACCGAGATAAGCAGTTTGATAATCTATGTGTCTGGTATCGACCAAAATGTCTATGCACTGGTCGGTAAAGGCTACCGACAAAGAGGCAGGCGGGTCTTTGATACGAAAATATCGGGATAGACACATTTCCCTTGCTTTGACGAGAGATACCGTGCACCGTCTCGACGCATCGCGGGGGTTCGACAAAGGGGACGAGAGCATCCGCGGCAGACATTTTTTCAATGACAGCACGTTGACTTTCTGTCTGTTGCCAACTACGAAACGGCGCTAGTGGAACTAAATCGACAAAGCAACGCTTTGTCTGCGCAATTCTCGATGGTGTAGCAAATTCTTTGAACGAAAACCTTTGTCCGTGCATGAGAATTACAATTAACAGTGAACCAAGTATCCCTCTAATGAAAAGTTGCTCGTAAATAACGAAATTTCCCCTAGCTGTGCGGACAGAAAGTTCTTCGAGCTAATTGTTAACGAGGACGAATGTTTCCAATATGAATTCTCGAGGGACTACGAAACGCGTGTGCGTTTGCACGCGTACTCTACGATAGGAATAACCATTTCCAGGCCATCGACCGTGTAAACCACGCGAGTCACCGAGCAATACAATTAAGCCCTTTGTGTCGTTGCACTGCCACCCTCTTCCTGGCTTCTGACACGCATCCACACGCGCATATTTATAAATATAAGGCCATCCGAGTAAAAGGTATCTGTGATACAGTTGCACGAGCACGAGTTCGCTTCCATTACACTCGTCTTCCCTTTTCGCACCCTCGTGGGGTTTGTTTCGCCATGGGCGTGCACGCGTCTGCCAGCGTTAGCACGCGATAGAATTTTAAACCGGCCACGACCTATTACATTTACTTTCTATTCGATTAAAAACGTATCGATCTATGCTGGCATACTTTTACGAACACCGTGAGATTAGATTGACGCATAATGAAACTTGGTATTCCAAGTAAAAGTTCAACAGTACAAACGTAATTGAAGATCGATATCGATGAAATATCAAGTTACAAATAGTAAATATATAGGTGATAATGATGTATCGTATCTTTCGGGATCATCTGAGTTTCTCCAACCGCAATACAGTGATTATTGCTGAACTTTTGAGTGAAAGTGTTTACACTAACAAAAGACGAACAATGTGTCATATTCGAGCAAATCTCGGACTCCATTGATAACTCGACCGTATTATTTACCAAGTTTCCATAGTATCTTAATTTCCTTTGCATATAGATTGTAATCACGAGTTTCCGGTCAGATTTACTTTTGACCAAAGGATGTCTGAAATACAGATAACGCGCTCTAACATCGTCCAGAGGAAATAAGATATTCTTACCTCGAACGAGACTCGAAAAGAGCTGTGTAAACTTTCCTATGTTGTTCAAATAGTAGCCCATTTCGAGCGGAAAAGATAGCCTAAAATAATTTCGATATTGTTCTTGATTGGCAAGCCGACGGCGTGTGTTACATATGCGTTTATCGAGTGTTTACGGACGCGTGGTGAGCGCACAAAGCCTCATGGGAACAATAACTTCTGCGACCAATGACAACATAAATCTCTTGTGACTGTGGGGATTACCAGGGTCATACTACTGGTGTATGAACGTAACGCAGGACACGCATTAATTCAGATTTCATTTATGACTCCGGGTATCCGGGCGTAACACGTTTGGCATACGTATGATCGTCGGTTTAACTCGACTAGCTTCGAAGTTTAACCCGGCAACAACGATGCGAGTTTCACGGAGGTTTTCAGAATTGAATTTTCTTTCAACCTGCGAAAGCAATTATCTTTCACCGATTGTTAATAACGGATTGACTAATTAGAAAATATTGAGAATATTAACGAAGAAATTTATGACAATACTTTGCTTTTGTAAAAGCGGCACGATGTGCTAAAATTTCAGACGAATTTTATCGCGAACAAATATGTTTATCATTCACTTAATCAGTAAGTACGATTAGGGTCGAAAGCATTGCGTTTATTATATAATATCGATTATATCAGTTATATAATTTATTTTATTAAAATTAACCCTTTCGCGAATCATTATGCACAATTGCAGATACGATCGGTTAAGATGTTAAAAAAAAGAATAGAATTGGAAATATGTACTCGATGAATGTCATCGTTTTCTTATCTGTTTAGACACAGACAAATGGTCGTCTATTTTCTCCGAAAACGTGGCACTTTGATTTACGTTGAAGATGGTTCACTGGGTAAACACGGTCTCTTAAAATGCCTATCCGAGGGACAATGTTTCGGCATCTGGATTCTTATCGCTAGCTGCAAATCCAAAAAAAAAGCTACTTCCAGGGAATGCCGAACAAAGGATCCGGAACAGCTTCCTCAAGGCCGGTATAAAGTTCCCAGTCACTCGCATAAAGAAACCACCTTTTCAAACGGCTGTGAAAGCCCGAGTACCGAGCCTCTGTCATACACATACACGTGCCTACTTACCTGCAGACGTAAATTATGATTCTGCCGTATTAGCATGGAATTCTCGCGGGTATCGAGGCGAATCAGGCGAGCAGGTTGTACGGCTTAACGCAAACAAAGATTCGTTCTACTGAATGCCAAGACACGTTAGAGAGATCCGATGTATCTGTAATTTTTATTCTAGATATTTGCAAACTGTTGGAATAAAAGGAGCCTTGCGAACCTCTATCCTGTGCAAAGTTTATTCGGAAACGAGACTCGATAAAATACAAAGGCTCTAGTAGCACGTGGCTTGCATTTGTTGCCAATGTCCGTGATAAGCTACGATAAGCTATGATAATACGCTATGAATGTGGGTCGTGAGGCAACGCGATACCAAGGAGCGAACCTATTCTTTCCACCGAATTATAATATTCTCGTTTACCTACAATGTTCCATCGTGTTCTTGAACTCCTTCCGTGAAACAGGCACGTGAGAAAGGATACCAGCCGTTTCTGACGCATTTCCTGTCTAGCTTTAGATTTTTCATCTCTGTCATCGATGAATCTCCTCGTCGTCGCTTTCGAAACTTAGGCAGAGTAGGCCTAGGCGATAGAGAAACAAACAAAGTTTTGCAAATCCCGATTATCGTATTTAACGATACATTAAGAAATCGTAAAAGAAAAGCCTATAATCTATAGTTTGTACTTCATCGGGTTCGCTAATGTCGTTAATTTTTAGATTAGATCGTATTATCGTGCACGAGGGCTCTGGGCCCCGATGCTAATACGAGGTTCAACAGAACACACACGTAGGAACATATACACCGAATAGTAGTCAGGTATCTGTCAGTGTTAGTCGATCAGCTTCCTCCCTTTCTTTCTCCGAGTTGACTTCCTGCCATGTTGTTGGGCATGATCGGCCTCGGCCGTCCTTGCCCCTTCTGCTAGGCAGCACTCCGTTACCATCTACTAGCTGGCACGAAAACATCAACTCGCTGGATGGATTAGAAAGGCTCTCTCGCATGCCAGCGCCTTCTCTTCTCTCCTTTCCTCGGCTTGCGGTCGATGCGTAGGAGGGAAAGTTACCAGGATCCCCTCTGCGTCGAAACCTCCTTGTCCGCGTTTCGAAGGGAAGCTGCGTTCACGAACGAACATCTGTTTGTGAAAATCGAAAATAGAAAATAGCCAAAATCGATACGTGTACTCCCATAACGATCGACGTTCGTGTATGAAACTGCTGTTCGAGGATCGAAGATGTGGGCATGAAAACGTATCTACGTTATCTTCCATAACTGTTTGGACGTTTCAATCGATTTGTAACAATGGTATTAGTTTGTTCAGAATGAGATGTCGTAATCTTTTGTTATGGATATATGTACAAGTCTTTGTTTAACAACGTATCGATAATCGTAGGTTACAATCTTTTGCTATCTTTATGGTAGCTACATGATTTCATTCTTACAATATTTATTGTATTTTACCTGACGTTCGTCATTGATAAAACGGAAGTCGTTATCGCGAATACCTTTGAACTATTTGTAGTACCGTCGCTATGAAAAAATTCTATCGATGTTTGTCGAAGATTGTCATTAAGCTGCGTTCCATCGATGATAAAAAAAAGCCTCCCGATACTTTTCATACACGGTACACTGCTGTGTAATTGTGTACAGCCATGGGTTGGTACTTTCCAGCGACTTGGAGCGCGTTCGTTGTCTTCTGCCGACGCGCGTGGGATCGCGTGCCAAATAATCCCTGAGAAAACGCGGAGCAAATCGTGCAACGATGAATTAGGGGGAGGAGAGGTGGAGGAGAGTGATAGTTCTCTCTCTTGATTGCGCCTTTGTGTCCGGATCGCGTGGCAGACTTTCATCGTGTAACGTATTACACGTACTTTTATCATATACCGGGAGAAAAATACATCTCGTTCGATGGATAGAAACGGGTATCGATGTACACCACGCGGTGAACGAAAGAATACGTTCGTTTAATATTGAGATGGATGATCATTAAAACCAGCACAGTCAATATTAATTATCGGTATTCCGCGATGAGCGAGGAAAATACGATTTCGCGCGGTTAGAAATATTATTTCCGACGAATCGGTCGATAGATCATGTTCGAAATAACCCCTTTGCCTCGATCACCGAGCCGATTTCAACCAACTAATCGTCGTTGCGTATAGACGTCGCTAACTGTTGCTCGTGGTATTAATGGAGCCGAATGTCCGTGAAATCGGGAAGGAAATAGCACTTCGCTCGCTCGACTCGATGGCAACAGCCTGCGCCGCAACCTTTCGCAGGACCATCGATTACGACTGCTATCCTAGGAAACTGGTTGTGCACGTAGATTACTGGTCGCGCGATGAATCAGCCGAGTATCATCGCTAAGATGTATATGCAGATGCGTAGAACGCATATCCTTATGATTGACTCGTCGATTCAAGAAATCTTTGTCGATATCTTTTCGAAATGGTTTCAAGTGTCTGCCATCCTCAGAACGGTACTCTCGAAGATTCAGTGTGCGTGTAATCTTCGCGTACTATATCTTGATATTCTAATTTTTTCATTTCGTTAACGAACCATCAAGGACCAGGCAGTAAGATATGCATAAAACGGACATAAACGTAATATTATTGGAAAGCGTAAATTATTTTACGCGTTACTTTGTTAAGGTACATAAAATCATTACCGGTGAAAAAATATGCAATTCTAGTAGTCATATTTCAGCGAAGATATTAAAGCGAAGCTACAGATCCCGGAGGCAAACGTGCGATCTCGGTCGAAATGGGTGGTCAGCGTTCGGATGGATTTACAATTAGATAAGTCGAAGGAAACCAGCTCTTTCCATCAGTTCCACCGAAAGTCTATTAAGAAGCGTCAACTCGCTCCTCCGCTATCTGTAACCTACTTGAATCTGGTATTACCAGATGCATTGTCGATGAGGCCGTATTTTGCAAATCAATTTCATTCAAACGGAAATATTATCTCGATGGTATGCGTTAATTGCATCAGATAGACTCATCGAAAGCGCCAGATAACTCGATTGAGAAACTCGTCCGCGTGTTTCGCAAGATCCTGTTAAGAAATGCGTTCGGCTAACTCTTCGTCCGTCTGGTCAAATTTCCTAATAGGATATTACGTAGACTTTGATGGAAGTTATTCGAACGTACTCGACTGACGCGTCTGTTCTTCCATCTGACAATTAGAGGAACAGCCGTCGGGAGAATAAACGATTCGTTAATTCGATTTCCGAATTCCGCGACGTTTGAGCGACGAGGCTGGATTCGAGACTCGTGCGAATAGAACCGTGGAGACAACGGTTATCCTTATCGAGATTTAGCTGATTTATATCGGCATTGGAAGCTGCACCGACATATTAGGAGATCTATAATGCAGAGGCGCGCATAGCCACGACTCCGCGGCCCCTCTCTTTCTCCGGATCGTTGCTGCCGCTCTTTCGCCGCGAAATCGATAAATTATACATTCAATTATTCATGCTCGGTCGCCATAATCATGTACGGTAGTTGACAAGATCCTGGCACGCTTTACAAGCCCCCTGGCTCTCCGCGTTTCTTCGCTAGTCCAAGGTGAGTTCCGTTTACTCGATCGGTCGTAAGCTATTCGATTTACTCGTTGTCGATGCTTTACTAGCTCGTTAAACTAGCTTTAAAACGGTTTTATTAACGCGAGATATCGCACGATAATAACGTAGAAAGAGTCGCGTGTTGTTTGCGTCTCGCCTGCCAAGAGAACGCTGCTGAATCGTTTTCTGTTCGGAAAGTACGGCATTGAAATCACCGGGTGGAGAGTGGCAAAAATGGAGCAGCTCGCGGTCTCGGAGATCTCGTTATCGAATCGTATATACGCTCGTGATATTGCTTATTAATCGTAAGATCGGTTTGCGAAGCTTGAAAGACGCGTGGGGAGACGGAGAAGGAGGATGATAAAGAAACATAGGCGAAATACGCGCGAGAGGAGGAATGGAGAGCGAGAGAGAGAAAAGGAAGTGGTCGGTCGGTCGGTGCATGCCTGTCAAGTTCTTTCTCTCTCGGGTTCGAAGTTGGTGCAAAGAGTAAGTTTACTCGTTCGGTTTCGGATTCGTTCGGATCGCTTCGGTTCAGTTCGGTACTGTCACCGAGTTTTGTTATAGGTGGGGGTACGTTTCCCCTACCACGTTAGAGATAGCGAAGGCGCTTCGAGAATCGAGAGTGGGGAATCGCACGAAGCTTCGGCGGAAGGTTCAATTGTTGGCCAACCATCGCGACGAGTGGTTGCGCGTGATAAACACTCGCACGATAGAAGCGCGTGCTTCGTTTCGCGATCGGTGCGTGCACTGGGGCTAAACTTGTGCGTTCGACGTCGCCTCTAATCGACGACGATCATCGTACGAAACGTGCAGCAAGATGAAACGCGTGCCTGTAATCGCGACAGTGACGTGGTGATTGGTTTCGTCGTTGTTCGCGTTATATCGGCGTGAGTAAACCCGTAGTCCGTGTAAACGCAGTGACCGAAGCAGAGAGAAAACACCTTCCCTTTTTTCTTACTACTTCCTTTCTAACGTTTGCCTGTGAATACGGAGGATATTTACGCGAGTATTGCTGGCTGTGATCGCAACAAGTGAAATCTCCATAGTCTTCCTCCGTCTCCTTCTCCTTCTTTTCTTCTTTTCTTCTTTTATTCTTTTGTGTGACTCGACTACAACGAGACTACCCGTGTGCCTGCTGGTTATCTACTTTGGCGGTCGTGACGCTTCGTCGTACGACCGAGCAACAGAAAAATTTGGGATTATCCGTGCATCTTTTGCGTTTGGTTCAGTTGACGTACCGTCGACCGGGTAGCGGCCATGACGGCGGACAGCTTGTTCGAGACTACCAGCATCCCAGGGCATCTCGCTCCCACGCCCCAGAGGCTGGAGAGGCTTCTCTCGAAACAGACCCTCGAGGAACTGTACGAGGTCGAGGAACAACCTTTCGCACGGTAAGTCCAGTCTTGCTTCTCTTCCTCTTCTCGCTTCGTCTCGTCTGCACACTATTCTATCTCTTCTCATCGTCTCTTTGTGTAACGAGGTTACCGCGTCTACGTATATGTTTCCGACTCGGACATAGAACGTCGATCGTTTTTCCCTATGTGTGTCCTCGCTAGGTCACCGATCTATCGCGCGCATCGAGCTCCGTTAATTAAAATTGTTTATATCTTCCTCCTTCTTGTCTTTCTCTCTCTATTCGCGTACCTTTTCTAACTTTGTTTTGTTTGGCTATCGTGTCGAAATGCTTTCCTTTAGAGACATTACTGTTTCGCGACTGGAAGCAGACGGCGTGTAAAAACCTTTCAAATAGAATTCGAGTAAGAAAACAAAAAAGTTCTAGCGATAGAACGTTCGAGTAGGGCCTTGGGGCACCCTTAACTCGGTTCTGGATCCTACCGAAGAAAGAAAGTGCCCCTACCGCGAAAGATCGAGGTCGAGACTTCGCGCGTCGATACTCTTTTACGACCTCAGTCTGCGCTAGTCTACGCCAGTATCCTTTTTCTCCCGTTTCTCGAAAATTCCGTTGCTTCTTAGGAAACAACGAAAGAAAAGAGAAGAGATAGGAGGGTACCGTGAATAGCTTGGAACGTTCCTCCGAAACTGTGCAAGGTCGATGAGCATCTGCGAACACGGTTCTCCGTGTGTTCCGAACGAATCCTCCTCCTCCGTTGTGCACACGAGATCGTCGTAGAGAAATTGTCGAATCGAATGGCGCGATATAAACGACACAGTTTAATTCGTTTCTAACATCTATCGTCCTACTGTAAACTTCTCGTCGTCGTTATTGTGTATGGAAAAACGAAAATGTTATTTTTTATATTACGTTGGCTGTAAAGCAGCGATAAAGCGGCTCGAAAGAATCAACAAACCGTACATTAGCTATTATCGCGATGTTTCGACAGTCGCGAAGGTCGAGAGATTTTGCAAAATCGCGTAACGACGAGACGCGTGCGTATCGACGTTTAAAGTTACAGTTTTGGAGCAAATAATTACGAAGGTCACATGCTTCGAATTCCGTTGCGAAAGGAAAAGTTTTCATCGCGAGGTGTACGCTGCGTATGCAAAGTCGCGTCAAGTTACGGCGTAATATTTTCCGCTAAGTATTTTTTTCAACGATATAATACTCGCAGGATGCGTTTACCGCGACAAAATTTGCCTGAAATAGTCGAGAGATCCTATTATGGTCAATCGCGCATTCATCCTCGATTTGCTCCAGTGCCATTTCCATTCGCGGTCCTTTTGTTTGCTGCTTATTGGAAGTGGGTAGGTAGTGGACTGCTGTAAACGATATTCTCGTTGCACTCGGCGATAATGTAGGCCACCAGCTACGTTGTTTGTTGTTATTACACGTATCAACATCGTTCTCGTTATGTACATGTAATCCGTTTCGACGATGTCGATTGCACACATCGTCGATACAAACTTACTTAAACTGTGTGATTTTCAAGAAAGAAAGAGAGGGAGAGAAAGAGCGGGGACGCGCGGTGAATCGCAAGACGGTATTAATATTTATCATCCGAATCAAGCTCTAACGACGTAACTCGACAGTTCTTTCACGACGACCCGCTATTAGTATTCTTTCAGTGACCGGATACGTTCGAGATATTCCACAAAGGTGTTAACCGTTGCAAAGATTTATGCAGCCGTCAATCAGGATCGCCGGTCGTTAGGCGTTAGCTACGAATGCAAAATAACAGCTGCTTACTAAACACCTGCTGCATTCGAGATTTATACACGCCAGTCGTACAGTGCTTTCGTATCGAAGAACGGAGAATTATATAGTAGCTGACGAAAGTATACAGCCCCGTGCAACTTATTTCGAACTGTACTTTAACGTTATGAAGGCGCGTAGGTCGAAATTACTTGGAAATATGTTGTTTACCGATCTGCTGTTGCCTAGCAGTCGTTGCTCGCAGTCGTGTGTGCGTCTAACAGTTTAAGAATTGATATTAATTGCGTGTACGTGCGATTCGAGGAAACGATCCTTTAAATTGTTTGACCAACTGTATGATGCATGCGAAACCTCGATATAAACTCGTGTACGTTATTAAGGAAAGGAATGCAAACAACCGCGGCGATTCTTCGTAAAAGTCTGGCTTACGTAAGATTCCAGGGAGAATCGTGCATCCAAAAGGAGAATGGCACGGCGGTTGTTAAATGGCACTTTTTATTCACCGTATTTTATTGTTCCTTTTTCTTGCGGAATTGTTACATCGAATTAGTCGTTCGCTAAAGGAAAACGAGTGGAGTACGATTCAGATATTTAATTCTGGCTCGAATTACGAACCACCAGCGCGACGCCGCGCCGCGTCATAAACTTTAGAGAGAGAGGGATCCCGATATAAATATTATGATTATGGCTATATCGGCTTATAGGGTGCCATTCGCGAATGTAAACTGAAAAGCAAATGTGCGCCGTTTCGTTCTCTCCGATTAAAAGATTTTGAGCGCGTAATCGATACTTACCCTCGCTATATGCTAGGCGTTTTATCGCCTACGACAGACATTTGCCTTGACGATTTTTCATCGTTATTCGTATTCGTTCGTCACGGTCTTGGAATTTTATATCGACTCACACTCTTCCCTCCCATCTCTCGCCGCAAAACGAACCTCTTGGAAGCCGAACTGGTCGACTGCGGTTTTTGGTTTTATCCGGATGCGTGATTAGTAGACTGTGGACTCTTAAGTATAAAAATGCCTAAAACGTTTATAAAATATATGCAAAGTGAAATATTTCTTACGATAACAGATGAAACATATTTCTGCTTGAGTTTCATTTATTTTTTTTTTAATTTGCATTAACATCCGCATTCCAACGATTAATGTTGATTTTTTTGAAAAAACAACAGGCTTACGTTTACGAAGATGAGATAAAACATCAAATTCAGAGGTAAATTAAAAAAAAAATATTTTTTCGTCGCTCTTGTCTACTTTCGAATTTACGAAGTTGATCGACTAAGTTCACCTTGTAGAGATCAAATGGCATTCAACTCGAGAGTTTTAAAAGATTTACAACAAAGGACGCTCGTACGTTCCATACGTAGTTTGACGTAACATAGATCGATTTGACGTAGATTAATTATTTTTTCGCTTCGCTTTTTCGTCAATGAAATATCACAACTAGAAGGTGCTTCTGTTTTTCCTTGTTCAGGTGTGAGATCGCAAACTAATTGCAGAGAGTATTATGAATCACACGCACGGTATTTCCCTACGTAAACATTTCGCCTCGTTGATTAGAGAAGCACGGTCGCCAGAGAAGCTGGAGCTTATGTACGTGCTATACTTTAGGATACAGACAAATTCATTTCTCGTGACTCAGAGAGTAAGTGGATTTCTTGTGAGCACGGGGAAAATGGTAATCGATGCGGCGCGACAGTACCTATATCATTTAAAATAACGACCATGCTATAATAACTGCACCGTGAAACTAAAAAAAATAAATGATATTATTATTATTTTATGTATAACTATTACTATAGAAATATCGTACGATCACAGGTCGACAATATAGATCGATAAGTGGTCTAACAAAATTCGTTCTCTATCGTTAATTATTATTACCTTATTACATTTTTATTTTTATTAACTTACAATCCGTTCCAATCTGTCATGTTCGCTGTTGTATCGAAAGGTTTCTTTTATTTTTTCCGTAATTTATCTTGTACGTATTAATTTAAGCGTGGAATATAATATATCGAAAGAAGTAGCAAGATGCAGAGGCAAATGCGAAAACAAATGCAAAAGCAAAGGCTGTTGGACGGAATAGCTGCGCACCGATTTGTTCCGTATGTCGGTTGGCGTTTTAACGAGCCATCGGCGAAGAGGAGCAAATTCAATCGGCAGAAAGATATTTTGTAGCTGTGTAAGAGTGGGACGCGGGCAGATGCTTTTTATGGTATCGGGTCGCGTCTTAGAATATACGAAGACAAGTGGGGATCGTGCAAAGCAGAAGAGAGCGAGAGAGCGAGAGAGTTTAGCGTGGGTTGAAAATAGCTTGTGGCCGGACTGAGAATGCAGAGACCGTCCGCTATGCACTTGCCACTCGATATTTATACCCTTATAATAGGTAGATAGGTTGCAATGTGTCTTCGTCTTACGTCGGTCGAACGCACGAGCCCAACGACTTACCTGGAACGGTGGACAAACCACTCGGTAAACGCGGAAACATCGATATTCCGTTCTATAATTGCGTTGGATCGCGAAAAGTCTAAGAAGAAACGCTTCTACTTTTTCTGTGTCGTTCGAGAGTCGAGAGGCGCGTTCTCGTTGCTGTTCAAGTGGGATTTCCTGTAAGCGACATACGGTAAACCACGTATACTCTGTCGTAGGTTCGTTAGTATTGAAATACGTGTTGGTTTCATACGACACGTAATAATCGTTTAGATAATTAAAGATTAGTGGCGGAGAATTATGGGTTAGCGAAAGACTACGCGGCAAAAATTTAGAAAACTCATTTGTAAGAATTATAAAAACGTAAATTAAGGATTCCATGTTAGACGCTTGCAAGAAAACGTTTACAAATTCATATCCATAATTTCCGTAATTTACGGAGTACGTAGCCGCGTGGATGCAATTAACTAAAACAGCGATCAGGCTTGACTTTTATTATTTATAACAGGCTCGTTATGATTTAATACGTGTATGGTTTTGTCCATTGACGGGTTGTCAAAGAACAGAGTGGCGAAGAAATGGCCAAACGGCGAGCTCCTCTCTGGTTACGTTCGCTAAGAGCGCTCTGGTTGGAGCGTACGAGGTAACGCGACGGAAACGGGCATGCCATCTGGAAAGTAACGGTAACGGCACCTGCAATTAGTGCGACAGCCAGGCTGCCTACTTGTTGGAGGCTTGCTCGCGAGCTGGTCGTCGATGACCTTCCACCGAGGGGGAAAAACGAGATCTCGGAGCGCGTCGCTTGGTCGCTTCATCTCCTAGCAAAGGGATACCGCGTATCCGGTTTGTCGTATTCCGTGGTCTTTGTTCGGAACGGTTAAGGACGACGACGTGTTTCGAACCGTGCATCGGAGCTTCGACACGCGAGTCGTTCACGGTACACGATCCATTTCACTTTTTATAATGCAATAAGAATCTCGAAAATCATACCGTTCAGCGATCAGAAGGAGAAACCTGGAGGCAACGTGGATCTGATTGGTGGTTCCTCGTAAACTCAATATTATCGTTACTTTGTGGATGTTTATGCGATTTCGTGTTTCGCGAGCATAATTAACGAAATAGAGAGTATAGGTAAATAAAAAGTTATTCGACGAACCATCGTATCTGATAGCGAGAACTTTGGTTTAGACGATTCATTATTTTTGTATATTGTACAAACTTTATGCATTCTCGCGCTTTTAAACTTCCTCTGCAAACATTCAGCAGCCCAGTTAATTCTTTTCTGCGGAAACGCAACTTCGACCATTCGCCGTACTTTGTTCCCCGTCGTATAAATCACAGAATGTAAAAGTTGGAAATATTTGGCTGATTTCAGTTACGAGATTTCTAAACTTCTTACTGTCGTATGAAATAGCATGAATTCCAGACTCGTTTCGAGAGGATATCGTTAGTGAAAAATTTCTTTCGTTTGGATTTCGATCCAAATTCGTAGCCAGCCCACCCCGTCGATCCTCTTGACAGATTTCCGTTCGGGCGGAGTTATGGGCTGATTCTTTCACGATTTTTCTTCACCCTCGACAGGGTTTCTACTGGCGGCACGTCCCGTAGGAGGCTCCGGCAGCTGTCTCCGAGACGAGCAACAGCTGTGCTCCCTGCTGATCCCATTGGCTCGAGGCATTCTTGGACGGTTCTGCGTGTCCTTTGCTCTCGAGGATACTTCTCCTACCGTGGTGCTTCCTTTCACTTAACATAACAATGCTCTTTTTTCGTTCGAAAGAATGCCAGTTCGACGAGAGGCAGCTAACGTTCCAGTTTTTCTTCCTTTCCTTCCGTTCCTCGTTGTCGCATTTTCTTCCTTCAATGCCAACAGTGGACAATGGTTTGGAAAGCGACATTTCGCGATTAAAATTCAACTTTCAACTTCAACGTTTAACCTTGTAGCTCTTCTCGCTTCTTCTTCGCGTTCCTATCTCTTTAGACATCCTAGAACAATTTCAAGAGAAAATTTGCCGAGAAAGTTTATAAAGATTAATTAAAAGTGATATAAATCCGATTTCTTTTATACGAAAGCTTACACACTTGTTAACATGAGCGTGTAAATTTTAAATTCGACTTTTGATAAATAGTCGAATCACATCGTATAAACTGACTTTGCCGATAAGTTGACGGAACTTTAGCCGATAGAAAGTGGATATAAAGGCGTTTTTCAATTTTCACCGAAGAACGTTTTCCTCGGACCATTTGTACATCGGTCAAACTCCACTCGACCAAGAGACAGATACGTTCGTTTCAGCGAACAGGGAGATCTGTTGTTTTGACAATCGGTTGGGCGGTCGTTAGTCGTCGAAGGAAAGGGGAAGTCGTGACTCAGCGAGGTTCTGCGACATCTTATTAACATCCCTTCTGCACGATAACGGCGATTATCGGCGATACAGATACAGCGGACGATAAAGCGGTCGTGGCGTTCCGTGTCGAGAGGGCTCTTCAGCTTCCCGTCTCCTTAATTATATTTATCGGGTCAGTCGATCGGAACGGTCGTCGCGGACCGAGATCTCGCGTTGGTTCGTCGCGAACTCTCTCCTTTGGTAAAAAGTACGATGGCTCGGTCGCTTCACGGGTGAGAAAATACGATGGTACGAGCCGCGAACGAGCTACATCAACGAACAAACGTTGCCTTCTTCTCAAGGTCGCCGTGATCATTGTCCGTTCACTGGCGCGTTGCTCGCTCATCCGATCGATAACTCTCTTCTCGTGGATCGTGTTCTACGAGTTCGAGGGAAGAAGCCACCCAGAGTCGTAGACGAGCCGTGGCTCTTGAGAAATAACGAGAAATTCCAGCCATCGTTATTCACCGGTACCGTATTTAGACAGGCTGTTATTCGTGCCCGTTACAAAGCAACGAATACTCCCTTCGGTCGTCGCAGGTGTTGCAGTCCTTTTCTTTTCACCGACCTTCGAATAAAGATATCGTTTCGAGGGGAAGAAAAATTTCCGTTCGAGTTCGATTTCTAGCTCGCCACGGTGAAACACAGCGAGATCCAGATCTCGTTCTGGATTCGTGCGTTCGAACGAGACACGGTAGATTCGCGGTGGTATCTCGCCGGAGTACGGGAAATCAGCGAATCTCAATCGGGCGAGAAACGTCCTGCCGGAATGATCTATGGATCGAGATCGATCGCGAGCTCTCACGAGAACTGCTACGAAAGGCAGAGAGAGGTGTTGTATAGTTGTTGCGATATTACGACATAGAGGTTAGGCTTGGAAGTCGGGCACGATGGAGAAGGGCGACGCTGGATCGTTCGCGATCCCCATGATCTATGGATCACGATTTCTTCCTGCCAGGACATTTCGTTGGAACCGTTGCGCCGTGTGTTCTATGCTCACGACTCGAACGCGTATCGTGGTTTTTTTAGATTGCTTCGTTAAGGATGAATCAGTGTCGCAAGAAAGACGTTACGCGATGTTGGATAAATCGTTGAAAAATATGCTTTCTCCGAACGTGCAGCCTTTCTTTCCCGAGCTTCTTAGTTCAACGACTTCTCTTGAAATTCGTCAGGCAGAAATTCACGAGAAATTTCGTTCGATTCGCATCCTCTCGAAACGATCGAATTTTTTCAGACTCTTGAATCGCGTCTTGGTTTCGAGCTGGGAAACACTCTCGCATGCTTGAAAACGAGATTGCTCGTTGTTCCACGGCATACTCGACGCCTACGCTCGTTTTCTTCCTCTTTTCTCTCTGCACGCGCTGCGTGTTCTTTCAACGAAATGAAAGACAAGTTTGGCCAGCGCTTCCATTCATAGTTATTAGGGTTAAACGACGCGCAAAATGCGCCTTCTCCTCTCGTATCCTGCGTCTCCTTCTTTCTTATTGCTAGCGTCTTTATCCGCTGCGAAAGGAATCGTGTACATCCCTCGCAGCTTTTCGTTTCGTTTTAACCGACTCGCGCTGCGAAGTCGTAAACAATAATAACGATGCGATCGTCGAAGGAACCTCGCAAGCAATTGCAACGTGATTATCTGTAATGTCTCTGAACATACAGGGTGTTTCGGTTATTTTGAATTCTTGAGTATCTCGGTAAGTTCTGAAAGGCGAAGGAATAGCGTGAGAACGAAATTAGCTGATTCAGAACGACGAGCATCCAATCGACGATCGTCAACGTTTTTGTAGATGAAACTGAATATCTTTCGATACGTCGATCGACGCGTTCCATAACTCGGCGTGGGGTGCTCGTCGTATAATTCTCCCGTAATCTCCGTACGAAAAACAAGACACAGAAGACGAGAATATCGCTTAACGTTTTCCGTGGCCGGACTAAGAGATAGCTAAATCGTTCTGAGGAATACGAGGTAAACGAAACACCCTGTATGAACATACGTATGTTAAGGCACGATCTGCCAGTTGGACGTGATATTCTTGTTTTCTCGTTACCGATGCCGAAGTTATACTCGCATGTGCCGTATAGAAGCCGCGGAAAGTAGCAACGAACGAATTTGTACGGGCGATATCGTGAAAGAGTCAGGCCAAGAGAAAGAAAAAGAAACAGAAAAAGAGAAAGAGAGAGTCGTAGCTTGTTCGTTAAGACCACATACGCGACGACCTCGTTACTACAACGCGGTCGCTCCCCTTCGGTTTCCGTTCGGTTAACCGTAAATTACAACCACGACCGGTGTGTAACGAGCATAATGGCGACGGTAGCCGGGTGAAGGTCGGCCAACTCGAGCGAGCGATGCGACGCAAACGACGATACGAATCGACCGGCATTTCGTTTCTTTCACGATAAAAACCTATCCGTAGTATTTACCCGTCTTGATGTCGAGCGGTCGAATCGAAAAACCCAATACCAGCACAAGAACGTTCTTGAATATCGAGCGTTCGATCAAAGATAGGTAACCTTGTCCTTATGTAGCGTGGTCGAAAGATGAAACCTCGATCGAGGCTAACGATATGCAGATTCGATTATCCTTCCAACGTTCGCCATCCGCGCTTCTGTTCTCTCTTCAAATTTTCCTTTCTTTCGCATGGAAAAGTTCTCGTTACGTTGCACGATTGCCTTGGATTTAAACGAGTCGCTTCAGTTCGAATCGTTTGTGTTCGAATAACCTGATTTCAAGAGGACACCTAATGGCAAATAAAAAGGAAGTAGTTACAGCGGATTATGGAAATACTCGAACGCTTTATACGAACACGTATTATACGAACGTTGGAATATCTACGAACTTAAATATGCTATACGCGCCAGGCGAAACGTCTTGCAGTTTCATTAGCGGTATAACAAGTCCTGATCGTATTATCATTATATTGGTAATATTTGAGACCAATATGAACGGATTTACATTGGCAAAATGTATGAAATTATTGGAAATGAAACGAGTTGACTAATAAGAACGCTCGAGAAGATATTTCGAGTCTGGTAAACGACCAGTTTTCCTCATAGGGAGATTTTAAGTTTCTTGGAATTTAAATTACTCGGACGAAGGTAGTTTGACTAATCCGAACAGGGTCTTAAAATTAATCTCGGTCGTGTAGCATCCAGAAATCATTGGAAAGTATGTTTCAGCGTGTCTAACCATCCCGCTCGAAGGTGTCCTACTTCGCCAGCAACATATATCGTCGATCGTTGCGGTTCCGCGTATCCATTGTGGCGTACATTGGAAAGGGAATAACCTTGCCCGCATTTTCTATAGTATCGCAAGATATCTACCCCTGTTTCCTTTCGCGTACCGGCCAGATCACCCGATTATTATCCTTAAACCTAAACAGATACCGTATCTATTTTTCATTTTCCAAAGCCTAGCAATTAATCTTAACCAAAGCGCGATCTCGTTATTCAACTGTGGAAGAAATATCCGGATAATAAGTCGATCATCCGTGATTCACGGCTAATTTCAAGCTTTCGAATCGTTGGATCGATTCTCATCTCGAGATCGTTCGACTACCCCCAATAACAGGGTTGCAATTAGGCGAATGATCAGCACGCGCGGTTTGTACGTAACTCGCAAGAACCAGATACGTGGGCTTTGTAATTGTAGATTATTACTTGGGTACCGCGTGATCTGATAAGCTAAGCCCAAAGTAAAGAAATTACGCGATTCAATCGTACCTTGACGCTCGTTCTAGATGTGTAAGCAAGAACGCAGGTATTGGTTGCTTCCTTCATTCGTTGCAATATCGCCGAGATACGCAGTTTTCCTACCTCCAGATATATATCGCCAATTAACATCCTCGTACTCGGGACCTATTATTCTTCCATTTTCACTTTCCATTCGTAAAATGTGTCGGTCACTTTGAATGGTCGAATGTCTGTAATCTTACAATAACGGATGGATCGTTGTTGTCACGAGCGCGCAATGTTTCATTTCGTAACGATACAGCGAAGAGGAGAAAGGATTCTTATCGCTATATGATGGCGAACTTTGTTTAAGATACAAAACGATCGATATGCATAAAGAGCAATTCTACAATGCTGCTTAAGTCTTGCAAGCATCTTACGAAACGACAACGATAAAAAGTAACATATTTGCACGTGTGAAAATTGACTCAGCCTCCATCCTATGAGGGTTAAAGGATATTTTTTTTCAAAGAAGATAGAAATAAGGTTATAGCAAAAATAAACAACGCTAGACCAATAAAAGGAAATGTTAAAAGTCGATTCGCCGAGGGAAGAAAGAGCAGAGTCGGATAAACCGTTGGATCGTTCTCCGATCGACGCTCGACAAAGCCGATCACCCACGCCTCGCAGGAATCCCAAGGGCGAATTCGTGTCTCTCGAGCCACTTACACCTCCGGCGGCTGCTCCGGCCAACCGTAGTCGATATAGTCCGACGATATCGCTTTACCGGTGTCCTCTCTCTTTCTCTGTCCCAGATTCGATGCCATACGATGCACAGTACATGCCTGTAAACATCATGGCCAGCTCTGTATACGGCCCTTGTAACGCAATGCGGGTCAATCGATCGGGTCTACCCGGATCGATCGGAGTATCTCGACGTGCGGTCCTTTACTTTGCTTCGGAAGGCCACTCGTCCTTTTGTCGTCGCAGTTAACAGCGTCGATAAATTCACATCAAGTTGCAAGTTTTAGGTTTTTTCAACTTTCACGTTGATCCAAACGATGTCGCGCGTCAGGTTTTTTTTGTTTTCTTTTTTGTTTTTTCTTTGAAAGGACAGTGTGATAAATTTAAGTTGAATCTATAATTTTGCGATACGTCGGAAGATAAGAACAAAGTATCACGGCGACTGATTCTATAATGTAGGTGAAACGGTCGCGCAACGAAATCCGCTTGTTCGCATCGAGCCATACAGCTCGACACCATTCATCGATAGCATCGCGAAATCGGGGAAAACTTTTAAGCGATATTCATGAACGGTTTGCTGCGAGTTTCTTCCGCCTTTCCTCCGGAAAGACACTCAGGCTTCGGTTACGCACGACCTGTTGCTCCTACGATATATTTCACCGGTCTGTGGCATACTCGCAGACTTGGACGCGATTTAATCGCGATACGAGTTACGCGCGAAACTTTCACGCGGCTGACGTCATTGGTGTAACGCCGAAACGAAGAGCCTTGAACGAGCAGATTCCGGAGCCGGCGTTTCGTTATCGTACACAAGGTGCATTCGTCATCGATCTAGTCATAGTAAACTTCTACAAACCTGACCTACATCGCTTTATGAATCACGAATTCGTGCTGTCGCTGTGAACCGGTAATCTCGCGCGCGATTTCGTGGATCGTCGTTAATTCGTACGTTGCACGAGTGATAGGAGCGCGATGATCGCTTCCCTTTGTAAATAACATTTGAAATAATATTCAAGTAGACTTCTTTCACGAAACACCGACTTACGTTCGTTAGCTGCCAAGCTGCCCATTTACTACGCACATATACCTATACGATTGTCACATAGCGGACAAAAAGCGTTATTTTGTCTCTTAGCAAACAGCACGTGTTCGCTACGATAAATCACGATAGAAAAAATCTCTCGTTTACATCAGTCCTAACGCGATTCGTGGCAAATGTCGGCTTTGGATCGATTCAGTTAGGCGAAGTCACCGAGTGTTACAGAACACGTGCAACGGTATACATATTTGGAAGCGGTTGCGTCGGATTTTCGCAATTCCCTGCCAGTACGTGGTTGGTGCACCGCGACCGCGGTCGTGAAAGGTGCGCCGTGAAAAGTTTACGCGTTGTTCGTGGTCCGGTCTTTTCAAGCCTAGCAACAGAAAACACCGGTCATCAGCAGAAACGCGAGAATTCGTTCCCCTCGACACGCACATTCCTCGTTCCAGGGACTGACAGCTGACGAGCCAGTCTGCGGCGCGTTTCTCGCACGCAATCACTGGTCTCCATGGTTTTCTCCGTTCCTGCGACTAAATAATCCCGAAAGCCTGTCTCCGTGATTTTAGAGTATCGCGCCTTTAATTCAAAAAGAGAAAGAGGGAGAGAGAGAGAGAGAGAGAAAGAGAAAAAAATGAGAGGAGGAAAAAGCCGGCATCGTATCGAAACACGAGCAAAAAGCAACGTTCGACGCAACGTTCAGATTCTTTTCTCCGGAAGAATGTAAGGTGAAACGTAAAAATTGCAGTCACACCTGTGGTGTCTGTAGCCGTGACACGGGATATGACATTCCGTCGTAAGTACACCGCATTCCAAGAGAAAGGACAGCAAACCAGAAGGAAATAAACGTCGTTGATATACGTAGGAATACGTAGGCGGGAATTGTCGCAAGAGATTTCATCCATATTTTCTTCGTTTATTCTTTCCTATTTCTTTCTTTTTTCCTTTCCGGATCATGAAAACAGGCTTGCACGAATTGCACGCGAATGGTCTCGTTCATGATCGTCCCGACGTAAAATACAGTTTTGCAGAAGTCGAACGTGCGTGACCGTGCCACAGACAATTTTACATGCCCACCTACTATATAGCGTCTATACCATGCACAGGTGTGGCCAGTTATTTCGCTCGATTTATTGCCCTCTTCGTTTATCGCTGCATAGCGACACATATTGGCAATGTCGTAACAGCTTTTCGTCCCACGTTGGCGAATTTTTCGATCCGCCTCTGAAAGAAATTATTACGATATTTTGGTACAGCGCGGCCACTCGAGAGAAATCGACTCGATCGCGGTCGCAATCGCGAGTATCTGCGCCGCTGTCCGATTTCGAAATCGATTCGTTCGTAACTCTGATCGACCAACGAACAAAGTTCGTCCGGCCATCGACTCCGCCGCTTTGCGCAGAATCGTTTTACCGTAAGTTGTTCTATCCTAAGGATTTGCATTTATGAAAGAAGAAAATAACCAGCAATATATATATATATATATATATGTATATATTCGCGAAAGTAGATCGGAAATGGACACTCGACCCGTTAAGACGAAAGGTCTACGTAGTACGGAACACGATGACACGAACTGTCTAACTGTCGCTTCCTCTTTCGTAAGCCGTACGTACGCTTTAACGTTCTCGTTTACCAGGTTGGGACGTGTCCTCGTTTCTCTGCGACTCCTTCCTTGAAATCGAACGATCTTGCCGTTTCCTCTTCCGATAGCTCGACGAATACCTCTGCATATATTAACGAGCGAAGGCACAACCTCCTTTTCACGCGAAATCGTATTAAACCGTTTGCGAATCGTTTTAGTCACATTTTTCTTTTTTCATCGATAGAGAACTTCGTCCGTAGGATATCTGCCCTATATTCTATTTCAACTTTCGTTTAATAGCGTTTTCCAAACAGAATAAAACGACGAACGACTATTAGCCGGTTACCGGTGCACTCGTCCATAGACGTTCTGATACTCTGCTTGATTTATAGTAACAGTTTCTGAATTTGATCGAAGCGTTGTAAATGGATGAAAAAATTAATTATTATTATGGACTCTGAGGATTAGAAATGTAATTTTTCTCGATATAAATTGCATCAACGTTTCATGTTTTTCTGCCAGTTTAGAAAAATCGTAGGCTCTCGTGCTTTCACCTATGCCGATTGCAAAAGGATAAAATAATTACGCTTGTTGAATTTATTCGTAATTTTTTAATGAAAATAAATCTCGCAAAAGGAAATATTGGAATGTGCGGATATTTTTTCACCGATAACGTAGATGTTTCGTCAAACGCGTTTAACTTCCAGAAGTATCCGTCTATGGAATATTTTTACATTTTTACGTGGGATGGTTAGTCGATGATGACCCGAATGTCGAGAAATCGTCGTGGGATGGGCGTAGCACGGGGATCTTTCTTTCGATTCCACGCACTGCGATAATTATACGACTCTTTGTAATTATTGCCTTCCCCTCCCAATGTCACCCTATGGCGCTAACCGTGTGGCGTCATGCCAGTCGCTTGCTTTCCACTCGAAACTTGCTATCTTTTTACCTTTTATGCGCTTGTAATTTTCACTTTTTCTCGATTGCTTCATTACACGCTGCTATACTTATTATATGCACGTGTCTTGTTTTTGTTACAGGTAAGCCTCGAGGTATTTTTAGCATGTCGAAGTCGAAACACTTCCGATAATTTATTATCCTTTTTGGTAAGACCAATATTTTTCGTTGTTTCGATAAACACGAAATTTTGAATTTTCCAGAATATTTTAAAATCAGATTCGAATCGATGCGATAATTGATAGGGTAGTTAGGTTTTGTATTCTTCGATGAAAGAGACTTTATATCGTATTTGGATCTGTAATATCATCGAGTAAAGTATTAACCATCACACATCTCAGAATCAAATAATAACTTGGATAATCGTGAAACATTTGTCATTTATAACATAATATCGTAGTTACGAAAGTATCATTTTTCTATATGATCCTAATTGGATAATAGCTAATAATAATAGCTAGAGGCTGTAATTATCTTGGTGCTATACACAATACTTGTAACAACAGTTAGATAATAACAGTTTGATGACTGGCTTCATGTGGACGTTATTAATAGTCTGTTGGTGGGTCTCATTGAGAATATATCTGGATAACCCTTAATCCCTATTTAACGCTCTGTCGAGCGAAATAATGGCCGACTCTTCCATGTTTACGAGCATTAGGATTTACGGAAAAGAGCAACCATTTACACCCTAACTACTTCGAACCCCGTTCAACTTACACATTTCTGCAACTTGGAATAACTCATTTACCAAACAACGTCGAAAGTTCGTTGGAAGATGCGAACGAGTTACACGCAGCGAGACGTAAACGTGTACACGAGAACGATCGCCGGTTGCCTCTGGATCGCGTTTAGTTAGCACAGTTTTCTCTCCGGGACGGTGAACGTCGCCGAGGCCGTAGACGTGGCGCCGATTTAAACGTTCCTCCGTTCCGCTCCAGCTGAAAGCCGTGCACTGTTGCTCGCCAACGTTTCCAGCCGCGATCTACGGATACGCTCGATCTCTCGTGGTCCATTGGAAAATAGCCGCGTTAGGATCTAAAAGTTTATTCCATCGACAGAAACCATCCACTGGATGGAAGCGTACGTATTGTGGAAAATTGGAAAGAATTTTTATAAATCCCTAACCGGTCCGATAGAATGGAAAAATATATTAATTTTGGTACGAGGATGTGAAATAGCTCGTTATTATTCAGCTCGGTGTTCGCGAAACTTCTTCAAGAAATTAAATACTCTAGAAGCCTGCGACATTTGTTTGAAAGAATTCACGATCAGCGAATTCTCTAACGCTTCACAGCGGATTTGCGAGAGAAGACACGCGAAGTTACGGAGGTCGAAACGCGCTGCGATTCTAATCGAAACTCTCTTAACTTTCGCTGCGAATTTTCCGAACAAGCTGATATCTCTGTACAGCAAGTACTTGGACGAGCGGCAACGAATCGCGACCTGACTAATATCCGCTTAATCGAGTCGCCTCTTACCTTCCACGCGTCCTTGCGTAAGCGGCTCGACGACGGCCTTTGTCGTTGTTATTGTGTCATCGCGAGTAATGGGTACGACAGGCCGCTTCTGTCGGACAAGAGGGAAGAGCGGGTATCGGAGAGGAAACTCCGTTAAAAGGCAGCCTCGAAAGCGCCACGTGGGCGCTCACCTTCGATCGCGACGCGTCCACCGCGACGCACTCACGCACACGACTGTTTCGTACGCAGATACACGCGTAGATTCGCGTGAGAAAATTTCACGGTATTTCGGTGTACGCGTCGAGATGCGTTAGTAATCGCGCGTAGGTTTTAATTGGGCTGTGTATATGCGCGGCTTGCTCCACACGTGTCACGTAGGTGAAACGGCACCTATCCGTGCCAATCCGTTCCCTTTGTTCTCCGCTCTGACGTCGAGACCTATTACTCGCGCGTTTATCTTTGCCCTTTCAGCGTAAATTCCCGGTCACGAGTCCTTTTCGAGCTCCGTGTCAACGTAACGCGGTCGATCGCGATAAATATTTCAGGTGGAAATAGTCGGACCGCAAAGTAAAGCGGCCAACCTCTTCCATTCCGTTCTTATTTTTCTTTCCTTAAGAACTCGATGACAAAGGACAAAGGAGTACGAGTAAACGACAGATTCGAAGCTTGATAAAGCGAACACAGGGCGAGGGTCATTTTTCTTGGTTTCAGCCCTCGAAACTTGTAAACTTTTACCTACTGATCGATTTTACGGCCTGGGTTTATCGCTACCATCTTCTGCATGGACTGGCGCAGCTTTCTCGTTCACTATGTTAAATCGATTAGGAACGAAAGTGGATAGGGCTGTTCGTTCCGTCAACCCTGTCGCGGCCGTGTTCGTCGCAGCTCTACAAACCTAGATTCTCGCGCGAGTCGGCGTCCAGAAGATCGAGTGGATTAAAAAGCGAAGCCAAACCAGTCCTCCCTGTTGTTGACGTGAAACTTTTCTCGGTTCGGTCTGTGAACGCCGCGAAATCGGCATATAAACGCCTTGGACGAGGGAGAGGAGGAGGGAATCCTCAAACGAATCGAGGAGTGAAATTTTACCGCCTTTCACCGTTTGCATGCCATTTCGATCGAACCTGCCACCGATGTCTCCCGCGCTGTCTCCGTATCTTCCACGATTTAAATCCAGCTTTACTCGGTGCGTGGAATTCTGCGTCGTCGTGGCGAAGAATCAGCCTCGAGCGACGAGCATCGGCAGAAGAAAAACGACCTTCGACTTTTGCTCGTTCGTCTTAGTAACGGATGCGTCAGAGCATCTCGCGTTCTGCCACGCGTTCTAACGTCATGTATCGCAAAAACTGCCCCGGATACATGGGGTTCTCGCGAGAACAGAACACACCATCCTACAGAAACGTAGCAGCACCGCGTAGATAGCAGAATGGAATAAACCGATGCAGACTATTTTTGGAATCGTTTGCTTATTCCCGTCTCTGGCATTTTAATCGAATATCCTGTTTGATGAGCAAACATTACTCCGCTGGTATTCCTCCTCCTCTCTCTCTCTCTCTATCTCTATCTATCTATCTATCTTTCTCTCTTTGTTCGTTCATTTTCCAAGAAACATCCGTCGCTTGTACAGTCACCGGAAATTCGGATTCTTCGGAGATTTTCTTCCCTCGAAAAATGATTTCAGAAGAAGTTATGCTGCAATGTCGAGAGAGTTTTAATCACCGGGCAAGGTGAATTTCCGCGCGCCGGTGGAATACCGAAGAGGTGAGCAAGCGAGGAAAGGTGGTCGCGATTCGAAGGCTAAATTTAAAGATCGAAAGGTTTGGACGGTGGCTGTTGGTCGACGGTCTGCCTCGGCTCGCTTCCAGATTCGTCGATCGCCGGGCGAATGCACGAGTATACAAATATATCGCAGGCGCGTGCACTGCACACACGCATTCCCTCGGCTACGCGACAGCGGTGCATTCCAGAGGAGTGAGCGCTGCATTATCATTGGCGCCAGCGCGCTTTCGATTCGAGGAAATCCGGAGAACAACCCTAAAAAAAGCGGTCTTCACGGTTTTATGACGCCTTTCTACGAGTTTACTTCCGCTCCTCTTCAACCGACTCTTCTCTTCTCTTCCTTTCTCTTCTCTGCTTCCTTCGTTGCTCGATATCCCTTTGCCGTTCGAACAACGTTTGATATATCTCTTCCTATGTGGCAACAGTCGTCCGAATACGCGCGCACCGAGACGTTTTATGGACCGTTTTATGTCTATAACTGCTTTGTTTAATTTTCTAGTAGACTTTATGGGAGCTAGCCGAAAATAAAAGCGCGACAGTTGCGTCAATGGTATCGCTTACGTAATTGCATTGACGCAACGTGTTCGTCGATGGTGACAAACGTATTAAGAAATAACGTTATAATTATCGTGCGTATAGATCGTTGCTATTATCGGTCGTTTCATCGAGCGTAAGAAACCAAAGCGCCTTTCGGTAGACCTTGAACTACAATCGGCAAGCTTATCGAGTTAGCGACAACCGGATAATTGCTTCTTGGCTAGTTAACCAGCGATAACGCGGCAGTTGGCCAAAGCGATCGGCGAAAAATTCTACTTCCGTTACACAGCTCGAGCGATTACGCTCTTGATACGTCATCGACGACCAAAAGACCGTTAGACAGAGAAACGTTATAAACGGGCAAAACACGGAAAGTGTGTCGCAAACGTGTAACTCCTCTCGAACAGTGAAATTGACAATGGAACAACGAGAGATCTGCGCTTGGACGCGTGGATAGCTGCAGGCACGTCGAAGAAGGATATATCATGAAAGACTTGGGTGGTGAACGCGCCGCAGGAAGTAGGCGATGGATGCGGGGCAGCACGACTCGCGTCTGTAATAAAACGGAACTCGTTTTGTGACCTCTGGCCATTTCGACGGCACAGTAAATTTTGCCTTTGGCGAAGGACCTGTTTACCAGTTACCGGGGCTCGTAGCAAGCCTGGGTTATTCGAGTCACCTAAGCTTCGATATCGATATCAAAATTCCATCTCGAATTCTGCACAGAATCGTCAAACTTGTACTTGTTGAATATGTACACAAGCTAGCCAAGTACGAGAATTACGACTAAAAATAGTAATATTAGTTGAACGAACTTTCCTTTTGATGAGTAGAAATTACACGCTCCTAGTGAATTAATTGTCAATGTACGCGATATGTTTATTTCGCTGTTTATCACGCTGCTTGTAACGAGGCGAACGTAGATGATTTAACAATAGTTCGCAAGAGAATTTAGCGAATTAAGAAGCAAATTATTTGCCTCGAATATGAACGCTGGTAGAACCGTCTTAGACAGTCGAATCTCCGAGCGACGAATTATCAGGCATTAATTTTACGAGGATACGGCGAGCCTCCTTGTCGACTCGCTTTCGCATTTTAGGAGGCTCGGAACGAGTTTCCCCGGTGAAGTACGCGTATCCGTGCATCGTTCATGTTGCAAACTGCGAGGAAGAAGTGGCACGAAGAGGCAAGTGGCACGAGGGCAAAACGAAAGGGAATGAGTTTTTAACGGACGCAGTAAAAGCGCTGGGCGCGCCCTTTCTCTCTTCGAGGAAGGCATTCCGTGGAACACAAATCCCGCAGTGTTTCCGAGGGTTTCACCTTTTGTCGGTGAGATGCTCGTCGATGGAACGACGTTATTTTCGACGCTCTCTATACCTGGGAGAGCCGCAGCCTGGGCCTTTTACTCGCCTAGTCCGGCTGTGTCGTGCCAGAACGAGTGAGTAATCCCTTCGGAATTTCGCTCGAAAAGTGCCTTTCCTGTGAAACCAACCAGCATCCTTCCGAGCACTCTCCTCTCTCCTCTCTTCTCCACGCATCGCTAAAGCCTCTCTCTCTCTCTCTCTCTCTCTCTCTGTGTTTTCTTTCTTTCACAAGCCCTACACGAAGCAGCGTTTATTGGAACATCGCCAGAAAAGAAAACCCTTCCTTTCATCCGCTTTCAAAGACTCGTAATATTCGTCCGAGTGAAACTTTATGGCGCGCCAAAATATTTTTTGGCTACGGATCCGGCTTACCCAGCTATCTCCGCTGGAAGATCAAAGTGCAGACGGATTGACGCACTCGTCGTGCTCTTTAAATTTCCGTATTTTGCCAAGTTTCATCCGAACGAGTCCATCTAGGTGACGATGGGTGCTCCCTAGATCCATCGATCGAGCTCGATCTTGGCCAGAGAGAGAGAGAGAGAGAGAGAGAGAGAGAGAGAGAGAGAGAGAGAGAGAGAGAGAGAGAGATCGGCCCGTGGATAATGCGAGTAACCTTCATCCGTGGACCGTTACTCTGCCCTGCCGGGCCCGCCGGCTACGGTTATTCAGGTCTCTGGGTCCCCGATCGTCGCGACACCGAGGTGAGGACACGTCTCGCGTGAGACAGCCTCCTTCTTCGCGCCACTCTTTCAGTCTCCAAGTCTATGCTTGACATCGCGGTGACCGTCACCACGGCAAACCGACGCGTTTCTCTTCGTCTTGCCCGTTAAATCGCGGTTCATCGCGGTAGATGCGCGGCTACAGGAATTATCCACGACGGTTTGTTACGCGCGAAAAGATTCTAGCGGAGAACGTTACTTCCGATTCGGTTCGAGGTCAAAACCGATTCGTCGACTGGAGACGCGTGTCGGCTCAATGGCTTCTCGCGTGACCGCCGGTCTTCCGCAAGTAGGCCACGTGCAAAGTAGGCCTCCTCACGAACCAGCCCGATAAACGAAGACGCGTTGCGGCTGCGGCTCGCGAGAAGTCATCTCGTCTCTTTCATCCTTCGTGTCTTGTCTCGACGAAATACGGGGTCACGTTGTAAAAGGCGTTCCTTCCCAGGAAGAACGAAATACCTGAGTCTCGAGATTCTCGCTAATGGGATCAAGGGGCGGACAGAGTTCGCGAGGCGTGTGCTCGACTCGCTCGAATCATTTGCTCCTACGCGACAGCTAATCCGTTTCTCACATCGAGAAATATCGTTTCGCGATAAATCTGTCGGTGTTATCCTTCGAACCTTTCCATCGAAGAACTCGACGCTGTCCGGAGAGATGATCCGTTGTCGCAGTGTAAAGTCTACGTCGGTGTTCGTTAAAAGTTCACGAATTACGTATGCTCGCTAACTACGTATGCGAACTCGTCGACTAACAACGAATACCGTTCACTCGGGAACGCGCGATGTTTGCTACGTCGAAGATTCCGTTCGTTCAAACACTCGATTGCAAATTTTCAAGTCCATTGTCCAGATGCGTACAGTTATCGCGCTAAATAAAATAATTCAAATTATAATCTGTCCTTCTTTGGGTCACGAAAAACCTTCCTTTCGTACAAAGAATATAGTTACGTGCCATTTAAACGATTATGAGAAGGAATGGCAATTACGAAATATTTGTCTAAACTATGGATACTAAACGATAGAAACAAACAACGATATTAACGATCGTCGAAACATGGTGGATCGCGGTTAAGAAGTTGCTGGCGATCGTATCGTGTAGCGGCCACGATTCTCGAAGGAGAGCGATTCACGATCACCTCGACCGTACACCTTTCCTAGTTTTGTCACGAGCACCGTGCCGAAGGCACGATATCGTTACAGAGCGATGGCGACAGAGCAACGATCTCGTGTCACGGTGTAGGATACGCGAATTCGTGCGTGGGTTTGCCGATTATATAGGCTGAAAGTTGCCGATCGTACCGCTAAAAGACCGTCCAATTACCGTGGCCGATGTGTGGTATTAATGAGAGCATGTCCATGCCATGTAGCTAGTTTTGAAAGCTGTCTGATTTATAGTCTCGGTTTCCTTCGAAACGCGATTAAGTATCACCGATATCTAACCTGCGAATAAGAACCCTTCTAGCACGGATCTCGGTATAGCGCGTGTTATATACGACGCTCGTGGACGACCTTATTTTACCGCTAAAACTTGCGACACTTTCCGCCGTGACTTTTTTACGAAATACCTGGCTGGCTGCTCGTAAATCGCTATTTACTTCTGCAATTCGCGATTATCCACGTATTTCCACCTTCGTAATCTTCTATTATTCTATGCTATTATTTTCCAGGAAATTAGCGGCGAAGAAAGACGTAGCGTTTCTTCAGAAAATGAGCAATAGCTTCTTTTTCTATCTAGCGGCAGTTTGAAAATTTCGTCTTAGAGATCGTCTTTTTGTTCTGAATCTAAACGTGTTCTTCCACGCTCCTGAAAATTTCCAAAATATTGCTCGTTTTATCGAAAATCATTCCTGAAAAAGCTTATGTGAACTTAATCGGTTGTTTCCACACTTTCAACTATGTCGTTAAAATCCTCTTGTTACGGTCTACGTTTAGAATAAATTAATTAGAATATATATATTTCCTTCAAATTGAAGAAATTCTTTTTAACGATAAAGCTAACCAATAGAGAAATAGGGTAAATTACTAAGGAAATAAATCATTTTATGGCTTAGGTCTCTGTTAAGCAAACGATACCTGCTAATTTGTGACGAAGGATATGCCAGGGACAAATTGTCTCCGCCTTAAGCTGGAATCGATAGTTCTGTGAAAGAGTCGCGGTTTACAGATTAGCCGGTTCTCGGTTCTCACGACTAGTAGCCTTTTGTATGCAGAAGCGAGCGAGAAGGCACGCAGGCAGAACTGCGCCGAGGAATTTCGACCGGACCCTGGTCGACGTTGAATCACACGTGAACGTTAACTCGCTTGGACGTACATACCGCATATACCAATCGCGTTGTGACTCACAGTCTTCGCGTTCAGACCCCTGTCAAAACACTCGACACATCGGAGAAAGGAACGCGACTTTTGTTTCGTAATCACGAATCGTTAGATGAACGAGACACGAAACGATCCACGTGTTACATCATGGTATCTGTGTATTTCTTACAATGACGAAGATACTTCCTAGAAAGGTAGAAACGACGGAACCAAGTTGCCGAAGACGAGTCATCGGATGCAACGCTTTGTAAAAATCTCTCTATCCTCTGCATGCTGAAACATTCGAGACGACCGATCTGTTCTCTTTCCTTCGATCTCAAATATTAGACGTTATTCAATCAAATTAGACGTTATTTTTCGATAGCCTGCGTAATTGTTACACGTAAGTGTACAGGCAAATAATTCGTTATCAGCTTCGGATAGGACACTTTAACTTCGCAAAGAGAAAAGGCAGATGGAAATTAAGGAATCGACGAGAAGCGCGGTTGATCAAAGTTTGGCTCTCGAGACACTTGTGCGATAAATATCCGAAAAGCGCGCTACGAGCACAGTTAGGCCGCTTTGGTCAGCGTTCGCGAAAGGGGAAAAAGCGAACATTCGAGGGACAAGGGAGAGGTGAAAAAAGCAAAGGGTTAGAGGCTCGGTTGAGTCACGAGTGCACGGTCAGTCGAAACGAAACGTCGACGTTCGCCACGCATCGTGCGTGCAGGTTGTACGCGGAGGGCTCACCAACGATACGTATCTATGTTCGACCGGCTGAGTCACGTGGGAAGCATGCGTGAAGTTATTCCTTGGCAGGTTCGGCGCTTTATACCCTTACTCGCCCGCCTTCTTCCTCCGTTTCTTTCCCTTTCTTCGTTTCCTCTCTTGCTGTTTCCAAGCGAACGAGTCAACGTGTCACGACTCGCCTCCTTGCCACCACGTCCATCGAATCGCTGCAAATTGATTCGAACGCGTCGGTCGTACGCGTAATCCGCGCTACGAACACCGCAATTGATCGATCCTAGCGGTTAGGCTCGCGTTCATTAGCTGACTATGAAAGGTCGCGCACTTACTCGCCCTCGTTCAAAGGAAGCTGTACCGAACGTTATCTGCATCCTCGATTTTAACGGGCTACTGTGCATACGGTTGCCGATCGTCGATATCTTCGTTGCTTATCGCCGACAAAAGTTCGATCGATTCTCATTACGTTTCCATTATTTCGTGGGAAGCGAAGAGAGATTGCAAAGAGAGTTGAAATCAAGTCGAAAATACCGGACGATACGTACAGATGTTAAAAACAATTGGTTCGTGGCACATAGCAACGCGTCTTCGTTTGCCCATGTGGGCGGATCGCTTCGGGCTCGAAGCGATTTGTCATAGCGACCATGTTAAATTATAAGGTCTCGATCGAACAGTCAATTACCGGCATTATGTAAATATTTTAGTAGAAAGATGGCAAGACGGAGCCAAGCCGGACTTCGGCCGGCAATAATGAAACAGGAATATTCCAATTAAGCCTCGTAGGAAGAATGCAGTCTCGCATAAACATAAAATAGCAAACGTCCGATAATGTTCGCCTTGTACATCGTCCGTCATTACGGTTAATCGTGTAATAGAAAGGAAATCTGTCTCGTTATACGACGTAGAGAAAATGGATAGAAAATGGAAGACGGATTTGAGGAGAGTGGCATCGAACCTTGGCTGTCTCTTAACAACTTCCATCGTATAATTATGAAATGAAAGGTTACTAGTAGAGGCAAATAAATCAATTTCATATCACCGCGATAGATAAATCAATTTCTATTTAAGATAAAGGTATTTCTTACGAGGCAAACGTTCAATTAGTCTCTGGTCGTGGAATTTCACGGAGGGTGGCGTCGATCCGTCTGGTTCCTCGAAATCCTCCCTCGTCGGTGGCAAAGGTAGGAGCGTCTTCGCCATTACCACGGTCTCCAGCTCTCGAGCACAATGCTGTGAAACGATTTGCACTTGAATGCCAGGTCTCATCCGTTTTCAGGCCGGATGCAGGTCCCGCCTTGCCCCGGATGCGATCCCTTTACCGCATCGACGCACTCGCGTCTCGTCCAACTATCTCGTTCTGTCAAATAGCCGTCGAATTTCCACTATATTTTTTTTTTTTTTTTCTTTCTTCGTTCGCTCGGCTCGAGGACATCCATTCTCCAGCTCGCAATTAAACGAAGCATTATAAATTCATGGAGAACGAGACACACGATCGGGTTTGTCGTTGGTCCTGTTTTTTCGGTTGGCAGGCAGTTCGCTTCCTCTTAACCGAAATACAAACGCCCACGCGTCTCGCCGACAAAACCAGATACGTTTCTCTCGATTTTTCACCACGGCTATAAATCATGGCCACGTCGGTGTCTCGAGTTAATAGCTGAGTGGAGAAACTCATTAAGTATCCCGCGAATGGTTTACTTCTACTTACGCTAATAACCTTGCCACTTTATTGTTTGCTTCCTCGAAGATTCTGTCTTTATTTATTATGTCTGTTTGCGTATCATTTATTTGGAACATTTAACTTTCGCCAACGCGATACGAACATGTATTTTTATTCGCGCTCTGGGAAAACTTTTACAATTCTGTCGTTACGACGATGGCTAACAACTTCTCATCGTCAATTTTTTCATCGCGAAACTTCTTTTTCGTCGCAAAGTCACACGCAGCCGCGATTCAATCGCGAAAGAGAAACGCGTCGTTTACATTCACAAGTACGACGAATTATAATATTAGATGACGTGTAAAAGAAAAGTCGAGGAGTATCGGAAGGTGATCAAAGTCAAGCCAATAGCAGTAAATTGAAATAGCAATGCGGAGAACGCGGTAAAATATGGCGGATTCATCAGGAAAGAAGCTATAACGACTAACGGTTAATAGATGCAGCTTCCAAGAATAGAACATCCTTGAAGGGGATAAGCTAACTGCAGCTCCGATATACTGCGATTTACTTTTCATCCTCGTTTCCCATCGATCGCTGCCGCCCAACGAGACCGTGTGAAAAAGCCACTTCTCACGTCGCGATTCCAACCATCGAAAAACGAAAAACACGAAAGGTAAAAAAGAGCGGTGGAGCGCAACAAGCATAACGAGTGTTATCGCGATGATATTTCCGCGCAGGTATGTATCTCGCCTGCGGTTAATTTTATTTCATGCTGCGTGATATCGCGAAGAAAAACAAAGAAACGATACGATTCTTAGAAAAAAAGGAACCGTTGAAGAGTGTTGAAACAGACACGGAATTAGTGTAATCGCGACACTTGTTGTCATGCGCGGATTATTGTTATGGTATCGTGCGACGACAGTCGGGGGTCGTTGTTACAACTCTGCCATTCGTTCTCCTCGGTTCGAGCGATACAGACGTGTACACGTAAGTGAAATATAGAAATCGATTTAAACGATGCCTAGTATTCCTGCTATTTTCCAAAAAGTAGAGAAACAGCTCTGATATTTAAAAACGAATTTAGTAGAAGGGGAGAAAGATAGATTTTATATTCGAAGATCCCTAATAATAGTAATAAATTTTTCTTTATTTACCAATAGAACGATGTAATACTGTCGCACTTGTAAAATCAATCACCGTATACGACGTATCGTTTGCAAGATATAAAATTATCTATACATAATTTAATTCGTTCTGAATTTATGAAAAGACGAGTAATTAAAATAAACGAAATATGTATTTGCACTTGCAACGATTGTATTTGTGTTTGCGCGTTACATGTTTAAGACGTTCAAGTTGTCGAAGATTCGAACGTTGTGGCGAAGTGGGCGATTCGTAAATGTAAAAAATAAATATAGAACTCGTTGCTTACATCGTTCGAGATGTAGATGTATTCCATTTAAGATGCTAATTGCGCGCAACGAATGACAGTAAATATCCGCGAATCGTCGTAGAGTTTCGCCGCGATTAAGTCGCGTTTCGACGCGTGACCACCGAGGTCTGAATTTTTGCTGATTGTTTTGCGAACAGCCTCGAATCGGTGGTAATTGATAACCGGTTCTCCGGCGTATTCGCTTAAGACGTATATGCTTCTCTTATATCGAGCAGCGTGCTGACTCTTAATGAATTCAGCTGATCGAACGCGTACCTTTCGTCACGGGGACGCTCGAAATCCACGCGAATTCCTCGAAAAAGATCTGCTCCTCGAAAAACCTTCCTCGAGAAGTTAACTAACCTTCCGACGAACACGTTCCAACGCCATCATCGAATACGGTAGACTTTGGTTATTTGGTCCCGCTTTAACCAACCAGGTTTTTCATCGAATGGTACAGGACAGTGATAGGTTTACAAACGACGTATCTTTGGTTCGCTTTAGAATCTACCGTGATTTGACGTTATGCTCTTGCGATAAATCATTAGCGTGTTGAGAATGAGACGTTAATCGCGCACCTATGTAACGAGATTAGAAAATTAAGGAAAAAATGTAAGATCTTAGCGAACGTATGTAAATTACGAGTTAGTTACGTCGTTCTTTAGACGTCTCATCGTCGAGGACGACAATTCGTGAGACCACAGGCTACCACTTTAACCATAGCCTTAGAAAACTTAGAACGGATCCTCGAGACAGTTTGAACAAGAGCGCGTTACATATTTGTCATGCTCCGGTCCGGTAACGTACGTGCCTCGAATACGGCCGCATTCGTGTTTAGAAGAACGAAGAAAATCGTAAAGTACGCGCGATACAAAAGCGAGTAGCGGATCCTCGTTGAAGTATCGTCTCTAAGGTAATTGCGACACGCTTTAGTACTTGTCACAGTTTCACGTGGTCGCCGGCTTTCGCTGGCAACGACGAAGACCGGCAACTCAAGGGGGAAGGTAATAATCGTTAGTCTCTCTGCAAAGCGACGTTACGTCACACGGCCGAGTTTCTAGCATCCGTTTAACGCGGCCGATTGCTCCGACTATTCCGCGATCGATGCCCCTTCTTCGAGCGGTTCCAAGTTTCACGTCGGCTGGATATGAAAACCAGTTAATTTCACCCGATGTGCTTTTGGAGTTATTCCTAGTAGAATAAATGGGTAATATGGTATCGTATTACCTGTATTTACACGTTACCTAGATTAAGCAAAAAGTCACGAACATTTGTAATGATTTCTAATCTTACACCGAGATAATTGCTTTATTACTCGTATAGTGGATATCGAAAACGCGCTATCGAGAAACTATTGCCTAGACCGATCCTTATCTTTTAATATCACCATTCTTTCCGTCGCCATTCTCTAAATTCAAAATTGCTCCAGCTCGTAGAGAAGTAAATCTCGAGCTACGTTTGAAAAATATATGCCTCGAAGAATGCGTTTTGTAACCTACTCATATTGGAGTACGAAAAACAAAACGAGTTGTAACACAACTCGATATAAATGAAAGTCAGTCCGTTGGGAAAATATCGGTTTCCAATACTCGATTATGCTAGTTCGAGACGATAAAGGCTGGTCTCGTAAAATCGAACGTAACAAGCGAGACACGAATGAAAGCGCGCTCGTGGTTGGTTCACGAATCGATCGGAGGTCTGGAAACGATCGGATTTAGACGCGATTCGCGCGTCCATCGATCGCAGCATTGACACGCTTTCGTTTTTCTTCCGTGGGCGAAGGAACACGCGTGCACTTTATGCGCGAATTAAAAACCTCTCGTACGCATATACGCAGCGAAAGAAAAAGTTATCAACGTGGAAGCGGAATCGGCGTAGTGGCTCGGTCGTGGAAGCGTTGTAAGGAAGCGTTTCGATGCGAAGAGACAGCCGAAGCACACGGTTCTCGGCGTTGTTTCGCGATTCGCGTTTCTCTTACGTACGGCTACCTGCGGTGGCTGCTATCGCGAATATATATCCGTCGCACGTAAAGAAGAAATAAATTCCCAGCAGGCCGTAAAGAAATCCGTACCGAAGGCGTGTGCACCATCGCCTTGGTAGCTCGCCAACGAGGTTAGTGGGATTTGAGATTTTCGATAGCTCCTTCCTACACGTATACGGCGTAACGTGTCGAGGATAACCGGCGTTCTCTTCTCGCGTGAACGCGTTCCTCCTGTGCACGAGAATGCTCGATCGTGTCTCCTCCTCGGCCCAGGTTCCAGCTCTTCGAATCCGAACCGAAGAACCAGAGAGCAACAACGCTCGATTCTCTCTTCTCCTGCCGGCTAATTTGCATACGAGCGAGTTCGATGCACCAAACCTTAACCCTAGAATCGTTAACAGAGGAATGTATCGAACAAGACAAGCAGGAGAATGTATAATTACCATTATTTTCTATGTTCGAGCAATATAGACGTTTAAAAAATTGCTGGTTCGATGTTACGTACACGCCACTGTCTATATTTTCAAAGCGTTTCTCTAGCGTTAATTCTGTACTATAATCTGCTAGGCTTGTTAGAAACAGATATTTCAATTGATTTAGGATTTCAACATTAAACAGACAGAAATTGTATCAAGTGTCCAAATATGTACTTATGAACGGTAGCATATATCATATTTTTCAGCAGAATTACCCACGACTGAACTAACGACAAGTTTTTCGTGTTTGTTGCAGGTACGTATCGCTCGGACGTATTTACCGGAGATACTGGTAACAGGGATCCTCATTGTGACAAAGTATACCTACGATTAGTCGACACTGATAATTCGTTATCGTTACGCATAAGGCGTCGCTCGGGAGATTGCCTCACGATTATCGTTCTACATACATAGCAACGAGCGAAAGGTTACAGGCGAGCTTTTCCCTTTTCCCTTCTTTCGTCTTGTCGTTCTTCGCTGCGACGAAATTTTCGTGAGTGCTAATTTATGTTATTAGTCACCGATTTCTGGCAATGGTATCTTGCAGGGTCGCTGTGAACGCCTCCGACCGTGTGTCTTTGCGTTTCGAAAACAATCCGTAGAAATTATTTAATCTTTCCTGGCGCAACGCGAAAGAAAATATTTCCTGTCGTGTTCGTAAAAAGCGAATTCCTAGAAATATCCGCGGTCTATCGTCTGGCACGAAAGAAGTCTTATCGAACATTGTGAAAATTCAGGGTCAAGAAACCTTATCGTCCTAAACGAAACTCGAACGGTACAAAGCGAGGACAAAGATCTTTTGGCAAGACGATACCTTTGGTCGCCCACGTTTCGCGTCGGTCATCGCACATTGTAAACTGTTGTCCACGACGCGTGGTACAAAAGTATTGTACTTGCTCGTGCCTGACTCACGCGACTTGATTTGGTTTTCATACAGGAGAGACACACGACACACCTTGATTTAACGCAACATCTTCCTCGGCTAATTATGATTCATCGACAGTAGCCATCGATAGCGACGACGTTTATGGAAATTCTCCCTCTAACTGTGACTAACATGGCCGATAACTGTTAGTCGATGACATCGTGCGCGTCGACAAGCAGCGCTATATAATAGTACGTTTCGTTGTCGAAGCAGTAGCGATAGGAAAGAAACATTCTTTCAAGACAAGCCGGTAATAAGGCCGAAGTATCGTCCTAGTTCTAATTGGTGCGTCTAAAAGCCAAGTCGGAGAATCCCACTTTCTGTAAATATCCGAGCGTCGGTGGTGACGAACATCCGCATACAGATAGAAACGAACAAATATAACGGACCTATCGGCTAGAAAAGTAGCTATCACGAAAGGGAAAAGAGAAAGAAGGAAAAGAAGGAGAGATGGACCGGTCGATCCGACGATCGTTCATCTCGACCGCACGGCGACTTCCTGCTGTCGATCGTTGAAGTATGGCTGGTGTGCACCGACCAGTTTGGTACCCTTCAAAACCTCCCATCGACGATCGCAAATAAACCGAGTCTACTTTGATGCCTTGCGAAAATAAAGCTGACGTTCCCTCCCCTGTATCTCGATCGAGCATCGTTGCTACGAAGCCCAACTACCGTACCTTCCGCGAGACTCGCATCTCGCTCGATAGATTCGCCGTTATATTGGGTCGGCAACTATGTGATTGCGGATTTTGTCAGTACCACCTAATGACAGAATCCGCAATCACTTAGTTACCATTCTAATAGATTTCGTGAAACTGTAAAGAAAGAGAAAAATAATAAGAAAGTAGAGGAGATGAGAGGGACCGAGGAGGAAGGAAGGGAAGGTTGTACGGTGGAACGTTGAAAGAAATCACGAGAGATAGGGGATGGAGAAATCCGTTGGTATGGAGTATCGGTTTCTTCGGGGGTCCCGATTTAGCCACGGAACGCCGCAAAACGCCAATAAGAGGATACTTTGGTCGTTGTCAGGATTAATGCTCGTCACGAACGAACGAAGGGACGGGCGTCGACTTCTAAATTTCACGAGGAAAAAAACTAACCGGAGGGAGACGCACGAGGCGTTTGGCGAACGTACGTGGACGAAAAGGAGGAAGCCTCGGGCAAAGAGGGGAGACGGACTCCCTTGACGTCCTTCGTCGGTCGCCACAGTTTGCTGACCCGGTTTGAAAAGAGCAAAAATCGATGTCGATGGCAGAAGGAAGGGACCCAGGGGCCGATCGAACCAAAATCGACCAACCGGTCGACGGCTGGGTACCGCGCATTAAAATCTCCCTGCGCTAATCTGATTCGATTATTAATCCTGTCGAGATCAGGCTTCTAAAAATAACAGCGTAGGTCACGGCGTGTGCCACAGCCTCGATCTCTGCGTAAAAATTGTTAAGATGTTGTAAAACAATGTCGCACGAATCGATCAAAGTAACATCGTTTCCAAGGATCTGTGGATCGATGATGTAATTTAAATAATTGAAAAATTGGAGAAAAGAGTAGGTTTTTGCTATGACTCATTTAATCGCGATATTAGAATTCATCTAGCGTATAATTATCCTTCTCGTTGGAGATGAAACGAACTAGTCAAGAGACAGGAATCGCGCGAAAACTCGCTGAGCCGTTGGTTAATGGCTACGAGAGCAACGAACGAGGAGAAAAAGAGGAAAACGGAGCCGGAGGAAACTGGAACGGGTCGTTTTGTAACCGTTCTCGGAGGAGGTTAAATATCATTCCGTTCGTTCTTCGGCGGGCAATGGATAAACACCGGTGAACGATTCGCGTGAAAGTTTCATCGTGCTCGTTGTCCGATAAAAATGTTGCTCGTCTGAACAAACTCTTCGAGAGAAGGTAGACGATCGTGGTATTTGGTCAACAGGCTTTTGACTGCTGTCGACCATATAATTGCGAGATCCTCGATGACCTTTCGACGCACTCTCGACATTGTCGAAAGGTTAAAAATTAAATTGTTGGAATATGCATGTACGTATATTGCGAGAGTCGAAGCATATGGTCCACAGAAACGTTTTGTATGATATTCAATATCGATAGCGACGAAGGAAACACGTTGAATTGCGATTCACGTTGAATCGAATTATATTGTTTTCGTGGCATGACAAATTATTACAACTTCGTTCGAGATATATATGTATATATGATCCTTCGTAGAACCGAGAATCATCTTGTGTCACAGTAATAATCATCCTGCAGGCAGAGAAAGAAAAATTTCTGCGGCGGTCGACCGCAGGAGGTTTCGAATGAAACGATTCGAAGCGGTTTGCGGGAATGCAGTCGATCCCGTAAAAATGATAAAAGTGTTCTAGCATGGAAGCAACAAGCAGAAAAATACATTTTTGCCAGCAAGATTCCAAAACCTGCTCCCGTGACATTACCGCAGCTGAATTCCTTTTCGTACCACTGTGAACGAGGCATGGAATTCAAACGACTGTTTAAGAGCTCGTCCTGCTGCTACTTTCTTCTCTCGCGACATTTGCGAAGAATCAGGAACTGCAACAGACCCGAGACCGAGGATTATAATTCGCAAAAAGAAAAAGAAGCGTTTGTCATTCCTGTGTCAACTATGAACATTGAGTCGCTTAGAAACTATACTGATCAATCGCGTAAATTAAAACGCTCAGAAGCACGACAATAACGAAGGATATTTGCTAAAATTTGCCCTACTTTTACAATTTACAAGTATTTCTTTATGTATGAATGTTTTTCTCGAAACGTCGAATACAAATTCTGTATCTGGATGATCTGAAATTTATAATTCTACGAGAACCGCTTTATTTCTAATTCTAAGAGAAGTCGATCATCAGATGGATTCTCAGAAGCTCCATTGTTACTCCAAATTTTGGCTCCAGGTAAAGTTTCTCCGTCACAGTGCTTGGCGTCAAGGGATTAAAAAGATCGATGAAAGATTTATCCAGATCTTGGTCCATTCACGACGCAGACACGATTATAAGCCCGGACGATTGCGTTGGAAGTTTCGCTTCTCAGCGAAGTTTAGTCGATTAGCCGGCGACGCTTAAATGGCAGCGGCAGACTCGCGACACGATATTCACCGTATTTTTCTCGTTTCATCCTGGACAGCCGCAAGCCGTATCAAGTGCGTGTATTGCGTAACGCGTGTACCCGCTGTGCGTCCAAGTCCACCAGCACAATGGCGTTAACGAGCGACAATCGACGGGAAGACTGCGAACGTGTCCGCCTGACTCGCGCAATAATGCGTTTCTGTTACCCTTCGTTTGTACTCTCGCCGAACTAAATTCTCGCTTCTTCGATGATTGCTTCCTTTTAGCTCCATCAACATCAGGAAATCCACAAAAATGTATTTATCGCGTTTGCTCCTATGATTTTCATATCGAATCGTTGCTAGATCCTGCGGATTTTCCCTCTTTAATCTAACAATTGTAGTATTGAGTTGACAACTAAGTCAAGGATTTTGTCAATACCACCTGATGACAAAATCCGCGATCATTTAATTGCCAAGCCAATACCAGTGAAAAATTTCTCATTTATTTTATATTATAGCCCATAGTATATGTTATATAGTCTACATTATGATGTAGCATAGCATATAGTCGGTTCTTAATCTGTGATCTATGGGCCCCCGGGGGACGGAAGTCATCACGCACGCAAGTTATTATTTTTTTATTCGAATAAAAGATATTTAATGCGCGTATTCGTCTATCTATAACGACTCGCTTCTATTGAATTTCGGAGGTTGTCGATGAGAGTTTCAAACGCGTATATTTAACACGTTACGGATGGAAGTTGCGAGCTAAGTCTCGCGGGTCTGAGACATTAAAGAGTTATTTATAGAAAATCGGTGGTAAACAAAAGGTTAAGAACCTCTCCGTTATAGCGTATAGGGTGGTAGGGCAGTTAGTTTCACGCGAACCGCTTAATTCTGGACTGAACGATCTCGATGCCATCCGATGGTTAAGTTTATCTCATTACAGGGCCCCGTGGTACGGAAACCAGAGCGACTCGTTGCCCCCGGTCGTCGTTAATTACACTCGACTCTGCTGGCAATTAAGGAAATTAGCAGATAGGTAGGCAGACCGACCGCGTCGTCTACGATCGCCGGCTCTGCATCGGTTCTCTCTCGAATGCAAATCCATTGTGCAACTACTGCAACGGGCCAGCGTTGCATCGTTACCAATGCGGTGAAATTCGTTCCAGTTGCGTTCGCAGCTCGTTAGGCCGATTACACAACGTTGCGCAACCTTCTCCTCTCAGGGGCACTGTAACGTTTTTTTCTATCTGCACTTTCTGTGCTTTCTCATCACAAGCTTCTCGATCATCAAATACAAAATTAAGAGGCACTGCAACGTATTTTACTTTGCGATATTTCTGTTTACTCCTTGCGATTACTCTGCGCGCGCCAAACATCAAACGCTGTTACCACATCAGTCGTATGTCTACTCTGAGCCATTGTTTGCGTTCAGCTTCTTGTATCCATCCGTCAACAATTTTTAGTACAACTTTACAAACCACTTATCGTCTGCAACATCACACCGTTAGCGTTCGATGGAAATTGATTTCGACCTGCACAGCAACCGACCATATCCGAGCTGAACGCTTCTCGCACCAAATAAATCTACCCTTTCTGTAGCTTTCCAACCTCTGAACCATCGAAAGGGCTACTTACATAGATGAAAGAGACGCGAGGTACGAAGGATGTCGACCGTTAGCGCAAGGTGCGTGGCCAAGCTCGTAACCGCGATAGCCGAGCAACGACGTTGCGTACAATGTCTCCAGTCGCGGATGTCGATGACCCTCGAACGTCGGTATCGGGACAAGGAGAGGATGGTAGAAGGAGAGGCAGAGGAGAGGGAGACGGAGGGGAAGGAGAAAACGGTAGAAGCGGTGGACGAAGATGGAAGAGTAAGGAAAATAAAAAGGCACAAGCTCCTCAAGGGAAGAGGTGGAAGAAGGTACTTCGTAGACCGGATGGTGGGTAGGAGCACGAGGTCGTCGGACTGACCGGTGTGTTTAGTAGTTAGGAAGCTAATGGATGCCTTAAAGGACGATGGATACACACAAGGTTGTGTTGCACGACGTAGACTCTGATCCCGGTGTTAGCACCGATTTCCTGGTCCGCCGCTCTACACCAGAGGGCAACGAGCACTTAACGCTTTGCTCGACTCCCCTACCTCTTCTCTTGACCCTGGGTCATTGATCTTACACCAGGCTACGTATATAGTTTTAATGTGTCTATGCTCGGTAGCTTTAAGTAACACGCCGTTTCGAACTTTGCGGTTGATCCCTGGTCGTGGGAAGAAACAACAGACATCCAATTTAGGAGAGCTCGACCACCGAAACGTTGTAATATCTGACTTACGATGTGGTCACTCGTCAGACACTCGACGCCAAGTCGTCGTATTTTAGGTCATGCTGGACCTTCGACTCGGTGACTCCAATCCGAAGGGAAAGTTTGTTTCTTCTCGCGTTTTTAAATGCGAAAACTACGGGTGGAAAGTATGAGAAATAACGTTTCTTTTATCGTTCAGAAGTTACACGGATTTGTTCCGTGATCCGAAACGCACAGAAAAAGCGACATCCACATGGCACGAATTTATGGAAGCAAGTCGTTCGTTGCTTAAGAGCGTATGGAACATCCAAGCGAAAACGTATGCCACAAAGAGGTCGCAGCCTCAAGCTCTCGATGCTTTTCTCTGTCTCGATCATCGTGCAAAAGCTTGGAACAGCTCCTCGTCGCGTCTCGTACAAATCCAGCACTGGATGGAGATACCACTACGGTGAAAGTGTATACTTTCTATGGAGTTGGCGGCACTACCGCGTTCAGCCTCGGTTAGAACTTTATTCCACGTTGTGAACAAATTTGCGAGACTCGATGCCGGGTAACTGGTTCATCCCTGAAATCGAAGATTCGAAGGAACGAGATGTAAAAGCGAATCGCGGCTATTGGTTCGCGCTTCTTCAACATGGGACACGGTCGGGTGATCGAGCGAGGTCCTAAGTACGCTTTAAGTCCCGCACAGATACCAGAGACTCGTTGGAAAAATAATAACGTATTTAAGAGAAACAAACATAGTGAAAGTATTGTTGCGTTCTTAAATATTAAGGTTGATCACGAAACCGTGAGCAAACTATTCCTTGATATTCCCACGGATCCTGCAGCGATCAAATGAGACGCGATCGTCTCTTGGACCGAGAAATATGCAATAAATGTTAGTTTGCGTTTTCATCACCGTGCAGATAATAATACTTTGTACTTGTAAATAATAATAGACTCGTGAACGCTGTAGAAACGAATGATCATTCTCTTTTGTATTAACACGTTTGCTTGCTACTGAAATGCCTCGGCATATATGTATGCTGCGACGTCTTAATTATTTGAAAGTTAGCTGCTAGACTGTCGACGATAACTACTTACGCAATTTTGAGTTTCTGCATCTCTGCGTTCCAGGAAAGAGATTCGAGAGGTTAGAAATTTTGCAAATAACTTTCGTAAGCTTCTACTAATTTCATATTTACATTAAATTCGGCACTCGAAACGTATAAACTTTAGCTAACCACTGATTTTAGGATCGCACTACTCGTATATCGTTTCCATCTACAGTACCGGCCGCGGAGATCGAAGAGCAGGAAATGTCCAGGAGTTTCTTTAACCAGAGGAGCACGACAGTGGAACGGTCCAGTTTCCTGCTTGGTATACTTTCGTGACGCCTCGAGTTACAACTTTGACGTTATCCGTGGTTCAAGGAGCTCGTAAATTCGAACCGTTGCTTGCCAATATCGCAGCTATATAAAGATACGCGGTAAACGTTTGCAATTACCGTTTCCAGGTGCAATTTTATTTGTTACAAATTGCTAATTAATTTTGTTCCTTGAGAGTCGTAGAGCCTTGCATCGCCGGATAACGCGATCACGAACCTTCAGCTTCGCCAAATTATCCCGCTACGTCTCGCCTTCTAGCTTCATCCTCGTCTTCGCGGCAATTGCATGGTTCGAGACGTTCCGTTCTTTCGTTTTCTTCTCGGAACGTAGTCATAGGATTGCGAGCGCGTCGATTTAACGCGCTCCTCGCGACTAGACCTCCGCGTAGAGGGCTTCTTGCTATCTGGCTGTTGCAGCAAATCTCCCGTTTATCCTCTAACGACCTTAACGCCACAAAAAACGTCGCACCCCGGGAACATTTGCCTTCCTTTCTCACACAGGCTACCAATTTGCAGTAAAAATCACGGGAAATTGCGATAAATTTAACAACGCGACGTACATAATTGCACATCGATTTCTTGCACTGTTAATGTTATACAGAGAAGTCGTTTACAAAGTTTTTGACAGCGTTTCCTGGGAAACGCATGCGGTGCGTCAGAAACGGGTTAAGGGATTAACGATCGTTGCGCAATGAAACTCGAATACGTAGAAACGTTTAGGAAACACGAGAACGCGAAGTCGATATTTTATCGCCCCGCAGCCTCGAGGATTATCTCGGAAACGCGACTTTCACGCGGCGTTTCATAGCGAGATTTGAAAATTTGTTAACGAACGTTTACAGGAAATCTGAAATGCGCAAAGGTATACTGGATGCCCATAATATGGAAAAATGTATTGTACATAGTAAAATAGTTCGTAGTAAAATATATTCATAGTGAAATACTTGTTATAATATGTGAGCGGCGAAGCTTATTGAGATATCGTGTGTTTAATTATGTTCGGAATATGAATTTTCATAAACACATCCGCAGTTTAATCATTGCGGTTCAATTTATCAGTAATTTTATAATTGAAATACATCTCGTCGAAAACGCGTAATTATCCAGATACTTTTGAAAGATAGCGAATACATGTTACAAGATAAACATATAATTTTTTAATTTCCGGCGTAACAGTTGCGAACGTTGGCTCGTGAGACGCCCGTGCACGCATCAACTACCTCGAACCAGCTATTTTACATTTCCGCGGAGAAATCCGAAGCGCCAGGCCGGCAACGTCTAGATCCCGTGATTTCTCGTTGGAACCCGTTGATCAGGCTTGTTTTCTTCCACCGCTACCATAGAAGGTCCTCTCCTTTCGTCGAACGCAGAAATTCCACTCCTCGAAACGTGGATTTAGTCTCTTGCGTGCTTATGGTAGTTCGTCGTCTTTCGTGAAAACGTTGTATCAAATCGATAAAACCGCGGATCCACACGAAAGCATAAGCATAAATTATGCTACGCTGAGTTTAAAAATATTTGCATTATTATTGTAGTATAAGACCTAGTACAGTTTAGCTTAGCTTAGCTTTTGATGGAAACGCTTTTGCATATATATGTATGCGAAGCAAGTATTTTTAAACTTAACATAAACGACGTATGTTCGGTACATCTGACTTAATGAATCGGTAAATTCGTACTACGCCAATGGTGAATATGTACGTGGTCCAGCAAGTGTGTCGACTTCGGTCTTGTCGACGACAGTCACGCTCGCGCGATTCCGCGTTCGCTTAGACGAAAGTCGAGTTTCTGTCACGATACCTTTCAAGGTCAGGACTTAATGCGCCCACGTAATTAACCTCCAACGAGTTGGCAAGCGGCACTTTGTATTTTCACGGAGAAATCCGACCGCGGCTCCTCGTTAGAGACTTCGAACCAACCTCGTTTTCTTCGGCTGGCATGCGCTCCGATCGAACTCGGATTCAAGCTACTTAAAATTCATCACATTTCACGACTACAACGTTTACTTAGTCAGAGACGGTTTTATCGAAACTAGAAAACGTTAATCGATATACGCGTGTTTCTTAGTCAAGTTTTCTAGTTGATAGATGGTTTGGAATATCCAACCGAGGTAATAAATAACCGAACGCTTTTTATTTCAATTATCTCTTTCAATATTTAGCCAGAGCATGTGGAAATTAAGCTTTGCAATCTGCCGATGAGCTCACAGATTCGAAATATCGTTGCTTGTATTACTTGCAATAATCTCTTATCAATTTAGGCGAAACCTTCTTATCTTGTAATTTCTCTCTTAAAGTATATATATATATACACACACTATATTTCCAAATTGGTTTCAAATCTGAAATATTTCACGCGACACATACGATACGTGGACATGAAAAAATATTATTGGTAAATGTTGGAATCGTGAGTCGATGCATAAGAACACATCGTATCATGTACGACACGACCATCCCAATTAGATTCATGGAGATCCACGATCCAGACACATTAATCACAACTGCAGTTCTTCCTGGAGAACGAGTCCACGTTCGTTCGTTAAGTTAGAAACGAGCTTCTCTGTAACGGTCGTGAATAAAATTTCGGCCTCGATTTATCGCACCACCTGTTGGCTGCAGCTCGCAGCTGCCTCCTCGCTATTACGGGGAATTTGTTCACCGGCGTAACGAACGCGGCGCGGCCGTTCTCGCAGGTGCTACCTCGACGGGACGAAAAATACAATTTCGATTTCTTGCTCTCCGCTTGACGCCGTTCCCCGAGACTTGCCCGTCATCCTAACACGAGCAAATATCTTGGTTCGTGTAATTTGCCAGGTTTATTCGAGGGACTCCGGCGAGAAGAACGTGGCACGGTGTTGCGCAAAACTTGAAGACACGTTGCTCGATTCCACCGAGTTGAGATTAAGACGCGAGATTATACAGGGTGTCCCATGTGTTCTCGTTCAGCGATGAACACGCTGACGGAGTTTGAACGGTGAAACACGGGGACACTTTGTACAGTTGGCCGTTTCGTGGAAGAAATATCGCGCGAGTGTTGAGCAACAGCCTCGATGCATCGCATTTCCAAGACAAATTAGACTCGAAGGTAGATGCGATTTGTTGGAAGAAGGCGCGATCTTTACGAGAATCGTGCATACGCGAGCGGTAACAACGGAGCGTGGGAGTTCGACCTGGGCTCGACCAGGGAAATCGAGATCACGTGCATAGCAATGCAGCCACGGCGCGCACACTCGGTCTGCGTTCACTTCCTCGACTTCTGAACTTGTTTCCTAGCGTTTACGTGCATTACGTAAATCCACGTTAGGCTCTTTACCTTCGTTCGCCATCGCGTTTCACCCGGTGACCCGAACGAAAGCTTCGCTACGTTATGTTCCGACTGTGGCCCCTGTTTATCTCTTTCAGTCGTTCGATCCTGCATACATATATTCTGCGAACTTTACGAAAGTATTTGAACGCCTACAAAGAGATGGCGAGAATCGCGAAATCTCGAATAAGTCGATTGTATCTGCGTTCGATGTTTTAGGTCGATGGTAAAACGGGCTCGAAAGGACTTGAGTGCCAGGTCGTTTGTTTTCGAAAATCAACGAGTTTTCTTTATATTTTACTTTATAAATTCTTTTGGTATGAAGTTTTCACAATTTACTTTAACACATTTTTGATTATTTTTGCTTATTGTATTAGTACCACATATTTTTACGTATTGTATATTAAATGTTGTGTAATAATATGTATTGATATTACATGTATATATTACACAAATATATATGTTTCAGGTGGAAATTGTAATAAAAACATTTAAAGCATAAAAAGTTACCGCACCGAGAACGTAACTTCTCGATTAATTTCTCAAAAACAAAGGACTATGCGCACCAATCCTATCGCACCTGTTTTACCATTAATTTTGAAAACTTTTACGGATTTTACATCTTTGGAACATTTTATGAATACGTTACGCGATTGCAGATTTATATGCTTCATAGTTTAGTTCGTACGATCGAAAGAACGACATCGGAGGTTTATTTTGCTCGCTATATCGGCCGTATCACCGCTGTGGAAGGGTTAGTTGCTTTATTAGGAACGGGGAAATCTGCGAAGCGATTTCATTGTATCGAACTCGAGATATCCTGGAAACAATGCTCGCAATCTCTTGCCACCTAATGGCGCAACTGTAAATCCGATATTACGGCGACAGCGATTGCGACGCTGTAATTATAGCGATGTCCGATGCTGCTGCCGGGTCTAGCTGGAAAATTAGAACCCTCGGGTAAATGAAAGTTCAAATAACCTCCAATTATCGCAATCTTCTATTCTCTGGAAACGATTGCCTTTCCTTTCTAAAGCGCACAATCTTGTTACGCCTTCGTCGAAGCGATCGGTTCAAGCGTTCTCTTTTCGTTAGTCTTTCGTTTCCTTCGAAGCAATGAAAATCTACACGCTCGTGACTTTGGCGTAAAGGGGACGATATAAAGTTCCAAAAGATCGAAGACGAACTGCATTAGATGCGTTCCTCTCTTTTCCCTTTGTTCAGACGTTAACGTCAGATAGATCTGGCAGTGTAACAGCCTGTAATTAGAACGTAGATAAGAGGCCCGTTCGGTGGAGTCTGACCACGATCGTCGACAACTATTGGCATTTGCCAACCTACATACCTAGACAAGCCGTGGTTCTCACTCGTCGGAGAGCGAGCTGGCCGCATGATCAACGAGAGAGAGGTACCAAGACGCGAGTTAAACCGTCCGGCGACGTCGATCTCGCAACCAGTTTATCAAGTGAAAAGCATCCACGCCGATACTCGGAACAGCCGCGAAGATAACCCGGTCGAGCTACAAAAATCTTCAAACCGAGCGCACGCGAACTGTGTACAACTTTTGTGTACGAACTTTATCACCGAAGGTATCGTGAGATTTTTTATCGCCGATGCGATTCCTCCGCGAGCTACAGTCGATCCAGAGTAATGCCACCGATAATTGCATCAATGATCTCACGCTGCCTCGGCACCGTAAAATTTTCCCTGCAAAGTCAACGCGCTCGTTAACAGTTTTATGGTCGTCGATGATAATTAAAGCGACGTGCAGCCTGCTTTTCGCTCGGAAATATTCACGCGAGCTATCCGCAATGTGTACAGTAGGTGAACGAGACGTAGCGAGGGATGTTCGTGAAATTAGAATACTACAGGCGATTAATTGATCTAGCTATAGCTGAAGTATAATCGTTGAAAAAGTGTGCTGAACAATGTGTAAAGAAGCTACCGCGATCAAGTATTTTGTAAAAATTTCCGGTATATTTTCAGACTCGTTTCAAACGTCGCCAGTATAATAGCGTTTCATATAAGAAAACATACTTAGAAAAGATTTCTCCAAGCGTTGGAATACTTTTGTTTGGATACCGTAAGAAATATATTTTAGACATTACCGCAAGGGAAGGAACGATTCAGTGTTGACATCGTTCTGTGAACGAGGATCTATAGATCCTACGGGTCCTTATGACGTCCAATAGCTTTGAAATTAATTGTTACGATCATTGAAAGTTGTAAAGTTTAACCACTGACCGATTTTACGACCTCGCTATATCGCTTCCATCTACTATACCTGAACAGAAATACCTGATCGTTGACGACCCAAGCAGGGCATCGTCTCGTTCCCCGATTTACTCTGTGGGATACCGACCTCGTAACAATACTCTCTAACGACGTTTACACCGACGTCCGTCGCTCGATTCATTCGCTTCATGGGTCCTTCGTAACGAGCAACTCTATGCAGAAAAATCATGACACGCGTCCAGGATATTTTCTATTCTATCGATGGCTAGCCGAGATGTAATTCGATTGATATCGTGGAAAGAGATTGTGCGTTCGAAACGTGTAAACTCAATTACCGCAATTGGACCATTCAAGGGCTACAAATTGCCATAATAAAGCTTTGTTGCTACCGGGTCTCCTAATTTGGCAATTAGTCGAATACAGGTGCAAATGAGGTATCTGAATAGTAGCTTTAAGCTATCGCTCATAAATATCCCCGGGCACTTCGGTTAACCCGCAGTAATAGTACGCAATGTCTACCAAAGCCGATAGAAAAAGATTACTAGGAAGGGTAATAACTGTGACCAGGTTTTATTACATTTTCTATGAGGGTACCAGTCTGCAATTCTATAGTACCTGCTAGAAACCTACCAATAATATATTTTACCGTCTATGTCAATATTTGTACATTTTCTATATAGTATAATAATTTAGGAGTCCCTTCATAATCCGTCTTTTAATTTAGAAATGAAAATATTTAAAGGCACAGAGTAAGGTCAGGTAACGAAGTAATTCTACAAGATTTAACAGTTACGAAGTTTTACTGCAACGCACTAACGATACGACTTTTGTTAATGCATATTAGATTTTTTACAAACGGAAGAACATTTTATTTCAAATTTATTTCTAATTTCCTGCGAACAATCGATCGCAAATATTTTAAGTGAACAAAGACGAAATTTTATATCATTCAGCCATCGATGTGGTGGCGAAACGTACACGGCGTTCCATCTAATTCCGTTGTTGTATCGGCCTCGTTCGATCTCGAGGCCGTCCCCAAACGAGTCGTTCGTGGACCGGGAAAAACGTCTCGGCGTTGCAAAAAGAAACGAGACTCGTGCGATTAACGGTGATGCTTTCACCGTTGTTCTTAGGACTAGAGGCCGAGAATCGAAAGAGACGGTCGACAAGAGCGTTGCCCGCGCAACTTCGCTTTCTACAGGTTGTTTAGATCATCGGATTACAAGCGCACCGTTTCGACGCGTCCATGATACACAGGGTATGGTCGATCGTCTTGGTATCGTTGGAAAATATAGCCGCACAATTTATAGATTATTTGTTGTTTACCGAGTGGAAAATTAGAACGCGAAGCCAGACGCAGAATTTCCATACATTATGTGCAATTAGAAAAGCGCGAGCATAACGGGTTTGTATCTGCTGGTTGATGAAAGAGCGAAAGTAAAGCGTTCACGCGTACAACTTCCTCGCGCAACGTTACTTCACTCGTGACGTCTTTGTTCGTCACGCTCAACAGAGATAGACACGCGTTTCTAATTAATTTTTTATGGATTGTGGGGTTTAGCTTTGAATAACGTGGCTGTATTTGAATATATAATGCATTGTACAAGATGTAACGCACGATAATTAGACCGTGGATATCTGTGCAAAGGCATATTTTTATAGAATATTGGTAGTTTAGTGAAACTTGGAAAAGAAATTTATTTTGCGTCCAGCAGATTTTAGTCGCGTACTATTTATCCTACGTTTCATGTTTTTTTGCCTTTTCATATTTCATCGCATATGTTTTATTCGTCGCGTATGTTTTTTAAGAACATTTGTAAAGATGTAACCTCATACAGGTATATTACAACAATTTTTTAACGCTTTTCGTTCCGTTCGCAGAGGCAAATACGCGGCAGTGAGAAGATGTCGAGAGAGATCGAGCGGAAGGCAGTGGGCCGCGAAATTTCTAAGGAAGAGGAGACGGGCACAGGAATTGAGGGCGGAAGCCCTGCACGAAGTCGCGGTGCTGGATGCCGCGGCGAACTGTTCTCGTCTGGTGTCCTTGCACGAAGTATTCGAAACGAACACGGAGATGGTCCTGGTTTTGGAATTGTAAGTTGCATTCTCCATTTTCGAGGCCGAATTCCAGAATGTCTGTATATATGTACTGTTTTCAATTCAAAGGGCTCCTGGTGGTGAATTACAAATGATTCTGGACAGAGACGAAGTTCCGGAAGAACGACAAGTTGCCAGATTACTGAAGCAAATTTTAGGCGGAATAGCCTTCCTGCATTCCCTGAACGTCGCTCATCTTGACATTAAGGTGAGTGTCGAAAGTTATTCGATGCTTGCGAGAAAATTATTACGCTATATAGGGTGTCTCAGATTTTTCCAGCCAAACTCTGAGAACTTTGTGAGAATGTCGTTTGAAACTGTATGAAGAATATATAAAGTTAGTAGAATATCAATATAGTCGACCGAGTCATTCGGATGAAATTAAATTCAAGCAAACTTCACGGAATAATATGTACTGTACGTAGATTCAATTCTTTATCGCCGTCAGTGCTCTATCGACAGGAACGGCAAACACTTTGAAAGTATTAACACTTAGCGATTATATTGATTGCAAATCTACTCTCTTATCTTATAGCATAGCAACGGCAAGTAGACTACCGTTCCTTCGTATCTTCTATTTTTGTTCAAACTTTTTAACGAAGCTTTAAACGAAACGACCTACACTGCCGGTCGTAAGTATTGGGATATCTGTTTAGTATTAAATCGAACGTTTTTCATTGTTTTTATTCTCTATTATTATTTCATTAGAAGTCTGTTATTTCGTTCGCATCATGCGGCCAGATATTAAATAAAATCGTGTTTGTTAAAGTTTCCTCATAAACGCGACGAGTAGCTTATAACATCTCCTATTTATATCCGTAAAATATGAATATAATTAATGCAAACTTGGAATACCATGTATAGTAAGCTCGACAGAAGGAAATATTCCGGTCGAGAGTGTTTCTTATCTACCGAACATTAAAAACAACGAAGAATCCGATAAGAGTTGGTAGATTGTGGTTTCTGCAAATAAGTCTTATCTAGATTTTTCCTGTCGGGTTGAAAAACCTTCTCAGAGAATTGGCACGCGTACCTTTACGACCATGAAAGGACACGGATAAAAACTAGAACAGCGAGCGTACGATCTGCGAGTCGCGCCTAATCTCGAGGACCGAACTCGGCGATGAAAAGAAACTCGTTGGCAACGAAACGACGATGTTTCAGGACGGTGCTGGCAGTTTCTCAGCAACGCAACGTGCCCGGCCTCTTGGTCGGTGCGAACGACCTAAATCGTTATGTAAAAGTATCCGTATAACAGGGCGAGCCTTGCCAAATCTCGATTCGAGCGCGAAAACTGTTGCATCGTCGCGACGTCGAGACGATGTTACGCATCGTTAAAGAGGGCATCGATCCGTGGCTAGATCGTCGATCGATTTTACCCTCACTAATATCTTCTTGCACAATTGAACTAATATTGTTAGTAGACAGCGGATTTTTATCCATTTATGCGAACTTTGAAGATGCAAAAGTGCACACAATTTATGTATATAGTATGCATAAATATAAAAAACAGTATAGTAGCGGCGTATTTATTACGATATTTAGAGGATAAGATATGCTTTTCATTTAAGTTTCATTTCTTCAATTATGCTTATTTATTATTATTTATTATTATTTGAATTATTTCTTCAATTTCAAGTAGAAATCCGTGGTTTAATTATTAGCGTACTTTTTGTGCCGCGTATGATCTTTTTTTGCCGAATGTGCACTGTGGCTAATTCTTATAGCGATAGAATCGATCTGTTTATGGGAAACGTAAGAATACTATCGGGAATTTAAATCTACGATGCGTACTACGAGGGTTGCATTAATTTGTCGTTTCCCCACATTCGCATTGTTGTCTCGGAAAGTAACTTTCTCGCGAATTCAAATATTTGCTAGAAAGCGGGGACGCTTTCGTTGGAATGCAGAAAGGAGAAGACGCGCGTTTCCTCGCCACGTTGTTATCGCAAAACGCGTATTTGTTTAAAAAAAAAAAAAAGAAAAGAAAAAGATCATAAAGCAGAACGGCGAGACACGTGCACGAACGGGAAGGAATCACCGCGATGGAATTCCGACGAAACTGGCTTCGATACGACGTTTCTGCCTACTCGAAATTATTTTTGTACCAGCCACGAGGGAGTCGCGTCTCGCCGCGAAACTTTGACTCGAAAATAACTCGACGCGCCTCTCCTCTTAGCCTTTTCACCCCGAGAATAATATCCAGAGGAAAGAACGAGATCTCTGTCCTCTTTAATTAAAATGTCTTTCCATTTTTTTCACGTTTCAAGATACGTTGAAATATTTGAAGTAGTCCGTGTCTTGCTTCCATTTATGCAAAGTTATATCGCTCGTTCTCTCTAACAGCGGTATAATTCAATATTCGCAGCATTATCTTTTTACCAGCCGACTCGTAAAATTTATCACATTCAGAGACTCGCGGCATCTGTTCGAACACTTTATCATTTCAAAGAAGCTAATAGTGAAAACGTGACGAACTTTTCAAATACGTAGGCTTTGTATCTTAACTATTTAAACTTGTAAAGAGGACGAATCTCGTTTCTCGTACGAGCGCCACAGCCTTCTCGAAACAGAGAGTTTCTATAATGTGGATAAAAATGAAGCCTCGTATTTGCATAATTACCCTGGCTTTATCCGTCGATGAATCTTTCGATTTTGCCAATAAATCGCTTTAAATTACGCTAAGCGTCAGAGGAGAGACGATGCATCCCGGAGATGATAGATAAGCGTGGTTTACGTGCGCGTCACGGAGCGCGGTACACGCGCGCGAGATCAGCGACATTTTTCTTATTTGGCGGTGGCGACGATTTGCAATTTGCGACGTGCACACGGTGACACCGCGATACGGGACCAGCTTCGCGAGAGGACGTCGAAGAGACGCGTCGCGACGAAACACAGGCATAGATATACGAATGCGTGTTTATCGATTATCGACGTGATCGATATGGGCGAGCCAAGGCAAACGAGTCGTATTAATAATATTCCTTCGACGACACACGTGGCGGCTCGCATATTTCAGCCTTCCTCCCCTTTTTTTTTTCTTTATTCTTCTCAACGCGGCTCGGATTATAATCGCGGTTACGCAACCCAATTACCCACCTTTCGTAAATTGATAGCAATTTGCGGAGATACAGGTTACCGGGTACGCAACTAAATTATGGACGAGCGAGAGGCTGGCCGCGACGCTGTTAAATTCTCTTCTGAGAGTTATCGATATCGCCTCACAAATTAAATTACCGAGTGAAAAACTGCGATCGAGATGGAAATAAAATAAGGCCGAGTTTCGTGCGTTAAATCGTTGGCACGACACGTGACTCGACTCGAAACGTTCCTTTATCGGCTTTTCTGCTCCGAGACCGAGGATTACGCATCCGCCAGAATTATCGCGATGTTTTCCGAACGATAAGATAATTTCGCGCGTTCTAGCTACGTAAAATGGCTCGTCTTAACGGCCGAAAGAATCGATTCTGTTCTTGTTTGCACGTATTTTCCGATAACCGGGAATTACGGCCGATTCTATATCTTCTGCCACTTAACTAGAATAACCAGCTTCTAATGCGTGTACCTATAAATATATTACACATGTATATAAATAGTTATAATTAAAATGATACGTTCGAACTGTATACTAGTATATACTGATATATAATTATATAATTATATTTCAATTCAAAGAAAACGGTAATACTACAGTAATGTTGCATAAAATTCATATCTTACAGAGTGTCCGGTCTTAAGATTGCTATTTATGTCGTAAATTAATTTTTTTTTGCCAATGTATGGTCGCAGTGAACGTCTAGTAACGTTACCAACGTAATCATAATAATCGAGTCTCACGACAACGCCGATAAAATTTCAAGAAGTTGGATGTAACGCACAGCAAAGCGTTAAAGTACCTTGGTGTAGATAAATCATCGAGCTCGCGAGAGCAAACCGTTTAGCGTGGCCGTAAAACGTTGCTATCAAAATGTTTTGCCGGTCGAGCCGGCAACGCGTTTTTGAATCGTTGACCCGCGTTTCATTTTCAGTCGCGTCGTTCGAGATCGCGAGAGCGTGGCCGAATAGAAACGACCGCGCCCGTTTCGAAAGGAAAAACGGCGCACTCCAGTTTTGAAACTTTCCGTTTCGACGCGTTCGCTTTTCGAAAAGTCATCGCTCTCGCTTCGATCGCGCTTCGAACTCGGCGAACTCGCGCGCGGAGGCCGTGCACCATCCACTCCGGTTCATCTTAAAATATCGCCGTGCCACGAATTCGCGCGATATGCCTGACCCAAATATAGATCTCGCGTTTATGAATGGAAAAATGCAGGCGAATTCTTTGGCTCGATTCCAAGAGGCCTCGTTGGCCGGCGTCCACGAGGTTTCAGGCGCCGGGACGTCGAAGTCAGTTTCACGCTGCTGGAAAATCACGCTCGCGCTCGATAGGTTTCTCGCGGTTGATAATTGGAACCAGGAGACACGAAACGCCTCCGTCATCGCGTCAAGCCTTTCAGTCTTCCATTCGCAAGTCGTACGGGCTATCTGAATTTCTTGAAAATTGTTTTCTTCGTGTTTAAGAGGCTAGAACGATAATGGTATGACGCTCGTCTTAATGATAACGCACTGATAGTCAATTAATAGAACTTTGTGATTGATGCAAAGTTTTGAAGCAATATTACAATTAACGCGGAATAGATTAATTAGCGACAATGAACGTCTACTCGAGACGGATTAACAGAGACGTCACTTTGTATTCTCTATTTTAAAGTCTGTCATACGAGATGTACATGTTAATCAATGGACACGAAATCTATATAAGGCGAAGTGGTTTTTAAGCTTTACGGTACGGTTATTGTAACACGTCCTCGTTTTAATCCAAGTATGTTTTTATGTCGTTAAAAAATCTCTTACGTTTAAAGAAAAGAAGAAAGTAGCGTTATTAATACGCGTCGTTTGTCGCTGGAATTTCACGTTAAAGATATTGCGGAATATAAAAACTGTTTTTCTCGGTTGAAACGAGAGGCGAGATCGTAACTTAAAAAATGGCAGCTGGATTAATCAAAAGTGAAAGGATCAATTTCGACTATCAACACGTACAACTTTTCTACCCACGTCAATCCTATCGTTCGATCGTTCGCGTTCCCGTTCGCGGAATGTCATAGCTCTTTCGAACTCGTGGAAACGAGCGGTTGAACGATCTCGACAGGCATGCAATAATAAACGCGATATCTAAACTGGCGCCATAGACCGTCTACTTCTCTATTTGCCTTCGATCTGCGATAATCGCGTTGTTTGAAATTGGTACGTTCTCGCGACAGCCCGAACCTTGTATATTCTCTATCGAACGTTCGTTATTCTAGGCTTTCTGGCGAATCGATTTTTCGACGGATTTTCTACGGAAGAGAGGCGATCGACCTCCGAAGAGAAAGGGAGAGATTCATCAATGAACTCTCGGGGCCTAGCCTTGATAGTCGGAGGAGCGAGCTTGTACCGAGAATTCCATTTCTGCCATGGTCAGTGGCTCGCGTTCCCTCGATCGATGCGCGCCAAGCGTCGAAGCGGTTCGTTCATTAGGCAGAACGCCGCGTTCGATGAAATCGATTCATCGGCCTCTTAATGGGATAACCGAGCTCCGCCCCGTAGACGGCGCGTTCCGAGCGAACGCGATACGAGTTAAGGAAAAAAGACCAGCGATATTTCATACGTCGAAGGAAAAGCGACTGACCGATCGTCTCTCTTTTCTCCCTTTTCTACATGCTTCTATCATGCAACCAAGATTCTTCTAACCATATAGAGCAACGATAAAATTTGTGCTTCGACCGGCATGTTCGTAGCGTACAGTATATAATTACGTTCGCGTGCAATCGATTTTGCAAAATGATTCAGATTCTAGACGAGTATTGTTGGGATCATTGGTAACCCGATTCAGATACGCTCAGCGTGTATTGAGAGATCGTTTCGCTGCATAGTATAGTCCGCGAAGCGATATTTCGTTGGTAAAATTGAAGATACTTTTATATAAAATGAAATTTCAATTCTTTTAAATGTAAATGTTAATATTAGCTTGCACGATGCAATTCGCCTATTTCTTGGAAATTATTCAAAGACACAAGAAATTTTATCGACGCTGTCCAGCCCGTGATGTTACAGTATATTTGGTTGCAAAGGTATATTTGAAAATTAGTATGCGGTAGAAATATTCATCTTCGTAAACGTTACAATAAGCGAAATACGAGCTCATGGAATATCGAGGTTTATTGAACCTAAGCGTTTAAAAACTATCTATATTCTAATAATATCTATCAAAATATAACACGCATTTCACTTCGTACAGACTCGAGGAGAACAGCAGGGTTAATGTATTCTTTCTCGTAACTCGTTCCCTCGTACAGCGCGTGTTGCATTCACGTCGACCAACACGTACATGGAACACGCACACGCGTGTTCTCGCGTCTGGCCGCAGAGCGTAGGGTCGCTTCCCCCTTTTCTCAACCGCCGGAAGTTTCAATGAACGCGAGAGACAGATCCTCATAAATTCGTTGTCCGTTGGCTAAAAAGCCTTGCAACTTCGCGCAGACGCTTTCGCGTGCTTCGCATTCCGATCCTCCGCCGAGTTTTAATCGAGAAAATTCGATCGTCGACCTCGACCATGCAACATCAAGAGAGAACGATCGCAGATACGCCGAGGCATCGTGAGAATTACCCGCAGCGACGTTTTTCTCTCGAAAAGGTAGATAACCCTGACTTAATGGTTTGCGTCCTTCCTGCAGTTTTTACGATCGCTCTCTGTGTTACGTTAAACGACGACATCCGACAGACCGAGCTCCGAGAACCGGCTCACCTGTTACACTTTCCTAGACACGCTCGATCGATACATCGCACGTAACGTGGCGTTTTCAACCGACCGCACCTCCCTCGTTCTCGTAAAATTTAGAAACGAACGCCGTGAACGAGCATTCATTCGTCGAATCAGAAATGGAATATCCGTATGATTTAAACTGGCTCGATCCAGACCGTTCTTCGGTTCGACGAGGAAACGATCAAGAAGCGATTATCCTATTTGCCAAGGAGAATACGCGCTTGTTAATAATATTCGTGGTAATCGATCGCGACGCCTACATCGGTTGCGGCGAGGAACGTTCGCGAAACTCGAATGACGCAGGAACTCCGTAATGGCTAATTATGGAAATGTCTTTGTTCCTTATTGAACGACTTCCGGGACTCGGACGAGTCCGTTGCCAAACACGCTTGCCAGATTCTCACTCCGAAAGATCCGCTCTGGACAGAGCGTTCGTCTCGTTCTAACGCTGTGTTTCCATCGGTGTTCGCGAACATGTTCGCGAAGAACCATTTTCCGCAGAAACTATTGCGAGCATTAGTAGATACGCTGGTAGATACGATGCAATACAGCTACGAGATACTTGAAGACTGTTCGAATAACGCGTATACCGAAGATTAATATTTTGTAGATTTATCTGAACGTGGCTGATGCATACGTAGAATCGAAATGCATAGTAATCGCTATTAATACGAGGGTTCTAAGTCTCAGTGACGTTTTTCTGACGATGGTATCATAAAGTTTCACGATATAAAGCGTTAAAGAGGAAATTCGAGCGCTCGCGATACGAAGAAGCAAGAAACGAGAAGCAGCAGAGTAAAACGCATTGATAGGACTCGGTGGACGAAGTGCACGAGTGTCGAAAGCAAAAGGGGCCACACGAACAAAACGTCCCACGACCTCGACTTTACAGGAGCACTTTTCAAGCATCGTGCGACGCAGTCCGGTCACGTTCAACTCGTAACTCGGTATAACGAAACGTAACGCGCAAACTGAATCCTCGAGCGGAACGAGCGTGCACGCCATCGTTCCTTCTTGGTCTTCTCGTCCCCCCTCGCGTGTTTTACCAATTTTCTTCGTCTATCTTTCTTCTCGATCAAAGCTTCGAAGGTGAATCGCTGCAGGAGCGAGGAGGAATATTCTAACCGACGTGGTATTCCACGAAGCGAGACGATCGAGGACTTTTGCAATCGCTTCTATACGCTGTTGGTCGCGACGGGCACTGTTTCGTAGAACGTTGACGAAGACTCGCGACGATAATGTTTAGAACATCGCAGCGGGAAGAAAAAGCTTTTCCTTAAACGTTTCTGTCACGTTACGCGTTACGAGAGTTTCTCCGCAGGTGTCAATTCGCTGTCCTTGCTCTGGCGACTCGTCTCCGAGATATTTCTCAGCGTTAAAGCTCATGCAGATTATCCAATGGATGGAAAAGTTGGTCTAACGAAAATTCCCCGTTTTCTTCCATCTTTGTTCTATCAATGTTTCTTTGCGAGAAGTTTCAATAATTTCTAGACTGTAAAGAACGCAACGAGTCCTTCTCTTCGTCATAAATTCAAAGATTCCGTAAAATGGATGTTGCGATTCGAATTTGCAGAGGATTTATGGTGACGGACAAACCACCGTATCGCGAGTCTCGCTTTTATCTAGCAGAATACATTGTCACTTAAAAAGATCATCGACACAAATTTCGTCGTTTTTCTTACCAGCCTATCAGTTTCTCTAAAATAATTCTCTCACGAGCTGAAAACCGTAGGCGATGGAATCGCGAGCGAATAGAGGCGCGAAAGAGGATGCGTGGGCGTCTCGTTCGAACGGGCACCGAAAGGCTCGATACGCGAATGCAAACGATCGTCGATAAGAAAGGTCGTGGCGCGGCCTAGCCGAGCGATTCATGCCCCTTTCTCGATCGTTTTTTCCCGCCTCTTTCCGAGAGAATTCTTTCCTCTCGAAACAATCGAACAATGCGCTTGACTGCTGTACGCGAAGAAAGAGACAACAGAGAAGGAAACAGGATCCGAGGTTCTAGGTAAAAGAGAGAGCGATACAGAGAGAAAGAGAGACGAAAAGAACGAAAGGGGACGAACGAAAGCTCCCTTTGTTGATATATTGTCAACGACAATACGCTTTTCAAGCTCCTAGCTAGAGCGACGATTATGTTTTCAGGAGTCACCGGTTTCAACTTTTAAACGCTGTCCAAAGGTGCGTCATTATCGAGTTTATTAAATGGACACGTGAAATACTCGAGTGTGGCGATTAATTGCACCGATTAGTCAGCGGCCGAGGTACAGGGAATTAGCTTTTGTTCGATACTTTTAATTAAGTACCACTGTGCGTACCCATTGGAACGTTCAACTGTAGATCGGTAACTACGTTTTTGTACCCATTGGGAAAAACACACCTGCAGTGGCTGTAATCCAACGTGCTCCCTTTACGAGCAGATGTTTCAACTCCATTATTCGTACTTTTTACACGCTACCAAAAGTATCCGGACACTTTGATGTTACATGAATTTGATCAGAATGTAGATATCACTGGCAAATTAATTAGAAACAAGGTTTAGTAGCGATTCGCAGAGAACAAGATGGTTACAACGATCCTCTTATCCATAATTTTGTCAAAAAAAAAAAAAAAAGAGAAAAGAGAAAAAATGAAAAAGAAACAAGTATGCGGACTTTCGAGCGATAGTGTACAAAGATAAATTGCCCTACATCGCACAACAATTATTCGTAATTGTCGAATTACAAAGCAAATTACACTTACCTTGACTCAAATATCCTTCCGACTGAAATAACCCTGTCGTATATTCCATCGCACTCACCTGATCAAATAAAAGGAAAAGCAAGCACGAGAGCTCGTTGGTGGTTACGATTAATTATCACGATTACGTGACAAATGCGTCGTCGAATTGTCGTTTATCAAATAGCTTCAATTAAGTTAAGACATCGCGTACGAACAAGGCATGTAATGATCGCTGAAATCACGATAAGACAGATGGAAAAAACTACTCCGATGCACGTTGCTCGGTTCGCCAGCACCCGCTGTGCCGTACGTTGGACCATTTTTGCTGCGAACGCGTTTCCCTCGCGCGCCCTTCTTTCACTGCCATCAAACGCTGTTAGCTAGTTGATAATCGTAGCGACAAGATCGCTCTAAATAATTCATTCTCGCTGTAAATGTCGCCTGGGTAAAGTATGAAACGGTGTTCTCGTTGGAGAAGCACGAAGTCTCGGGCGTAGATCGCATCGTACGGTTAATCGGGGACGCTTCGGCTGCTCCGGGATAAAATATGATCGTTCCATCTTCTTCCCGAGTGTCCGCGAGCTGCAAGCAATTATACGGAACGACGAAAGAAAATAACGAGCTCTTTTGTCTCCGTTGGCGGTCTGTGGAGATTCTTGAAAGCCTTGGTCGTCGCGAGACCACCATCCGTCTCGAGAAAAATTCTCTTTTTCATCGCGTAATTTTACTTGTTCGTGAAACTACAGCTTCCTTCTATTATGGCGAATTATAGTTCTAACCTTGTTCGTTCGTTACTTTCAGCCTCAAAATCTGGTCCTGACTGGCGAGTTCCCAGACTGTGACGTGAAGCTTTGCGACTTTGGTATCTCGCGGTACATCAGCCATGGCGCGGACATACGGGAGATTCTGGGCACGCCCGATTACGTCGGTGAGTAATCCTGACTCAAGCAACGGAAAAAGAATTTGCGTTAAACCGTGGCTCGCTGGATCGTTGATAGTGTTCGAAATTTTCCGCTGTCTGTCGGACTCGTAAGTAGGGGAACCTAAAGTACGATAACGTCTTTCATTCTGTTGCAGACCTTGAATTTGTCTGTCTTCGATCCGATAAGAGAATCACGTAGCCTCGAATTTAGAAATTACAAGCAATTCGTCATGTTACTCCGGGTTCCCCTATTTCTCGTCACCACTAGCCAGTATTCGCACGGTGAATCGAGTCCGCGACTCGTTTCATACCGCGTAATTCCATTAGAGAAACCTATTGCATAATTGGACAGAGTAAGCCACTTTTTGAGCGGGCAGGAAAACCACACGCGTGGCTTTACGTCGATCATCGACAAAGAGCATCCATTTACGATTACTCTCTGCTATCGCTTTTGACTTGGGTGTAACGGTCGCACAGCCAACTCGAACGAAACCGTCGTTGGACAATGCAACGTCACAAACCGTTGCATTCCCACGACCTGTTCTTCGTTGCGTGCCTTTCGATGCTTCCTTTCCTGGTTTCACACTCAAGTCGCGTCTCTCGCCATCGTTTCAGCCCCAGAAGTGTTGAACTATGAGCCGATCAGCCTGGCAACAGACATGTGGTCCATCGGAGTTCTGTTGTATGTGTTGCTAACGGGATGTTCTCCGTTCGGAGGTGACACGAAGCAGGAAACGTTCTGCAACATCAGCCGATGTCGCCTAGATTTCCCCGACGATCTGTTCGAAGACGTGTCCGAGGAAGCGCGCGATCTCATGCGCAAGCTAATGGTCAAGGATCCAAAGTAAGTATTCTAACGAGATACGTCTACGTATCAGTTCCTCGCTGTTCGAATTATTTGAGAATGTCCCCGCGTATCTCTGTATCTCTGTTCCTTGCTGTACAAATTTATTGGAAATATTCTTGCCAATGACTGCCGTGATTGATCGAGATGAAGTTTGTTGACTCGTCAAATATACCATCATCCCCTATTTATTTCACTGTAGTTTTATTCCGTAATAATTAACGTTATCTCTTAAAAAAGTAGCAACCAATCCATTGAAAATTATAGCCATCTGTAGAAAAGTAATTACAGCAAATTGCTCGAGACCATCCAAATCTCCTTTGAATCATTTTTCATACAGCAGGTAATTTACGAGTAATTTGCAATTGTTAATAAAGATCGGACGTATCCTTTATATAGGGAGCCGAATGAGATTGTATATTTCAAATCTCGCCTCTTTGATACATGGCAAATTTCATCTTGGTCAACCAGCTGTATCTTCCAAAGGTATTCAGACCCTTTTTTGGACTGTCCCCCGATGGAAAGCGTGTTACCGGTCGACTCGGACAGCGCATCGTCGTTGGAATGTCGCGATCTAACGTAACGCGATTGCTTTCGTTCCTAGAAGCCAAATAATGCCAACGTACTCGACCTAACTAACAGTGTTCTCGAGATGCACGCGCTGCCTCCACGCGGCCTATCTTCTTTCGCTTCGAGGTAAACGGTAAGCGGTAAACGTTCTCGGTAGGTCGCGCGGCACGCTTCCTCGAAGGCATTATTTTCACCAGTGCCGGAATTCTTAGTAGCACGTTCTCCGATAATACTTATCCGCCGACCTCTTTAGTCTTCCATCGAAGTCGCGGCGCTGGCACCGGCGCCTTTTCGCCAGCGATAAACGCGAGGTCAGACGCGAACTCCTTCGTCTCTTTCATAACACGATCTCGAGTTTAGCGGCCGTTGAGCGATGATTTACCTCGAGGCAAGATTCGCGTCAGATGAGATAATTATCGTGATACATATCCAGTCGATACAACTATTGCCACCCATTTCATCTGACCTAACTTTCAAAATGAACCAGACATATACGTAACTGTGTGTTTTTTTCTTTTTTTTTTTTTTTTACAAAAATCCGTTCTTAGTGGAAATATTTTAAGAAACGTGTCGGAACGTGGTCATACTTGTTATATCGAGTTTCCACGAACTTAACGTAAACTTATGCATAAAGTTTTCTTGACTACATACTGTGACTATGTTTCAAAATAGCCCAATATAGCCATGATAGTCGAATCTCGTTATAACTATAGACTGCGAGTTCGTACGCGTTAGGACTTTTGAAATTGCAAAAGTCCACGCAATGTACGACAATGTAGTATTTAATACGACGTTCAGTGGATGACATCAATTTCTACTTAGATTCTATTTGCTTAATCGGATTTATAAAAGAGTGAATTTGCATAAAAATATGCGGTCTATTTATAACACTCGTAATATATTCGTAAGGGGTTTCTACAAGTGTTCGTATAGGTACTTTCGCGAGGAACTGTATAGAATGTTAAAAGGAAACTTCACTGCCTCGAAACTCGCAATTGTTGGTAGGTATCGCGATACCCAGTTCGTCTCGCGCGAGATCTCGTGCAAAGTTATGCCTCGAGGTAAACCTCATCGTGTAGGAGACGTTGTAGGTTTAGAAGCTACGACGAGAGTCTTTAAACTCGATCATTTGGCTTCCTGAATCCGCGCGTACGTGGAAGCAAAACGATCGACATTCCATCGAGACGACTTTCTTCGAAACGGGAAGAAGGACGTTGGCACATCGAACGAGTTCCGCTGAAAAACTCGTAGATTTCCTTATCGTCGACCAGTCGGACAGCTGAAAGGAAGTCTCCATCCGGAATATCCGCGCCCTTCCAACGCGAAAGTTGGCTTATCTCGTTTCCAGCGTGTGTGTTTTATCGTCGAATGTACATGCGTCGTTTTCGTTCCCTTTCCATCCCTACGAAACGCGCGTTACGCAACTACGTAGAGGCCTGTTACCAGAGTCAAGACGTCCCGTGACTTGTGCCGGAAACGGCGACCATTCGTGAAATCGCGATGGTTTGTACAGAATGGGACACATTGTAAGATCGAAAAAGAAAACAAGAAAATACAACTACATACGTGGTTTGATACAAAAGCAAGGAGATTGCTCTCGTGGTAACTCAGATTACTTGCCCCGATAAAAAGCTGATAAATTCACACATTTTAAATTCAACAAATTTTGATCGAAACTTTAATCGAATCCTTATTTGTTCGCTTCATATTGATAATCTTAACCCGTTGCTTTTCCAGCGAACGCTTGACCGTCACGGAATGCCTGCAACACCCATGGTTCGGCTCGTTCGACGACCCTCAACCACCATTATCTTTATCCAGCTGCCCAGCGTTGGACCAGTCTCCCATCCAAGATAAATCATCGCAGGAAACAAAATCGTTCTCTAAATCTAGCACGAGCGCCGAACACCAGACGACGACAGGATCATCCATGAGCAAGAACGACTCAGAGAAACAAAAAGCGGTGAACGCTTGTCAGGGCATGGAAACGAAACCTTCGGCAAACAGAGCAATTTCCTCGCACACGGAGAACATATATTCAAAATCAAAACTGTCGCCCAAACCCGCTAGATTCGGACTGAGCTCGGATCGCAGGGACACTTTTAAGAGGAATATGGATTCTCTGGCGCAGAAATTTTCCGGCACAGAAATCATGATAATCGAGCCAGTCCCGTCATCCGGTACCACAGTTTCCTCAAACGTAACAAGCAGTACGCAAAGAAGAGCAACAGCCACGCACACGATGCCAGCCGGAGAGGTGTTCAAATGCACACCGGTATTCATCCTGGGCGAAGAGCAACAATGCAGCGACAGTGGCAGCGATTCCGTTTCAGAAATATCGACAGACAGCTCTAGCGACCGAAGCAGTATTTATTCAGACGATTCGTTGGATTTTATCCTATACGGAAAGAGTCAAGGTAGAGCCAGTTTCCCATTCTCCGCTACGGAAACGCCTTCCGACAGATGGGAACAGAGGCACCATACGAGGGTTTGGCCGAGAGAGTGCAACGGAGTGGTGAGCAAAGCTCTCAGCCGTTTTTCCTCAGAAACGTCGAACACGAAGTTCAGCAAAGCTTCCACGCCGCCAACAGTCCATGGTAAAACTGGATTAGAAGCTCTTCGCGAAAGGGGTGGAAATTTAGTTGTAATTCGTGAACCTGTAAGAGCTGGCAGATACACCAGATACAGCGAAGTACAATGCGAATCGGTGCAAGCACGGATTCGACGATTTCAGGTTCATGGAGCTTCGTAGATGAGTAAGCACGTGATCTGTCCGTGAAGGACTTTCTCGAGCAGCTTCAGAGTCCTGGGTCCTCGATGGACAGCAGCAGGATCCTTTGTACATATTACGTTACGGTGTACAGTAAATGTAGTTTCAAGAACGCGTTGCGAGACATCGATAGTCGAAGAAGTATACTGAAAGAACCGAAAGCTATGGGATAACTGTAAATATTACAACGAGAAAATTTGCGGGTACCGATCGCTCGTGACGCATGTTGTATATAAATTCGGACGACCGAGATTCTACGAGAGAGCGGCGGTCGACCGAACCACGTGACTCGAGTTTCGAAGGTTTTATCGTACATAACGCAAGAGTAAAAAGAAGAGCTTATTAGTTGATTGTGGTACGGTTGTTTATGGAAGTATTTGAGCACTTCTAGGATCTTTTTACGAATTTATTATGTACAGGTTATACGATACATTTTGAAATTTTCTTAGAACTGCGACGAGACACGACTTTCGTGGTCGAATTGCTAATATAATTGGAATACTCGTGTTCCATTTTATAGTACTATCGAAATTTCGAAAAATCGTATAACACCTATAGTAAATTCACAGAAATTTTCTACACCGAGTTCTCAAATAATTGTATAAATTATTGCATGTAGATTGGATTCAAGGTGGCAGCAAGAGTTTCAAGCGAAACGTATCGACAGCTCGTTGTCTGCCATTACCGATAGACTGACCGGCCGTCCCTATGAACTGTGAGATAGAAAAAAGAAAAAAAAAAACGAAAAAAAGAAAAACGCGAGTTACGCGTTCGATGCATCGAGTTGCTCGCGATACGAAAGTGGAAGATTGGTTCATCTCGTTTCGTTTTCTCTTGTCTCGCCTCTTCTCTCAACAACGTTTCACGCGAGGTCGATACTTGCGATAGTTACGCAACTGGATAAATGTCAGGCATATGTCAGACTTTGTTCGGAATTCTAGAGTAACAGCGAACGTGTATAAAGTAAAATGGCGCGCGAGCAGCTCGATGTTGAGCGGCGAGTTTGCCCAACCTAGCCATAATATTATTAGTCGCTGTATAGATCGTCGTGATAACAGTAACTCGAATTACCTGGAGCTCCGTTCCATGGATCTCGCTAAAATTTCAATCCGATAACTTGGGTGCCTTCACCGTATACGTTTAAGAGAAGTCGTGTCCCAGTCGCTTAAGCCATTAATGACCAAGCACAATAAATAGAACAGTAAAGGTAACGCATATAAAAATCTATTAAATCCATGGTATTCGTTATCGTATTCACTAGACTGTGGATTTTTATGTTTTTATGGGAAATTGAATTCTTAGAGGCTATCGTAGATGAAGGCTTACCATAGCGCATCTTCTGTAAATAAAGATAAAAATAACGAAGTGGGATTAAATGTGATTTACTTTTAAATTTTTAAGTTTTTGAATTTAAAAATTAAAATTAAGAATAGAAAAAGTTATTGGTTGCTAATGTTAGAAGTAATAACATTGCTTTGTTATTTATTATACAGAACAACAAGATTAAAAGAAAATTTCACTCGCGATAGCCTCCAGAGTAAAAGATGCAAAGATACGTAGAATTCACACAATGGACAAAAGCATATAAATTTTCCAAGATATCGTACTCGTTAGAATATTTAAAAAATAAAACAATTCTCCATCTATGCCATCATTTTTTTCATTCTGTCGAGAAAAATATAAATCTGCATAAACATCCGCAGTCTGGGATACAATTCTATAATGTAAATTGAAAAGAAAAAAGAAATTTCAACGCTGTGGCTCTTGATGGGTTAAGTCCTCTAGCGTAAACGAAGCATACGCGTGCATGTAGATATAGAAATGTACGAGATACACGGGGTAGAATCTCGCGTATGAATATTTCTGCGTGTACAGGCAGTAAGCTGTACGCGACTGATCGCAAGCATTAACCGCACACTCGTAGTGCCTGCTTTTGTTTGTCCCGTTCGTAGTAGCGTATCTCTCTCCGCGGAAATACGGCTCGTTACGCCGGAAGAAAAATGAACGCGTGCACGACGGAAGAGCGTGGTGAGAGAACGAATCGATGCTTCCAAGAAGAGTCGGGTGAACGAGTCAAAGAAATCTCTCTCCAGTCTGAATAGAGTGCCTTAGTCGTACGGACGATTTAATCAATCGTACCGACGATCGATCGAAATTGAGAGCCTAGACTAGCTTTAGGCGTCTCCAATTCTTCTCGTTGGATCGATATCGTCTCTCGAGGGAGATCGGTGCCTCGTATCACAACGACCTGCCCTGCTAAATATCGCGCTGCAACACTCAAAAATGAACCTGTTAGCTGAGTTACGTTTAACCAAATGCTCCTAGAATCCTGAAACGGAAAGTTAAATGTACGCGTGGGCTTACGATTGCTTAAAAACCAATCACCGCTTGTATTAATAATTCTCTTGTTTAGTCCGTAAAGTGACATTTAAATCAGAAAATCGACGAACATGATCCAGTTTTTTTGAACCATGGCATGTTAAAACGCTACGTCATAAGATGACGCGAGAGTGATAAAATTAACAAAGATAAGCTCATCGTGCTTCTTCTGTGATCTTTCGAATGATAAACGACGCGAATGATATATTTATTCTTAAGTAAAATGAAACAACACGTAAAGGGATAGGAGATTTCTAGATGGAGAAATTACGTTTTCGAGTTCCTTCTTCGGTTAACAGGTTGACGTTTGAAGAAGCTTTTCCTTCTGCCTCTTTTCTTCTCCTACTACACATCTAGGATCTGTCGCATCTCAATGACTCAAGATACATCGCGAAACTACTGCCGTTAGTACTAAACGAGTCTTTTAGCCATTGAAATATATATCCAGGGCGAGCTTCGTTGCGAGAAATGAAACGATCAATAGCTCTCGTCGAGCGAAATCCCGATTTTTTCAATTCTGCGCAAGTTTGCGAGTATGAAACGCATAAATGTATAATGTATACATATCCACGTAGACGAAGTACGAGGACGAACGCTGAAAAAAAATCTCGTGGAGCTTCCACTTCCGTGGTAGAAGGGAACGTTCCGTAAATACTAGTCATATAGTTGCTCGTGCTTTTGTTCGAATTCGTTCGTTTCCCTCTGACTAGCCGCTTTAAATCGCGGTAAAATTCTCAACGTACAGTGCCTTTAGAAACATTTACACAGGGATGGAGGAACGAGAACGTTCGAGCAGGAGGGACGAGCACACGATCGAAATGACGAGAATCGCGCGTCGATGTCGAAACAACCATCCGACGAAGCAGCAGCGATGATGTCTATAGAAAATGGAAAATGCGTTTGGAATCGCGATCGATCGAATCGCTTTGCGTCGTTGTTTCGTGTAACCGAGTTCCTCGTAGATCGAGGAATCGAATCTTTTCCGACTTCGCGAATATTGTTAATAGACTGCGGATTTTTATACATTTTTGGCAAGTTTAACACTTAATCCAGTTAGTTGTCCTTCTCGCTTCCACTTCGTGTACATACTTTCAGATATCTTCCTCTTAGATCGTAAAATATTTTATTCGCGAAAGATGTGAAATATACGAAATATTACAAATAAATATTTAAACGCTGTCTATATGTTTTATGCATTGAATTATAATTTTTGTTAGAAAAAGAAAAACAACCACCAATATATCGTATTTGTTATATAATATTTAATGGGCGGGACAAATCTCTGTTACGATTCCAGCATTCTCGATCTCTTCGTAAAGTTATAAATTTGTATAAATATCCGCAGTTTAATTATTATCGCGGTGTGAGGCGTTCGTCCTTTGAAGTTCCGAAACGCACACTATCGAGATACGCGAACGCACGACACGAGACACAGGGAATATCTGACGTCTGACACGAATATAATATCTTGTCGTAGAGTATGAACACAATGAGCAAATGAAAGAGCGTGAGAGTGCGTGTTGCGTGATTTCACGATTGCCTCTGAGAATCAAAGAAAATCATAGAGACCTGTAATATAGTTTTGCTACGATGATAGAGAAAAAGGGCGTGCATCCGAAGCGAGCCGGTTTGCCATTTCTCTGGGCCAATGCGTTGTTATTTATTTCCGTCTACTTTTCTCTCCGATACCGTATTTAATTATCCCGCGTGTCGCGTTTTATTCTCGTGGCTTTTTAGTCCGATCGTTGGCCCTCGCAGAAGGGCGTGCCGTTCCTCTACCCTTTCACTCGGGCGCGCCCTGTTCTCCGATTTATCAATATTATTATTATTATTATTATTATTATTATTATTATTATTATTATTATTATTATTATTATTATTATTATTATTATCATCATCATTACAATTATTATTAATATTATTATTACTACTACTGCTATTATTATTACTATTATTATTATTATTACACTATTATTGTAATGTTATTAATTTCGAGGTCAATTATGATGAGAAGTATCGCGCATGTAGATGCTATTAAGATCTTCTGTAAATATTTCTCTGTCATTGTATTAATTTTAATAACATGCGAAATAAATCATTCGTTCAAATCATTGATACTTATATTTTTACATACGAGTATTGGCACGCCGACCGATATTTCATGCGTAAATGTACACAGCACAAGCGAAAGACAGGATAATACAAAAGGATGATACCTACAGGAATTGAAACAAGTGGCTAAATAGAAATTCTCGAAATTTCGTCTCCCGCAACTACGATTAAAATTTACCAGAGTCTTCCAGTAAATGAAACGAGCAGGTATTATAACACCTACTACCAGCTACTGCTAGTCACAGATAACAGATACGATTCACATACGGAAAACGATGGATAAAGTGTCACACTCGGTGAGTCCGAGTTTTTTCCATACAGAGAACCAACGTTCTCCAAGAACGTCGGTTTTCTTTTCATCCTATAAATAGGCAGACATTTATAGCAGCCAGGTGACACGATGATTCACTGGCTGGATTTCCTGCCGAGACAAAAGTCACTGTTAAGCCCATTCTAATCTGACGCCTAGCGCGGCAAGTTCAACCTTTGCGCGTTTTATGGTTGCTCGCGTAAACGGAAAGGGATTTACTATTCGATACGAGATGTATAATTGCCAGCTTGTCCTGCTCGCATTGCACAATCTGCGACCAGTATGACCACGCACCGTGCGGATTTCTCTTACTCGTACTCTTGATGGAAAGGACATTTGTTTTATCGTAACTCAGATAGGAGAGACTCGCGTTTACACAGTGAAGATTAAACAAATTGCGAATCAACAGGAGGTTTAAAGCAACTGCCGTAAGAATTAAAAACGAAAAAGAAAGCAACCGAACGAGACATTTAGCTTCGCCCACTGATCTTTTCCCATCGGAAATTTCATGGTGAAACGAGCCGCAAAATTCAACGTCCTTTAAAATTGTCGATGAAAGAGACAGAGGAAGGCGGGTTGCAAGACACGCAAACGTAGAAACGAGGAATTTTGGTCGGTGAAGGGTAACCCAGGCGAACAATAAAAGCGTATAAATTCGCAAAAGCAGCGTGGACAAAAATGGAATCGCAGTGGCCTGTAATTACGGTGCTAACACGCCGCTTTTGTCGGCGACCATTTAATGTTGGCGCGCGACGCTGCAGTCAGAGTTTTTTTCCCCCATATAACAGAAACTCTTGATGCGGACTCGCGGGCTAACCTACACGCTAATTAACGAATCATAGTCGGCAGGTACGACTGCGTCGCCTTATTCGACCTCGGCAGGTGCTGCGCGAACGTTTCCCGGGCGTTGATTTAGCAATTCCTAGGCGCCAGGAGACGCCGACCGATCGTGTGCCCTGAGGCAGCTTCCATTAACGGAAACGACTCGAAACCACGCGTTAATGTCCATCAGAAATATCAAACGTATAGCCAGCCAGAGGAAAAGGGAAACGAATTGAGTTTCGAGAAACGATTTTCTTTAATAATTCGCTTGTATCTATAGGATTCGGAATATACGATACAGTGGATATGGGATATGCGTAAGAGATAAGGAATATGAAATGTTAAATGTGGAACGAATGTAGTGTGCTGCGAAAGTGTAAAGATATTTCTTAGAGATACTAAATATGGAATGTGGAATACGAAAAAGGGAATATGAAATATGACGTACGGAATGGAGAGATGAAATGCGGGGAATAAAGAAGAAGCATGGGTTTGGAATTAAATGTGGGATAAATATAATGCGCTGCGAAGGTGTAAAGATATTTCTTAAAGATACTGAATATGGAATATGGAATACGAGAAAGGAAATATGAAATATGGCGAATGGAATGGAGAGATGAAATGTGCGGAATAAGAAAGAAGTATGGGTTTGGAATTAAATGTGGGATAAATATAATGCGCTGCGAAAGTGCGAAGATATTTCTTAAAGATGCTAAATATGGAATATGGAATATGGCATACGGTATGAAGACATAAAATGTGAGGAATGAGAAAAAAGATATGAGTTAGGAATACCAGTTGCGAGATAAGATACACATAGGAAATATGAAATGTGGGACGAAGAAATGGATATAGGACAGTGGATGTTAGATATTGAATTTTCGATATGGAGTATGTGAAGAGCGTGGGATAGAGATCGTGAGATCTAATATGGAAATTTAGAAGTATTATGGTAATTTACCCAATTGTAATGGTAATTTTTGCCCAATGGTAATTTACTCAATTGGGTATAGTTCGTGGGACGTGAGACGTTTGACGTTTGACGTAGAAGATGGGATAGGATTCGTGCAAGAATCGAAAGCAAGAGATTTAACGAGAAATTGTGCAGGCTTTCGGCAAGGTAAAATATTTAACGACAGGACGAGATAAATGTCGCGAATCCTTTCGAACGGAGAAGTTGCAAATTCTGGCAATGTATCGAGGCAGTGGACATTAATCGGACGCCAAGTATGGCTGTAACTCGGTTATTAGACACGAGCCGGTCGTTCCTATTGTGTCTAATTCTTGGATCGTAAATCGTAGAGAAGTTGCACGTGCATGCTGTGCACGTCGTGCATTACGGAGCAACCAGCGCACGCATCATACAGTCCTTTATGGTAGTCGGTAATTTGCATTCTCTGTGAATACTGGCGCATGTCTCCTTCGTTGTGTAAATAATGCCTGGTTGTCTCGTTTGCGAATCTAACGAGTTTGAATCTGTCTCCGCGACTCGTCATCTCGACCGATTGTACCAGCGTGTTAATTAGAAAAAGAAAATTTCTCATCTTCTCGGAGAAAGGTTTGCGTAGAGTTCAAATGTGACAGCGATCGAATCACGTAACTTTTAATAAAATCGGTGGAATACAGCGAAATTTAACTTGCACGAAATAACGAGATCTTCCAAGTATGACATAATACACGCAGTCAATAAATATCAACTCCGTTTATTATGTTAATCTTAATTGCAACATTCGGTTATACTTATCCTAAGTGCACTAAGTGTTTCGTGACTAATGGACGATAGCGTTGTATATGCTTACTTTTAATTTTATCGGGTTCTGTGCAAAATATATAAATTTGTAAATTAATAAATTTCCATCGTCGCGTGCGATCCTGAATTTACAAAGCTATTTGACTCGTTAAACACTAGGAAACGTCGGTTTAATTGCCGCGGCAATACGCTTAACTACGTTGCGTTGGCGAGTTGCAGATAACGCAGCGTCGTAATAAATAACATCGGACTAATTGGCTACCAGAAGATCTCGTCCATTTTTTATACGAGTTTGATGTCCGTTTTATCTTCTCGACGATTTATCGTAACGAAAAATTCGGATAACGAATAAGCTATTATCGTAATCGAATCTTGGATCGACTGTGTCGAATGGCTGGGCAATAAGTTATCCTTTTAACAGCAGAGATAAAACACGACGATGTACTAGTGCCGTTAACGCCAAACCCATGAAAACAAGCAACGCGACTATGCAAATACACTTGACAGGAAAATTAAAGGATCGTTAACTTTTGGTCGAAAACTCGTGCGTCTTCCAACTGCTGCAACTTCGTAATTTCTTCACAACATATCGTACAACGAATTGTCACAATGCTCGAGTATATACACATATATAAAATATATAAAAAGTGTACTTTTCTTAGTGATAATGAAATTTTTTAATTTTCATTTCGTACTTATGAAAAAGCTGAGAGCTTTCTCTCTTTCAAGGGAATTCACGCGGATTGTTCTCCATTTTATCCACGGAGCCACGATAATTCAAAATTCGATAATATGTCGGGGAATAATCAACGAGCCTTTAATTTCGCCGCGAGGTGTACTTCAAAACGACGCGCGGTGAATTATACGTTTGCTAACATCCCAAAAAACGACGTTATTTATTACAGAAGCGTGGAGCGATCCTATCGATGTTACGCTTATTGGTCGACACGCATTTTCCAGAAATTAAACGGTCCTTTTCTTCATTAAAGGTTCCTCGAGCGAGCGGCGTAAATTAAGCGAGACGTTGTCTCGAAGGCGAACTGCAAGAGTCTGGTTTTCGTTTTTCCGCGATAAAAGTGAGACGTTCCGATCTGATTGCCGCGAAACGCGTCAACGCAACGTATCGAATCGAGGACGTTGCCGCGAATAACGAGCCATCGGAGTACCAATAATGACGCGCCGCTAGAATTTATTGCACCTGCCGGGTAAACCTATAAACAGAGATCATTAAGCACTACGGCGACGTTTGCCTGACGGTTCAGACGAGGTTCAATCGTCGTCGGGTAATTGATTTCGTTCGTCCAGAGAGAAGAGATGCACGGCCTCGGCTTCACGCTCCCGCTTACCACTTTAATGGCGGTTTTCCGTAAATGGCGGTTTTCCGCGAGATCACTGATCGAGAACTGGCTATCGCCAAGGAAATACGTACGCTGCCGGCCATAAGTGATGGAACACCTGATGATATCTAGCAAAATTTCACTGCCTTTCGTTGCTTTTATCGTCCAATTATTTTATTGTAAATCCGTTAGTTAATTCGCGTTATACGTGTTATACAGCGTAGAATGACGGCGATTAAAATAAAATTTATTAGAGTTTGCCAGGTAGGTGTCTACGCAGCACGTCGAGTAAGCAATCTGAATATCGTGTTCTAACTTTCTATGTCTAATTTCCAGTTTATCGCGTACCTGTTTCTCCGCTTAACCTGATCGACAACGGCTACGATTTCGTCGAATTGTCAGAAACACAGACACGTCGTGTGAACTATTGCGATGTTTTTCTCGTTTGACGATCTGCTCTTCGTTCGTATCGAAGCTCTACGCTACTCCACGACGATGAAGCCATCTCTGACTCTGACAAAAGGTCTTGTCTGCCATTTCACGCGTTCTCTGGAACATTCGCTTGGACACGTTACGTATTCATAGTTTTCTATTTTTTTTCCGCAGAATCTCCGACGAACAGCTGGCGAATTAACGTACAGTGAAAGGGGAGACGCGTAAGAGAACATTTTGTTTCGCGCCTCGAAGGTGAACGTCATAGGAAGCTGCAAAAAAGTGCTTGCGAATTCGTCATTGAAAGTAGACGAGTGGTGGATAAGCGAGCAATTATCCTTGGAGCGATCGCGATCGAACACGTCGCTGCTAATTGTCGGCACTAATTGCTTGTCACCACTCTCGCGATCATGTGATATTCGTACGCATGTACGTTTTCTCAGCTAGATAACAAATACTGCCGGGAATACCACGTTCCACGTATTCGTGATTCGCGCGTGTCACACCGCGTAATCAGCCGGGGCGAAACACGATGGAAAATCGACCGAGTACGGACAAAACTCGTTGAATCAGAGAACAAAGCGAGAAGAGACAGGTTTGTCGCGACTCGGCCAAGACGAAACCTTAAAACGGCGAAGGACGGACGAATATTTCAGTAGACGAACTTAGAACGACGTGCACAAGTTTCTCACCAGATTGATCTTTCGCTTCGTGTGCCAAAAATGGTAAATAACAGAATTTTTCTAACTAATATCGGATATGAGAGAACGACACGTAAAAGGATAATACAACAAAGAAACACTGTCGCGTATAGTTCTACGTATTAAGATTTTCTAAGATATCGTTTCTGCAATATAAAGTGAAAATTCTATCCAACCTTCTGCAACGTCATCGTCGATTATACATTAAACAGCGTCTTCCTCGGAAACAGAAACGTTCGAAAGATGCCAAATATTTCTGCAAATCGAACCTTCTACCTTTTTCGTATGTACACCACATCGATGCAGGACGTTACGTTTGTCGAATAAAAGCTTCGTCCACCTTTCATCGTTTCAATGTTACAGCTCGATCCAGTTACGAGAAACACCTCGTAAACGTTTAATTGTCTCGTAACAAACGAGTAAAATCTCTATATAGATTCCTCGGACCTTTTTGAACGGCTCGTTAATCGATTTCTCCTTAGAGAAGACTCGATCAGGAAAGACCTTTGCGTATCCTTTCGGTGTGGGATCGAGCATCCTTGTCGTTATTGCAGTCGATCCATAACAGCGAACGCGAAATCTTTATCTGCCATATAGGTTAAAGAAGTTCCGACGAGGAAGTCCCGTTTCGAACGATTAAAGAGATCTTAGTGAAATTTACGGTTCGAAAAGCGGAGACAATGCTCGACGCTGTAGGAAATATGACGAAGCACGCGCAACTCGGCGTACTCCGCTGGAATCGAGATCGACACCTCGACTCGTTTCCAAGAAGCGATGTAACCGGGCATGGAAATCTCGAAGGTAAGACCCCCACGCGTTCATTAACATATTAACGCTTTTACAATTGTGCTCGTATCTCGTTTCACTATCGTGACTCGAGCTCTCCATCTAAACAGACGAATGTTTCTCTGACAGTCGTCATTCGCCAAACGATTCAGTCGATCCATCAACATTATGTTCTTCGTAGTCGTCTGCTGCGTACAGGTGTTTGGTTAAGAAGGAAACAAGCCGAGGAATTTTCTAGAAAAAGTATACACGGAAACGTATCGAATCTTGTTCACTACGGTAGAGTAGAAATGTAAAAAGACTTCGATTCAAATTTCCTTATGATCAATTTCGACAGAATTCCTTTTACGTAGCAAGAATTACGCTATAAGTTAGAAAATTTAGAATCTATGATCTTTAAGACAGCAAAATTCCAAATAAACATTGAATTGTTTTCATTCGGTGCTTTTACGTCCTTTCCGGAGTCACAGAAACTCGGCGTTGTTCGCAACTAGATGGGTAGATCGTTGGAAAAGAGAGAGCAAAAAGCACGAAAAGACAAGGAGAGGATCCAGAGAGCAAGTAGAATCGCAGCGTAGCTACACGACAGTAGCCTGGATACGCGGGAATAGGACCTAGGAAGGAAGCGACTCGGATCGTCGCGAGTTTTTCTCCTTCCTTGAGAGCGCAACTTATGCACATGCATAATACACCGGCTGGTGGACATCTACGATCGCGTGCCTCTGCTGGATACCACCTACGTCAGAGACGCTGGTATACACCAGCGGCGTTGCGGCGTAAACAGCACTAAAAGGAGCAGCAACAGCAACGACGACGCTCGTGTCCACTCCAGCAAGCAAGAAGGAGTGGGACACGAGAGTGGAGAGTTCGAAGACTTGCAGAGGAAAACGAGAGAGAGAGAGAAAGAGGGGAAGAGAGAGAGAGAGAGAGAGAAGCTGAAGAGGTCGAAGAGGCGGGAGGCTGGAGACGATCGACCAAGGAGGACGGTTCGAAAGAAAGAGGGAACGAGAGAAACGGTAGTCTATGGTCCAGCGACTTCGTAGCAAGAAAGAAAAGAGAAGCGAGCTGAAACGAAGTCGAAGCTTGTGGTCTCTCGCCAACTCGTGGCCAGTTTCAGACGCGGCGCTCGACCGTCAAGCTCGCGATCTCTCGAACGGACGACGATCCCTGTCGCTCGCCTCGAGATGCGAACATCGTCGCAGACATCTTTCGTCGAGCCCATCGAATCGAACTTCGATGCTTCTACCAGCTCGCTGAACTTTTGACTCGTTGCTCGTGGCTCGTCCCTCCATTTGGAGAGTTGCGACCGCGTTTCGCGAGTTCCCAATCGTTGCTCGTTCAAAGTGAAATCGAAAGTAACTTCGCTAAACTTGGACCGTTTGCTTGGAACGGAGGTCGTGTATTGGTGTACGGGAAATCGAGCACAGGTACTCGTCGAATCGCGTTGAGCTGCTACGGTTACAGTGGACGCGTGTTCCGACGAACATGCCACAGCGATCGAATATGCACTGGGTTGTTGAAAAAGTTTCATTCTATTACGAATTTTTGATCGAATAACGAATAAAGATACCGAAGAAAATTAGTTAAGGAGAAATAGCCGAAATTCGTTGGTAGAAGGACTCTCCATTCTCGATGAGACAGTGCCTAGTATAACGGATAATCGGTTGTTTAAATATTTTTCTCGTCCCTGCACTAGAAACTTCGTTGTTTCTATGTCCATTCTGAGAATCGTTTCAAACTTTACCAACGTAATCGCGACGGTGATGTCTCATCACGGTGCTAACGAAATTTTAGAATACTTCATACACACATAATACATTCAACGGTATTCATAACGTGTTTCTACGAGCATTACTTTCGCGAGCAACGGTAGATCTTTATGAATACGTATACGCATTTCGATCTTCAGATTTATCAGAACGCTTATCCATTGAAACCATAGCCTTAACACACGCAACGAATACGTCGATAGTTAAATGTTCAAAATACAAGAGACGACCTTTTGGTGAATTTCGTTCAACGTGGAACATCGTTTCTAACGAATCCGATTTGTGTTCCAGCGCTCGATGCCCTGGGACTTGGTCGCGCGTAGTGATCGACCAAACCGCATCGTTGAAACGAACTGCCCTCCTCGAGCGGGCTCTATCGTTATGCTCGATCGCGTTCGTTGAACAAGTTTTCGAGGCAACGAAGGGAGGAGAATCTTGCGTGGATAACATGATTTATCAGCCGAATCATCATCAGTCACCGACAATGTCGTCCGCGAGGAAGACATCGCCACGACCGCAGCGTCGAAGCTTGCAAGCATCGTCGGCAAAGTGTGCGAACGCGAAAGCGAAACGCGGAGGCGATAGGACTGGCAACGAGGAGAGATGCAGAGGAAGGTGCAGGGTGCAGTGGAGCGAGAAACACGTGAAGGAGGGGTTGGTTCTCGTGCAAGAGGCGCAGCTTGCCAGAGTCGTCAAGACGGGGCCTATCACGGAGCATTACGAGATCGACCCGAAGCCGTTCGCGAAGTAAGACGTTCCACATTCGCGCGATTTTAATTATATTCACGTGTGTATACCATCAGTCATATGGATATTAGGACACTTATACGTTGCACTTATCGCAGGGTTTTAACAAATTTTATTCTATTTAGTACTTTACATTCGAAAGCATATGCTGTGAGAATGGAATGATAGATTTGTAAAAGAACGATTAGAAAGTAAAATTCAATAATTGTTATCGATATCGTTATCGTTCGGGCAAATTGATATTTTTACGAATAGAACTGGATAAATGTTTCGATCTCAAATTATCATATGCAGGGCATTTTATTGGTGTATTTTGTGGATTTTTTATTCCTTTAAATTTCTGAGACTTTAAAATAAATGCAGAAACAATAGTCGTAAATTCGCCGTTTAATCGTTGTCGTTCAATCTCTGTGCTATATGTACATCGGCGAATTCTAATACGTATGACTGGTATATCTAACGCATGACTTGGAAATCAGTGCGCAAACACGTTCATCAAAAACTAATATCAAATTGACAGTAGAAGTGACAGAACGCTATTCCGTAACATACAACGTTTAATAGTTCAATTGAAAGCGTCACGTTATAAATCCATTGACGGTCGATCGAGAAATTTTCTATACGTCCACCAATGAATCGTCGTTGTTCGTGTTGACATGCACTTGTTCGATAGTGGTACTCGAGGCTCTCAGCGATAATAGCTTCGCTTCAATGAAACTCAATCCAGATGCGGTCGTTGTAAAAATGAAATCGCGTTGGTCGTTGGAATCGCTCGGCTCGTAACTTTCCACCGCGATCGACGCACACCGATCGTTAATTCCGCTGAACTTTACTTCGTCTCATATTTATCGAGTATGTTAATACAAACTTAAACAAGCGGTGTAACCTACTGTCAGTGTGCGTCGATAATCCATTGGTAACGGTTGCAATTGCCGACCGTGACTTTGCATCTTTAACGAAGCGGACTCGACCGATGGCTGCCGCAAAATCGTTTCGCGATACCGACTCCGTTAATACTTTGCATCTGCAAAACTTACTCGCCTCGAATTAGCAAGTTTCAAAGGGTGGCTCTTTTTTTGAGTCGCGACCGGCTCGTTAGCGAGCGCTGTCGCTAACCAAAAACGGGGCCGAGACGCGAAAGGCAAACGAATGTTTCGCGCAAAAAGAAGGAACGCACTGGACGCCACGCGAAACGACGACTATATTACGTTAGGTCATCTCGAAAGTTTCCGGCAGTTTCGAACCGTTCGATTTAAAATGATTCTACTCCTGCGGAAGTGGATTTTCTTGAAAAATATTTTCCATATCGTAATTTGATTACACGTTTTTCCAGGGCATTAATTTCGCGAACATAATCTTTTCGCGACTGAATGTTTCCTGGGCTGTATGAAAAAAAAGAAATCGTATTTATTTAGAATAGAATTTTCGATGATAGAAATACGATTTTTTCTATTATTATATGTATACTTAATCTATTTAGTATTCACTCAGCGATTTTAATATATCGCAGTGTAATTAGGCTATCGATTGAACGGAAAAATTAAACAACAATTGGAATTATTTTAAGACTCACTTGTTACTCTTTCGCGTGACTAAATATGGTCTTTAAAGTATACTGAATAAAAAAAAATCAGCTAGTCACTATTTTAAACAAAGGATGTGTGAGATACAATCTGTCCAACCATATTTGTATAGTACATACTTGAAATATTTATACGTTAAAATCAGATACAGCAAAAACGGCGGAAACTTTCAGGATGACTTAATAATTCAGCGAACTCGAGGACTCGACATCTCAACATGTCGACTGAGCGATAATTATAATACACCTTCAAACTTGCAGGATACGATTCTACTACGACCATTCTACGATGACGTCTCGTCGTATCGAGTTCCCTAACATCACCAATGCTTTGATATTGGATCATCAGCGATGCTCCGATTCATCGTCGAATTTTTCTCGAATCATCAAATCGTTCATTTTCAATCTCTGCTTATCTTTGATCGTCGAATTTTCTTAGGATTACCGACGATTCGATCCTTGATCCTTCGATCGTCAAATCTTCCCGTTATCTTTTGCAAAGTTTCCATCTTCGATCGTAAGATTTCCCCAAGACTATCGACTCTTCGATCTTTCGATCGTCGAATCACCTGAAGACTATTGGAATCTTTGATAGTCGAATATTTTCCTAAGATCAGCGAAGGCCCGATTTTTAATCATCGCCGAAGCTTTTGATCGTCCCGATTGTCGGAACAAACGCACAGAATCGGCCGTATATAGCTTCGATCTCCCCGTATCCGTCCGATCTCGGTGATTCAGTGCGCGTGATTTCGATTCGGTATCGCGAGCAGACGACGGTCCGAGAGCAGCCGAGCACACCTGGTAATTACTTTTAGAAACGGGCCTTGAATCCACGGCAAACGGGGCGCAAAAATTGCCACGGTACCGAGGGTGAGGGGCCTGGAAAATCGAGGCTCGTCAGTCCGGTGTAGGCCAGTGCGTTCAAATTGGAAACGATTAAAGTTAATTGCACCCACTATCAGATGCTCGTTACGACTGTCGCGCTTATCTGCTCCGACTAAAGGACGTCGGTGAAATTGCGGTGTAAAAGGGGAAGGGGTATTCGCCGATTGCCGCACAAGGGCGTCTACTTTCTCCCTGGAAATTTACGGGCTGCGAACACTTCCGGGATGCATACTCTCGGAGAAAACATTAGCCGGGGATCTGCCGGAAAGCTAAGCCAAGATACGCTAAGTTTAAGGGCATCTGCTCCAATATAATACGAGGTGATATCGAAAAGAAATCGGAAAAGTTGTCGCAAAAGTTTTATTAACGAACCAATTCAGTTTTGGCTTTGGTTCTATTCGATGTAGTTCACCGCTGCATTGATATGCCGATCACAACAGTTCTGTCACGTCTCGAATGATTTTTGGAAATCATTTTTTACAGTCGCGCCAAGCACCTGTTGCCACTATCGCACACTGTCGAGACGTTGTCGCTGGAGCTCCGATTTCATTTTAGGGGAAAGAAGGAAGTCCCGAGGGGCTAAATCTGGAGAATACGGAGGATACGGAATGACCGTCGTGTCGTTATCCGTTAAACATTTTCGTGTTTCGTAAGACCGCAATTGCGGAAAAACAAAAACTGGCTGCTGCGTGACGGCAACGCTCCTGCGCACACGGCTTACGCAACACAAAAATTTTTAACGGGCAGCAACACGATGGTCATTCCGCATTCCAGTATTAGCGCAGAAACAGACTGCTTCGAAAGGAACCGAAGCCCAAAATTGGGCCGTTAGTTCGTTAATAAAACTTTTATGAAACCAGTCCGGTCTCTTTTTGATAGCATCTCGTACACCACCGACTATAAATATTTGAATACTCCGTGACGTTAACTTAAATCGAATGCTTTTCACTCTTTTTATTTTTTAATCGTTTTATTCTAAATTTGTTAAGTCACTCGCACCGTATGTGCTTTATAATGAAAGATATTAAATAAAATAAGCTTTTGTTAAAGTTCTGCGATAGTGGCAGAGAATATGTGTATCTACCAATAGAACCCAATATTTATGGATAGCAGTGTAGAATATTTGTTTGTTGTTACTCGCGATAGAGGCAAACGAAGAGCTACGAATAAACAGCAAGATTAACCCTTTGCTCTCGAGTGTCCCCTTTGAGGGGACCGTCGTTAAACTAGCAAACAACTCGAATGTTCCCTCTAATGGGACACAAAGAGATTACTGGTGATTATTTAGCACTAAATTAACGCAAACCACGAATTTTTAAAAATATATGTTTCCTTGAAATCTCGTTGTCGCATTGTACGAAAAAATAAATAAGGAAATGAAAAATATGCCATGAGCAGAGGGTTAAAAAATAATAACACAAACGAAGGATGCGTTGCAAGCGTTCCGGCCGCAGCTCGCGTCTCGAACTTTCGAGAACGCGGCCACAGCGCGTGAGTTTCGAACCACGAAGACGGTCGCCTGTAACGCGCCGTGGGACGTTTGCGCAATAAAGTTCGCCGTGTTAAGATACCGGAGGCAGAGACGCGTAAAAGCGGTCGGTTCGCAGCGTCGATTTACACGCGTCGCGGGCGCAGCCTTGCGAGGCGCCGCGGCGTCGACCTTGTCGAACAGAGACGCTCGGAATTGTTCGAGACGATCGTAAAAATCTCACTGACGGCCAACGAAATTTCGAAGTTGCTTTCGTCTTTTCTCTTACGAGTCTCGCGTGCTTTAGCGATAAGATTCATCTCTTGTTCTCGCTCACTGGTTGCAGTGGAACCATATTTAGCAGAACGGATCCGGAGAGAAAGCAATTAATCGAGTAATCTTGATAATAGAGATTCGCTAGCTATTTCTTCTTCTTATGACTAATTTAATTCATTTCGTTCGTTTATTTACGGGTAATAATCCTTTGATATTGAATGCAAACACAAGGAAATAAACAGAATAAAATCACATACAACAGGTACTTGAAATTAATTGCATAATTACTCGTGGAATGATCATAATTCCTATCACCTTGCCAATAATATTATAACATTAGTTTAATTTTGCAATAAAATGGTCGATAACCGATTCGATGTTGTTTCATAGCGGACAATGGGCGAAAGTTTATCGATGCAGATCTCGGGCGACCGGTATCCTCTACGCTGCAAAGTACTCATCGAGAAACCGATTCAACGCGGATTGCAGCGCCGAGCTGAGACACGAGATCGCTTTGCTGTCGCTCTGCTCGCAATCGCATCGCGTCATTCGACTTCACGATGTCTACGAAACGCCCAAAGAAATTATCCTCGTAATGGAATAGTGAGTATCTTTCTAGGAAACGTATAAAGATTACAGGAGAAGAACGCGATGAGTGGAACTTCTTGTATCGTTTTAAGATTCAGTAGATTCCCAACAACTATAGAAGCATAAATAGTTGGCTATTTATAACAGGCGAAATTCATCGAACTTTGAACTTTCCAGCGCCCCTGGTGGCGATCTACAGACGCTCATCGACGGCGATTTGGTGCCCCTCGAAGGTGACGTGGTACACTTTGTGAGGCAGCTAGTAGAAGGACTCGCCTACCTCCACCAGAGAAATATCGCCCATTTGGACATCAAGGTAAGTTCGACCCATAAAAGGTCGAAGCGAACTTGTCACGCTTCTCGTATATCCGGATCCCGGAATCGACTTCGCTCGGCGTCGCGTCACCCAATAGTTCCGACGATTTCCTCTTCTCAAAGCCGAAATCGTACTCGAGTTTTCTCAAAGTCCAGCGTGAGCGTAGCATCGCGGAAGAATTCATAGAATTCGACCGCCGCTCCGCGATCTTGCAAAGTGGAAACACTGCCCGGAATAAAAGCATTCCGAGAACTAGAGACAAGTTTAGAATGTCGGTACAGTGGATGAATCACGATTTATTTATATAATAGTAACGAACGTGGTATTAAAAATTAATTCTATACAAGGTTGCTCGACATCTAACAAACAAACTTTGTCAGTACGGTAGAAGCTGGATTATCCGAGGTGACGCGATCCGAACATGCTTCGGATAATTGTCGAAAACTTGAATAACAAAGAAACGTTTATTAGTGTACATAAATCGTGTATAACAAAGTTATAGAAAATATTGAATAACGTAACATAGTGCACATTTACTATACCTAAACCTAAATAAATATGTAGGTTTAACTGATTGTTTGACCGTTTGAAAGTTTGATCATGCTGCAGTCACGATACCTGATCATTTACGCTATCATATTCTTCGTGCTAAAATTTCGGACAAAATAATGTTATAATAAAGTTTGAAGCTGATACGGAACTTCGGTTAAAAAGGACTCTTTTATATTACCTGATAAATTCCTTTCATGTCGGGGAATAATTAAAATAATCTCAACATCGTTTGAAACTTACAGCAGATTTACATTAATAAAACGTTTCACGACTTCATTGAAATTTTGTACTGGTTGAGAGATTTCAAGATATTCGAACTTATGTTGCTTTGATTCAGCGATTAACTCAGCTGATCTGAAGCTTACGAAGGATAGTTTGAAAGAATATTTCTACAGACAAGCAACTAAGAGTCGAATAAATAAATCAGTCCCGACCTACACTAGTTAACTTGGACGAGCCTTTAAGATCAGCAACAGAACACTTTTAATTAACAGAAAACCCATTTAACCATCGACGACGCGTTTCTATTCGCGAAGCTAGTAGAAAGGCAGCTTCTTAATTGCGGCCGATCGCGTTCCGATGGAAGCAAGCCGATTCCGCTATAAACGGCCGGTAAACAAATTGGAATTGCCTTTTACGTGGTATCCGGACAAAGGGGAGATACACGGAGCGCGCGACTCGGCCGGACTCGGCCCCTCATGGAGTGTCGAGACGCGCTGAAAAAAGTCACTGGAACTTGGACACGGCTTGGAAACGAAAGCCCAATGCGGCCCTGTGTTCCAGCTCGTTGCCAGCCAATTTATTGCGTCCTTTCGATACTCGGGCGCCTTTTATTTCAGCAATCGCGGAAACGTAAACGCCTTTTAGGCGGCGAGCTCCTCGGGGGAAAAAAGACTTTGCGCGAGAACGCGCCGCGTGTCGTCGAATAAAGCCTGTGTCCTGTATTTTCAGCTTGTAGCTCGAACCACACCGAGGCGATCGTCTCTCTTAACGGGCAATAACAGCCAGTCTGGCGAACTCAGCTTCCACGATTTTTACGCGAACCTACAACGCTCGTAAAATATCGTGCCGACGTAATTAAGAGTTGCATGTGGCATTCGCGAAAACTCGTCGGTTCGCGTTTCGGTACAAACTGCTCTCGAGTTTTTACGGCTCCCTTACGACCCGTAACTAGCGATGAGATACCGATCACTGTTAATGATGTCCGATCGATTCGATATCGAAGCACTCGATGGGAAGTATCGATGCGAAGTAACGAAATTTTTGGTACTTGGTACCCATTATTATGGATATTGACTTTTCTTCGATTGACGCTAAATCGATACTGTACTTGATACATCACGATATTCGCTTTATTTTATACTATACTTTAGCAGCGTACAGAATCATATTCGACGTCGATAAGGGATAGGACGTTTAACATTAAACAGTCTCTCTCTCTGTTAAGGTGGGATTTTGTATAAGTGGCAGACTCGAGTGTTTGGATACATTAATGTGCAGAAATGTCTGGACACTTTCAAATTGCAGTAGGATCTCGTATAATGTGGTGGTCGTATAATACGATTGCAGAATATCTTTAAAAGATTCTATATACGGGTATGTGACGCGCCAGAGCATATTATTGCTTTAAACATACAAGAGCAGTATTTGTAATTCATTTGCTGCGCTTGCCTTTTGTGCTTTGTGTATAGACTTGATGTATGCGTTTCTTGAATTGACTCGAAAATCACAGTCATGCATTAACTTTTCGACGACGAGGACGACTTTACGTATTGTGCCAGCTATTTTTGGGCAAAATTGATTCTGTTCATTTTTAGAAAATAATCTATTGCTAGTTTCTATGTCGCGGGTAATTATATATATGGGGTTGCTACTGTATAACGTTTGATAAATTGGACAAATTTCTATGTAAGTTTCATTTCTGTAGTCGCATCAACGACCGCAGTCTATTTATGAGAATAAAAGCGACTGCAAGGAGTGTTTGGGCGGAAGAAGAGGAATTCCAGAGTTACGGTAAAGCACGACTCGATTTCACGGGGTCATCCGAGTCTCTTCTTCTTCGCCACGAATAAAAAAAGACTCTTTCTTGTTATCCTCGCGAGAAATTCGCGAAAGGTCGACGAGCCTTTACCACGGAACAACATCCTCGACCAAGGCGCCTGCCCGCGCGTTTTACGTGCGCCGCGAGTGGATGCGAGCGCGTGCCGACTTTTATCGACGACGTAAATCTCGTTGAGAATCCTTTATCAAGGATCTTCAAACTTATTTACATTTATTCAGCTATCCGAGCCGAATTCACGACCTGTATTGATATACGCTTTGTGTTACGCTACAGGTACATAAATTCGCTCACGAAAGTATTTGAACATTCATAGAAAATCTCTATGAATATATTATACATACAAAACACCTTGCATTGGCTCCCTAATGAAACAAAACTATAATCGTCATATTGCTAGAGTTTGAACCACTAAATCTCAAAATGTACGTGAAAATTACAAGATGTTCAAGATCTTGAACAGTCAATTATTCGCTGTATTAGTAGGCCACAATATTTAACGAGACCATCTTTGGCGTTCGTTGCATGTTTAAGACCAATATTCATTCTGCATATTAATTTTTTACTAAGTGTACATTTGCAGTAAATGTCCTACAACTCATGTACATTATTGAAGTACGTGGTATCTCGCTTCGACTTTATGCCAATGTTTTCCTTAAAAGATGAAATTGTTTCAGTTCGTTAAAACTAATGATGAGATTAGGCAAAAACGTTGGCATGCACGTGAAAGTAAGATTAAATTGTTAACACACTGTCCATTCATCGTTCGAAGCACGCAAGAACCGAGACTATATACGACTATGTTAACAGCTGTGTGGAATTAATTGAAAAGGACGTCGATTACAGCGAACGCGTTAGTCCAAGCAACAGCGAGTCTTCTTCGCGAGTCTATTCCTTGCCAGTCTATTTTGGCAATTGGTTACGATCTTCACACTCTTGAGTTTAATCCGCCGTGAAAGAAACGCGGCAATGAACAACCTTGGCCAGTGCAAATTCTCGAGCGCGTTGGAGATCGCGCGCTATCCCCGATCGCTGATCCACGGTTCACGATTCGCGGGCTGCTACGAACCGAGAGGATCGTTGCGTGCGTCGTGTACGATACTCGCATTATTCCAACGCTCCATAAATGTTCGACCACCGTATTTGGATATATGTAGTGGGGCGCGTATCAAAGGGAGAGGACAGGCGAGGGACGTGCGATGCATTGCCGTGTTGGCGACCGTACGTGCAAACCAGCTGCGCCTCTTTGTATCCACTGCCGAATCGATGCAATTACATTGTCTCCCGGTGCAAACTGCACCCCAGGCGATACGCTGTCTCGCCTCGCCTCGCTATGGTCTTTGAAACCGGCTGTCTGACTGAGCAGAGTCAGAGTCCATTATTTTCTCTTACACAATTCTCAATTTTCATTATAAGCTTTCCACATACGAGTTTAAATCCTTAATTAAATAAAAGACAATATTGCGTGAACGCAACGTTTTGCTCGCAATTCTTTTTGGGGATTTTACTTTACCGAATTCTATTCTTTAACGTTGTAGTTTCGGAAAGGAGTGTTCCAGGGATTCGCTGAATATTTCTTCCGGCGTGGTTTCTTCCATGTTAAAAAATTGATTAGTAGCAGAAAAATCGAGATAGATAGATACCACGAGTAGATGGAAAAATAAACAGAGGAATACAGCGGATGCTGCTGCGTCGCGTCTTGTAGAAAGCGTTCGAACTTCTTCGTTCGATCTTATCCTTACTTTCACCGATCGAAAACGTTGCCACGGGAAAGGCTTCAGAGTCAACCGACCGATCTATCGAAATTCAATTTCCAAGCAAGGTTTTCGCCAGTTAAAAACGCAGCTATCGCATCGATACAATTCCCAGGAGGAAAAACAGAGCGCGGCGAGACCCCACGCTCTTCGCGGTAGAGCGACCACGCCCAGACTTCGTCGGTGAATCACACCCGGTTCCTATCTCGCTGGACGCTCGATACCTATGTCTGACCGCCATAACTGGAGCAACTGTTGATAACTCGCGAAATTCCCGTGAAAGAGAAAGGAAGGAATCGCGCGTTACGTTAGCGGACAGCTGTAAAGCGACGCGCAGCTCCTTCACCTCTTGTTTGTTTAGAGAGATAGCTGTCGCCTGTAGAATGACCATATCGTAGGTTAATTTCTAAATGTTTCTCTTTACAATTTCAATATCGCGAATGTGCGCGTTTATGTATTACTAAAGTCACATCGGATAACAGATAGCACATATAAAAATCCATGAGCTACTCATTCGTGAACTACGTACTATAATTCTGAATTTTCTGGAACATTTATTTTACTATGCGTTTGTAGAAGATCGATTTTTCTTCGTGAAAGATTAAAGCATATTTCAAGACGATTAATACAGCGTTTCGTGGCTTGCTCTCCCGCTCAAGTCAAAGTGACTCGATTAACTGAAAACCGGAGTAAAAATTCGAAAGAATAATTTAAGTTACTTGAATTGATCGAAAGACTGTGAGACTTCGCTGTTACGTCTCGATTAGAAAAGGCAAATGGGATGATCGATCCTCGAGAGATACCGCGACGAGAAACGAAGCTCCCACGTTCCCAGCGTGAAGGAACAATCGCATTCTGGTTAACAAGATAGTCGGAGCTCGATGAATCACTATCTCTGTTCGTAGATACGAGGCAGCTAACCTGTTCACCGTAACTGGAGCACCTCTGGGTGTCTCGCGACATTTGCCAGAACAGAGGAGGAGAGGAAACTTAATCAAACGCCTCGGCGACTCGTTTCGACCACGCATAAAAGGGAAACCCTGGATGTTTAATAAGGCCGCACCGTTTCTATACTAACTCGATTAAAATCGTGGAACGTGGAACAAAATTAACAGTTCACCGTCGTGTAAATACCTTCTTATCGAGGCAAACACATCAAGGAGAGAAGAGATGTTACACGAGGGTCCGGCCCACGCCGAAAGTTGTTTGGTCAGCGTAGCGAGAGTCGATCTTGTGAGAGATTCGATCGCGTAGGATTCAGCTACGTCCGTTCGAAACTCGTTCGATTCGATTCCTTCGAGACTGCTTGTCCGAAATAAGAGAGAAAGAGAGAGAGAGAGAGAGAGAGAGAGAGAGAGAGAGAGAGGTGAACCAGAAACATGTGTATTCGAGAACACGATTAAATTTGTCATGATTGATCTCATTTCTTACAAGTCATGAAGCTTAAACAATATCATCGATCATTAAGGAGAGCCTGTAGAAGACGACTCTCTTTTTATTGGTGTATTTCAATATAGAGGACAAGATAAGCACTTTTATGTAAATTTAAGCAAACTGGAATAATCCTTAAGAGTTACAATGTCGTCTGAAATCTTATGGCGCTGTTAGACAATCAATAACATTGTCAATATTTCAAGGTTCTTGACGACGAAAATGCAACTTGTCAATAAATATCGACGATATTTTATTGACAATGTATATCGATCCTTTTAGTTGAAAACCTTGAAATATCGACGACATATACCGATATTCTGAGCACACCCTGAAACGCGTAATTATTCGTTCATTATTTTTCAATAACTCTTACAAGCAATTTCTGTCAATTTTCACCTGTGTTTGCATAAATTTAAAATTCTAATCGATCAGTCGTTTTCCTGTTAATCTCGATCCAGCAATCTAGAATAGAGATGTACGTAATACGCAGCATACAGCGAAAAATATATTAGTGATAATGAAATTTTAAATACTTTCGCTCGACGCACGTAACATATCTATAAAATATATTTCCCTCTGTTAAGTAACACTTTCCCGAGCCACCGTATGTCCCTCTTTAACGTCATTCGCTGAATTGCGCATCTAGCGGACCGAGGAATTATTTTTACGTCTTTTGTCATTATTTATTAGCCGCGTGCCGGGACTATCGAGAGATACTTTGAATATTCAGATTCGCCCACGCCGTCACATCTTCCAAGGACCTGGACGTTAAAGCCAGGAAGATTCTACGAGAGGAATAAGCGGTGTCCCCGTGCGAGAGAGCCGCTTACGTAACCGGCGTGTATTTCGTAGATCGGAGATCGTTAAGCGGCGATTCGAGAGCGCGGGATCGAGCAACAGGCGTGGGTCTAGCGTAACGATCGCGATTCTAACGTGTGTACTTGTTAGGCTGGGAAATCGCAACGGGTGACGTGTATAAGGAAACGCGAAGAACCGGCCGTTGGGAAATCTAGGCTTCGCGAGACGGCGCTCGATCGAATATAGGTTGCATTCTTATGCGACTCTGGTCGTGCAAATAAAGCGCGTAAGCGTCCTCTGGTTTGAGAAAAATCGCGTTCGCGTTACAGTCGACAGTTACGCAGCAGAGATCGCAACCTCGATCGCAGCGAGCTTGTTCAACGAGAAACTTAATATTCCATTCTGTTTCTGTGCGCGCACGAATTTATCGTAACAGCATCTACCGTGTTTATGTAAATGATCGCGATGTACTCCTCGATGAAGCGCGAATCACGAACCACGCTGTTCGTACTCGCGTGCGGCCCTTTTCTCCCATTCTCCCGTCTCAGTTTCCATCCCGGCTTTTCTAACTTTACGTCGACGGCAGGCGTGAACTCCGCTGCGCTCGAGAGGAATGCATTCACGATGGAGCGCCTAACTGAAACAATAACCATCCGTGTCGTATACATGTACGTTATTTTTTATTGTCATTGACAATAAGATATGCGGAAAGATAAGCATAAAAGATTTCCTGCAATTGACGCTAATCTGAATAATTTTTTACGTTGTAGATGTTTCCTTATTAGCCTGTAACGAGAAATATTCGTTGATGAATTTCTTGTTCGTGTTGTACAAATGAGATTCTATTGATGTCGAACCATCGCATCTGGTGAACGATACAGTAAATCTAAAACACTCGTAATTTACGTGGAATGATCGCGCTTGTTACGAACGATCTAAAAAAGGTTGTACAAAATTCTTTTGACGCGATAGCCACACCGAAAGCGTCGTTTAACGACGTGCTCGACGATCCTCGAACAGCTTCGACATTGTGACGGTAGAGAAATACAAGATATCCCGCTGAGCAAGCGACGCGACGCGTAAAAGGAACGACGACATCCGACGCGACGCGATTAACTCGCATTAGTTGGTGATGTTGTTTAAGGTAGCCTCGTTTGCATGGACCGAAGTCTCCCAAGATCTTTTATCGATCGCGTAGATCATCGAGGATTCGCGAAGCGCACGACGTTGAAGAACGTGAACGGGCATAGCTGATTTTTTTTCCATCGCATCGAGTACGAGATTCACGGAATAAGATAATTGTGAATCACCGTAAAGTGGAATCGATCTACTGGCGCAGTATGGGCAGAATGTTTATCGGAAGATTTTTATACAGGGTGTTTTTCCAGGCAAACTTTGTTAATATATTCTCCGAGTATGAATAAGAATGAAAATTTATTCAGGGCGAACTGCGAAGAATAATCTACGAGCGAAGATACAAAATATTACAAGAAGTTTTATCGTGAACGTTTTATTAAACAATTGTGACAAAATTATAACGATAGCAACAAGATCTTGTGATTACTGTGCCATAGGATAAGATAGATTTACAATCGATGTAATTGCTAGACTGATGTTGATGCAAATGCATGTTTTTATAGAAGATCGATAGCTAAACTTCGAATATATATAAATTGTAATCGGGGAAATAAATTTTCTATTTAGATTTTTATCTAGATTCCATTTCAAAGATGGAATTTATTATCCTGCCAGGTGGGAATTTTAATTTTATATCGGAAGAGCAAGCATCGTTCTCTTCCTATTTAACTTGCTATTTAACCACTTAACAAATCTGTTTCTTCCCTATTTTTACCTATAGAATATCCTGACTAGGTTCAGTTACAAGAAAATTGGAAAACAAAATAGACTCAAGAAACTTCTAGAAACGAATATTTAATTATTAATTTCAATTAATATGGAAATTAACCCATCGAAATGACGTAAGACATTTGAATTTTCCCGACGAAGATTACTCGAACAATGCTTGAACCCGTTTTTATAATCGAATTCATCTGAATATTAACGAACTCATTTTTCGTTCATTGCCAGAGTTAAAAATATATCGCTCGGTCGCATATGCGTTGTTTACGCATTACTTACGCTCGAAATTCAATTAAAGCGAAGAAAAAGCGACGACTCGTTCGGGCTGAATTAACGAGTCAATTAACGGCGGCTAATTGGTACCGAAAAAACGAACGAGCTAATAAGAAACGACTCACCGGTCGATGCTTTATGTTTCAGCCGCAAAATTTGGTAATGATGGGCAGCTTTCCGGAATGCGAGGTGAAGCTCTGCGACTTCGAGATCTCGAGAGTGATATTAGAGGGGACGGAGGTCCGAGAAATCCTCGGCACACCGGATTACGTGGGTAAGCAACCGTTTTTCGCCAGACGACTTCATTTTGTAGTTTTATCGCGCACAATCTCATGGCATGCCAATAAGAACAGCTCGAACGAAATCCAACCGACAAACGAGATGTGATTTCCATCCGAAGGAACGAGCCAGCTGGTTTCGTCAGTTCCTCCGAATTTTCGTTCCCTTGGAAAATATATAGGGTGTTTCAAAAAGTTGAAGTACGTCTAAAAGCACGTAATAGAGAGAAAAAAATAAAACAGACTTATTATTTCTACAGATTCATCAAATCTCTTATATTAATCACGAGCATGAGTACACGTTTGACATTTTGGCGCCTCCTCGATAATCGTTTATAGTCGCGACAACAGATGTATCTTTCAGTAAAAATCGATAACAATTTAATCATCTTTGTCTGTTGCTTGTTTCAAAGAGTTTTACATCGAACCCCGCCTCAAATCTTTGAAACATCCTGTAAATATCTGCGTTATCGCTACACGGATGATGTATCGAGCGCATTATTTTGTAACGCGAGTTTACTGCGATGAAACAGGTAAACAGGTGTGTCGGCACTTTGCTCGAGTTGCCAGTTAATTGCCAGCAATTAATAATCTTGCCGCGTTAATCGACGATCTTTGGTCCGAGCGAGATCGCGGACATAATCGATATTAACTGACACGTTAAGTTTCCTTGCGCGATCGCGTTGTCCAACTTGTCATCGTTGATGATTCTTGCCTCTTGAATCAATGATTCTTGCCTCTTGAATCAATGATTCTTGCCTCGCGATTAGGAAATACGTGGCACGTTCTTCTGCTCACTTTTATTCTCAATGTCTAAAAACTCGTCACCGCGTAGCCCATCGACATTGGGATTTCCAAGCGAAAGCAAAGGGGAACAGTCATCGAAATTCTATTAAATCGAGTTTCGTCGTATGGATCGTTGCCAACTATTAAAATACGCACGCATTCTTCGTGCGGCCGTTAATTTCGAGTCGGACGAACGATGACTCGTTCTCTTTGTTCACGACGCGTTTCGCTCGAATAGAATGATATGCCGCGTAACAGCAGAACGGCATATAAAGCTTATTCAATGAAAAGAGCTCGGTCGTAGGCCGCATAGTTAACGATATAATTGACGCGCGCCATTATCCTCGTTGATCGTATCGATTCGTCGAATAACAGAGCTAGCGCGTATCGTTGAATATCTTAATCGCGCTTAACACTCGAAATGAAGGAGCACAGTCATCGTGATCGTGTCCCGATGCTCTTTATTCGGTTTATTCGCAAGAAAACTCGTCGTACTCGATCTCCTCGCGAATTTTTATTAACTTTTCATGCCTCGGAAACTTATCCGCTAATAATTAAACTACGGACGTTCACGCGTGTTAAATATGTAAAAAGCATTTGACATTTATGCACATGGAGTATCGGACTAGCGACTAACTATACACGATGGGAGAAAGAGATTATTTTATTTTTATCTTTGTCGGCCTACTTAACGCGAAGGTAAAAATTGTAATGGGATCTTTAGTAAGGATCGATGAATGGAGAAGTTATAATAGGAATACCGTCCAACTATAAAGAAAGACAGCAATTACGAGGAAGCGAAGAATCTCGACTTTCTACTCGTGTAACGAATTTCGATCTCGTAATTCGATATTTTTAACGGCGAAGTACCACAAAATTTGTATACCGTGTATACGTCACTGTCGTTTAAAGCGTAAATTAAAATTCAATTATTCCTTCGACCACCGACACCCACGAGGTTCGATCAGTTTTCGTTAGCGAATAAAAATATGACGTTCCTAGATGATATCACGAATTTGAACGAGGCCGTTCAACCAAATAACATTCGCTTAACGTTCCACGATTTCTCTCAATTTCAGCTCCTGAGATTTTGCACTACGAGCCGATCACGTTAGCCGCCGATATGTGGTACGTAAACGATAGAGAACACGGTCGAGAAATTTTCTGAAAAAAAACGACCTATAGATGAATCTATGAAAAATAGTAATCTTGGTCTTTTTTCCCAGAAAGTTTCCCAATTATATAATTCTCCGATCATATACGAATAACGTTATTCGATTGAAGGTCCGTGGGCGTAACGACTTACGTTCTTTTAACCGGATTTTCTCCATTCGGCGGTGAAACCGATCAAGAAACGTTTCAAAACATCTCTTTAGGCGAAGTAGATTTTCCCGAAGAATTGTTCGGCGACATCTCGGCGCAGGCGAAAGATTTCGTCGCGAAGCTTTTGGTGCTGGACCCGAGGTGAGTTACGAGACATAAAAGCGATCGAAAAGATGGCTAAGAGGACAATACAAGGGCGAGAAACGTCGTTCTGATCCTTCGATCTACAGACGCACGCGATTTCTTGCTTCAAACCTTGATCGAATATTTAAAGTCTCCCTGTTTATTGAAATATTAACGATTATTCAATTATCAACAGTACTCATTGTTAGTTGCGTCCCTACTCGAGAAAGAAATACGTAGATATTAAGATAAAACCACTGTCTTATATTTTAGCGCACGAATGACCGCGAAACAATGCCTGCGTCACGATTGGCTACGCGGCGCGCCTACGCAGGCGTCGCCACATCTCCGAAGATACCTGTCGAAGTCGAGAGAAGTGCTTCTGGAGCGAGTTGTCAGTCGCGAGAACCTGCGAAGAGCGGCGCTTTTGAGCCAGGCGAGCAGTCAAGCGAATCTATCGAGCGATGTTCAGGACTCGAATCATTCGGATCAGAGCTTGCAAGACTGTTTGCTAAGTCAAAGCGAGATGTGCCTGAGTCACCGTCTCACGGGAAGTCGATCTAGTCTCGAGGGTAGCGAAGATTTCCCAAGTCCAGCCGATTCTCGAACGAGTCTCAACTCTTCCAGAACGAATCTTAGCTGCACCAGCCAGAGTTGCTTGCTGAACAAAGAACAGACTCAGGGTTTGCTCAGTCGAGCGCAAAGTCGGTCACAGGCAAACTTAAATCACGGTCTTAGTCGAGGACTTTTGTCTAGAATACGAAGCCTAAATCGAATCCAGTCACAGGCGTGTTTGCTCAATGAAAACTCTTCCGTAACCTCGGCTTCTTTACAACCGCGAATGACGATAAATCCTGTGATGAACAAGTCGCGGGAGAAACTGTACGGGCTGAGATCGTTGTCCAAGTCTCAAGGAGTTTTGGACATCTACAGAAGCCTCGAGTGTCTTAGACGGAGAAGGAAGAGCTACCAACGAGCCAAAACAGAGGATGTGGTACCCATTTTCAAACGATTAGGTGCTGAAATCGATACGTCCAACGTATCGGACACGTCGATCGAAACCACGTGCGACACCGGAGAACACCGATCCTACGATGATGTTTCCAGTTTAACGGAGACGAAAAAACATTTGGATGGAGAGAGCAAAGAATCTTCGCAGAAGATCGCGACAGAGTCGGAAGTCATGCAGCAAGTTAACAATCGATCGAGAAAAACCGAGCTACAAGAAGAAGTCGTCAAAGATCTGCAAGCATCGAGGGAACAAGCTTTCGAGTCTGAGGAGAATTTCGATTCGTTGAAGTCGATCGAATCGGATACGTTAACCGAAGATTCGGACGAAACACCGGTGAATCGCGATAACGTATCGAATCTGGTGGCCAGAAAACGACCCTGTCAACGACAACATTCCGACGTTTCGAGTCACTCCAACAATTCCGGCACGTCGGACGACAAAGAGGACCGATCGACCGAGTCCGAAAATGAGGAGCCAAAGTACACCGTGGCGCAGCTCGTATCGGCGTTTAACAAGCACCAGGAAGTCGCCTCGAGGTCGAGTTTGGAAGCGATAATGACCGAGAAAAGAGTGAACGAAGTCACTTTTCCTACCGGCACAAAAGCTTTAAGGTTATTCATTCCGGATATCAACATCAGCGAAAGCAAGATCGTTAGACGAAAAACGAGTTACAAGCCGCGGAAGAATTGGGAGGAGTTGAGGAAGAAAAGCGAGAAAGACGAGGGAATATTGAAGAACTTCGTCGATTCAGGTAACGAGGACGAAAACGAGGATAACGACGTTGCTTGTGATTCTAAAAACGATAGGAAACCGGATAGCAAAACTGTGGAGGATCGAAAGGATAAAGAGCAGGTTGAATCGTCTTCCGAACAGTGGTCGAGTCCATCGTCGATTGGTCTCAACGAAGACTATATCTTCGAAGAAGCTACGGTTCAAGACAATGTCGATACAACAATAGACGAAAAATACAAGCAATGCGTGAAGGGAGCCAGGTCGATCACGATGGAACCATTGAGCGACAAAACTCAGAGGACGATTGCTAATCCTCGTCAGAAAGAAAGGCTACCAAATTATATTTACCCAGAAGTCGCGTGCCATATCAAAGACGATTCTCAGGACTCGACTAGAAAAGCAACTTCTGTATCCGTGAACGGTAAAACGAATTCGAAGGTGCAAAAATCGGATCGAACGAAACCGCTGTATAATACAGAGTGCGCGAACGTGAATTTGAAAGACATCTTGCAACGGGTAGACAGCTTTCAGAATAATCCGAGGGAGAACTTGGAAAATTTAAGAAAAAGGACGTCCATCGCGAAGGTAATCTTGAACGACAATCAAGATAAAAACGAGGGAGAAAATAGATCGAGTACTCGAGCTCGAAGCGAGCCACCTTTGAATTTGAGTCCCAAGGAGGAGGATCATAAGATGAAATTGGTTGTACCACCGTCTTTCGCGAGATCCTCGTCTTTGTCCAGCGAAAGCAGTTGCCCTACTCCTTCTAGCGTGCACTCGGATGCTAACACTTCTTGGGAAGACGTTCAACGTGGTACAGCGGGATCTAACGCGTCCTTGGAGAAAGAAGATCCCAGCAAAATCCAGAGAAGGCACGAGATTCAGAGAACTTCGAGCGAGGGAAGGAACAAACAATGCGCAGATGACAAAAGGCTTTGGGGTAGAGTTTGTACGGGCTCTTACAGCAGAGCAATGGAGAAGTTTAGCAAAAACAATGACGCGAACAAGAAACCTATTAACCAGCTAAATGGATCGCAACAAAATGGAAAGATTAGGAGGAAAAGCAGCCCTGCCATGCCCCAATACATCAACCCGTAGAAATACACTTCCCTTGCACGAAGACTGATTATAGAACTTGACCTTGCTCGATATTACGGTGACTCAAGCCGGAAGATCGAACAGCTGAACATTTCTTTTCGTGAACTCTTTGACCGAGTTCGTTTGACAGAAACGAGATAATCGATTTAACGATCTTCAAGCCTTGGCAAACCTTGGTGAAACAATACCGTAAGACTTAACTAAGTAACGTAGCTACGTTGGTCATGTTCGAGTGGACCAAACCGGCGGATAAATAATCTACAAGCGTGTGTCATCAAATAGTCGAACGACAAACCTGTCATTAACATCCCATCTGGGCGTCGTGTGGTCAAACAAGGCGATCGAACGTGATTGATCGTCATAGCCTTATCCTTGACTTAATCTCCATATCGAGCGACCTTCGAGAACTACTTTTTTCGAAGTGCGTAGTATCGATGGACACGTGGGTACCAAGAAAACGAAGCAACTAATTTCGTCTGGAAATATGGTACCGATAAAAACGAGAGGAAAAGAAACATCGATAGTGTCTTGTAGCTTAACTCACGTTGCGAGGAACGTTGCGACAATATACGGCGTGCGAGAAACGCGAATCTTGCGTTCAAAGAAATTGCTCACTCACGAGAGATTATCTTTCTACGATACATCTTTGCCTCTACTAATTCTCTCTGTTACCTCTGTTGCCCATCGAAGCTTTAGATAGTAACAATCAGGATTCAATTGGTGCGCCGAAAATGATAATTCAATTATATCGTAGTAGCTAGCGTCTTCTTAAAGCCGGTCTAATAGTGTATTTCGTTTAGATTCTAAACGATTCGTTCAATTTTGTATCGAAGATATCGCAATAAAGACTCCTTGCCGTTAAATGTCACGCGTTATTTGCCTTGAAAATAAACGGAGCCAATTGTAGTCTCAGAAAGCTTTCACGAGAAAATCCAATTAATACCTCTCAATTCCTACGAATACCAGTTTGATCTTCGCGAGAAGACCTCCAGCATCTTACGTCAATGTTTCACAAACAAAAAAGATTGGGAAACACTGTCATACAGCCTTATATAGGCGACTTGTATAGGTAGGAAAAGAAATTTGAGGTAAGCAAAAATTTGGTAAAATTAAATCTTATTATAATATAAAAACAATTGGCATCGCCACTGCGGCTCACATATTATCGGCAATAATATAATATCTTAATATACACAAAATAATCGCAATTTTCAGTCATCAATGTTTATTCCCACCGACTCTTTCTCACTCTCTTCCTTTCTCCTCCGATATTCGTACTTTGTACATCCTGAGTCTTTGATTGTTCCGTATTTGGTTTCGGAGGTACAGGTGGTGGTGGGGGCATTATCACCGAAGGCCGTGTAATAGTTTGTTCCCACGTATGATCCGACGATGCCCGGAACTAAAAATCAATTAAATTCCCACATATCACATATATCATTGCAAATCCTACACATTATAGCGATGCTCGTTTAAATTCTAAGAAAATCGTTTCGTCTAAATTTAAATGATTCAACCTCATCTATCAACCACAAGGAACACTATTCGATCGATGATGTGCTGTTATTTATATGATCGTAACGAAACAGGACTTACCTGAGAATTGTACTGACTACGAAAAGCAGCTTTCATGGCCGATAACCGATCGCTACCTGGTCCATGTCTTTCTAATTTTTTAACAACTTCGCTTATGTCCTTAGATCCTTGCGACGAGGAACCACAACTCTAAACAATAATTTGAACAAATTTGGAACATTATATTAAGATCTGAAAAAGGGAACTGGAGGAATTTTAACGAATAAATACCGAAGTTGAAGATGTTTCCGGTCTTCCCCTAAACCCAAGTCCGGCCCCTCCAACGTTCAAACTCTTCCCTTTCCCACCTTTGAACCTTGACTTGCGGAACCAAGCGCTTTGCATCGCTAAATCCATGAGACTCTTTGGTACTTCCTGATTTGCACCCTCCAAATTTCGAACTAGGTGACCTGCGAATTCTTTGTCTTTTTCTGTTACAAGGGTATACGCTGTTCCTTTTTCACCCGCTCGACCAGTTCTACCTATCCTATGTGTATGAGTATCTATGTCTCGTGCGACGTCGTAATTAACAACGGTTCTGATATGTGGAATGTCCAAACCTCGAGCTACGGGAAAATTCAAAAGGAGTTTCAGGAAATCGTTACAAGTAAGATTAATCGTTCCAGCCGATTGAAGGCAAGAAGATAATTACCAGCAACGTCAGTAGCGACCAGTGTAGTAACTTCCTTCTTTTTAAAAGCCGTTATTACTTTGTTCCTTTCGATTTGGTCCATATCACCGTGCAACAGCATAACGTCAAATTCTTTCAACTTGAGATTGTTAGCAAGTTCCTCCGCATTGAGCTACGGTAATATAATGCCATACAGTTGCAAAAATTCACTATATATAATTTGTATCTGTTGAATAACTTGCGGATATTTATGCAATATAGATAATTTCATAGTTTCATGGACATAGTTAGATATACCTATTATAGCTCTTTCTCGCTATACATTTTATACATTTTCACAGTTCTAAATTAAATTTGAATTAAAGTTTCTCACAAATGCATAAACATCAGCAGTTGTACTAGTTAACCAAGCATGGTCATAATCGCCAACCTTTTTAGTTACGAAAATCAACAGACTACCAGAGCTCAAGAATTCAACTAGATTCTGCAACAACCACGTCCATTTGCCAGTAGGATTATTATTGAACACTATCACGTGTTGCGTGACGTCAGCATTCGCCTCACCGACGTCCCCTTGTACTATCCTAACCGGATCCGTCAGAACGTCCCTCGCAAGCTTTTCTACCCTCTTTTTGAAAGTTGCGCTGAACAACAATGTTTGCCTGTCTGGCCTTACGTGGTTACATATTGAACGCACTTGTGGCTCTGGAATCAAACAGAGCGGTAACAAGCAAAATAAAAATATTATTAATAGGTCTTAAAGTTTCCCAACAACCGCGTCGACGACGCAACCGATCGACGAAGAAAACTTGTTTTTCTCCCCTGTTCCAAGATTATAAAATTGTATTGCAAACGGTGCGCTTACCGAAACCCATATCGAACATTCTATCAGCTTCATCCAATACTAGAAATGTTACTCTGGTTAAATTCGTTGCTTTCATTTTAACTAAATCTATCATTCTACCCGGCGTTGCGACTACTATTTCCGCACCCCCTTCCAATGCTTTACTTTGCTCCCATTTGCTGCCACCGCCGTAACAACAGCACACTTGAATATTATACACTTTCCCGAACTTCCTTGCTTCTTGGTAAATCTACGAATACAACGAACCGAATAAACTTGCATCTAAAACTATCCCTATATACATATTAGCTTGATTGGAGAGCGCTGTCGTTTTTGTTTTTTTGGAAAGAAACGAATGAAATATCTGAACTGACATTACAATTAAAATATTCTTTCAGTGCTCCTATAGCATTGAATTGATGAAAAATTATACGATCACGAAACCTTCTACTTGCAACTTGTCAATTTTACTAATGTTATTAGTTGATGAGTTATTGTATAAGTGGGTTAAGATAAATTTTCCAACAACATTGACCACCTTTTAATGGTCTATGTTTTGATAGTTGTAATATACATGAGCTTTAACTATCTGAAAACCTCCAAATAAAATACTAACTACGAGCAAAATCTGACGACAGAACTTCCGATCAATTTAGTATAATAGCTTAGGCTACTTTAACGTAACAAGTACCTGTTGTGACAATTCTCTCGTAGGAGCAAGAATTAAACCGATGGGTCCGTCGCCTGCCTTCAATTCTCTTTGATCCATTATGTGAACTAACATTGGCCAAATGAAGGCTGCTGTTTTACCGCTACCGGTTTTCGCTATACCTATTATATCCCTGCCGCTCAATGCGGCCGGAACTGCTTGAGCTTGGATAGGGGTAGGTTGAGTGTATTCGTTTTTTCTAATAGCCTTTATTAACGCATCATCGAAACCAAAATGACCGAAACTGGTAACCGGATTCGGCGGAGACGGACCAGATACCTTTATTCCCAAAGTTTTCTTCAGATCGTCGATTTGTTGTTTACTTAAATTAGCGATCTCATCGTGAACGTTATAAAAATTTTTCTCGAAAGATTCGTATTTTATCTCGCTATGATCAACAGGAGGTAAGGGATCGATATCTTTCTTTTTTGGAGGCGCGATTGGATTCCCATCTTCATCGTAATCGATCTCTTGGTCAGATTCCTCTTGTTGCAAACCCGCAGTTGGATTTTCTTCCATATACCTTGTCAATGGAATAATCCAATATTTCTTCATCTCTTTTTATTTTTTTTTAACAAATACAGCAATGGCTAATTAACTGCACTTGCCAATATCTGACTATAGGAGCTCAATCCGAACTACGACTGCTAATACGCTAGGTCATAAGTTCTCAAAATATGGGTCGTGAACCACTGGTAGCTCATGAGCAGATTTTGGTTGAATCGCAAGTGCATCGTGAGAAGTTAATTCTTAAAAATGGATCTCGACTCAATGTTATAATATCTGCTCACAATCAGTAGCTTTGACTCAATGAATCCGAACTACAGTTAAATAGACACTACTGCATCTTCTCTTCCCTCTCCGAAAAAATCAACAAAATCCTTACCTGTAGTAACTTTCCTCGTCATCCTCGCCATCGATATCCGCTCTAAATCCCTTGGATTTTTCTTCTTTGCGCTCGTCCTCCGCCAGTTGTGCTTCATAATTGTTTCTCTTAACCTCTGCGTCTATACCAGCCATAAATGCATCTAGTGGATCTTCCTCGCTATCGCTATCTTCTTTGGAAGTTGATTTTTTCATCCAATCATAAGTGGGAGATCCAGGTGCCGGAATATATTCCAAGGAAATTGGCGGAGGATCATCATCATCCTCAAAGTACCTAATTGTAGCATTTAACGTTTAAAGTTGTTGCTTTTGCTCTCTTATAACTTCTTAAAGTGTATACTCACTCCTCCTCAGTTTTGCTACGCTTCTTTGGCATTCCCCAGCATGCAGATAAGGCATTTTCGGTGATAGAATTCATAGTGTGATAGCCTTGCTTGCTTAGAGTAGAATTTGGTGGAGGTGGTGGTATGTTAGAGCCACTTCTTTTTGTGCCAGTCATTTGAAACCCCGCAAATCCAAAGCCTTTTGGCTTATTACCACCACCACGGTGATAACTCATATTTGTCTTGTTATTTCTAGAATGTGAATATATTAACAGTTATTTACGTATCCCAGAATCATTTCCATCCCAAAATAGCTGGGAACTCAAGCAAATCATGTATTTATAATTTGTTTCTGCTTGCCCTACTTTTAGATACAATCACTTTACAATATCAAGAGAATACATTGTTAATAGACTTTTGATCAAGACACAAACATACATGACAGAAAGTCAAATTCATGACCTGTTATTTTTCATTTATATTTATTCTAGTAGCAAGTATGGTAGACAAAAAGCAAAAATCTATCGATTAATATCAATACAGTATTATTTTAAAGCTATTCAAATTTGCTTTCTAACGTTATATATTTATTGTTTTCATTTCAACGGGAGGAAAGAGGTTAGAACACCTTTATAACCCACTAATATAACGGGAAACGTTGAAATACGTACTTTTTATTTGCAAACACTAAATATTTACACGATATTTTAGGACAATGAAACGGATCTACCTTATACGAATACTCTTCAAGAAGTTACTTCACATCTAAGAAAATGCGACTCTAAATACTTCAATATCGAACGATAAAACAAGCACATACAGAGAGTGCTCACGCCTGCAGTTCCAGTTGTTTCACAGTACAGATGCACTACCATGCGGCCAAATGCTGAAGATGATCCACGTTAGCATATACAAGAACCTATAAAATTAAGGATCTGTTTGCTTGCACGCATAGACAGAAACCTATTTAGTTTCATGTTACAAACTTGCCTTCGCAAACGAAAGAGCACCACTCTCGATCAGCCGTATATTGTAAAACCAGCAACGTGCCTTAAAAAATAAATTAATTTATTAAAAATATTTCACAATAATCCAAAATATTCATGCCAGTAGAATCGACATGTCGAGTGCCAAGAGTTAATGTTAAATCTAAATAGTGTCTAGAAAATATATTACAATTATTATTACATCTTTTCTTTTCTTCTCTAAAATCATATAATAAATATTAATTATTCTTACTCTTTACTATTTCAGATAACTACGAAAACATTTCTGTAGAACCGTACAATTAAATAGGTTCTTGTCTATGCTAATCAAACAGGACAGATCCCTAACTTTATAGGTTCTTGTATATGCTAGCGTGGATCACCTTTCAGTATCGGCCGCGTGGTGCAGCATTAGTCCGAGAACAACCAGGACCATAAAAGCGTGAGCACTTTCATTTCTCCTTCATGCATACATTTTATAACAACTCAGACGGTGCTGCTCCTATGTGGTGCATCGATATCCTGCGTTAAGTCCTTGAGCGAATGGCATTGTTCCCAGAAGAATAACTCAAAAAGGATATGATCTCTGTTATGAATAATTTAATCTGTAACTGATACATTTTCCCAAAAAAACAACTTCGATAATATTATCTTAAAAATTTTATGCAAAGTATAATATTATGGTTAGAAAAAATATGATGTATATTAGATATAATTTGTTCACCCTTATTTGCATATTTTATTGAGCAACATTACACAACTTTGAACATTATAATGTAATTGCAATTACATTTCGTTAAAAATGCTTAGTAGAAATTGATTGTAGGCTTATCGCGATCTATCGATAATTATATCATTTTATAAAGCTAAATTCAGAAAGTTTTGTAAATAAATAAATTAGCGGCTGAGAAATAGAATCAAAAGAAAATCAATTTTTCGAATGCTGATCAAAAATGCGACTGCAGAAACACGATAGAATGGCTTTTTTAAAAGCATGTTTATTGTCATGAAAATGTTGATTAAAAGATTCTCTTCATTCATACTGTGACGGCTGAGTGACATAAATAGTTCTATCACAGCTGAATCGATCGAATATCCGAGCCTGCGTGTTAACGGAGGCGCCATGCGACTTCTCCGTAGATTTCAGCGTCCGTCGTGAGATCGTGTTCGTCGCAGTTGAGATTCTGTCACAACGAGTCAAGCATCGAAAAATTCCGCATACGAACATAGTCAATTCCACGTAAGTACAGAAACCATTTATGAAGTCTATGGTTTAGCGGAATGGCAATGCGTTTGCTAAACAAACATTTGCTTTCAAGTACTTCTTATCAGTATGATACATATACAGATACAGTATGATGTTGTAATAGGAATCTGTTTAAAAGAAATCAGAATGCCATCGGTTCGCCGAATGATCCTCGGGCATGTTATGTCCGGCCTGTGTTCCAAAATGAATCGCACGAAAAAGCTCCAAGGTGATTTACTTGAAACTCCAATGAAAAGATGTCTTTCCACGTTCGATATTACGTTGCTTGGTAAGTATGCTTTTTCCGCTATTTTAATCGTAAGAACATGCACGACCACCTCGCGCGATATCACGTACTCGTGGGCGATAAAGTAGTTTCAAAACCGGAAAAATGTTAATTGCATACGCGCGATATAACGTTGCAACCCAACGAGACGTTTATGCCTGATATTGTCAGAATGAACAATTCTCGCGCAACTTTATGGTCTCTTTGTGTTCATGTTTACGTATGTAAATATGTGAATTTATTTTTCAGGTGTTGGTCATATGGTTGGCGCTGGTATCTATGTTTTGACAGGAACGGTGGCTCATGACACAGCCGGTCCAGGCGTAATCCTGAGCTTTCTGCTCGCTGGCATAGCTTCTTTGTTAGCTGCGTTATGTTACGCTGAATTCGGTGCAAGAATTCCAAAAGCTGGCAGCGCGTACGTTTACACCTACATCTCCGTCGGCGAATTCTGGGCTTTCGTAATTGGATGGAACATCATATTAGAGCATATGATCGGTAAACTTATTTGTTCTCGATTACGGTCTATTCTGTCTCATAAATTTCACGGAACTTTTATGCTCGGGAATAGGTGCGGCGTCCGTGGCCAGGGCATGGAGCGGATACGTTGATTCTCTAGCAGGGGGAGCAATCAGCAATTACACCCGCCGAATAATGCACGGGTACACAATGGGAGAGCCACTTGGAACTATACCAGATTTTTTAGCCGCTGGACTATGCCTAGCTTACGCGATGTTGTTAGCATTGGGCGTTAAATGTTCGGCAACGGTTAATTCTTTGCTCACTATCGTAAATTTAGGCGTGATGGGGTTGGTAATCGGTCTGGGGATATATTATGCGAAACTTTCTAATTGGAGCTGTGAGAATGGAGGATTCTTGCCGTACGGATTCAGCGGTGTATTAGCAGGTATTTTTGGACCTATACATGGAGGGAAAATCGTATAGTACTAGCCATTCTATATCTTCTTTACTACAATATGGATTGGTAAAATTTAAATATTTAAACAATTATTTGTAGTATAAATGAAACTTCATAAAAAAAAGGAAGCAACTAATATCATTCAATGTTAATATTTATCTTTGCTCTGTACTGGACAACTTTCCTTCATACATGTTCATTTCCAATAAATTCTATTCTTCTATTCTAATACGTTTCCTATACACGAACAGGTGCCGCAACATGTTTCTACGCTTTCGTTGGCTTCGATTCTATAGCTACCTCTGGCGAAGAAGCGCGCGATCCTGGGTACAGTATACCACGAGCAACGCTATTTTCCATGGCAATCGTAACCATCGGGTACGTGATGGTCGGCGCCGCTTTAACTTTAGTCGTGCCGTATTGGAACATCAATCCAACAGCAGCGCTTCCCGAGGCTTTCTCATCGAGAGGAATACCATGGGCGAAATACGCGATAAGGTGAGAAAATCGTCCAAAGGATTCTTACCTAAAATTCGAAGCAAGAAACACCTTTGTTCGAATAATTTCTCCGTGTACAATTTTCATGCGCAACAGTGTTGGGGCTTTGTGCGGAATGACGACGACTCTCTTCGGATCCCTGTTTTCATTGCCACGGACAATGTATGCCATGGCGAACGATGGTCTACTCTTTGGCTTTCTGGGCCACGTTAGCGAGCGCACTCAAGTTCCGGTACTCAACTTGGCTATCAGCGGCTCTGTCAGTGCCTTAATCGCCTTGCTCTTCGACCTTCAACATCTAGTTGAATTTATGTCTATCGGTACTTTCTTGGCCTATACCATCGTTTCAGCGAGCGTAATTATCTTGAGATATCGTCCTGAGAAAGTTACGCCACCGCCATCAAACGCTGGTACACCGAGCAGTTTGACATCGCCTCCTACCGAGGGTGCGGATTCCAACAGCGATTGTAACAGCGTCACGTCCGCCGAATCCGAGGTAAAGAAAGAAGAGAGAAGAAACCTAGCATTTATAACTGTTCCAACTAGACTATGCAAATTCGTATTCTTACGGACTAAAAAAATACAAAGAAAATCTAATCTTCCTATCTATCCTCTTTATAATTTGTACGTTCGTTATAGCTCTTAGATCTGAGCGAGGGCACTGGCAAACTTACGTCACGTTACGTTTGGCTGGTGAATTTCCTGGGCAACTGCAAGCCTGGAGATGCGGTCACTGGTTCCGTAATGATTTATACGGCAGGTTGCATTTCTTTATGTTATCTGTTAATACTGATATCTCAAACGTATTTTGCACCAGACTGGTGGGATTACTTCGTTCTGACAAACGTTGTTACATTACTGATTGGCAGTAAGTTTCAAAATTTTCACTCCATGTCACGCATTTATTCTCTAACTAATCGAGCATAATCGTAGGTCTTATCGTTATCTCTGCGCATCAACAAAGTCCACCTACTGGTAAATTCCGCGTACCTATGGTACCTATAGTACCAGCTCTGAGTATCTTATTCAACGTTGGGCTAATGTTTCACTTGTCGCTTTTAACGTGGCTACGATTTCTTGTATGGATGATAGTCGGTAGGTTGATATGTCAAAGTTGCATACAAGTCAATAGTATCGTCAATACTGTTTCACAATAATATCGCACGCTCGTTATACCTTTGTTGCAGGAATGTTAATATACTTCCTGTATGGGATTCACTACAGTAAAGAAGCAGCGGGTCCAAATTCGTACTCGATCTTAATGGCGACTTCGGAAGCTGGTCGGGGTGCGAAATGGGGAGCGACGTTACGGGTTAATCAGAAAAGCGATAAAGTTCCGATTTTAAACGAGGAAGATTTCGTACATTAGAAGCATAGAATTCGCCAGAACTGTGTAAAAATTATGCCAATCAACGCTGAATGTAAGTAAATTATAATACGTAGGGAATTGGAAAAATGTTACAGAATCTGACCATTGTTTTCTTACACATACCTCAATTTGAATTAGAGATTAGAGTGTCTGAGGGATCTTTGTACATACCGATGTTATGTAAAATGCTAAGCCGAATTGTATCCCTTTCAAGTCACTTTGTCTTTAAGAATTAAGGAACTGGATGCTGGAAGGATTTCAATGTAGGCAAGACTGTGCTTTTTTAGTAATTTATCTCGAATAATTTCGTCGAGCGATAATGTCGTACCTTATTTGTATATCGCAATTTAGTTGAAAGTATTTCAATCTTTATATTTTATTATATTTAATTATATTTTATCGCGCACAAGTTTATAGTATATACAATCCTTTTATATTTTACAGATATATATTAATTCTCGTTGCGCATACAAAATTTCATCGTATGCTGATTGTACATTAAAACGTTTAGTTGCGTATTTATACGGATGCACAAAAAAAAAAAACAAAGTGTATCTAACGATATAGTACAATAGTAAAATTCAGTCGACTCTAAGAGAAGAGAAGGTATCATATTCTTAGTACAAATTTGATTTCTAGAAACCCATCGTCTGGTCCAGAAGAATAATAAAATATTCGGAACATTTATAAATTTGATGTTGCAATCAAAAAAAAAAAAAAAAAAGAAAGAAAACAAAAAAAAGTTAAGATGTGCAGAGAGAGGGAGAATGTATTTTTGGAGACCAGATTTTGGAAAGGCATGCAGAACAATTGTCTATATGAGCAAATTTGAATGTTCTGCTGCAAGGATCGAAACATGGTGCCTTGGGAACGGATAGACTAATTATACAGTAAGATATACGAATCTAAAAAAGCATGACAATAGATTCAGCTATTATATGGCGGGCATTAATTTTAAGATTATCTGTACACGGATTTGCTAAGCTCGTGGATTGCTCTATTGAATTTTAAAACTGCTCCCCTGAGAAAATAGAAAATATGACTACTTATCATGTCCTTTTCTCTTTGTAGTCTTCATTTATAATTTCGTCCGTTTTATGAGATTAAATCGATGTGTTCTACTTGTTCCACTTGTTCCATAGTATAAAACGTTTCTAGGGTTGACCGTTCCTAGTCCACCAATTTATTCACGACCTCTTACGTTCAAAAGTATTTAATGCATGTTTGACGTAAAACAAACGCCGATTAATACGGTATCTCAAATTATTTCTTCCCGTATAATTTAAATAACTAATGGCGTATGTTATTTTGACAGTCCTCCGCTCAGCAGATCCAGCAAGGATCGACTACCATAGCAGATAATATAATCGATGTTACATAAGAAAGTATATACTATTGATATCTTAAAGATTACTACCGTCAAAGTGACGTAGATGTTATATAGATGAAAAATATCCTAGCAAATACCATAATATCACGTCTTAAATAAGATTTAAGGTGAACGTTTATTTACGAAGAATACATCGCTTCAGGATTACGCGAGTAACTTGCAAGGAATGCAAGTATTTGCAGACGCTTAGAAATGTTTCAAATAAGCCAAGTTATCTAAGCCAAGTTATTATACAAGAAAGTAAATATGTAGTAGGATTCATCCTTAGAATATTACGATGCAGCAAACTTTTACATAATATTTGAAACATTTCTTTCTGCCTTGAATATCTGTGAAGATTTTCGAAAACGATTCACCTTTAAAGTAGAGAGTATACTTATAACGAAGAGAATATTCAATTGAAACGTTACATAGAAATTTTCTGTGAGACGAAAGCCCAATATTGTATCGCAAATTGCAAGGGCAATTACAATGTACGCGCAATTATCGACGCATACTGTACAGCAAACTAATTATCGGTGATTGCGTGAACACACACAAAAACAACAGCCACGAGGAAGAGATTGTGAAAATATATGTGGAATTAAAATCTAGTTAACCGTGCAACCATACTGCACTATACGTGGTTATCAAGCTCGTGTAACCGTGCATAAGAATGGTACCAAAAATTATTGTCAATGTTCTGTACTATATTTGTCTTCTAATATAAAATATTTGTCATCGAAAAGTCATACTTTCTCCAATGGCAATTAATTCTTTAAATTTCATTTTACACCACCAGCGTATTATTTCAAAGTACACGAACACAAAATGAACCATATGTTTATTCTTCGAGCGATATCTTTGACAACATTTCCTAGAAACAGGCGATTTTAAAGTACTTCAAATTTGATGTATCGACGTTTGATTAAACCTCCATGAGCCATTAATAATGCAGCCTGGCAGAGATTTACGAGCAAACATGGAAGTATTAACCTATATAAAAAGGTGAACCTTACATTTGAAAGCTTTAGAAGGAATTTTAAAGTCAAAGTAGAAACGTGCAACATGTTTATCAAGTTGATTCTGATCGCCACTTTCGTTAACTTCGTTTGTGTACGGAGTATCGAAAATGAAGTTCAACATTTATCGTTGTTCGTTGAGTCTCATCCCGGCACCATTATGGATACTGAATCGACTAAAACCGTAAATATCTTGCTATGTTTCTTGTATAATTTTCCCAGAGAAAATTACATTCGGAAAGATCTATTTTTACATACCGTTAACGAACCTCTTCTTAACGGTACAAATTAAAATTAACGCAACGATATAAATCGCAGGGAGACGAACACGTTCTTGAATTGCCTACAACATACACATCCTCGTTAACTGTGCCAACGGTTGCGAATCACGAGTCGATACACTCGGAATCGGCGCATCTCAAGAAAAGAGCAACAAATTTCAAGGAAGACCATCGAACCGATTTACGACCTGGATGTTGTGGATAAGCGATTAAGTGAACCACCTTTCACCGACCACCGATCCTGTCCCGTAAATATCTGCTTTTAAAAAATATTTACGTGCAAATGCTAGATAGTACTTAAATGCATACTACGAATACCGTTTTATCTCTTCAGTTCCTTTCACGATGTGATAGCATATAAAATAAAAAAATGGCTATCAAGCCGCAGAAAGATAACTCTTTTTCTACCATCCCTATTTGCACTATCATATTAAATTCTGCGCGATGAATTAAAAAAATACGGATATGGTAAAAGCAGAGTAAAGGTAGAATACTTTGTATGGAAAACTTTTATTAACATTATGTACTCGCACATAATAAATTACAAGACCCGTTCGCGAACGGTCGCGAATTTTATCGTTAAGTTATCCAAACCCAATCGAAAGTACAGATATGTAGTAAATCAATGCAATATATTGCAACATTACATCGTAATTAAAATCACCAATCTTCATGGAAGGATGAGGACATAAATAGAAAAAGACACAGTTTTATTTTTTTGGCATATCACTAGGTATAAACGACATGCTACAACCAAAATCATCAGTGCTCTATTTAAATAATTGTACAATGAATGCAGTACTTGTTCGATGTTGTTATTGTGCCAATATATGAAATAATGTTATAAAAATCATTCATATAAAAGTAGGTATCAAACCTTCGACAAATACCGCTTATTATTTGTTACATTAAAAAAAATTAAACAAATAAGAACACGAAACAAAAAATATTGTGAAACTAGAAAACAATTCAGTTCATGTTGCGTTGATCAAATTGGAACACTTGATGGACGTGTAGAAAATCACTCGGGCACGCAACCGATACGCGATCAACATACGCGTATTTACTTTGTACAGTTTCTAGAGATGTACGAGAACCCAAAAATATCGAATCGCGTTGGGTTCCCGAAAGTATCTCATAATTCGGTACTGTCAGAATACCTGAGAATTTCGAAATTCTCGAAAATTTAACAATTATATAGACTAGAATACGAAGTAAAAATAATAACGAAATATATCATAAATATAAAATTTTATTATAGAATATTATAATTTACTATATAATTTTATAATTCTCGAAAATCCTGACTTTTTCAAGAATCCCGAAATTTTCAGGAATCCCGACAATTTCAAATTACGGATACTTTTGGAATGCGACTCTTCTCGATTCGTCCCGAGCATCGGGTTTCCGATATGTTCGAATTTTCGCACACTTCTAACAATTTTGTAATAATTGCAGGTACCGTATTAGCAAACTGCAACACAAATTCAATACTGTTATCTGTTCTGCTTCGAAAGAATAATTTTCCAAGCAGACATCGGTCTTGTTTGTAACAGATCTATTTTCCGTCGACCCCATCTGAGCCAAGCAAATCCTATGATTAAGCACAAGATACTCTCTATGTAATATCCATCAAATTGCATATTACAAGCACCATTGTGCGTGTCCATGCAGAGCTGAAAACGAAAAAATTGTATGTTTTCAAAAGCACCTTTTAAACGATTATCTATAAGCCAAAACAACAGACACCAACCTCCCTTTTCGAAATTGTGCTACAGTCATTTGAGGGATCGGTGCTGCATTGTCGATACGTTAATGGATCAACGAACCAAAGAGCTGCCGTTGCTGGCCAATTAGCTCCGAGATTACTTAATGTATTTAGTAATGTCATGTAAGTGCCACCAACAGCTGGATCGCTAATCTTTGCAAAAAATGCCATCGATGCCACGAACATACTACTTGTGAAAACCTGTGACAAGCGAAGATGATATATATGTTTTTGTAATCGCTTACCATTATTAATCAAATTATGGTTCGTGTCGTGTCGATATCTCACCTGGTGTATCAAATATAGAGCAATTAAAACTATGAAGTAATAGGCTGGAACATGTCCCCCTGTTACGATATATGGTGTCACATATACCAAAACTGCTGCTACTAATCCAAAAGCCAGTCTAGAGAATCAATTACAAATATTTATTATATGCCTATTTGGAATATTCTACTTTATACATTTGTCTTCTAATCACCTATAAGGCATTGCCATTATGTATACATCCATGGGCCTTGGACCTACTGTATACTTTGATATTGCTAATGGTAACAGTATTTGTAATGGAATCATAGGCACAGCCATAAGAGCAAACTTTTCTTTTGGTATACCAGCTTCTACTAGCTTCAAACCTGTTACAGCATCACAAGCAGAAAACCCTATCTGCAATTGATGCAGAATTAAATTATTATTACTAATATAAATGTGAATTTTATTATATTTACTGACCTTAGCAGTTAACAAAAATATAATGATTGTTTTTATAGATGGTAATTTGACGATATTCCAAAGTAATCTGTATGCATGTTTGATATCTGTATTCAATTCTTCATCTTTGTGCATTTTTTCTGAATCTTCATGTTTAAACAAGGCAAGTAAAGTAGTAATAATTATAAATACCCATCCCCAGAAATAAAGAAAATCTATAAAAGTGAAAAGTAAGCCACAATTGTGCCTATGTCAACTTTTTAAATATTAATCCTCAAATTACTTTACCAGGCAGAGTCAAAATGCCTTCGTTGGAAGGTGTAGATCTTAAATAACTGTTACAAAATTCAGGAGATTCTAATGCCATAAAAAGTACATAACCAATAAAATATCCAGCAGTTTGTCCTACACTGTTGCAAGTTGATGCATATCCCACGTTACATCTAAATATACAAAACAGAAATATAGACTTATTGAAGCTACTATTAACTCATATAGTCTCACAATTACAAATTATATCTGTACCTTTTTAACATAGTCAGTGCCCATCCATCTACTACAATATCTTGAGTTGCAGCCAAAACATTTAGTACAAAAAATATTACAGTCAACATTTCTATGTTTGGTTTTATTGTTTTACTACCCAACCATTGATTTACATGGCTGGATAATAGCAGCATGAAAAATCCCATTAAATATTGAGTTGGAATTAGCCATGTTTTTCTTCTTCCAAATCTTTGTGAAAACACGGAGTCCACTATGGGTGCCCAAAACAATTTCAAAGAAAAGGGCCATTGCACAAAACTAAATTCAGCCTAAAGGTACAACAACATTTGTATATTATTTGAAGCAATTCCAATATAAATCTAGGAAGTTACCTGCTGACGATATGACACATCTCTGTTCTGAAGTAACATGGGTATAGAACCACATAACCCCAATGGTATTCCTTGTAACAGATATAAAAATAAAAGAATAGCTATATTCTTTTCGTCACCTCGTACATCCGAACGTTCGTGGACATGCTTCGATTCGTGGATCCCATCTTCCACATTGTCATCCTTATTCATTTTCCTTCTAGTACCCATGAAGAACGATATGAGAGATCAACAACAATCTCATGCACCTTACTTTTTTAATCTCCGCGGTAATCGATGATTTTTTTATGCGAGCGTCGACTCTTTAATTTTTAACGCTTACTTTTAGCAACGTTATCAAGCATCCCATGGATTATGCGATAATTATCGATATATTGTTCCAAAATGCTCCAACGTAGATCCTCCGATCAAATGACATACAAACATTTCTGAACTAGAGAGTCACTCACACAATAACAAAATGAATTATTTATCTTATGACAGTTGTATCACTATTGACGTAGTCATTGCCGATATAACCTTAACTTTACATATATAAAACGATATTACACTTGTACGAGGAATTGACAGACGAGGTTCTAGTAAAAAATAAGTATTCCCAAGTATTTTACATTTATATTACGAGCAACAGCAGCTGAATGGTAATGAACTCAAATTGTTTCGCTTTTATCAAAATTGTTCAGCTGAGAGTCATATACAAAAGTTCGCAGCAACTCGTAAATGCCACGTTGTTTCTCATTAAGGACACGTCAGTTATATTCTGTCTTCTTCAATCTTAAAGCCACGTGTGAAACCTTTATTGCTAAAACTAACGATTTGATAGAAGAGCAAATGTACATACACTGAATAAATACATATGTGCGAATCGTCAATGCATTGCAATGCTTATATAGAAACCCGCCTTTTACTGAGACCGATATTTTTAGGTATAACAGTAAATTACTAACGGGATTAGAATACTGTTATTTAAGAAAATAACGTTATTTAAAAGAGGTTTAAGAAATTATGTAATATTATGTGTTCCATTAAACAATAACTCATTAGCTATGGAAATTACATAACAGAGTATTGTCAATCGTATTTGGCGGGGATAACTACGCGCATGAATGGTACCCCACTATTATACACAACACGTGTTACGTGATTCCATTCGCAGAATTTAGTCACAGTTGCCTGCGGGCCGTCAAGAAGTTGAGGTATTGTTTCGTTTTTATTTTCTAAGTTATCAAACATGCATACGTATGTATATTTTGTGTTATATTAGTTTTATTCCTGTATTTTCATACGGTTTCTCCGTTTCCATGAGAAATGAGTACAATAATAACAGTGTTTCGTATCAGCGCAAAATTTTACGCCTTTATTTTTTTGTCGGTTTTTATATTTAGAAGAATATCCAGTTACAATTCTTTGACAAATTCTATAGTTTAAGAACAGATAGATTCTTGCTTGTTTTAATTTGTACAAGAGTACAAGTAAATGCGTTGCAATTGTCTCCATTCACGGCAACAATGGTTGCCGCTCTTACTAGTCTTCTAATGCGCATATTCACAAGTTCATCGTCGTGTACATTATTTAGAAGCCTGTAATAATATTAAAACTTACGGAATTTTTTCTATAGTTTACTGTAACAACGAAAAACAGAAATATATATACAAATTCTTAAGACGATGTTCCAATGCTGATATTTCTTTGAAAAAGATAGCGTCCTTCTTACGATTGATCCAGTAATTCTTTTGAATCTCGCACGTAACTCTAGCTACACACGTTGGCGAGAGAGATACTTTGTTTCCATCTTCATCATTCTACTTAACGATAACACAGTATGATATATTAAAATGGAACGCTTAGTTAGAATTAATGAATGAGAAATTACAATAGAAATACTGTCTAACTATGGAGAATGGTAGTAAAAGTAAAAATGCATAATTTAACAAACTTCTATCAAGGTTTCATTTTTCTACTCACATTCTATGAAAATATATACTAACATCTGCAGTCTATTTATATCGATTTGCTACGAATTGGTTCTTCAGAACCAATAGGTACACTCTTTCTCAATAGTTGGACAGAATATCGTTCAAATACGACTAAACAACCTTGGTAACGTTACTTTTCAAGTTTGTTAAAATGTAATTCATATAATCATTTCTGTCTTTGATGGACAAACTCGATCGTTTCTTTCTGCCTGATACAACTCCGAGCGGAAGAAGAATAGGATTCGTTGCTAAAGCGGCGGCTGCACCAATTAACGCAACACCTGCCAATGCCTTTAAAGCGACGGCCTAATGCAAATAATAGCAATCAATAATGTGCTAAAAAGTATGGTGAAAATGCGGTCTTGAAAGAATTGAAGCGGATTGACGACACTATTGTCAAACTGTATCAACAATTTTATCGTCAGTACTGTTGAACGTGTGCAGGCCTCTTTAAAATCAGATCTCGATTCGTCTCTAAAATTCAATCATTACCTTCTGCGCGTTAATATTCGGATGGGGAGGAGGATGTCCATCTGGACGATTTGGCTCCACAGATCCAAATTCATCGCCATTAGCGAAGGTCCCTGAAATTCCATAATCACCTCCGTAACCAGTTGGTCGATTAAAGCTATATCCTCCGAAACCACTGCCAGCATAACCATATCCTCCGCCGGAATCATAACTATCAGGTTTGCGTGAACCTTCGCTCCCATAACTCGGTCGTGGACCAAATCTAATAATAATCGTATGAGATTAAATTAAAAGTTAAAAAAGAGATAATCTAAAATTATTTTTCAAATATTTTATTTCAACGAAAAAATGACGTTTCATAGGCATCAACTTAATGACTGCTTACCTATCTCCTGTATGACTTCCTTCGTAAAATGCAGTTCCAGCGTAACTTCCACTTCCGGGTCTTCCGCTTAAACCTGGTGGTGGTCCGTGAGTTTGCCAGCCGTATCTGCGTATGTATTATGTTTTTTATAGAAACCACACGATACTTTAGCAAGATTGGGTACCTTTTGCTTAAAGCAGAAATAATAAACAGAAGATTACATAACTGCACCAAAATAAAATAGATATGAAAATAATTCATTTTCCACAATACATTATCATTCAGATAATGCTATTCGAAGTAAAGTAACAAAGCAAAAGTTTTATTCGAATAATTATTCGAACTTGAATTTTATTCGATTACTTAATTGTGCCCAATTCTGCATTGTAATACTAATTTAAAGAATCACCTATCAGTGGGTAAACGTTCAGCAAATTTAGTTTGATATCGACCGTTGTCCACAGGGATCCTACTGTAATACGAATCAGGTCGCGTTGACGAATTGGAACCGTATCTGGAGCCGCAGCAACTGAAACTTGCACGTTTCAATTTATCGTGATGCGAACGTTTCAAAAATGTAAAGATTTTTATTGCAATACTTCACTTATCTCTTGAATCAGATTTCAATCGCTGATTAATAATCGTTCGTGAATATTTATCCAAATTCTTCTGTTCATGTTGCGCGTTATCAGACACTACGCTATACAGATATGGCGTCTTGGAAGAATTTTTAGCGCGTACGACGTCCGTCAACAGTTTATCTTTCGTGAGCTGTTTCTTAACGAATTCAGAAGCCGCGGCGAATTCATTATTGTCCGCGAGTGCACAGCAAACAACGCTAGTCGTTAGCAGAGCGCAAATGAATCGTTGCGACATCTTAATAAAAAATCTACTTAGGTAACAATTCGCTGCGAGATAGTAAAATTTCTAGATACGTTTTAACGTAAAGACTGGGGAAACAAAAGTGCTTCTTTTCCACGAGTTTCACCTTTTTATATAGTGGCCACGCATGGAATATTGTCGCGCATTTGTCCTTCAGGACTGGCGGCTCTCTTTCTTTTGGCGGCTTTCCTCGCATCGTCGTTTCAATTGGAAAAATTATTCGATAAAAAATACATTGGTTATAGTTGATAAAAATTCTTATTTTAATAAGAATTTTTTTCTTTAACTTTCATATCTGCATTCTATTTTCATTTATACTTCGTATTCGTATTATCTTCGATAGAAAAAATTTGTGTGTTTAGTTGCGTCTCTGTAAATCACGAAGCATGACCAAGAGATGTGTACGAGTATGCCGGTGAAAATATAAGTGTCACGAGTGAGCCAACAATATCCTTACCGTCACGCTAAGGGTTTAATTAACGTCCATTTGTTACTACAGTTTTAAGTGAAATTTCACATTCTGATAGAACAAGGAACAACAGGTCAAATCTTGAAAGCGATAGACACTCGCATCTATCGCTTTCACATTAGTGCTGGATCGTGTTTGCGTTCTTGCTAATGCGCTCTTTAATTGCATGTACATAGTTTGGTTGATATTATCATTATTTTCTTGAAAGTTCAGGAAGCGTACACATTAGTCTTCAATCTTTTTACTTTCCCATGCATAAAAAGAATTGCATCGTGTCAGTTTATTTTCATCGTACAGACCAAATTGGCCATTTTCTTCGTTCTCTTTATTTGGAACTTTTCAATGACTTTTCCCACAACTTTTGACAACGTCATGCATCAATACATTTGCTGATACTAAAATACAAAGACAAATTGACTTGATCCTCATTGAGGAAATTTTAGATAAATTAGATAAGAAAGTGAGATGATTTGGTTACGAATCCGATCCGTTGGAAGGAACTTTTTATGAAATATTCTATCGAGTACGATCGTCGATGAATCGAAATTTCGTCCTTTTAATATAATCGACGTTACAAAGCACAATGGAGCAATCTGTTCCGCCTAGATATTTTTTGTGTCGGTGATTGTCGATCTTAGTAAATGTATCCCCTTACAACATAGTGCAAAATTTGTCTGTCCATTGTGCGTGAACCACTTGCAAGGTTGAAGAGAAGAAAACGCGGGTTTTAAAAATATGACGAAAGAAAGCAGTTAGAATCACCTAATTTACAAGGGAAAAGATCTGAGAGGTCAAAGAGCGTAATATGGGGGCAATCTTGTTATTTTGATTGTAACTGACGAGCTTTCTGGGAAAAAGTAGAATGGCGAATCGAGGAAATTGCGTTGAAAATTCTAGCAATAATGTAAAGAACTGTATAAGGAAAACGAAGAAAATAAGGAAGAATTTCATAATAATTCAATCATTTAACTAAAAAATACTCGAAATTACTTGAACACTTAAATTCGATAATTGTCTGGCTAAGAGAATCAGAATAGTATACGTCAGTTCGCTGCTAGTTCTTATAAAACTGTATTCTACGTTTATAATCATGTTGCAACTGTTTTTCGTACTTCTATAAATTATTCCTTCTAACAGCTCAAATTCTCCAAACTTTGACTTAACGTCACTGTGATTTTCAGCCAGTTGCAAGGCTACCAATGCTACTGTGACTCTGTGTAAAGGTTTGTCATGGATCTGCGTGTATCACCTCTTCCCAGAATACAGCTCGATTTACTTAACATCGAAAGACAAACGATGGCTTTTAGAGAAAGAGATCTGCTACTCGTGGCGAGATAGAAAAGCTAGCAGAGAAAAGATTTCTGGTCTATGCAAAGGGAGTGAAGAGCGGGCAGAGACATTACGGAGCTAATTTGGAGAAGAAAAAAAGGGGGAAAGGTCGTGGATGGAGCGGGATGATTCGTTGCACGAACGAGGAGGAAGAGAGAAAAGAAAGTGGAGAAAGAGGAGGTAGAGCAGGGTCGGCGGGGTGACAGGAGAAGACACGACGAGTAACAAGAGATCGTGGAATGGAGCAAGAGTGGAGTAATCAATACGCATTCACACGCGGTGGCTAGCATCCCGTTTCCATGGAGACCGACGCTGGCGCATGTGCAATCTAACCAACCAACCTCATATCGTCATAGAAATTTACTCAGACACAATTCTACCCCTGTACAGCGCGGAGCTACTAACCAACAATCTTCGAATCTCTTTAAATCATCCCTACGATACATATTATAATCCACGTGCATCTATGTATGTTTGCACTAAAAACAAAATGTACAGCGATCCGAATGTTCGCCAATTTGAATCTTCCTCGACTATAGTTTCCAGCGAAACGTATCGGCGTGCACAACCTTGAAAAGTCTGAGTTGAACACCGTGCGAATAAAATTTTCTTATTTATTCCCGTATTACAACACCCACAAGCAGGAAACAAATTTCGCTCCTCTTTTTGGTAGAGACTTTAAGAAGGCAGGTGATACTGTACGATTGTCCTCTTGATGATGCTCATGCTTGTGTATCGTTGCCACCGTGGAATACAGTAAAAGCGTTCGACACTCGGATGTTCACCCCCTGGCCGAGTCAGAGGGGATGGAAGCGTTGGAGTTTGCGGGTAACAGGGGGTGGTTTTCCTATAGGCGCCTGCGTCGAGTCCTCGATGACGACTCGACGAGGTAGGTGCTCGACCCGGACGCAGTACGGAAGAAACGTCGAGCACGCAGAGTGCCGTCCTCGTGACACATCTTAGCTTTTCTTTTCTTTTGATCCATGGCAACAAGGAAACGTGGCGAAGTTTGCCCGGTGAATCACTCCGTCGAAGATTGATCGCGGTGATCCCACGGTTTGACGAGATCATTACGCGGTACCATGAATCTCTCGTCTTTGCAGTGATCGTAAATGAAGAAGACGTTTATCGGAGCCGAGGCAAAGATTATCAATGACTCGATGCCGCGGCGAGATAAAAGATGCATGGAATTTCTGAATGGTACTGAATGACCCGAGTGACACTTCGTACGTCGTGCGCCAATAGAACGATCCTTGTCAACATTGGCAATATCTTGGCGATATATCCAGTGGTGGATACAGTCAATATGTCGCGGTGAAGCAGTTTAAGGATGAACCTGTCTTTCTTCCGCCGTGTGTTCTGTGTAAACTCGAATACCGCGGTCGGTTGGATTCTTGCTCACCGTGTCACACCTGCCGTTGGGAACAACAGGTTGAAAGTGGAGTTTGTGACGATTTGAAGAGATCACTGGGAACGAACCGGAGATTTCGTTGTTGCTTCTGTTAACCGTTCTGGGCCACGTCATTCGACAGATTCGAAGGTCTACCAATTAGACGATGCGTTTCCGCCGAATCAAAGGTTAATCGCCGAGGAGCATTCAGCGATGTTCTTACCACCGTAAAGGCAGGCTTAGTCGCATTTAATCGTCGCTTGCATGTGGGTCACAAGTTGCATTCGCCAAAGCTAACGAGATAGAGGGTTTACCGAGTAGAGAGGTAAGCTTGTTAAAATTGCGTTACCCTCAGGCATCCAGCGTTACCGGCTACCTTTATAATTAATTCGTTCTTCTTAACATTTTTCAAATGTTCCCGCTGCTCGTCACGTTTTCCGCTCCTTCGAGATTTACCGTGGGTCGAAGTAGCTGAAAACATTGCGGTCTTTTGTCTCTGATACTTAGAACTTTATCGCGTGCGATATTTTTCTTGTATAAATCCTTAACGCGAAATGTGAACAATAAACGACGTTCGGGATGGGAAACGAGTTTAAACGCGAAGCTCGAATAGATTAAAATAGATGATATTTAGAAATTATGAAGTCAGTGAAGTTGAAGTCACGTGGTGAAGATGCGGTTTACGGTGTCCTTAACCTCACGGAAAATCAATGTTCTTCACGTAATGTTAGCCAAGTATGCTGTTCTATCTTCTTTATAAACCATGATACAAGGTTGGACATTGTCCGAATAAAATTTTATTCCAGCAGAGCTACGAATAAAATGAAGTTATTCGAGAATAACGAGTAACTTTTTATTGAAATAAATATATGAAACAATATACGTGACACGACACCGCGTTATACTCGCGTTATAACGACAAGCTGAAGATTCAGTTCTTTAACATTATCTACAATACGCAACAAGAGATTTAAATTTGTGCGATGCATAGACTAAAATTTGAGTCTCAAGCTCGTGGTACAATCGAAGTTGGGAAAATTCTATGGCTCAAAATAAAAATTAAGATTAACAATGTTGCACTGGTGACATCGTTTTCAAAATAGTTCAGTTTGGAAAAGTAGTCAAGTATGAATTTGTTTTAATTTAAACGAAACTTTCAGCAAGAAGATAGCGTTTTACATTTTCAAAAATTTTCGCGTGTCGAGCGAAATCTCTCGCCGATCCTGCACTTCTGTTTGGTCGTCTTTTAAGGATATGCATTTCAGTGTGAAACCAATTTCTCTGGCCTGATCGAGGCCATTCACCGCGTTTGTTTGACACAAATATCTTCGCACTGACGAATATTAGGTAGCACTTGAAATAACTCACGCTCAACGCAATTGCTATCGTGCAGAAGAAACGACACAGACGGCACACTGTCGGAATCTTTGTTGTCGCCGCATTAATTTCATTTATTGAAACCTAACTGGGTCTAATACTCTATTCAGGGGCACCGATACCGCGACCATCCAGAAACAAGTATTATCAATTTGCATCACGTTGCTCTGTGATTTTATTTTAAGGTTTCGTTCTATTTTAAAAATTCCTTGCAAACGAATTTATCTATTTCTCATTCAGATTGATCAACACGCCTCGATCCGAGCGACTCGTTTAATGAGTACGTGGCTTAAAAGAATATTTTAAGTAAAGCAAATAACAAGTTGGCGCTAGTAAAGCGGTTTCAATTTAGTTGAGTTCGAGTAAGCGCTGAATTGAATCTCGAATATCTATACAGTCACATACCAAAGGTTCAACATCTAATCATAGATACGAACCAACGAAACGAGAAATTCGATGTCCTGGAAAAATGATCGGACACGTTCGTGTTGCACGGTGATTGGGATTACGTTTTATAAGCTTCGTTTAGATGATTTACATCGGACGTAGTTATACATGGGAATGCGTGGGGTTACGTGGATCCTACCGCAAGTGACACTGGTGACACGCTGGAGGGTTTCTAGAGGATGTCATTCAAAACACGCGTCAAACGGCAGGGACGTTTTACATCGTAACGCGATGACAGGGAACGACTTCCCCTACTTCCTTCTTATTGCCCGCCACACGACACTTTGTAAACGTTTTAAAGAAAGAAGAAAAGTTCGATCGTAACTCGTAACTCGATATTAAGAATTCACGATATAGATTGGCGTTAATTTAAAGGGAATTGCCACTTAAGCAACGCTTGAATTTTTAATGCTTTCATTCGCTTCGATGAATCGACAGGGGTCCAAAGATCGACGCGATACGCGAGAAGTTTTCTGCATCCTATGGGGTGTGCAACGTTGCATGCGCCGGATGACTTTTAGTTGGCGTCCGCTGAACAGAAACAGGAAAAGATGCGGAAGAAAGGCAAGGGAGAAAAAGATTACACGGGCAGGTGTACAACGAAAAGTGGTTCTTTGCACGTGCATCCGCTGTAATGAGAACTCAGTCTTCATTCTCCGACGTAAGAATGCGTTAACGAACCTTAGGTGAAAGTTCGCTTAAAAGATTTTGTTAGCGCATGGCTAAGAGCTTCTGATATTTCAAATATGCCGCTCGTACTAGATTATGAAGTAGCGTGTGTATAGAAGGAATTCGAAAACCGTAGCCTTTAACATTCATAAATCTCACTTATCGCGATTTGTTATCGCCTTAACCAGAGTTTGGTATAGAAACATGGACTCGGGGCTAAAAAGAGGAAAAATAGTGGAACGTATACGAGCGTGTAGGAACGTATAGGAGGATAAGCTGCTGGAAATACCTACATATTTTTCCGCGGTAGACAACGAAAGAATCGATACTGTGAAATCGCTGAAAAATACCAGCCACATTTCTCTAATCCTGCCTTCTTCGCTAGTATTCGAACGAGGGGTGCGAGCTCGCTGTTTAAAATCTCTAGACGGAGATATTATATCGGTTGTCGTATTTTCCTCGCTCCCGGTATTCGTTGACGCTGTTCAGACACCCGCGTATGTTTCATAAGATCTTTACGCTCGATTCTCCCCCGTGCATTACGTCCATTTCAAAGATCACGTAGAAAAAAGTCGTGCAGTTAACGACGCTTGGCTAGGTAACGTGATGAAGTCCGACAGATTAATTTCGCGCGAGAAAATCGTAACTTTTTTTTGCCACGTTGACGACTTGCTAACGATCAGACAGTATGGCAAAAACAAGCAACGAGCAACGACCGAACACGTAATTCAGTAAGGCTTTTTAGTGTTTTTAGTGACAGCATGTACGATGTTCAGTAAATAATCCTCGTCACAAAGAGTTGATCGATTCATTCAAAATACATAATTGTGAAAGAACCCTAAACTTTTCAACTTTTATAGATACGACACGCGATTAGAACAGATGATCCACGTGTTTCTAAGTTATCGTTGTAATTCCATTTTAACGCTATGTTGGTTCTACAGTTACGAAACGAGAATAAACTGCCTCTCTATCGTTTCTCTTCCTTCCAGTGAATATACTCTGTCTTGTTGAGGGAAGAACAGAAAGATCGTCAGTGTCAAACAGATGCAAGTGAGATACAATGATTTTCTTCGTATTCGATAATTCATAAAGTGAAAGATTTAGCACTTCTGAATGTTAAATTGCGATGTACGCAATGCCATAAAAGTATCACTTGCATTCCTTTGGTGTTTCATTTATGAATCGAAAGTTTGTTGACGATTTTATGATTGTAAGATGCAATGCGACATAAACAGAGGTCCTTGGACGAACAACGCGAAACAGCCGGGAAAGGAACATCGGGCCACGTAATACAGGAATCAAGAGAAGTGCGAGTGTCGACGCGATAGAGGAAATTGTCTGACTACGCTCCCTTTTCGGAAGCCGGTAGCGGTAACGCATCCCCTCGCGAATCGAGTTAAGCAGAGCGAGCGAGAGAGGATGCTTTTCGCTCACCCTCCACGCAGAATTCCTCCCTCTGCCTTTCAAACGAAAAGGGAGTCGGGGGATCAAAATCTAGTCGAATCTTGGCGGTCGCGCTCGTAGCATATCGAACCTGGGAAAAATGAAATTCCCGCCACCGGTCGATAACACGCCGGTTTCCAACGTTGTTAGGGGTTGCAGGAAGAAAACGCTTCCCCGTAGAGTGCTCAAGAGCCAGCAGTCGAAGGGATATTGCTGTGATAAAACAATACTCGAGCAAACGAGAGAGGTTGAGAAAATATGCCCGGACAAAATCCATCGAGTCCGACTATACACGCTCGTTCTTAAGTTTTAGAGCACTTGAACTAGAAGAAGATAAGATAAAACTAAAAAAAATCACTAGGAACTTATATAAAATCTTTGGGATTGTTGTTTCGTTAGTAGATTATTGCGCAAGCGAGCTCAGCTATTCTATTATTTATGAACCGGAGCGTGTTCTAAAATTTGTCTGCGCTCGAAGATTTGTTTCTTGCCAGTGATTTCACAATTTCAACACTGTCGTCATTTTTACCGAAGCAGACGCAAACGTAGCGTCGATGCATCATAAAAGATTAAAATGACTGTGTCTTTGAGTATACTTCCAGTAGGATGAACGTGGAAAGCAACGAGAACAAACGACATGTTTTCGTACGTTTCTTGTTTCCGGGTCAGACACCATTTGCCATCGATTTGACAAAGTGTGAAAATGCAAGTTACGCAACGATGCGACAAATACGAGGAAGTTGCGAATAGCGACTGATATTTGAGAAACTTTTCCACCTATATTTAAACACGGTTTCACGGGGGAATCGTTGAATTTCCATTCATTTGAATTAGACCGCCCACTACAGAGGTTACACCTCAAAGCCTAATTTATTCAACCAGATTGATATGTCAACAAGGAATTGCTTCGTTTAACGCACTATTCAATCTTCCCTCTTTTTTCATTAATATTTCCATTAGCAAAGATATATCTATTTCTTCCTGGTTCACGTTTCAACTCTAAGACGATAAACAATACTTACGTGCTTTAGAATTTTCTTGAGCAACATTGCAGGTCATAAAATGACCCATGAAAGTATAGAAAAATTGTATGAATACATTACGTGCCTTACACGAAACTTTTCCAAATTTCATACTGTATTTTTTATTGATTTTATACTGATTTTTTTTACTAAGAATATCTTTGCAATAAGTGACTCATGTTATTAAATTACAGATTTTGTCAATATAATCACGATGGTCGTGCCTCGTTATGGTACTAATGAAATTTCGAAAAATTTTGTATAACACATATAGTATATTCGTAAGAAGTTTCAATCTAAACGTTCAAATATTTTCGTGAGCCACTGTACGTTCGTTATTTTCCCCGTATTTTCACAGATTTCCCTCCGCCACATTTTCTTGGTGGTACTGTACAAAACGAGTATAGGTATACCATGGGGAATCCCATTTGTACCGGCGTGGCGCGTCTACCGGCGAGCGTATTGCTTGGCAGACGTATTTGCGTACGCGTGTTTGGGGTGCATGAGGGTGCATTCGTTTACCCGAAACTCGATTTCGAAGCTTCGGTAATTGAATTTCAAATACGTCTGCGTAGCCGTTGATACGTTTAAAGCCAACATACGAGGCATTTAAGAATATCGTATTCCTTACTGTCCAACTCGCGATTATTAAAACAAGAAGCAAAGCAATCTACTTTATGTAATAATTTCGTTTCTCTATATTTTATTCTTCCTGTATCAGCACAGTCAAGACATAAATTTATCTTTCTTATGGATAAATACTCGATAAGCCAAGTTACAGTGGTCACATAGTAATTTTGAAAGTACATTTCGTCAACATTCGTTAAATTCTCATTGAACTATTTTTGGTTCATCTGTTACTGCAGCAAAATGCAGCAACATCCGCAGTCTGTTCTTTTACTACAAATCGAATCTAGTTTTCTCAGTTTCACTCAATTTCGGTGAATATCACGAATAAAACACTCGTTAAATCGTTTCTTTCACTAGAACTAATTCCGAGATCTCTCTGTTACAGGAAGAAAATGTGGAGCTCGGTTACTGCGGCTGGCAGTGAAAATGGGCCCGCACCACCTTCCAGAAGCAAGCACAGCGCTACTTTGCTCGCAGGGCACGTATATCTCCTTGGCGGACGAAACGGCAATCTTCCTCTCAAAGACCTCTGGCGATACAGCCTCGGTAAGTGATAATTACTATCGCTTTCAATTCTTGCTCGACGATATGTACGAATAGTTAGTAGGGAGCTTTGCAACTAACGACGGAATTATGGAAAGCGAAAAGGGAAAGTGGAATTAGTGGGTGGAAAAAATCCTTGTAATTACAAGAGGTATTAATACACGACGTCTGAGTAACTTGAATACGGTACACGAACAACATCTCTGACCAACGCACCCTACCATCTCGCTCGGTGAACGAGGGTGCGCGACGGAATTTAAACGGGGTTCAGTCTGATCAATAATACGCCATTATTAAAGCCCACGTATATCAACTAAATCCGCCGGCGATACTCCACAATTACGACTGTTTCCACGGAGATCAGACGTACGCGAATTAATTGCACCCTCATGTGATAATCCATGGCTTATACGCGTCATAACCAGCACCGTGCGTTTGGCTATTTCGTCTCGTAACCGTAAAACCAGCCGAAACACTTCGATTCTTATACGAGACGTCTAGAAGCAAAGTGCAAGTGATATTTCACTGATATATGGAGTGAATCGCATTTCAAGTTCAGAAGAGTCAAAAATATCGTAGGTAGAGTGTCTTGAGGTAAAAATTAAGTGATATTTATTTACATGCTTTTGACATTAGCAATCTTCTGGTAAACAATGTTTTGTGAGAAAAAGAGATATAAAACGTGAAACAACACATTTTAGAATCGTCTTAGCTGTAGGAAATTTATGTTCCCAAAGTTTATCCTTCTGAATCATCTAAAAACGAGTAAACATTAGGATAGCATACTAAGCGAGGCAGTGTATTGGAAATTGAATCGAGAATGTTGAAGCGATTTTAGAGTTATGAGACGTATCGTATCAATCATTTCGTAGCATCGCGTTCAAATCGATCAGTTTCTTCAATTGCGAATTATTTGCTGGAAACCACGCTTAGTCTTAGCAGAAAAAGTTTACTAAGAATCGAATAAAATCTCTTATTCGGCTTAAATAGCCGACCACGTAGAGCCTAGCCAAGTTTCGATCTGCTTGACTGGCAACACACTAAACGTATTCCCTGTGGTCTCTGCATCGACCGATATCGGAATCAGCCAGCGAATTCACGCGAGCGGATTTTAAATTGGTCAAAGTCCCCGTTACGTTCTTTTAGGAAAGAGACGTTTAAATCGTGCGATGATCCGAACCAGAACACGTTACTGTGGATAATTCGACGTTGTACGCAAAATACGAGGCGAAATCCTAAAATGAATTTGCAATGGTTGATGGTACGTCCACGAGGTGCTCTATTCATCAGAAGGGATTGTACGGCTACGACTTCGGGTGAATATTAAAGCGGCATCGGAAGGGTTGCATGTTGGCGGTTTGTCTCCTGGGGGCAAATACTATCAGAGTAACCCCCTGGCATGTTTTAAAAGCATAGCATTGTCGATACTTGATCTTGCAAAAATATTGTGATACCTCGAAGAACCGTAAGAGTACTTCGTCCTTGTATGTTTTGTTTCACCCTCTTTTGCGATTGGTGGGGATTTCAAAGGGTTCTTGTCCTTTATTTTCTATTTATTAAATCGATATCTATTCTAAAACTTTAATGACGATGGTAAAACCCCAATAGCGTGCAGATATTTGTTTCAATCGTTGTATGACACATCGATTTCTTTAATACATTTTTCAACAAGCTGTTAACCTAAACACGAACGAGTGTATTATAAACATTTGTCGAATGAAAACGAGCGAAATAACATTTTTTGATATTTGCCTTTGAAGTTGTGATAAGTGCGTTGATACAACATATTGAAATGAACTAGTGTGATAGCCACTCACGTGCCTTGATCCATTTTTACATCGAATGCCTAATTTGTGACGAGTTTGATAAAGATTATAGCGGATCGATCGTTTCTACTCGCTTCGAGTCGATTATTTTCTTTTTCTGCCATCAAAGCCATCGGAACTTTATCCTGTGAACAGCATTTTTCGAACAAAAGGGTGCATAGCTTCGTAGCCAGCTAGATATGACACGTGTTCGTAATCAATGTCGGGCATCTCTAGTGTCAGTCTAGGAGAGCCGCAACTACTTCAGCCAACACATTATGCTTCTTACGTAAATTTCGTACGCTTTGTTCTCGAGCACGTTCCAGTGCGAAGCTGCGATTCGAACGTTTTTACCGTAGAGGAACACTCTTTTGATTTTCGTTGGAAAATACAGAAGAACAGCGAGAGGTGGAATGTGGAAGAAAGAATCTTTTGTTCGGCATCGGGCAAGAAAAATCTCGTCCTTCCTTTATTCATACGATATAACGTAACTTCATGCCCCGCTGATTTCCTTTGCCTTTATTTTTCTGAGCGGATTAGGGGAGCGTCCCTTTTCTCTTTTCGTAAAACTTCCGAAGGGTAAAAAAGAACGTCTATCTCTTGTTAAACCCATGCAATAAAGGAACAAGTTTTAACGCACCCTTCAAAGCGTCATCAACTTAACGTTGAATGAATTTAGATTTATTCGATCTGCTTTTACGTAGATTACGTAAAAATCACGCTCTGATTCTTGCAAAAAAGAAGAACGATGTTTTGTCAGCGTACAAGGTGTCTTTGCAATCGTAATATAGACCCACAAGGAGCAATTCTTTATGAAAAAATAAATTATAATAAAATTCTGAGCATGAGGCTTCGTCCTCGAGTAAAACGCGATTTTGGAAATTTACTCGACGCAAAACCTTCATTCCGCACTTTTCACTTACTTTTTTCACGAGGAATCGTTTCTTACTCGGTTGCACCATGATTGCACAGACACCCTGTGGTTTTTGTTTTAATACGCGAGTCGCGGTATAATTATTTCTCGTACATTTCGTTCTTTTTTCTTCGCGTCCTTGGCACTGCTTGCATTTAATCCCTCGAACACGCTGCAACATTCGCCGTCGTCCCTCTGTTTCTAAGAAGCCCCGACCGCTTGGAGGATTTATTTCAGGGCAGCAGATTGCCGAGGCGGGTGAAAGTGTGATTTAGCGCGTCGAAAAAGATTTCTAGATACCCCTGAGATTACGATTCCCTTTGCGTGTCTTCCTTTTAATTTTGCACGGTGTTGCATCGATGTAGTAATTTCACACGAACACCCGTGCACTCTCGTTCGCAAGTGTCGAGACATTGGCTGGTCTCATACAAAGCATCGACAACTGACTCGAATCGATTCCGAATATTCAAACGGACTTCAGATTTGTTTGGAGCTTACCGATAAATATGTAACGAACAGGTGTCCTGATATTTATGGCTGGCAGTGTAAGCGAGTTTCTGAAGATATGCCGAAAAATAAGGGCACCGCTTGTGCCGTTAAGTGGCACGGCATTCTTTATCCTAGCAAAAACTAGGACAACTGTATGCATACACGTTGCACGTTACAGCGGAAACAGGTAATTAAAGCGTGCAACAACGGCATACATTAAAAAAACTGCAGCCGCTAAATTAAGCATACCGTCTGGATGCGGAACACGCGACACCGATAAGACGAACCTCTTTGTTCCTTCACTCTGTCGCAATTCTTTTAATCGCGACTTCATCATCCCCCTAGCGGAAAAATGCACAAAGCCAGAGTCGCGTAAATCTTGTTTATCCAGCTTGATGCAAAGAGAGAAAGAGAGAAAGAGAGAGAGAGAAAGAGAGAGTCTGGAATATGAAAACGTTTGGAATAACGAGCTGACGGGTTAACCCTTTCTTTATTTTCTTTACAGCCGACAGTAAATGGGAGGAATTGCATCCTGGGGGAGAAAGACCGCCAGCACTTCAGGAACACAGCGCGGTAGCTTACAAGGATTGCCTTTACATTTTCGGGGGTGAGCTCGGCTTTTCCGCAGGCACGGAAACGCCACTTTGGGTTTACAATGTCAAGGTAACGTATCACCCAAGGCAAACCGGATTGCACCCTCTCTCGAAGAACATTACACGTGTCGCGGTAAACTTCGTTCGATCGAATCGGAAGTATCGAGATGCGTCTTGATTGCGAACTTGCGTTGCTCATACCAGGGGAAATGTTATGGCTCAAAGTAAAACGGAAATTAAAAATACTAAAATGTCTTTGGAGACTTGCTCCTTGAGAAAATCGGGATATACGTTTGTATACATACAAGTATATCCAATAAAAGATATTTCAAGCCACGTAAATAACGAGTTTACACAAGTAGAGTGGTTTCAACTTCCTGGAATTCGAGTAGCGAGACTTCTAATATCTACGACTCAAATGAATAACAATGTTATTTACTGCCGCGCTATAAGTGACTAAGATAATATAAGATAACTATACGTAAAGTAAGATAAGGTCTATATAAGACGAGATATATATATATAAATAATTACGAAAATGAATTTCAATAGGAAATTGATTTCTATTTATACGAGATTCCCGTAAACGAACCGTCAGCTATGCGTACCGGTTAAATTCGTTAAGAAGATTTAGTTTCATTCGAATTTAGGCGATTCGATTTGACGGAGCCGCGGCAGCCTCGAGGTATTTGGCCCTATGATGCTCCTGGCGTCGAGGGTTTCGACACCCTCGGTTGAACAAACCAGACGAAGGACCATGTTGGCCTTGATTGACAATATCTTGCTCCGATGCTTTTCATTTAGTCCCATTTACTGAAATTCGATGGAATATACAAAACGACGATTTTAGGAATTACGCATAAAGCGAATAGAGGGGAAATCTTCTTGGTTGCTCGTTTGGAACGAGAGCTATTAGACAATAGCTCTTCCTCAAAGTTCTTGCCACTTCATGCAGTATAACGATAGGTTTCGTACGATTGTTCGCTATGCTTGTCTCATGGTTGTCCTTAGTTGTAGTTTACTGGTTCCTGAACCCAACCCTCTCTTTTTCCACTCCCCTAGAAGACAAGTTGTCATGTACATCCGATAGGTCGGGTCGTAGTTTGTCTTTTACGTCGTTTCTATCGATGTTGTGGTTTCCTCTGGGTATTATTCTTTCATCTGTCTTCAGCGTCATCAGCAGCCCCTATGCACCACTTCTTGTGTCCTTCCTTGCAGATCGGGTAACGTGATTAAGGCTTTTGCAAGCTGTGCTATCATGCTATGTACAGAGTGATCTAGAAATCGTGGTATATTCGAAAAGGAAGTTGAAAACGTAGAACTATATTTTCTCCCGTATTTCGACTTAAGTTTTTTCGACCTATATCGCGATCAATCACGAGTCTCTGACCGCCATCTTGTTATTCTCGTGATGATTGACCGTCGTGGATGCATCATTCGTCACTGTCATCTCCAATTTACCGCCATTACCTTTCAAAGGTATCGAGTTCCATCGATCGATGCACACATCGTGCCATATATTTGTTTGTTCCGACAAGCGACTATCTCGTGTCACGTGAAAAATCGATATAACTGAAGATTACAGGGGAGAGACATAATAAGTTACGTTTTTTTATCTTTTAAAGAGCTGTAGCGTCTACCGATAAAGTTTATCATGTTTTTCCCGTGTGATTATTTACTGTATTCGATATTCGACAACATCTGACAATTCTTTCATGCTTGCAGTTTAACTAGAGTAATTTTTTTGACAACAGCTGGTGTCAACAGCCCTTCCTTCCATTTCGTACCCTCGAAATTGAATGGCGCTTATCCTCCCAAGGGTTCCTCTTCCCTCAACCTGTATACCATTAAAAATTGATAAACCCGGGGCACATATGAAACGTGGTATCAGTTTCACCTTAATAATTCCTCTCCTTTCAGCAATATGCACTTGTGAAAAATGAGGATATTAGAAAGTATAAACACAAATGATGTCTTTGTTTAATTCTTTATAAATTATCGAGGAAAGTCAGAAAGAAAATGAAGGTGGCAGATGAAAAAAAACTATGAATCTATCAGATCATTTCTCCCTACAACTATTTCTTCTCCTGTCGTGTCTTTCCCCACGTGATCTTAAGATTACACGACCCGCCTACTTTTCTCTTTTTAATTTTCCCTAAAATCCGAACTTTCTTTACTGCGTTGCTATGGTTACTCTTGGCCCGTTTGTTTTTATTCATTGGACCATGTCGAAGGCCTGGGATATTCCCCGTTGCTTGTCTCTTCGCAATGTATTATTGAAATCCGCGTTACGAATCCGTCAGGCGAACCCGATTGGTTAAGCCGGAGGGGTTGCTTCGTGGTATGCTCTCTTTCCACTCTCTTTCTCATCTTCCCTCCGCTTCGTTAAAATTCTCTCTTGCTTACGTCTCTCGAAGTCGGAAGAGAAATTTCATCCCGTCGAATATTTTTTTCTTTTTTTTTTAAATTTATGGCAGCCGCTCGATTTAGTGCGAAGACGCGAAGATTCATCGATATATCGCGCGTCTGTTTAAAGTTTTACAGCGATTCGCGTAATTGATGATACCCAACTGTTCTCTCGCTAATTTTACAGCGTTTTAACGTGGATGGCGAATTTAGCTAGTATTCCACCCTTTCGCAACCCCCTCGTACCGTAATACAGGGTAGACGCAAGTGGCTATACAGACCTATCAACTTTAGGCACGTACTTGGAGTTACGTAATTACTTTCAGCACCCCTGCTATATAGCTTATATACCGTCCTTCCATCTTCCTTCCTTTGCATGTACGATCGCAGACCCTTGGCTAAGCCAACGCATTTGCTTCTTTCTCTTTGACGCTACACATTGACGGACTGGAGCGAAAGGCTCGCTGTGATCGCCACTATGCTTCAAAAGATACGAATGTCGGTGCTATCTCACATATGACAACGCACAGAAGAAATATTGGTAATTGATTTCACGAGAAAACGAACGAATGACAAAATACACATTTAATGCTGAAGTTTAAATGTAGAGCTAGTTCTGATATAAATAGATTTGGTTAACAATGTATTGGAATTAAAAGTTGTTCTTCTATACGAAGTAGAAAATGTGACTTGTTATGTTCTTCTGTGGTCTTCGTATTTAAATGCGGTCGAAAATTCTCATTCTCATGTCATAATACATACGGACATCGGTTATGTTTCTATTAAATATAGAACAGGTAAATAGAGGAGAGCGCCGCTATCCTTCGAAAACAAATCGTGCGTTGCTTATGTCCTACATATTTTCATCAGTATTTTTTCAAGGTAAACGATTAAAAATAGATCGATGCATTTAACCAACTAACGATATTTTATGCTTCTCTTTATTCTACACGTCATTCCGCCCCCCTTTTTTTTTTTTTTTTGAATAATTCAAAATACGATAATGCCGAAGAAGCTGTCATTAGACCTGAGATATCAAGCTGGAATCTACTCGAACGACAAAATAGGGGAATGACGAATTAGAACTCTTGTGTGCCTTTTGTTACGTGCAACCCCAGTTATATCCGCCATTCAGAAACCTTCAGTCTGGTCGAAATTGGAGAATTCTCGCGTCTATTGTCACCTGACTCGAATGATTAACCCTTTGATACTCGCTAAGATTACCAAAAGACTAAAAGCCTAATATCGTCAAACTTTATCAATATAATTGTGGCACCTGGATTTTATTACGATGCCAATAAAATTTCAAAACGTTTCCTTCTTAAAGACGCCTACAAGCGCTTCAATACTTTGTTTGAATATCAACTAAATACTCGAACGTTTGACGAGTACAAGAAGTATCCGGATTTTTCTGTACATTCGAGAATTTGTTATTTGTAGACCAACATGTGGAGGAAAGTAAGAGCGCAGAGAGGTTGTGCGGTTCCCAGAGGTCGAAGAGGCCATACTGCTTTAGTTCATCGTGGTCAGATGCTCATTTACGGTGGTTATCAAGATCTACGTGGCAGTTCTCCAGAATTGTGGGCATTCCATTTCGGTAAAATTTCACAATTTTTACGATTAAACTGTTGACATTTATGCAAATTCATATCTTTGTAGAAGCAATTAAACGAATAGCGCTTAGACAAAATGTTTCACCCAATGCACTTCGTTTCTTATACTTTATTTTATATACAGGGTGGTTGGTAACTGGTGGTACAAGCGGAAAGGGGCTGATTCTACGCGAAAAAAGAAGTCGCAAATATAGAATAAAAATTTTTCGTTTGAGACTTTGTTTTCGAGAAAATCGACTTTGAATTTTCGCTCGGTACGCGTGCACTTTATCACGTCTCGTTATAACGGATCTCACTGTAGATCGTTGTCTCGATGGAAAAATGTAAAAAAAAGAAAAATTAAAAAGAATGATTTTTATTCTATATTTTCGACTTCTTTTTTCGCGTAGAATCACCCCCCTTCCGCTTGTACCACCAGTTACCAACCACCCTGTATATTTGAATATTATGTGTATTGTATGTATATTCTCGCATCTTGAAATTTCCCATAAGCGCGTAAGAATCGGAAATCTATTAATGATGTACATATTTTGAAAGGTGGCTGACGATACGATCGATAATGTACGTTTTAGAAACGGAATCGTGGCATCTTCTTTCCTCCAGCGAAAGCGGGCCAGCAGCGAGGCACAAACACTCGGCAGTTTTACACGGTGACGCCATGTACATTTATGGGGGTATGACCGACCTACAAGAGAGAAGCGATTGCTGGCGATGGGATGTGAAGACCGCTTCCTGGTGTCTGTTGAAGAACAAACCAGGACCAGGACCTCTACATGGACACGCAGCCTGCAGGCTTCCCAGTTGTATGCTAATTTTCGGTGGAGAAAGCGGTGGTCTAGCTACGAACGAACTATGGAGGTTTCATTTCGGTAAAAAATCCAAACATTAGTAGCACAACGATTTTGTTCGTCGAAAAAGATACGAGGTGTGAAACTTCTTGAAAGGTACGGAAACGTGGGAGAAATTATCAGTGCCAGGTCCTAAACCCCAGCCAAGAGCGGAAAGCGTTGCATTAGCAGTTTCCGAACTGATAATTCGAGGGACCAATATCGACAATTCGAAACCAAAACCGAGAAATCAAAGGACGAGACTTTGTAACAATAGGATATCACCCAATGAAGCACCGGCTAGACCGAGCTTTCTTAAAGAAATTTCGAAATTGTCGCAAATTAATCTATCGCGGCTAAGTCATCCGACAAAGTGCAGCTATTCCGTTTTAAGTGGCCAAGATGACAACGAGGAAAGTCCGCAAGAGGTATGTTTCCTTTTTTAGTTATGTTTGTATTAAGTATCCGGACATTTATCTATATTGAACAAGGTGTATTTCAATTACAAAATAGTGAATAAATCGAATCGCTGTAATTTTATCCTTTATAACTACCATAGTTACGTACGATAGATTACGACGCGATTAAATTGACTTTTAATAGTCAATTGGTATGCGATAATATAACTGTGTTTCTAATTTCCTTCAAACCTTTAAAAATTATTTTGTTAATTGACAAGCTCCTTATTTTCAAATTCTGTAATTTCTAAATTACAACAGAAATTAACTCTGCTGCATTTTCGACATAATTACATTCTCCTAATCTGTATACTCTGGTCAAAATCGAATACCGTTGAAATACACGTCAAACAAAGTGCCCGGATACTTATAAAAAAATAGTTTGTTTTTACCATTCCCTCGTACTCGTATTATATGCACACGTATCAAGCTTTATATCTGCACAGAAAACGCATGTGACAAATGAGCCTGCCTGCAGGCGAATACGTACTATCCGTTTCAGCAAGTGGACTCCGAGGTTGTCGAGCCATCTACGGGTATGGTGAAATCACGAAGCGCTAATACGTTAGCTCGTAGAAGACAGAAACCGCCGGAAACAACATATAAAAACGTGGACACGAACAATTGCAACAACGCAACCGGTGGTCCCGGCATGACAAGAGATCCTATCTCGGTACCGAATTTCCGCGCTCTGACCTTGCCCACTCCGGTCCTGACACCTGTAGAAGCAGCCAGGCTTGTTTTCGTCGACCCAGACGAAAATAGCGACAACGAAGAACGAAAGGAACCTCCTACCTCTAGGCTGATAGAAGTTCAAGAGGAAAGGCGGTAAGTGCACTTTCGTACTGCTATTTTTGTAGGCGGAAGCGTCACTAGGTGGATGAAAAAGCGATACGATCCGTAAAATAAAGTATTAATTGGTAACAACGACCGATGTAATCACAACCATACGTGTATACACTTGCGTTGAAAAATAGAGCACCTTCTTTTTAGTTTTTACTTATTTTTAGTAATCGATGTAAATTACTAATTTCAAATTAAATATATTTTCTAGTAAAATTTGTAATATCTCAGCATTCTATTCTTCATCATTGAAATCTATCAATTTTCACTATCGACGGAATTTCCTTTACTATATCGCTTCCACCTACTTTACAATCTACTACGTTACGATCGCAACGAAAGTTACATAAGGAGTACAGAGATGAAGATCCTTGGAAATTTCCAGAGACTTCGCGGCTGTGCATCAGGCCTGTCAGCCGACACGAGGCGAGAGTTACAGCTCACACCTTTACGAAGCGGCGCTACAAACACCAAAAACACCGACCACGTCAAAAATTCCTACGTCCGCGTCGGTTCGATTCGCTGACTTAGAAGAAGGTGAAGAATCGACGTCGGACTACGCGAGTATAGAAGCCCGTAGTCCCGGTGATCCACTCGCCGACGACGATTGGCAATCAGGACGAAAGAGCAAACAGTATCGCCCCATAGTTACCCCATCGACGATACGCGAAGGTCAATTCGGCTTTTGTAATCCAAATTACCTCGGACTGGATGAAACGAAGAGTCATCATCAGCAACAGCAACAATCTCAGGATGGCAAGTACGCGAGATTATTGAACAGTCCACCGGACAGTGTCTTGGAGGACGAACCGGGCAGATCGGCCTCGCAAACGTTTGCGGAATTACTAGAACTTCAAGAAATCAAAAGGGTACCAAGAGCGCCGCCTAAAAGTTTACCATTAGGCTCTCCATCGAGGAGAGCAGTGAGTGCGTCGAGAGCCGAGAGACAACGAGCTAAGGTTGCTGCGGCTGACATCAAGGAAACCGAGACACCATCGTATGGACCAGCACCGCTTTATGTTTTTTTAGTTGGCGGGAAAGAAAAGGGTCAGGTGACGGTGTTCGCGAGGCCCGTTTCTTTGTGGAAATTGCAATTAGCACCACACATTTTTTAAAAACGATAAGTATGTTTATTGGTTTTATGCATTTTTACACGAATAGTTCCATGAAATCGAGCGATCGATTTTCTTTGAAAGACTTGCCTGTTGCTCTTGAAGAGCGAATAATCGATAAACGCAATTTCCTAATGCCAAATGAAGACTGCAGGGGAAGAATACGATAAGCCAAATTTCACACTTTTTATAGAGAGTTTCGAGATTCGGCACGTTATCAATTCGCCTCGTGTTACCAAAATTATCTTTTTATTTGGTTTTAAAAATTTTAGAATTATTGTTGTAATATCAAAATGTTGCTTTTGACTTAATAATTATATCTTTGCCTTACACAAAACTTCGTCAACTCATCGTTAATTTTAAAAGATTTACATGTTTGAATCTAATAAATTGTAATCACGAGGTAACATCAAAATCAGAGAATCATTAGAAATATACTTATTATATTCTTCACCTATGGTCTCCAAATGTTACGTCGTTGTAGTTAGAGGAATTTCTTAATCTCTTACTGCGTTTATTATCGAAGACAACGTATCTGTTTCGTTGACGTGCATTTACGTGCTTCTTAATAAGTTTAATTATAAAAAGTCTTCAGCTCTTTGAAGTATCGATATCGGAAATTATGCAATTAATATAATTTATCGTGCAATATCAAATGTGATTAGGACAGCGAAGTACTCGAGTTTGCAGCGACAGATTTTAAACTGAACATAGTTATCGTTATTTCAGTATCTTCTTTAAAATATTCTTCTTTAACTATATTAAACTATATTGCTTACATTAAACTATAATAATTTAATTATTTCCGTTTTATTACTCGTTTACTTTGCTACTTACATTTAATAATAAATGTAGTAGTACACAAAACGTTTTACGGTAGATCAGTGAATGGAAACGCGTAGATACATGGAAAGTTCATATTGAACCGGTTCATTTAAGACGATTGTTCTACGGTTTTATTTATTTATAACGAAATAAGCAGTCACATGGAACAGATGTTCATACCAAAGCGCAAGTCAAACACGAGTGAAATGAATAACCAACCCTTTATCTACGAATGCGTCCTGTCAGTCTTAAGTGGTATACAATAAGTCTCATAGAATGTTATAAAAATTTACGATTAAGATCGATACGTTAGATCCTAGGTTTACCATAAATGATATAATTTTTCATACTATGGTAGATAGACGTGTAATACGGAGTGCTAGATTATTCAAATTTTTTGACGCGATATTTAAAGATATAAAATAATAACATCAGAAATCTCGCCCGATCTGCGCTTAACTGCCATCGACTGTGAACACGGATATGCATAGAAAATAAAATAGAATTAATATCCATAAGTTCGAAGTGTAACGATCGACGTTAAAAGCATTCTGAATATTAATGGAAATCGGTGTGTGATTGTGCCCAATGTGAATAATTAAAGTACGTTTCAATTATTCTGTGGAGATTAGATTTTTATAAAAAAAAAAAAGATGACTCTAAGTGAAATTTCGTCGGTAAACGTGAACTAGAGTAGAATCTAAGGAAGCTATCAATGAAGATAACTGTGTCGAGTTTTTCTTTTAATTTCATCACGAAAGGAGACACTTGTAACGCGCGAAACGTACAATCGTATATAAAAGAAAAACTATTGTGTTCCAAGACGTTTTAGCGAATATAAAACAAAGGTACGAATCATTGAAGTCAAAAAGTCTCCACTATGATTATATTTATGACGGTAGCGTATCATAGATCCGGTATATATACCATAAGTGAAAGAAACGATAAAATATGGGAGGTCTCTTGTTCATGTAGAGTTTTTATGCCCGCAAAGGCCCAATACATGTAATCCATCCATATAGTAGCAAAGGTCAACGTGGCACCTCATAGGCTGAATATTAAAAATCATAATTTTTAGTCATTTTTAGAGGTACAATAATAATAATTTTAATTTTAGATATACTTACAAATAGGAAAGGTTATTTGGCTAACAGTTAATTTTACACGTAAAATGTTTTAAGATAACAAAGCTACGATTGGTTAAAGGGCATGTGCAATATGTATAGGTGCATATTAAGTATCCTTTGTTGAATTAAACGCTCTGTTTAGTAAGAATATTTGGTAATATTCAGCTAGAGGCCGCAGGCACCCGAAAAATTAAAGTTTTCCATTCGTAGCACTAGTCAATTTTACATTTCACAAAATCAGTGTACAAACGTTAAGATAAATGTTTTTTCGTGATGTCATTTTTCTCCTAGAATCTCCTAACCTAGAATTTGTTAATTTTCAGATATACATATTAGTATGTACAGTATTAATCCGTGATCCATTTTTGCATTGTATGCATGATCGTTGCCCATAATCTTGACCATTTTGCCAAGCAGCTAGTAACCATAGTTAATTAATTAGTCGTACGAAGTATACATACTAGTATACCGCCGTCGAATTTTCGATTGTCCTACGTACATGTTCCATATTTAAGACGAGTTCAAACGATTCCGTATGACGTGCAGTTTAATTTAACGAGTTGGAAATTTTGCGATTTAAAATGAAAATGAAAGCGAAGCATTGCATATTTTAAATAATTAACATTCCCGCGTCATTATTATTTTAAGTTGTACGTATGCGTAACGCAGTCTGATAGTCAATTATAATCGTGTCATTAAATATGTCCATTGCCAAATAATACTTCTCTTTAGAACGTCATGCCTCGTTAAAACGAGATTCAGAGTATAAGCTCGAAGACGTGGGTTAAACCCGAAAAAAAAAAAGAAATTGAGAAAAAAAAGAATAACAGTGTAGCTGATTTGAGTGCCTGTAACTTCATGCAAATATATGCATCTCATATTTTTCTGCGCACGAACGATTTTTCGGAAAAAACAATTCACTGTGTTGTCTTCTGGCTTATGCTTCTCTTTAAAGTTACCAGTGACTACATGTCGTACAAACGAGGCGCATGGAAATAAAATAACAGTAAAAGGCGGCATTATGATATAATATGCCGATGGAAGGAAAATAAATCGCGCGTTGTTCCAGTCGAATTTCATATCACAGAACGCAGTATTTTTTCAACGAGTAAGCCTTGAAGCAGATGACCCGCACTCTGATTTTTTCTATGTTAAATGTCAGACAATATATGTATGTATATTATATGTACATCTATTTATATGTCTCCATTTAAATGAATAGCTACGAGGATTAACACCATTTTGTAAATATGGTGATGACAAAAGTATCGTGTAAGTTATCAACATCTGTCCAACATATAAAGATTTTATTAATTATTACTATCTTTGAACTGTAAGTTAACGTAAAACAAATAACTAGATTTGTATGAATCGTTAAGTTACATACAGTACTTTGTTTTAACGCGACAAATGTATTATTTATTATTTGCATTCGAGTTTATGTATGTAACTATTAATCATAAATACCATAATCAAATTGTGGTATTGATATAGTTTGATAAAGTGAAATACAATAATTTAGTATCAGCCACACGTCCTAGTTTATATTTTTAAAAAAAGCCAATATACTATGGGGTAAATACCTTCTGTAGTTTGTTCAAAGGCAGTTCCGTCGATTACGGAGGAGACCACACATTCTCATTTTCATTTCACACACACATACACATGAACACACACAACCATTCCTGCCCTGACCTCCGACACAAGGGCGATATTGATAAGGCTTTAATTATAAATCACATGGCATTGTAGCCTTGAGGTGACTGGCAGCACTGCCCTTGAATTAGCTAGCGAAAGGATTGCCCTATAAACTATATCTTCTACACGGCCATATAAATGATTCATATGACCGTAATCTTCTACCCTTCCATTTTACCTAAAGTCCAAAAATATCTATATCTACTAGTAACTAGTAACGAACGGCCAACCATTTACAGCAAAGAACTTTCTTTGGAGAGTAAAAAACGTCCCTAGGATATGGCGCGCAGTTTGATCAACTTATTTTCATAAGCAAAAATGCGTCAAGACAGTTGTGCAGTGACGTATGTTACATTCGAGAGACTAATTCACAAGGTTCGATTTTAAAGAAAATTTAAACTGAGACTTTAGTTGGGGTTGGGGTTATATTTAGCCAGAAATAATCTTCGCGAAATTCGAAAAAATTTTGTATCAAAGAAAAGGAAACCTTATTGACGAAGTTATCGTTGAAATCTATATAAGGCAAATTGCAGAAGAACAAAATAGAATTTTGAGTGTGCTGCTCAGTGGTAAAAATGTGCTTTTTACCGGCAGCGCGTGTAGCGGCATATCTGTAAAGTAAATATGTAAAATATAAATATATTGAAATGGAATATTCATAGAAACCAACTATTCTTTGATAGTTTATTAAAAAAAGTAAAAGTTTTTACATCTTACTGCATACAGTGATAATAACAAAGCATAAATACATTTTATTTTTCTCTCTGTCTAATAAATCACACATTTAATAATTTCATTTACATCAGTAATCATCGACAGTTATTTCTATCGGTGGTATATAACGCCACGTATGTCCAGCGTTTATCAATTCCGAACAAAGAACTGGCGTATTTGGAGTTGACTCTTTACTACTACATTGAATATCTATTTTATACTGTCCAGCTGTAAAGAATACTACACGACATTCGTGATAAACTCGTCCATATTCCTGTAACTAAAAAAGAATAGAAAGAAAGAGAAGGAAATGTAATTATTAGGACTGTATATATTTTTATCACTAAAATAACTTACTGCTGGAAGCATGACTCTATTTGCGCCAGCAATGGATAATCTCGTTTCTAATTGATAATTATTTACACCATTATGGTGATCCTGATAAAAATTTATAGTTAACATAAGATCACTTAGTGGATGTTCCAAAGCATTACATATCCCTATTCCGACACTAACGCATTCACCTAAACTACACGTAAGTTCATCTTGTGCCTTTACAGTTACATCGTTTATTTTGATTTCTGAAAAACATTTATCAATTTAATATAGGGTAGTTAAAGGATCATAATTATACGACAATTATTCAAACATACCCCATTGTAAGGGACTCATTCTAACGAGATCCAACATATCTTGGGTGAGAGTGATGCCAGAAAGGGTTGCTTTACCGATCGATTCCGTGCCCAATAATTGCCACCGTAAGTCAACTAATGAAGCTATATGTTCGGAACAAACTTTTTGTAGTTCTCCGATATCACCTGCCCCATTTAACTATCAATAAAATAGAAACTATTTGTTAATTGTAAGATTTCTTAATTGTAATATGAATAAAAGATATTCTTTATTACCATTGATAATTTATTAAGTGGACATCTATCAACCGGTACAGGAATTCTACAAGGCTCTTTACCCTCCATGTATATACATTTAGTTTGTGTATAATGCAATTCCATTTCATGATTAGTCATATTTGTTAAATCTAACACGAGATAAAACTGTGACGGCCTGGAAATATACATATACGTATTTAGATCGAAATATGAGATATGACTCTTTCGTTAAGCGCTTACGTTTCTGCCGGAAGTACATCCCAATTTGTAATTTGTACACTAGGCAACATCTCAATTGTGATAAAAACTGATGATATACGACAATAACCTGCCGTTAGACCTGTGCCACCCGAATACTTTATTTTCAATTGCCCTTCGACATTTGAAGTATGTAATGGAACTGCAAGCTTGGATAAACGCGAACTTGCCAAAGAAGAATGGCCCGAATGAGAACTTAAACCTGATCTGAATGACGAAGTTAATTCGGATTGTCTCTTTGTATGCGACGGAGAACTTAATCTAGATGGTAATGAGCTGTGTCCTGAATGAGACATTAAGCTGCTAGGCTGACTGAGATACGTACTGCTGCTAATATCTAAAAGATATTTAATATATAATAATTTATTACACTGTCATTGTATTGAAAGAAAAAGATAGAAGCAATATATCATATTACCATTTCGCGATGTAGGTGCTATAAAATCTGTAGCCGCATATAAATACAATGTAAGACTGGCACTAGCGCCGGGTTGTATGGGTAACTGTGCCATAAAATTTTTATCGCTCCATTTAAATATTTTACTTTCGAGTAATGTGTCTAATGTTGATTGTATTGATAGTTCGATTGTTTCGATAGGAACTTGGCCAATATTTGTAATTGTTACAGTACATTCGGCACTACAGCATAGAAATGGCTATTAGGTTCCAGTATAAAGGTCATATATTTATTATTATAATTATTTATAATAGACATACCTTTCTCCACCATATAGTGATATACTTGCGCTAGTCACTATATTGTCTCCGGAGCTAAAGCTTGCAGTTTGAGGTAAACTTGTGACTACTTCTATTCTCGGTAAAGCTGGAACTACCTCGACAGTATATTGAGAGTGAACCATTCCCTCCATATACCTTAATCTACAATTTGATTTCACCCCTAATGTATGCGTACTAAAGCCGAGAATCTCTAAATCTCCAATTTCTTTAGGCCTGCCCGCTAATGTTACCGCAATTGGTCCTGATTCAGCAGGAAGCGTAATACTTTCGGGAATTGACTCGAATACTACACCATTTGTAAGAAGCCTCATATTGGAAACGTGAAGTTCAAACGGTAAGGGATTAATAAGTTGCATGGATACTTCGCAAATATCACCTTCAACCCATAAATAATCTGTAACCATTTATATTTATTATATAGTAAATTATAAATAATATAATTTTGTAGGCAACATCTAATCGATATATGCACGTACCAACTTTACTCTTAGATATATTTTTCCTCTCTAAAGATCCAAAGTTAATGGGTGTAAATAAAAATGGACCATGATCTTCTTTGACTCTTTCAATCTTTTGAGGTTGAAGATGTGGTTGCATATTTTTTAAAATAAATGATTTAGTTTTTGGAATATTCGTTAAATTAGCAGGCGGTATAACTGTCCCAGAATCTAAAACCTATTGGGAACAATTTTACTTTCAACACTGAAAACGTTATCCTAACATTTTCCTAAAACTTACGAGAGGTACGGGAGCGCCTTCGCATTGTTGAGATACATTTTGAAGTTGCAAAGCAGTTTCTTTACGTTCATTAGGAGTTAAGTAATTGTACATCGTTTGAAGTAGAAATGTCATGTGTCTCGTCGCCAATGCTGGATTACCCATGCGATTAGCGGCAGTAACAAGTTCATTTATTACCTGAATTTGTATAACTGGCCAGCCTCTATGGTTTTCTATACAAACAAATTTTCCCTTAACGCTAACGCGTTACGACACGATGCAAAATTATATCATAAAAAAAATTACCAGGAGACATATCAACAGGATCTAAGGACAATTTAAATCCAGAAGTAGCTTGTAACATTAAATTATAACACTGTTGCCAATCTGGATTAGGATTATTTTGAGATACATGTCTTGTTGCAGCTAATCTTAGACAAAATGATGCTTTTCTTATGAAACCAAAACTTGTGTATAAATCTGATAATGTAGTGAACCGATCAATCTAAAATATTGTATAATTTCTTGTTATTGTCATTTAGTAAATTAATAACATTCTCGCGTAAACTACATACTTTTTCTTGCTCACTTAATGGTAAATTTATAAGTATGACATTATTTAAGTATGAAGCAGCTTGTAAAGTACAATTTTGCTCTATTGAAATTCTTGTAGCCTTAAAGCTAGCTTCTGTCTCAATTATTCCAGCATATTGATATTTACTGTAATGTACTATTGCCTCGCGATACTTTTTTGATATTTCTTCAGGTAGCAAAATATGTGGCATATTACTCTTTACCACCTCTATAGCTGGGGGTGATAGCAAAGTTGCCACAGCTTGTGAACCTCTTCTATATATAGTGAAATATTATCCATTCTTTATCCAAAGCATTAAATTTCCATTTCTGAAATTAATTTATTCTATACATACCTCTGCTTACCTGGACTTCCTTCCTGAAGAGAAGAGTTTCTCTGCAATGGAAGACTTCTACACATATTTGGATATAGCACTAAAGCAGATGCAGCACATAAACCTTCAAATGCTGCTCCTAGCCACAACCAGTCATTTACAGCTTGTAGTACGCTAGCTGCAGAATTATAATTGCTCAAAGCATCTGCTGGTAAACCAGCTTGGAGACATAAATCACCCAAATGTTTTGTCATGCGACCTACACATCTTTTTCTATTATTCCTAGATTCAAGATCTAATCCTATGAAATCTTTCTTTTCAAAAGGAGCTAGTAAAAGAGAGACCCGGTCTATCTTTTCTCTTGATCTTTCTAATCTTTTGGATTCCAATATCCAGAATAAAGAATTGAGACACTCCATTACATGAACTTCGAGATCAGGACATGTCTCATCTGTATAAAATACAGCTCTAGTTTTGAAATTCGAAGGTGTACTATATGATGCTGGTGGTTCATGAGCATTATTTGATTCTAATGGCCCAAAAAGAATAGCACGTGAATCATACAATGTAGCACTGTACTTTACTTTTAAAGTCTCATGGACTCTGCACAACTCGTTTAACTCCACTTGATTGTCGTATTTGCCAAAAGTAATTAACCCTAACAATCTTCTGTGAGTTTGAAAATCTCCCCAATCGTTATTTTCAACAGGATGTTCTCTAACGAATCTAGCAAGAATTTCGCGCGTTCCACCAGTAGAATCGACCACAGAGAATCTGCTGCCTGCTTTCATTATTCGTTCACATAACCTGGTAATAGTCTTTTGTTTGATTTGTGTGCCAATAGGCCTCAAAAGTAGAAGCAATGCTGCATGATCATGAGCAGTTTGCTCGTAATCAGGATGAGACATCTTGTTGTCGGGTACCGGACTCGACAAAATAACACTAATAGCCGAGCGCATTTATATCACTCACTTCCTAGTAGTACTTTACGGTACCTAGGTTTACATAGATAATAACTTTGCCTGCGGTATTACGGATATATGATAATTCTTTAATCCGACAATTATATCCCGCGTTCATCATAACAATATTTAATACTACATTTCACTTTGATAATTGTTGTGTTACTACACTTGCAGGGACGACAAATAACAAACTGCCATGTTTAAGGCATATCAAATGCGCGTGCGTTATAAGATGTTTATCATATTTATATCACATACGTATTAGCAGAGGAAATTAGTAATCATAGAGGAACGAAAACTTATTAAAGAACACAAAATAAGGATAAGAAATGACAAAAATATAAATAATGAGAAAGGAAACAAAGTAAAATATAGGTATTGAGTAACTTTTAATTCTAGGGAGTATACATTTTATTTAAAGTTTGTACAGAATTGGCACATTGCTAATATACAATACGAAATATTATATTTTTACCTAAAGATTCTATGAAGATTATATCAATAGAAAAAATTGATATGATGAAATATTACATAAATGTAATAAAAAATCAGAGATTAAAAGTGTAATGTGCAGTTTTTATACTATGGAAATTGTTTAAATATGCACAAACATATCGAATATAATTAAGCGTCATTGTTTAAAATACTTGAATAGTCATATAAATTGAATAGTTAAAAAAAGATATGGATCTTTTTTTTAAAAGAATTAACAAATATTCTTATTTAAATAACAAAGATACCCTGGACATAGTAATAAATAGTGGTTATATTCCAAATAATAAAATGAATAAGCATTACATATTTGTTAGGTATTATGTAAATATGAAGAACGATTTAAATATACTTTTATATATTACCATTCCTTTTATATATGATAAATAATGAAAACTTCCAACTATTCCCATTAACTTTTTAGTTAAAAAAATCGAATAATAAGTATTATAAAGATATTAATTTTTTTAATATGACTTATATCTTTATCTTTTTATTATATCTTTTTATATATGTGGAATATAAACGCACTACTATACCTGATTTATATATAGTAATAGTAATATGAAAGACGTACATATATATCTCTAAAAAAATAAGATATAAAATTAACTTTAAAGTACGAATTCAAGTCTATTTTAAAAATCTGGTGTAGAATGGTCCATAAGTGTTTTCAACAAACTGTTGTTCATTCTGAAAAATATTATTTCGATAAAATATTTGCAATATAGTTAGACATAATGTTATATACTAACGAAAATGTACTTTTTAATCATGTGGTCAAAAATATACGATGGAATAATCGTCAACGTGATTATACTCCCGCCTTTCCCAATCTCTTCCGTGACTTCTTTGTCTTTTAACCCTATAACATTCTAAACCATTTTGTGGAAAAGATATTATTCGAACTTATTAACTGTAATACACATATAAATTTATTATGTCATAGCAAACCTTTCCATTAACTTCTAATATTTGATGATTTGTTAAAAGTCCATTTTTGGCAGCAGAAGAATCTTTAATTAAAGAGACTATTTTTCCGTTTCTGAACTGAAATCCGATATATTTTATCCTATCTTTGTGCATTGTTACTGTGCGTTCAAATGGTCTAGAATTGACAAAATTTAATAAAAAAAAAATAGTACAATTATAATTTTACTGACTAAAAAGGATATGTAACTGACCTGTCCCTTACTATTACTTTAATGCCATTAATGTCAGCGTTTCTGAACATTTTGTGAACTTGTTCCATTGTATATCCAGCAACAGAGACATCATTGATACTCAAAATTTGGTCTCCAAATCGTAACCCAGCAAGTGCAGCAGGCGAATTTTGCCTTACTAGGCATACGAAAATGCCATTATCTACATTATTAACTCTCATACCAATTTTACCATCTTTATCCTTGCATAATATCAACTATAACGATAAAATAAAAAGATTATTCCTTTTCAAGATATAAGATACTACTATTTTATATATATTATATAACATAAATATGGAAAAATACTTACTTCTCTTATACCATTTGTAACTTGTGCTTTCTGTAATCCTAAAGACTGGCCAGATAATGGTGCAACCATACCTGCTAAAGGACCTGAGGTTATAGGTGTACGTACCAACATCTGAAACATAGATTTTTTATAGTTATTTTGCTGTAAATTGTAAGTTAGTTAAAGTCCTATTATATCACTTACATTCCGTTTAACACGAGAATATTCGGGCATATTTTGTGCTATCATTTCTTCAGTAAGTTCCAAACCCATATATTCTCCTAATGAAGGATATAACATATTAGAAAGGGTATTATGCGCAGGTGCAGATGGTTCAGTTTGTTCTTGCGATATAGGTAGAACATTGTGTTGTGACTCCATTTGTAGTTGAGCCTGCAAATATGACATAAATTAATATATATATATATATATATGTCGGGTTAAGGTTGGAATTTTGGGCGTTTGATGAACCTTCACTCGAATTTATACAAGTAATAGCGTAGATCGGATGGTCGAGATGTTGATGGTAACGAATTCAGGTTCGATAACGAATCCACGGTCAACGGGATGACGAATACGAAGTGATACACGTATGACTTAACGTACACTTAAAACTTAACTGAATGAACTGAATGAACTGCAGTCCAAGTGGAACTGCCCTTATATATTCTTCTCCCCACCTCTCGGGTCAATCTTTGTTTTTAAGGAGAGCTATATAATTATCCTATACCTCTGTCAGGTACACGTCCCTCCTGTGACCGTAGCTACGTTCAGTGACCCGTTATGTCACTTCGAGCCCAAGCCCATTGTCATAAAATCGGATTAGAACATTAAAACTATTTCTTAGTTTTCTTACTTAACTGTAGCTATAGTAAAAGTCTGGACTAGGGTATTGGGGTTTTTCCCAACATTCCAAAAGGGAAGCCCCGATGTCCTTTCATCTTCGAAATATAATATATGTCGGAGATGGAAGGACAGCGGGACTTTCCGTCTGGAATGTTGGGAAAAACCCCAATACCCTAATCCAGACTTTTACTGTAGCTACACTTAAGCAATAAAAAATAAGAAATAGTTATAATGTTCCAACCTGGTTTTATGACGATGGGTTCGGGCTCAAGGTGACATAGCGGGTCACTAGACGTAGCCACGGTCACGGGAGGGACGTGTACCTGACAAAGGGATAGAATGATTATATGGCTTTCCTTAAAAACAAAGATTGACCCGAGAGGTGGAGAGAGGAATATGTAAGGACAGTTCCACTTGGATTTTTTTTTTCGCTCTTCTATTTCCTTTGGCTTGGAGTTCTTGCAGATAAGTTACTTGTACTTGTAGTCATACGTGGATCAGATTACATTCGTCATCCCGTTGACTGTGGATTCGTTAACGAACCTGAAGCCATTGTCACTAGCTTCGCGAGTGCCTAATCGTCGTGATTAACTGCCAAGATTGTAACAACCCCATTATTGCAAAAAACTACACCTGTGTTGTACCGCATCAATGGCTAATTCCCGAGAAGATACATCTGACGCCCACAACCTTACTCCCAGTGGTAATCCGACATATATAATATGTGAAATAATGGATAACTTTATAGTTAAAAATATATATAGCTAAAAGTTTGATCTTACCTTCATCATATGATCCACCTTCAAGTCTTCGAGAGTTGGATACAGAGACATTTTGTATAGATTTTGCTGAAAATAAATGTACCTATATAAAATATGTTTTTAAGGAACAATTTGTTTGTTAATTGTGAAATGAGGCAATAAACAAGGATGTAAAATTATTTATCGCAATTTAAAACAGTGACAGTATAAACAAAACAGAAATAGATGTATGAAATTTAAAACATAGTAAATATGCAATAATATATATAATATCGTAATTCAGCCGACGATCATCTGCATACCGATGCGATGAATGTACTGGATATCTAAGACATCTTGCACAAATGTTTATACCTAGATACAAGTTTAAATACTACACCTCTAAAAAGATGATTAATAAAATACGATACTCCTATCACGATGCACAAAGCCTCTGGTCAACGTTTCACTACTTTATGTAAAAAACACGAAATTACACGTCTTATACGTCATGAGAGGCACTTGAAGCATCATTGATAACCTACAAGTGATGAACAAAACAGCTCTTCCAATGGGATGTGTCAACGTCGATTCCGTTAGAGCAATTTATTGATTGGTTTACGCTGTTGCATATAACGTGCAATCAGAAGCTATTGGCTTACCATTGCCTCTACGTTCCATCACATGTACAATCTCTATTTTAGTGACCAATGATCTTCCAAATTCTCTTGTAACCGCGCCAAGGCGCATCTATTTAAAAATACATCCATCATATCAATGATTTCATTAATAAGGTTAAATCAAATAAGTTATACACCATTTTTTATTCTTCGACAAACATACATTTACTAGAGTATTGATATTCCCGCACATAAATTTTAATTAACAGCTACTTTGTTCTAAAAGTTCTTAAGTTACAAGATATTCTACACTTTAATAATCGTATAATTTTCTAAAGTAGGGATACGAAGAGATATTTTACATGATTATCAAATATTCATGATGCAATTCTGTATTGAATTATAAACCGAGATCTAAAGCGAATATGATAGAGTTTACACGGGAAGAATATAAAAATTTATGGAATTTTTAAAAAGGAGGTACAAAATTGAATGAAATGTATTTATCGGTTGGCATAGATAAGGAAGAAGTGAAAGAGCCGGTAAACTCGTAAGACGCGGCGATTGGCTTCAACTTCGTTGACAAGTTAAAGAAGGAATTGTATAAAGGTGGGGGAAAATAGAATACGGTAGGGGAACAGCGGGTTGTTGGCTAATACGTAGGTAGTATTCAATGGTGAGGCCTCTGTGCGGGCCGTGGTGAACCAACAGGTGTTTCGAACTTGGCAGTCGCGGTACCGGTTATCTTTATTTTCTATTAGTGTTCATATTCACATCGGTACCCCTTTCACTAACGAATATACGTCGAATTACGTCGTGGTATATTTGGCGCGAAGAAAACATAATATGATGTCGGAGACCGTTGTGACAATGGACGGTTCCAGCAATAACGCCAGCAACAATCCTCGACAGGTGCCTACCGTAAAGACGGAACCGGTTCAACCTAACCCTCTGTTAGGCATTACGTTGAACGTGTCCTACTTCAGAACGATACCTGGTATCATTAAACTCGCACAAGTGGTAAGTAAAACCTATCGATCATACTTCGGTAATTAATCTTCTTCTGATTAAAATGCAAGATTTAATTAATCAAACAGCCAGAAATAAACGTGGTTATTAATCATTAATAAAACAAGGTAGCGCTGATTGCAATCTAAAATTTTTTCAATAATAACAATTAATGATATTTTTGATATCTTCGCATATGATAAAAACAAACAATATCGGAAAAATTAATGTGTTGTAAAATTTATCGCAACGAGTATTTCGATTTCCTTGCATTCGTGTATTTTTCAAACAATGTCATAGATTAAGTATGTAGTATTGTGCAACTGATTCTACACAATACATTTATGTTGATAAAAATAGAATAACACGTACTAGTAAATCTCAGACGCATGTTTGTTTCACGTTTCAAAGATATAGGTACATATCGTACACACACAAGCTATAAGTACACATTGTGTTTTTCAATGTGTGTTGCAAAGTAAGAACAGCTACTATGTCGTTTAGACGGAGTTTTATTTTTGCGATGTTGTTAATCCCATTGGAGTTTGGCTAACATTCATCATCGTTTTTGCTACTACGATCCTATTATCGTTTTGCACGGTATTGTTATTTTAAACACGCATCTTTTACAGCTTTGCTCAGTTTCGTGTCTACTAAATACGACTTACTTTTCCGAGCATGCAGTAAAGAGATTTACTATCATTTAAAAAGTAAGGAAACATGCGTAGTTTCGAATTTCGTTTACACCGTAACGTTGAACCTGCAACGGCATAACTGCATAACGGTAATCTGCTCACGGAACGATTAACGAACTATCATCCACTATCTTGAAACAGTAATAATAATTTCTTATAAAATCACGGCGTTAAATATAAACTCCGTTTCCATACGAAGATTAGAGAAAGAACACGGTAAGACACAATTTCCATTTTTTGCAGGGGAACAGTTTTAAAATACATTACTTAGATTGCTATCATATCCATGTTATCACAATTATCTTTTTATTTAATTTTGGCACAAACATTTTTCCTCCTTTGTCGCCACAAATATTTCTCTTGTTAAGAAGATTAATATATTAAAGGATATTAAAATATTGTTTGCCTTAAGTTACATATACCTTTGTCTTCTACAATATTTCCTCAACTATATCATTGGATTTAACAGATCCTTTCCGCTATTAGCTATTGAGTATTAAAATATTCCTTTTTCTAAATTGTAAAATGTCATTAAAATAGAAATATTAATAAAAACGAGCTGATTGTTTTTGATTTCCCGGCTGCGTAATGGATTCCTCTTCGAAATCGGCTGTACCGTTAAGTGATCAGCATCGGCAAGCATCGTTTCTCTTTGGTTCACGCACGTGCAATCAGAGACACGCCCGCTGACGTTTTCCGGTTTATATTTGCTCGTATATAGATGCGCATTGTTTTCTATCTATCGAAATAAATGAGCTAATTTATGTAGCGAGACATAAGCAAAAAAAGTATACATATGGCAAATCCTGACGGTGATTTTGCAGCAGTGCTATTAAATTACTAGCAGATAGAAATCAAATATGACCAAGCTATGTATTTCACGAGACTTTTGCTGTCCTCGAATCGCATTTATCGATACAGACGGTGTATTATCGGTTGCATATTTATTTACGTGGTATGCAAAGTGTTATAAATTTTACATAATTATTAGCCTGTGGATATTTATACAAATTCATACTTTTAGGAATTATAGAAACGATGTAACTACTAAGGAAATGGTACTTAAGCAGAAAATTTTGATCATCATTCGTAATAAGCACTATAAGTACTTCGAGTATTTTATATATCTTCGCATCTTTGGTGCATTCAATGAACTTTTATGTGTCTAAATCCTCTAAATAAAAGTATACATATGATTTTATCTTAACTTTCAAATAGGCAATTTCAAGTTTTAAATAAACACATTAAATATCGAATATGTCTTCTTAAAGAAGAACAAATCTAGAAATATCAAGCAACATCTAGAAGAAGCAACAAATCTACAAATATCAATGATGTGAAGGGGAAAGAGAACCGGTTTTTATTAAAGATGATCGCACGTGATTGACCAAAGTCTTGGAACGATTCCCGGTCGGTGGCATAGTTTCGATGCGCTCGACACACGTCCCTACTAACTAGACACACGTTCGATGACCATACATGTTCATCCCGATGACCGGGACCATACGTGGCGTCCCACATACTCACAGTTCCATCCTACTGCCATACGTCGAGGCCGTACCAACGGTATCGGAACAATTCATTAAAAATTCATGCTGTCCTTGACTTTTTCTCGACAATTTTTCGTTCTTCTACTAACTACTTTATCGTTCATAAGATCCACGTGTGCGACTTGAATCAAATTTCATTGAAACTTTTCGTGTTTTTCAGCTCCAAGAGATTAAATTATTACTAACGAGCAATTACTATCATTGATGAATGAATGCCTAAACCACGATGAACGATGCCAAAAACATCGTTTCTATTAATCCTGTCTAGTATTTGTGAGGTCATTTGTTATGCAAGCCGGTTGTTCCAGCCTTCGACTCTGATCATTAGCAGCGAGACTCCTTAATGTGGAATGCATTAATAAGAAATAGATAGTACAACTAACACAATACGAATGTCATTTACCGTGTCATTCACGTACGTCATATTTATTCTCGTATATGTATTATGCCGCATGTACAATAATACTCACGAATAGAATGAATCCAGCATATTTCAGGGTCGCCGATGACATAGATCCTACAACTTTCCCAAGCTGTTCAAGTCCATAGTTCTTACACGTTTCTTACGTCTCTAGTTTCTTACCCATTAATAAATTCATTATCAACAAGCTTATATCTTAGTTACATGTTTCAACTTTTTGTTCTACGTCGAGTCGTAAAGGCAAAATTTAAGAAGACTTTTAAGTAAACATAACCCCAATCGTTTCGTGTAACCAATATCGCATAATCTTTGTAACAATGAACACAATGGGAAGAAATCGCTTCATTTGAATGGTGAATTTCGGTCAGGCTGATACGTACTTAGTCGTTCAGTAATTTTCATTGATAGAGCGTGAGAAGAAAACGCGCGGAAAAAGTTACACAGTAGCCGAACGGAAAACACATGCATGTGGAACAAACTGTCATCGATACTGTTGCTAACCTCGCCAAGATGGACGTTTGTTATTCTGCTTGTCGAACGAACTACAGTAGAATCTTGATTGTTCGAACTGATTACGACACACGTTGTTTGAATAATTGAATTTTCCAGGTAATTGAATAATTCTTTTTCCACGTGGTCATTTATTTTAAATATTTCTAATATTTATAATATTCCATAAATATTATCAGTCGCATTTTGTCCGCATATGTATAATTTCGGTATTATTTTTAATTTTGAAAAGATCCAATAAGGATTTCGAGATAAAAACGTCACAATTTCTTTGAATTTTTATTCTTATCTTTAAATATTTCTCGTAAAATATTATCTTTAAACATTCTATCAATGATCGATCGTTCTGCTAATCGTGGTCCTGATAATAACATCGTACTGCATGCCTTACATCGTGTAAGATATTATTGAGAAATTTCGAGAAATCAATAATACTCGTATGACTAGGTACTTGAAAAATACTCGACAGGAAGAAACACTCGAAGCACATGAATTTTAGCTAGTTCACAGACGAACAAAACACAAGGAATTGTGCAATATCGATCACGACCACGATTACAGAGTTCTAGGTTCACGAGTGTCTATGGTGTATAAGCTGTTCACGAAGCATATCGCCTGGCGCAACAAGTTATGCAGTAAACTCAGTAAACACACGCAAATACCTACCTTATACGCAAGGACAAGCTGCGCCTCGTAACACGGAGAAAGAGACTCAAGTGGCAAATTGAAGTCATATAAATCTTTTTTCCACGTTTGTGAAAGTATAAGCAAATTGATTAGATCACACGGTGAATCTTTATATCTATAAAGATTGGGGTTAGGTTGGGGTTTAGGTATATTGAATATGGGCGCCGATTTATATTTCTTCTTCTTATTGGTTTTGCGATTTTGGACGATATCTATGTGTACTTGCAATCCTGTTGCACGACCTAATCTCTTAGGTATATAACTCGTACATTACACCACGTGGCTGAATGGTTGAGTAAACGATTTACATATTTGAAGAGCAATAAGTAGCATTATTATTCATCTGTAGTTTTTGTCTCTTCTTCGTAGAATGACGCAAACTGTGATGAAGAAAGATATGATTTACATGGGAGTATAAAATATTTACGTATACAACATGGGAAAGGAAATACAAGAAATACGACGTAAGAAATAGTTAACGCGTTACAAGGAATATTTGTCGACACGCAAAATACAATTCAAGTTCTTCTATATCACATTCGTGTCAGAGTTAAATCCGTAACGTTATTTAACGCGGTTTATATTACTAATTACGCAGTTATTTCTCTATAACCGGTGTGCATTTCATTATGATCGAACAAGCGCGATAACGTACGTTGGCTCATTGAAATTACGTAATCGTTTAATAAATCGTAATGTTGCACAAATTGATTTATAGATAAAAAGAGGCCTGTATAACGAACAGTAGCCTTTTAAATAGAAAAAAAATTACAACAGCCCGCGAACTAGCGTAAATCCTGATAATTTTGAAAGTATTTGCCAATTTAAACGTGTGGAACGAACACGAGACGTATCAATCTATGCGAATCGATCGACGTTTCTTTTTCGTATAAGTCACAGTTTCCGGTGCCATTTATTGCCAAGAATGAAAAGCATAATTATTCGTTGCTCGGAAGTTACGAGTCCAAGTCGTTCGTCTCCGATTGTAAAAGTATTATTTCTGGAACCTTAAGATAAAACGGAGAACTTGTTAGAGTCATCACTGTTTTAAGGAGTATACGTCATTTCCCTGACAGAATTATACTAAAGTTTAGCGTTATAGTTTTAGAAATGACGCGTGAAACAAGCCGATAAATGATATGACTGTTGTTTTAACATCGTTGTTCCCTTACACAATAATATCCCAACTTTAACGAGTAATATCTATTAATAAACTGATAAATTACGCGTTGTTTTCTAGCGATGACTCGAATCGGATGACTTGTAAGAATGAATAAAATTTATTTTTAAAATTTCCTTTACCTTATTGCTAAATTTGTTACTGTTATCCAAGAGAATTTATCAATACCAATCACTGTCCTTTTGAACTAATCTAACATGTGATTTATCGTCATAATTTAGATTCTGAACTAGAAAACACTCTATTTTACATAACTCTGTTTCACATGATGATGCTTTCCTCAGGATTTCTTCTTAATTTCGATTAATTGATCGTGACGCGATGAAAAAACTTTGTAAACTCTTAGTCTAAACTGTAGTTAGTAGCCACTTAGTAATCGTACACGAATAGCGCATGTGTGTCGTAAGGTTTCTCCTCGAGTTATATCTTATCTGCTATTTCTAAGTACTGACTTCGCATTTCGATTAATTATCTGGACTTTAAGTAAGCGGTTTCCTACATGCACGAATGGCAATCATGTTACACATACGTCTGCAAATGAATGCCTCCTGAATTGCTGCTGAAATTTGTACACACACGCGCGTACATGTCTTTTATTTACAAATATCTTTTATCACGTTAATATTGAGTTTATTGTGCTATTCCCGCCGTAAACACTTTTTCCACTTATTTGATAAACTCGTCTGACACTTGGCGATAGTAACCAATAACCCAATTCATGTAATATTTCAGTAATTCGCGTCCTCATTCATCACCATTGACTCGACGATGAAAACTTGGACTTTAGTGGAACACTTGTTGCTAAGTTTAGAAGAGCATTCGCTTCCACGAAAATTTTCTTCGTTACACATCCGCCCGCCTCCTCTGTATGTTTCATTCAAGTCAATCTTGTTGCACGTTTTTCGTCCAATTAAGCTTGTCCACTGTTAAGAGACGCCTGAAGCTTCAACGAAATATGGAAAAAGTCTCATACGAAACCGTTACAAGTTGGAATTTAGTAGAACACTTGTTGCTAAGTTTAGAAGAGCATTCGCTTCCACGAAAATTTTCTTCGTTACACATCCGCCCGCCTCCTCTGTATGTTTCATTCAAGTCAATCTTGTTGCACGTTTTTCGTCCAATTAAGCTTGTCCACTGTTAAGAGACGCCTGAAGCTTCAACGAAATATGGAAAAGTGTCATACGAAACCGTTACAAGTCCTTATGTTTGCCGATACGTCGCAAAAGCGAAAACTATCGTTATCGAAATGCAGCGGCAAATGTGTGCGCCGTCAATGCGATGATGTCATGTTTCAGTTCCCTGCTCATCAATTGCATATCTACTACATAGTTTAAGTGAATGGGGCTAGAGCGGTTCGCTATCATCTTTATTACGATCGTTAATGTTATGTATGTATATTAAAAGTGGCGCATTAATGCTTGTAGATCGTTCCCCCAATGAATAATGCAGATGCCTGACCTATATTTCCTAACAGCTAGTTACCCTCTTTTAAAGTTATTTTAGGAATCGTCGTTATTTCGTTTCAAAAACATCATACCGGTACTAAAGAATAGAAATTAGATAAAAGAAAACACAAGTTATTTCTAAGCAACTCGAACGATTATGTCGCTAATATTTTAATAACTTGTATAGTCGTTGCATAAGATATCGATGTTAGGAATTCTCAGTCGAACGTTTATCGCGGTCGACGACGTTTTCAAACGAGTGAAAGTGAAATTCTTCCTTCGGTATACAGTTCCAATCAGCGTTCCAATCCTTCGCACTTTCGCGCCCGTTCACCCTTTCATACATTCCAGCCTCTTGTATATTATAAACATTCATATCTAAATTTCATGCCAACAAGGTTCGCGCGCTATTTTTACTTCTTCGCAACACCAAACGTTTTGTCGTGACTGATTTATATCTAGTAGGTTAAATTCGTAGATTGTTCATAGTTACGACGAGTACAAGGGAAGGAATATGACTAGTTGCATGAAGAGGGTATCAAATGGAATAAAATACGACGTCGAGTGTAGCTCGAATCAAGGCCGTACAGCTTTAAATATAACTTTCTTTAGGTGAACGATTTTCATTTGCTACAAATAACAGCTAGAAAGAAATCTAACGTAGGATGATCGAAGTCGGTTGGTTTCTAGGATATAAGAAAGTTTGATCAATGCTCGGTATCTCTAATGACTCTAACCGAGTATCGTACCGGACAGTCGTAAAGAAAGACGAGATGCGAAGGAAAGCGGTTAAGTATCCGCACGGGTGGACGCTAGTCGACGAAAATATCGAGAATGTAGAACGCGTGAAGCTCGATCCCAAGACGCAACGAGAACTGGGTTGTTTGGTCGGCGAACACGTGTTCCTGGAATATCCGTGGGCGTATGTGCACCGAGACGTTGTCGCAAAGTTCGCTAAATCACCTGATTCCTCGCTGGCGGTTTTTCGAGAAGATATCGAAATTTACGAGGCTGATACGTTCCTCGTAGGCTATTCGTCTACCAAGTTAAAGTCCGACGAATTTGTGATTTGTCTCACCGAAGAAGCGAGGGACCTCGTACGACAGCGAAATAAAAATATTACTCGCATTATTTGGAAGAAAGTTATCGGCAATGTAATAAAGACTGTTAAACCGTGGAACTCTTTAGGTAGTGACTTGGAAGTAGAGGAAACATTCGTCAGGAACACGAGAGAATATTTTGAGATAGAAATCGTATTACCTGGAAGATTTCTGAATTCTTGTCGAACGTTATGCGACAGAAGCGCGAATGATTTTAGAGACAGTTATGTCCAGCTGATCAACGAAGACGAGAAATTCGAAAACGTCGATAGAAAATGCATTTGCAGGGCTGTTCAGACGTATATGCAACCTCGTGAAACATTCGTTCAAACGTGCCCCGAGTATCCTAAAAATGCATGGACTCAATACGCGTGCGAAGACATTTTCAGCGAGTTTATGGTTGCAAGTGACGAAGAAGAGAGACAGTTAAAAGGAGGATCGGAAAAAGATGACGACGATCGGCCACACAGAGAGGACGCTATTCAACGCAAGGAAATCGAGAAACCCAGGGAAAAAACAGCTTTAGAACTATTTTTAGAAGCTCGTTCGCAACAAATGATCGATGCAATTAAATATAACGCAGCTGTTAATTTGCACGTGGATGATATTGAAAATTTATCTAACCAAGAAGAAGATATCTCAACAGTCTTCAATACGCCTGCGTTTCGTGAACAGGTGTCGTTCACTGATTTCAATTTTACAGCCAATAGAACCGTTTCTGACGTTTCGTTGCATCCAAAATTGACAGAATACTTAGCGATTTCGTACATCAGCAAATCGAAATTTTCTAGACAAACTCGAAAGAACGAATATAGAAACAAAACCGAATTTCAAACCAGAGTGCTCCTTTGGAAATTAAACGATCCAATTCGTCCACAGCTTGCGCTTCAGGACCACAGAGAAATTTACACCATTTCGTTTTGCCCTTACGACGATAATCTTTTAATAGGAGGTCGTTCCACTGGTCAGATAGTTATCTGGAACATCAAAGAGTTTCTAAATAATCTCGACGACGGAAATATAAAACTTGGAACGTCGACACGAAACAGTTTACCAGTGTTTCGTCCTATCGTTGTTTCGGACCAACAACGTTCTCATCAGCTACCTGTTCGAAACATTCGATGGATACCTGCCAAACATAATACAGAGCCAGATGGAAGCTTGACAAAGTCATTCGTTTCTTCTGACGTGCAACTACTAACCGCTTCCGAGGACGGTACGATAGCAGTTTGGAATATTTCTCTTCTTTCGAGACACTCTGTTCGCAATGATGAAGATTCTGACGAACCTCTTCGGCCGAGTTTTCGTATAAAAATTCAAACTGTCGATGAAAAGTCACAGTTTACTTCTTTATGTTTCTGCTTTCCACCTATCGTCGCTGAACACGGTGAAAATTCACCGGATGCGAATAAAAATGACGTAAGAGAGAAGGATTGTATAACGAAATATCTATGGGTAGGTTGCGTAGAAGGGTTGATAACGTGCGCATGGGAAAAGCAAATATTCGAAGAAAATTCAACAGACATTATCGAATGCCATATGTTAAACTGTTCTTACGCACACAATGGCCCTGTTGTAGAGATCACGCGGTCGGCACATCTTCAGAATGTGCTCCTGACAGTCGGTGGACGAGTGTTTGCCATTTGGAACGACGATCATATCGATTCTCCTTTATTTTGGAGAACAACTTCCTCTCGTTATACGAGTTGTTGTTGGGCTAACGAACCTGGGGTATTTTTGGTCGGCAGCCAAGACGGTAACCTTGAGATGTGGGATATAAAGAACGAATCGACCCAGCCGATATTTACCCAGATCGTTTCATTGGAACCAATTACTTATCTAACCTTGTTAGAATCTCCTGTATTATATAACGATGGTTTCAAGAAGATAGGCGTAGGCGATGGTGGTGGATTGTTTCGTGTGTTCACAGAAGCGGAGGTTCCTCGTAACGAAAGCACGATAGAAAGAATGGATTGGTTCGAAGAATATACTTGGAAAGAGACACGAAGGAAAAAGCTTTTCACCAGTTGGCAGAACGATTTTGTCAATAACGATCCCGCTATAGTCGCGAAAAAATTAGCAAGGCACGAGGAACAAGTTAAACGAGAGGCGACAGAGGCGAGAGAAAGACTTAGGAGAGAACAAGAGACAAGGTTGAGGTTGCAGGCGGAGAAAAGGGCGCGAAACGTTCCGATTCCAAAAGACGTCGCGTGGAAATCGAAGGAGTTCGACAGAATGAAAGAAGTTCTTTTGAGTAAAAGGAATTTGGTTCCCTCGGAACTCGAAGCAAAGAGGATTCCTTTCGTCGCTTTGCAAGCTGAAAGAGACGCGAAATTGGGGAAAGTTCAAGATAAGATCGTTCATAGGGATGTTCATTTGTTCAATACGTTATCTGCAGAATTTCCTGAACTTCTCGAAACGAAGGCAGAAGCCCCGGAATTCGAGGAATTTATTCCGGTAGAACTGGGAAAATCGCTTAATTATTACGTTCAGAAATTTACTGAAATACGACGTAAAGCTAACGAAGCGTTAGAAAACAATTTGGCTTCTTAAGCTGTTCGTGTTTTTCTTCCATTCATATGCTATAACAAGTAAAAGCAGTGGCAAATTGATCTTTAATAGATAAACTTATCTACGGTACTTCTAAAGTGTAAACGTGGGAGTTTCGTGTGGGTCATTAAGAAAATTCGAAAAAATTCGTATAATGTCCTCGAACATTCCAAATTTAATATTACATGCCCTAACTAACATGTTTGACAAATAATTTATGCAAATAGACAATTATACAGTTAATATGAACCAGCTAAATGGGATCCTCCATAGCAAATAATACACACGATTAGAACGTAATAAGTGCAGTGTAGTGTTCGAATTAGTTTAGACATGAAAATCCCATATGTACACAATGAGGATTGAAATATCGATTCGATATTGAAAATCATTAAATTAAAGGAATGCGTGTTTCTATTGGTTGCAGGGTTTTGGTATAATATGTATGTCATGTGCCTCACCGGCATTGGTAAGCGGGTCCCATTGGTTTCTATTCGTCGCCGTAACAGCTTTCATCGCTACTCTTTTATGGAGTTTCACCTATCTGCTGTCGATTCGAGAAGCGCTTAAGCTACCTATCAATTGGATTGCAACGGTGAGTAAAGAGCCGAACAGCAATTTTCATTTTGTAAACGCAACTTCACCTCGTACTTACAAAGCGTCTGTTCAATTGCAGGAACTGTTGAACACAGGAATATTCACCTTCCTTTATCTGATTGCCTTCGTGGTTCAGTTATCTGTCTGGACCTCGTTAATAGGTCCAGCGGTCTCAAGGAATATTGCCGCAGGGGTAAGAATAAACGTGTCTCGTCACTAGATTGCAGATATTTATGCAAATTTATGTGTCTATGAATATAATTAGACAGGTGGAATCTATACTACCGCTCATAAGTATTCTCGTCACTGGTCAAATTGTAGTAACATGAATTTTACTATAGCGTAGTTGCATTTCTAAATTTCCCATAAATGCATAAAAATCCGCAATCTATTTATTCCATTCTACTCAACTATGCGTTAAATGAAAAAACAAGATACAGTTGCTCAAGAAAATTTTCAAACATTTATAGAAATCTCTTATGAATAAAAATTCAAAATGCTTTATATAACACGCACGATATGTGGATAAAAAGATTCTGTGGTAGGTGTCCAGATACTTTTGTGAGCAACTGTACGTGTTTAACGATCCAATCGAAGTCGTAAAACGCCCCGGTTTTCACCTACTAATGAGAATAACGATTAAAATTCTTCTACTATTTGCATAGGTCTTTGGAATCTTTAATACATTGGCGTACGCTGCCGGGTCCTATTTCCTCTACGTCGAGTTCAGAAGCAGTAACACACAGTGAAGAGAAGCAAAGGTACTCGAAGAGACGCTAGGTACCTGAAGAGCACCTACGACACAGCTACTACACTCGGGTTTTCGCGATCGTACGTTCTACGAACAAGAGTAGGATCGTGGACAGACGAATGAGTCGAAGCTAGTCCAACGAGGCCCCCACCTGATCATGTGTTGTAGCTTAACGAGAGACTCTATAATATACGTGCCTTAAAGATTGATCAAACCGGACGATCATGCTATTCGATCGATAGGTTTGCGACTATGGTTTTCTGGGATCATGCTCGCTACTCGAACAATTATAAAACAAAGATGAATACAGTTTACTGCTGGTTCAGGACGGGTTAATGCGCCGAAGAGATATCAACGATTCTTAAAGTTTTTGTTTTGACGAGATTCGTGTATCCTCTTCGTTACGCGGTTCAATTTTTCACTGTACAAACATAATATACAATAATAAGGAAAATGTTACGGTTAAAATAAAATGTAAAGGTTACCTTTTAAAAGCAAATTGTGTTTCAGAATCGATAAAATCCATATTGGATGTCGATCTCTTTTTTTTCTTTTTGATGATATGCAATGGATTATATAGTTTGTTCATCGATGTACCTTACGCGGCACTTCCCGTCCAATTTAATTTTCTAACTGTACCTTTCTCGCACTACCGCGACATTTTATTTATATGTATACACGCATTAGTTATATACGTTTATATATATATATATAAATATCTGTTTTATATAGTTAATATATTTGCACAAATTGAACGCTATACATCGTTTTTTCTTCCTTTTGTTTTTTTTTTATTTTCTGACAATCACATAAAGGACACTTATGTAATTCACTTTCATTGATGTAAGAGCTGTTCGCTACTACGTGAATGAGTGTGTTCCTGGATACATTGTACTTTTTCTGTACACATTACCATTGAAATATATGTTCGTTTTTGACATTGTCTTTGAATTCCACTTGTACAGCGTTCGGATAATGCTTCCTCTTATTTCAGTGAATCAGATGAGGAAAATAAAGAAATTTTGGAATATGTATAACTTTTCGTTTTCAATCTACAAGAATAACATCAATGGAAAGATAAGCATCAGTGGAATGATTTATCAAAAGGCAGTTAAGAAATTATATAGAAGCCTTGCAGAAAGATCGCCGACTGTCTTCCTCTATTTAATGAATGATTCAAAATCAACTAACGTCAACCAATTATCAGAGTGGAAATTAAAGGATTGTTATCGAGTCTGACTCGACGATTAAATGCTGTCATATGCTGTTTTTACACTCGTTGCTTTACTTTTTGTTTTATTTTATATCACATTATTGATTTTGGTTATTATTCAAGCTAAATAGCAATGAAAAATATTTTGCTTTGGCTGCTAATACTTAACTCACAACGCGCTATAAATAAACGTAAATCAGAACACGGTGCGTGAATATTGGGCTCGTGGAATTATGTCCGACTATAAAGTCAGAAAATTAATTGAAAATTTCATCGAGAACCTTGAAATTTTATTCACCGGAAACTCCTAAAAGATTGCAAGAATACGAAACCATAACAAAGTTATCAAAACTAAGTTTTAATGCTTAAACTTGAAGTTTGTATTTCATCGCCATATTGATATTTTGCTATGTGGTATTACACATAACTTTGACTACGCATCTTATTATGTACACAAACTTCGTTACTTTTTTTCAATTTAATGTTGGTATACGTGTATACTACACGTTCATTCTCTAGTTAGGAAGACGGATCCAAGTATGATATCATCCATGACGTCACTCGTGCTATGGTTGGAAACGTAAGTCCGCACCTCAGTCATTCGCAGGCGATCAAGGCGCGACCACCTACCTTATTAAGGTCAGTGTGAGATTTGTATACATTCCGCCTATTATTGCCGATTGTGAGTCGTGAATCAGTGTAGTACAATTTTAACGATATACATTTCAATAATATAATTCCTGGAAAAAAGTACTTTACACAGCTATTATACAAAGTATACAAAACAGTATTTATATAAGATCATTATGTGAAACTTATTATTATTTATTACCGTACGAGTGTTTTGATAATGAGAAGAAAGATAGAAATTTCAAAGAATATCTCAGATTAAATAAACAACACTTGTTACGTGCTGTCAAGCTGTTTGAATTCAAATTGTTCCTATTCATACACTTGATTAATTTGAACGAGCCTTTATATTAGATGTTATTCTTATCTTCAATTTTTTAACCTCTTCCCATCGGAAGACGAAATATCTCGCAACGCAATGTCGTTTGTGATACACTTTGGACGAGATATGTTGCAACGTAAAATCATTCGTGTGATGTTTTGTACGAGATACCTGTTTCGCGATGTATTATTGGATACTGCGTGATGAGGTACATATTGAATAATTTCGTCTTCCTATGCGAAGGACTAAACGATATCTTTGGCGCATACAATAGCATTTTATAAAATATGTCACTACGTTTGATCAGATCAAAACATTATAGAATTCGATTTTTCCTTATCATGTGTCATTATAAAATATACTATCAGAAATAGATAGGAACAAGATAAATATATTATGAATAAGTTGACAGGAGATCCTAACAATTATCCGGTATCATTATCGTACAATTCTTTCTTTGACACACATTCATTTAAAAATAACTGATGACTAAATTTCACACATGCTCGCCCGTAGCCATGCTAATTCGGGTGTATATGTGATTCGAATTCACGAAAACAGTATCGGTATATTTTGAATGGACCACGAGGTTTATTATTAAATTATGAAAATTAATTCGTGTATATAAATTTGATACGACATATTTATTTAATAAATATTTATTTTAGGTACTTTTCTGCATAAAGCTTTAATTTATTATTCTAACTATATGACGTTTATTTTACTTATCTTTCTTCTTTATTTATATAAACTCGCACGATTCTTGGTCTATGAGTATTTCTCTCTTTTTTAAATACAAGGAATTAACGGTTGCGTTCAATATAATAAGAGAGGTATAATGTTTTTTTATATGATTTTATCTTCTATATCCTTAAAAATACCGAAAGGAAATGTGATTCCGACAGTTGGACGCGGTATCGATCAGTAGCAAACATTAAGGGTGCGCCGGGATGAAAGAAACGATAACGAAAGTGAATACATCTACAATCCCTTTCTCGTACATTACTATGAATTACTGTCGCTCTCGCGTTCTATTTTTATTCATTATTTGGCAAACATTTAAACATAACGTAAGATATTTAAAAATGAGATCAATATACAAGAGTATACATTTTCTTGGGACGGATGAATTTCGTGAAAGAAGAAAGTCTGTTGACGATATAAGGTTACGCCCCAAAAATCTCTGGCCTTGGCCTTCTTCTTGCCCACAGACTTTCGCTTAAATATGTATTCCGAAGTTGTTTTCCTACGAAACGCCCACAGCTGTAATGTGCTGCTTTAAAATTTCAGAGTCGATAAAGAAGGAGATGACAATGTCGCATTCGGTAACCATTAGAACTCAAACGGTAACGAGCGGTTCCACATCAGTTAACATCAATACCGGTTATTTAAAAACGTTTGGCGGTCTATTTAAATTGTTTGAAGTGGTAAGTATCTATTAGAAATGTTTTAACGTAAACTGGTACACATAAATATTTGAACGTGTCATGACTAGTTTCCGTTGTTAATTAACATATAAAATAAATACCTACGCGATATTTCTGTACAATATGCATAGTTTTATATAATATTTGTACAATATTTTTACGTATAATTAAAACTCAACCCGACGATAAATGTAATCATGAAAATAAACTGTAGGAGCATTAACTCTGTAAAAATATGCACATATTCATCGGAAATGCTATAGTACATATAGAAACTAAATTTTGATATATTCTGACAATGAATGACATTTTAATAAAACAAAAATTCACATTTTTCAATAGAACTCGTGCCTAGTAAATATCCACAACATTTTTAATCTCTTCTCTCTAATTAGGTTCCCATATCGTTATCAAAGTTCCGCTTTCATCTAAAAAAATGAGATAAGTGTGTTTATCTTACTGAAATTCTTTCATTTTAGGCACTTGGAATAGTGTGCGTGACAATAGTATCGAACTATGACAGCTACGTATACACCGCAGAACTATTCTTCCTCCTAATAACAACGACATTTTTGATCGGTACCTTTATTTTGCTTCTAAGTTGCTTAGCTTCCCTTACAACGTCCACTATCATTGCGAAGACTATTTATGTAAGTTTCACATTGTATATTTACGGTGAAGCCCAGTGCAGCCGAACAATGTGGTACGATTGCGATTTCGCAGCAGTCGAAACTCTCTAACGATACAGCCACAGAATGTTTCCGACAAATGATCAAATATTGTACACTAAGAGTTAAAAGTATAGTAGAACTCCATAGGAGTTTCCCAATTTCGTAACTAAGTTTTCGTTCGTCTGCATCGGGTTTAATTAAACGAAATAATCGATGGATCAGATCAAACTAAACAATTAGACTTATGCCTTGCGTCTTTTTTTAGGAACTTCTTTATCACTCTATAGCATTTGGATTATATTTAGCTGCGTCTTTAACATACGTAGTGCATGTGAGTAATAACGAGAAAGGCCGAAGAGGATACGAAGTATCAATGGCAGCGGCAGTAAGTGAAAAGAATAAAGCCACTCTTTTTACAACCATCTGAAATTTTACTATATATTACTGTTTGCTATGTTTTCTTTTAGATTTGTGGTCTTGTAAATTCAGCGCTATATTTTCTCAGTACGATCGTTGCTCTTCGCACATACAGAATACATTAACAGTGCCTTGTAACAAGAATTCGGACAAGTTTTGAAATCATATATTCAGCTATCGTGTTTCATATATTTCGCAAACCATCGAGTCGGGCATTGTTCAATTATATAACGCGACACGCCTTTTTATACACTGTTTTCAAATTTAATAAAAAATATTTTTTTATATCGTACTTTATACATTTTAAATATATTTATACAGTACAACCGCGATATCTCTCCTAGCTATTGAAACGTGTTATAATATCGTTTTGAAAATTGCTGCAATTTCGGAATTATTTGTTTGTAAAACAGCAGGAACCGTTTTTATATACTGTAAATGCATATATTTGTATAATCAAGAACATACGCATATTTATTATAATTATATATAATTACATAGACATATATTTATTGTACTAATGTGTAACGTAATAAAAAAAAAAAAAAAAAAGAAACTACGGAATCCACTGAGCTGTGCGAGTAGGTTAACGAAACTTAAGTCCAATTACCTACTCGTTTGTAGGAGAAAGCCTAACTTTTTTCCTTTATGTACATCGGCGTGTGACTGACGTAATTATGAGTCAGAAAATTCGAGCGTAACGTCGACGAAAATGAAACTTTCGCACGGCCATTGACAGGACGTGGGTCTGCACGTAGCAACGTATGCGAGAGGAGTTTTGATAAAGCTGTATAAAGACAGAGAACAGGATACTGCGGTGCTATGCATAATGTAAGCAATTACATTGTGTATGCGAACAATCGAGGAATCTATAGATCTCATTTACATTCGTCGATCCAAAAACGATCAAACCACATCCACCATGATTCCTGTTACAAGTAAAGCCACAACGATTCTACGCCATGAAACAAAACGAAGATCAAGAAATAAGAAAATTGTACAGATGGCTCCATTTTTTAGGAAATCGATTTTGAAAATCTCGTCGAGTACAATATCCTGGAACGAACGTAATTAGAACTTCCTTCTCACAGATGTGAACGCTTCTATGCGGTTTTATAGTCACGAGTCGCACTGTACAATCTTCGTTGCAGTTTGATTGTTTTTCAATCTACGAATATAAATCGGATCTATAGATCCTTCGTCTACATATCGCGCAAGTTCGTTATTCCTGCCTTTCGTCTTATTTTCCGACTTCTACGAATCACTTTATTGTATATACCAGCACTGAATGCAAATTTTGTCTCGCTTCTCTGGTCTTTTTAAAAAACTTTCCTAATCGTATGTTTCTTTTTTACGTTTCCCGTGTCGACAGTACAGCTGGTCGGCCACATATTTCGGCGCGGCACGTGCCAGAAATAGACATCGGTATCCCTTGTGTCGAATACGACGTAGGGGGTGCAACGACATTTAAAACGTTCTGCATCAAGCAGAGAAAACACCCTCAGTTAGTTGCAAACAGCTCGTCGACGCGGCTCGCGTTCTTTCCTGGCTTGTTACAATAGTTGGCTGTTAGGTACGCGTACAGTATATCTGTCGATCAAACGACAATCTCACTTTCGAGCGTGTAACGGATCATCGAGTTGATTTATCCTCTTCGTTGTAATGATGCGAATTAATCGCCGTTTAACCAATTAGGGTGATTGAACGAAGAGTCTGGGTGAACACGAGACGGTTTAACGAACTTATAAATCGCCGCCTCCTACGTGCATTTTGCAACAACTACGACCCAGGCAGGTGGAAAGGAAGATCGTGAAACCAGCGTTAATCTGTAGATAGATCGGCGACGAGACGATATTATGGGTAGAAACGGAACTGGTCCGGTGATCCGGATGTCTTCTACGGGCACGCACGCTGCTGGGGGCGTAGAATGTTGTTACTGCAGATGTTGCACGTGTATACACGTGGAATTTCTAAAAACTCTACCCGGTCTTCTAAAACTGGGCGAGACGGTGAGTTCGATGATTCGGGAAACGATTTTTTTATTTATATATATAAATATTTCATATGTAGAGCTTCTCTACAAATATATAGGTCGTCCAAAAAGTTTCTTTCGTTTTATAAGGAAATAATGGATGCACAACATTTTTCGTTTTATATTATTTTATCGAATTACGTATAGTCCATTTTGTTCTATCAAGATAAAGATCACAACGTGTGACAGATTATGTTTGTATAAAGACAACCTAATACTTTGCGTGCTGAAGCATGTATCACGAATATGTTCGCGAACAGTGACAAATAGACGACGAACTATTCGTGAACCATCAGAATATAATGTACCTCAAAATATGATATGATGAGAAAGTGAATAAACTTGTGAATAAACTTATTACATGATCTAATAGGTATAACAATAGCAACCAACGAGATACATCTGTTTTTCAGATTGTCAGCGGACTGATACAAAGCTTGTTAATTAATTACGGTTTAAGATACAGTACAACGATCGGTTCAGCTTTCGAAGGATCTTTAACTACGTCTTCCGCCTGTTTCTTAACATCAGCGGTATTACTCGCCTGCTACATCGTGTCCGAAAAATCCTACAGACTGATTCGATCATCTCTATTTGTACGTTAAAGTTGTACAGCGTCATTTATCGCTCGTAAAGAATCATCCTCCTATGAATCTTATGTGCATGTTGCGCATATTCCCGCGTATAATACACAGTATCTTAAACGTTATTAAACGTTTAAACATCCGTAGTGTACAACTAACATAACTAGAAATGACATTTTATTCTCTTCTAGGAATTGATATTCAATGCATTAGCATCCTTCCTGTATTTAAGCTCGGCTTCCTATTTGGCATTTTCCACGAAGGTATTTCTCCTTCCAGAATATTACATAAGGCCAGGGTTCGATGTTTATCCTGCAATGTCAGCTGCTTACGTACGTATTCTATCCTTAACAATGATATCTGTTTGTGCGTTCATTGTTGAAATCGTCCTGGTACTTTCGTAGATTATGAGTGGTTTTGTTGGAATACTACACGGGGCAGACGCATATTTCTCTTACACGCATTATAAGAGCGGAAGATGAATCGCAAGGGGAGTGAAATATATAAAAACATCGCACGATTCGTGACCGAATCAAGATCCAAATACAGCGTACAATGTACAAGGTGAGTAATACGTATAATTCGAACCAAATTCTCTTTAACATATCCGCTGCTACTGACGCATACGTTGCGTCCATTCAATTATTTAAGTAACGCAACTGTTGCATTTAATCTTCGCATTTAGATTCGAATCTAGTTGAAAGTATGCTGCTCCTGTTTTTCAAAATACCCATAGATGGTTCGAATCTAATCTGCGAGCGAAGCAATTGTACTGGAAACAAAAAAATTCTTCAAGAATGGTTCTTTAGACAGTCGTATCGTAGCAGCAGCGGATTTGCTTAATCGTATTAAAACTGTTCTTCAAAAATTAATTTGTGTTTTTTCATTTTACGCGCATGGTTCATTTCAACGTCAAAACGAAATTATATAGTTACAGAAACTATATCCACGTCAACAATCAATCGAGAAAGACCTTTATTTAAGCACTTATGTTAAATTAATACGCATAGCATTCCAAAATTATGTAACGAACGAAAATGTTATAAAAATATAGAAAACGAAAGTCGTATTTATTTAGATCCTCCTTATTCTTAATCCTTTGTTAGTAATGTCAAAGATAAAGACTATCAATTTCAATAATACCAGATAATTCCTGAGGCATGAGTCAAATTACAGGAATTCCTCGAGCATCTTCTTCCGTGCATACGTCACTTTTTTTCATTCACGTGCATTACTATAGAAAGTCTAGATTTCGGTGAACATTTTCAAACGAAATTCCAATTTCGATTTTTACTAACCCTTTGCGATAAAAACTTGGAAAACATTCGCTGCGTCGATATTCTTTTTCGCATTACCTGAACACAAAAAGCAACCAAATATTAATGCTCAATGTCTGAATATTTCTATGATATTTTGTGCGCTCCTTTACGCTACATAGGAAAGTTCACATCAGATGTTGAATATCTGATACGGAGTATGCGAGTTGTATAGAAAATGTATTGTAGAATCTAACATGCAGCTTTTTGGTTATTAGATATCGAAATGGATCATTGGTTTGCGAGATACATAGAATGACATAAAATGTGAGATGCGATGGAACGCGTGGATGTGGAACACGAGGTTTTATTCTATATCTTCCATTCATTCTTCGCGCAAAGAATCGTCTCTTTTTCGGCTGTATTACGATTTCGGGAACAAGCTATATAAACGTGCAAAACTGTCCAAAGCGCACATAATACACAAAAATATATAAAATCCGGAAAGCAAACTCTTTATTACAATATTTAAAGGACGAGACGAATCTGTACGTAATTTTCATTTCTTAAGTTGCGCTCATGAAAATGTGAATTTGTATAAATATTCGTTATTTACTCGTTAAAGTAGAATATCGAGTACATGTCATACCGAAGTCGTACAAGATAAAGTTTAACGTTTCGTTACAAAAAACGAATAAACAACGAATCGAGCGAAAATGAACACAACGACGTTGAACATGGTCAAATACGTTCCTTTAATCCTATTATAAATCTAATGTAAGATTGACGAAGATGAATGACGACGAATAATTTCGAAGAGGACTGTACAAAGCCGTGCAGGTCGTTTCAATAATTTTCGTACCAGGTTATCCGTGGATCACAGGCACACAGTGAATGGAAGTTATACGTTGCGTCGGTCCTCACGGACTCTCCGATCGAGACCGTGAGGTTTCTCTTTCCTCTCTGCCCCACCTTTCTCTTCTCGCGATCCATGAAGCGTAGCTAGAGTCTCTCTTTCTTCTTCTTCTTCCCCCATTACTCTCTATCTTCCTTTCGTGTTCGCGGTTTCCGTTGCTCTCGTAGAGGCCTCACCAAGCGTATTGCTTGACTCAAGGCATGTGGTCGACAGTTTACTTCGTGATTTCGAACCGGTCGATTCGTAGACGATTCCGAACGCTTCTCCGTGAACAAGGTGAAATAACAGAAGAATAGTTCGATCATTATGGGGATACGCGTTAGGAGTATCAATGACAGTCTCAGGCTCGCGTCCACAACAAAAGGTAACTTATTTGAAATAATAAGGATTCGCGTTTTTCTAGTCATGAGTTATATCGTATGTGCCCTGTACATTGTTCCACATTTACATGCCCCACAAGCTTGATAAATCGAAGTATCATTAGGAATCAATAGGAATTGGTAGGAAATAATAGACACTTGGACAGTGTCGATGAACAGTGCTCATTACGTGTATCAGTATATCAGGGAAAGAAGGAACAAGTATATACAATAGAGCAAAGAATAAATAATTAGACTGTGAATATTTATGCACCTTTTGCAGGTATAGAAATTTATATAATACACAGTGATGTGCAAAAGTTTTCAAGTAAATGGATCTTTCACTTTATATCCTGGGAGGAATATGTATTTTCAAGAAATTTAATTAAATTTCTTATTTAATTTAAATTCAATTAACGTTATATTGTTATATAACAGATGTTTGTTTGTTTTATTATTTTCTTCTACTTATCGCGGCTTTATGCCCAAAGCCAGTTAAAATTCTCTTAGATCCCTTCTGGAACAAAAACTGAACAGTTTGAAATACAAAGTACATATATATATGTCTGTGTGTGTGTATACAAATATACAAAATATTCCAAGTACTCGTTACAGTGTTTAGGAGATGAAATAAATCTTTGTTTAGACTCCTCTTTCTTATTTATATTAAGAAAAATGTGAATTTTCCGCGTAAATATCTAATCTAATTATAATACGACACGTTGCCAATCGTATGACACGTTCAAAATGAAAAATTCTAGTCAACTGCTCGGCTTTCTTCCGTACTTTCTAAAAAATTACTCCAAACCCTACGCGAATTCATACGCGAAACTCAACAGGTGGCACGTCGCTTCTCTTTCGTTCGCATTCTTCCACGTAAGGCAAGGGACCGTGCAAAGGGCAAAATGTAGTTAAGCGTATGCGTGTAAAAAATTGTTCCGGTTTTTCTAGTCGGATATCTCGTTCCTCTCACAGTTGCAAAGCAAAAACTAGTTAAACCACGAGATCGAACTGTATCGGTATCGATGCTTTCTCTGGGTACGAGCGTAGCTATTTCCTTTAAATCAACGTCGATGTACAGCGATTCGTATTAATATTCCGCTGTTTCGTGGAATTTCAGGATTATTCGAGCATCTCTCAGAAGCTAAACCGACCAACTTGGCTTCCTGTTAATTTCCTAAATTTAATTTAATAATAATATAATCGCCTAAGTATAAGCAATCTTCGTTTATTCGATTAAAATTCGATTGTCAAGAAACGAATATGCAGTTCATAAGTTTATTACATCGCAACAGGATGATTGCGATAAACAATACGAACAACAATTAACAGTAAATTCCAATGTAGAAAGAAAACTGTGTTCGCAAGATATATGTTACCACTAATTAAAAAATGTTTGTTTCAATGAAGAAACGATTTGTTAACTGTCATAAACGAAAGTATATGATGTAATATGATTGCGAATTATCGTAAATCAACGTCCAGCTCCATTTTCTAAAATAATCTATCTCTTACGAGAGAATATTTCGATTAGATCTATATAGGTTGACATAATAAAAAGAGAAGTTAATCAGGTTAGTAGCAGAAAAGCATGCAAATATTTGCTTGTAACAAGCTCACGGATATACTATATGTACGTGTATGAGCATTAAAGATCGTGGTATTGGAGGAAGGATTGGTGCTGGTACGTACAGGTGCCGATAAAATCTCAGACTTTGTTAACTTGTCGTGATCGCACAAATTTAATAACAGTTATACGATCTGACTATTCGTTTCGACGAAAATTATTATCATGATCGTTGTAGTACTTAATGATAATGCGCAATAAGCGAAAGCATTTCTGCGAAATGTACGAAGTAAATATAAATATACCAATTACTTTCTTCTTTTAAGAGTAGGCTCGTAAAATCAGACGAAGACGTAAATCATTCCGTTTGTTAATGACACGTAACTTTTTACGTATTTGCTTATCTAGAACGTTGATATCAATACGTTTGACATATACGCCTCTTGTATTTAATCGCGGGGCGTTGAACACCATTTCCATTGGGAAAATACGTCACATATTACGATCGTAATCTCTTTAATTTAATTTATTATAATTGATACGTCATGAATTTCATTGTAAAATAATCTGAATATCGATTGATTTTCTTCGGTACACGTGGTTTAATTTCACGCAGTCACAGGCCGTTAAGTTCAGAGAGAAGAAATTTACGCGATACGAAGAAAATTATGCGATAGGGATAACAACGACAAAGAGGTCTTTTCATGCCGTTTTTCACTTTTTTCCGATACGATCACGAACAAATAACATATTTATCATAAACGAGTTGTCGCTTCGAAACTATAGGAAGTAAATTTCTTTCGTAATTTTGCTGCCTGGCAAATTTACATATCCGTGTAAACGATTGCTTCGCCAATCATACGTGCTTTCTTATTATGCAGTTTTATCGCAAAATAAGTTTCAAATTTAATTTATACATTCCAGAATTCTTCCACATAATACCATTTTCCCTTTATTAACGTATCAGCGAACTGAGCTAATGAAAATACACTCGAATCTTTTCTAATGTTTTCCACAATTCTATCCGAAATATAGATCGAATGTGATCGAATGCGTTTCAAATTTCGATATACTTGCCCATCGACTTCTTTACATGATTTTCAAATAATATATATTTATTATTCTACAAGAAAATAACAAATATTGCCTTGGTCATTAGTTTCTCATTAAGTTGTTATCCTATTTGATTTTGTATGTTTCATATTTCTCACTAATTTGTTATCATGTTTCTTCTTATATGCCTTACTCATGCTGTTGTTATAAGTTCGAATACTTCTAAGCGGTAGCAAACACGCGATAATGATATCTTTCGAATAGTTTTAACACGAGATTCCCGTATGGAAGTTGTCTGGCTGAGTTTCAATGGGCAGTCCCGACCCTTCCATTTCCTGCAGTCGTCGAATGTGATCAGGGTGGTGTACGTGCCCGAAAAGACGTCATCCACAAGTTCTTCCCAGGAACGGAAGGCGCGCAGTGACGTCAATCGCGTCGAATCATTAAGTCTCTTATCCTCGTTTCCTATGTCCAAATGCGCATCTATCGCGTGAAAATCAAATACACCAACAACGCTTGTTCATACGCGTGTGTTGCAACGATCGAACCTCGCGGTACTGTTGTTCGGTCGTTGACCGGAAATTTATGTAACTCGAGCAATTATCACCAGGTAGGCACGAAATGGTCTGTAAACTTTTTCAGCGATTCCTTTCCAGGTAGAAGATTCTTTTAATTCTCTTAGGTTCCACTAATTCCCATGGATACATACGGAGTTCGCCTTCCGTTCATTAAAAAGAATATAATACTTGATATCTATCTGAGAATAAATTCTTATAACTCCAGAAGGTTGTTTTATACCAAAGCATATATATATATCAATAGCTTCTCGTTGCAGAATATAATTAGAAATGGATAACGCAACCATCTGGAATACCATCAGCTAATGAATTATTCGAGATAACGTTCAGCAACGTATTTTGTGTTTCAGGAGAAGTGTCGTGGTCAACGACAGAGGAGCCTTTTACTCCCGAAGAAGAGGACGCGATAGTAACACTGGTGGTAATCGTGATCGGTATCATAGTAGCTATAGTGGTACTGTTTTCAATGGGAATTTTCATCGATTGCAAACACCAGTACGTAAAAGTATCGAATATCGTTTCTTCTTTAACATTGTTTTAGCAATAAGCTGGTGTTACCTGAGAAGACATTATGTAAAACAAATGAATAAAATAAGCAACGAACAACTTAGGAATAAAGTAATATACGCGTACTACTGAATTATTACGAAGTTGTTATTGTACAAAGATTATAAAATTAAGAATGTTCATATCGGTCGGACAAATTTCCTACCTTTTTGACGAGTACAAGTTATATCCTCGTAGAAATGAAGGTGGCAGCGGATGAGCTGTGTAAGACGTATTTCACTGTTTATCGCGTCACTAACGATGAGAAAAGTGGTCTATTTTCAAATGTAGATCGCTTAAGAATTGTTTATTACCGAACCTGCGAATTACAAGACAGACTGCATATACAACGACGAGGAAAATTATCGGCGCAAACCAGATTTTGGATCTGAATCGGAACTTGCAGTTTCGTATGCACGTGGTCTTTATGATAATCGTTTTAAATAATAAATAATCTTGCAGGATCATTAAGCAGCTGCGTAATAAAACTATATAAAAAATATACATATAGAAGGAATTAGTTTTGGCGAAAAGTTTCTATTAACTTAAAATTGATATAGTAACGTCTTTATAATAAATAGTCTAGGAACGATATAAGAACCATCGTAGAGATTCTAATTAAACAAAAATTTCCTACTTCGTTACAAAGAATTATTCCGGATGAAGGCTCATAGCTGTTTTAGGAAGTAAAATCGACGTTATAACTGTTTTCAACACCTGCTTTCTATACTTTGCAAGAAATCGAATAAAACGTGCTTTGTTTCAGCAATTCACGCAGAAGTTGACAAAATAAGCTGGCTCGTGCTAATATTTTTTTTCGTCGTTATATATAAGTGCACCTTGACCCAAATATTTTACCTACTCAAATAACCCTACGTCGTCTTATTACTGAGCTGCGCGGATATTTATGTAAATTCATATTTTTACGAATGTAGGAATAGCGAATTAGAAAAAAGTGAAACCCTAGTGGAAGATTACTTTTTCTACTGAATATTATAGAAAGCTTCATACTTTCAGACATTTCACATATTCTTCTATATCCTGGGCATATTTGCATTTTCAAATTTTCCCGCGAATGTGCAAGAATTCGCTCTACCTACCGGCAAAATAAAGCAACGACCGATTATTTCATTTCGTTGCAGAAAGAAGAACGTTTTAAAGAAAAAGAAACTGAAATTGAAGATGCCACCGTTACCTCGAACGAGGATGAGCCAAAAGGAGGACGCGAAATCTTTAGCAGCAGATATGTGCCCAACCGGTGCCAGTGATGCTGGCATAAGGACGCGCGATGCCATAGTCTGACACCTTTTGCGATACGTGCATCTCCAACACGAATGAGAGCCACTGGTAATCTTCATCGAACTTCGTCGTCGGATCGAGAGCAAACGATTTTCGGGATAATGTTAGGTTAGAATTTTCAAAAATGGACGAAAAGAAATTTCGCGATACACCAGGACGACGTTGGTATTCGCGTTGACTAAATGTGGATGGAGCGGGCTTATCGTGCTTGGAGTGAGACGCGAACAAATTTTGCAAACGGTGCATAGCAATCGAAGAAGTTCATTGATCATTCGACGTCATCCGCATAACTGTGATTTACATATTTCTATTTATCTTTCGATCGCATCGATCTCTTATCGTGGCTGCTCTACAAAGTTTTTCCTCGCGAGGAGGAAGCGTAAGAAGAAATTTCTTAAAGAACTTTGGAGCTGATGAAACATTATACGTACAATTTCAGTAATTGCTCGAATTACTAAATACTATTCGTTCGATCGTCTAATTTTGGAATCGTAAAATACGAAAAAATGCGAATTCGAATCTGTACGAAGGTATGTGTAGTGGCTCGCGAAAGTATTCGAACACTAACAGACATCTTTTACGAATACAATATCACGAGTGTTATATGAGACATTTTGAAATTTCATTGGCGTCGTAATGATATTCTGCTATCATGATTATATCGATGAAGTTTGAAATAAATCTGAAAGTATATATCAAAATTACAAGATATTTTGTACAAGCATATGTTTTACAGAGTTCACAGAGATTGACGTAAATTTTAAACAAACGAATGTCCATTATAATGATAAGCCTAAATATTTAATTGGTTCTTTTTAACGCTTATTATATGTTTAAAACTATTCATTAAGGCTACTCATGTCGTATATTAATTTTTAAACAAACACATGTTTGCGGTAAATATCTTGACAGTTGATATGATCCAGTTTGATATAATCATGACAATTGTGATTCATTACACTGATAATAAAATTTCAAAATCATTAATATAATACAAACGATATAATTATGAAAGCTGTCTTTCTAGGATAAGCGTTAAAGCAATTTTGCAAATCACTATGAACACATTTTACCGCGAATCGAATCAAACAGAGTTGAATAAAATTGTATCGAATATGAATGTTTATATTCGTACGTTATCGTCAAGCGCTCTCCTAAGGTCTAGTCATTCATTCGGCCTTGTAACAACACAGTAATTTTGTCAATGCTTCGTAAATCGATCAGCGATTAAGAAATTCGCCGAAAATATTTACGTTAATCACGAATACATTCCCTTATCAAATAATTGTACGATACCTGTTTACGCCAGCGTATTCAATAAAAATTGTATATTAATTTTAGACCAGTTATCTATTTATACGCATATTACGTGTACATACAAAAGGATAAATGTATATAAATCTATTGTCAAAAATAAAACATTTTATTATCTTGCATTTGTGTAGCTTGATCAGGCACATATACAATGATACAAGGACACAGTGGAAATCGTATGATGTGAAATTTCCTTGTCTTCGTAAAAGTCTTACGTAGAGATAAAATTTTATCAAAACGCATTCTTATCGAATTACACCAACGTTTAATAAAAAGACATTGCCTGCTTATCATGCAATCTGAATGAACATGTATAACGATTTGTTATTTCGAGTCAACGAGAGCATATATATATATATATATATATATATATATATATCATATATATATATCATCTGGATCCGTATCTATCAAAATATAAAAATATTGGTTGATAATAAAACCGTATTATGCGAATCACAGTCTAATTGGAAATGCGATTGGCACCGTCTTATTTGTTTTCTTCAGGTTCGTGCGTTATTGCTTATATTCCTAAAACCGAATCGATCTTGACCTATTAAATCAACTTTGCTTTTCACCCTGGAATGCGTCACCACATACGGCCAAGGACCATTGCCAAAAGAGCCATTCGAACGTAGACACCATTTTCAGCCTGCCGGAAGTACGCGGCACGTGGGTCCGTATCAAATTCTGTACTGATTTCGTTCACTCGTGGCAAGGGATGCATCACTACCATCTTCCTCTTCGCGCGAGACATCAATTGCGGAGTTATTACGAAATGACCGCAAACCTGTAAGAAAACGAGCATTTAGATACACGAACGTGATACAACGTTTTGTTTTGTTTCAAAATAATGCTTTTAAAGCCCCGTACAGATTAATTCAGTAAGTAACTTATTTATTGCTACCTGAATTATTCCTCTAAATCTCTCTACTCTTATCCTCGTTAATCGAATGTCTTGCATTTTTATTATGTTTATGATTAGATAATAGAATCGTATTACTGGCAAGACTCGAATTTAATTAAGTTCGCTAATCCAAACGATACTTCGTGATTTCCAATGCTCTTGCGAAATACACAAATCTTAAGGCTAAAGAAATATCTCTTTGTGCAAGAAACTTAATCTTATGAACGCACTATTATCTTTCTCTTCTCTAAGTAACAACTAATAAGTTTATCTTGATAATAAGGCCTTGATCGAGGTCGCATTTAATAATCGAACTATCTTGCAAGATTAATGATAGATACAAAACAGGGATCGCTGTAGGTGTACTGTATTACGGTTTACATGTTTCAATCGTGGACATTTTATGTAATGCTCGTTTCTGATTAATTATTTTACCTGCCTTTTATATAATTCCTATACAGAAACTAGTCTAAGCTAAGTAGCTCTCGGTTTCGAGTCAGTGCGAGCGTCTCTAATTTATTGTATCTAACCAAACCATGTAAAATGCAGTTAGTGTCAGGATTAAAAATTTTTCTCGGCAACTCGCATATCCCTAAAGGTCCTTTCGAGTAGTAGAGGATATGTGGAGAAACCAAGCTTTCGCGGAAACAAGGCAACAGGTGTGAATGTAGGACACCTGAATCCAACCTTCCAATACTGAATCCTACGCTGATTTCGCACGTTGGAATTTTCAAGGTGAATAAAACTTCATCTAGCAACCTTTTTAGTTAAAACTTTCATTACGTGATTACTTACTTTATTATACTCTTCTTGTGTGGCGAAACGTTCTCTCTGAATGCGTGTCATGTAAAGGACATCCGTGTCGGGAAGAGCATCCTCGAGGGTGCTGAATTGTTCCTGCGTTATTCCGCGTTCGTACACGTACTTCACCACGTGGTCAGGCATACCAAGGCCAGGAGGGCACACGTAACGAAGTTCAACATTGTACAAAGTCAACAATCTGTAACACGAAGCAGGTGTTCGAAGGTTATCGCTGGTTGTAACGTAAATCGAATGGATTAAATAATAGATTCGTAAAATGTACACGCGATGTCTCACCTTGATAGTGAATGGACTGTTCTACCATGTTTCAAATCGCCCACCATAGTGATCGTTAAGCCATTCACCGTACCGATCTCGTCTCTTATGGTAAAAATATCGAGTAACGCTTGGGTTGGGTGTTCCCCAACACCGTCGCCGGCGTTCAATAAAGGTTTTCTGCAGTGTTGTGCAGCTCTCTGAATACGAAGCATTTATAATAATAAGCGCATTTATTTCCAAGTAACTTAAACCGAACAAGATTGAAATAATTTAAGTTCGAATAGAATACGTGGAAAGTTGAAGAATAACTTACTGAAACGGCGCCAGGTTCAGGATGTCGAAGAACCACTACATCCGCATAGCCTGCCATCACCGCTACCGAATCTGTAACAAATCATCGTGTCAAACTCATCGTACAACGAGCTCCAACCTTCGCTCTCTATCACACGTGATCGCAAACCTTCCAAACTTTCTCCTTTCTTTACCGACGACGTTGAACCATCCATATAAATCACTCGACCTCCGAGTCGTTCCATCGCAGACGCGAAGCTGCAAGATGTTCTTGTACTGACTTCGTAGAAGATGGACGCCATCACCTTTCCCTGTGCAGAACCGATAATCAACATAAAGTTATCGTCAAAGCGATGGAATGAATTAGACTCGATGCAAGGTGCAAGATGCTTGATGCAGACGAGTGTGTTTTGTTGCACGTCCGTTCCATACACGTTTTAGCAATCCATCGTATTACGTAGGGAGATACTTTATCATTCGTTGAATTACATGTGGGAGAATTGATATCTATTCGCGGTTGGGTATACATGATTGATACATCTGGCCAAGAACGTTGTTTTGTCGCTGTATGAACATTGCTCCCTGTACAATAAGAGTTCTGTCACGCGTATCGCGATACGCATAGAATGAATACCGAATGCTCATTATCGTCTATTAGAGTGTCAATATCCATACAAGTTCGCACATTGCTAGACTGCGAATTTTTATACACTTATGCGAGATTGGAAAGCGTAAACATGCACAGAATGCATATGATATGTAAAAATATACAAGATACCGAAAGTATAGTATACGAAGAACATTTAGCGACTGAAATAAATTTTTGTTTAGATTCTATTTCTTTAATTATCGGATAAAAAATATGAAGTGGCATAAACATCCGCACAATCGGCTCATCACGGTATCGCGCGGAACCATTCAGCATTGAGAATGTTACGTACGATTCGATAAGATCTATTAGGATTGCTAAGAAGTTGCTCAGATAGCGTATGAAAATATCTCTTTTCTTCTCTTATATTATTGATTTTCCTGCTCTCCTTTTTCTATAGCAACTCTTTTATCTAGAAGCCAAAGAGATAAAGCTTCGACCTCGTTCGCTTGTGTATCGCATTTAAGAAGATATTATTTAAAAAATCACTCGTCTGCATAGGATCTTAGTTTCGAAATTACGCGTGTGTTCTTACCCGCAGAATATGATCCAAATGTCGTTCTTTCCTAACAGCGCCGCGAAGAATTTCCGCATAATTGAAAATGTCTTTCAGCAATTCTTTGTTGAAGATGTCCACGGTCAAGATATTATGTCCAATTATATTGTGGCTAGTGTGAGTCGAGAAAATCGTTGACATAGAAGTCAATAAAAGATTCGGATTACTGTCGCTCTTGCATTTCGTCGCGTTGCCAATAGGAATGGGCGAGATGGTGCGTTGTTGAACCATTTGAAGCTTCATGTGCTCGCGGGAATCTACGTCCAGGGCAAAGTGAACGTTCGGCACCTTGTGCGATATCGGTTGCAACAGATGCCCGTATGATTCTAAAACGAATAAACGAAAAATGAATAAATCGTTTGAAATTTTGCTACGGAACAAAGCAATCTGTACCGTTCGTCGTTCGGAAGATAGCATTTATAATAATACGCCTATTCTTAGCCATTAAAGCAAAGAATAATTCTTCGCTCGCTTCAACATATCTTAGAAAAAGAAAACTCTAGATAGGACATTTTAACTAAGCAGAGTAGAGCATTTTTTCCAAAAGCGTTTTCCCAGGCGACGCATAATACTTCCATCGAAACAGATTTCCATACCATGTTGTTCTTCTTCCGACATGTCCGTCATCATCCGTTCGTTGTACTTTTCGTAATTCGGCGACAAGAGTCCGTCCAACGCCGAATTAGGTCGACTGTGAGATATTACATCAATGACCGGAGCATTTATAACCGTTTGCGCTTTCATCTTCGTTTGCAACTCTCTGATATCTTGGCCAAAACCAGGATTCACCAGAACTTGGCCTTCGACGTAGGCAACTTCTCCACGGAGCACTACGCGATGAACCGATCCACGAACTTTCATCCCTGCGAAAGGTGTCCATTTTGATTTGCTGAAAGGCATCGCTTCCGGTATCACCCATTCATCGTCAAGGTCGACTTCGATGTAGGTATTCGGCTGATCCGGCAGATTGAAGATCCTCTTTGGATTTTTATACAGTTTGTCTACTATATCCTAAAAAGATTTTTTCTTACGCTCGATATTGATTGATAAAGATTGTAACGAATTTGCTCCAACAAGATACGAATATCTTTTATGTCGTAATAATGGAACATTAAAAAAGAATGTGTTTATACGATATTGCGTACCTCGATAGAGATCTCGAGTTATTATCGTAAAGCTTTTAAGATGGATTTCGATTACCTCTATTGTTAATTTTCCTTCGTGAACTGCAGTGAGCAAAAGCGGAAGCATCGTCTCGAGTCCAGGAAAGCCGGGTGGCGGTTTTTCACCCGATTTCTCTTGCACGGTATGCGGCGCTTGAATATCGAAAACGAGCGTTTAACAAAACTATTTCTTCGAATAGAACTTCTTCAAAATATCGCACATCTAATATATACAGGTAATCTGCACGTAATTTAACGCACTTTTCTAATGACTAATCGATTTTGTAATCCGACTTATAAGAATTATCAGTCCTTAGATCAAAAGATTTTTAGAACGAAGCTATTACAACTTTTTCGTTTACAGATTCATTGAAAGCCATTTACGCGTTAAGAAATTCTCTCGGTAAAACGGATGACTTAAATTTGCGTTACAAATTTCATCTTTTTTAATAGAATAGTATAATAATATTAGAGAAGACGCCAATAAAATAAAACAAACCATGATCTGTCGCGAAACAATCGATTATATCCAAATTATCCCAAAGAGCTTGTTGATCTTCTTTGGTCCCCAGCAACGGCCTCACCTGACCTCGACCAGCTCCTATGCGCCCAAGATCTTCTTCGCATAGGAATAAGTGATGAGGACACACTTCACAAGTGACAGCCATTCCCTGATAAAAATATGTATATGGAAAATGTAATTAAGAAATGTATAAAAATTGTCTCGATAATCGTCATAGTAATATCTTACACCCTCGGATCGTTTGATGTTTGTATAGTTACAAAATTATCCTCTATCTTGAAATTCACATATTTTTTACTGATTTCTATCTCTTTCTGACAGATCTCGATAATGATAATGGCAGTCGTGACATATTATTTTTGATATGTAGAGATAATAAATAAGTTCGTAAAAATAGCTTACTTTTTCCTTAGCTGCGCGTATTATTTGAATCTCTTCCTTCCGAGCTACATGGCACACGTGAATCGGCCTGTTATGCAAACCAGCCAATAAAAGGACCGCAGCTGTCGTTTGGCCCTCGGCATGAACGCAAAGAGGATATTTCTTTGTCCAATTTTGGAAATGCTGAAATCAGCGAAAATTTGGATAACTAAAGACTCAATCGAAAGACGAATCCTACGTGAAAAGTACGAAATCTCTGCGCGTATAATTTTTCACGTGAATCCGATCCACGAGACTTACCTTAACCCACACCGTGAGATCGGTCAATCGAAGAGTCGTGAACGTCTCATTAAGATACATTTTAAGACCAGCTGCCAACGGAGCTAATTCGCCTGTTATGTCGTGATTATCGGACGAGGCACCAACGTAAATCGCATAGTCGCATCTCGCGTTCAAAACTGCACGCTGCAAGAAGAATACACGCGTTCCATTCGTATTAAATTTATGAGATTTCTAGAGGAAGTACATCACTCTGATTAATATCTAAAACAATGTAATATCTGCAACTATGGGACACGTTTTGCAGAATTTCCTATTTTTCCGTTTCTTTCTATCGGTAGGAAATTAACGAAATATTGTAAAATTGGTAAAATTCGTAGAATACGTAGTGGAAAATATTGCTTCAAGATTTGAGAAAAATCGAACACGTACGTCCGAGTACTTGGCTGTAGCTAGGTCAAAGAACAGAATTTCAATAAAAATACAAGATAAGTTTTGCGATAACATTCTCCTCTAATCTGTTTCCTTATAGCATATTTATTCTTACAACCTCGTCAGTGCTTTGATATCTGATAAATCGACTTTTGACATAATATTGCATATATATATAAAATTTCCAGGAGACTGAAAGAAAAAAAAAAAAAAACGAGGATTTGGATTTTTTTTTAAATCGTCAGAGTGGTGTATTCCCTTGGCACGGAAAGGAAGCCGATATTATTTCCTTACTTCTTTGGCCAGGGCAAAGGATTGATGATCGATCACGGCAGGATTTGTGTTAGGCATCGCCAAGATCATCGTGATACCACCAGCGAGAGCAGCGGCGGTACAAGAAGCGAAATCTTCTTTGTAAACAGCGCCAGGATCGCGTGTGTGTACGTGAATGTCGATTAAACCAGGAAGTTTAATCATCGTACGCGATGACATGCAATCTGTATGAGTTTTCATACGAGGCGCACGTCCACCGAGCATTCTCATAGCCTACGCAATAGAAGAAGCAACGTTCATTGTTACGTCAGTTGTCGATGACTGTATCAATTATATCGTTGTACAAGCATTCATAAATATTCTGAAATAATCGTGAATTTCTAATAATCTGACTATGGATATTTATGCAAATTCATATTTTTATGAATATAATTAACTCTGAAATGGCTAGAAAAGAAATTCTTTTTTGTTTATTGTTGTTCATGATTCCAGAGAAACACAGCCTATCATAGCGCAATGAATAGCTGTTTTAAGTAAAACTTCATAAGATTACGAGATTTAGATAAATAATAATGAAAAGATATTCGTAGAAATGATCGATAATTGTTATTTAAATTTCTTTCAATTTCTATTGTTTATTTCATATACAATAGAACCGTGACAGAAATATTGTTACAGATATACGATACAAACGTGTACGTATCTGTTTGAATCAAACATCAAGGATATTTTTCAAGTTTCGTTAATCCACGAGATTTACTTGATATCATGACTATGGCTATTTGGCGATAAGACACAGGGTGTGTTAAAAATGAGATCTAAGAGATTTAAGAACTGGTAACACTGAACGAATGGAGCGAAGCTAATATAGAGGGCCTAAAATCAATGTTTTTACAATCAACTTTTATTATTTACGAGCATTTGATACGGTTACGATATTCGAATTTTTATATTTCAATTTTCTTTTTATATCGTTATAAATACATCCGTAACTGGAACAAATCTCCTAAAATTCTATTTCCACGTTTGTAGATATTTATAAAAATATATTTGCATAAATATATTATAAATTCGTTGTTTAAAAGAGAATCGAAGGTCGTCGTTTTTATACAAAAAAAAGCTTATTTAGTCAGCGATATATTCGTTATTTGCAAACGAATTAAATAATTTTTTACGTTATCGCCTGAAAGCTTTTGCCCTATTATTAAACGATTTCAATCTATGTATCAAATTCAGTGTCAAGGGAAGAATATCGAAAATTTGTACTTACCTCGACGAGTAATTTCGCGCATTTAACATCTGTAATTAAAGGAACGGAATAGTCGACAGCGAGTCTTCTGGTTCTGTAACCATGTGTCATGAAATTGGAAACACGACGCACTCCGCCGTTTCTCATCGGTAGATTAATGACGAGATCGAATTGTTTCTTCGAAAGGAAATCAGCCAAGTGTCGAAGTTCACTGGGACTGGAATCTTCATCGACAGTGATATTCTCGAAAGTCCATTGAACAGGTTCCACCTATTTTTTAAAACATTTATTGGTTCCTTTATTCAGCCGGATAACGTTTTCTTGCAAACTTTTTTTTCCCCAATAAATTCTTCTTATCGCATTCTTCAGATAGATATTTTAACGTATCTATGCGACGATAAACTTAAAATACATACCACGAGCTACATCGAATTTCTGAAACGATATCGAATTGTGATAAACGAATATTATATCAGAGTTAGAAATGTAGATACATCAGCGAGAATTTAAGCACATATATCAATCTGAAAAATACATGGTATCTACTGTTTAAAATTGACGAACACATTCAGTACAATATATGAGAATTCATTCGCAATTATTCCGACCGGCACTTTATCCTGCATTAAGATTAGATATATCACTCTTCCTCTTAGTATATCTTTATCTATGACACTCGTCGGATTATATATAATAAAACGTTTTTATTAAAATATCTTGTATTTTGGAATAATACGAGTCATTCGACTGATTTTTCATATACAACTACCCGTCATAGTTATTAGGACATGTATAAGTTACGTTTACTGAAAAGGAAACTTTTGCCGTATTTCGTTGTAATATAAATTTATCCTGTTTTTATGCATACGTATGTTACATATGTTGTAACAAATATATATAGACACAGGAGAAATTTTGCTTAATTTCAGTTATTCCAAGTAATTAGAAAATAAAAGTAGCGAAAAATATTCACTAACGTGTCCTATCTTAGCATTTTTCTCGATATGCATATCGAAGTGTTTCAAAATTCGCCTATCTTTTTACAGGTCGTTACGAGACGATGGGTAAATGTTTGAAATTTAGTGTAAAAAGAGAACAACGATTAGAAGAGAAGACCTATGAAGGTTCGTTTTTCTTCGGTTTCGAAGACGATGATCGTTTGGAAATTGCGAGAAAACGCGAACGATCTAAAATCACGATATGTTTGTTTCGACTTGTTAACACCCTTGGTCTTTGAAATGTTGAAAAATCATTCTCCAATCATAGCACGCGTATGATATAAGAAAGTCGTGACATTGTTGGTAGAAAACCCGTTCGCGCTCAGCTTACTTGTCGATAGCCGATAGCGAGCGATTAAACCTATTCTGTTGTCTGTTGATAACGATAGCTAAGTATTTATCGGCAGTGGCACCCCACGATTGGATTATTGTCTCATCGACGAGTGAATACGTGTTCTTTGCGAGTTTATATGCGTCATGATCGCGGACGTTGATTCTCCGTTAAAGTGTCAGAATCAACGAATAACGTTTTGTCGTCGGACAAGGTGACGGAAGGAAGTTTCTAGTTGCAACAAACAATCGTTTTAGAGAGTAATTTCCGTGAGAATTAAAAATGGGGAATTCTAATCAGAAGATGAAACGGAAGTTACGGGGGAAAGGAAACAGGAAGCGTGGCAGCAACGACAACGTTCAAAGTAGCGAGAACTCGACTACAAAAAGCGAGGAATACAACGATCCGGAATTGATCATTTTGCGGAGATCTATCGAACGGAATCCCGAGATGTTCGTATTGAACAATCTCATGATGTGCGTCCAGTTCTTTGGAAATTACGAAGAGTAAGATATCATTTTAAAGTTCGCGTACTAATTGTGTTACGCTACCGTTCTCAAGTATCTGGACATCGGCTGCAATTCGCAACTTTATCCAGCTGTTGCTCTCTTATTTATACTAATCAACGTTAATTATCGTTTCTATCGATGTATACCGCCACCTGTATACGATTGACTTGGGACAAGATCGCAAGTGGAAATGAAGGAGCTCGTTACGGAACCGGAAGTTAAGCTCGGTCGAGACGCGTGCGTGCAGTGTATGAAACGTGGATGTGTGTTGTTTCACATATTTTTGCTATTTTATGAATCGTAGCAAAATTTAAGAGAAATGGCTTTACACTGGTCGCCGCATTGAAGCGTACAGCGAGCGATATTTCTTCGCGTGCGCGTGTCTCGCACGACACATCGCAAACAGGAAGCTTTAGATTCACAGCACGATAGAAGTAATATTTTAAGAAATCACCTATCTTCTGACTTATTACCCAATGAAAATTGATCGGTTGGTTAAACAACCGATTAAATAACTCGCTGATACAATTAAATATAATTCTTCTGTGATGTAATTAAAGTTATTTTTATAAGAATTACATAACACAGAGAATATTCTATTTAAAAAAAAAAAAAAATGGAATCGTTCGCACACCTGGAGAAGTGTTCTTGTTACGACCCCTACAATTACGCTAAAGGGTTCTATTCATGCAGAGAAAGCACATTTTATATATTGTTACCATTATCGTTTATATGTATGTTTTGCACAACGTAAATCGGAGAGCCGGAAGGCAAGAGCAAATAAAGATACGTAAAAGATATATTTTACATATTCGCAATAATGCAGAAAGTGTACAGATACTCGTGAACAGTAGCGTATATGTTGGAAAAATATTCTTCCGAATAATCGAACAAATAAGCGAGTCTTTAGTCCTCGATCGGTGCCACGATTACGACAAACTCGATAACTTTAACCGGTGATAATACGATTTTATCAGTGGTTGAACAGAAAATAAAATCTTATACATAGTGATGTTTTTCAGAGAAATCAAGCAGGTGAAGGAAACTATGGCACCGTCGCGCGAGATGCAAATGAACAAACGTTTGCCTCCTCAAAAGCACGTGCTGCTTCCAGACATTCTTCAGGAGCACATCGCTCGTCACCTCGGTTTCACTTCCATGCGACAATCCTTTAGGCCAACCATCGAACCTTTGCAGCCGGTTCGAATTTACATGGTTCACGATAACGTTGACATCACGGAAGAAGGTTATCCGTCACACTATAGTCATGTGAACGATACAACTGTATATAACATATTGTTGAAACCAACGAAACAACAAGGTAGGTGACGATACGTGGCGTAGTCTGGTTATAAAGTACAACACTCGAGGGGTAAACAAATTGTCTTTACATTGTCGCAGGTTCTGTGCAACTGCAGGTTCTTGACAACTTTATAGCGTCGAGGAAAGACGACGTGGACCTAACATCGATAGCAGAGGACGACGACGAACTATACAGCGATGGTAGCATTTACAGTCCAAAATCTCGATCGAATTTATCTGTCCACTCAGTCAGTTCTAGCAAATCTAAACTAGAGATGGTTAAAAACTCTAACTTCAAGCATACGAGATCTTTGCCTAATCTGTGCGACGAGGAAGTCGGGAATGGTAGCTTTTTACATTCCAATCGTAGTAGGAAAATTGCAGAGGAACCTGATTACGATAATGGGTCCTCCGACGCGGAAGAAAGAAAACGTTCGAACAAAAGACCACAGACGAAGGAGGAATTACTGAACCAAGGAAGTCGTCGATGGGAGAAACAAGTGCCACGACAAAAGATCCAAGGACCGAACAGTCAAGATCCCACGAGCAGCAACAGTTCTGGATATCGATCCGACAATTACGCATATAGCAGCGATAGCAGTTGCAATCCGAGTCGCAACTCCAAATTCTCTCAGAGCTCTAGCTACGACGAGCTGGACGAATGTTGGATAACGAACGGAGAGTTTCCCCGTCGTTGTTTCAAGAAAGTCACGTATACGGCCGATGGGAATCTCTACGATCCTAAAACAGAGAAGTTGCAAAAGCTGGATCATAAACAACAAAGAATTAAAATGGCCTTGAGCCGGTACAACTATAATTTGTTTTATATCAGTAGCACTGAGTTTATGAAACACTTTATGAAAGTGTTTATGCATCGGTTGGGGGAGTCGTTGAATTTTGATCAGGAATCCGTGGACGATACCAGACGAGAAGGATGCGTGCTCTATTGTGACAAAATCATGATCGCCAAAACGTTGAAGCACAGTAAAGTGGAACAATACGAGATCATCCCTGCAATTTGGTTGGAGTGGCCTATATGCGCTCAAGAATGGCTGGAGAGGACACGACACACCTGGCCAAATAACAGCGACGTGGAGAAGGTTAAAGACTTTGGATGCTACGTCGTTCCGGAAGGCTTCGTGCCGAGGAATGGAAATATCAATCTCATCGAGGATCTGCAATGGCAGCTCACGTTCCCGGCAGCCGAAAGATACCTTGAAACCTGCATGACACAGGCCCAAATACAAGTGTATTTGATCGCTCTGATGCTTCACAAGACTTTCCTCAGACCTATTTTTGATACTATGTTCGGTCTAACCACTGCTCATATCAGGCACAAATTATTTTGGATGATCGAAGAGAACGCGAACCCATCGAAATGGCCAGATAGTAGATTGGGAGAGTGTTTGTTAATGCTTCTGAATTCTTTGTATTACAACATTAGTCAAAACGAACCTAAGCTTAACGATTACTTCATCAAAAGTAGGAATCTCTTTCAAAGGATACCCTGTGAACAGTTGCTGCACACGCAGAAGCAATTGAAACGCATCACAGAGAATCCGATAATGTACGTTTTTCACGCAATGGAAAACATTCGGTACAGTAACGATTTCTTCCCGAGGTTGGACTACGAGATGTTACTGAAGATATTAACGGCTGACACGTTGACGTTGGTTAATCCGAAACTGACTCAACACGTTCCGATTTCGATGTATCAAACGTACGAGGATCCTACCGAGCAAAATGAAAGATACGATATGAAGGGCTTTTGGGACACGGTGAAGAAACAAGGACACAAACCATCCATCAAGTTGATCACCAATAAGTCGTTAATTGTCCCTCGCAAGGCCACCGACTCTATCATCGAAATCGCTGTAAGATCTATTTTCTGATAAGCTGTTTCTATCGACGCTTTTATCTGAAACATTCGCCATTGAATGACATATTTTATTTCGAGGACGTACGTTCTCGTTGTACCGTGTTCGACAGTCATACATATGTATATCACGAAATACCTTTTTCCTGTAAATTGTTATCGATCAAACTTTCGCCTCAAGGACTCTATTTTGAAAAATATTTGACTACCAACGTAATTAATATTTGTCGCTGTATATTCGATAAGGAACAATACTATTCAGTTATTTGTGCTCTGCAATACTTAATCTTATCTGCCAATGATATAGGATGATCTCTGGATTATAGAGAAACTATTACTCTATTTGTCTCTATTTTTTTACAGACACGTTGCGCTGACTTAGAGGGACCGAGGTTGTGCATTCTTTTAGGCTTCTTCATACGGCATTTCATTCAAATTGCCGAACGATGTAATCAGTACCAAGCACATCGACAGAAAAAGATGTACCTTGATCACGCGGACAGGCTATCAATATTACTTTTCGAGCGTCAAAGATATACGGAAGATGCGCTAGCTTATCGCGACAAGATCAAAATTGTCAGGAAGAACGTAGCTGTTTCCGAACCAGGAAATCAACCGCCAGATACTCCGGAGAGAAATCAAAAGAAACCCATATACGTTGGATCGTTGAACAATCGTTTCACGCAAGAATCAAATTCGTCGAATCAAGTTCGCCAGAAAATCACTGAGCCAATTCCTAGGCCGAGCGTGAAATTGCCACAAAAACAAGTTAATGTTCAAGATGTTAAAGTAATCGTTCACGAAAGGCATTACGAAGAACCGAACGAATTAAATTTAGAAGTTACGAATGATAAGGTGGCCGCTCAAAGTTCAATAAGCGAAAATCATGTGTCAAAATTGGGAATCGATGAACGTCAGCCAAACAAACCGACACTTCGTCTTCAAAAACTTTCAGGAAGTGAATCCACCTACATTTAGAAGCTAACATGCACAACTAATTCCTTCGTTACCTAATAAATTTCTCAACCTTTTGCAAGTAATCTGTAATTTATTGTTATTTAATGTTATTTATACTTACAGATGATTGGACGCGATTCTTAATTGCTTATCTAGAAAAATTAATCGCTTAAGTAGAACTCCATTTATCTGGACTAATTGGAGGACGGAAAGTTTACTTAGGGTATCCCAGGTTTCTTTGAACCAAATGGTGTTAGTGTATTGTATAAGTACAACTATAACAAATAAATGAACCTCTCGGTTGTTAAACTGATCAGCTACACTTTTTCTCAATTTCTCAATTTCATTACATAAGTACACGCGATTAGCGTTCAATTCTCAAAAAGCAGTTCACTTATTTTCATAAGTTTATTCGTAGCAACATAATTGCACAAACAATAGTAAATTCTAAAGTGAATTTTATCATTGGGATTTGCAATATCATCGCTTATGATTTTATATGATGTATTTTTATTTCTATCCACAGAGTAAGGTAGCTACGCTTTGTGATAAAGAACCTGGGACACACTTTGTAATTAGAGTTCACCAATTTTCCCCACTGCCTATTCGTCTTATTTGTTACATTATGATTGATTACGTCCAGATTAATGGATTCAATCGGCGACTTGTTTAACACTTACGCTGCTATCTTTTATGCATATGTTGCGTCCATCAATCGTCTCGGTAATATTACTAACGGAATTATGTAGTTTTAGTCTTCATTAGATATTAATGATACTACGTAGTTATTTATACATATATTTCTGACCGTGATTCACTCAAATAATCTAGATGTTACATCTAATAGAATTTTCATATTTGCAGAAGAGAAATTCGATTTTAGTAACAGCGAAAGTGTTAATCAAATATTAACTAAAATTCCTTTCTAATAAAGAGATTTCTATTATAGCGGGACAAACGTGATAAAATGACATTTAATATATTCGCTGATGCTAAAATATAACTGTTCCACTTTTAGAATTACAGTTTTTTGTCATTAGGAATGACTGTCTTTTAACCTTCGAATAACATCGTTTGATTATAGATTATTATAATGTTTTGTATAAGTTTTGTATAAGATTAGTAGCATATTTAAATGAAGTTAAACATTTCTAAGTTACGTAATCTAACTCTTTAAATTCCTACAGTTCTCAGCGGTTTAACGATATCAGATAAGAGATAATTAATAATGTAGATCAATGTGGAATGATGTAGATCATATCTATCGCTTCTTTTTGTATATTTCTCAGTTAACACGTGACAGTTGCGTTAAAGGCATTAGAATTAAACGATTAAGGCGACGCAACGTATGCATTAATTCTAACGAAAGTATCGAACTATTAGCGCTTAGTATTAAATTAAGTTTTAGGAAATTCCTTTAAGTCAACCTTAACACACGTTCGTATGAATTGTAACTGTAAATATTTAAATATATATTTTAAGTTTCTAATAGAGAATACTCATTACCTCTACTCCGTGCTCTGTGTAGAAATCTGCGGTCCCCATGCTGGCGTATAATTTATAACCCATCTTGTGAAGACTACGAATCGAGGGTAACAGTTCCATTTTGTGCTGTAATCAAGAACCACGCTGGGACATTGCACCAATCGTTGATAATCATCAAATCTATACGTGGCAGAATGAAATACCTTGAAACTTCCAATCGAGAGCAAGATGCCTTTCTGTGGTATATGAAAACCGGTACTCATCATTCCCTTCAAGTAAGCCTCGTACCGATTGTCTCCGAAACAGGCGACTTCCCCTGTGGATACCATCTCAACTCCTAACATTACGTCGGCACCTGTACAATCGTAAAGCGTTATTCTTCAGGTTCATATTTTAAGAAAGAATATTTCAACGTCCCACAGGATCCACAGGGCTTTTTCACTTGGTTTGTTGCATGTAGAACATACAAACCATTTATTGAAAAAATAATTTTTTAAAAAAGGATTTCAGAAAGTAAAAGATGACTATAAATCGATATAGACACAGAATATCTAGGCAAAAGCTAGCAAGCGATATTCAATTGGAAACAGTGAAGAATAAACGCAAAATATTCCGTGCATAGTCTTGCAGAAACAATATACTGTGGCAAGATACTTTGTTCGTAGCGTGGCATGAACGACATCGTGTCGCAAAATATGCGCTTACCAGCAAGACGCGAGAAAGAAAATTGTGGCACTTTAACACCGACTTTGCCACATCCAGCAAGTACGTCCACTGGATCTACAGGCTCGCCGACGATCAGTCGCGTAGCCATAGCTACGAAATTATGATCCAGAGTTTTCGACACGAACGGGAAAGATCTTGATACTCTAACGTTGCACTCGATGACCTTCAGCTCGTTGTCCTGTCGACAAAAGATATGTCACCATTTATTTTTCTTCCTCGACATTTCTATATTATCTTGAGGAATTGACTATAAATACCGTCGAGCCTATCGCCGCGAATATTTCATGCTGATTTGGAAATTTCTTTCCAAAAATTTTACCTTTGCGATCAGTTGCATGTTAAAGGGACCAGTGACGCCAAGAGACGCGGCAATGGCCTTGGACATCATTTTAATCTTCGTCAAGGTCTCTGCGTTGATATCCTGAGGTGGTGTGACCAGAGTAGCGTCACCCGAATGAACACCAGCGTTCTCCACGTGTTCTGATACCGCCATGCAAAGAATAATTCCATCATACGCAACTGCATCGACGTCTATCTCCTTCGCTTCGAGAATAAACTTTGATATAACCACTGGATGCTCCTTGTTCACTTCGCTGGCACTTTTCAAATACGACTCGAGGTCGTTATGCGAATGGGCCACGTTCATGGCAGCACCACTCAATACGTAAGAAGGACGCACTAAACACGGATAGCCGACTTCTTCGCAAAATTCGATCGCGGACTTCAAGTTGGTCAACTCCTTCCACCTGAGCGATCATTATATTTACATTAGATTAATACTTTGATTGTTTAGTTCATACGACTACGTGCGAGTAATACTAGAAATGCGATAACTAGACCGCGGACTTTTACGCAGATAATTATATTTTCAAGAACATGGCTAAAAATGTAGGACCTAAAATAGAGATTTGGTTTATTGATTAAATATTATAACATGCTTTGTTTACCTTATGCATATTTCTAAATTATACGCATTCTGTGTATTTTTGTATAATTTTCGTAAAAAAAAAAATAATTCGTCATAAGTTGCATTAACAATGATTTACCTGGGTTGCGAAATTCCAATGCCATCCAACATACGAGAAAATTTGAAACGATTTTCAGCTCCATCGACAGATTCCGGTGAAGTGCCAAGAATTCTAGCTTGTTGTCTGTGAAGATCCATAGCGATATTGTTCGGCAATTGGCCGCCCATCGATAAAATTATTCCTTCCGGACATTCGTGATCATAAATATCCATCACGACTTCGAACGATATTTCTTCGAAGTACAATCGATCGCTCATGTCGTAGTCGGTACTAACTGTTTCCGGATTGTAGTTCACCATGATCGTCTTTTTTCCCAAGTTTCGTAATTCGCGCAAACAACTAACGGCACACCAGTCGAATTCTACGGAACTGCCGATTCTGTAAACTCCAGATCCTAAGAAAAATGTTATTCACGATTATTCATTAAAAACATAGCCAATTCCCCAATTGTTTTCGACACTCGAACTGCTTTATTAATAGATAAATTCTACTTCCCCCACAAAAGTCGTTTTTGATAAAACAAGGAAAAATCAACTAAAAAATAATTCTAAGTAATTTAATAGTATTAAAAGTTTGTTATGTTCTTTCTATCTATTTGTAAGAAATTAGTGTTATATCAGTAATTCAATAAGAGCCAATCTTACGTTAACGCAACATTTCGTTATGGTCATGAAAAGGAATTTTAGTCTGTCTTTTTGCATGTCCATTTTTTGGTTAAGTTTCTTCATTACTTGCCTATAACCATGGTGTATCCGCCAGGAAATTCTACATCGTGCGTAGTGCCATTATATGTCAAATAAAGATAATTCGTCGTCGCTGGCCACTCCGCAGCAACTGTGTCTATCTGTTTGACCATTGGTCGTATATTACTCTCCTGTCTTTGTATTCTAACTGCTAATTCCGAACTCTTAACCGCAGCTGCTATCTGTTTATCGGAAAATCCAATTTGCTTCGCTCGTAGTAAAACCTCGTGCGATAACTTTGTATGATCTGTACTCTCCAATACTAAATAATAATCGATAATATTTTTCATCTTGTGCAAGAACCACCTGTCTATTTTTGTGAGTTCGTACAATCGATCGATCGTATATCCAGCCTTTATGGACGCTGCAAGGACGAACATTCTTTTATCAGTTGGCTTTTCCAATTCTTCGTCGTTGGGAGTTTTCACGTACGGGTCGAAACCATTGATGTTTTCGTCAACCATCCTCAACGCTTTCTGAAAAGCTTCTTCGAATTTGCGACCAATCGCCATAACTTCTCCCACGCTTTTCATAGAGCTACCAATCTAAAATCATTTTAAGTTTGTCGTTTTTCAATTTTTATGCTATGGTTTGGCTCAGTTGCTAACATCATCTAAATAATTATATTAAAAAAAAAAAAAGAAAATTGTACAAATTTATGTACTGGTCTAACATGTATACCTTTGTACTGACTCGTTGAAATTTGCTCAGATCCCATCTCGGTATTTTAACCACACAATAATCTAGACTGGGCTCGAAACAAGCCGTAGTCTTTCCTGTAACGGAATTATGGATATCCGGCAAACGAATACCAAGAGCAAGTTTTGCGGCTACGTAAGCCAACGGATAACCGGTAGCTTTGCTTGCTAATGCCGAGCTACGGGATAATCTGGCATTCACTTCGATTATATAATACTCCTTGGTGTTTGGATTCAGAGCGTATTGAATATTGCATTCGCCGACAATTCCAAAGTGCCTAATCACATTGATAGCGGTCGTCCGAAGCATATTATACTCCATATTAGACAGTGTTTGACTTGGAGCGATTACGATCGATTCTCCGGTATGGATGCCAAGAGGATCCACGTTCTCCATGTTGCAAACTGTGATACAATTGTCGTACGCATCTCGAACGACCTCGTATTCCACCTCTTTCCAGCCTTTCAATGATTTATCGATGATCAATTGAGTGGAATGAGCGAACGCTTGTTGCGCGAGGTTTCGTAGTTCTTTCTTGGAGTTCGCGAAACCGGACCCCAATCCTCCAAGAGAAAACGCTGCTCTAGCCATTACTGGGTAGCCCAATTTTTCTGCTGCATCTAATGCCTGATTGAAATAATAATAGTAATAGTATTGTAAATAATAATAGTTATAATTAATATAATAGTTATAATATCCTCCTCTCAGTGAATAATCAATTGAATATCGATAATGAGTAAACTGTGAAATTTCAAAACTCAGTGAATAGATCGTACTTTCGAAAGGCACCGATAGCCTGTGCAAGAATCTGTATTTTCCGAAAGTATAGATCGCCGAAGATGGGCTCTCGCAATTCAGATCCGCCACATCACATGCGAATTAATCGCGAGACTTGCGATTCTCTTACCTCTTCGATAGAATAGACCGCCGCACTTGGCGCCACGTTTTCATTGATCTCCGCGATACGTTCCGCGAAGATCTTTCTATCTTCCGTCTCTATGATCGACTGTATAGGCGTTCCTAAAATTCTGATATTATATTTCTGAAATACTCCATTCTTCTCGAGTTCAACGCCACAATTGAGAGCAGTCTGTCCGCCAAATGTCAAGAGGACACCATCGGGCCGCTCCGATTGTATTACCTGAAATATTCAAAGACATAAAATTCTACGTTCACTCGGAGTTCATCAAAATTTGCCAGAAAAGAAAAGCGACTGCTCTTTAGAACTAATCAGGATTCAAATATACCAATATACCTGTTCCACGTATTCCGGTATAATAGGCAGAAAGTAAACCTTATCCGCCATGCCTTTTGACGTTTGCACGGTCGCTATATTTGGATTGATCAGTAACGTCTGCACGCATTCTTCGCGTAACGCCTTGATCGCTTGCGATCCGGAATAATCGAATTCACCCGCTTGACCGATACTGAGACCACCCGATCCCAAGATCAACACTTTTTTCGGTCGTATAGGTAAACCTATGATATTGTCGCTACTGTAGCTCAATTTTTTAATAAGTCTTTCCTTCATAGAAATTGATTGTTTTTTGCTCGCATTGTCGATCACGGCTTCCAAAAATACATCGAACAGGCATTCCAGATCTTGAGGACCGGCAGTGTGCTCCGGATGAAATTGAACCGAAAAGTAAGGAAGCGTCGAATGTACGACACCTTCGTTGCTATTGTCGTTGGTATTGGTGAAGAGTGGTTCCCAATTATCTGGTAATTGTTTTGCATCGACTGCGAATCCATGATTCTGTGAGGTCATGTAACAGCGACCGGTTCCGTGATGCGTGACTGGTTGATTGTGACCACGGTTGCCGTAGCTATACGTAACAAATGTATGTAACACAAGAATTTTTACACAAAACGGAACTATTAAGTAGATATAATTCGCTTGCGTTTTGTTAAAAGAGCTATCTATATAACGAAGAAATAACATGTCTAAACCTGTAAACAAATTTATTATTGAACCGGATAGTACTCCGAGTAAATAAAAATAGGAGAATAATTCATTTTATATGAAAGTATAATACATGAAAGTATTCGGACACTTGTACGGATGTATTATGAATGTATATGTATAATGTATATATGTTATGAATGTAAAAGTTTTGCATGGTAAGTGTTCAAATACTCTCGTAAGTCAGCGTAACATCGTTTTCCTATTAGCGTATGCTAGCTACTTTTGAGAAATAATAGGATCGCCCAGACGAGAATTGAAACGGTATACTAATCGCACACTGATGCAATTAGGGGCAAGCAGAAGAATACATACTTCATCTTATATGTGACGCAACCAGCGGCGATGCAGAGCAACTGATGACCCAAGCAAATACCAAAAATCGGTTTTTGTATGTCGGATTTCAGGATGGATCGAATACTTTCCACCGTTGTTTCGCACTTGCTCGGATCGCCTGGTCCATTGCTAAGGAACAAGCCGTCGTAAGTGGCATTGTTTAAATCGTAATTCCAAGGCACAACGTCTACGCGAGCACCTCGACTAATCAAGCATCTCAATTGATTGTACTTTAGACCGCAGTCTATTACGCATATGCGAGGATAACCAGCGGAATTGTATGTCCTTTGTACAGGCTGAAATTCAATGATCGATAATCAATTTGAACGGAAGACCAAAGGCTCGGAGTAGCTTTGAAGTTTAAGCCTTTGCTGTCTAAACAGCATTCGATACCTTATCTCAAATGGTTTGTGTTAGATATCATAGTTTTTTTTAGTACATTGAAAAATACATTGAAAATTACACGCATCAAAAATGACCGAGATCGAGTATCGAGATCGATATTATGTCGTATAACTGACATAATATCGATTTTCAATTTTTAAAAAATTCTAAACTAGAATACGCGTTTAAATTAAAAATAGAAAAAAGGTTTGTACGTTAAAATAAAAAATGGAGAAGTGAAATAAAGCGTCGAATTCGGGGGAATAAATCCTGTTGTTGTGTACCTGGACCACTTCCGCGACGAGATGTCTGCTGTTCGGGTCCGCTATCGGAGGAATCAAGGAAGCAACGGGATTAGAAGCTGGTGGATCGAACACGATTCTACCTAATATAGTGCCTTTCTCGCGAATAATCTTTGTCAGAGCTCTGGTATCGATTTCGTATATGCCTGGTATATTTTGTTCCTTCATCCATTTGGACAGCGTCTTGGTTTGCCGCCAATGGCTCGGTGTTTCGCATATCTCACCGACCACCAGAGCAGCCGCCCAAATTCGATGAGATTCGAACCAACTGTAATGGCAAACATGTTTGTTACGATCATCGATGCTAAGAAACTTATCTATTTTTAGATATTTGTAACAACAACAAACTGAGTATCGAAAAAAAGTCAAGGTAGTCGCGAAAGGTAAGATTTTTACGAATGGATTTCCCAACGAAATTTCTTGCTCTAGCTACTAAGTAGTTGTTATTACTTTTAAACCTCTTACTATGGTATTTTATGGTTGTCCACCTCGTCGTCAAATACTCCATAATTTCCAATTATCGGATATGTCAGCACTAAAATTTGAGAGTGGTAAGAAGGATCCGTGAGTGATTCTGGATAGCCCACCATACCAGTCTGAAACACTGTAAAAAATGTATCAGTGCGGATAGTACACGTTTGTATACAATGTTCCTTGCAAAAACTCTAGCCGTAACTTGCCAACTATGCAAACACCGGACGAAAACAAGCTTGTAATTAGAGACGTAAATAAACGCTTTTATCTTCGATTTGATTTATTGAAATACGAAAATCCGTTCTAAACATACACGACTATGATTTTAAATCGCCGAATATATTTAGAAAAGGAACCGAGTATACATTGTACGAGATGAATTCACACAAAATTCTAATAGGTTGAAAGTTGAATTTTTATAATGCATACGAATATAAACATCGCAGTGAATATAAACAACGTTATCTTTGTATTCTATGCGCAAACATATTTTCCGTATGAATTCTTCCAGAACTAATACCGAACATGCAAAGATAATGTTCTCCAGTAAACGATAAGCTAGTACATGCTATGGAATAGTCCCACGTGGCTCTTTAATCATCCATTTTCACAAGACGCATATCGTTCTTCTCGTCGAATCGTGAAAACATAATCATATGGTAGTCAAAAGGAACGACGATCATAATACTTTAATTAAAATGAAAAGTACGACGAAAGGGAGACGAGGACAGTCGAAGCGATCGTTACAAGAATCGTGCACGTGCTACATATTTAACCCAATGGACGAGCACGTGTTCCGACACTCACCTATTTCACCATCAACCGGTTTTTCCGCGCCGAAATGTCTTCCCGCGAAGACAGAACCATCTTCGAGTAAAAGATAAACTGTTTTAGATATACGATCAGAAACGGTCGCACGCTCAGTCATTTTTCAAACTCTTCACGGAGTACCGAGCGTGTTCTCGACCCGCTGAACACTGCTCATACTATGGGTCGTAGATACGCTTTATACGTTGAGTATCAGGTATTGGAGTGTCATGTCTCTTGAGTATGAGATCGTTTAGCCTGGTCAAGGCCTACATGCAGCGCCACGAAATCTGCTTCCAGCCGATAGGTGTCTAACTGTCCACCCGCTTGTTGCGCGGACGATTCTATGCGCATGTCACGTGATCTGTATCAGTCCCATACATTGGTTTTGATTTCAGGAATATTATAATCAGAGCAAGCGCCATGTTGTAGCTCCTCAACGGATTTGAATTTGAAACGCGCGCCTAAATGCATCAGTATCATGCAGAATTATCCGCCTCGGTCTCGGTTAATGGTACATATATGAAAATCACAGGAGAAAAACGCGACAAGTACCTACATTGTTTTTGTTGATTTTTGATTTTACGGTTTCATTATGATTATATAGAAAATTAACAGAGATATACTTATCTTATTGATTCTTCCTTCTATTCTTTATTGCGCTTACGTACTTTTATGTATTTTATACCAATTCCTTGTAGACTACGGGCAATTCATTGCTCGTTCATTTCTCGACTACGATCGCTCGGTAATCGGTGAAAATTGGTCGAAGAAGGATCGGATATATGGTGATTGGGTTTTAGAAGTAATACTTCATAATGTTTGAAATAATTGTTTTAAAATCTTATTACAAAACAAATAGAAAAAGATCGTCATCGATTTAATGTATTATGCAGCTATATGATGATTCTCCCAAGAATCGTTCGACGCATTTTTCTGATATAAAATACGATCGGCTATAAGATAATCCCTTCCGAAATAAAATTCCATCATCGTCGGAAAGAGTTTATATCCAACGCTGGAAGAACATTTAAATATTGAATATTCCTTATCAACTTGAGTATTTGTGCAATTTAGATAAACTTACAAATGATCCGGCATCGGTAACTCATTCTCCCCTCTACGAACCGAGTCCAATATTTCATCATGTCGCTGCTTCAGTTCTTCCCAATTGACACCGCGTCCTTGATTGCATACGTGGGATCGTATCTTGCAAAACAATGGCTCTCTGTCGTATAGATGCTTGAAACTTTCTCTCTCTAATCTCTTCATGGTACCTTCTACTCTCACCTACAAACGCAATCGCATCATTCATTATAAACAATCTGCAAATATTTATGCAAATTCTCAGTTTTACGAAGGTAATTAAAAAACTGGAATCTGCGCGAAGATTTCTTTCAATGTTAAGTATATTTTGGAAAAGTATTCCAAATTTAAGTTAAATATTCTAAAAGGTTGCGTTTTCCCATAAATGCATAAAAATCCGCAACCTAATCGATGCCTGACTAATATAACATATATAATGACCGATGCATACTAATATAAACAACGTTATCTTTGTATTCTATACGTAAACATATTTTCCGTATGAATTCTTCCGGAAATAACGCTAAACATGCGAAGATAATATTCTCCAGTAAACGATATGCTAGTTCTTCCCGTTGTAGCGTGAAAATATAATCGTATGATAGCAAAAAGGAATGAAGATCATAATGCTTTAATTAAAATGAAAAGTACGACGAAAGGGAGACGACAACAGTCGATTTTTGCTCACTTGTTTCATGATTTTTTGCTGCTGTTCGTTTACATGATACCAAAGGAAACACATGGCAGCGTATGGAACATTGTTCTGAAACGATAAAATTCAATCAAAATCGCTACACCTTTGATACGATATGATCGATGCAAAACTGTAAAATTTTCGTGCAGGCTTACTATATTGTCGATTTTCTTGCTGCGACTGTCCGTTACAATTACGAAACCATCGTTATCGAATTCTCGCAGAACGACGTTCCTCGCAGACACCTTACAATCTCTAAAATAAAAACGTTTTATTGAAGATTTGGTGCGACGTGTTTGATAAAAATATTTCAAAATTTCGGTAGCACTATATCAAGATATAGATATCGCGACTATACTGATACAATTTGGAAAAAGGAATGATCAAGGAATGATCGAAATAGTCAATACTAACTTCGAAACAGTAGATAAACAGCAAATGTCCACCAGCGTTGCATTGTATCTGCATGCCTCATCGCGCCAGATCCTGAACAGTTCAACCGGGTGATCGACCACCTCCTCGATTTTTGCCACGTCCGAAAGATTCGACCATTTCTTCGATTCCTTAGCAAACAACGATTCTCGCAAAGGACTCAATTATGATAAAACATCAGCCACTTGAATCAACGACTCAACGATTGACTCGTTTTTCAAACTTAAAATATAAATAGAATGATTTGCATTTTATCTGCAATTTGATTGTAGTACTACAATCTGATGTTAATTATCGCGATAGAAAAGTACTGATAATGGGCACAGTTAATCTGTCATGTGTGCTATCATTGGCCCAAAGATATTTTTTCAGTATGTATTTATAACAAAAATAAAAGTGTCCAATTGCAACGTGACTCGTAACTCGTTTGAAATACGACACCCTCTAAAATCTTAGGGAGAGAATGCCTCCGTAGGTTATGTAACGTTATTCACAGTCAGAAGCAAATGCGCTGGAAAAAACCGTTTTGTTAACAATTGCGATTTCCTTACCATATTTCTAATGCTACCGAGCCGGTTAATTCCAATCTGTTCACACGCTGTTGCGCGTCGTAACAACGTATTCACTGGACCAATGTTTGCCATGCAACTGAAGAGCATTTATTCAGCAACTCTACTTAAAACCTCCCACTATCCCTACTTTGACTCTGCGCACAAGTTCCTTCGTAACACCACCGGAGATAGATATAGAAACCTTACATACCAACCATGCACATTCACCATCGACAATCCACGACAAATCTGAGCTTCAGGCAAACCGTCTTATATAATAATAACGATCAAAAGCGTAATTAAACAGAAATGTACCTTCCGAGCACTGTGAACGCAAGTCTATCAGAGAAAAAGAATTTTTCGTGTTATTCGTTTTTCGACTACTTATACTTTACTGAAATAGTTTTCTTTACAACGCTGTAACACATATGTAGATATTTTACGAACAATGGATACAACAACGAATCTTTGACGATACTATACAATAGAGACGAGAAATGTATCCCACGATAACATGATACGTCCTAACGCGCTAATTTACAATACGTATTTTACAGTCTGTTAGATATGATAGGAAAATTTGATGAAATAATTCTACATCGCGTATGTATATTGTAATATCAATTTCAGTCCCAGTCAGTTCATATTAATTTGTTAAATACTATTTTAAGAAATAATCTATTCTATCGTAGATTTTATCCAAGCGATATTCGAGGAAATTTTATCGTATAATCGTGGCCTTTCGACACCAGCTTTCGAGCAAGCTATTCGCCAACTTCCGACACCTGTTAGCGCCCATCTACGATCATCCGGCTGAAGACATAACATAGGACTGCCGGCGACCTCTTCTTCCTGTGTACAATAAACAGTAATTAGATATTCCCTACTGTGTATGAACACCGAAAGATCACGTCATACGAGAAACAAAGGATAAACGAGTCTTTTGTATATGGCTCACTTACGTTACAATCGTCAGTAGAATAGGCCGGTTCTGTGCAGACGCTATTCACGGACGCGATACTGATGTTTTCGCATTGTTCCATCGCGCTGTGCTTAAGCTGTACCCTTTGTAGTAAATCTCCTGATCAAAGAAGATGGTTTTTTTAAGAAACACGAAAACGTTAGATGCATACTTTTTGATCTTTCTTTAATATCAAGCTTTCTCAATTTCTGATGTTGTTAATTCATTAAGAAGCAAGTATTGAAATAATGCACGGAAAACAGATGACAATTGTATCGTTAATTTCTTGATATCAATGTCAGTTACAGTTTAATGTTATTTACAATTATTGACTATTAATGAATGGGAAGGGAATTTATAATAAATCAGAAATTAAGAATAACTAAGAATACATAAACATAAACAGAAGAATACAATTTTGTAAGCAATCAAAAATATATCTAATATTATCACACTTTTGAAGCGTTAGTATAGCTAAAATTCAATTTTATGCAGATGGAGCTTCAGCGTGTCAACTGGTTTCGTTATACAATGGTTATACAATAACGAACAGCTGCTTTTCATCATATCGAGACAATAAATCAGTACCACAAGGTACTTACATATTTATAAGGTAGTAGTATCTACATAACACTTTGAGCTAAAATCGAGAAGATCTTGTCAACGATATTGTGCAACCAGTATCTCACTTTCGCATCCCTCTAATTGTAAGGTCGACGCAACGAATGAGGTAAATAAGCGGCACGCATAATTACGCATTCTTATATAATCCATCGAAGAAATAAATAACGCGACCTTGCTGCACCGAGGTACATTGTTCGATTACAAGAATCCCATGCATCACGCTAGTGATTACTCACGATTTCTGGCCCATCCGAGGGTGTTGCAATGAGTAGCATTCATTGGTCGATCCTGACTCGAAGGCAAACATACGGGTCTTACGAAATCCGAAAACATGGTGACAGGTCGATCGAGTTTCAATAGGACAGTCGTACTCCCTTCTACCGGCGATTTAATCATACCCACGATTCTACGTTCTTGCTGCCACGGAGACGTGCTCGAAAGGCGTACAGTACCCATTCTTGCGGACCATTCTGCCTTTGGCTGACTGTAATTGAGTTATTATATAAGAAGAAATTGTTAACGAATTGCTATAGCAGAACTTTGGTTATAATAATGCCACGCGTTATTCGTATAATCAAATAATTTCACCTTCGTATGGATATCCTGGGCGAACATATGAGGAAGAAGTACAATTTTTTAGATTCTAGTGTATCTTAATGTAACGCAGTTAAAAAGAAGGGCAGCCTATCCTGCTGTTAATGTAAGACCTTTTTATATAAGACGTACACCATATTTTTTAAACTATTTTATAAACCTTTATATCAAACACGAATTAAAAAAGTTTTGAATAAAACCGTAACTTGTTTCCCAGTCTTTCTCGCAAGAAATCATCCCTTGTATTTCCACTGAGCCGTTGAAAATCAAATAGCCGATTATAATGTTACAAATACTTCAATTTTTTAATGGAGTATGTAGGAATAGTGGAACGTACCCTTGAAAACAGGACGCCGTTGTAATCAACCAATTTTCTGCCACGAGCGTAGCATCGCATACGTGTACATCTTCCTTGAACAGTGCCACGTGCCAAGGCCAATCTCCTGGCTCGGCCATTTTATTAAGTCCCCGGCTACCGCTCTTTGCATGTAGGGATTGTACACCGCACTCTAAGCGTAAGTTATATTATGTACATTAGCGTGAACTTGAGGAAAATAACAGCTCTTACAACGTACCCAATTCAGAGCATCGGACGTACATGACTTCCTTGCTCGGACAGGGCGCTCTAACAAACGTAATCTCTGTTGCCGACGGATCCTCCATATGTACATATTGAACATCCTCTTCGTCGTCGATTCGAACTTCCACGGACTTTACCCCTCTGTAAAAAGTAAGAGGCTTCGATTAAATGAAATTAAATTTCTTAACACATTTCGCTCGATATCAGAAAAATGTCACTCACATCTCTCTGGTTCCAGCGTCTCAAATTACAGCTCGCTTGTGTACATTGCAAAAGACAAAGCACGGGGTATTATACTCACGTGTAAGTCAGTAAGCTGCACAGGGAGCTGGCGGCAGTTTGGAGAACGGTTTCCATTTCCGTTCCTGGCAGTGTCGCGTTCAGATTTGCGGTGCAAAGCTTTCCGATAGTACCCTTCTCGTTGAACACCACGTACCCTTCGCTGTTATACTTTGCGGCAAACGGTGTATCCGAAGGTTGTGATTTCACGGATCGAATACTTGGTGCTAGAGATACTGGAGAGAATATATGGTGTCAAGAACGAGTATGCGATGCATGACGCTGAACGATGTTATAGGTGGAAACGATATACATGGCGAGGTCGTAAAAAACGCGGCTGTCGTCAATGAGCGATAGTAAGATTTTTATCGAATTACAAATGTTGGAATTATTAATGAATCACGTATGTTTTATTATTTGTTAAATTCTTGCCTTTCGAACGGCACGCAGCTATCAGTCTTACGATCTTGTACATAATCTTTACACGATACATCAAAAATATTTCTCTTTAACGCTTTAACATTTATTTCTTTAGTTCTTTTAACGAATCATACATAGAAAATAAGTATTTGTATATATGTATGAGCGCGTGTAAAGTTACCAGAAACTTGTATCTCAAAATTAAGATATATTTAGCTATTGACGTGTTTAACTTTGTCATTTATTAGCATTTGAAGAGAACAAATTATAAAAATGTACCCTTTAGCACTTTATTATCGATCGTTGTTAAACCGTGCACGCGAGTATTTGATTACGCGAATAGCATAAGAAATTCTTATGTTCTGCCAACGTTATCAACCAGTTGGGTCGGTTCTTGAAACTCATAAACCTTAACTTCGCCTCGATTTTACGACCTCTCTACGCCGCTTCCACTGACTATACATACGACAATCTTTTTCATCACTGCCGTTGGCGCAGTCCGCTTTTCCATCGCATCTCTTGTTACGTGGAATGCAAGTTCTACCTACACCGCAATGCATATGACCGTCGCGACAATAAGCGCAATTTTTCTCGTCGGAAAGGTCAGGGCAATCGATCACGCCGTCGCAAATTCTCGGTGACAATGCTTTCGCTTGAAGTGCTTGCACGCATCCTACGATAACGATTATACGGTAATTACAAAGGTCCGTGGTACTTGATAATTTCCGCGTTGCTTGGCAAGCGAAAGGTTACGATCGTTCACCTGGCTTTGCTCTGCAACCACCTTGGTCCGCGTACTCCGGGAAATTCGAACAATCCAGTAGGCGTTTAATTCTGTCCGGAAGTCGGCTGCCGCATCCGCTCCAGAATTCTCTGCAGAAACTTCTACATGGCAGCTGGAGCAGATCTTCCGGTTGGTTCGATACGCAGGCTGGTTGCAATACTTGGCACACAAAGTCGTACGCTAATCGGTAACATTCCGCATCCACTAGCTCCCTGTGACAGAAAATTTGTATTAACAACGATCGAGTAAAGCGATTGCTGCACACTGGATCACCAGAATTTCCCGATTACTTCGACTTTCTTTTAGTAAATTAAGAAATAGATTAAGAATGACATATCGAAGTCGACAATCGACTTTTACGAATTCTAAAATATCCTTTTCCATTTTACGTATTAATGACACCATTTCAGACAATTTAACTTAACTAAGTCTATGTAAAAGCAAGAGAGTTGTCATCTTCTTGTCTTATCTTCAAGAGATCAACGATGCGTCACCTGTGCCATATTTGCCCTATTTGGGAAATTTTGCTCGGAGATCGCGGCTTGATATTCACCTGAAAGCGATCACGTCCTCCTCCACGTCAGCCAATGAACGGTGTCCCAATATATTCGGATACGAGGTAACGTTGTATGGGAGATGTTTGCAGTAAGATAAATCCAAGCTGGTGCATCTTCTAGGAGGCGGTGGTGTAGTGGTCGGTGGTGGCGTCGAAACTGTCGTTTGTTGAGCGACTTGAGCGTTTAGAGCTGTCAAGCTCTCTTGAACTTCGAGGCTCTGCGAGTCGATCGTTAGATTTGTTAAATATTTCGAGGTTGTAGGATCGATCTCCCGCGTAAGAATTTCCACGACATCGGCAGTGCTGATTGTCTGGTATCGTGGATCGAATCGAATCTCGAAATGTACCGCCAAATTCTCACCTTCGGATCTGTACAGTTTATTTGCGACAAATGGTTGCCGGTTAGAAAAATATGGATAGTGTGAAGTCACGAGAAAGTCTGCAGATAGCTGGGTTTCTCTTGCTCGTGAGATCGGTAAAATTTCAAGGAAGATAACTCGGCTTTCGATGTTTCAATATGAAAATAACGATACGGATTCGAGCAAATCAGCGGCTTTCTTCGAATTACAATTTCGTTTTCGAATGAAATATATCAATTTTAATGGATCTATGACATCATTCGAAAAGTGAATTTCTCTTCGTAATTGCTCTTTCGAGTACTCAACCACGCATTTGTTTTAAAGATATCAAAATCTAAACTAATAAACTGACGTATAAATGATAAAGACTAATCCTCCTTAATCATCGCAAACCGATAAATTTGTATTCTTGTTCGCAGAGAAATTTTTTAAATTAAACTTTCCTTCGTGAGTTCAGTTTTTAATAGTGATTTCAATAGAAGGTTAAATTACCGTTTCGGTGTTTGAAACATGTAAACCTACGATCATGGTATTTTGCTTCCGCAAGTATACTTACCCATCGAGAGCCAATATCTCCACAGCGAGGAAAGAGATTCTCAGCCAGCTGCGGCGGAAGATAAGATTAAGTCGATCGCGATACTCCCGTGCTCGTATTCGAAAGGCTTCGGTAGAGGGGTCTGCCAATTCCGAAACGAAGGAATCACCTTCGATCACTCGGAATGTCGCCAAGAAAATCTGATCACCCGGGGGATCCGATGTTAGGAACGTGTCTGAAAGCACACAGGTTAAGCGCTATCGCAAACTCAAACAATTACTTCAACTTGTTAACATTGTATTTCCAAATATTCGGACTTTGCACTTTCGAGTTTCCAAATTTTCGAATTTAAACGATGATGGTGATCTTATAGTTGAAATACATCTTATTAAAAATAAGATACTCTTAAACGGTAGAGCATAATTATATTATGTGTAACTTTACATGTGAAACCTTGCAGTTTCCCATAAATATCTGTAATTTACATTGTGAAGTACAGAATAGAGATTAATCGATGTCACGGCGCTGTCCTTAAGAATGAAACGAAAACCGGCTGTTATCTACAATGTCGATAATTATCGATCGATTCCATTTACCGTAATTGGCAGTTACCTGAGGGCGCGGGAAAAGGGAAATAAACAGATTTCACTGCGGGATAATCGGCCGATTTCCATCTTGCGACCATCAGATTGCTAAATGATACTTTCTAATACTCCATCTTGAAACAACACGTTCTCTCGAACGTGATAGTAATGAGACGTGTCTGTATAAACGCGGTGTCAGCCGTTCTTTTATATTAAAAACCGCTATCAATTTTTCCTAGTTAATATTCGACCGATACCGTAAACATAAACTAAAGTATCGAGGGCAATCGGGCACCAACAGCAATACGGCTGGAGGCTCACCTTTCACCGTGCCTTTGGTCGATTATTTTTACTCCACGGAGATTATTTTTTCGCTTCGCGATACAGTTTCTTGCGGCGAGCGAGCGATCTTCTGCGGCTTGTGGCTCTACCGCGCAAGCAACGTCAACAGCAATAACATCGTTTTCATTATACTCAGAAACAGATTTCTAGTATAATACAATGACGTACGAAAGTATTCCAACGCTTACAATTGACGATTTTCACGCATGTATTACGTTGTACGAAATTTTTGGAAATTTCGTCGATACTACAACGACGCAAGACTATCAGGATCGAATTGATAAATTTTGCAATCAATCTGGAACTGTATATAGAAGCTATAAGATATTTATAACACACGTGTACGATAAAAGTTTGCTACGTTAAATAAGTGTTCGAATAGTTCCGTGAATCACTGGATGAGTTCGACAGTCTGTACCACGTCGTTTCGCGATTCCTTGAACGCGAAATACTTTCGAAAGGAGAATTCGGTTAGTATGATGAAGCATCGAAATGATTCAAGGACACGGATCCCCCCTTTGAGGTCGAATGTTGGAGGGGTGACAGGCAGGACGGCTCGACAACTCGGTCAGACCGTTAGCTTCGCTACTTTCAAGGCCTCTTTGCTGGACCTCCACGCGATCGTGCATCTTCTTCGACCTTTGCCTCTCTTTGCCCGTATACTACAAGAATTATAGAGCACAGGCTTTATGCTTCGTCACGACTGTATTCGCTTTCCTTTCTCGTAAATCGGTTCCCGTCCGAGAATTCTAGTAACTTCATCGAAGGATACGTAGATCGTTCGAGAATAAAAGAGCCGATCTGTGCACGTAAACGTATTTTCTCGGTAACTCGGTCGGACCGTTATGTTTGCACGCTGAAAGACCTCAATGGGCTCTGGCCGCATCGTCCTCTTCCTCTTTTTGTTCGATTTTCTTCGGTTACCAAAGGATACGCACGTCCAGATCGTAGCAACGATTCCTCAACAAGATACAGCCAGGTGCACCTGCTCATAGGCATTAGAACACCTGCTGGGTTCGTACGAAACACGATAGTACAATCAGATTATCAGGGAAGCGTAGCAGATCGATCGGAATTTTGGATTTATACCAGATAATGATAAAATTAACAATCGAAAGTAAAAGCAAAATATACGATAAAATTTGGGCAAACATTGCAAGAGTTGTAGAAAAAAAAAAAGTAATAAATCGGTATTTGCACGATTATTCATGCTGCATACTAACTCTACTAAATACATATATGTTGTAATGAATATTATATAATTTCTATATACATTTGTAGACAGTCGTGTCGCGTTACAATGCTAACAAAATTTGAAAACCTTTCACATAACACGTACAATGTGAACATAAAAGTTTCCCATGATAAGTATTCGCACGCAGTTCCCACTAAGCCAATGTATATTATTTCTCTGTACCAATGCAGATATTCAAACGCTTAAACATTCTAGAAATTTCGCCACTTTAGAGACCATCTGTCGCGTAAAATACTATAACTCGAATCTTTAAATCCATCTGTTCTACCACCAAACCTTCCCTTCATCAGCATTCACCGTTATCTACGTATGAATATTAACGAATCTGCATCAATTAGACGAAGACTCCTCTCTGACGCATGCTACGCTTCGTTTGCTTCTTCATCGTACGATCGAAAGCAATTTCAAGGTGAAGTACACGTATCCGTAAAGCGGAACGTACGCAAGTTCTTGCAAACGAGAAAAGACGATCACACTTTACGCTTGACAAAATATTCGTACAGCGTGAAGAGTTCGTCCGTCTTGCGAAACAAGCGTCATGCATTTCGAAGTAGTTTCACGTCCACCAGAGCGTCGGTTAACCGTGCAGTAATTTCATTTACGGCATCGGTCGTATCGCGTATAAGTCCGCGGAGAAAGCGTACGAACGAAACCTTCCGCGCACTTCGAATTCCTTGGCTGAGTGATCTTCGTACTCGCTCGTACTGCACCTTCTGTGCTTGACAAACAGCAACTAGGAATTATCAAGCCTCTAGGCTGGCATATTTACGAAACACAGCATAAATTAGCAGAAGAAACGACATAATCTAGAAAAGCATCAATAATCACAACGACAGTCAACAAAGATTTATGTTACACGTCGGATATATTTTAATCGAAGATATAATATAAGAGATAGACGAAAAATACTAGCGGAGAATTATTATACATATTATATATTTCATTTTCTCCTTCGGTCCGATTCATAATTAACGACAGAACAAAATTTCGTTAGTATTGGCTGAGCAAATTTAAATTTAGGCAAATACACCATTCCCAGCAACTTGATACAGACTTTCTATTTTACGTAAATAGTCCGAAACTCGAGTGTTATACTTACAGCCAAGATATATGGAGACTCCAGAGAAGAGGAGGAAAAGCAAGAATGCGGCTAACACGCAGCATCCGCAACGATACTGTCCACCGAGCTTCCTCGTAAATCGAATGTCACTGTCCGACGACAGGATCGAACTCGGCGTTCCTGCACGGCTGAATCTTCTCGTGCTTACCGTGCTTACCGATATCTGAAAAAGAAAGATCGATTCGTCGCTGCTAGCGTGAAGAAAGATGGAAAAGGTTATAAGAGAAAGCTCGATTAACCCTGTGTACTCGGGCAATTTTGAACATTCCTTTTCGTCGACTAAGAAAGAAGAGGGAATTTTAGATTTCAAGCTTCCACGACGACCATCGAACGACATATTTATAGTTCTTCCCGTCTAACAATCGTCATAGCTACTCGTGACGAGTATTTCGATTTCTAAGGACCAACATGCAACTGACGTCTGTAACTGCCAAACATTGCAAAACTATTTTATTACTTGACGAGCATAGTTTCGGATTCGATTCAGAGTTCATGTATAATAACTTTATAAATTAGATATGCAAGGTGTACCGTGATATGATATGATACGAGACCCACTTCGAGAATAGACAGATTAAAGGAATAAAAAGATCGCGGAATTCTTTGATACGACGATTGTTAATTTGCATGGAGACCGAGGATATCTCGAGCACTTTCTACGAAAGCGAGCAATTGCGGATCATTGAAATACAAAAATGGCTATAAATTTGAAACAAGATCATACGGGACACGCGTGCATACGAGTCTTTTTCATTGCTTTTCCTGCATCCTGTCCACGCCAGAAGTGGCTTCTATCATCTTACAATACATCCTGTATTTACACCCTAAAAAATGTCTACCAAAATAAATTGCATTCCCAATGCAAAGAATTAAAATTTTAAGATGTACGTCGTTGGTACTGCTTTTCTCGCTTAGAGAAACGTTGGGAGTTCATCGTACCCCTTCTTTCTTCTCTCGCTAGATTGGATTAGACACGACAGAGCAGGGATTACTAAGATTTCTCGGCGAGGCACGATTCGCATTAACAATTCTCCTACTTCCGCTTACGGACTACGCGAAAGAATTCCTACCGAAGCGATTTTTATCGTGTTAATTAGAGATAATGAACGTCGCTTAACCTGTCAGTTGGGATAATCTTCATCTAGATATTTCTACAATTATGAAACTAAAATATAACAACTTAATTTCAAATTGATCGATTTTAATTCTTCCAGATACGACGTAATCAGAGCGAGGATGTGTACGAAGGATCGTGTCTCTATGAATACGATCAAAGAAATACTTATATGTGGAATCTGAGCAGAAATTCGTTTATCTACTAATGCATCGGACTAATTTTTACACCTAGTAATTTAAGACGCTAGTGAGCGTGTCACAGTGGAAATGGCAGGGTAATCATCGTGCTAATTATCGAAATATTATCAAGCGTTATGTAACCGCGTCTCATGCGCTCGGTCAGATCCCAGTTGCGTGCAATTTTGCGCGTGCATTCGACTATCGTACGAGTACACGATACACGATATAGTCTTTACACGCTACAGAGTCAGTCACGAAAGTCTACGTATACCTATCGGACCTTGTATCTGTCTTATTGAAGAAATTAAAAACTCGCAGCCGCAAAATTATTTATACTCTCATACCAACAGGATTATTAATACATTTCTAAAAGCAATGAAACGAATTAAAACATTTAACTGTAAGATTTAAGAATCTTGGGATAAAATTACGCTACAAGTTACAAAATCTCTAATTTGTTCAACGTCATTGACATAGCAGAACATTATCGCCGCTTATGTAGGCCACCTAGACGATATTAATAATTATCTTAATTATCGTAATTAATTTTAAGTCTACTACACTTTTACGAATATTTTCACGTATAACAATTTTACGTATATAATTTTTCTAACGCATTATATTTCATATCTCTCGACTTCCTTTTCTAAATAAAAGATCGTATTACTTTTTAACAATATGTGTCTCGATTCACAGAATTCACAGAGCTAACGCTTTTACTATAATATTTTACATTTAAAGGACATATTATATCCCTTATTTATTAGTATTTACGTATTGTTTATAGTAAAAGCGTAGGTTCTCGTGACTGACGTGTATTGTGCACAGTGTACGATCAGCGGTCGAACAATCCACATTCAGAGTCGGGAGCAATGAGCTTATCTTGTGTGACGTGCACGCTAACTGTGTAAGCGGCCGTGTAATCGTCCCGCCGCCGATGCGCGTGCACATTCGTCACCAACACAAGCGCGGTTCGCGTGCACTCGCGCGAATGCTCGGCGCGCCACAAACGGGCCTACGCCCTCGTTCAAATGTTACGCTTGGCACACGCTCCGCACCAAAGAACCGGCGAATCGTACCTTTTCAGCCGATGCCAAGTTTCGATGCTCCTTTCGACGCGCTCCGACCATCGCACAAATACTAAACTGCTCTCCTTACAATGTCTTACTTGATCATTTTGAAACGGAGCGAAACTAAAGTTTTATCGTGCGTGACGCGCTTGTCTTTTTCTCATTCAATAAAACAAAAAATCTAATTATTGTTCTGTAACAGCCTGTACGACACGTATGTATTTACCTAAATGTTTGAGAACTCGTACAGTTCCATAAACCGTACCCCCAAACGTAGAAAAATGACAAGACTAATGCAGTTATCAATAAATGACGTCGCCCATTCACGGTAACCGTGTTTCGCGATCGACGACCGTTTCTAAAGGATTGAAAAGCAAAGAACGTATCTGGAAACACGAAAAAATGCTAGATAGAACATTTTAACCGAGTACAGTAGAATTCCATTTATTGAAAGGAAACTTTAAACTACAGGTGCTAACAACACCCGTGTGCTTCTGTCGCAAATCGACTAAGGCATTTTCACGCTTACAGCGTTAGTTCCACTCATACTCCAACGTAGTGTGAGCGAATTCCAGTATAGTCTGAAAGCCAAACGTGTTCCCTTCCCTCGCAAATCGAATACCAAACTTTTGACTTTTCCTTCTCTTTCGTCGCGCCTACGTCCGATTGCGTAAAAACCATCCTCCCGTCTCGATTATTTCTAAGGAAACTGCGACTCACAGTTTGGAACGATCGGCAGAAGCGAAGAAGTATATCTGGCGGCGTTCGAAGCAAACGGGGATTTTGTTCGCGTGTTACGTAAGAAACAGCGATCGAGGGGTGTATTTGGCGAACAATGGCGCGCAGAGATATTACGAAAGTGGAATGAAAGTTTGAGCACGGAACCTTTGTATTCTTCGAACCTAATTCGATAATAGCCTTCGATCAGGCTTTTCGTAGGAAATGCTCATTTAATAAAGCAACGTTTCGCAATAAGGCTTATACCTTTTGTGCTAATCGAGCACGATCAATCATGGAAGATACGTGGCTGTAAAATTATACCGTGGCAAACGAAAATTCTCTAACGGACGCGTTCGCTGTTGGTTGGTAAAAGTAATTCTTTCCTTGGCGATGCAATACAGCGAAAAGGTCAAGAGACTCGATCTTTTCTCGCTAAAGGAACGGCAACTTCTGACGAAAGGCAACCCATGATCCGCGACGAAACAACGAGAAAGATTAAAAGAAAGATAAGTGGCATAAACACATTGGAAGTTCGATATAATTGGAGTATTGGAACAGACACCGTATCGATATCAATTTACGAATTTTAATCCTATATCGTATTGTGCCGAAAACGTGTATGCAAATATTTGCCCATTGCTTAGAAAATTACGGATAAATGTTCATCGCGAAGGTATCTAGTAAATACAATTATAATTGGAGAATTTGTTTCGCGAGATAAGAAGTTACACAGATGCAAAACGGTCTAAAGAGTATCGTTTTATACAAATTTCCTACACTTAGATATCAAATTGTTCGAGTATATCTTCGATATGTATCACTGTCGATGATTTCGCCATCCGGTTAATCGAATGCTTAGCGGCGAGAATGGTCAATTGAAATTTGAGCGCATCAGGTGTGGAAAGTAGAATTCAGTGTCGGTAAACGACGAGGCCCAGAGAGATCGGTCGAAGAGATTAAAATGCGCTCGGACTAGTTGAGAAGGCTTCCGTTAATGGACACGGTCGATGACTTTAAGACCGAGAAAAATCAAGAGCTGACGGAGCACGTTAGAAAAGCGCTTTCCATTGGCGATGTTTTCGTGAAAGTCAGTTCGATCATTCTTGTTCCGCTAGGATAGAGTCGAACGATAATCGTCCAACCGTAAGAATAGATCGTCAGATCGGCTTTTCTTTGTCGATTTTCGCCATTGGCGTCAGCCAAGCCGACGCTTTCAAATTATTGCAAAATCAAAGATAAGCGTGAAACCCGAACCATGTGTATATATTTCTCGTTTCGATCTTTTAGCTCGGACATGCAAAAAGGTAAAGAATCTGCAGTAGAGTTTTTCTATTATAACGTTGAAAGTGCAATAAAAATACGAACAATACACGACAACAAGTTATGGACGGTACTACGTACTCTTCTAAAAACTTTCTTACGATTGAAGCGCAGTCGTACGAATTTCTCTAAATTCGAGATAAAGGTAGACGTCAATCGAACGACTGTCTGTCGCAGAAAGAAAGAAACGGTGTCATCGACCCACGGAAAGAATCTACCAAGTTTCATTGGCTCGCCCGGTTCCTCGTGACTTTCTTGACCGTTATTACCGTTATTCCAAACGTCGGACTACCTTTCCAAAAGAGCAAGAATCTAGGAACGAGTTCTGCTTGCTTGAAATTACAATCGGTCAGCGGTGTGCCGGTACACGGAGCACGTGCGTGCACCTAACCATAACAGACCAATAGTTAAATGCAGAGCAATCGTTATCGCCTTAAAGCGACTCTTATCTACTAACGACAATCGTTTTCTCTCGTTTTCTCCGGACGGGGAGGAAGGTCTGGCGCCTTTCGTAACCTCCGCTTTTTTCCACTTTACGATATCGATAGAGCCTATTGGATATTGACCCGCCAAGTCCTATTAACCCTTCTATATTAATCACTTTCATCAGCAGTTTCAAATGTCTATTTTATAGCAATGAGCCAAGAATAATACGAAAAGACGCGTATGTGATGATAAAACACGCTTCAAAAATAAATTTGTCTAAATATATCGTTCAAAGGGGAAAGAACATGGTAAGTTTACCTTCTGTCTGTTATAGAAGCACAACTTAAACTAGGAAAACAAGCAACGACGTTAATACAATGGTAACATAGACACCTGTGATTCAGGCAAATTCGAAAAACATAGACTCAGTATAATTTTTCATTCTTTTCCATTTGTCACGGAATCCAATGTCTTAAAATAGGTCTCAGCGATGTCGGAAAAGTTTCAAAAATGAATCCAGCAGTTTGTTTAGAAGTTACCGCAGTTACTACGGGACGTATTGTGCTATTAGCCTCGAAAGGGTCAAGTAACGAAAAGTGAGCGTTAAGCGCGTAGGTTTTAATGGGGAATTCTCTGAAAACCATCACGCAGCACGTGACAAATGTCATTCGTACAACTCGAGCGGAATACCAATGGACAGATCGGGTGCTACTAGCGAAGTAACGGTATATGGAGAAGAGAGAAGATGTCGGCTTAACCCAAGGTAACCGAACCCAGCTAACACATCGTTCTTTGTTTCAGTCAACCTAGTTCTCCATCGAGTGCGTAGGTATTCGGCATCATACGCCGCATCATTCGGGGTCAATGGAGAACAAGGTCGATGAGTCTGCGGAGAAACGACGCATTGCAGGACGCTTCTCCGATATTAACACAAAAATTACCCAGCCAATCAAACCGTCGTTTTTTAGATTGTGGATTTTTATGTATTTATACAAAAGTGCAAATTTATGCAAAATACACGTAATACGAAAAATACCCAAAGTATAACGTTTCCAATAATATTTGCTAGGCAAAACAGTTTTCGATTAAAGTTCTACTTTCTCTTTTTTAACTATATTCACAAAAATATGAATTTACATAAAAATCCAGTCTAATGACGATAATCATGCCATGTCGTACGTCTTATAAAATCTTTTACGTAATACATATAGTATACCCAGAAAAGATTTCTATAAACGTTACGAGTTAATTCTAAGTAAGTATGTATATCGTATCACGATCAAATATTAAATATCAAATATTGGTATTAACATATTGCCACGTATTAAAGATCGATAGTTCTGGCGTTAACAACGCGATCTTCCCGATAGAAGAATAACAGCGATAAAAGTTCTTTTCGTTCCTTTTTGCACCTCGCCGTTCCGCCTCAAGGGTGATTCGGTCGTTTGCGCAAGTTATCAGTTTGCCGCAGCGTGCGCAAGTAATTCAGTTAATGAGCACGTGCAACGTAACCGCAAAAATAATTCACGTAGCTTTAGCTTACGATTTCTTCGCGGATCGCGTTTGCAGTCTCCTATTTTAAAGCGTGTTAATGCCATTCCGAAAGTTTCTACCAGGGAGGAAACATCGTTCCGCGTTACACTTTCGTTCGAGACAATAGGCATTTTTGTCGACCGTCCATCGTTTCTCATCGATTTTACGTTTTCTTTTCACGTACGATTTCACACGGGGACCAGCTAGTTAATTAACCGCGAGACTCGAGTAAGATGGTAACGAGGAAAGCGCGTACAGGGGGAAAGTGCGCCACATTCGTCTCACCTTCGAATCCCACGAGCTCTTACGCTTGTGCTCCATCGCGACGGTCATCTTTCAGCCGTAGAAACGATTCCTTTCAGCTTCATCAACGTTTCTTCGGTATATTTGCCGCGTGAAGGCGCGCCAACGTCATCGTAAAACTGAATTTCGTTTCGTTTCGTTAGCCTTTGCCGACTATCCCCCGAATATCGATTTACGCTCTTAGTTTCTATGCACTGTACCAAATACCTCCGATAATCGTCCGTTCTTTGCGAGGCAACAACCTTTATCCGACGAGATTAGTTCCATGTACTTGCGTTTCCACGCTTTGTCCTCCTCTTGCTCCGGTTCAATATCGTTCGCTTCTTGATACCTATGCAAAAAAAGTCAGCAATTACAATAGGACGAAACACGCGCGCGTACAAACACAAACATACGCGTATACGTATACACAAACACGAGTATTTGAGACGCGCCGCCGACTGCTATTAGGAATACCACGAGCGAAGAAATTAGTGCACTTGGCGCAAAATTACGCGATATCCGAAAATCTTATCCGAAAGAATGCACTTGACACTGTCGCATTGCGCCTTTATTAGTTTCTTTAATCTTTACCACGTACAGTCGGTCTACACAGATTTCAGATAATTCACTTTCTTCTATCAATTTTTTAATCGTTACTTTCTTCCATAACGTGCCTGTTAATAACGCGATGCAAAATATCGGCCAGCGCTATCTAACACAGGTGCGCGGGAATAATCATGGACAGCTGTCGTGAGAAATTCAGACTCGATTTCCCAGACGAATAAAGTCGAAAATTAGCGAGGAATTTTTTATTTTTTTATTTTTTTTACGTTCGATTGCATAAACGGATCGATAGTCGAGACTGGCGAGGAACAATTTCTTCGATCGAGTCGGAGCCGACTACGAGCCAAGGAGACTGTGTCGAACGAAACCAGACTGCCAGGGGAACGGAGACCCGCTGGTTAGATCGCTCCTTCGCTCCTGGATGCACTTTCACGTCATTACCGGTTCTCCACGACACGATACGACACGACGCAACGCGACGATTTTCGAAGCTTCGCTGGAAAACCGAATATAATCGAATTGCCTATGATTTTGTGCGAGATCGTAGCCCATAGATCGCGAATTTTTATACATTTGTGGGAGACTCAAAGATTCAAAAATGCATAGAAACACGTGTAGGAAAATATGTACAAAGGCCACGAGTGGAAAATATGATAAATCATATTTCTCATCTTTCATAGGATTTTTTGAAAAACACGATTACGCGTGGAAATGTTTCAAAGAACGCAGCAGGATCGATCAATATTAGTCCGCATGATTTTCCGTTAAAAAATATCTTAAATTTCATACGTGTTAACTATAAACGCTAGAATAATTACCTATATATATAATTATAGAATAATTAATAAGTGGAGCTTTGGTGGCATTGATAAGAATATAAATTTGCATAAATTTCCGCAGTCGAATTGTACGAGATAGTCCAGACGTCGGTTCATCTTGATAAATAAGACGCGGAATATCCAAGAGTCCAGCGAAACGGTGGTCTATGTAAAATTCCATGCCACGTTCGAATGTGAAAGGTTGTAAAAAAAAAAAAAAGAAAGAAATCTAACGAATATTTTTAGCTTTAACCTGTTCCCAAGGAATTTGGCTACGCTCGAAACTGCTCGTTCGGATTAACTTTTCAAGGGTAACTACTTAAATCCTGAATTCCGTGGAACAACATTGGCTACTATCTTTCTTATCCTCGAGACAGCAGATTGTCAATGAACTTATTTCCACGTTATAGTATATCGCATTCTTGACGTACGAGTGCACTATCGAATTTCAAGGGTAGATCGCGGATGGAAATTAATGCTGTCTTTAAACAGTATCGATTTCGATTACGACTAAGACCGTACCACCTGCGTTACACTATTAGGATTAATACGAAGGATAAGTAAACACGTAAGAAATATATTTCTTAACATGCCGTTTGAAAAAGACGTTCGAGAAATGTTCCGAGAACACGAAGAAGATGAATATTGTACAACTATTATTAAATACAAAACATATTAAAAAGGGCTGAAAATAAACATTAAAAGATACAAAATAAATCACTGACACAATAATAATACAAAAAGATAAAAAATACCAAAGGAATACACAAGTAAGGTGATTTTTATAGAAATTATTACAAGATACAGAGTGTACTGAAAAGAATTGGAAATAAAAGTACGAAAAGATAAAACAACGTTAAAAACAAAAATATATATACACAGGGAAGAAAAATAACAAGATACAAAGATATATATATTTTTAAACGTACCTTTCTTTTTGTAAATCCTCGTGTGCGTAAATCTTTCGCTGGTTGATCGTTCAATTTGTATCACTGTTACGAACCATTCTTTTTATTCGTTTCTTTTCTCACAATCGGATTTTATTTATTCACGAAAATGATCGTACACGTGAGATATACACCAAGATTCATACAGCATCACCGTTTCGTTTCACTGGAAAAAGGTTGGCTGTTATTCGATGACAGCTGTGTCGGTCGTACCGGAAACATTTCCCTCTTCGACTGCCGGGAACGTTAAGTTGGCCTTTCACACTCTACGAAGCAACCGTGCGCTCGTCAAGGCGATCCTCTTTCTTCGTATCACAGAAAGAAATAACCGTTAACGCGACAGCCGAACCTTCGGGGAGCGTGGTATACACACGAATGTGCACTCGACAGACTACCGCCACGATTAATGACCCCGAGAAACGTACACGCGCCCTTCTCCTTCACAGAAATGCCTCAAGTATATACATATACCGTTTACCTGTTGCCCGACTAATTGTTTACAATTAGGTCTATCCTTATAATCTAAACGTATTTAAGTTACGTAAGTAAAATAATGTACAATATAATTATGTATTATGTATAACGTATACTATCAATAATTCATAAAGAGAAATATCTTTAAAACATGTTAAAAAACATTTAATCGTGAAACGATTGAACGATAATAACTTTATTAATCTAGCGAGTAGGAAAAAATTGTTTGATTGACACAGTTACGAGAATCTTCGCTTTCAGAAATTGTACAAACATTTGTTCAAGGTTTACGCCAGTAAGATTGCTACACCATATACGTAAATCTTTTCCATACACGTATTAGTTCTAAATAATTTACTAAATACCGATGGTACGCGTTCTCGCTCGTTCACCTACATATATGCTCGTTATGGACTAGTTTGATGAACGATCGGTAACTTGAGCTCGATCCGATGGTTAGAAACTACCAGATACCTAAACGAGAAATTCATTTACAACTAACTTATACGGCTTAAATCTACCTCACACGTGCTACTTAACTCACATGTGTACTATGTTAACAAACAACTCGACGTATCCCAAAAGGACTTTAACCATCTTGTTACGTTACGCTTTCTGATAAATTCCAGTCGAAAGGAAAATACAGGTGTGAATAAACCGGCTGACGCGATTTGAATACTTAATCGTTCAGTTTATTCGTATGAGCAATTAAATGATACATATACATGGTGTGTATGAATTACGTGTCTCTCACTTAAGTCTAATACATCGACAGCGATCGGAGGCGCGTACAGAGCATCGAACGAAGCAAAGTACCGCCACGATTGCGTAGTTACGTTAATGATACTACTAGTCCGTATTGAAATTACTTAAGAGCCTCACGGATCCGTTTCTCTGGCGAGATACGATGCTGGCACAATTTCATAGATCGGTGTCGTACCAAGCTGCAACCTGGTTATTATCTTGCGGGGGTGCAGGAAGCTCTCCTAAATGATCGAAACTCAGGTCACCCTCGTGCGCTACGTCCATAGTGTCCATCGCGCCATATGTCGACCCTCCACCTATTTCCAACCCTTGCATCGAATCTACTGGTATCTGGTCATAACCTGTTTCGTACAAAATTTACAATGAACCCAACGTGTAGCCCTTTACCTTACTACATTTAATCGAAAATAACTACAGCGTCAATGATTCTGTGAAAATGTTCTCAACCCAGTAAAGCACAACCTTGCTAGATAATCGCGACATTAGGTTCTCTCGCCGAGATACCATTGCTTTTCGTTCTCTGATATTATAAAGCAGGAACAGAAAGCAAACGATTATTCCAGATCATGGAAGTTTCGTTTCTTCTTGATTTGCGATACCGACGCTTTTAATCTATTAACCGGGTCGTCCCTTGAACAAAAATATTCTGTAATTACAATATGAAATTAAAAATTAGCGACAAAGATAAATTTCTTAATGATGAAGAAATATTTCAGTTACATCGACTTTAGACTTTGCGAATATGAATATGGTATAATTAATTTTTAACAAAAGTAGGATGTACGAATAGATAGGATATTCCTAAGTAAAAGAATTATATTGAACAGGTTCAATAACTTTTCCCCGGTTAATAGGTTAAAAAACTGCGTGAAATCAACTAAATTCGAGACAAATAACGAGTAGAACGATAGCCACGAGATGCATTCGATTGAACGTAAACGAAAAATGACAAATAGAAAGCCAAAGTTTGAATTCGCGCGTATAACTGATAATACTTGATAACAAACTTTCTTCGCAATACTCGTTTCCGCGACAGCACATTTCTGACAAACGTATCTTATCTAATTACTTACGAATACTTATCTATGCTTCTTTCCACCATAAAGTACGTTCACTTAGAGGAAAGATGATAAAAATACAAATATATCATGCACAACATTGTATAAATAGATAAAAAAATAAATAAATAGACACGCTACGTATGAATCTGTCGTACTCTTGATAAGAAACAAAAATGAAAAAGAAATTGAAACATTCACAAAACGTGCATTATGTGTAATATTTACCAAATTCAATAAAACGTGTATCGTATGGCCAGGATATATAAGATACAATGTATAAACTATGAAAAGCGTGTGAAAGAAGACATTTAGCGATTAGTCACTAAAGCAGATAACAGAACAGTACGTAAGAGCTGAGTATCACCTATGTTACTGCGAGATACTGTTGATAGCCTGTATTTTAATATAAGTCCGTGGGTTAAGCTGCTGTTAAAATAACATAGAATTAAATGCAATGCTTTCTTCTTATCATCGGTTGTTTTTTTTTTCTTTTTCCTTTTTTAGAAATGAGAGTGTTACCAAATTTTTCATTTCGTATATCGCACAAATAGGGGGAGGAAACGAACACGAGCACAGGAATTCGCATTACCAGTGATTTTCTGATGCAGAAACGAAGGGAACACATTTCGTTTGAAAGAGGTCTTGATAGCGAGTGATTCTTGGGTTACATTCGTTACAAGGCGTATCAAAAGTTTCGAAGATCGCACCGTTAATACCGTGGGGAAGGAACACCGTAAAAATTCACTTGTAAATTCATCTACGTCCGATCGACCGTGTCGATCGTCCGAAAGCAATTAATCGGATAAAAAGGATAAGGCTCGTAACTTACCTTGCGGTTGATACCCTCGACCTCCGTGGCTGCTGTGTACACTAGGAGGTCCTTGTCCATACATACCGTCATAGCCTTGATCAGGGCCAAGCATGTCCTGAAGAGATTAGGTAGCTCAGATCAACACAAAACGTATCTTCCTTTACAGGCGTGTCTTTAACAGCCGGCGAGGGTAATACGTCAAGATACTCGTGTCGCAGTATCACCGACAACTCCGCGTACGAAAACATCGTTTAAAGGCATTACAAAATACGTGGAACATGAGTAAACGTGTGACGCGTTTATAGCGTTTGAGAAAGTAATCGCGGATGGCTTTATGTTATTCAACTTATTATGGTGGGGGATGAAACACGAATGATGATGAAACGCATTCTCATGCATAACGTAATGTTGCAATCTAAGGATATATCATAATAAAATCATCGCTGTACATTTATTACAGGTTCCATTGCTCCATTAGGCATATTTCATTTGAAACTTTTCAGCGAATATGGAATAGCGTGAAAGGTTGAAGCATCGATTTCAACGAGAGTTATAGTGAATACATACGTAGAATTTGTCCAAATATTATGGGTGATACTCGAAAGTTTTTCGCCAATTTTATGATATGTGGGTTTAAAGTTTGAAGTTTTTACTCTCTAATCGATTTAATTTTCATAATTGTTACCTAAGTTGTGCGAACTGGAATAATGGATAACGACATTCAGTTTTGCAAACACTATCTAATTATATATTGCTAAACTTACATGAAGGGGACGATTACGTATGCGAGTACCTGTTACTAGTCAGATAAAATTGCTGTATCGTTATTATGCCCTCGTGGCTTAATTTACTTAACACGATGTAACCAAGTGTGAAAGGGAAATCTGATGCTTGAATAAATTAGCATACGAACCGATGACAATCTGTCTTATAAAAATCGGCTTACGCGTTTACTCCTAGAATCTATTCGAAAGCTAGCACGGTATAGCATATACTAAAATTTTATCGCAGCAGCACATGCCGCTAGATGAAAACAAAAAAAAAAACAATCGGGGCTATGTTACAAGGTGTTTATAAACGAATAAATTTAACCACGGCATAAGCGAAGCATGCATCGGTATTATGTATGGATTACGATACCTGTAGATCTGGACCCATCCCAAAGTCAGCGTTATTCCAAAGGTTTGTATCCTCGCGTAACAAAGAGTTGGTGAGCTCCATGGAGAGTCGTTTCTTATATTCTTGTGGTTTATCTTCGCTCATGCGGAACAGCACAGCTGCCGCATAAGTCGCGACACCTTCGTTTCTAGAGTGAAGCAACTCCGTTAAAGGAGCAGTAGCACCTTCTTGTTCGATCATTTCGGCACCTTCTTTGTCCGCGGCAAGTTCGCAAAGTACGCCAGCTGCGACGCGTTGAATATTTTCAATCTCGTTAAATAGCAACTAAAATCAAGATACAAGCGCATTAGAGCAAATTATTAACATCGAGCAAACTAAAGGAAACCAAGTTTTGAGGAAAATGTATATTAAAATTACCTGTACGAAGATCGGAATTACGTTCTGAGATCTGATAATGACCCTGTTGTGTGATTCCCTCGCGAGGATATGAAGCGCTCCCACAGTACCTTCCACTATTTCCTCCATTCGAACACCGCCATCCGCGTACGCGCCTGATGTTTGCTGACTTCCAGTACTTGCCACGGATGAACGTTGTTGCTAAAGTGGAATTGATCTTTTTTACACAAGTTCTAACTTAGATAATCAAATATACGGAATCGCTTCGAAAGGAATGCTTACTCGTTGTGTCTCGGGGAAAGCACGCATCAGAAGCCTGACCAGATGATGAATCGCGCCGTGGTCACGAAGCGGGCCGTGATTCGCGGGACAAAGCGCCAAATTGCGAATTAATCCTATTACAGCTTTAACCAATGGCCAACGTGAAGGCGGGTGTAAAAGTTTTACTATGACCTGAATTCCGTAATTTAGGCGGACTGAATTCTGTGCCATTTCCGCTTCCACGTGACGTGACGTTAGATGACGAAGCGCGCATACCGCTGGTTCGCTGATCTCCTCCCGACTATCCGCGTAAATGATTGTACGTACAAGAGCGTCGACACCTCCCACTTGGCATACTGTTACCTTATTACGTTGATTATTGCAAGTCAAATTCGACAAGATACCAGCGGCACATGTAACGACATTTACGTCGGTAGAGCTAAGAACTTGTACAAGACTCTGTAATAAACCTTCTAATCCATCGACTTTGGTGCCAGCGTCCGATAAATTTCGTAACGTCCACAAACAATTTTGGACGAGTCTCTGGCTTGGATTACCGAGATGCATAGCAAGAGCTTGCATACCACCAGCTTCGACTATCACCGGTTTATTACTAAGACAAACGGACAACACTTTCAAGGCTCTTGAAGTCGTCCATAGAAGCTTCTCATAATCGTAAGAACGCATTATGCGTACCAACTCTATTGGTCCTTGAGAAGCTAATATAATTAATTTGCTCTCTTGATTACCGTATGCAAGAATTTGCAAGCAATCGGTTACTATAGCTAAAAATTTGACGTTATCCCGCTGTAGTAGTGCAACCATTTTCTGTAATCCACCGGCAAGCCGTACAGCCATTTTAGAACCATCCTGATGTAAAAGTAAATTATGGAGAGTTGTGATTGCGTAAAACAATACGGATTCCATTGGAGAACTCAGAAGCTTCACAAGAGCTGGTATTCCTCCGCTTTTGAAAATGGCCAGCAGACCTTGTCTATGATGAGACAAATTGTGCAAGGTGCCGACTGCTGCTTTGGTCGATTCAAGGTCATCACTGTTCGAAATGGCACGAACTAAAGCAGCTACCATTTGTGAACTGTTCATAATAGCATGACGAGATGCTTCCTTCTTGGAAAGTTGGTGAACTACCATCGCTGCTTTAGACACAACAACTTGGTCCTCGTCGTTTAACAACTTTATTAATTCTGGTATTGCACGTGTTGCGAGATCTGCGTCATCCTGATAGTTTATCAAATTGACAACCGCGTGCTTCAACATTTGACTCGGTTCTGCCAATCTCTGAACAGCTGTAGGTTGAGCCGGATCATACTGCGTTGAAGGAATTTCTATACCCTCCTCCAATGTTTCAGGAAACATAGCTGCGCGAACACGCTGAGATCTTGTATGATTCAATTGTTGATTCATTTCATCGACTTGATCTTGAGTAAAACCCTGTGCAAATCCTTGATCCAAATCAAACATCAGCTGATCACCTTCCATCTCGTCATCCTCTTTGCCTGACAAAGATGGCGCCTGGGTGACAGTGCCAGAATGTATTCCTGAATCACCCATGTAAGAATTTTGCTGCCACATCAAAGTTTGTTCTTTGGCAGATCCCATGGGTAGATCACCCAAACCCTGATAATTCCCGTGAGACACTACAAAATTAATTGCACAAAATGATACAAATGTTCTACATAATATACACGATATGTCATAGGTTGCCAACAAAAGATTACTCACTCGGTCTGGATTGATTCGAAGACATTTGATAACTCATGGCTCCTACGGGAGAATCTATCCACACCTAAAATAGAAGAAAACCGTGCTATATACATCTATAACGCAACCATCGCTTGCATAAAGTTAGTATAAGTTTAAAGGGACAAGAGAAAACGAAACATTAAAGCACGTATAAAGTACTTTAACGCGTAATCACGACGTTATCACGATATTCAAACGCGCCCAATGTGGCGTGAACATCGTGAAAGGGAATACGAAAATATAATACGAACTGGAATACACTTCTGTGTCGGTTGGCGCACAACTAATAAGAAAAAAAAATGTCTTCGATCACACGGGGGAAAGTTTCGTCTTCTCGTTCAAAGTTTTGAAGACGCCACGACGCGCATAGGGTCAGTGCACTGTATTGCGAAGAATGGAAGGAGGATGCAACTACGCGGAATGTGGGCACGATCGAAAGATTCCTCTGAGCGTTGTCGCAGCTTCCACTTTTACATTGGAACACGAGCGGGGGACGCGGTGGTTCGATCGAATACGGTAGGAAATCGTATCTCTAGAGATGCACACGAGGTCGCGAACGATACTCGATTTCCAAAGGTAGAGGGACGCGCGTGGGCGTGCGGCACAACAAAGGCTCTGAGAATGCAATGCATCACCATTTTCCGAGGATCCACGAGCGGCGGAGAGTGGAGTGCGGAGAGTGGCAGGGAAGCGAAAACGGAAGGAAGGGGCAACAAGAGAGCTGACTACGATACATTAATGGAAGAGAGAAAGGGGACGAGAAAAGGAGAGAGAGGAAGAACACTTTGACACACCCAGCGTAAACACCGCCGTCACGGAAATGACAATTTTTTTCCTATCGGTCGATGTAATGGCGAATGATAAAATAATGCTGTGCTTACCGTATAGCGAGGATCGACCGAAGGCGACTTCGTGAATCGTGCTCGAACGAGGACACGAATGACTCACTACCGTACGCTCGATCCACCAAATTCCCGTTTGCCCCCGACGCTCAATCCACCTATCTCTTCTCCGTACGGAGCTCTTGGCCTTTCTTGCCTCGAATCCGTCAACTAAAGATGGCGGAAAACGACGCGGAACCTTCGATTCTACCGCCACCTGTCGTCTGCACTGATTCGAGTCTACAGTGGTGCTCAATACCCATAATGTAACCTCGATTAGCTCGGTTGTTCGTAGGAGAATATTTATCGATTTTTACCCCTTGCGAATAGTCGATCGTATCTAACTGAAACTCGTTTACTTCACTTCCGAGAATTCTCTAATTAATTTATTTCCCCTGAATCCTATACTTGTATTAACTGATGCGCACCTTTCGACGCGAGAATCGCATCTGTAAGTATGTGCATACTCGCTCGTTGCATTCTAAGTTTAAGGTTATATGCAAATTGAACTCGACGGAAATAAAAAATACATGGTGAAACGTACAAGTTATTTTTCCAGTTGAAATTAATCGATCTGCAATTTACATGAGTTTCGTAAGTATCGTGTATGAATAAATTTACGGATACAACCGAGTATTTTCGTATATACTTGGTGATCGGAAAGAATGAAACCGATCTGCCGGTATGTCAGAAAAAAATATGCCAGATGTTGAAACTAGCGATACTCTATAATGTCCCAGTACCTCACGTACGAAGACTGAAGGATAATATGCTGCAGTCGGGGAGATCAATTTCAATTAAAAGACAATTCCCTAGGACATGGCAATTTTTTAATGGATTCGTGGGTATTTGTCCATCCACGGTAGTCGAGAATTTCTGATCGAGTTCAGGAGTAAATCGTGCAGCTAGACAGCTAGAATGCGCACAAAATAACAGACACTGGAGTCCAAAGTAAAATATACTGGCCGTTTGGCGGGAACACCATTCGTTATCGGCTGCGCCCACGCCGATTAATTTTCGGATGCGTGATGGCGGTACCGTTCCTTCCGTTCCGTACAGTGATGATACATTTTATGTCAACGCTGATATTGAACGGATAATCGGAAAAAAGGAAAACGCGTTTTCAAATACATCATCGTGTCGATATTGAAATATCGAAGCGCAAAGCTTCCTGGAATAAATATATTCCCGTTCTTTCAATTAATAACAAGCAATAACTACATTTTGTATAATTTCGAAAATAAAGGAAATGCTTTGTCGCGTAGGAAATCTCGATCGATTCACCGCAAATGTTCGCAATATCGGACGTGCCAACGGCGTGAAACGTCATTCGAGACAATATCGAACTCGCAATAAACTGTCATCTGGGTATCTTGAATTCGTTATACGTTTATATACGAGAATTGTATAAATACTTTAAAAAGTATTATTTATATTTCATTGGTTAACTTGTTAAAACATTCGATACAGGAGAATTTTCTTTTAATCGAAAAGAATTACGTGTTATTTTCGATCCGCGAGAGATCTCGAATAAAATATGTAACATCGAACAGGCGGACAGTTTTACGATGATTCATCGGACAGGGGAATACACATTTTTTTCACGAAATATTTATTTATTTACATAAGTTTCGACTACGACGTATTCTTGTCGGTTTCGTTTATTTATGAGCTTAAAGGGGAATCGTGTAGCCCACGCTTCGCTATGTCGAATATATACTGCCCTCCTTAACCAAATGAGCAAAATCGAACGTTTAGTATCATCGAGTAAAAAAGTAAGCTGAGAAATGTTCGCTTCGCGTGGTCTACCTATCGATCGATCGCTCAGATGATCGAGCAAGTAAGAGATCGAGTTTTCGTTTAGTTTACCCGGTCGATTCTTGAAATTTCGCATGGTCTTCGAAAAAAGCAAGGTACCGTCTTGAAGGCAGACCAGGTAGAGAGCATAGAGGGTGACAGATGCCCGTTCAACGGTGTGTCTCCCCACCTACGCGGCATGCTGCTGACACGAGCGTTTATGTCTGCATAAATTCTCATTTGAGCCCCGATAATAAAGTAAGCACACGAGGGGGACGGACACACGTTGCCCGGTTCGGCGAGCACAGGCTGATACATAGATCACCGCTGAACGCGGGGCAAGAAAAGGGGGAAGAGTCGGGCAGGGTTGTAAGAGAGAAAGAGAAAGACAGAGCGAGGGAGAGACGAGGATTGAAGGGATGAGGAGTTCAGGGGCTGAGAGGTTCGAAGGGGTGGAGGGACCAACGATGGCTAGGCATATATTTATGTGTATCTATATAAGGTACACACGAGCACACGTTGCCTTTCGAACGAGTCACTATACAAAGCTGGACGCACGCACGTACACAACATTCTCGAGATGCAACGTGCTTAATTATATGCATTCTCAGAATCTGCGCTGCTCTCCTCCGCTTAATGCCCGTGTATTCTGCAATGCTTCGTGTTTACGCGGCGAAAGGGAGGATAGTCACCGTGCCTCATTTACCGTTCCATCTTGCAGAAGAAGAGCTAATAGGAGCGTATGGAAATCATCCTCGATCATCAACATTCTTTTCAGCAGATCGACTGAAGATATCGTCGTGAATCACGGCCGACGACTTTGCATCGTTAAATCTCCGTTATTCCATCCTGAGTGATCGGGTTTATATCGTATACCGAGTGATCAAGCACGCGGAAGTTTTAGTCCAATTTCACCTGAAAGTCTGAGACCGCGGAAAGGTAGGAATGATCATTCTCGTCCCGAGGGAAGGGAACGAGTCAACCAGAGAAGTTTCGGAGACACAGTCGTATCGTCTGGCATGGTTGATGGAGTAGTCTCGTGGCTAATGTCGAGCGAGGATGGCGAGTACAGTCAGCGTCGAGGACGACGACGACAAAGACGACGAACGATACCCGATTCATCACTCAGACCGACCTAAGGGACTCACGCAACTCCCAAAACGCAAACGAGTTAACAAAGCGTCGAACACTATGATCAAACGTCTAATGAGAATGTTTCGCGTATTCCGCCAAGTTACGGAAGTTGAAGATTCACGCTTCAAATAGCGATCGTACGATCTCGGTTGCAGATATTTACGATACTACAGTTAAATAATGGAAAAGGCTAGTAATGCTGTGAATGAGAGAGGACTGTGCTGCGAAAGAGAGAAAAGCACGGGAGGGGAAGGAGGCAGGAAGATACGAGGGTAGCGTGGTACCGTGGTACCGTGGTACCGGGGCAGCTCGTCGAGATGGTATCCGGGGCGTGCCTCGTGTACCGCGGCGTCGTCGAATCGAAACCCTTGGCGAAGGTCATCGAGATCAGCGCACTCGGCACGTCGATCAGACGATTTTGTGCGGCACACCTGCGCTCAGGCTTATCCGGTCTGCCCTGAGCGGCTCCTCGCGCGCACAGCGTGTGGGTGCGGGCTGACAGCTCCTATCGGAATGGCTCGGATAGGTTATTGGAGGTCCTCAAATGGTATCGAACAAGGTTCTGCTGGGACGCGCGGGAGGGGTGATAAGAGGGAGCGGTTTCTCTAAGTATCGCGAAAGGCACGCATACTACTACGATCTACAGTACGCACACGGGGCCAGGGAAGCGCACCATATGAACGTCCTGTGCGACGAGACGCGAGTGTGCGTTTACTAGCACAGTTCGAGATCGTCTCGAAGGTACACGTCGATTTCCGTACCGACATATGCGCGACTCTCTCGGCCAGGTAAATGTGTGCGTAAGTCGAATGCACGCGCGTGTACGAGTCCGAGATTGGCCGGTCTACTCGATGCCGAGGGAAAAGATACTGCGGGACGTGGCCATCACTGATGAGCCAACCCACACCGTGCGACAGCGACAAACAGGACAGCACCGGGACAGGACAGGACCGTCTCGCTCGGTATCAGGACTGTAAATCCGGGATTTTATTCGCCCGGTATCGAGGTTTATAGTGTCCTCAGTGGTACGGCCATGTGTGAGTCGTTCGCTCGCGTACGTGTGTCTGAGTTATGTTCAACCGTCTCGCGGCAAGACGTTTGCATATCTCCGCTCTTTCGCTCTCCTATACGAACCAACGTCTCCGGTGGAGACGAACCGTACCAGGGGAAAGAGAAGAACAGGAAAGGACGATCCACACACCGTCGTCTTCCCCTCGGAGGAGAACTCCGTTTACTTCGGTCCGTCATCCTCCGCCTCTGTTCGCGAAACGAGACCTTCCTGAAAAACGCGCGGTTTATCTTGGCCCCTGGTATCCCCCGTATACACCAGGTATTAACCGGCTGTCCGGCGAATCGAATTTATCGGACGGCCTGGCTTTATCGAACGCCCCCACTTAACGTCCCGCTTAATTAGACACCGGCCGACCGGTGTGCTTAATGACGGAGGAGTCCCGATGACGCCAGGACGAGCGCTCCTACTGCCATTCGATCCTCTTTGACGCCCTATCGCCACGTCTGCGTCCCTAAGCTATTCCTTTCTACCGCCCAATTCTCCCTCGACAGGACCACCGACCACAACCGCTCGAAAAACTTTCGCAAACTTTTGCCGCCACTTTTTTCAGTGAACCATTTCCATCTTCTTTCTTTTTCTTCCTTCTACTTATTCTTTACTCGCCCCTTTTGCGCCGACTGCAACTACGTTGTGCTTCGGAGTCGATATCACGATCAGAGAGAAAGGGAGAGAATGAGAGAGAGAGAGAGAGAGAGAGAGAGAGGGAGAGAGGAAAGGAAAACGGAAGTGGCTCGTTATCCACTTGTTTAATCCCTTTCTCTTCTTTCGTTTTCTACCGAAATCGCCTATCGCGATATAAAAAAGAAGAGAATCTTTAATTCGAGAATTCGTACGAATCGCACGGAATCGCGGCAGCTTCCCTTACATTACGGCGTGGCGAAAAAATGGAGGATCGAGGAGGAGGAGGCTTTTGGATAACACCGGTTATGCCCGATGGTCGATGGTAGTTTTACGACGAAAGTTGGAATAATCGTACATGTTCCCGCTACCGGGTAACTTTAATATGGCAAGAAGATAAAGTCGAATGCCTCGATGTTGGCGAAATCGTCGGGACGCATTACGCGGCAATCAGGTAACGATAATTTCCGCGTTACGTGACAGCGATTGGCCGGCACTGCTTGCAAACTCGACGAATACCCTTTGCTCTTTGCTCTTTTTCGCCGACGAAAGAGCGAAGACTTTTCGGCGTCGAGATTTATTTTGTCACCGTACATTGTCCGTTCTGTTTGCCGTAACAGCCGCATCCTGGATCGATATGATATGATCGCGATCGCGTAAAATACACGATAAAAAAAAACTTAGTTTTCCTCAGTTTAGAGATAGTAGATAAGACATTTGAACTCGATGGACAGAGTAAACACGATCGTGTCTTAGAAAAATTCACTTGCTTCGTTGTTCGAGAGAGTTGGCGCCCACTGCGATCATTGGCAAGAAGAGGAAGGCAGAGAAGAGGAAAATAAGAAATGGTTGGTACATTATGGCGCGGTTACGTAGGAGAAGCGATCGCGTTATCGATGTTACGTTAGCCCAACTTTGCTAGGGCTAACGATAAATTATCGGGATAGTATTAGAAATTGATTACGCACCATTGATTATTCGGCCACGAACGCTGGTACGGTAAATAGTGGTTATTCGGCAATAATTTATCAGAGATTAGTATTAGTTCCGTTGTTCTGGTTTACTCCAGCGACTATCGAACTCGCGCAAGGAAAGCCGGAGCTCCGTCCGAGAGGTTGTTCCTGTTGAACGGAAGCGATGACCGCGGAGAGAGGGCCGCCTCGGTAAAAAGCATGCACCCTCGTTCGATGCGGATCGAGCACGGCTCTCGGAGCACGCGACGTTTCGCGACGGGGTTTGAACGATCGGCACGCAGGAACGCCGCGGCAACGGTGACCGCGTAGGAAAGAAAACGAGACTTATAGAAATAAATTCAATTGCAAGAATAATTATCGCCGCTTATCCGCGTATAAAGTAGGATATCCTACGGCAGGACTCGTGACAGGTACCAATTACCTTCATAAATGAGAAGCATTCAATTCAATTTTCATAAATAAGAGCTATTCAAATGAGCGGGGTGAGGTGAAGCGGTGGATAAGAGCAAAGAACGAAGAGGAGGAGAAACAGAGAGAAGAAAAAGGAAGAAGAGGAAGAAGAAGAAGAAGAAGAAGAAGAAGAAGAAGAAGAGGAAACGAAGAAAGAGATGACGAGGATGACGAAGAAGAAAGGCAATCGGAGGAAGGGAAGGCGTCGAAGAAGCTCGAAGAAGAATCTTGGAAGGGGGGAAGAAGAGAGAATCGGTCGAAGAAGGTGGAGAACGAAGGAGGCGGGCTGGCAGCGAGTTTTGGTGGCGGGGAAGTGATCTAAGCGATGCGACAGCGGGGAGTAAGCTGGATATATTGCCGCCTGAGAGCGCGCTGTTTTCAACCAATTATTTCTACTTGTGGTTGCATGACGGGTACGGGCATGGCCACGGCGGGGTGGGTCGGGGGCGGCAATGTACGAGAAAGAGGCGAGTTAATGCCATAAATACATCAGCGTTATGGATGCCAGCAATTATATGAGCCCCGACGAGGTGGAGCGCCTCGTTGTGTATACGTATGTATACACCTATATCCTGTATCTGTCTATATACCACACACTTACGTGTATGTATGACATGATCCTTCGGCCCCGGATACCTCGGCCTCACCTTGGTTGCAACTGGTCCGGTTCTCACGTTAAATCGAATCCACTGCCAATCGAATTATTTTCGTCCATCGGCCGCGTGCTCCTTTCGTCCTACACCTATCCACGATCGTGTTCGTGCTCATCCTGGTCCACGTACTCGATCGCAAATACGCGTAGTATCCGAAGACAACCGGCGTTATGTTTATCGTGCCGATCTGCTATCGGTCAAAGTTTACGCGATGCAGAGATAAAACGATAAGGAACGATACGTCTAACGGAATAAGCGAAGGATGTACGCGATAGAGGAAATAACTGCTACGTTGTGGCATTGCTGCCTCCCCTATTTCGTAAAATAAGCCACGTATACGCGTATACTTATGTGTTAATATCTCGGACAGCACGCGAATCCGATACGAATTTAAGGCAGCTGTAGGCGGTAAGCGAATACGGATATTTTTGACAATATTGCGAATACGAAACGTGCCGCAACGTCAGACTTCCGATCGTTTTCCCAGCGTGCACCGAGATAAGGCCAGCACGGACGAAAATGAATCGAGTGATTTTATTCGCGGCACAAATCAAGAGATTATTTCCTCCTCGCTGGACCTTGGTTTTGCTTATACGCCGCGCCGTACTTCGTGGTCTTGTGAAATTGAATCGTTGCGTTCGCAGCCTTAAATTATACGTCGTCGCCAACACCCACGCGTATCTACCCCGGGATATTCACGCGCGCGCCAGACTGCTTCCACTCGAGAGTCCCTCGTGTTTTCTGGATTAAAACGTTTGTTTCGACGGGATTGCCCCGGCTCGCGACCTCCTTTATCGCTTTGCTCTCTCTTTCCCGGTAACTTTGCATTTTCTTCTGCGCGATGTAACTTGCCTTTAAAACGTTGACCGTGCGTGCGAGGCCGCTTTTAATTTTCAACCAACATCCTCCCGTGCCAGTTTACCCATCCGTCTCTGTGGTTCGTTAACGAAATCTCATCCGCGCCTATACGTATATTTTTTTTCTTTTTTTTTTTTTTTTTTTCTTTTGCAACAACTATACGCGCGAAATTCATTCGTCGTGTCATCGTACCGTCTCGATCGATCAACAGAAACCAAAGAAACGAACACACCCCTGTACGATGGCTGGATGCGCCGTGTAAACTCGGAAAGAGGAGAGGGGAACGAGCGTCCGAAGGACGTTTATCGATCAATCTTGGCGGAAGTATCCGGTGGAGAACGTAAATCGACTTGGCGCAAAAGCTGAAGCGTCTCGCGAGTGGTTGCGCGCGATTCTCGTGCGAGGAGCCCATAATTCTGGTCCGTCCATCGTGCCAGGCCTCCATCCGCGGAGGCGATTGGCCGTAGCCACGGGTGTTCCCGACGCTTTCTGGCCCTGTACTCCCTCTTTCCTTTCCTCCTTGTCGTTTCCTCCTACCTTGGTTCGCCGTTGCCGCCTGGCGCTCTCCTCCTTCGGCATCCTCGAGATCTCTCTTTTAATTCTTGGGGGCTCAATTAAAATCAGGACCGGCTTTCTTTCTCCCTCGCCAACCCCGCCGTCTTCTTATCGGCATTATCTCCGGGAGGCGTCGTTGCGCTTTTCATTGCGCGCACGGCTAGCTTACCGAACGGTCTCTGTGCTGCTAGATCCACGATTCCGTGGAAACGATTCCGTGCTCTGACCGCGATAACTGCTCTCCAATTAGTGCGAAAACATTTCTCCGCTGCTTTTTTGCCGCCGATGCACGACCAACCACCGAACAGAGAGAATTCAATCTTAACGATCTTAAGAACGAGGATTTCGTGACCTCGGCTAACTCCCATGACCTCCGTCCAGCCGTGTTTCTGTGGAAACGAAAGCCGATCGTTCGTCTGGAAATCGAGCCGAGAACCCGGTAAACGTTCGTCGATGCTTTGGTTACGCGAAACCATAATAAGTCGAACGTACACGACTGGGAAAATGGATTTCCATCGATATCGTACCAGCCACTTTTACCACGCTGGATTATCCGGTGCAGTAACCGTACCGGTGATACGTTTGTAGAGTATGCGAAACACGGTAAACACCTGCCGTCGTGAAGATATTGGCTCGGGCAACGGGCACGGAAGGTTCTTTTTAAGCAAAGGAGGAACGGACAGCGAGGGCAAACAAAGTATCATCGACAAGATGTACCGGCGGTCGGTGGTGTACTGTAAATCCTAAAGGACCGTCCATTGAACCGGGAGGACCCGGCTATTAGGACCATCACCGGGATGCTAAATGACATCGGTGGAGAGCGCTTAGTCCGGCTAAGGACGACATAAAGTTGCGTGTACGAAAATGAATGTTTGCTGGAATTTATTATTACCGGGCCTGGCTCGTAATTCAAAGGAGGCTGGCGTTATCTTCATCAGACGATGCACCGGCTCGGACCAAACACCGCGTGAGCCCTCGCGATGTCCACGTCGCTCGCATTAGAACCATTCGTTCCTCTCGTCCGCCCATCTATCCGGCCGCTCGTTTCTCTACGACGAAATTTTTCCACGATCACGCGCTGTCGTAGAGTTCTCGTCGCGTAAATCGACCGTTCTCCTCGCCTATTTCAACGTCGACCGCAAGGTCGCATGCGAAATCAACTTCTATCCACGAATTCGAACGATACCTTTCTCTCTCTTTCTCTCTCTCTTTGCCGCTCTCTTTCCCCGTTGCAGGCGTTATAACGTAAAATCGCATTCTTTATCTGATTCTCGACGCGAGGAGAGGCTACCCTAAAGGTATTCCCCGAATCTGTCGATAAGCGAGAAGATGCGACTGGGTTTGGCAGCCGTTTCGTAGAAATACTCAATATTTACGTCGGTGTTCGATCGCCCGTCAGAATCAGGTAAAGCCAGTAGAAAATAAGAGCAACGGAGGGCAAACCGACGTGGGAGTTACCTACGGTAAAAGAGGGCCGGACATCAGGCGAGTACGCCACAGATGCGTCAGTTGGCAAGCTTTCGGGAAGATGGCGCCAAAGGTACGCTGAGATTCCACTTCCGTTTCCTCGTCAGCATCCTTTTTCCTTTCTCGATTCTCGAGGACATCGAGGACGCACGAATCCTACGAGATAAAAGTACGATCGTATACTCGAAGATCAACGAGTACAAGCGAGGAACAAGATGGTGCGAGAGTGTAGGAAGAACTTGAAAGGTGGGGACGTAGGGGAGGAGGAGGAGGAGGAGGAGGAGGAGGAGGAGGTGGAGGTGGACGAGGAACGCACGAGGATAGGCATGGAACGGATGAAAGAAAAAGAGCAAAGGAAAAAGGTTGTATGGAGTCGAAGGAGAAAGGGCAGTAGGCGATCGCGAAGAAAGAGAAGAACGAAGGAGTGGAATACGTGGCACGAAGGGACAGCAGGTGCTTTGTCACCGCGCGCGACTAGATCCGGCGAGTTCTGGGGCGCTCCTACCAGATTGCGAGTCGCGCGGCTCGCATCCTCCACACGCGTGCTTTTGTACCAGTGACGTCACTGAAATATGGTTGGCCCTTTCTCGTTTGAGTGGAAACGGCCTGTGCGTAGAACGGGCTACGAACGAAGGCAGGCACGAAGGGGTCGTACGCGATGCAGAACCCGAATGGTCGTTGGTACGGGTCTGCGCGAACTCGCGCGGGCCTATGGCCAGAAAAGACAGGAGGAGGAACGTTTTTGTTTCCCGGTGACATTTATTTGGGTGCAAGGGGACGTGGGCTTCTCGTTTTGCATAAGTCAGGCGTGTTTGTGTGCGAGTAGAGGCACCGTGATATAAATCCTCGCACGAGGAGACTGCCCAGTGGCTACCTCCGTCTTTCTCTTCCCCACCTCCGCCACGTCCTCCTCCGCCTCTTCTTCCGTCTCCATCTTCGTCTCTATCTCTATCTTTTCGTCCCTGGCTCACTTTCTCCCTCTCTTTTCCCCTTACCCTAGCAATGCCACACTGTCGTCTCCCCCTTCGTCCCTCTCCTATCTGCGGCCCCCATCTTCTTCTTCGCTCTCCCTTCTCGCCCTTCGCCACTTGACTGGGCTCGGGCGCACTATGGTGCACCCTGTTCTGCATATAATGCACCGGCCACCGTTCCACCCCTCTTCCTTGCCACCCCTCCATACCGTAGGACTCGCCTCCGCACATGCATGTCCACCAGGGTAACGTTGATGACCCACGAAAGGATCATTACCGAGCCAACGGGCACCTCGATGTTCTCTCTTGCCTCTCTCGCGGCTAGCACACGGGATGCTTCGTTTAAATGCCGGCTCGGCTACCGAAAACTAACGAGCCGATAAGCTAGCTTCGGAGCCGTTCTCCAAACACGCGCGCCCCGTTCGCTTTCGTAAATTAGATCGTCCGGGTGCAACGCTCCGCACTAAAACGTCGCTCGAGACGCTTCAACCCCTGTCCTGTCCTACGTTTCGCCCGTGTTTCGACGACTCTGTCGACCTCTCTCCTAGTCGCTGCACGCGAATTTCCATTACCTCGGTTCCCTCGTATCGACGTTATCGATAATAATCTATTTATAACGTTAACGTTAGCGTCGGGGCACGTTCTTTCAGCGGTCGAAACGCGTTCGAAAGATCCGACAACGTAACCCGTCTCGGATACTTTCGCTCTCGACCAGTGCGGTTCCGGCCAGTTTTATTTCATTCGTCGTTATAGTTTATCGCGACAACATGCCGAATCTTAGCGCGGCGAGAAAAGACGAGGGAATAGGCGATAGAGGAGGAAGAGAACGGCGAGGAAGAGAAAGAGGGAGCGAAGAAGGCGCCGAGTGGAAAAAGGAAGACAGCGACGACAGTTTTGGCCGCGAATAATTCAGACGGGGGAGTCGTTTAAACGTCGGAGCACGTCGCCCGACAGGTGTAGGCATCGATTAGCATAAGGTAACGACGCCAACGAGCACGTAAACACGTTCCGGCCGGGCGATCGATGGATCACGATCGCACCGATCTTTCCAGCGATCATGATTAAAGTGGGTCTTTAGAGTGTTCGACGTAACGGATCGGCCGTTCGTCGTAACAGCGTGTCCGTGAGGAACTCGGTGTATATTCTTGGTCGATCCTTCCCCTCTGTTGTCCCCTTTTCTCCCTCCTCTTCTTCTCTCTCTTCTGCCTTTCTGTTCTCTCGAGCTTCTTTCACCTATACGAGTGAAGCCTGGGTGACCTTGGCTGTGATTAACACCCAAGAAAGTAGAAACACCGGCTCGCATATACGTCGACCCGAGTCGGCGGCAGCAGGTTCAAGGTCATCCCGGAGACGCACGGATAATCGACGTTCGTCTTTTATGCGAATACTCGCGGATCGTCCTCTTCGAGGAAGAAACTGGAATGGACGCGAGAAATGAGTCATTCGGCGAGATCTACGAGGGAAAGGAATTTCGCGCTCGGACTTGTCGCATTTCGTAAACGACGCAGCCGTTGCGTCCATCGGACGGAAGTAAAATTCAGGCGAACGAGTGTCCACGCACGATTACCATCGCGATCAACGCGAATCTCCTGCTTCTATGGATTCGATAGATACACAGTCGTAGATTCAGTTGCAAAACGTAACATGACGTCGTTACGATTTCGCGATGACGACCTGTACAGGATTTGCTAAAATGCGTTTAACGATAATTAAATCTGTAATATACGTGTTCAACCGTTAGCCCAAACAGCGTTTTAGTATCTCTCGATAGTTCGATATCGCGCAAGGTTGATATGTTTAAAATTACGAAGAGGGTGTAGAGTTCAACCCTCCAAAATCAAATAAATTCAGGTAAGATTGGATCGACGGCGTATTATTTGAACATTGTTCCCCCGTGAAAGATAGTGTTCGATCGTTAAAACGTGAAATACCGTAACGTTGGCAGCACGAAATTTTAAAGACACTGGTTCGCGCCGCATCCGATCGCTATTCGTCCAACTTGATCCGATCGTATTTCGAATTAAGCTGGATGGTTGGATTATAGGAAAAGTTTACGTAGTCCGTGGTATAATAGCTCGTTACCGAGTCTCATTGTAAACCGGCGATGTTAATGGGGATAGCAATTTTTGCCTGAGGTTGTAGCCAGCGCAGCACTCTCGTTCGTACTACTCTCGTTGTCGTCGGCGTAGCTGCTACCTGGCTCGAACTCACGCGTGTACGGCAAAAGGAGCACGGACAGCCCTTATAAGGGTTGTCACCGTGGTTGCCGGTATAGGATAATAAGATACTACCTCCTTGCTTCTGGATCCCGGACAACGGGCGGAGGCCGTACAGATCGTGACCGTTCTGCCTGTAGAAGACGCACACTCCTTCTCCGACTGCTGTCTGTCTTTCTTCAACGCGTTGCAACGCGTGCCTCGGCTGCCGAAAATCTTCCTTTACGGGGAAAATTCCAACGCCACGTCGTTAACCGCGATAATCCGCCAGATTTTTCCAGTTGGCGTAACATCGAATTCGTTAGAATCGCGATACGGATACGGGGTCGCGTACAGAGTCCCGAGAGCGACCTAAACCGATACGTTACTGTACACACGTGGAGCACACGTATAAGGTGGTGGTCGAGCATCGAAGTTCACGAGGATCGGACGCACTAGGGTCCCGCAGATCGTATCTGCCGAGCGAGTTTACGTAGAAATCCGCGTTCTACCGACGAGCCGGACTAACCTAACTTAACCGCTCTCGAACAGTCAGCCCCTTCGGCTTCTGGTATCGCACTACGAATCGTCTGCTGAATCTTTGGCGCATATATTATCGAACACAGAGACTGTCGCGGAACGTTCCCCGCTAGGAACCGTGGAATTGTCTCGGGCGACGATTATCGACTTCGTGTGGCGAAGACTTACCACGGCCAAGGATGCTAAATTGGCCCTAATTCGAATCCAAAGATATTCCACTTACCCTCGTGGTCGTAAACTTTATACGAAATTCTACGTCAAATATGATCCCGTTGGTTTTCACGGTTTTAAAATCGAACTTCCAATTATAGTCTAATAGGTTTCTCCTGTTCCTGGTTTCTTTAATATTTTTTTCCCGCAAGATGGATCGAAGATGCATCGATCGTAAAGTCGAGGAGATCGCGAATACGAAACGCATTCTTCCGTTGCTGCGTCTCTTACCCGAAAGCCGTGACGTTTATGGGCCCATATGGTGGTCGCTCGAAGCAAGCTGATCGGTTCATAAAGCATCCGACCGCGATTCTCTGGTAGTCACAAATCAACTCAACTGGATCGTTTGGGCCCAGTGTTTCAGCGGTCTGTGGTGTAACCAGGCTATATCTGTCGGAATGTACCTATGGTCTCGCGCTACTTCACCAAGACAAACGAACGCTCTCAGATAGATACGAATGAACGGTCCCAGAGACAACACCGAACCTTCGTCTTCTTCGTGGTCTCTCGTAACGGACGAGCCGCGGTGTGATACACGTAAAGCGACGCCCTTAAATCACCACGGACCCGAACGCCACATCCTTCCTTCCCTTTCCCTCCCCAGCCCCCTGTTCCCCTTTCCCTGACCGCCCCAAACCCTTCTCCTCATTTCCTTCCCTGGCGACTCCGAAGAAGGCTCACCACGTTGGCCACGTAGAGAACCTTCGGCCTTAAAAGAAAGATGGATTTATAAGGGCCCAACGCCAGGCCACGCACAGTTTCGGCGATTCCTGCTCGTTTCCACTAGCCACTCGCGTTCTCGTTCGTCTGACAATTAGGTATAGGACGTACGCAGCGAAAGGCTGCGAGGATGATTAACGGGACAGAGACAAGGGCAGTAACTGCTTTCACATAATTTTGTTTGTGCAAGTTTTTGGCAAGTCGGAGTAACGTCGATTTTTATTAATCTGTTCGTTTCGTTACATAGGTAGGCAATTATCAAAGTTCACTTACGTACAAGTGCACTTATGTAACGTAAACAGTCAGCGATACAGCGTTATCCCTACGGTCGAGTCTCGTTTATCAGACATAATCACTCAGACCTGATTCCTTTACCTAATCGCCTTTTCGGCTCTTTATTACTCGTACATCTATCGTTATCGGCTATCGGTTACTTCCGATCTTTCCTAGAATCGATACGATATCTAGCAGTCTTACTATCGGATAAACCCAGACGAAGCTAGCCGGTATGTTTTTCATTTAAAAGGATGCCAATGGTTTCACTCGTATCGACGTGGGTATATACGGTGAAAGATGTAATCGCCGAGAACGGGCAAGATCGATACGATATAGAGCAAATATGACGGCGCGTTAACTGGGAACGCCGGGAGGAAGATTTTCCGATGACATCCCCCTTGGGAGCAGCAAATGCCTCCGCGTCCCCTCTGTGTTCTTTATCACCGTCCCGGAATGCTTGATAACGTTTGATTTGTTTCAATCGTAAATATCAAGACCACGCAATATGGCTCCCTCTTTGTGGGAGGGGAGGGATCGCGTAGGTGGTGTCGATGCAGACTCGCGTAGCCAGGACGTACGCGCTGGCATGCACGAGACACTGCGTTCTAGGCGAGTGCAATAATCGCGTTGCTCGCGTTACCGCTAGAATGATTATTAAACGGTGGCGTGACTCCACGAACCACCGAGGCAACCGGTTTAAACCTTCGTCGCTCTTGTGCCCGAATCCACGATTACCCAGTAATTTACACCGCGCGATTCGTCCGTTCGCTCGTAATATACAAAAGCAATCCGTAGGATGAAAAGTTTCCACGTATTGGTGTGGCCGTGGTCGTCGAAGCGAGAGCTTCGACACGTGGTCTTAAATCGCGGAGATACGACGACGCCCGGTGAAGCGAGTCGATGTGGGGAGTAAAGATCGTGGAGTCGCGAACTTGCTATACACGCACGAATGCGCGCATCGTGGTTTTTCAATCGGGTTTCGGCGTATCCTTTAATTCGTCGCTCGAGGATAACACCCCTTCCTACTCTTCACCATGGTCGTCCGGCCGTGTGCTCGCTCGTACGTGCATCTACGCACACGCGAGCGAGCCACGTTTCTGCATTTGCATTCCCGACGCAAGAGCTGCGCGCACGCCGCCAAGACAGGAGGCATCGAATGTTTAATTCAAGATACGTGAGAGTGTCGAGCCCGAGCGAGAGACTGGGAGAGAGAAAGAAGGAGAGCACGGAAGAACAAGACTGCTGCACCGACAGAGAGAGAGAGAGAGAGAGAGAAACTCTGCGGTATAGGGGTAAGGGCGAAGAGCTACAGAAGTTGCGTGCGTATAAGCGAGTCTTAGAGAGTGTGAGAGAGAGAGAGAGAGAGAGAGAGAGAGAGTGCGAGTGAGAGCAAGAGGGAGGCGAGCAAGGAAAGGGAATGGGAAGGAAAGAGAACCGAAAGCGTAGGGTAGCAATTGATGGGACAGGGTGGCGCGTTTGTTGAGCTAATTACTGTAAGGCGAGGCGCTTACGCGCGCCGCTACATACAAACGGCATTAAAGGTGGTGGCCATCAATCCCCGTGGGTCCCCTTTTCCAGTCCTGGCAACTCGCCTCCTCCTATCCTCCGTCGTCTTCCCTACGCGCGGTGTCTCTCTGTCTCCGGCAACGTCCTTCTCGCAAGCCACGCGGCCCTTCCACGCGATACGGGATTCGTGGTATTAATTGGCGCGATCCTCCGTCCTGGCGATCGTTTCGAAATTTCACGGCTGAAAGAGAAGAACCGACGACCGGTTGTCCGCTGGAAGAAGGAACGGCCGTCGAAAGGAGCGCGGGTGTCGAAACGCTCGACGACCGGGGGCGTTCGGTCATCGAGGTTCGCCAAAGCACAACACGAGGAGTAGGTACCTGCTATGAGAGTCTTGGTGCGACGGTGTGACGCGACATAAATAATCGCAGCCGATAATTAAGATGGCGTTTCGGCGCTTGTGCGTGTACGGGCCGACACCCGCTGTCTCTTCGCGACGTGGCATCGAGCTCACGCGTGTAGACACGCGAGGCCGTGTCCGAGCCATCCAGGGAAAATATATCGTCCGCCCTCGGCCCATTCCGCCTCGATCCTCCACACTCGCTCCGTTCGTCGTTTCGCGGGATAGAATGCCAGCGAATCCTCGCGAACTCTGGGACACCGAATATCGTAACGGGTAAGGGTCCTCTCTTCTCTCTCGGTTCTTTCTTTAGGAACGAACAAAAAAAAAGGGGAACGAGGGGAGAAAGGAAGACGATGAGAAAACAGAAGGAGAGAAGAGGAGAAGAGGAGAGGCAAGGCGAGACCGTCGAGTGCCGTATGCGAGAGCTCTGCTGTCACGGTAGAAAGTATTGCGTGGATTCATCTGGATAAACCTTGGTACGATCAATCACCTCGCGATTAACCGAACTGCCTACGAAATTGAACTCGAACAGCGTAATTTATAGCGCTTTTTTCGGGATAAGATAAGACGTGGCGGCTGGTGACACGGCCGCTCTACACCGACAAAATCTGCTCGCTTTTAGAACGCGGAGAAGCCGCTTTCGACGAACTGACCGACCAATCACGGCCACGGCCAATCACGATTAATCACCAGGATCGTTCGATGACTATCGGCATCCATAAAGTCGCAGCTAACGCAGCTAACCGTTGAAGGTTATTAACTGTCTAAATAAATGACGCGGTGAAGCGACATCGCGAGGGGAATCTCTGGCTGGCAGTGACATAAGTTGCCGAGTGTAATTAGGGGAATAAAGTCCGCGGAATTTCGCGAGCCACGCTGCCCGGCTAAGATCGTAAAGAGGACGAGTGTTCTGGCGTAACCCGAGGCCCGCAGACTCGTTGCGAGAAGGGGCTGCTGCTGCAGAAACGACGAGGACGCGTTGGGGAATGAAGGTGGGGGGCGTCTCGGTGCCGACGTCGTCGTGCCAACCCCACGGGGCGCCAGGCTCGTTATATCTTCATTAAGCGGTGTACCTAACCATCCTGTCGCGACTTCTTAGCACTTTGCAGTTCACACTAATTTCGCGTTACTTTTTCTTTCTACGTATCGGTTTCCTTGTTCCCCGTGATAAACTCGCTATAAAGATTCTCAAAAGACAGCCACGCAGACCTCGTACATTCCCTTTTCGCGCTAGTTTTTACGATTCTTTGCCCGCGTAGACTCGATTCCTTACGGGTCTCTTTATATCTGCTAGCTTTTCGAACATCGAACGGAACGTTAGTCGTTAGCCGCGAACGGTGGACGAGAAGAGCGACGCAGCTTAAAGACTCGCGAGAACGAACTCGCAGCGTGTACTAAGTTTCCAAAGATTAACTCAAAGTTACGTGACCGAGTAAACGACACTCTGGCTAATGCCATACTCGCTTAAAGCAGAATATATATGTACGTACGTTCCGAAATTTGTAGGGGAGGCCGTTATAAGGACACCGCGTGTACCCTGTCAGAGTTATACTCGGACAGAAATAAAGTTAATACGCGTATAAATCGCCTCTGCATTAGCCGTAGGTTTACCAATAGCTGTAACGCGAATCGTGCCGCGATCACACGGTGGTTTCGATAATCTCTGGTTCGGTTGTTGAATCGATTTAGACGCGGGTCTCGCGGCGAGAGAAGCGGCGCGAGTTTCGCAAGATTTAAGCGCGATCCTTTGTCCGAAGAGTAACGCCCGCGAATTTCGTGCTCGTGTGTCGGAGTAGACCGTAGGATCGCCATCGGCAAGGAAATTCCAAGTCCCCGAATCGCCGTAAGATCGGGACACGTCGTTATGGGTCCGCGCGCTCTTTCCTCTTCTCCTTGTCCACCCCGGGCCTCTCCCTCACGGTTTGTGTTTCTCAAGCAGGGGACAGAGGCAGCAGAGCAGCATCGGCATCGGCATCAGCATCGGCATCGGCATCGGCATCGGCATCGGTATCGGGGCGGAGGGCCCGGTCCACGGGCAGAAGGAGGACGCGGTCGTAAATATTCGGGCGCCAAATAATGCCGGTTCCGAGCGAGAGCAAGCGACCACGACTGCTGCTCGACCCGTAATGAAGGACATCCTCGTTAATTAGTCAATAAATTATCCTTCGCGCTCACGACGCCCGTGCTCTCTCTCCTCTCTCCGTCTTTCCAGCTCGGTCTCGTCCTTTTTGCCCAGGAGAACTCAAGGGCCGCATACTTTACGACACCTATCTCGCGCGACAGCACGATGCATTTCTCACAATCAGGACCCTCGAAGACGGAAACGCGTCTTGTAAGACGATCCACGAGGTGGTCCGTCGCTGGCTTTCAGCCACGATGAATTTTTCAACGACCGTTTCGTCTCGTTTCGTTCCATTCCCTTCTCTCTCCTTCCCTCTCCCTCTTTCTCTCTCTTTCGTACACCTCGGTACTTTCATCCGCTCTTGTCCGCGTTCCCGATATCGTGTAAAGCAAAGACGTGAAACAGTACGATTAGTCGCGAGGGACCAACGCGCGCCAACCGTTCCTCGTAAATTCCTTCGTCACGTTTGTCTTTATTTCTAATGAACGATGGAACGGTATACGTCTACTTCGGTTACACGAGTATGACGAAGCGAAACGCAATACAATGACGACAACTCGCAAACTTACGTACTTGCTGCATACGGGCGCGTCGAGGAATCCGAGAAATCAGCAGGTGGACTCGAGCGATTCTCGTAATATCTCGACGCTAGGGACATAAAGATTCGGTCGTGTACGCGTCCAAAGTACGTACCGTGCCACGTGACCGTACATCACTTTAACTATTTCCTGGCACGGTACAGGCCTACCGGTTCGCACGATCACGAACAACGAGAAGCAACGCCGATACCACCAACGTCCTGTGCGCTATGTTCGCGGGATATATATTCGAACGACGGTTGCGACGCTTTTAATTTGACTCGTCGCAGTCTCGTCGAACCTTAAAAATCCCGACCACGTAATCGTTCGCGTGGTTAGGAGTTGGAAAAGCGTCGCTGTGCACATCCAAGAGATGCGCGCGAAGCTCTTTCGCGAAATTCGTCTGGAACGGCTCCGGGTTGTCTTCTTGGCAAACGTCGCATTCGTAGATCGTCTTGCCCGGATGCAAGTTCGTGGACAACACGTGTTTCCTCAGGTTTTCCTGCAACAAACACCATTACTATCAGCCTTGTTATTATTCAGAGGTATATAACTCTTTGCTGTACGATTCGATTACGAGTAGTTTGTAGGTGACAATACTCTTTTAGTATCGTAACTGAAGGAAGATCGCGAGCTTTATCGTTTATTAAATTGATCAGTGATAGTGCAGCGAGCTTTTTGATGCAGAAAATTACGATTTCTTCTCAATGACACTGACGCGTTTAATCCAAGAAGGGACGGTATTTCAGGATAACGCGATAACAAAGTGACAAGGTATATAATAATTAAACTTCATCAGTTCGTTCCGTGAATAGAAACAAGAAAAGAAATTGCGTTTGCGAACGCTTTGTAAAAGACTTGTAAGAGACATATGAAACCTAAAGACAATCGACGAATACTATGATGAAAGATGGTTTGATCGGGGAGGTTGCAACGTTTGGCCCGCGAGATCGTCGCATCTTACGCTATTGATAGATAGTATATCGTGGAAGAATTGATTCGAGACAAGAACTGATACAAAGTATTCGACGATGAGAAGCAAAATAAGCATCAAATTCGCAGAGTGACGCAAACATCTAACTCGAATTGATCAGTTTCCGCATTTCTTGCGTAACCTTTTTACACTTACGTTTGCATAATGTTTCTTTCCTGTTTCTACTCACAAAGCAAACTACCGAAATTCGATCGTTTAAAACCTCCTTCGACCAACGGACGAACATCTGTCCGTGTTATCCACTGAAAACTACAATCAGTATCTTATTTGGCACATATCGTAGTTTCCCTATATCGCGTGTCTTATGGTCGTATGCATCTTAAATTTCCCACGAAAGCGCAGATGCTTTTCGTAGCCACTGCATAATGCAACGAGGATCTAAAAGACGCGTGAAACTGAAAACTAGCGAAACTAGATCGCAACAAATCGAACCGAAGATGCACACAGAGTGCAAAGGAAGAGGCAAAGCAAAACGATGAATCGCTTCACCGGACGTCACCGTAGCGGGAAAGATTGGCGCGGGATTAAACGGCGTGGTCGGATAGGTGAACAGCAGCGTGAACACGCGCGACATTCGGGAAGTCGAGGACGTTGGAGATGGAGTGAGAGTCTGGATTCGGTGTCGAGGAACGTTCAGGACGATCTTTCGCTGGTATCGGTCGACGGTGAATACCTGCGACCAGAATCGGTCTGCCGCAAACCGGACGCGTTCATTGGCTATGCCATGGAGCATTTAAAGGCGCTTTACCCTCTCGAGCTAAGTAGCTGGCCGTAGTCGTAAACATCTTCCTACCAGGCGGGCTTATACGAGCCGTTGATGGCAACGGCAACATCAAATTTAATTTCCCATAAGTAAATCTTTCTGCACGAGCAGCGCTCCGTGACGGTCTCTCGGATAAAGACCCGTTCACACCGTCATGGGCGGTCGTGCACCTCCGCGCGAAACGCTTTCTACAAGCCCGCGGAAAGTGTGCGCCGTCACGCAAATCGCTAGTATACGCTTTTCATTAATCCGATCGATTCCGATTCCTTCGGATATAATTTTCTGTTGCATCGAGACCGTACACGCTCGTCTGTATGTTACCGGCCGTAGAATACCCCGTTTTACGAGGCTTCGTTCTAGGATTTCAAATCGCCGCGCTTTATCTTCCTTCTTCTTTATTTCTTTCGGGATTCCAGCCGGTTCGGGGTCATATTAATTTCCTTCTACCTGTAGACTACTGTATCGTAACTCGAACGTAAATGTTTCTCCTAACGTATGTATATATGTATATATACGTATATACGTAGACATATACATAACGCATATATATTTATACGTATGTAATACTTCTATGGGAATTATCGAATATACAGGAAGGAAGAGAGAGAAAAAGAAACGTTCGATATTCTGTTGGCCGGCCGCTGACCGAGGAGGATTGTAAAATTGTAAGCGCAAACTGCCGGGATCTTTAACCCAGATCAAGATTTTATCGATGAGATATCCAATGGATGCGCGTTTCCACTTTTTACTCGATAACTAATAAATTCCGGCCAACGTTTATCCCGTTGCGTATCCGAGCCCGTCCGAAACCATCCCTTCAGGTAAATTTCCACCCAAGATACCGAATAAATCGATCGTATCGCTTCCATTCGATCGCCTACCACAAACGCTCGATCGCTGGGAATTATTAAATCTTTATTATTTCGACTCGCCATTACTTACCGTGGGGCGGGGGCCAAGTCGGCAAGAAAATTGAAGAGGCAGATAAAAAACGATGGCAGTTGGGAGGAGATGAGAGGAGATGCGTGGAAACGCGTAGCGAATCCTAAACCAACCAATGCCTTCGAGAATTATCATTAACGCTACCACCGCGTTGTTAGGCAGAGCTACAGTACCTCGGACAAGGCGAAATCTAATTTTTCCTAATGATATCACGAATTAAGCGAAAAAAGAACACAGCGATTAAAAATTCACTTGCCGTTCTTCTCGCGATTGCTTCTTTTTTCCTTCGTCTATCCGAGTAACAATTTCGTTCGTGTTTTCTTCAAATAGTTGAAATTAATATTATTATTAATTTCGTATAAAACCCATCGAATCGAGAAGCGTCTCGTTCGATCCATTTGTTTACTTCACAAGATAGAACATCTTTCACTGTCGATCGAAAAGGGTTAAAGTATCGATCTGCTTCGTTTCTTCCGTACGGACGAATCACTTGCTGACGAAGATTTTCTATAATCCCAATTAAAAGTCGATAAACGCCATCTAACTCCGGTCACGTCGTTGATACGACCGATTAAAAAACGAAAGAGCCATAGATAAAAGAATCGTTGTATCGAAGGAGATGGAGTATCCTGGTGACGAGTTAACTCGTTCTTCCGCGGTTAACAGCTTGAAATCTCAGCAAATAAACATCGTACTCGATATCGTTCGCGAGCTAAATCGATTCTTACATCCTCGTCCCGATTTTTCATCTCGTGCCTGACGTACGAACTCGAATCCGATCGGGTACGAATTTAATCGTTCGTTCGATTGCCGATCGTAATCGTAATATTACGATACCGGCGAAACGGCCGACCGATCGTATCCCCGGAAGAACGAAAACGAGCAAAACGAGCCCAGAAGCTGCCACGTCTTCCGTACAGTTACATACGACTCGATACAATTCAGAAGTGCCTACCTGCTGTATCATTATCGATGCAAGACGTACACCGTTCGCAATTCTCCGTGCCGCGAGATTACCTTGGCTCAAGTTATCCCAGGCTGAGAGCCACTGGAATGAGTTTATGTCGCTATCAAAGAGACACGGAGCCCTCGTATGCGAGTCGCATCCTAACTAAAGCTTCAAAGGGCATTAGCATACCGGCCGCTCGGTATGACTGGGCCGTGCGTGTGTGGGCATCCAGTGAGCACAATTAACTCGTTATCTTATCGCGCCTCGGTGGCGGCAGAGGCGGCGGCATGGTCCAAACGTTAAGGTGTACTTTGCTTAATTTACGCCGCAGAGTCACCGCGGCTACAAAAATTGAACTGCGAGTCAACCTTTCTACCGTGTACAGCCGTAACAGTTCGCAATACGAGACCGATCTTTCCGTTTCGATTCGACCCGCGTTCGAAAGGGGTTGTCGCAGCAAGGATGCAGCTGCAACGAGTAACTGTAAAATCTGAGATTTCATATTGCAAACGTTATTCGAGCCGATCGGAAGTCGCATCGATCGAGTCGGCAAATTGAAAAATACGAGAGGACGATGATATCGCGAACGTTGTTTCGTAGATCTACTTTCAAGTTTACCATTGCTCGTGTGCTTTTTTTTTTCGTATCGCGACAAGTGAATTTATGGAAGTAAATCGTATGGAATTAAGAAATTAATTGAAAGTGCAGTTTGGCCAGTTTGGCTACCGAAAGGCTGATTTATGAGTCGATATGGAACATATTTGCTTGTTACTTTCCATCGATATTACACCGTACCAATGCCCCATGACTTTCTTCTTTAGACTAATTGTTGCATTTATAAAAGCTAGCCTATGACCGCGGAACAACTAATTCTCATTCCGATTTACGTCTCCTACGATTTTTCGAATTTCAGAGCTACATCTTACGAATGGATACATTTCGCAAAAAGTATATCGTATACGTGGACTTTCATTACGTTTCGTCCAATTTTCTGCTCTACGATACTTTCAGTTTAATCACGTGGCTTTATTTACCTCGATTAACTCGACACGATGCTCGCAGTATAGATCCTTAGCAACTGGTTCGACTTACCAAGTTGTTGCTGGCGTACGGACAATGACGACACTTGTATGGCTTTGTGCCCGTGTGGAGACGCACGTGCCGCTGCAAATGAGAAGCGAGCTTCGTTTTAAAAGCGCAACCACTGTAGGGACATGCGCGAAGTTCTGATTTCGCCGCGTTCCCTGCTTCTTCGTGCCGAGTGCAGTGTCTGCAACAAAGAATTCGCAAGTCATGTTTACACGACCCACTCTTGGTTACACATTCCAGCTTATCGACTTTGACGAACTCCACTACGCTACTTAGCGTACTAAAATTTACGTCTAGAGCTACGATCGAATCTGCATGTAAATTTAAATCTGAATGTACATGCGAATTTGTTTGATCTTAAACGCGAACGCGAGACGATCAATGGGAGCTGGTTGGCATTCGGTATTCGAAACGTAGTTTATCGGTAGTCGACTTTTTCTCTCGTGTCTCGCGTTCCATCAGAGCAGAGGGTAAGAAGGAAGGACACGCAGTTGGAAAAAAACGCGGTACCATCGACGAGTTCATCGTCGTATCAGGGCCGGTGATTATGAACGATGCGATATGCGTGCGCGATATTGCGAGGGAGCCATTGGCCATGGTTACGTGTATATCAGGTTCGAAATGCGTGACACGTTTAATTAAAATCCTCTGTGATTTACTCCGCCGCACAGAGCGAGGCCGAAAGAGAGGGAGAAAGATCGGCGCTGGGAGAAAGAGGGAAAGGTGACAGTACAGGACAGCGACGAAAAAAGAGAACGAAAGGAAAACGTGGAAAGGGGAAGAACAGGGTATGGAAAGAGCGAAAGAGAGGGAGAGCAGGACGCAGCTAGAGAGACGAGAGTTTAGGGGGAGGTAGAGCGTAGAGAACGCGGAGGTGGGAGAGAAAGAGAGACCCGTGACACTCTGTGGCTGCGTTGAGTTCGACTCACGTAGTAAGTACTCAATTCGCGATGAAATATCGCGCCGACCATCGCCATGCGGACGATCATAACGGGTTGCCCGCACTTGGCCGACTGCTGCACGCAACTTCCGCTTTCGCCGCTCTTTCCCTCTCTCTCTCTCTCTCTCTCTTTCTCTCTTTCGTTTCGCTTTTCGCCCCTTTCGTTTCTCTCTTCGTACTCTCTGTTTCCTCCCCTTTTTCCTCTCTGGCCATTCGTTTGGCAAAAGAGAAAAAGCGCAAAACAGTTGAAATGAACAACGAATCAAACGAGATGAAATTTATTAGAGGTCTTCCCCGATACAATGTCCTTAATAAGACTTAATTTAAATCGAATCGCTGGCGTTCGTGCGTAATCTACGAGGCGCACGCATCGCATATTTCCCGGTATTAGTGTCCAACCACCTGTCTGCTCGGACAACTAAGAATCAATCGATTAATCCGATTAAAACGCGCGTACGTAGGATACCGGCGTACGTTCGTCGAATAATTAGCGTTTCGCTCTGCCGCGCCCCTTTCGCTCGCTTTCCCTCGAATCTTTTCAGTTATCAGAGAATTTGTTCGATTCGAAGAAGATACGAAGCGATCGTCGTTGATACGCCTGACCTGCGGCCCGAACGTTGTACCAAAGATTCTGTTAACGCTTTCAATTTTTCATTATCGGAAAATTTATTCAATTTGAAAGAAACAGGCAGGAATCGTTACTGATCTATGCCCGATCTTTCGTCCGAACTTTGCGGCAAAAGTTTTCCCAAACGAAACATTGAAATACGCAAAGTTTCAGCTGAATTTAAGGTGAGTTCGAGAGAGAAAAAATTCGAGCACCGCGGCAGAGTTCGATTATATCATCGGATCTAAACATAGTCGCAGGATGTGTCGTAAGTTTCCTTGTAGTTTCAATTATAAAATAAATACGATGCATCAGCGCGAATGGAAAATTGCAAGGAAAAGAGGAGAGGTGCGCCAGGAAACGTGTACGGACTTGCAGTATAGATAAAATAAATTGTATCGATAATATTGGACGATAATATATTCGAGATTCCTGGATCGTGTGGCGACCGAGGGATCACGTGCGCGTACCAAGTGGCGCGTCTTCGGGCTCAAAGTACTACTACGCCCATAGCAATTAATTTTCTACTTCCGCAAAGACATCGATCACGCGTCGTACATACGCGATCCACGAGCACGATGAACAAGACGGAGGTTTGCATCATTCCCAGCGGGAATCTTGATTATAATTAATGCTGAATCCGACGTCGAATATTAACGAACGAATTTCTGCGTTTCGTTGCTTGTCTCATTTATTCCGCGATTCCCTTTATTCCACCGAATAAAGTAACACGAACGTACGGGAAGCGTACACGGTCGATGTACAAAATACGTATGCTTGGTCGATAAGAAAATTCGCATCGCTTTTCTCATTGCACTTATTCCACCTATTGCATCAACCTGGTTAATTCGGAATTAACGCTACAAGCACGAAGAATACAATTTGCCGCGAAACAGTTTTCTAAGATGAGAATTTTCTGTAAGGAGGCAAAAGCGTGAATTGGCTGTTTGGAATTTCTTGTCGATGAGATACGATAACGATTACAGGAATTTGTACGTACCGGCGTAGCTGAGTTTTCGTTTTGGCCGCGTAAGAACAATCGGAGCACTTGTATCGTCTATTAGACGGCGTGCTGTCGTGTACCAAGGTTCTGTGCGATCTCAATTCGGAGGCTGTTCGGAGCACCGTTGGACAGCCCGGAAGTCCGCACTTGTACTTTTTCCCAGCGTGGCGCAGCATATGCTGTCGCAGCGAGTGCCTGAAAGAAAAGAGAAATGGTTGTTGGAAGCGAAACCATTCGTATACGGGTGTTTAGCGTGTTCTAAAAATATTTCGCCGTAGAATTCGTATAATTTTTCGAATACCGAGAGTGGAACGATTGGCGGACACGACGACGCGCGGAATAATGATTTCGCGACTTAAAGGGACACGTTTTCGTTAAATTCAACGCGTAATAAGACAGCACAATGGCCCAACGAATGCATGGTACGCGTGTGACCATCGGCTGTTCGCACGCCATACGATCCGATCGCAGCTGTTGCATCCTATATCAACCTGCCGGCGAGCGCACACAAGAGCTGCACTTTAAATAGTTTCTGTCAAGAGGTGACGATCTATACGGTTACTGAACTTATACAACCAGATAGTCGAGCAACTCGACGAGTTCGCGTTCCTACTCTAGTTTCGCTACCGACATTGCCTCCTTCCTCGTTTCTTTTCCGATGCGACAGTTACTCTTGGCGAATGGTCGACTGGAAATGTTGCACGGGTCCGTGCCATCCGTGTAAATGCGAAAACCGCGAACCAGGTAGCGACTTGGCGAATAGAAGAGGGGACGAATGAACGGCAGGAAAACGACAGAGAAGGCACGGGTAATACCGGCATTCCTCGGGACGTATAAAACTAAGCGAAAGCTCGTCGATGTTATCGAAATCGGCAGCAAATTTCCGAACGTGGTAGCCACGATCTTCGCGTACGTATCTCTCGGTGCTGTATCGAGATCTTTGCGAACGAACGTGGTCACCGGTGCAGGGAAACCTACCGCGGTAACAGAACGAAGGACACGGATTTTTCGAGATGGCAGCTCGACGATACCGGCAGCGGGCTCTCCGCGAGCGCGCAACAGAACGAACGCAGTGCCAGGATCCGAACGTGGACGAAGGACAGGCGGATCGAAGAAGAAAATCAAAGAAAAAGGGACGCGCAGGAGGACAGAGATTCGAAGCGGACGAAAGAAAGAAAGGGACAGAGACGAAGAACGGCAGAAGCAGAAGAGAGGCTACGAGATCTGGGCCGTCCTAGAGGGAGTCCCGGCCTACCCAATTGGCTACGCAAGTGTAACGGCAACTTTTACAATGTCAGGATATACACGCCCTCGCACGAGCTTAGGACGTACCTTCTCTTACACCTGCACTCGAATAGTCTTTGCAAGTACGTTCCCGTGTCACCCGTTGCACCAACCTCTGCACCCACTCGCCAAGCTACGCTTCTTCTTCGCCTCTTGTTTCCTTCGCGACCCCTGTCCGTCCTCTTCGCGCGACTTTTTTACCAGGCTCGTACTGCCGGTCAAGGACAAGTCGTATTCGAGCAGATCGGCCGGAAAGCCTACCGCTACGGCAGCCAATCGTCGAAACAAATTGACCGATCCTTCGACAACGAACACACGCGACGTATCCTTCGTGCTATAGAAAGGATATAGCTATGATCGATTTATACGAAACTACTCGTACGCGTTATGCAAGACAACTCTTTATTCGCAAACACTTTTCGCTCGAATTTACGTTAACAGATTCTGTTTTTCTTTCTTTCTTTCTTTGTTTTTTTCACATGGAAGGAAATGGAAGCGGCTATGGAAGGAAATTAAGGAACGCAAGGATTCGCTCGATATTCTTGTCGTCGTTTTTTCTGCCGCCGAGACTCTGGAATTTTATGACATTCGAAGACGTCCAAGCGTTTACAACATTACGACAAATTATTGCCTGGTCCTTAATGGGTTAACCTGTTAACCGAGTTTTCCTTTAACTAGAAACTTTTATAATCAGGAATTGAAAGTTAATAAAAGCATAATTTATTTCCAGTATAAACTTTCTACCGTATAGTAATTGCTGCATTTGTAAAAATTAATTTGCCGCTGCGAAACAACTAGTTTCCGAGTTCTGCTCGAACGCCTTGTCTCTTTTTATGTCTTTTCAAGTTTCTGTTTCGGTGATCGAAACCCGCGCATTTTCAAGCTTCGCCAATTTTACGACTATCGTATTATCCCTGCCAAGAGTGCCATTTACTTTCCAGTGTACTTTGTTGCCATATCGAAAGTCATCGTTCCACTAACTTCGCGAAAAATCGTCATGTTAATAAGATACTACATTTTACGCCGAATTTATAAACTTAACGCGTACGACTATCCGCTGCGCATAGATTGCCTTTAGTTTCGACGATTATTTCAGTCGCAAGCGTCTAGCTATTAGTATTTGGTAGAAATTAAATACCTTTATCGCTTTTATTTCCCAGTTATTTCGTTACGATTGCGATCTCTCGTTCGCACCGTGTGTCTTAGAAAATTTGCTAGATGCTGATAAATGCAATAAACGAGCGGCAGTGGGTTTTCTCAAAAATGTGTTGATACACCTTGCATCGTTAGTCGTCTTCCTTCGTAAAAGGATGTAACGCAACACTGCCATTAATAAATTTAGGAAACATTTATGTACATAATAATAAGCTTCTAGGTAAAAAAGATATCGATATAGCGCATTATATGCATCTGTGTTTTCTCACGGTTGCTAAACATAGCGAGGAGAAACAGCGGAGGAGAGTAACCTCGGTCGTTGAGCAATACTCGAAACGTATTATAGACGTCTAGACGATCGTCACGCGTAGGATTGGCGAAGAAAGTGCAAACTCCCGCCGCGAAATCGTCGATCAACGTATTTATCGCGCTTTCGATTCGGATTCGCGGAGGAGTGGAAGGGTAATTCGAACAAAAGGTAAAAATTTGTCGGGACGAAGCGAACGCCGAGACGGCGTCGAGGAACGCGTCGCCTCGGTGAATTATAGCGTTGGGAAATCTCGTGTTGCCGGCCCATTCCGGGGGATTGGAATTCCGATAGAACAATATTAATATGGTGGTCGACAAAAGCGCGTCTCGCGGCAACGACATTGACGAAAGAGGGACGGAGGAGGTTAAAATACGAGGGAAAGAGAGAGGAGACACGTTCTCGGCGTGTGTTTCGGTGGAATGTCGCAGGCGTGACAAGAGGCCGTTAAGAAGAGTCTCGGTCCGATTGGGTAAGCGGATGCGGTCACTCCGGATGATTTAGCGCGACGTCCACCGTCATCTCGTGAAATATGCGCCGGTCCGGCTCGAGGTCATTTAAAAGTCTAATCCGCGGCGGTACGATCGTCGTTATATTCGTCAATAACGGCGGCGATACGTTGCCTCGAGTACTCGCGAACCCAAAGAACGCGCACGGACGTCGCGACCGCCATCATATCCTTCTCGTCTCTGGCGAATCGATCGATGGACGTAAATCGCGTACGCGACGATAGCCGTTCGATGATACGTAGAGTAGAAGGAGCAACGAGTTGCAATTTTCAAGGCAAGATTGGCAAAAAACTGGAACTCTTTGGTTTAAGGGAGACGACGAGCTAGTTGGCAGAGAAAGGTGCAACAGTCGGATCGAGTGGAGTCGATCACAGAACGAGGCAAGTATTCGCGTTCGTTCACGAAGCTAAAGTCAGACAGGATATAGCGACGTACAGGTTAATATAGCCTCGATCGTTCTGGGATGGGAATGGCGGAGCCAGCGCGGCGATCGTGTACTATCCGAGAGGAGGGAAGCGGATGAGAGCGAGCGAGCACGGGCATTAATTAAAAAGGTTGCGCATTAAAATGATTTGTTTTAATTGGCTGAACGCGCTGAGGTATTTATGGCCTCGCGGTCCTTCGCTCGGTCTGTCGGTCTGCGGCCTCTACAACGAACGTCGACTCGGACTCGACTTCTTCTTCTGCCTCTCCTTCTCTTCCTCCTCCCCGATTCCCCTTCCCCGATGCTTTCTCGGCTCGTTTTCTCTTCGCCTTCCTCGCCTTTCTCGCCTTCCTCGCCTTCCACGTCCTCCACGCCTTCCTCGCCTTCCTCACCGACAGTCTTTCCTGCCGTGCCAAGTCCTTCGCGGCCTAGTCCCCTCCGCCCCTGACCTCTTCGATTATCTCGAAATCGGACGATCGTTCATTCCGACTAGCCACGAGAGCTAAAAGCCGATTCTCTTCTGGCGTACAGCAGAACCGAGGGCGATTCATAAATATCGAGCCACGACAAGTGGATCTTTATTACCAGGAATGATTTACGCGCGACTTGGCCGAGCTCTTTCTTCGACTCTGTCACCGACGCGACATATCTACGAGGCTAGCCTGCCCCCATCCTCCAAACTAGCAAGTCGCTTCTTTCCGTAATTTAACAACGTTTCCCTTTTCTTCCACTCTCTCTCTCTCTCTCTCCCTTTTTCTTTTCTCTCTGTAGCTCTTCCTCTACCGGTTCGCCTGGCTCGTTTCGGTTAGACAACGAGATGGTCCTCGGTTTCGTTCAACTACGTACGAGACACGCGAACCTGACGAACCGCGAATCGCGAAGAGAGCCGAGCGTGGAAGAGGAAAACTCGCCGCGATATCAAGCGAAGCGGCCGAACGAAGAAACGAACGGTTAAAAGGTAAATACTCGCAGAGCCTACGGCTCGCTGGAGAGTCGAGGCTGCCGCGGTGGGTGGAATCAACGTTTCCAGCGGACGATGGCTAAGGTGGGATCGTGATGGGCCGTGATGGTGGTGTGGCCGTGGAACGATGCCGAAGAGGAGGCAGGACCAAAGTGAACCGAAGGTGATGCATGGCCGACGGTTTCTACGGCGGGGCCGCAGACGAAGAAATAAAGAATAAGAAGAATATCCGCTTCGTCGGGTCCAGAGCCGGCCCCCTGGAGCAAACGCTGTCATAACTCAATCCCACCTTCGTCCGTTCGTACGTCCGTACGTCTGTCCCGTACCGTTGCAGGTTGCACCTGCGTTCGTCTCGCTCTTTCTCCGACTTCTCTGCTTACATCGAGTCCTCTCTTTTCATCTCTATCCGTCTTTCTCGGGGCTCGATCTTGATCATGGCCAAGTATACCCTCTCGATGTAAAGTCATCGGGAGATCTTCTTCCTCGCTCAGGTTAGATTCCATCCGTGATTTTCGTGCCAGCTGTGTGACTTTTTCGTGTTCGCGATGGATCGACCGGTGGGTACGTCCCACGGAAGATACGCGGCACGCACCGTTCGCGTCCAAACACCATAGCGTCGATAAGACGAACGCCAGTTCAGGCGAGATTTCCTACGAGCATCCGCGTTCGGGTGCTTTTCGTTGGACGCGACGTTCGAAGATTTCCGCCAGATGCTTCGTCATGATCGGATTTTACCGATGTTTCTGCATCCGTGGCAAGTTTAAAGGGAAAAAATCTAACGTGCGAAAGTACATAGAATATTCAAAGTGGAGCAGTCGTCGTGATCTTTAGTAGACGAAAGGAATTTCTATCTACGTTCTATTTCTTTTCTTCTATGCGGAAAAATATAGATCCGCGTGAAAGTCGGCGATTTAATTATAACGCATCGAACAGATACGCCTCGAAACGATCGTATTCGAGTCAGATGCGCGCGTATCGCGCTCCAAGAGGAAATCTCATCTTCGTGGAGTCGCCAGACGAAATTCGGCATCCCCGCGCGTACTCTCGATGCTCTGTCACGTCTAAATTCCTCCTCTGTTAGATGCGATTCCGGCAAAACAGCTTTTTGCCGAGCGAACGCGTGCGCACGCAGGACCACCGGCGTATCGCAGTTGTCGTCGACTTAACGTCGATTTCGCTTGAAACGAATTCTGTCCGTCCTCGTTTCGTCAGAGTCAGCAGGATCGAGTCCGGGAACCGGTTTAAGAAGTGATTCACGCGTTATTTAAATGGTATAAATTGGTCGATTCCAAGCGGAGATAAAAGCTCGTAAGACGTATCACGGCTTTAATTATAGATTTCTCAAATTTATGTAAACAAGCAGATAAATCCACGAAGGAACACAGATCGATTCTATCGTGTGTATGTGTGAGTGTGGGTGGGTGGGGGAAGTGATTTGACGGGCCGAGTCGAAAGCCCGAAATAAATCGATCGATCGTGCAGTTTCGATCCTCCGCAACCCTTCGGACGATAAATCTTTCGGAGGAAAGGCCGGTCAAAGCGGGCTCTCGATCGGCGGCGGGCCATCGTTTGGATTTGGCGCGAATGGAAAGCCAAATCGGAACAAACGATCGAACGACCGGAACGTCAGAGGCTCGACCCCGAAAAGCCAGCTTCATTAGCGCGTACGTGACCGCGCGTCAAAATAAGTTCAAATTAACTCGCGAATCCCAATCAAAGGCTGCCCTGCAGGGACAAACAAAACTGGAATTTTGCTTCTGTCGACCGCCAGGGAGTGGTTTGTTGGTCCCGTATTTGGCGCTGATGCTGTAAGTCGGCGAGAATAAAAAAGAAACGACGAGCGAGAGACGAGGAGGTGGCGCGAGGGAGAGATCAGGCAGGCAGAGAGAGAGAGAGAGAGAGAGAGAGAGAGCGGGAAGGGATAGGTTGGAAGGGTAGAAGGGTGGGAGGGAGGGAGGGAGGATGGTAGGAACTGGAAAAGGAAATGGGATAGAGCGAGAGATTCTAGCTGCCGCGTCAGGGAGATTAGGGGATCGTAGGGTTGGTTGTTGCCAGTAGAGCCAACGTGGGCACGGAGCGGAGGGGTGGTTAACGCTTCGCAGCCGAGGCTCAGAATAAACAACAATATTATAACGCGAGCTTAATTGCGCCAGAGGGCTCGGTAACGGGCGCATAAATCGGAGCAGCGAGCGCGCGCGCCCTCCAAACTACCCTCCCCACATCTTCCTCTCTCTTTACCTCCGTCTTCGTCTCTCCGATTCGCCACCCCCTAGAACATGTAGCAGTCTTCCACGAGCCGCTCCCGGAGTAGGATTCATTTACAATAAACATGTCCTCCGCTAATTTCGTCGGTGGAAAAGGAGGAATCTCCGGAACGGAGGAGCGTCTTAACCGTAACGTACGTCGACGTTTCTGCCTTCTCGTTCACCGGAGACGATCATTCGTTAGGGGAAGATCGCGAGTTCTTCGTTATCGAGGATAACCTTACCAGAGATTACGAGCCGAATTTCTACGCGGATATCCGCGTTCTCAGCCATTCGTTACTCTTCCAGCCTTTATGCCAGTCTCGGGCTCGTGGAAAAAATTTTAATTAAATAAAACAACTCGCTGCTCCGGAGAGCGGACCATATTTTTTATTTCGCTTCTGGATTCGCCTTCTTCCCTCGTTACCGCATTACGAGAACGCGCTGAAGCGGCTTTCACGGAGTATTCGTGTTCACCGTACCGCACCGTACTACACCGCACCGCATCGTACAGCACCGCACACCGCGCGCCAAACTTATCGAGAACAGCGACCCGTGGCGTGCTGCGACGCGATACCGAAAAATTTCCCTCGTTAGATCTAGTTGCGATGCTCGTGGTTTCCCAATGTATTCGCACCTTGGCCCGCCGAGTCAACGCCAATGACGATAAAAGCCGAAAAGAACGTCGAACGAAGCGTCGTCGGTGGTGGACAAAAAGAAAGTCCAATGATTCTTTGCTTCGTTTATCGTACCTATATATATATATATAATTTATTTATTTTTTCTTTTTTTGTGTGCGTGAGTGCATGTATTTTACGAATGGGTAGACGCGCGGAGAAGTTAAAAGACGACCGGCCAAACGAGCAAACGAACAGAAGGACGGAGAAGAAAAAACGGTGGATGGAGGCTCGGGGGGATGCGGCGTTTCGAAAAGAGCTTGTAAAGGGATGGAGAGAAAAAGAGAGACAGAGGGGCGGGTTAGGTCTGGGTTAGCGGCCTGCGGCTATATCTACGCGTCCTCGACCGCAGGCCTGTTTTATTTTATGAATCGCAATATTTCACGCGACAACTGGACTCGCGGGGCGGTCACCGCTAAACTGTCTGCATACGGGGGCCGTGCTTACCGCGTGCCACCATACCAAACCATACCACACCGCGTACCATCGCTACCGACCACCATTGCCACCACATAGGAACGAAGAAAACCCATGCTTAACGTACGTACGTTCGTACACAGGCGCGTTCTTGCGACACAATGCGCGCACCGGAGAGACACCTCACTAATACATTTCAATGCGACGAATGCGGTGCAACAGCGTCGTCGCATTGTTCCTCAGGGGGGCATGCAGAAATCTTTCCTCCTCTTTCTTTTCTCTCGCGAGGCCAGCCCGAGCCAGGTCTCCACCGTTTTGCTCTCCGGCAGCGCGGACAATCCCTCGTAGGATTCAGCAGGCCGGATGTTTAAGGGTGCCTACGGGGTGATCCGTAAAGACGACACCGTGCCTCATTAGCAGCGCCAATGGAGGTGAGAGAAAACGATACACTCACGCACACCGTCCAGACAATGGTAGGATAAGAGACGAGAAGGGTTCGCCGCCGATTCTCCATTCTCTTCGCTCTCTTCGGCCCCTCGAAATTTACGATGATCGGAGATTTATGTACCGCTTCAATTCGAACATGCCTCGCGTTCGAATTAACCGTGCGAAGCTTCCTACTCTGTTTTGTCATTATCTCGGATCCAGTAATCCCCTACTTTTTACATTCCCTCTACGATACGACGGCCAATCTATCAGAGTTTCGAATTTCCTTTTCCGTTTCGAATACAACGATTAAGACGATCGTTCGAACGATCGGTATAGCTTTGATCCATTAACCGGAGGCACACCAGTTAATTCGCTATTCGTTTCGTCGGTGTCTTAGACACTACGTTCGTTCTATTCAGAAATCTCCTGTTTCTTCGTTGTCGTCACTCTGCGAAACAAACTTCGTCATTTACACGCGTAAATCAAACTTAACCGAATTAAAATCAACACGGACCAAATGGACGTGTGTCCTCGATCCATTCGAATTCATTCCGCGATTACAAAAGTCGACGTAACGATCGAACGAGCTAATAGCCGTGAAGATGAAAACGCGTCGTTTCTACCCCGCGAAACCAACTACCGTGCGAGAAGCTTTCGTTCGTAAATAGTATCGGGAAAGTGATCCGGTGAAACGTCAACAGGCAGCGAGGTTACGCCAATCTCACCCAGTATGCCTATCTTTACGGCGTTTACCTGACCGGCTACGAAGGAGGTGGACGCGCCATTACTGCTACGGAAGATAAAAGATACGCGCGCGCCACGCCGCGGTCCATATATGTAAATACCTCTGGGGAACTGGCGTACACATCGTCAGGCAGAAACGAGAGGGTTGCCGGTGGGTAGAACGCTGGAAAGGACTGACCAGAGCACGACGAGGAGAAAAGGCCGCGCGGTACGAGAGGCGGAGGGCCCGAGGGTGGAACGAACGAAACGTACGGTCAGTAGCTCGCGTATGTAACATACTATCTTGAATATGCGCATACATCGAGAATTGCCCGCTTATTCCGAGAATTGGTTAGGCGATCGAATGCGCGGGAGCTGCCCGTCTTCTCGTAATTATCTCTCTTCTCTTCTTCCTTCCTTCCTTCCTTCCTTCCTTCCTTCCTTCCTTCCTTCCTTCCTTCTATCCAACCCTTCTTTCCTCCGTTCTTGCCCGTTCGCCGCACCATTCCTCGCTTTCCTTCTTCCTATTCTTCCTTCTTTTAGTTCTTGCAGCCGCTACCCACCTCGTGCTCTTCCATTTTTCGATCTTCTTCTTTTATCTCGTTCCTTACCGGTGTCACGTTCTCGACCGATCCCTCGCAATTTCCTCCGGTATCTCGTAACGAAACACACGTCCAGAACCGAACGAACGACATTGAAAACTTTCGAAATTGAGACCGAGCAAAACGTACGAAACGCTAGCTTCGTATAATCGATGATAACAGTTTGTTGCATCCCCGAGAACCTAGCAAGTTCGTAGAACGCCTCTTGCTAGATTGTCTCCGTTTGCTCGGCAAAACGGAGACAGAGTTTGGATTCGACATTGTCGACAACTGACGCGCAACCGACGCTCGCCTTGCCCTCGATTCTTGGCGTAAATGAAGCCGGAGAAAGTCCTAATCAACGTAGCCCGACTGGAAGTTTTAACAACCTGCGGTCGAAATATGACGCGCGGCTCTAGGTACGCGCCTGCTTTGTGCCTCTGACAGCGGACAATGATCGAGCGGCAAGACACTGTTGCGCAAACTTTCCCGATAGACAAGTCGAATTTACGATGGAACCAGGTCAGTCGGTTAGTCTCGACGTGGAAAAGAATTTTTCACGTTCTTGCAACGAGCACGCCTTATAGAATAAAAAGCAATGCATACGTAACGTCAACGTATACGACGAGATAACGCTCGTCGCCAGATGTGTGACAGAGGATAGTTTCTGAAAAAGTAAAGTTACGTTACAGCAGGTCACTGAGAGCGAACGAACCACGTATTATTCAACGATGTATAAATCCACGAAAATTTTTCTACCAGCTTTCCGCTACGAACAACTCGCTATCTCCAAAGCGTATTCACCTGCCACACCGTATCAATCAATGACTCGCTGTACGATTAAAATGGTTCGTTCTTTTCGTTTCGCACAACCACGAACAGCTATTCTCGTAATACATGGTCCTTCGACTTTCGTTCGAATCCGAAGATCTTAACCGCGATCGAGAGCGTACCGCGAAAACTCGATCGAGCCTGTATCGAAACGCTATGCGTGGACTGCGGAAAAGATCGCGAGGGATATAGTAGGAACGACTATAGGGGTGCCTAATCCCTAGAAATGGCCGGAATCGTGACATTAAGCGAAACCCTTGTCGTTTCGGTCGGAGACGCGGAGACTTCTGACCGACTATTCGGCACGAAGACACGGCTAGGTTTGAGAAGGTAACGCGTGTACGAGACGGGATAGCACGAGTGGCAAGAACGACGAGGACCGAACGGAAGGAACGATCAAGGAGGGAGCGAAAAAGGGACGAGGAAATCGAGCCGGGTGAACGAGCGAGCATACGTGTTAACATTTGCTTTATAGCGATCGCTCGGCCAATGGTTTAATACCAGCATCGACGACGCGCCAGAGAAATGTCTCCGGTTCTGTGTGCGGCGATGTTTAGTCGCGGGAACCTACGAACGCTAACTTTCCTCCATAGTATTCAGATTTACGTATCACGTGACGAACAAAAGTATTGGCGCAGATCTTTCTCTAAGATTCCCTGGAATTCGGTAAAACGTACGGTTCTTTGTCGATTGTTTCTTTTTTTTTTTTTTTTTTGTAAAAGGAGGTAAAAGGTATATATATATGTAGAATAACATTTTTCGGTTACTGTTCCAGTTTGAAGACTAAGTGACTTTGAATATCATAATGCTACACCTTTAACTGGTAACTGTGATCATTTATCTTGTAAAATAAGACGCAGCAAGTACTTATTACAAGGTATTATTCTATTAATTACTTCATAAATATAAAGACGTTCGTGAAAGGATGAGGTAAATCTTAAGATCCGATAGTTATCGAAGTTATTAAAATCATAACTTCATCTGCCTGTTTCATGCGAGTAAAGTCACCGGTAACCGAGCAGCTCAAGATACGCAAAATCAGTATCGCGACACTGTATCTCATCAGAATCGTCGTACAAACGTTCCTATAAGCGGTACATGTACCATTGATATCTATCATACGCGTATCGCGATACACGGATCTCCGCGCGCAATTAACCTAACTCACGAAGCTCTTTGTAAATGCCTGTTGTACTTCGTTACGTTCGCGTGTTATATTTTTATTAAAATATGGAAGGTGTCCGTGGTGACGTGTGGGCGATGTTTAAAGAATCTCGTTGAATAACATCGAATGAGACGTCACATCGCTGCTTGGCACTGACAGTGGCGCAACTCGGACAATGTAAATTTCGAAAGAGAGGCTTTTTAAAATTCACGAAGGATCCTTCGTGAGTCGTTTCAACGACGTTATAAGGCTGACTTGACGCAAGATACGCCACTATTCGCGAAACCAGTATAATCTTCCACTTGTAGCGCCGTAAAACAGCCGAAGATGAGCGAATATCGCTATAAAACTGACACCAGATTGATGAAATAAGTTTGAAGAAATAATTTTCCCCTTTGACGCAAAACTGATGGAATGATAACGTTCTAAAATTACAATTACAATGTAAACTATACCAATTATGCCAAATTATAATAAGATTATATCACGATAAATATAGAAACATAACGCAGACCTCCTCTATCGAACGTAAGCAAATTCGAAACTGTTCGAGTTGTGCCGCTATCAACGCCAAGGGTCGATATGGGTTTCTATGAGCTTTTCTTCATTGCTTTTTAGATGCTGAAATATTACCTACGCTATACGCAATAGCTATCGATTCTTCAACCGAATTCAAATAGCATCGTTAAATACGTATTGCCATGGTCCACCTCGAGCATCTGCTAAACGTATCGTCGATTCGTCTACGTCGTTCCGGCATTGCCTCCTATCCGTGGTCCTTCGAGTCGCGCGACCTCCGCAGCGTAAATTGGCATTAGCGGGATTGGATTCGATCGCATTTTTAATAGGACCCACGGGGCGTTAATCCGCGCTAGTAATTTCGCTAGTGTAACGAAGCATTAGCGAGTACAAGTTTCTAGTTACGTAGGTTGGTACTGGTGGACGCGCGCGCCGGTAGGACGCATACTTGCACGGGCCATAATGCAAGCCCATTAAATGCTAGAATGACCCGTGGGCTTACAGGCCACTATGAGATGTTAATACGAACCGGTGGCAGAGAGCGAGCCGAGTTCCTTCTCGCACCACGGTTTACTCTCGTTCCTCCACCCCCACCACCCCTCTTCTCCCGCTCTCCAGAGTTTTCCGTTCCATCTCCGTACTTTCTTCGGCCACTCGCCTCTCCCTCTCGTCTCTCGCTACCCTTGTCCATGGACACGGTCTTTTATTTTATAGTTATGCAGCGAGGACACTTTTACTACGAGCACCCGCGAACGTTTCGTGGTTTCAGCACGCGAGCCCGGCTTTTATTGTCCTGCACTTTTTATCCGCGAACGCAACACCCTTTACTTAGAACGGAAGTCGAGCTCATAGCCACGATGCAGCACTGTGGTGGTCCCTCGTCTCGAAGACGCTGTAATATTTGCGTTACGATAAGCGAGCGTTTTCTTCCACTCTCAACATCGAGTCCCTTAAGGTCAGGATTATACTTAACTCGAATTCGAAAGGGTTAGGCTTCTTTCGTTCAACGATGCTTCTTTCATTTTGTCGGTACGTTCATTTCTGATCTCGTTGTCAGAAGGTTTGGTCGTTGCGTTACGTTCATTCGATTAACGTCAGTCTGAGCGACTAACGTTATCGGTATTCTTCAAAACGATCCAAGAAAACGACAAAACACTCGTTTAATTAAACGGAGAGATTGAAAACTCTGTGCTATGCAGGATGGGAACACGTGCCGTAACTTATCGTATATTTTAACCGCGGTCTTCGATCACGCGATTATTGTGATTATAAAATTAATATGATCATTACTCGGGACAATATTAATGGAAAGTGTAGCGAATAGCAGTTGTACGCGTTCCGAGCCTGATATCTTAGCTATAATAAAATTTGATCCATACCGGCTTCGTAACAAGGCGAACATTTACCAACGGCGATACGAGATCTACGCGGTGTCGCGACTACGTAACGATACATACGATACGAGGGGAAACAGCCTTCTGTATTTCGATTCAGGCTACTTTCGAGTAAGCAGCGATGCCCACTTTTGGGGCGTAGCCTAGAATATTTACGATATTACTCTGGCGTCGATGTTAACGCACTCGCAAAGGTAACTCGACGAAAGATAAATAGCTCGGTGAAAGGTAGCGAAGTACAGAGCGGTTTGCATCGAACGCGGTCACGGTTCGTTCGACGACCTACCGATCTACGATCGATGCGATATAATTGTACCTAACTGGAAATCCCGTGATAAATGCGATCCTTTTGTTAGCCGGATAATGCAGCAAGTTTTCTACGTTAAACCCATTGTTGTCACGATACAACGTTTGCTATACGTCATACGAGCCATCGAGAGCTTTCGTACACGAAGAACGTGCCCAAGCAATTACTTTTACGCGCCATTTTCGAACGATCGTTTAAGATTATTAATCGCACGATAATTTTCATCCGGACAGAGACAGCTTCTTCGAAGCGTGCCGATATTCGCTGTAAATAGTGTGGGACTGGGAATTCGTATGGATAACTGGGTGCGTGATAGTCGACCAGATCTTATTTTCATTTCGACGCAGATGATGGAGATCCGAGCGAATATTTATGCTTCAGATAGCTAGTAAAGAGCTGTTACCGTTTTTACCATTCTAGATGAATATAATATCTCGGTTTTGAGGAACAGAAGGATAAATTATTCGCAACATGACGTCTCAACGTGCATGTACTTACTTCCTTTCTCATCGCGTTACGTACAAAAAAATAGAACGCAACGTCTAAAAGTTGAAAGTTCCCGGACGATTTATCGTTAAGAAACGTACGGACACGCGTATACTATATGATCGAGAACTCGCTGTAAAATCCAACATCTCGACAATTCCGCCGTATTAATTCGAACGGGTCGGATAGGTCGAAGGAGCTTTTTTAAGAAAAGTTCACGTTTAGCAACAACCGGGCATCGATTTAACGCACAGACGTCCATAGACGAAGCATAGACTGTTATATCTTCCGTATCAGTGTAGATAAAATATTTTCGTGCTACCTGGCATGACTTGATTTAAGCGAGAGTCGCAGATACGCTTTCTCGACTCAACACGGCGGAATAGCGTTAAATAAAACGGTACTTACTTTGTGTAGAAGGCGCTGTTGCACTCGGAACAAACAAAGCTGCGTTTCCGTCCCAAACCTTCCGACCATCCCGACGATGTCGAAGCCGTGCACTCTTTCTGATGGGCGTTTAGGTCGGATCTCCTGGAAAAGGGCACGAGACACTTGGCACACGGAAACGGACGCTCTCCGGTGTGGCTTCTGATGTGATTCCGTAATGACACTTTCGTGAATGCCTTCTTGCAGACGGGGCAAGAATACTTCGCCAATGATTTGCCAGAGTTCTCGTCTTCGTTATCGTTTCGCACGATCCCGGCGTGAAGAGCTTCGTGGAAGATAAATTCCGCCTGAATGTTGGTCGAGAAGCTACAGCTGTTGCATTTCCATTCGCCTCTCGCGTCCGCTGTTTTCGTTTTATTCGATTCATCGTTTGAGTCATGGCACTTGTTTTCCCTCGTGTGCCTCGTCACGTCTTGCGAGAGGGCAAACAACGTACCGCATTTGGGACATCTGTAAACATCGATCAGGTACATGTACGATGGTTCGCGAAAATATTCCAACAATCGCAGAAATTTTTCATCAACGTGTCGCGCGTATTATACGAAACGTCTTGACACTTCGCGTCCTAATTATTAATTCCCACTGACTTTAGCATATCGTTGATTTTACCAGCTCGTTATATCGTTTCTGTCTACGGTATTGTCCGTTTTAACCGAAGCATCCCATCCAGAATGTTTTCATTTCTCGAAATACATACGCCAACGAAATATTTCAAGTTTTCCGTGTTTCCTACCATTCGAGTAACATCATATCGTACAGTTACGGTTTCTAGATAAAACTTTAGTCTCTTTCGACTTGGAAGTAAGAGGTAGAATATTTGAACTAAGGACTCTTGAATGCGTATTATCGCCACTTCGATTCTCTTACCTGTAACAAAGCTCGGGGTGACTATCGAGAAGGTGTGTCTTGTGCTCCGACAAATTCGTCTGCTTCTGCTTGCAATGAGGACACTGGCGAACCGTGGACGTCGACGGGCCTTCGTTGCTTTTCCGAGCCTTCACCATCTCCTTGTGACTGGACGTTCTTCGATGTAATACGGCTTCTCGAGCAGTGGCAAAGTTCATCGAGCAGAACGAACAGAAATAAGGCGTTGGCTGGGACGAATCGTTCGTCTCGTGTTTCTCGATCTTCGTGACGTGGGAAGACAACTGGTGACGCTGAAGTGCCACCAACGATCGAACTATTTGCGGGCACAGATTGCATTTGATTCGCTGTTGATATTCGTCCGTCGCGGTCAAACTCTCTTCGTGGCCGGTTTCCTTGATGTGCAATCGAAGTTGCAAATTATATCGGAATCGACGATCGCAACCGCCGCAAGTCAGAGCTCGCTGACGACCTATCCTGATCGGTACCGAGCCATTCATCATGGAAACAACGTCGCGATGACTCGAATCGACCAGATGCGCTTCCATCGTTTCGTTGTCCTCGCACCAAAAGTCGCAAGGAGTGCATCTGTAACTGCCGGTGATCTGGAAACAGAGATCGACGAGACGAGAAAATATCGTCGAGCATTTTTTAAATAAGTAGATTCTAGATAGAAACAGACAGAATTTATACGAAAGGAGTTCCATCGTACTCGTAAATCGAGATCGTAACGTAGAGAGAATACCTGGTCGAGCGTTTTTGCATGGAGATCGGATCGCCAATGACGCAGGAATGTTTCCTCCGTGTTACAGTAAAAACGACAAGAGAAACACTGAAAAGTGCACTGCCGAACCACATTCGCCATATTTTCTAGTAAAAAGCGACGCGCCCGTGGGCCGCAAGGATTTACACCTGCCACGCGGCAGTGATAATGAGAGAGCAAATGCTTGCCCATTTGCGTTCTTCTCACTCGGGCATGGCACATTTCGCAACAAAGTATTTCCTTTTCTCGTTTTCGCAAACTTTTCTTCGCTTCTTTCGTTTCCCCCACTTGTTTAGTTTTCTGTCAGACAAGCATATCCGTCAGTTTTCTACGTTCGTCTAAATTTCTCCCATATGTATTTATATATAGAGAGTGAAAAAAAAGACACGGGCACACAACTAAACGAGGTAACAAGAAGGAAAAAAGGAAAACATAATAAAAAGAAACCGAAGGAACTGAAAGAAGGAAAAAGGTAAAGGAAGTAGAGAAAGTTGGAACCGATGGAAGAAACAACGAGACGAAAGGATAAAGATCGAGATCGTTACCTGATTACGAGTCGATGATTTTTTCAGTGCGTGCAAGTTGGCGGCACGCGGCGGGCAAAGAACGCCATCGATTTCTCGGATGCTCCTTCTAGCGTGCAAATCAGAGAGAAGATGCCTGTTGTAGACCAATCGAGAGGCAAGTTTCCTGCCGCAAGGACTGCACCAATATCCTGATTCGATATCCGTTTGTGCGCCCGGTACCCATTTCCCTCGTGTGTGTCCTGGCGATGGTTGTCCGACGTTGCTCTTAGTCTCGTACTCTTCTGCCTTCTACGAGACGCCAGTGGAAATTTTTGAAAACCAGAGCTTTCGTTTGTAACGCTTCGTGGGCGTATTTTTAATACGCGTAACAGAAGGCTCGGAAAAGTTGATAGCAGAGAAATAGGCGCGACAGTTGCGCGTCTGATAAAACAATTTCGACGATTACGTACCTGCGAGGCGTCCGAGGGTCGCCACTTGCCCCCTGTATAAGTCGGCGGCGGATGTTCTTGATGTTCGTCTTCGGGCTCCACGTCGTCGTCCTGAAGTTGAGACATATTTTGAGGAAGATCGTCCAATTCTGGCTTCCATTTGCCACCGATGTGACCACGCGGTGGACGTTCTCGATCTTCCCCATCGTCAGACTCGAAGTAAGAGTCATCCTCCCCCAAATCTTCCTCCAATATATCGTCCTCAGAATCCTCGTCCTGTTGATATTCGTACTCGTATCTGGTCAGATCCTTGTTTTCGTTGTTCGACACCAGCTCGGCCAACATCGTGTATTCCAACCACGTTTGATGAGCCTGTTCGATCCTTTGCGATTCTTCCTGCCGTTTTCTATCCGACTGCTTGGATTCCTGAGACGTCATCAAACCTTCCAAGGAATTTTCCGGCTCGGGCTTCACCGAAAATCCACCGCTGTCGATGTTCGTGGCGACGTTGCTCATCGATTGACTTAATTTGTTTCGGTTGCTCGCAATCGTAGGCTTATTGGACGTGGACGGAACGATATCGGGAAATCCAACGAGGGATGGCATGCAGAGATGGTCGGTCGGGTTTTCGAGCTCCGAAACTCCGGGCAACATATTGTGAAGCTTCTCTTTTACCGGCGATTCGTCCGCGTCCACCTGCGATTTCTGACTTTTTTTCCTTTTGTCGTCTTTCTTGAACTTCCTACTTTCCTCGAGCAAACCGGATGCCTTTCGAGGATTCGACTTGGAGCTACTCTGTAGCTCCAGCGAACTGAAGAACGCGTCCGCGTTCAGTATCTCCGGATAGAAAACGGTGGTCGGCGAAGCGGGTGTCGTGGGTGATACCCGTACGGCTACGTTCTTGTCGTCCGGTGGCCGGCATCCGGATTGACGATGTCGTACGTAATTGTCGAGGCCGTGTATCGTCAGATGGCATTTGATGCAGAAGTGAGTGTCGTCGTCGTCCTCGTAACTTTCCATAGGTTATCCGTGTAGCCTGAAAACGTACGCTGTATGTACGAAATAACGAAACGAAATAAACGGCAACATTAAAGACATCGTGGCATTTTCCTTGCCGCGTCTAGTCGTATAACTAAAGTGAAACGCGAAATAGAAGAGAAAAGAGAAGAAAGAAAGAAAGCCGTGGGTATCCGTGAAGTAACTTTTTTTTTCCAAAGTTAAGCGAACAGTAGCATAGAAAGGAAGGAAGAGAACGCGTGAACGGGAATGGGAACGGGAACAGGTACGGGACTGGGAATGGGAACGAGGACGGGAACGATATCGATGGGACAACTGACGGACCGTGTATGGATTACGCGTAAAGGGCAGTGCATCGCGTAAGCGAACCGCACCGGGCAAATTGAAGGTCCGATATTCGCGGAACAGAAGGGAAACAAGTTGACGCTTCGTACGAGCTAGGGGTAGGAAGATCGGTCGATGCCGCTTGGCCGTTATTCGGACGACGACACTTCGCCTCCCAGTCCTGGCCGACCCTCCGCCGCCCTCTGCCTCCCTCTCCCGTCCTCCCCGGCCCGTTACCCACCCCTGCTTACTTCCAACCATCCACCGCCACCCCATTGCTACCTCCCTCCCTCCTCCGCCTCATCCTCTTCCTCCACTTCGTCCTCCTCCCTCGTCCGGACGCCCTCCGCTGCCTCTACCCCCGGCCTTGTTGCGCCCTTTCCGTTTCCCCTTTCCGAAGTCTGCGAACCGGCAGCGACCTCGTGGCTCCGTCTCCCTACACCCTGTCTCCCGTCTTTTCTCGTTCTCTCTCTCTATCTTTCTCTCAATCTCTCTCTCTCTCTCTCTCTTTCACTCTTTCTCTCGTCTCCTTCTCGTCTTATTAAACGGAGAAAACTACCAAATGAGATTTCCATCCGGCTCGAAACACGCTTCTCGCGACCTGATCGCTTAACGCGCGGATCTAGGCGGATCGTTTACTTTTGACGTGACTAAAATTCGATTTGTAACGAGATAGCGGAACTCTCGAGTTATAGGGAAAAGCTTGCCTCTTCGACGAACGCCTTTTCTTTTCGCGTCCTCCCTTTGGAACTGGTTGAAAGGAACGCGAGTCGATTCGTTCATTCATCGGAACGATACCACTCGTCGATCGATTATCCTCGATTATTCGACCGCGTGTACCATCGACCCGAACCTTTTTCTCTGGCATCCGTAACTCTAAAATCTGTAATCTGAAAATCTAAAATCTTTGGAAAAGCATGGACAAGTGGAATTTTCTTTTTCCAAACATCGTACCTTCGAAAGATCTTACCGCGTATACAGGTGCAACGAACGTGTGACGCAATCATTGGCCGCGATAGAACAAGCAAAGGCAAACGGAGCAGAGCAAACGCGTGCCAATTAAGTTTAGGATGGCCGTAGCATGTTAAATATTTGTCGAGCGGGGACAACCTCTCGAACAACGATATTAATTGTACGTCGTCGTGGGGAAGAGCGCGTACAACATGGACAAAGATGCGAACGACCCACGACACGGCAGAAGAGGACTAAATCGAGTGGACAGATCCGTCGAGATTTACGAGTGTTTGCCGGAAAAACAAGAAAGCCCGTTAATTGGCTAGCTGGTCGTGGACAGCATCGAGACGTCGATACGTCAATATAATATCCAACTTTGACATATCGCGCCGGAGACTTCGAACCAACCGATGGCCGCGTTAACGTTGATCGACGATCACCGATGACTAATCCCTTATTACCCATCGTGCTATGGGAAAAAGTACAGCGCACCTGCTACCAAGGAAACGCGGCTTTCCGTTCGATTCTCGCACGCGAAAAATAACCAGCCGTCGGTCTGGTTAAAAAGAACGCGAGGCCACTTTGCGATCTAACTGCAGACACGGGCAGGAAGTAGAGCCGCCGAAGGTGGAGGAGGGATGGATACTTGTTGAACGTACGAACTAGACGAATTCCCTCTGTAGCGATGCCATGCGAAGCTAAATTACACGTGCCGCATGCAACGTGAAACCGTACGATACTGCAACGAAGAACAACTATACATGTACGCGTATGTATATGCACGTACGTGTAGTCACAGTTTCAGATATATGGAAATCGCGACTTTCGTTTCGACGTTGTTTTCGAACGATGCGCGTCGTAATTATTACGTCGTGGATTCGTTTCGGAAGATGAATCGAACAGAAGCACGGTTTATAAACGGGATACGAAGCGTCCCCGTTCACGACGATTCCGATCGGTGTCGCTAATCCGATCGAAATGGTCGAGGGTGTCGTACGTCCCTTCGTTCCTCCATATCAACCGCAATTAACGGTAATCAGCGCACGAACCCTCGCGTACGAATTCGCTCGACGGACCGACCACCCTTCTCGCTCGTCTCTCTTGCCGAAATCGATCTTTAAAATACAGAGCAAATCCAATTTCACGATTTCGGCTAAACTTCGCTCTCCGTCTTTGCGCCGTAACGCGGACGGCTTCCGAGTCTATCGAACGAGATCGATTTTTCGTTCGACGTGGTAGCGCGGCATGGTCGCCTGTGATCTGCGACCTGCGTATCTACTTTCGTTCGATCTGTATATGAATACTCTTAGCGATCTTCGGTTAACGTGCATAATTGACACGGAGCAAGGACAGACGAGAACGCTTAAGAATCCGTAACGGAATGGCTAGAGACAGGGAGTCTTGTCGAAGATTTGCGAATCGAAAGGTCCGAAGAGCGTAGGTAGGCGAGATAGCCATGGACGAACGTCCGAGATAGGTAGAGCGCAAAGAGGTGGAGGTTGGTCTAGAAGGGAGATGGACCGGAGGTAGACGCAGGGGATGCAAGGTCCGGGGAATATTGAGCCGCTCCGTTAATGTTTATAACGACGTTAGACGTTGGTGTCCCCGGTAGCGCGTGTATAGGTGCCATAGGATAGCTAGGTGGCTTCGCCTACCCTCCAGCGTAGCCTCTGCTTCCTCCCTTCTCACCCTTTACATCCGCGTCTCTCATTCCCTCTTATTATCCTTCGCTCTTGTATCTTCTCCTTCTCCTTCACCGGCTTTCATTCGCTCTTTCTCTTTCTGCGTGTTCATGTGGCCACGGTCTCTATCTCACCCGTTCCCGTTCTTTCTTTCTCTTCGCGTCTGTCGCTCTCTTTCTCAGCGGTGGCACACAGCGGTAGTCGTAACAACGGTAGCAGCAGAGGTAGTGGCAGCGGCAGAGACAGAGGCAGAGGCAGAGGCAGAGGCAGAGACAGAGGCAGAGGCAGAGGCAGAAGCAGAGGCAACGGCAGGACAGGAACTGACATAAGCGCACGAGTGTGTATGTAGAGCACGTACTCGGGGGCTCTCCAGTTCGACGGAGTAGGCGGAGGCGGGTGGATGGGTGGGTGGTTGGGTGGTCGTGGGGACCTCTCGGTCGAGAGTATGGGTTGCGGGTGGTGGACGGGTGGATATAGCGCGGAGGGTGAGTATGTCGGTGGGTCGACGAGGAAGAGGAGAAGGGGAGGGCTGCATCCTAGCAATGGGACGAGGGAGCCTCTGTCTAATCGATGCCGCGGCGGTGCGCGCTCGCCCCGCTGGCTATTACGCACCTTAATGTCCTTTTCCCTCGCCTCCCCCCCGCGCCAACCAACCCCCGGTCTCTACCTCCTCTTCCACCTTCGACGCTGCTATCCCCTCGACCGCTTCGCTGCCTAGCCACCTTCCTCGTCTCGCCAGCCTTTCTTCGTTTCTGCTTCTCTTTCTCGCCACCATCCTCTACGCTCTCTTCCCTTTCTCCTTTCCGCCACCTTTCTCTCCACGTTTCCCTCTTTCTCCCGCCACCTGGTTCTCTCGAACACCGAGAGGCGGCCATGACACGTGTCAATCTACCGCAGACGCCCGATCGATACCGACGGACCTCGGCTTCTCTCTGCGCTCCTCCACCTCTTTCTTCGCCCTATCGTCGACAACCACCCCATCCTCGTCCACCTAACCACCCCATACCACCCCACCCTCTTCGTCAACCAGCTCGCACGGCCAACTCTCGCCAACCCCCCCTCCCCTCCTCTTCGCCTGTCCCTCGCGACCCCTTACGACCACGCGCCACACTCCCTATACCGAACCTTCTGCGAATGCTGCCGCTGCTATACACGCTGACGCCAACCCTCGACCCATGACCCGTTCTGCCACCGTCACGGAGAGAATCGCGCTTATTTCGACTACAAAGGAGATTTCGTTTCCGAGACTTTGCCAATCGCAGCCGGCAAACGCCAGCCAACCATTCGACGCCCTGTTCCGTCAACCTTGCCGAAGAAACCTGTCTTTCTTCCATGTCGTCGCGACTCTGTCCCGAGAATCTTCCCAACTTTATCCAACCAGCGATCTCTCTTTCGATTTCATCGAATTCCGATGCTGTCTGGCGGATCTCCATCATTTTTACCCGCCGACTTTTCACGCTCCTTAAGACGGCCTCGTTCTTCGTTCGATTTCGCGTATCGTCCACCAGCGCGGAATACGCGCAACGGAGATCTTGGCACAGCGAATCAGTCGCTTTGCTCGAGATTCGTCAGCCCGCCGTTAATCGTCGACTCTGCTCTTCGTTCGCCATCGGAATCAGTTCGAAAAGCTTCGTGCGTACGTTCCATTTATCTAAATTTGCTTCTTCTTGTTTAAATCCTCCAACTATCGTAACACGGTCCGGTGGCAAAAACAACGTCGACGATACGCGGTGGGCGATTCGCGTCGGCTCACGCGACTCGATTACGCGTTTCGCGTAATATACTCTAATAAAAGGAAGGATATTTCGTTGGGAAATGTACATGTATATATATATTCTCATACGTATTCTCCTATGTGTATACGGATTCCGCGAAGTGTCAACACGTCCAATGTACGAGCGACTTTTTTTCCACGTACGAGAGCCTATATGTTTTCCATATGCGTTATTTGACGATAATAGCTGCAGGATATTGGACGGTAAGGAGCGTGTATTCGTCGGGAACGCGAAACGTTTTCGATAGCCGATAATTCACGAATCGAACCGGAGCCGATTTCGTTACGTTAGCAACGCGTAAAGTTTATCGGGCTCGTAAAATTTCAACGAGCGCGGAAATATGCGAGCACTACGAGGAAAGAACGTTAAAGTACGATCGTATGCGTCTCGTGCCGCGCTAGGTTTTGCGGGACGTTGATATTTCGATCGACGATAACGGGCTGATGTATCCTTCGCTAGAAATAATGCATCGCGAAACCATCAGAGAATGCGCGGACTTTGATCGGCATGAAAAAACGCAGACACGAGTATAGCGCGAAACATTCGTAATTCGATTGACCGTGGGGGGTTCGTCTGTGATTTCTCCGCGTTAAAACACGAAAAGAAATTATTTTCAAACAAGTGGTGCCTGGTCAGCGATCGTCTCGTCTGGCAGTGGATTCTAATCGTCTATTGGCCGAGTTATTTTCGAAACTGCGAAGCTTAACTTCGTTTCGGACAGGTCTTGGTTGCGGTATTACCCCTTCGAACAAGACGAATCTTGTCCCTCTGTTCTCGTACAATCTCTCTGCCTTTGCCTCCCTTTGACGTGTTTCTCTTTCTTCCGTTCCGTCTATGTGTCCTCTTTTACCCGTTTTATTCTTGTCGGCTGACCTACGCGTGGAAACCGAGCTTTCAGAGAAACCGGAAAGGAACCTTCTACCTTTGTTTTCAGAGGTAATCCGATAAAAGAATAAAACGTCGAGATCATGTTCAAGCGCTATAGGGTACCGTTTGGCTTATTCGTTCACTTAGCCCCCTTCCTTCTTATCGGACGTTTCTAACGACATCATTTTACGAAACGAAATGCGATTAATCGGTACAAGCCACTCGGTTCTCTCAATGGAATAATTCGGCGAGAAAAAGGTACGGAAAGTTGACGCTAACATTGATACGCTATCTTGTACACGTGACTTTTTACAGGCTTCAAGAACGTAGCTTTGATAGTGTACGTGTATCATTAAACTGAACAGTACGTTTCACGTATTCATCGTGGTCGCGTGCCGGATCCAAGTCCACGTGAGGCAAATAGCGAAAGTTCTGCTAAATGCGACTTAACGTCATTTGTAATTGTTACGAAGGAAAACGTTCGAAGGCTCTGTATTGTCAACAAAATAAAGATGTGCGTGCACCAAGTATAAGAAATGTACCTTTAAATTCTATGTTACAGAGTCGAATGCAGATCCAATTTTTCATATTACGAGTAAGCGTTCCTCTATTTATACGCTCACCGTTGTAGGTGTCGAGGTTTACGAAATACGCGTTGCAAAGAACAAAAGGAACACCAACTGAAAAACAGTTTCTTCGACATACAGTTCAACTACTTTTAGATCAAACTTTGATTCGTTCTAATTTTTATACTCTGTAACCTTTCGCTTTCCAGAATTTCGACTGTTTTAATTTCGAGTTCGTTGCGTGATCTTTAAACAGTTTCGGCAGATATCGAATTCTCTTCCAGCAAAATCATCGACTTCGCTTTAAAACGAGTTCGCCATCGGCGTTGCATGCACTGTCGATTACGAGTTAATATTTGTTTAGAAAAACACTAGACGATAAAAACAAGAGAAAATTAGTACATATCGGTTGTGCTAATACTTGTGATCGGCAATGTCAATGCGACGTTTCCAGATAAATTTAGATTTAATTCTATGCAACGAAACAAACGAGTACAGCTACGTATAATCGACGTGCTTGATGGTTAAAACGAAAAATTCCCAACGATTAGCGTTCGCGATCGAAGCCTATCGTATCGTTAAATGTATCGTGCAATCGTGCGTGATGAACCTTTTGTCCCAATTTACCGTAGTAGCGATCGTGTTAACATCGTTTGAGCGATCAGTAGGCGGAAAAGTGGTGCTAATGCGTAAAGCGTATCATTTGCTAAATGTATAAACACGCTTCGAGATGTCAGAAACTGTGAGAAGATGGACGATAGTGGGCCACCGTAGATAGTTGGGAAAAGCGGTGTATACGGTGCTTTATTTTACGAGCTGCACTTATTTCGGGTCCCGCGGGGAACTGACTGTACAAAATGAGCAAACGTACACGGTGGACTTGTGCACTGACCCACATTGTCGTTGCATAACGGGACGTCTTTCGAAATATTCGCAAGTTTAGTGCTTTTGGTCTCGTCCACCGACGACAGGAACGCTCGTAAATGGAACCCCCGCAGTCACCGAGAGACACAAACGCAACTGACGCTTACCACGCGCGTGAAAGCATCGTTTCTCCGATTGTCGAATTCACCATCCCTCCTGTTCCAACCGACGAAAATTATCTTAACGATGCTTGACCGGTAAATAAATGTTCTCAAATATATATATATAACAATAGAGGTTATTATAGTAAAAGAGGTGGACACGTTGAACGTGTTTAATCATTCGGAGAATTTGATTTAACAAGTAACATTTAACAAGTATGTACTATCGATGTAGGAAATTGGTACAAGTGACATTCGACGGTACTTTCACGATAATCCTTAATTTTAGGACGTTTACGTTCGCAAATATTGGAACAGCTTTACGATAGCGCATCGCGATAAGCTGAAATCTCCTTTAACGTGGATTCTGGAATAAAGAAAGAGATTCGCAACAAAACTACTCGATGGAAACGTCACCTAATAAACGATCTCGTAAACGTCGGACCGCGAATGTCGGCGGCGTTGAATTGGTCTGACGCGCGTAGAAACGACACGATCGCTTCGCAACCCCAGAACAAAAACGGCACCACGATCGTCGAAATAAAATACTTTTTATGACAGTCGCCGCCGCTCCGAATCCCTAACACCATTGGCGTAAAACTCGGGCGTGACAATTGCCACGAATATCCGCAGCTCCTTGAAGAAATTCTTTTCGATATATAGACGCAGCGCCCTCTCAACGATACAAACGCTGGAACAATTGAATCGACCGACTGACGAAGCTTATGAGGCAGCAGAATTTCGAAATTTCATCGGATCCCTTTAATCGATCCATCACTCGACGAACTAAGCTCGAATTTCTACGGATTAGGTTCTACGCGGATGAGTTCGACGCGGATCGAGCGACGTAGAAGGGGCCGGCTACCAAAGGCGACGAAGGATACTATTTTTGAAACTACGAAGAACGATTCTCACAAAAGGAAGGAACGAGTTAATTTCGCTACCGTGAGGACAAACATTTTTCTTAAAAAAAAAAAAAAAAAAAAAAAAAAAATAGCAGAAACACGCTCTTAGGCAAAATACAAGGTATACACAGTTTTGTAAAAAGCGGAGGTAGAAAGGTCCGACGAAGGACGAACGTTGAATTGGCAGTAAATCGGGTGCAGTTTTAATTGACAGGAATGTTTAGCGGTAATGAACGCAAGGTGGAAGGAGTTGGAATAAATTGAAGATAGGAAGAGGACAGCTGGTACGATGGCAACGGGAACGAGAACGGCAACGGCAACGGCGACCGACAATGTTAGTGGCAGTGGTGACGGTGGCGGTGGCGGCAACGGCAGCAACGACGGCAGCTACGACGGCAGCATCGGTAGCAGGAACGGCAGAAGAAGAACAGCGCAGCGCCAGGACCGCGACTAGATAGAGACACAGCGGCAGGAGCATAAACATCCCGGTGGCGGCAGTGGTGGTGGCGGCGACGTCGGCGGCGGCGGTGACGGCGGTGGTGGCGGAGGCGGCGGGGGCAGCGCGCACGTTCCACACCGTGGGCGTCGCCATCGAGTTCCTACCACAACGGCAGGGGTGTTCTATGACGCTATAGATCATGCGGGCTCCGCCTGGTAGGCGGGCACAACCTGGTAGTTGGTACGCCAATGCTCTTTTCCCCTCGGCTCCGCCAACCTTGGCAGCG